>NC_059339.1:6118750-7330000 GCF_018350155.1 Leopardus geoffroyi | reverse complement strand
AAAATTGTTAAGCGCCTGTAAAAGATGTCACTGCCCTTGGTAAAATTCTTTGCAAGTCATGAAAAAGTCCCCAATACTGTATTACTTAGAAGGTCCAGTAGTTGACTGAAGGGTACACCGGGGTAATGACAGGAAGGAAGAGAGACAAGAAACTTTAAAACAGAACCACCCTGAATTCTGGCTCCGCTCCCTCCGAGACCTTACTTCAGAGGCCAACCTAAATTGGGCGCCCCTATAACCATTCGTACATACCTTTCTTTCAGACGCAGCTCATCGTTCATTTTTGTCAGCTGAGAAGAATTATCTCCAGACATTTTCATAATTTCTGCAATGTCGTTTTCCAACTTTTCCTTTGCCTTTATCAACTGCTCTTCTCTGTCATCTCTCTCTCTGAATTTTGCCTCCATATCTGAATATACATAGGAAAAACAAATTGCACCACAGTGTTACAGGCAACAAAAATTTATTGACTACATCCTGTATTCCGAGGCTTGTTCTGGGAATATTTGCATACAGCAATCCCTGCCCTCATGAAAATTATATTCTAGCCAAGAAAACGGACAATAAACAAGATCAAGAAAGAAAATAAATAGTATAAAAATAGGGTTAATTGCCAAGAGGGAAAAAAATATAAGTAGAGAAAGGAACCACAAAGGAGTCGGGAAGGTTAAAATCTCAGGCAGGGCCTCTCTGAATGGTAACATTTAAGTAAAGACCTGAAGGAGCTGAGGGACACCAAGTGCAAAGGCCCTGAGGCACAAAAATGCTTGCCACGCAGAGGACAATATGGCTGAAGTAGAATCAACAAGGGGAAGGGTACTACGGGCCTTTTGATGTAATCGGAGAGACTACAGATTACGGGATGTAATCAGAGAGGTAACAGGGCCTGGCACTGGTAAGGACTGCAGTTTTTACTCTGCATGTGAGGGGAGCTACTGAGTGATCTCAAGCCGAAAAGTGACACGACCTGAATTGATGGTGGAAGGACCGCTCTGGTTGGGGTGCTACAAATGGACCAAAGTGGGCAGGGCAGAAGCAGGCTGAGCAGGCAGTGAGCTGTTAGAGCAGCTAAAGTGAAAAATGATGGGTGGCTTGAGTCAAGGACCGCGGTAGGAACGGTGACATGTGGTGGATTCTGACTTATTTGAAAACAGGGCAGAGAGCATGTGCGGAATTTATAGACCTCAAACAAGTATTCAAGTATTTGATCTCATTATATCACACTATTGAGTGAAGAAGTTACCCCTGAATAAATGTTATTGTAATGTACTATGGTTACCACAAATCCTAAGAAACCTACTATATCCAGTGCTTAGTAACCAGAGCTATCTTACCTGTTAAATTTTCTCTCAACTTCTCCAATTCGGTAGACAGTGCGTTAAACTGTTCCTCTTTTTGACGTAACTGATTTACTGTTTCTATGGAGGATAAAGTTAAAAGTTTAATATATTTCATACTTAAGAAGCCATCTAGAGGCTGGCTGTCTTAAACCAAATCAAATAATATGCTTGGGATTTGAGAGGACAGAAATGCTAGAAAGTCCCACCACACATCAAACCACTGCATAATGGACCTACAGGAGTAAGCACGCGTCTCTTTCTGCCTCCCCACATCTGTGGATTAAACAGACACCAGGCGGGGCACCTGGGTGGCTCAGTCGGTTAAGTGTCTGACTTCAGCTCAGGTCATGATCTCGTGGTTCATGAGTTCAAGCCCCGTGTCTGGCTCTGTGCTGACAGCTCAGAGCCTGGAGCCTGCTTCAGATTCTGTGTCTCCCTCTCTGTCCCTACCCAACTCGTGCTCTCTCAAAAAATAAAAAAATAAAAATAAATTAAAAAAAAAAAAGCAGACACCACGCATCCCTTTCTAGGCTTCTCTTTCCTACTTCCAGCTAAAACTCAATAGTTATCAATGCCTGAGGATTTAGATAATACTTTTCCCAAGTATATTTAATTTTAACATAGAATAAGCTTCAAGTCAAAAGAAGAAAGAATTAATGGGAGTTTGAGGCTTCAGGAAGCTAATGCAATCCGGCTGCAGGAGCTTCCAGAAGAGGGACATCGGACTATAGGAGCATCTATTCTGTGTATTCCAGACGTCATCTTCAGGGTGAGAATGTGACATTCTCTAAAGCCATCTGCTCATACTTTAGTAAGACATACCTTGCATGCTTCTCTGAACAGAGACCGCCTCCTCTGAAGCATCAGCAAACTTTTCTCTCTAAAAATAAAGAATTGGATATTCAGATGAGAAAGATTTCAAATTATAGAAATAGAAAACTTCAGTCAGTGATAACTACAACACTATCTACTTTTTGTGACTGATTTTGTTTCATCAAAACGAGCTTACACTCAAAACGTGTAGACACCAAGTGCTACCATATGTATACTGTGCATGTACATACACAAGTGAATGAGGTTTCTATGTGTGTGCATACCTAGGTGTGCACATACATCTGTACAGATGTGTGAATGTGCACACATAAGTACATGTGGTACATGTGAATGCTTTTTTCATGTTGCCATCCTCAATTAGCAGAACTTCTCTTCAGATATCTGGCTAAGACAGTGATCAGAATTCTGAAATGTTTTATATCTGAGAGTAATGAGAACCTAACATCTTGAAACCATATCAACTAATTCTGGGGGCACCTGGGTGGCTCAGTCGGTTAAGCATCTGACTTCAGCTCTGGTCAAATCTTGCAGTTCGTGAGTTTGAGCCCCGCGTCGGGCTCTGTGCTGACAGCTCGGAACCTGAAGCCTGCTTTAAGTTCTGTCTCCCTCTCTCTCTGCCTCTCCCCTACTTACGATCAGCCTCTCTCTCTGTCTCAAAAATAAATAAAACATTAAACAACATTTTTTAATAAAATAAAATGTACTTAAAAAAAAAACTATTTCTAAAACCAAAAAGGGCCATTGCTCACCCACTCTTTTCTAAACATGACAGTAGATAAAAACACTCTCCTGGTTTCCCTGAGATGAGTTTTGAGCTAGATACACCAACAACGTTTCTAAATGAGTGTTTCTAACTATTTAGAATTATTTTAAAAACGGGTACATGAACCACAAAAGTCCACCAAAGCCCACACATTGTCCACCTGTGTTATTCCCAAAGCCAGATTTAGATGGCAAGTTTTCTCTACAGGGTACCTAGAGGGATATGCTAACTTACAAAAAAAAGTAAAGCTTGGGGAAGAGGGCAGAGAAATGGTATGAAACTCAAAACACATTTTCTTAAAGGATACCATATTAGAAAATTGTCATTCCCAGGCCAACTTATTCTCAAAAAAGTAGCTAAAATACTGTACATCAAAACTGTCCAACAGAATTATCCTCCGTGATGGAAATATTCTATACTGCACTGTTCAATATGGTAGCCACTAGCCACACGTGGGTATTAAGCACTTCCTATGTGGCTGGTACAAGCGAAGAACTTAATTTTAATTCATTTAAATAGCCGTATGTGAACAGTGGCTACCAAAGTGAACAGGGCAGCTATATATTTAACATTTGAAGAAGAAGTTTGTAATATTGGCATTGAAAAAAAAAAAGCAAATACTCATTCACCCCTTGTATTAGCAAAGAAGTGTAGGAAGTGGGGAAGAGGATGGTATATGGAGGACCTAAGACAACTGTCCCCTCCTGACTCATGTGTCTCTTAGCCGGTTTCTCCATAACCTTCAACTCTCCATGATGTGTGCTTATGGTCGCTGGCCCTGACTAAATTCAGGGTTGCTGGGTTTTTTTAATGTTTATTTATTTATTTAGAGAGAGAGAGAGACAGAGTGAGAGCAGGGGAGGGGCAAAGAGAGAGGGAGACAGAGAATCCCAAGCAGAATCCACGCTGTCAGTGCAGGGCCCGATGCAGGGCCCGAAATCACGAACTGCAAGATCATGACCCGAGCCAAAATCAAAAGTCTGACGCCCAAGCAACTGAGCCACCCAGGTGCCTTGTAAGTTCAGTTTCTGATGCAGGAAGTAAGGAGAACAGCTGAGAAAAGATAAGAAAAAGTTAAGAAAAAAAATGTCTTACAATTTGGGATTAAGGCAAGAGGATATATGTGAAAAGAAATGTAATTTCCTGGGGTGGAATGAACAGAGTTGTAAGAGATGATTCTTTGAATTCGTAGACTTAGACAGCACCCTGCCTTGCTAACAGAGGATGCCAATGGTCTGGGACAGCTCTCTGGAAAGTACGAGAAAGCAGTCAAGACCACATTATAAATGAAAGTTAACGTGTTGGGTGTGTAATTTGGAAGGTCCCTGTGTTTAGCCAAACTAAGCAGTCAATAATATGCCAAAGCGACCCATTTATCAGAAGCAAAGGCTAGATTTTAAAAAGGAAAAAGTAACACCTACCTTTATTGCGAGTGTTGATTTGATCCCATTCCCTTCAAGGTCATCAGCCAATGACTAATACACTCAATTTCAATCAATACTTTGAAAGAGGAAGGAAACAGGTACAATACTTCCTTACAGAGATTTTTGTTTTTAAAACAGGAACCATTCAAATGGCCAGAAACCCTGAGAGTCAGATTCCCAACAGGTACTTACCAAAATCTGAAGTTCTTTCTCCAAAGCCTCTTTCACTTGACTGACTTCACTCAAGTTTTTCTGAAGGTTATTTAGTGTTAGCTCTTTCCCCTGAAGCTCCCTGGAAATGTTACTAGCCTACCGTACACAGTGACGTGGCACAGGAGTAAACAAACAGAAGGAAACAAAAAAGAATGAATGAGAAAGAAAAAATAAAAGAAACCTAAAAAACATACGACAAACAAACACAACCAAACAAAACCGAAAGGAATAAAGGCATGGGTAAAAAAATTACTGCTTTTCTTTTTTTTGTGGTTGTTAACTCTAAGAAGCCAATGACTTTTCACACAATCCGTTTCTAGGTAGCACAATCTAATGGCTATTTAAAATAGTCAAAACAAAGTATTTTTCTATACCAAAATTTGGAGTATCAGTATGATCTAAAGCAGAAAGCGCAGACACTTACTTTCTAAGTGGGTAAGTTAAGCAATTTCATTTTCTGGACTTTAAAATCCATAAAGTAGGAATAACGGATACATGCGACCTATGTTATTTTCTATCTTTGTATATGCTTAAAGTATTTCAACGCTTAAAAAAATAAAGAATTTTAGGGGCGCCTGGGTGGCGCAGTCGGTTAAGCGTCCGACTTCAGCCAGGTCACGATCTCGCGGTCTGTGAGTTCGAGCCCCGCGTCAGGCTCTGGGCTGATGGCTCAGAGCCTGGAGCCTGTTTCCGATTCTGTGTCTCCCTCTCTCTCTGCCCCTCCCCCGTTCATGCTCTGTCTCTCTCTGTCCCCCCAAAAAAATAAAAACGTTGAAAAAAAAATTAAAAAAAAATAAATAAAAAATAAAGAATTTTAAAATCCACTGGACAACAGTCATCAGAAATTGGTTTTCATTAAATTTGGATGTAAAAAAAGTTGACCCTTAGTTAGCTTCATACTGCTCTACTAATTCATTTTTGTGTTTTGATTGGTATTTTGGATCCAAGTGAGGAGATTTGAGAAAAACTTCCTGTCATTAGCTTGTTATCTTCAACTAACGTTAGTTACTTAGTGACTTTTCCTTCTGTCTTCACATCTCCCCGTTTAACTTTACAACCTTTTGCTAACAAAGCAGTTTCTCCTGCAAAAAGCTCGTAACATTCCTCATCAGTACCAGTATTCCCGCTAGTGGCAAGAGGGCTGGGAAAGAGCATGCATCCCTCAAACGGTTCTTAAAAATGAAGGGAATATTTGAAAAGGCTAATTAGAAAGGAATGTAGCTGACAAACGTTCCATATAATTTCCTGCACCTTGACCAAAAGCATACTTGTCAGATCTTTCCTCAAAACGGTAGGGAACAGGGGCACCTGGGCGGCTGGGTTAGGCCTGCAACTATTGGTTTCGGCGGCTCAGGTCATGATCTCATGGTTCGTAGGTTTGAGCCCCACGTCGGGCTTTGCACTGACAGTGGGAGCCTACTTGGAATTTTCTGTCTCCTCTCTCTGCCCCCCCCCCCACCCATTCTGTCTCCCTCTCAAAATAAATAAACTTCTAAAAATTAAAAAAAAAAAAAAAAAAAAGGGTGGGGAATAGAACATGATCTCACTGTGGCTCTTAACCTTATTTTGCTGTGAGTATTACTTATCATAGAGTGTTAATTTCCATTAGTCAAACTCAAGCCTGAAGGTCCACAGTCCGTTTTTATATATTACCTTATGGACAAGACAATTACGTAAATGGCAAGGGAGGAGGTAATCTTTTAAATTTCTTTCCTACCCATTTATTTATCTTAACACCATCACCTTAGGGCATTCTCTGTTTTAAAAAGATGACAGACCAGAACCAAGCTTCAACAGGAAAGCGTACAGCCTGGCCCAGAGACAAAGTCTAAAGTTTCCAGATAACAGGAAACCAAAATAAACTCACATAGTTGAGCCAGTGTTTTCTCTAATCTCCTCAGAAGAAACCACACTCAAGATACTCAGAGGATGCTACACGCAGCTGGGAAATTTGCCGGCACAAAGGAATGTGCTATATAATAGAATCGGGAATTTGGAAGGTGAACGAGCTCCACTCAAAAGTAACACAATGCAAAGCGGGACGGACAGATGGAAACTTAAAGGATGGAGGACGCCAATACAAACCTTGCCACTTTCAGTATTCTTTTCAATCTCTAAATTTGTAATCTGTTTCTCAGCTGCCTCAAGCTGCTGTCTAAGTTTCTCGATTTCCGATTTACCTTCGGAACTGGCTTTCCGAAGCGCATCAAGATCCGAGAGCTTTTCTTCGGCAGCCTTGAGCTGTGATGTAAAATTACCAATAACCTTGGTTTGTTCACTGCATTTGGCTTGTAGGACCTCTAGCTCCTTTACCTTTATTTCAGCTTCCTGCAATTTGTTGAAGGTGTCCTCCATTTCTACTAGATGCTGGTCTTCTGCTTCGTCCAGTTTCGCCTTGAT
Source organism: Leopardus geoffroyi (assembly GCF_018350155.1). NCBI lineage: Eukaryota > Metazoa > Chordata > Mammalia > Carnivora > Felidae > Leopardus > Leopardus geoffroyi. The sequence continues at coordinate 7,323,026 of NC_059339.1, read as the reverse complement.
GGCTTCTAGGCTGCTCTCCTTCTCTTTAATGACCGCCATCAGCTTAGCCCTTAGGGCTTCTATCTCTTTGGCGTGAGCAGACCTTTCAGAGTCTTGTTTATTCTGCAGATTTTCTATTTCGTGCTGGTAATCTAGTCGCATCTTCTCCACCTGTGTTTTTAACTCCGCAAACTCTGCTGTCTCCGTTCCGACCCCTTTGCTGAAGGACACCTTTAGCTCCTCCATTGCCTGCTGGTGCGACGCGATGGCCGTCTCCAGCTTGGACTTCCACAGGACTATCACGTCGGAATTCTCCTTGTTGGCGTGATCGAGCTTACTTTTCAGGGACTCGTTCTCCTTGGAAAGCTTCTCTGTGGCAGCCTGAAGAGCCTTCATCTCCTTCTGATGGGTCTCTTCACGGGCTCCAAAATGCTCCTTCAGGGAAGTGATTTCTCTCTGGTGGTCAGCATGGGCAGCTTCTGATTTTTCTTGCAAAGAGCTTATCTCTTGCAAAAGGGAGAGCGACATGTCAACGTCCCCAGTGGGCTTCTGGGACTCCAGTCTCCTCCGCAGCTCAGCCACCTCCTGCACTTTCAGTGCTAGCTCTTTTTCTAGCTCCATTATACGGGACTTTTCTGACACTGTAGCCACCTAGTAACCGCAGCCCAAAGAGAAACAAAGCATGTCAATAACCCATCACTGGTAATTTCCTTTAACCTTGAAGATCTATCTTTAGTAACTCCCCACCTCAGGCAGCGGTGAGCTACAGCGAGCCCTCGTGCTCACCCACCTCTAGCTGCCATCACAGAGGAAGCCCAGTTCTGAGAGCTCCAAAGTAAGTCATCATCTTGGGCAAACTTCCACCATCTTGAGATGCTCAAGAAACTGAAAACTGATATGGAATTTAACTTGCTCCAAGCGATGTCTTTTTCCCCTAAAGAAACTTTAGAGAAGTGCCCATCATCTGACAGGTAAGCTTTCCAATTTCTCGTTTTATCTGCCTGCTGGAAGAAAGAATCCTCCTCATTTTACCTGTTTTTTCCCTACTCTGCTTCACCCAGGATGTGTAAATGCTCATCTACCTGATGCAGCTGATTTGAAAGCTCTGTGCTGTCCGGTATAGTAGCACACGGGGCTACTGAGCACTTGAAATGTGACAGGTGCTGGCAGTGTGAAATACACAGATTTTGAAGACTCAGGGGGAAAAAAGAACAGAAAACACCTTGTTAATAATTTTTAGACTGATTACATAATGAGATGATATTACTTTGGATATACCAGTTTAAATAAAATATATTACTCATTTTCTTTTTCTTTTTATCTACTAAAAAAGTATGTTCGTGTGGGAAGCACAGAATTTTCAATTACATATATATGGTTAGTATTATACTTCTGTCGGCTATGATTGGTATAAAAATGTGTGAAATTACCTATCAAATGTTTCAATTAATACCACATCAACTTTAGAATAAAAGCTTCACCTGGATAATGAAGAAATAATTCATTAACCTGTTTTTTAGGAAGACAAAATGAGAACTACTACTTACCTGCAATTATACACAAGAATCTTTAGAGATTACACTTTTTAGATTTTATAATTCTATTGGCATTTTAATGTACATATCTTGTTCCCCTAACCCAGTGGTTCTTAGATTTTAGTATGCAAATCAATCTCCTGGGATATATTTCTAAAAGGCATATATATGTATGTCCCCGTACTTTCCCATGTTTTGATTCTACTTGAGCTCTGGGATAGCACCCAAGAATCTGTTTTTAAACAAACTCCCCAGGACTATGAAAAACACTTTCTTAAACTGTGTCCTTTTACTCTTAGGAAATTAATTCTCTCTGATACCTGTTAGCCAGTCAGAGTAACACACAAAATATGTGGGAAATGATATCTTTGGGCAGAAAAATGAATTATTGGACTAACCTGGGAAAAAGAAGGGAACATGAATGATTTAAAAACCAATTTTAAGGATTAAAACTCCTCCAGGTTGAAGGCTCTTCTCCCTCACTGCCTTCTAGTGGGACAGAAAGTCACCGTTGTTTCCTTCACTTTCTCTGCACACCTACAGGCTGTGATATGGAAAGACACTAAGACGTCCACCAAGACTAGGAAAAGAAGCCAACTGGATCTCCAAAAAAACTGCATAAGGAAGTCCGTAACTATTCCAAAGCTGATTGTAAGTGTTATGCTTCAGGGTTATAGATGCTCCAGCTTCAAGAGGTTAATTTATTTATATACTTTTTTTCTGGGGCAGGGTGCCCGAGAGTTTGTTGCCACAAAATAAGGTACAAAACATTGATAAACCCCAGTGCTTCAAGGTCAGGAACATAAATTAAATCCAATAGGATAAGAATCTGTAATTAGTCACTATAAAGCAAACTGAGGAAATATCAAGTAAAAAAATAAGTCAAAATAATAGTGTGATTATCTTGTAGCATTTTCACAGCACTTCTGTTTTTCATTTTATTTCCCCAAGTCTGCCCTCGGGTGAAACCACGTGTCTGCCTCTTCCACCAGGGTCAGGCCATAAAAGTCAGGTATCGTTTCTTAGTCTTGCTTCTGTCTCCAGAAGCTTGCTTATAAACTGGCCTTACTGGCTTTTAGGAATTCTAAAGCACTTCCTAAAAGGAAGGTAGGTGATAAGAAATTCAAGAGGCTCACTGGTTGGCTTCACACTTGGCCAAGCAAGAGTGAGGATCAATAGAAGACATGACTTGTTACAGAAAGAAAATAGGTTAAACCTGAGATAATTGGATAAACCATGCCGTAATGGATACCTTCTTATCGACAGCAAAAACAAAAACAAAACAAAAATCCACCCAAGTTGTTTACTAACTTATCTACATGGGAAGAATTCATGGGCTAAAAAAAATATATATATATCATATATATATATATATATATATATATATATATACACACACACATACATACATATGTATATACATGTGCATATACATATATATCCTTCCTTCAACAGCCATTCTCACTAAAGGAGCCCAATGTTATCATCAGTCCCTTGTATTTCCCAGATCAAATCTTTGGCTCTCAGGTAACAAAGACAGCACCAAACTACCAGGACTTTTTTCTTACCACATACACAGGCAGCACCTTTACTCATGAGGCCAACTGAGAACATTTTCTTTCTTCTTAAGAAACAAAAACTTATGATTTAGAGAAGAAAAGTCATTCAATTATCTAGATTTTTAGATCAATGATTTCTCAGCAAAGGAAATTTCCTCAAGTGCTAATAATTCAAAAGAAAAAATCATGCCAAATTTGATCAGAGACAGTGATTTTTGAAATTTTAAAGTTAACAATCTGGACAATTTAGCCATTGACAGTCAAATTCGTGATTTAAAAGGTGTGTGTGTGTGTGGACACATGTCCTCTTCTATGTAAAGGTATTGGATTATTTCTTAAATATTTCAGCACAAAACTGCCTCCAAAATAGACTCCATCCTATGGTGGTCAAGAGCACAGACTTTGGGGACCATTGCTCTAGATACAAATCCTGGCTCCACTATTACTGTTAGCTGTGTAACCTTGGGCAAATTATTTAATCTCTCCATCTCTCGGGATCCTCATCTGTAAAATGGTGACAATACTACCACTTCCCCTGGGACTGAGGTGAGACCAAGTAAGTGAATACTGGTGCAGTGTTCAGAATAGTGCCCAGCCCCGAGTAAGCACTATATAAGTGCTTTAATACGTAAATAAATGAAAACATGACTAACGCATTGGCTCGGAGGGCCAAAGACAGTGAGCTGGGGTTGTAGGAAGCCATGCTGGTCCCAGCACACTTTTCCCTCCTGCTTGCTGAGATTTTCACCTACTGGTGACAGAAAGGAGGGAAATACAAGACATACCAGCTATCAAGAAAAAAAGGCCAATGGGATCAAAGTCCTTAACTCTCATTCAAAAGAGCCAGCGTTTCAATTCCCCCAAAAGGTCAGGGAAGAAGGCAGGAAAAGAGAGGGAAAGTAAAACAACAATAGCAAAAAATTATTCAGAAAACCCTGTCACTGGGCATATGAGAACAAGAGGACAATTGACTGCTCGTGGCAAACTGGAGAAACGTATTTCAAGGTAGTAATACAAAAAGCCTCAAATGTGGTTGTGGACGTCCATGCAGTCTATACAGTTGTATTGTTTCTGATCTTGATTTTGGCTGAGTTAACCAAAGGTATGAGTCTTTACCTTTGACGTAGGATTCGACATGAAACACCTGTGTCTAACCATCAGCCTAAGCTCACAAACACCTGAACGGCACCAAGACCAAACTCAGGTGGAACCACTGGGTCAAGGCTTAGGCCAACTGCAAGGCACGTCCCCCGAGGCATCACCATTCACATGTATGGATCTGCTTCATTAAACAGTGAAAACCATTACCCTAGTGTCTTCTAACTCCCTCTGCAGTTTGTCAGCTTTGGTCTTTTCAAAGAGCAGGCTCTGTTCAAGCTCCTTAATGCGGGCATGCTCCAGTTTGGTCTGCGTCTGTTAGTAAAAAGGAAGAGGAAGAGAACACAACAGTGCCACCATGACATGCCAGCACAAGAGGAGAGAGAGCGGCATGCAGGCTGAGCCACCAGTACCTTCCGCCGAAGGATGAACAAAAAGGGGAATGGAGAAGGGCAGAGGATGGACTGAGATGGGGAGGCTGGGGGTGAGGATGAACGCTACGGACAAAAGGATGAGGTGGGCAGGGGACACAAGCTAGTCTACTGAGAAAGAAAACAAATGAAAACATATGAGGCAAGATGAAAAGTGTCAGATGCATGCAGCCAAATATAAGTTATATTGATAAGTGAAGTTTATCAGCACAAATTAGAATAGTTAATATTCCTCTAAACTATCGTTTTCCCTCCTCCCCACAACAGCTATTTGACATCAATGTGTATGTAACTGACTCGGTGACTTTGAAAAGTGAATTGACCCTCAAAATGATCACTTGTTAATCCCCTAAATATGCAAAACATGTCATAAATCTTAAAAGAGTTCGGTAAGTCCCTAGAGCAGATCCTAGCACTCTGGCATGCAATTTGATATGAACAAGTGTGGAGAGTTAAACCTAATGAAGGGAATCTAGAAACCAGAGCTGAGAAAATCACACCGGTGGCCTTTGTGGAGATGAGCGAAACGGGACTGACGTTTTTAGCAACATTTCCTAATTCCCTAGTTTCCTTCCAACAGTGGGTTTTCCAAAAACTATTTTGACACCAGGGAAAAAAGGAGGAGATCATATTTACAAGGGGAAAATTCAGTAATAATTATGCTACATCCCTGAGACTCAGATCAGGAGAGAAGTTTAGAGCTGATAAAGGGCTCATTTTCTTGATCCTAGGATGAAGTAGTTACCAGCTCAGAAGTGAGAAACAGTGGTTCAGCACAAAGGTATTCATTTGAGCTCCATGCAAAAGGAGCTGGTCAGATCCTAATGTGTTTCGAAACTCCAGAGACTCCCCATCATCACTTACTTAGACATTACCTGATGGAGAACCCAGAAAGCAATCTAACAGCAGAGTCTTAATCAATTTGAAATAACCTAGGTATCAGTCTGAATGTACCTCTTTCCCCACTCACCTGTCCACTCAACAGGTTACCAGCATAATCAACTGATTGATAAAACCTACTACTGATAGAGCTGCTCCCAGCAGCTTCTAACTACTTATATTAATTGTAGTATTTTGTGGTTCTAACTGGTCAGATCTATGTCTGGACAATTACAGGCAATGAGAAAATAATGACAACACACTCTAAATAAAGTAACAGAAAGTAACGCAGAGCTTAAGTAGAAGGTAGGATATTTTATGTTGAAAACATCCTTACTAACTCCAGTGGTTCTCTAGGGATTTCAACACATTCCAAAGGTCACGTTGCTTGTGAACCATGTATAAACCATCATGGAATATTCAAAAGGTGAACAAAAAAAACCTTTTAATTTCTCCATCTGCTTCAGCTCTTTACACTCAACAAAAATAATGGAAAAAAAAATTCAAAACCTAACTGTCTGGATAGTCCCCTTGGTCCACATGTGCCTCAGACAGAAGTTGTTCAATTTACCTGCTTTTACAAGAAAAAACAAATCTAATCCAAATCTATGTAATTGGGGTCACAGCCTCAAGAACTGAACAGTAAAACTAACAGTAAAAAGCAAAAGGCAACAGAACCTTTCTTCACCTCTTGACTCCAAGTTCAGTGTCCTCTGGGTGAAAGGTCACTACTTCCATATAAAAAGAGCAAGCATCTACTGCAGCGTGACCTCCTCCCCACTCTGAGACCTTCCAGATGACTGCTGTACCTCCTTGCTGGCCAGTATGCACACAAACCAGCTGGACTCTCTACAGCTGTGTGTGAGCAATCAGCAGCAGGGGAACGAGAGATCCACGTCCGTGCCACGGTGTGCGGTAAAAACGTTACACTGGACAGGACAGCCCTCCTTTTAAAAGTATTCCTTTCTCCCAGGAAGACAGAGCATCCCAAGAGGAAAGTCCTGGGACGGGGACTGAGAGGGAAAGCAAAGGCTCTGCGAGAAGCACACAAGAAAGGCAGGAGGGAGGTCCCATGCAGACTGACACCGGATGCAGCGGGAGCCTGTTTTGGGAGGACAGAAGAGACCCAGATCACTGAAGTAGCTTCACAAAAAGGAAACCTTCAGAACGCAGGCTTTTTTTACAAGCTCGGTCTTGAATTGTCTATTTCAGCTGCCAGGTGGTGGTAGGAAGAAAAAGCTTCCGTTTGATTTTATTCCCTTATGGTGGTAAAACAAAGCCAAAAGCGTTTAGGTTCTTTCAACTGGCCTCCCAGCTGGCAGATGCACAGCTCACAGGGTGCTTTCGAGGCCATTTAGGTGAGATCTGTGTTGGGTGTTTGATTTTAATCAGAGGGAGGAAGAAAAAAAACACCTTCAAGCCCGGTAGCACAGCTACTAGAAAAATCTCATTTCAATAACAATAAATTTAAAGCACATAGCATCTTCACTGAAGAATGCTCCTCTCTAGTGTCACCAATTAGGGAAAATACTGCAGCAACAAGCAGACGCTTGAATTTCTTGTCACCTGCACTGACAGGCATTGGCCGACAGTGGGAGCTCACAAAAAGGCAATCCGTTCTGGCGCTCAGAATGCCCTTCTGCTCTCATTGGAATAAAATCAGACCACTGGGGCAAACTTTCCGAAGAAATTTCTGTAATCCCTCCAACTAATATGTTTTATGTTTCTGTTAGCTATCATCTTTTGGAATAATGCTATTAAAATTAGAAGACGTTATGAATTAAGAGAAGGCCAAGCACCCAGATAAAATCCTTTTTTTTTTTTTTTTTTTTTTTTTTGGCAAAATTTATCAACAAACACTTCCTTATGCATTAAATACGTAGATTTATAGAGCTTCGTCATTACATACAATTTCTTCTGGATACAAACATAATTGCTGTGAAAGCCACATGCACAGAAATATTAAGGTCAATGTTTCAGGTCAGATTACGCAGTTAGTATTTGAGTATATCAATAAGCATTTTAATCTGTCATCAATCTGTGTTAACAAGGGAAATCTCCACACAGTTAAGTGCCCTCTTACATTCTCAGGATCTTCAGAAATCTGGCTCTTTTGCTATCAGTAAAAAAATAAAAAAATTAAGCAACAACAAGAGAGACTCCACTGAAGTTTCCATACGTGTTAGGGTTTCAATATAACTCTGATTAATTTCAAGTGAGTTTATCAGACAGACTATACTAACTCAGTGCTGATGGAAAGGTTTTAACTTGCACCTCCCCAACAAACCCTGGGCTGTGTTCCCCATGAATAAGATGATGATATGAGACTTTGGGGTGTTTTTAAATGGATGGAAACAACACGAAAGTCAACTAAAGGAATGTGACTATATATGAAATGAGTAAAGAAGGTGACTATTGAATTATTAATAATCCATTAAATTCTGGGCCTACAACTCAGAAAATGTTTTCCTCGCTCTCTGTTGTCAACTGTAAAGACAACTGCCAAAGAAATCAGTTCCTATTTGGAAGGGCCCCTGAAACGTAAGCATGGTGTGGCCATCAACAGACTCTTAACTTGTAATGTATATTCTTAACAAAATGTAATGTATACTCTTAATAAAAATGTATATTCTGAGAACTGCACAGGCAAGTGCAATTTTTACTAAAATATTAATTCAATACCAGGAATCTGCAGAATTTGAACAATTTAATAATTTGTATCTGTCATATATCTAGCAGTGGTTTTTAAGGAGCATCAAAATCATTTAATTCTGGCATCTAATTAAAAAAAACTGATAAGAATAATTGTTAAAAGACGAGAAACTTGATGCTAAAGGAAATCTCTGCGAATTTAAAATATGCCATGGAAGTCAAAGAGGCTGAAATACAATTTGATCTTGTTTTATCCTCTTGTAATTACTTCACAAAAACAACTAAAACATGCATTTATTCCTTTTACAGGGTTATGAAAAATTTATTCTGCCCAGTTGAAAAGCAAAGCTGAGATAAAGCAAAAAACTTTGTTTTGCTCTATTATGATAAGGTTAAACATGCTTTTTAAAATGCCATTTCTGACCGTGAGAGGAATATCTAGAATCTCACTTGGGACACACTGCCAGATTTATGACTTGATAAACTCCAATTCAAGATTTTGGATTTTGAAGCACGAGGAAAGAGTAGTAAAAATCTGACTGGGCCACTGGAGTTGGGACAGCACCGTCACAGGACAAGGACGGGTGCTGGCACCTGAGCCATAAGCTAGGCCCATAGCCCAGCCGGCCAGAGACCCGGGCTCCTTCCCTTCCCTCTGCCGCCTGTTCTGGCAGGATCATCCCATCCGTACTTGTCAATACTGGTACCCATAAGAGCTGTAGAGAGCTGGAGGGGTTTTACCTCAAGATCGCCTTTTGTGATGGATTCTTCCTCAACACGGAACTGAAGGTCCTCAACCTTCCTGTGGAACAAAATCAAAACAAAGCACTTCAGGTAACCAAGGAATATATTTGCCTTACCAAAACAAGAATCTATAATCAATACCCTGGTGAATGTAACAGATGATAGTGGAAGAAAAGAAAATACATTTTTAGGCACTTCATTTATAAATCTAACAGCTCTTTGCTATTTAGGAAACTTCAAAGTTTTAGCCAGATACTGATTCCAGGAGACATGAGTTAAGAGTTGAGAAAAATCCACTGGTTTTCTTCTGTCGCAACCACCAGAATGAACCTAATCAAGACAAGATCAGCCTAAAGGGAAAAGGTCAGATTACCACAGGAATAGGTTTGAGATTCCAAGTCTGTAATTTCTACTTTACAGTAACAGAACACAGGGAAAAGTGGCATAGAAAACAAATCTCTCTTGGGGCTCCTGGGTCGTTAAGCACCTGACTTTGGCTTAGGTCATGATCTCACAGTCCGTGAGCCCTGCTTTGGGTGAGCATGAGCCCCAGCCCTCACTTTGGGCGAGCACCAGCCCCACTTCGGGTGAACGCGAGCCCCACTTTGGATAAAACACGAGTCCCAAGCGAACCCCACTTATCTCTCTCTCCCTAACCCTGTGGGATTCTATCTGCCCCTCGCTCACTTGCACCCTCTCTCTCTCTTTCAGAAAAAAAAAGAAAACAAATCTCTCTTTATACCACCCTACATCTGATATTTTATGGTGAGGTTAGCAGGCTACCCACACAGAAAGCCCCAGGACAATACCAGTACCTGTTCTAAGACTGGGAGAATGAGATTACCAACAATTTGAGTCACATCCCCCCGCCCCCCCCCCATTTTAAAATCTCTAATTTGGGTGTGGGTCTCAACCAATGCTATCACCAAGTCAATGAAATAGGATACCCTGAAGATTGACAAAATCCAGGTAACATCCATATTACAAATCTTCACAAAAGTGAGTGTAAGGAAGAAAAGGGGACAAAGTTCATAACCTATGTGCAAAAACCAAAACTGTCAAACTCACTAGCCTTTCTGGCAAAATTAAGAATAAAAAAAAATCAGGGCGCCTAGGTGGCTCAGTCAGTTAAGCATCTGACCCTTCATTTTGGCTCAGGTCACGACTTCATGGTTTGTGAGTTTAAGCCCCATGTCGGGCTCTGCGCTAACAGTACAGAGCCTGCTTAGGATGCCCTCTCTCTCTCTCTCTCTCTGCTCTGCCCCTGCTCACATATGCACTCTCCTTCTCAAATAAACATTAAAAAAAATGTTTTTTAAATAAAAATTCTACTCTTAAATCAGAAATATAATCGTAAATAATTTATACCCCTCAAGCTCACTGGAAGTGTGGGAGGACATTTGTCCCGCCCAGCAGTCAGCAGATCAAGAGCTGGTTTAAGAACCAAAGCAAATGGTACTGTTGCCTTGGTATTCAGAAGGGCCTAGAAAGGCCTATTACTATATCTCATTTATTCGTAGCCATTTTTAGGATGTGAAGAAAATTTCCTACATATAGCACTTCTCCTTCTAGTAAGAAGATAATTTCCTTGATAAGAGACTCTATTATACCTCCACTGTATCCCGTACCTCAGTGGTGCCTCTCACGGTCCTAAACATACAGACCAGATGGCTACTGAATTAAGTTGCTACCATCAGAAATGACAAGATGGCGGCATTAAATGCAAGACAGGACAAACGTCCTGTTGTCCAGAAATGTTCCAATGGTTTCCATGCAGACACCTTGTTCAGAGACTGTGTTAGTTCACAGCCTCAAGAAGCCTCTAAGAACCAAACTTGCTCTCACACCATTTAGCACCTGATTCCATCCTGACCTGGATAATCCTCTAATTGCTTCACATGAAAGTTATGTTTTTCTAACAAGGTACTGAGTTTCTCAAGGACAGGGCCCTTGTATCACTTACCAGACAGAAGAGTTTTATTTAGATACACGGGTGTTTCATAAATACTTGGTCACTTTGGGGACGCCTGGGTGGCTCAGTCGGTTGAGAGTCTGACTTCAGCTCAGGTTATGATCTTGTTCGTGGGTTCAACACCCGCATTGCGCTCACTGTTGTCAGTGTGGAGCCCACTTCAGATCCTCTATCCCCACCTCTCTCTACCCCTCCCCCACTCATGCTCGCTCGCACGCTCTCTCTCTCTCTCAAAAATAAACAAACATTTAAAATACATACATACTAGGTAACATGGACCCAAAATGTCTTCTCACCAAAAACGGTTCCAGGTGGAAGCAGGGTTTGAATCGACTTCAAGACACTAAGGCCAGCCTCAAGAGGATGTTTGGCACACAGCAGGTGCTCAATAAGCAGCTGTTAAATTTAGCAGGCCATGTCTAGATAATTCCAAACTTCTCAAAAAAAGTCAAATCAAAGCAAACCCTCCCGGCACAAGATGAAGAGTTGAATTTCTACCGAACACACAGTCACTCCTTTGGCTCTAGGGCTTGACACCTTAATAAGAATGTTGTCCTAAGGTCATTTAGAAGGAAAAGGCCACACTTGCACTAAGGAACAGTTTGAGGTCACCTTTTCTCCTCTTCAAGTTGGTTGAGAAGCTCCACCTTCTCCCTGTCAGCAGCCTCCACCATCGTTCGCAGCTGGTCCATCTTGGCCTCCAATTCCAGGACATGCTGAGAAAGACAAGGGTGTCAGTGAGTGGCCTCCCTCGGACCCAGACACAGGCCCAGGGATGCCTCCAAAGAGCTACAGCTAAGTGGCACCATTGTGGGCGGGTACGACTCTAAAACCTTTTCACAGTGAAATGCTTTCTATAATCTTTAATAGGTCACTTCTCGGCCGCATTCCTGGAAACTAGATGATGAAAAACCACACCATTAAAGCAAAAGAGGGCAATGGTACAACAACGCTCATCTTTTTTACGGCTGAAACGCGTACAGAAGGTCATCTACAAAACAGGAGTTGCAATCGTTGGTAAGGTCCCAGTAAACAAGTTCCCCTGACACAGGCCAAGAGGCCTGGATGTAAAGACCGAAGGACTACGGTAGACTCAAGAAGAACAAAACTGCATCTTTATGACGATACAAAGTGGTACCCCAGGTCACAGCTTCAAACAAGCCCAGCAAAGACATTTCTACTCATTTCCAGTGCTCCCAAGACTAGCTCCCTGGCTCCAAGCACGAGGTACGCTGCTCAGCCTCCTCCCTCAACTTAGAAAGCTCCACCATCTCCACAAGATCAGCTTAGAACCCATCACCATCTCCGAAACAAGGTCAGCACCAGACTTCACCTGGTCGTGTCCGTCCCGGGCCAGAGCTAGCTCCTGCTCTATTTCCCCCACGTGGCTCGTGGCCTTGGCCACCTCCGCCCTCTCTAGATCCCGTTCAGCCAGCAGCTGCTCAATGTGCTGCTGCTTCTCCTTCAGGGCCTCCTGGAGGGCAGTGGTGCCGGAGATCTTCCTGGCGTAACGGGAGGAGGTTTCAGTCAACTGCAAAGGAAAGTTAAAGAAGTGAAGGGCGATGATGCTATCGGGGATGCAAGGAGGGCACGAGGCATGCATGGCAGGCGTCTCCTCAGCAAAGCGAAGGTGCTGCCCCTGCTCCCAAGCTCGCCAATTATTAGGAACAGCTTTTCATCAAGGAAGCAAGACAGCGTGCGCCTCCCGACTGTCAATTTCACAAACAACACATCAATGTGAGAAGTCATGGAACAATCAGAAAGATGTTTAGAAGGAGAATAAGTGGCTCACATCAAAGGTACCCTGAGCTCAGCTGACAGGGCCTTGTAGAAATCTAGAAAAATTCCCATTTAACAAGCTTCTGTTACCACCTGAGCTTCATTAGTAGTTTTCTTCTTCTTGTGACGTTTTGGTCAGTCTTTTGCTCCTCAGACTTGAGGTCGAGACTTTCCAACTTTCTCTAACTACCATTAAGTAACCAAGAGGTCACCCTTGGAGTCAAAAACCGTCCTCTTATTGATTAAACAGTTGGATTTTGTCAGGATTTTCTTCATCTTTCTTTCAAAATGAAAGGCACAGATAAAGAATGAAATCTTGCCATTTGCAACAATGTGGATGGAGCTAGAGAGTATAATGCTAAGAGAAGTCAGAGAAAGACAAATACCATATGATTTCACTCATATGTGGAATTTAAGAAACAAAACAAACAAGCAAAGGGAAGAAAAAGAGAGAGACAAACCAAGAAACAGACTCTTAAGAGAACAAACTGATGGTTACCAGGGGGGAGGGGGGAATGGGGGAAATAGGTGATGTGATGGGGATTAAGGAGGGCACTTGTGATGAGCACCAGGTGTTGGATGGAGGTGTTGAATCACTAAATTGTATACTTGAAATTAATTAATTTACTTTTTAATTAAATTTAATTTATTAATTTAAATAAAAACTTTTTTAAACAAATGAAAGGCACAGTAGATCTCACCCAGGAATCCAGAACTTGAAGACCTGAATCCCAATCACCAGAGGGATTTATGAATATCAGACGAAGAGGAAAACTCTATCTGCCTTAAAAAGTGCATGTGTATGGGGTGAGTGTGCATGTGTGTGGGCAAGTCCACGCGTAAGAGAAAGGGAGACAGAGGACATGCAGAGGGAGGAAAAAGAGGGAAAGAGAATCTGTGGAGAAAGAGGAGGAGGGGATGGGAGGAGCGGTAAGGGGACTGGAGAGGGAAGGGGAGGAGACAGAAAATAAGGCAGAGCAGAAACGCGGTCGGGGGAGGGGTGGAGAAAGAAAGCCGCCCGGGGCCTCTGTTACTCTGTGCTGTTCCTCCACACTGAGGCTAATCGTTCAGATAAAAACACTGAGAAAACAACCTCCCATTATGGCAAGGGATAATGTGTGCAAGTTGAACAGCATTCTTCCAAGTGAGGCTCCAGGGGCTGGGAGGGAGTTCAGGAAAGGCCTCATCCCTTGGCAAGCATTTGTCCAAGGCCGTGGACTTAGAGATCAGATCGCTGGATCTGGATCAAGTCAGCCCTGACTTCATCTCCTGCAATCAAAGCCTTGTTTGCCACTCGAATGCTCTTCATGCGTCTGAGCCCTCGTCCAGGAGGCAGACAGAGTGAGGACTGTCATTAATAGTTAGACAGTTTGGGGCTTGACTGGATTCCTTTACTCTTAGAGTTTCTATTTCTGCTTATTTCTATTTTGTGAAATTTCTTGAATTACATAAACATACTGGGGCAGGGGGGAGCGTTCTTTTAACCATCTGACCTTGACTTTCCAATTTCATTATATGGTTAAAATTATACTTTCTCGGTACTAACTTTTCTTCCTGGATAAAGTAGATCTGAGGTTCCCTGCACAGAGATAACCCAGGGTGCTGCAGCCAAGTCACTGGGCACTGTGGAAGATTTTCAAATTTCAAGGGAAACACGGCACCACCGGTTGGACACCGTGCAAACTACCAGCTTGGGGCAATGGAGTTTGAGGCAACTGGACTATATTCCTTTCGATAACGTTGTGCCTTCCCAAAGCTAGGCCTTGGTTGCTGCCATGACAAAAAGCCAATACTGTGCAAATCAGTGACACAATCAATGTGTCAGAGGAAACGAAGGTGGCAGTTTTCAGTAAGACTCCAAGGTTTGACAAGCATGTACAGTGCCCAACAGGACCATACAACCTAACACTAAGCTTGATTATTTACAAATTAACTAAAAATCCTTTTTTCTCGGGGCGCATGGGTGGCTTGGTCAGTTAAGCGTCGGACTTCGGCTCAGGTCATGATCTCACGGTCTGTGAGTACAAGCCCCGCGTCGGGCTCTGTGCTGACAGCTCAGAGCCTGGAGCCTGTTTCCGATTCTGTGTCTCCCTCTCTCTCTGCCCCTCCCCTGTTCATGCTCTGTCTCTCTCTGTCTCAAAAATAAATAAACGTTAAAAAAAATTTTTTTTTTTTAAAAATCCTTTTTTCTCTCAATTAATGTGTATCATTCTTTTTGAACAACTACTAACTTGCTAGAACATAAATATTAACTTGTTTGTCCTTAGCTGCTTCATAAACAGAATTGCTATTTCTTTCCGCCCGGGGACCCTATGAAAAAATAACTCTTAAGGGGCTGGGAAATCAGAGCATTTGGGCACCTCTGTGCTCAGTACTTCGGAGGATTCTACATTCAAGAATCATTAGACCTTTCCATACATATGCATGGGATTATTCTGGGGAGATATATTTCTAGGAAGTCACTTTTTCTGTATTTTTGGCATATTCTTTTATGGTGATTTTTGGTTTAGAAACTACAGCCACCCTCAATAAAGATATACAAAAACAAGCTGTTTTACAAGACAAGAAGACTCCTTTCTCTCTTGTCACTTTTCTTCACTGAGTGAGGTGAACTAAGAACGATCAGGACTGGTCTGAAAAGAGGAGAGGTTGGGAGGGAGCAGGGAGAGCTCGGTTGTCTTCCAAAGAAATGGACACTTACAATTACAACATAATAAAAGTGACTCAAGAAAGAATTCCTAATCCAGAGAAGACACTTGCATGGACTTGTTCCTGGATTAGCAAAGTAGACTAGATGTCCATATGAGTTTGCTGAACGATGCTCTGTCCAAAGAGGGGTGGCTTCACCTCTATGTCATTGTTCTTATCAAGCTTTCCTTGTAAAAGTCCATTTGTAATTTTTCTCTTGAAGATGTAGACTTTCTTTTCATATGTGAAATGAAATAGTCCAAGCAGGTATTTATTTTACCTGAATTTAAGAGAAAGTCCAGCTGGCTGGCAGAGGAGCACTCCTCCCCCACCCCACACTAGAAGGAAAGAATCCTCCCCCGTTCTCTTCCCAAGGACTGTGGACCGTGGAAGAGAAGGCAAAACGAGACCGCAGGCCAGCAGCCTTACTTCCGATCACACCATTTAACATTCTCCCTTCTGTTTGTAGTTTACGGTCATTAACACAGAGATCCAGAATTCAGTCTGCAGCGCAGTCTTATGCTGCCATTACAAATCTAAACAGTGTTTGCCTCACTTCAAGTAAATAAATTTACTGGCAGGAGACAAGACAAGAAGTCATTGTTCTGACCCTAATAAAACACTGTATTAACAAACAGAATGTGCCACCACTGCCTATTTTAATTCTCATCATTCTATTTTTACTGACCTAATGGGAAAAAGGTGGAGAGAGGAAGCGGAAGGGAGAGGAAGAGATGGAGAGAGGAGACACAGCGTGGCACTTCCTAGCATCCTTGCAAGTTCTGCTCGTTCTGCCGTGTGTCCTCTGGCGCAAGACAGGAACATCCCACACACTAACCGCTCTCGGTGGGTTAGACTGTATTAACACGCTACCTAAATTCTAAGAACACGCCTTTTCTCAGAATACTTTAGTTCCTTCAAATTGTTTCAAGTCAGAGAGACCTAAGTTGTTGAGGAAAACGATCCCTCCCTTTTTCCTGTCATTCTTGTGCCCAAAATAATTTCAGAGAAAATCACCCCATATGTTAGACTCAACAGTAGTTACTACAGACTCACCAAGAACTAGATACATCTTAGAGCCTCAAGAACCTGGAAGCAGAGTTCAAAACCCTATTTCAAAATCTGTCTTCCTGCTAAAGCTTTGTTTTATGACATCTGGAACGGACCTCCAACAAGCTACAACTAACACTCAGTACAAGGCAAGTTAATAGCTCCTAAAGCAAAGCAGGTCCACCAGCAGCAGGCATTTATCGTGCCTGGAAGGGAGAGACATGCAGTGAGGACGGGGAGGCTTACTAATCCAGTACGGCTGGGTTTGCTGCTCACGGAGGAGGCCACTGAGCTCATGGAGCTGAGAGACGAGGCAGAAGGGCTGCGCTTCAGGCTGGCGGGCGTGGTCGCCATCACTCGCCTCACGGCGGCAGCCTTGGCTTTGGCCGGTGTCGTGGAAGGGAAACCAATCTTGGTTACTTTGTGGACAGGAGCAAACAGGCCATATTTGGGTTGGCACTGAAAATACCTTTAGAGAATAACAATAAAAGCAGTGACCAAAAAGACTTAATTACAAGAAATAACAACTATAAGCAAAAGCATAGTTTTCTGGTCATAACTCATGACTGGTTTGCTGTGAATTCTACCAGAAAGCTGGGGTGATCAACCAGCATGTAGCATTCACATGTATGTAGGCTGATAACCTCCAGGAGGTTTTAGAAAACACACTAAAAAATAACAATATGATACACAGAGACAGAATTACTGATCTGTTACTAAAGATCTACTAAAGTACAAGGGAATAAATAGATCTACTATCTGATAAACCTGTAACAGAGGGGTTCAGACTATGATGTGTCAATCTAGGTTCATTAGTTGTAACAAATGTACCATCGGGTGGCAGGATGTTGATAGCTGGGGAGGCTGTGCACGTTGGGAGCAGGGGACATATGGGAACTCTGTACCTTCCTCTCAATTTTGCTATGAAACTAAAACTACTCTAAAAAAAAATAAATAAATTGAATGCTTGTTCAGAATTTACTCAGATGCATTACATATTACTAAAAGAAACAGTTAAAAGAATGTCTCCAATTCTGGTGGGGGGAAAAAATCAGTAAATGAGCCTTAAGAAATAAAAGTGCAGCTCTTGGTGAGATCTGCTTGAGGTTTATATGTGCAAGAGGGAGGCAAGATTCCAACTCCAAACAAACCTGGTTCCAGCAACAGCCCCATCGTTCTTCCCAAGAGGCTCATCCAACTCCACACCACACCATTCCCCCTTGGCAAAGTCTGTCTCCCCAAGAAACCGGACTACGCCAGCCTTGGTGCCACCAACCTGGAAAAAGAGAATGTAAAAATAAAGAGGTGAACAGAATTCTATAGCTTAATCCTTTGCAGCTGCAACTGACAATTAAGTACAGAACTCTCCACCATTACCCTTGACGGCTTCTTCTCTTTGCCTTCTCTTCAGCTTTTAAAGAGCTTTCTCCAAACACTGGTAAAGTTTACCTGAATGATTTATATTACGAGAGTGATCTGATATGTCCCAGTAATGAAATAGTCTAAATAATATGTAGTCATTGGGCTCTCCAACAAATTAATTTGTCCCTTCATTAAAAATACTTTATTATTCCAGAGGGATTTTCCAGCTTCAAAATAAGTATTTGGGAGGAACCTGGGTGGCTGAGTTCATTGAGCAACTGACTTCGACTCAGGTCATGATATCACGGTTCGTGGGTTTGAGCCCCACAACAGGATCTCTGCTGTCAGCACAGAGCCCGTTTTGGATCTGTCCCCCTCTCTCTGCCCCTCCCCCACTCGCACGGTCTCGAAAATAAACATTAAAAAAATAAGCATTTGCTACAAAAATAAAATTGGCACATCATTAAGGGAAAACAAAATTCATCTATACTCCTACACTGTGACAGTTGCTGTGTCTGTATTCTCATATTTCCTTTACATCTTTATCCACGGAAAACAAGACACATCCATATTAAGGACAGATACACATCTACACACATTTGCTTTTGGCCTAAGTATATGCTGCATGAAAATGTGAATTCTTTAAAATAATTTAACTCTACAGATATTTTCCACTGTGAGGCTGTTTCCTCATGACTATTAAGATTACTATTCTTCACATTTTATTTGACATGAACTGCTCAAAGCTGTCAGTCTTCTTTAATGTGTAACTCTGTCCCAGCCGTTTGATGTACTATGCGAACATTATTTCCAAAATTACCAACCACCATTTATGAATTATTCCTTCCTTTTCCATTACTTTTCTACTTCAAATACTCATTTTGCCACAATCTCTCATGGGCACACAAGAACGCACTGATGCGCGTGAGTCTTTCTACAGCTTTGAAAGTTCAGGATTTGTGCTGCTGCCACAGCATTACAATTACTGCTGCTTTATAATCTGTGTCACATCTGCTAGCGCTGTTTTCCCTTGCTACTCTGCAGACTGACTTTCCTTTTTTTAATTTTCTTACTTTGTTCTAGGCTTCCTTTATCTTAATTGCTTCTTTAGAAATTGCCTCTGTTACAAAGAGGAGTCACTGCAGGAACTTAAGAACATTACAAGAAAGAAAATAAATGTTTTGCCTGTATTCTCAACACCCCGAGACAGACCCTGCTGTTCTGGTTCACTCCCCCCACCACACTGCAGCGGGCTAGGATCCCACAACACAGAGGTACCGCGATAGGCACTTTCCTCACTTTTTGTTTGAGCTGTTCACCTTTTTCCTATTGATTGGAAAAAAAAAAAAAAAAAAAAAAAAACCTTTATACATAACAAACTTAAATTAATTCTTGAATAACCAATGCATTCTCATGGTTCCAAAAATTCTAAAAGAAATATGCATGGGAACGTCTGGGTGGCTCAGTGGGTTCAATGTCCGACTTCAGCTTGGGTCATGATCTCACAGCTCGTGAGCTTGAGCCCTGCATCGAACTTTTTTTTTTTTTTTTTCTTTTTTAGAGCAGTTTTATAAGTGAAGAGCCTACTTTGGATTCTCCATCACCCTCACTCTCTACCCCTCCCCCGCTCACACTCTCTCTGTCAAAAATAAACAAACATTAAAAATATGCATGGAGGGAAGAGTCTCCCTTACTGAACTCTTGTCCACACCTGCCCCACTCCTACCACATGGGAAGCATGGTTACTGATTAGCAATGCCTCCTTCCTCCTGGCATTTATACTTGCAGATGAAAGCAAATGTTAATGTATGTTCTTTTTCCTCCCTTTTATTTTTACACAAAAGCTAGCATTCTACATGCACTGTGCTGCACCATGCAGAATACAGAGAACTTCCTTCTGTTTGCAACTGCGGTCATTCTACTGGGTGGATGTGTTCCAGTTTATTCAATCAGCCCCTACTGATAGTTAAGTAGGTTTAATTAATTTAATACATTTAAAAATAATTTTGACTAATTCTAAAACAAGTTGTATTAACTTGGGACAGTAACTTATTACCGATCTTAAAAAGGAACCAGCTTTGGGGCACCTGGGTGGCTCAGTCAGTCAAGCGTCAGACTTCGGCTCGGGTCATGATCTCATGGTTTGTGAGTTAGAGCCCCGCTTCGGGCTCTGTGCTGACAGTTCAGAGCCTGGAGCCTGCTTCGGATTCTGTGTCTCCTCTCTCTGTCCCTCCCCAACATGTGCTCTGTCTCTCTATGTCTCTCAATAAATAAATGTAAAAAAAAATAAATCAAATTAAAAAAGGAACCAGCTTTTAGGGTTTTTTTTTTCTTTTCTTTCTTGATGTTCTCTGTTTTCTTGAATTCACATTTTATCTTTACTATTTCTTTTTTCCTACTTCCTTTTTGTTTATTGTTCTTTCCTTCCTAGTTTCTTTTTTTTAGTGTTATTTTTATTTACTTTTATTATTTTTCTAATGTATATTTTTGAAAGAGAGAGAGACCGAGTGTGAACAGGTGAGGGGCAGAGAGAAAGGGAGACACAGAATCTGAAGCAGGCTCCAGGCTCTGAGCTGTCAGTACAGAGCCTGACAAGGAGCTCGAACCCACAAACTGTGAGATCATGACCTGAGCTAAAGTCAGATGTTTAACCGACTGAGCCACCCAGGTGCCCCTGTTATTTTTTTTAAGTAAGCTCTAGGCCCAACATGGGGCTTGAACTCACAACCCAGAGATGAAAAGTCACATGTTCTATGGACTGAGCCAGTCAGGCGCCCCTCCTTCCTAGTTTCTTAAGACCAATACTACATTTATTTTTTGTCTTTTTAATACTAAAGGCATTTGTTTCTAATTTTCTCTGCATATAGCTTTCTAGGAGTTTGGGATGGCAGATTTTTTTTCAGCTTTAACCCTTTGTTGAAGATGGAAAAAACATTAAAGCCTCAAGCCTATGTAGTTTTTAAAGTTTATTTATTGAGAGAGAGAGAGCGCGAGCACGTGCAACGGGGGACCAAGCAGGCTTTGTGCTGTCAGCGCAGAGCCCAATGTGGGGCTTGATCCCACAATGGTGAGATCATGACCTGAGCCAAAATCAAGAGTCAGACGCTCAATTGACTAAGCCACCCAGGTGCCCCTTGAGACTATGCACTTTTCCTCTGAAAGAAAAACTTCCAGCGACACTGAAACTGATTTAAGGAACTAAGGGAGACGGTTTAAGGCACTTCAGGCAGGAAGGGCATGTGAAGGGTGACAGAGGGCAGGCAGCGCCAGGACATTACAGAAGCATCCTGGTGTCATGACAGGTATCAACGAGGCAAGACAGATGGAGAAAACTCCACGCAGGAGCCCTGTTGTGTCTGGCCCTGCAACCCGCAATGCCCAGCACAGCACAGCGGACCCTCAGAAAAACATTTGCAGAATAAATGGAAGGTGACTGTCTCCACTGGAGCCTACACAGAAAAGGCCACTTTTCCACATAAACTGACCAAAGGAAAAAGATCTCCTGTGGCTGAGGCTGAATGTGACATCTCAGAAGTGAGTAAAGAAAGAAATATGCTGACACACGGCAAGGGCTCTGAAGTTGGACAGATTCAAACGCCAGCTCTATTAACTGGTCAGGTTGCTTAATTTCTAAATCTCAGTTTCCTCATAAGTAAAATGGTGATGACTTTAGGGCTGTTGTGAGGGTCAAGTAAACCAACTCACATAAAATTGCTCAGAGCGGTGTCTGACCGTGTAAGGCTCCAAGACATGCTAACAGCGAGTCTCTGCCCGTGCGAACCGGAATACTAGTTCTCCATCTGGCACTTTGACTTTATGATACTCTTACTGGTATTCGTGGAACCTACAAATAGTCACCTACATAAAGCTGACCTCAGTGTTCTCCACCCTCCTAGATCACATCACTCCGAGCTGCCATCTACCCAGCATCACATGAACAGGACACAGGTCATGAAAGATGATACAATCTCATCAGATAATCTGTTGAATTCTTTGGGGGTGAGTCTAAGTTTACTGTCATGACAATCATTTTTCTAAGAGGCGTCAAGCAGGCTGTGGTCAGTAAATAACCCAAGCAAACCACAGGCTTCATTTGGAAGATAAAAAAACAAACAAACAAAAAAAAGCCACAGGGGTGCCTAGGTGACTCAATCCGTTAAGTGTCTAACTTCAGCTCAGGTCATGATCTCGCCATTCGTGAGTTTGAGCCCCACGTCGGGCTCTGTGCTGACAGCTCAGAGCCTGGAGCCTGCTTCGGATTCTGGGTCTCCCTCTCTCTCTGCTCCTTCCCCCCACTCGTGCTCTCTCAAGAATAAACAAACATTAGGGGCGCCTGGGTGGCGCAGTCGGTTGAGCGTCCGACTTCAGCCAGGTCATGATCTCGCGGTCCGTGAGTTCGAGCCCCGCGTCGGGCTCTGAGCTGATGACTCACAGCCTGGAGCCTGTTTCTGATTCTGTGTCTCCCTCTCTCTCTGCCCCTCCCCCGTTCATGCTCTGTCTCTCTCTGTCCCAAAAATAAATAAACGTTGAAAAAAAATTTTTTTTTTAAAAAAGAATAAACAAACATTATAAAATATATATACCACAAACAGGCAGGCGCTGCTGTGGGCTCGGCACCAGGCTTTGTCTGTCTGCTGGTGTAGGCCACTGTGGTGTTTAAGGACAGCCCATGGAAGAATCACATGAACAGGTGGTGATTAAGGACACTGAGCAGGCATGGACATGTTTGCATTTCCAACAGCTACCCTGCTGGACGGTCATGGAAGATGTATCCAGAATGTAGCACTTTTTAATGTGATGATAGAAACCCCAACCACAAATATGATCACTATGATGCCACAGGATCCTCAAGCTACGATTTCCAGAATTTTTTAAGAAGAGAGAAGCTAGAACAAAATGCCCAGATTCTAAGACACTACAGGAAAGATTCGCCAGGAGTAAGACAGATGGTCTATGAAGGTCAGGAATGTGGAGAATCCTCCAGGCACAAAGGAGTTAGTCTAACCTTGCACGAGAGAATCCACACTGGTCAAAGCCCCTTTGAGTGTACCCACTGTGGAAAAAGTTTCATGGCCAACAGTAATCACAGGAGAGAAGCCCTATCAGTGCAAGGAGTGTGAGAAAAGCTTTAGTCAACGAAGTAGTCTGGCCATTCATGAAAGACTCTATCTACACCGGACAGAAACCCTATGAGTGTGCTATTTGTCAGAGAAGCTTCAGGAATCAAAATCACCTTGCTGTTCATAGAAAAAAGTTCACAGTGGTGAAAAGCCTTCAATCAGAAAGGAAGCTTATGGGCACCTGGGTGGCTCAGTCAGTTAAGTGTCTGACTTCAGTTGAAGTCATGATCTCACGGTTCTTGAGTTCAAGTCCCGCATCGGGCTCCCTGCTGTCAGCACAGAGCCTGCTTCAAATCCTCTGTCCCTCCTCTCTCTCTGCCCCGCCCCTGCTGGCGTGCTCGCTCACTCGTTCTCTCTCTCTCTCCCTCCCTCTTTCTTAAAAATAAATAAACATTTTTTAAAAATTAAAGGCTCTGTTCTTTTAAAAATAAAAAAGTAAGGAAGCTGAATTAAGCTTAACTGACCACCTCAAAGTCTGCACAAGCCTGAAACCCTATGCCCGTACACAGTGCAGAAGTTTCCACACCAGGAAGAATTGTATCCCACATGGCAAAATCCACACAGGACAGACACCCTACTGTGTGGCCAGTGTGGGAAAAGCTTCACTCAGAGAGGCACTCTGGCTGTGCACCAGCAAAGCTGCTCATGAAGACTCACCCTCTGACGACTCTCCTCAAAGAGGAAGTTCTCTTTATGAGTGAAAAGTCCAAAATCCTCAGATCAAGCAACCTATCCAATTCTATGGAATGAATGGACACTCTTTCAGAAAGATCATCATTGGATAAGGCAAATTGGCTTTTTTCCTTTCCCCCAAATGAGTATGAAAAATAAATGTCTTGTTTATTATAAAAAAAGAAAATTAAATTTAAAAAAAATTTAAACACCACAAATAGCACATAAGCAACTATTTCTCTAAAGGCAGGTAGTAAAATACACATTTACCCTAAAGAAAAAAATACCATACCACAAACTTTGTTTGAAACGGATGACTACTGGTTCCTACGATGAGCGGTTTTTTATTTTCTTCTCCCACCAAACCTCAAACTCTTGACTCCTATGACAGACCATATACTTTCTCTCTTCTTGTAAAAGATCATCAGTAGTTGCTCAAAATATCTTCAACAGAGACAGGAAGTCATTCATTCATTCAAATCCTTTTCTACTTAATCATTCTATAGTCAGATTTTTTTTAAGTATTTAAATATGATTTTATAGGGGTGCCTGGGTGGCTCAGTCAGTTGAACATCTGCCTCTTGATTTCAGCTCAGGTCATGATGCCAAGGTCATGGGATCAAGCCCCATGTCAGGCTCTGAGCTAACAGCACAGAGCCTACTTGGGATTCTCTCTCTCTCCTTCTGCCCCTTCCCCCTGCTCATACCTTCTCTCTTGAAAATAAAAAAGCAAAACAAAACAAACACATGACTTTATGAAGTTAGTTTTACTTCTCAAGTGTTCCAGAGAACCCACAGTATTTTAGTATATGCGGTTACATTAGATATAAGACACAATTTTCAAATCTATGTTTTAGAGACAGATATCAAGATTCTTAGACAAAACAAATTTTTAATATAAATACAAAAAACTAGATTTCCATGACAGACACAAATAACTACCATTCACTCCCTTTACTTTCAGACAACGAGCATATTAACTCCTAAACTGTGGTCAATCTAAGTCAAAATCAGAAGTCACTGCTAGAGGGGCACCTGGGTGGCTCAGTCGGTTAGGCGTCTCACTTCAGCTTAGTTTGTGATCTCGTGGTTCCTGAGTTCAAGCCCCATGTCAGGCTCTGTGCTGACAGCTCAGAGCCTGGAGCCCGCTTAAGATTCTATGTCTCCCTCTCTCTCTGCCCCTCCCCTGCTCACTCGCTCTTGCTCTCTTACTCTCTCTCTCTCTCTCTCTCTGAAAAATAAACATTGGAAAAAAAAAAAAAACTCACTACTAGAGACAAAATTAACTTAAACTAGGACCTCAAAGAAAAACAAAGCCACTGTTTTCACGCTTCAGAAAATCTCAGATTTGTAAGTTCTTATTCACTCATACAATATATATTTGAGTGCTTAGGTCCTTGGGATACAAATATAAACAGAACACAGTGTTGGTCACCGATGGAGAGAGAAACTGAGACCACCAACTCCGGTGAAAAGTAGTACGTAGTTTTAAGAGCCTTCTACAAAATGCTGTGCGAACATACAAATACTCTTCTTGCAAACTCCGGTGCTCCCGTGACAAAGAAGAACACTGACGAATTCGGCCAGCTAATGAGCGAGTCCACAAACAGGAAAGAGGAAACACTTAATGCTCTCTGAACTCTCCCATCTATTTATCACCAATCCCAAACGTGCCACGTAATCTGTGTCCTCGTTTCCAAAGCTAGCAAATGTCCAATGAGTGGTAACGAGGGACTGTTTCACAGGAATATTATGATCAACGAAACTTCACAAGGTGGCCTCTTGTTTGCCATATTCTGAGTTAAGCAGTTTATTTATAAAAAGTTTAGGGGCGCCTGGGTGGCTCAGTCGGCTGAGCGTCCGACTTCGGCTCAGGTCACGATCTCACGGTCCGGGAGTTCGAGCCCCGCGTCAGGCTCTGGGCTGATGGCTCAGAGCCTCGAGCCTGTTTCCGATTCTGTGTCTCCCTCTCGCTCTGCCCCTCCCCCGTTCATGCTCTGTCTCTCTCTGTCCCAAAAATAAATAAACGTTGAGGAAAAAAAAAAAAAAAAATTAAAAAAAAAAAAAAGTTTATAAGTAAATATGGCTAATTGGTATTTACCAAGTACAAATTTAGCGCTGACTTAAAACTTAATCAGCTGTGAAATGAAGGTGCCAGCACGGGTATTCTGTATTACCTCAACTAGAGAGCCAACCCCACTTGGGATGGTTTTTTGGAGCAAGCCTCCCACAGAGAAGGGTTAAACCTTCCTACCTCATTTTTACCCCGGCTCCTAACTGCACCTCTTGTGGTCATCCTTTACAATTCTACTCCCCCTCTTCGAGGGTACATGACAGCTATACTAAAAACCCTCTGGTTCTTTAACAATATTTATGAGCACCTACTATGTGTCAGGCACTATCGTAAGTGCTGGGGATATGATCGTGAACGACATACAAAGTCTCTAGACTTTCACAGAGCCTAAATTTTGGTCAGGGGAAAATGGACAATCAACAAGTAAATAAACAAAACGAACGTTTTGAGTAGTGTAGAGGGCTAGGAAACAAAATAGGGTGATGTGATAGTGCCTGTGAAGGATCTTTAGCCGGGGCAGCAGGAAAAGGATCCTCAAGGAGGTGACCTTTGAGCCAAGGCTCAAATGACTACTAGGCACTAACCATGTGAAGATCCAGGGGCAGAAGAAAGAGCAAATCCCAAGGTGCGAATGAGTCTGGGGGTTGGAAACAGCAAGGAGGCCAGCGTGGCTGAATGGAGTGGGGAAGGGAGACATGTTGAGGGAAAGGAGGTCAGAAGGGTGGGCAGGATCCAGAGCACGTGGGCCCTGCAGGGACGGAATTCAGATTTTATTTTAATGCAATGGGAAGCCCTGTTAGACAGCAGTGTGTCGGTCAGTGCCAAATCTACAGCACCAAGAACAAGGTGTGGCACAGAGTAGACACTCAGCATATTTACTGAATGACGGAAGCTGTTCAATACAGCTATTACCGGTTCCCTGGGCTAAGTAAACGTCATTGTTTCTTCACTCCATGTCATCATTTCAGTCTCTCCATCTGTAATGTATGAGAGTGAGTAAACCCCCTCAGAAAAATAATACGACAAGCGCAGATGATGTGGAACAGGTATCCTCTCATAAACTCTATAACTCTCCTGAGAACAGGTAAAATAAAAAGACAGCATAATTATAAAGACGATGGTTAAAAGAAGAAAAAGCTGTTTGACTTGCATGTTAACCCTTAAAATCCATCTTCCCTTCCGAAAAGCCTATGAGAATACCAAGAAACAGAAAGAAAAAGGGGGTGGGGTGGGGAGAGGGTTAACCTGTCACATCAGAGCATGGGCACAGAACTATTGACTTTTTCACACAGGCTTATAAGTAAGTACCAAAATCAGGACATTTTGAAGTAGGAGCAGGAATTCCTTTACCAAAAATTTAAGAAAATATATAGGCACGTGGATAATGAAATGTGATATATCCATAAAACGGAATGTATTTAGCCATGAAAAACAAAGAGCTACAACACGATGAACCTTCAAACATTATGTTATGGAAGAGGCCAGACACACAAAAAACTGTATGTTATATAATGGCATTTATAGAAAGTGACCAGGAAAGGAATAAGACAGAAAGCAGATCAGTGATTGCCTGGGGCTGGAGTTGGGAATGGAAAATGACTTGCCAACTGGTAAAAGAGAACTTTTTAGGGTGCTAGAAATATTCTAAAACTGGACTGCAGAGATTTTATAACTCTATACATGTATTAAATACCACTGAATTATACACTCACAATGGATGCGTATACTATACCTCCATAGAGTGGTTTAAAAACAATAGAGAGGGGAGCCTGGGTGACTCAGTCGGTTGACCATCAGACTTTTTGGTTTTGACTCAGGTCATGGTCTCACAGTTCGTGAGATTGAGCCCCGTGTCTGGCTCTGCCCTGAAAGCACCTGAGATTCTCTATGTCTCTCTCTGCCCCTCCCCACTCACGCTTGCACTCTCTCTCAAAATAAATTTTAAAGAAAGAAAGAACAAGATTAAAAATATATATACCAGCTATTTTTTATACCCACATAAAAGATAGGTTTAGCTTTAAAAAAAGACGATAAATGGGGTAATGGATGTATGTCATAGCAGCAAGAATAGGATTCCCTTAAGGGGCTGGCAAGGCAGAAAACTGAAATGCCACCTGGGTATCAGACAGCATCTCTTTATTTACTTACTTTTAAAAATAAAAGACACATAAAAATGTATAAAGATGCTAGTATGCTCACCAACCAGATTAACTTGTAACTATTTCACTCCATCATTCATAGTATTTCTAGAATACTACCACAAGAAATGAGCCAACATGCAACAGCTAACCATACCGTGTATGTATATGAAACAAGTGTTCCCTGGAAAGGATTACCTGGGAACTAGGAAGAAGTCACACAAACCCATTACCAATCCCTGAGAAGCTGCAAGGAAGACTTCTACATTTTTCCTTCTCTAAAAACCCCTATTCCAAATATTCTTTGCCCAAACTCTCTAGTCTCAGGTTCAAGATATTTTGATTAATTCTGCTTAACGATTTCATGAAAGCAATACTAAGAGTTAGAAGATGTGCTCTAGTAACAGGCTTTCCAACATTAGACTCAGGCCTGGGCAGTAGTTGACCTTTCCTCTCTCCCAGTCCCACAGTAGGACAGAGGGATCTGTGTTCTCAACCAGAACTTCCGGAGCCCCAAGGGCCTACACAAACTTCTCAAGGCTAGAGAGATACCAGCTTTGATCTCTGTAAGATATCTTATGTTTGCAAAAAGAACCTAATCTCACATTAATTAGCCAGGCTCAGGGACTAAGCCCTGGAGAAAACTCTCCCAACGCTGCAAAACCAAAACCAAAACCAAAACCAAAACCAAAACCACCGGTGTAGACAGACAGGGCACCACAAAGGGTTTTATGCAGGAATAGCATGATCAGGTCTACATTTTAGATGTCCCACTCTGTTAACTGTGTGGAGAACAGAACTGGGGAGAGACAGGTAGTGGCTGGACAGTGGTCTGGAAGTCCAGGTGAAAGTGATGCCAGCCCACTTCAGACAGTGCAGGACAACAGGGCTAGAGAGGGGGAGGGGGAGGATGAAACCCAAGACATGAAATCTAACAGGTGGATGGCTTTATGCACCCTCAAGCCCCGCAAGTAAAAGTGGGAAAAGCACACTTATTCTACCCTCTCACAAGTAAAAGCAGGGAGGAGGAGGAAGGGCACCTGCACCCACCATGAACTGCCAGGATGTGATCCCACTGGCCCTGGCTCTGACAAAGAGGAGGCAGCTGCTGGAGCCAGCTTCTCACCAATACTGTGAGGCTCTCTGAAGGTCCCCGAGTAAAAAGTAAAAAAGTAAAAAAGTAAAAAAATTATGCTGGAAAAGATCCCCATAGTCAGCCAGGGTCTCCAAAAAGAGGTTTGTCATTTTTTCTTAAGCATTTACTTATTAATTTTGAGGGAGAGAGTGAGGAGAGGGGCAGAGAGTGAGGGAGAGGGAGAGGGGAAGAGGGGGAGAGGGAGAAGGAGGGGGAGGGAGGGAGGGAGGGAGGGAGGGAGAGACAGAGAGAATCCCAAGCAGGCTCTGCGCTATCAAAGCAGAGTCCCATGTGGGGCACGAACTCACAAACCTGAGCCAAAACCAAGAATTAGATGCTTAACCAACTGAGCTACACAGATGCCTCTCCAAAACGTTTTTAACATAATGTGAACATCTAGAGTCTGCTCAACTTTGCGGCATACAAAATAACAGATCTTTCTGTATTTCAAAATAACAAACTATCCAGCAATCAAGGTACAGAGAGGCCACAGTAAAGAACAACTTCCACAAGAACCTGCCCAGGTAGGTGATGAACAAATGCCCAATATAAGCACAATGTGACAACCAGACTCAAAGATTTGGGGGTTCTAAGTCACTGGTAAGAGGACTGAGGAAACCAGAAGAAATAAAATTATTAGAAAGGGCATTTAGTGGGGTCATATTTATGTAAACATAAAATGGTAATGGTGCTCTGGACTATAATTTGGCAATATATTATAATTTTAAATGTTTATATATTCCTTTACACAGAAACTTCATTTCTAGGGAAAACAATGGAAGCAACCTAATGCCTATGATTAAATTAGGTGCAATAGCTTCCAAAGAGTGTGATACCAAAGAGAACTTATTTTTTTTTAAGTTTATTTGTTTTGAGAGAGAGAGAGATAGCACACAAGCAAGGGAAGGGCACAGAGAGAAAATGAATCTCAAGCAGGCTCCGCAACCATCAGCATGGAGCCAGCCAGATGTGGCGCTTGAACTCATGAACCACGAGATCATGACCTGAGCCGAAATCAAGAGTCAGGTACTTAACCTACTGAGCCACCCAGGTACCCCTTCTTATTTTAAATAAGAATTGTATTTACTAGCATAGAAATGCCTCCAGTCAACAGAAGTATATTGTGAAGTGGTGTTTACATAATATGACCCTGCTATATGTGTGTTTTAAATTAATAAGTTACAGATAGATCTCACAAACATAACATTGAACTAATCAAGAGAGACACACAAAGTATATACTAGATGAACTATAGTTATTTAAGGTTCAAGCACACACAAAATAAATCTTATGAATAAAGGTATTTTTTAATTCTCAGGAAGACTTTTTTCTTCTTTCACAGTACCCAAAAGACCTACAGATCTATACCGTAGGACTGTTAGTGTAAGAGCTCTGGGAGCAGCTTATAAGAACATTAAACTTGTCATTTTAAAAAATAAAGTGCTTAGAAGTCTCCTTCTCATATATGGTCATAGGCTGAGAATTTGGCACAGAACATACAGTCCCAGATATGGAGACAACCATGTTGAAACACAACAGCTGGAAGTCAGTCATGTTTCTCAAGAATCTGACATCACCTCCTTGAAATATCAAATATACCCAAAAACGCAGCAAGGCCATCTCAAAAACATTCAGGGCAATTAGTTACCCTAGAGATTCTCAGTCTGCAATGAGGCAGGTCTCTGAAAGTCCAGTGAGCCCCAGTATGAAGCCAAAGCAGCTCATCACACCGGATGGGCTAAAGCAATCTTTGGGGAGATCCATGCAATATTCACGAGGACACATGGGAGCACAGAGACCAGAGAGAGACGGGAAGGACACACATGGGTTTGTTACAAGCAGCTCTGACGGACCCTCCTCGGGCTTCCAGATATTACCAAAATCAGCACAACTTACTCCATGGCTAACTGATCCTGCTGGCGACTATCAGCGTACGGTACAGGGGAGAGGTGACAAGGGGAGCTTCGGCAAGCCCTAACTGCCTTCCTAAGAAACACGTGCCTGATACAGTCATAGCTCCGGAGCTCCTACTGGGATCTTACACAGGTCGTTTGGCTAAACATCACACCCAATGGAGAAATCCACTTTCTTGCTCTTCCTGAAATGGGCTGAAGAAGTGAAGTTACAGAGGGTGGGGGTATGAAGGCAAGCTCAATTGCCGGCTTCTCTGTACCAGTTCAACATGGCAGAAGTCATGAGGGCCCTCTGGGTGGGACTGAGAACATTCTAGAACAAGCCTCACATAACAGTGATCTGATGGTCTTAGTTTTGTGGGATTTTGGTAACCAACTTTAATTAGGAAAATTCTGTATCAAGTATTTCAGATTTTCATAACTAATTTCCTTAATAAATTCATTTTGAAGCAAAAATGTTTCATATTTCTAAATCAAAGATTTCTATTAAACAAAGCGGCGTGTTACACCGAAACTGGGACATTCGCACAGACATTTATCACAAACCTATACAACCTGAGGCAAGTCCTGCTTCTTCTCTGGACTTCAGTATTATAAGCAAAGTGAGGCATTTGGTGATTTCAAAAGATCCCATCCAGGCTCTAAAATGCTGTGGCTCTAAGGTACTCTTGCAATTTCTCCTAGAAATACTAACCAAAGGCAGTAAATAATTTTATTGCTTCCAATAATACACTCATAAGACTTAAAATTCTCATAGATTCAAGTTAAATTTTGTTCCAAGTATGCTAGTTCTGACCATGTCATTAAAATTTCCCTAGCAGTACACCATTCAAACCTCTACACTCCAGGGGCGCCTGGGTGGCGCAGTCGGTTAAGCGTCCGACTTCAGCCAGGTCACGATCTCGCGGTCCGTGAGTTCGAGCCCCGCGTCGGGCTCTGGGCTGATGGCTCAGAGCCTGGAGCCTGTTTCCGATTCTGTGTCTCCCTCTCTCTCTGCCCCTCCCCCATTCATGCTCTGTCTCTCTCTGTCCCAAAAATAAATAAACGTTGAAAAAAAAAATTAAAAAAAAAAAAAAACAAAAAACAAAAAACCTCTACACTCCAACCTATGTCTGCAGATTCACCTTCTTCCTTCCTATAAAAATGGAGGAAGTCTCCCTCTCTTAATCACAAGCCAGTTAATTCTTCCTGTGTATGAGCTTGGGGTGACATCTCCTTCCAGGAACTTCTGTCCACCACTGATACCCTCTCTCTACCGTGTCTGTAACCTGTTCCTTGGGTCCAGATCATTTTAGTCAGAATATAAATACTCCAGATGTTGACATCTTTAAAAAAAGAAAATAAACAAAATCTTCCCAAGACCCAGCACTCCTCCAGCATCAGCCTGACCATCAGCCAAACCTCTGTACTCTCCTTCAACGTCCAACCTCTTCAAAGAAAGGTCACCTCCAACCCGTTCCTACCCACCTCGAGTCCATTCTGTACAAAGCAGTCGGAGTGATCTTCCCAAGCTACAAATCCAGTACCACTCTCATTGTTCCTAACGAGAACACAGCCTGTCCTCACAGGCTCCATGTCACCTGTCCCTGCAGACCCCACATAGTTAACTAGCCTCACCTCCTACCACACACTGCACCTGGGGAAGGACACTGGTCTCTTCCTCAAACATGCCAACGCCTTCCCATCTCAGGGAGTCTGCCCCTCTCTCAGCCAGAAGGCTCCTTCTGCCCACCACCACTTCCTTTGGGCAGCCCAATTCCTATCCTTCAGGTCCACTTTAATCACAGCATCCTCGTGAGAGCCTTTTGTTGTGAGTTAAACCATGCTGACCATGTATTTCGGCTGTTTTAGCAGTCAAGCGGTTTACCACTGGACCAGGATTTCAATCAACTCACTTTGCTTGGTGGAAAGGGAGCGTTTCTTGTTTTGAAAGTGTGCCATGTGCTTTCTCCAATGGGAAAGAAAGAAGTTGTTGACAAAAAGCACTTAGTCTGGCATTGCATACAACCTGCAATCTAATCTACAGAGCAGTCCTGTGCTAAGGTAACAGGTTTCTGATTTAACCAAAGCTTACTATGTGAGTATGTACCATAAGCCTTAAAAATGTTTATACCCTTTAAACTAGTAATTCCACCTCTATGAATTTACCCTGTGAAAGTAAGATATATACACACAGCAAAAAATTTTAAAGGCATTCATGGCAGCAGTTATCTACAGAGTAAAAAAAAAAAAAAAAAAAAAGAAAAAGAAAAAAAGTATCAAAAAACCTTTATTGCCACAAAAGAGCAGTTGTATCAAACCCAAAACTGGTACAAGGGAACAGCAGCTAAACAAATGAGATATGGGTTGAGTTGCATCGCATGGAAAAGCTGTCTTAACATGCTCTAAGTTCTAACACATCTGCCTTTGAAATTCATGACTAACCGAAGAGGGAACACACTGACCTTGAAACAAAGGGATCCAGAAGGAACCCCTTGAAGGTAAGAGGTATTAGAAGGCCCCCACGGGTATGTGAGGTCTCCTGGATTCATGGTGCTACAGGCCTGGGGGGCAGAAGTCCTGGGTCCTAACTCTAAAATCTGCTGGGAACCCACTGTGTGACCTGTAGGTGGTCACTTCATTTCCCTGGGTGTAAGTTTCCTATCTGTAACACAACAAAACCACAAAGAACACTTCCAATTTTACAATTATACTGTTGGGCACCTGGGTGGCTCAATCGGTTAAGTGTCCGACTCTTGATTTCAGCTCAGGTCAAGATCTCACAGTTTGTGAGTTCGAGCCCTGCATTGGGCTCTGCGTGCATGGGATTCTTGAAACATTCCCTCTCTCTCTGCCCCTTTCCTGTGTGCATGTGTGCTCTCTCTCTCAAAAATAAACATAAAAAAAAAAGTATACTGTCAATCATCACCTCTCCACAACAGGCACCTGAGTAAAAAGACCAAAATTTAAATTGCACGTCTACCCCTCTTCAGGTTGGAAGCCCTTGAACTAGTGACCACCCTTCTCCGAGCCTCCTTCTCCTCAGTTCCACGGGGCTCCTCCAGAGCACGGTGGAAACACCACCTGAGGCACACTGAGGGCTAACAGCTCTCCCCGTCTTCCCATTGCATCACTGGAAGCTGCCACGTCTGGCAACTTCTACCGCTGCTCAACAGACATGAGAAAAGGAAGAGCAAAGGGTTAGAGACTTCATGCCTGACCAACTTCATGCCTTAACCGAACTAACTGAAGTGTTCACAGAGTGAAATAGGAAAGCTTTAAATTTTCATCAGTGAAAAAAAGAGTTACCATCTCGAGTGTTTGCTGTCTACCAGGCGCTGCTAAGAAATTTAAATGCGTTGGGGTGCCTGGGTGGCTCAGCCGGTTAAGTGTCTGACTTCGGCTCAAGTCATATCTCGCAGTTTGTGGGTTTGAGCCCCGCATCAGGCTCTGCGCTGACAGCTCAGAGCCTGGAGCCTGCTTCGGATTCTGTGTCTCCCTCTCTTTCTGCCCTTCCACTTTTCATGCTCGCTCTCTCTCTCTCTCTCTCAAAAATAAATAAAAATTTTAAAAAATTTTTAAAAAAAGTTTAAATGCGTTATCTAATTTAATCCTTCCAATGATGCTAGGAGGTTAGTTAGTACTATTATTATGTTCTTACGGATGAGGAAACTGGGAAGTTAAATAACTTGCTGAGGTCACGAAGGCAAAGCTGGTGTTTTTAGCTTCTTGTTTAAAACAAAGAACACATCAACCACTGTCATAAATTCAGGGGTTCTAGAATTACATACAGCATACGCCTTACATGTTGTGTTTCTTGCCTATTAGTAAACAGAAACTACTGCACATTTCCTTCCTTTTCCTAGATCTGAACCTGGTAATTTCAGAGGCACAGAAATTCTGAAATGACATCCTGTTTTGTCTGAGTTTTTCAAGACACCTAAAAAAGCAGGATCTTATAATACACCTACACAAAATCCTTAAAGCAAAATTAAGAACCAGGGGGAAAAAACTTTCCAAGTCCACTTCTGAGCTTGTTTTGTCAAGTAATAGTTACAAATAATAAATTCAACATTCTTTTGGCTAAACTGGTAGATAAAACTTCAACTAACCATTGCAAACTTATGTTCATACTAGATAGCCAGTTACTAATTTGCTGCATTTTCACACATAAACCCAACAATTAGAAAAGTTGACGAATTTCTCTATAAATGAGCGGTCCCTCTAGAACAGATGCCAAGCCTGTCTGTGTGCATTTCAACCATTCATCAGTAACTAGTCTCAGTTCAACACAATGACCTCAGAAAGGTCTATGGACTCACCAATACTCTGTCTCCAATTTTGAGCTCTCTTTCTCCTTTCTTGATTGAACCGGCCTCTGAGAGGTTGGAGATAGATTCACTGGCAGTTTTTGTAAGGTTGCTGATCTGAGACGTAGCTGAAGGTTCCTTTGCTGTTGGCTGGGACGATTTATGGGGGATATTTGAAGGGACTGC
Source organism: Leopardus geoffroyi (assembly GCF_018350155.1). Taxonomy (NCBI): domain Eukaryota; kingdom Metazoa; phylum Chordata; class Mammalia; order Carnivora; family Felidae; genus Leopardus; species Leopardus geoffroyi. The sequence continues at coordinate 7,287,771 of NC_059339.1, read as the reverse complement.
TGGGGACGAGGTCATCATGCCAGCTGTTGAGGTGGACAGAGGCGAAGTCGCTCTGGAAGCAGAGGTCGTCTGCAGGCCGTTAGCTTCATCTTCTGCCTGCACCTTCCTTGTCAACTTCGAAGGGCGGGTGAATATGCCCTTTAGAGGCTCACACTGGAAGTACCGAACTCCTGCCACTGACCCGTCATTTTTGCCTATGGGTTCATCTAAAACAATCCCGGCCCACTGGCCCGGTGCGAACTGGGTTTCTCCCAGAAACTGGATGAATCCAGGTTTATTCCCATTCACCCAAACTCTCTCCCCGACTCGAAAGTCATCCACAAATTCCTCTTGTGCCTCAGAGGATGGCGCACTTGATGCTTTTTCACTGGATGTTGTTCTTTCCACTGGAGCTACAACTGCAAACAGAAGAAAGGATCAGAGAAGATTCACTTTCATATTCGAGCAGACCACTCCTTTCTACCTTAAAGGAAAATAAACTGGAGAAAGCCCGAAGCAACAAGAGTCACAGCATTTCTAAGGTGTGCGGTCCTTTTTTTTTTTTTTTTAACAAGGAGGCAAAGAGTACTTAACCCATTAGAGCACGTGGCTGGCTGAGTGAAGCATACGACTCTTGATCTCGGGGTTGTGAGGTCGCGCTCCACACTGGGTATAGAGATTACTTAAATCAATTAAACAACAACAAAAAAAGATAAAAGTACTTGACCCACCACTACCATTTTCAATGCTGTCGGAACTCAGTGAGCTGGTGGGATTAATCCTTACCGGCAATTATGACTAGAAAAAATCCAAGGCGGGGGGGGGGGGGGGGGGGGGGCAGTCCCTTTCCCATAGATCATAATACAGGTTTGATTTCATCTTTTCCTTTCCCCTCCTCCCTGCACATCAGGAGCAAACACCCATTCAGATCCCCGGAGACGGGCGCTATTCCCACGTGGGCGCAGTCAGGGAAGGCTGACAAGTCCAGGACCTCGGAAGCAGAGATTCGCAGTCATGCCTGAAGAAGGAGGGGACTCGGAGCTGCAGCCCTGCCACCTCACTCCAAGACACCAGATAAACCCCATTCCTTTGCTGGCAGAGATGTGGAAATCACAAGGGAAAAAAAAGGTAGCACTTGGCCAACTCGCTGCTAAGGCAAGATGACTTTATGTAATCTCTACCCTGTGGCAAAAACAGAAGTTAAATTTTGCCAGAAATGTGATATTTACACTGGAAATTCCAGCATTCATCCAGCAAGTGCTCATTAAATATTTGGTATGAACTGGCCAACTCCACAATCTTAACCACTCTATCATTTTTTTTTTTTTTTTTTGGTTATTTTGAGAGAGACAGAGACAGCAGGAGCAGGGAAGGGGCAGAGAGAGAGAAGACAGAGAATCCCAAGAGGGCTCCACACTGTCAGCACAGAGCCCAACATGGGGCTGGAACTCATAAAGCCATGAGATCATGACCTGAGCAGAAACCAAGAGTCAGACGCTTAACTGAATGAGCCACCAGGTGCCCCTTAAGCACACTACCATTTACTAGGCATATTGCAGTCTTAGGATGTTACATGATCTCTGAGTTCAATTTCTTCATCTGTAAGAGGAAAGTAGTATCTAAAGAGTTTTCGGGGCGCCTGAGTGGCTCCGTCGGTTAGGCATCCGACTTCGGCTCAGGTCATGATCTCACGATTTATGAGTTCAGGCCCTGCGCCGGGCTCTGTGCTGAGGGCACAGAGCCTGGAGCCTGCTTCAGATTCTGCCTCCTTCTCTCTCTGCCCCTCCCCACTTGTGCTCCGTCTCTCGGTCTCTCAAAAATAAATAAATGTAAAGAGTTTAAGGGTGCCTGCGTGGCTCAATTAAGTGTCCAACTCTTGATTTCAGCTCAGGTCATGATCTCACGGTTCATGGGATCCAACCCCGTCTCAGGTTCTGTGACAGTGTGGAAACGGCTTGGGATTCTCCCTCTACCCCCTCTCCCGCTCACATGCACACGCTGGCTCTCTCTCAAAATAAATAAGCTTTAAAAAAGTAATAAAATAAGGGATACCTGGGTGGCTCAGTCGGTTAGGCGTCCACTTTTGGCTCAGGTCATGGTCTTGCAGTTCGTGAGTCCAAGCCCCACATTGGGCTCTGCACTGACCTTGCGGAGCCTACTTGGGATTCTTTTTCTCTGCCCTTCCCCCCACCCAAAATAAATAAACTTCAAAAAAATAAAAATAAAGATTAAATGAAATAATGTATTTATTCATGCTCCTCTTTTCTTTGAGTTTCTACCACTCCAGCACCTAGTCACAGGCACTGTTCTTCACGAGGGGACAAAGCACGACAGCACAGCCCATGCCATTACAGAGCCCAGAGTAGAGACGTGGGGTCAGTCAAAAGACACACCAGGTGATTTCAGGTGATGGAAGTGCGGTGGAGGAGACGGTGGCTTTAGGCAGAGCAGTCAGGAAAGGCCTCCTGGAGGAAGTAACATCTGGCCTGAGGCCTGATCAACAGAAAGAGTGAACCATGCACAGATCAAAGAACAGAATTGTCTGGACGGCCTAAGGAGGAGGAACATCCCTTTACCCTACACAGGAGACTGTGGAGTTTTGATTTATGAAGGGTTTGTGTCGTTGTTGTTGTTTTTAGAAGACGGTAGACGCTCTCAGATCAAACAGATAATCATCTGCCAAAGACAGGCCAGCCCAGTTTTTTAGAATCTATTCCAGCTTTGTACATGAACAATTCTTCCTGACAGAGTGCTGAAAGCATGAGTTTCTGAAAAACAATCCTCATAAAAGTGCTCAAACTGGTAATTATTTCCTTTTAAGCATATTAAATTTTAATGTTTATAGGCTGCTTGACTCTAAAAAAAAAAAAAAAAAAAACCAACTAGTGTGTGCCGAATACTGTTGAGGAAACCAAGTGAATTTCTCCTAATCTCCTGCACCCAAGGACTTTATATGCTAAAGGGTGTGCATAAAAAATGCTAAAAGTAGGGGCGCCTGGGTGGCGCAGTCGGTTAAGCGTCCAACTTCAGCCAGGTCACGATCTCGCGGTCCGTGAGTTCGAGCCCCGCGTCGGGCTCTGGGCTGATGGCTCGGAGCCTGGAGCCTGTTTCCGATTCTGTGTCTCCCTCTCTCTCTGCACCTCCCCCATTCATGCTCTGTCTCTCCTGTCCCAAAAATAAATAAACGTTGAAAAAAAAAAAAAAATTAAAAATTAAAAAAAAAAAATGCTAAAAGTGAAAAAGACAATTCTAAAACAGGGGTGAGAGGGCACCTGGGTGGCTCAGTCAGTTAAACGTTTGACTTCAGCTCAGGCCATGATCTCATCGTTCATGAGTTTGAGCCCCAAGTCGGGCTCTGTGCTGACAGCTCAGAGCCTGGAGGCTGCTTCGGATTCTGTGTCTCCCTCTCAATCTGCCCCTCCCCCACTCATGCTCTGTCTCGGTCTCAAAAATAAATAAACATTGAAAGAATTTTTTTTTTTAATTTGTCTAAAACAAGGGTGAGTATAACTGTGGAAGGGCTCAAGGAAGGGGCAGCATTTGAAGGGGTCCTAAAGAGAGAAAGGATTTTGAGGGGAAGGAGAATAAGAGATGCCAAAGCAAAGCTTGCCTCTCATCTAAGATGTTTTATGGCTTCTCTGATAAAAACACAGGAAAACACGGGTTTATCCTCATTACACAAAATGTAAATAATTTGGGACCTTTATTCAGTCAACAAATATTTAATGAGCTCCTGTTATGAACTAGGCAATGTTCCACGTATGTGGGTGGATTTGGGTAGTGGGGGGAAAAAAAACCACCACAAAGATCCCTGCCCTCATGAAAGATCAATGAGGTTTTATGGAAAAACTTAAAGAAACAAGGTTGGACTAATATTCTACGGTGGACATCTGTCTGGGATGGCTGATAACCTATCTAATAGTGTATAAATCACATTAAAAGACCATAAAAGCAAGCATCAGATACCCTCTCCTGTCTCTCTTCTTCAAGACCTTAGGTGGCCATTATGGGATATAAACTGAAATGGTGGAGGAGGAGATGGAGAACAGAGGAGGAAGAGGCTGAAGATGGTCAAGGGCATGGGTTCATCTATGAAATGGGGATGATTTCCCGCATAAGCCAGATTTGGGCCACTGTACTGCCTGCTCCCTTGAAACCAATGGCCAACTTCAGATCGGTTAGTGTCATCAAATCTCTTAAACCAGACTCGTCTTTGTTTTCTCCACACGTCCCTAAACCCCAAGGAGAAAGGCCCAGATGAGTTCAAAATGACACAGGGAGAAAAACAAAGTAGTGTATCTTAACACTTAACACTTAACAAATTAAGTTTATTTTCTTTTTAATTTATTCATTTTGAGCAAGAGAGAGAGCAAACAGGGGAGGGGCAGAGAGACAGGGAGAGAGAGAATCCCAAGCAGACTCCGTGCTGCCAGCACAGAGCCTGATGTGGGGCTTGAACTCACGAACCACAAGATCATGACCTGAGCCGAAACCAACAGTCACTTAACCAACTGAGCCACCCAAGTACCCCTAAATAAACTAAGTTACAAAAAAAAAAAAAAAAAAAAAAAAGACAACCTACAAGAAAACTCTTTATTAAGATTTTTAGATATACAGGCACTTGGGTGGTTCAGTTAAGCATCCGACTTTGGCTCAGGTCATGATCTCACGGTTTATGAGTTTGAGTTCCGCATCGGGTTCTGCCTGGAGCCTGTTTCAGATTCTGTGTCTCCCTCTTTCTCTGCTCCTCCCCCACTCGCACTCTCTCTCTCAAAAATAAACATTAAAAAAAAAATTTTTTAAGATTTTTAGATATAAAATTCCAGGTCTTTTCATTAAACCTTTTTCAAATATTTTCAAGAATATGAAGTTTTATAAGGCTGTCTTTTTAAAGTTTTCAAATAGGATTCTAATTGATTTCTACTAAGGGAAAACAGAAAGCCTTACCAGCAGCAGGTGTCTTCAAAGCTGTGCTTCCAGGTTTAAGGATCTTGGTAGGGGCCTTAAGCCCACTTGGTTTTAGCATACTCATTGTCCGTAGGATGTCAAAGCTATTTTTCCTTTGCCTGTTGCCACTATCTTGCCCCAACCATTGATATAACTATGGGTGTTTCTATGGTGAAGTCAGTCTCTGGGTTAAACCTGCAAAAAGAAAAATATAAACAGAATTTAGAATCTATAGGAGGAAGAAAGTAGAAATAACATCTATCATTTTTTTCTTAATGTTTATTTATTTTTGAGAGAGAGAGAGAGACAGAATGCAAGCGGGTTAGGGCAGAGAGAGGGAGACACAGAATCCAAAGCAGGCTCCAGGCTCCGAGCTGTCAGCACAGAACCAGATGTGGGGCTCAAACTAACTGTGAGATCATGACCTGAGCCGAAGTCAGACGCTCAACCGACTGAGCCACCCAGGCACCCCGAAATAACATCTATTATTAAAGCAGTTTCACAAGCTAAACTTTTCTTTATACATGATGATACACTATCTCCACACGTAACCTAGAAAACTCTAGATAAAGACATGAAGATGTAGCTGAAATGGATTTAGAAGCAGTTTACCACCCTACCCTAGCAATACATTCATTTTTCTTTACCTAATATTACCAGCTCAGTACAGTGCCTAAAATCCACACATCCACATAAAAGGATTCAGAAAAATGTGAAAAAGGAAAAGAAGGGGGCTTTCAAATTTTTATTGCATTCATTTGTATATTGCTCAAGGTTTATGACCACAAGCTGGTATTAATGTACCTTTTTAAGTTCACAGAATTATGCAAAGCTCAATACAAAACCATATACATGTCAAACTAGAGAGAGGTTCCAATTCTGTAAGAAAAAGCTGTATCTGGGAAGTGAAAGAAAATTGTTTTTGTCCTATCTACAGAGAAACACAATACACTTTTGATTTACTCAAGACCAGGTATGAAACTGCAATTTTGGGCCCAGGCAAAACAGGATCTTGTCTTATTCTAAGAGAGGAGAAAAACTTAGGAATTTAGGAATATGAGAAAAGATTTCTAGACATAACACCTAAAAACAGAATATGAGAAAAATGTTACTGACTCTCTTGTCAAATGATTGTTTTGCACTTTTCTCTGCTAGTAGAGCTGGGATGAGGAAGCACAGATGGATGTCACTCTGCCATTCTTTCTGTTTTGTTTTAATGTTTATTTATTCGAGAGACCGAGAGCAAGTGGGGGAGGGGCGGAGAGAGAGGGAGACACAGAATCTGAAGCAGGCTCCGGGCTCTGAGCTGTCAGCACAGTGCCTGATATGGGGCTCAAACTCGTGAACTCTGAGATCATAACCTGAGAAGAAGTAGGCCACTCAACTGACTAAGCTACCCAGGCGCCCCTGCCAGTCTGTCTCTCTTTTTTTTTTTTTTTTTTTTAATTTTTTTTTTCAACATTTATTTTTGGGACAGAGAGAGACAGAGCATGAACGGGGGAGGGGCAGAGAGAGAGGGAGACACAGAATCGGAAACAGGCTCCAGGCTCTGAGCCAGCAGCCCAGAGCCTGACGCGGGGCTCGAACTCACGGACCGCGAGATCGTGACCTGGCTGAAGTCGGACGCTTAACCGACTGCGCCACCCAGGCGCCCCAGTCTGTCTCTCTTACAAGCAATGACGAGCAGCAGCAAAAAATCTGGCCGGGGATGTCAGAAGAGCCTGCTATGCCCCCTAGAGTGGACTGAACAGTGCCCACCCCTCCCCCACCCAGATATATCCATCTAGAACCTGTGAATGTGACCTTATTTGGAATAAGAGTCTTTGCAGATGTAATTCAGTTAAGGATCTTGAGATCATCCTGGAGATTACCTGGCTGGGCCCTAAACCCAATGACAAGTGTCCTTATTAGAGCAAGAGAGCACACCAAGAAGGCTACAAGAAGATGGAGGCAGAGATTGCAGTGATGTGTCCAAAGCCAAGGATAGCCGACAGCCACCAAAATCTCAGGGATGGGCACTGAAAGGAATGCTCCCTCAGAGCCTCCAGAAGGACCCGACACTACTGGCACATCCATTTCTGACTTCTGGCCTCCAGAACTGTGAGAGAACACATTTCTGTTGTTTTAAGCCACCCAGTTTGTGGTAATTTGTTACGGCAGCCCTAGGAAACGAATACAGCCATGTCAACTTTTCTGTTCAAAGACAATCAGACCGGACAGATATCAAACCAAGACAGTTGCCTCATTAGGCTCCATCTGCAGATTCCCCATGAATCTTGAAAGGGTCCAAAATGGTACAAGGTGTTTTGTTTTGTTTTTTTTTTAATTTTTTTTTTCAACGTTTATTTATTTTTGGGACAGAGAGAGACAGAGCATGAACGGGGGAGGGGCAGAGAGAGAGGGAGACACAGAATCAGAAACAGGCTCCAGGCTCTGAGCCATCAGCCCAGAGCCTGACGCGGGGCTCGAACTCACGGACCGCGAGATCGTGACCTGGCTGAAGCCGGACGCTTAACCAACTGCGCCACCCAGGCACCCCGGTACAAGGTGTTTTTAATAATGTGAAAGGTAAATTGTGTGGCTTGAAGATTCTGATTAACAGAGTAAGAACCACTGTTTACTGGAAGACAATGATTGCCAATCTTGACTATTAATACAAAATTCCAGGACTCCTTTCTATTACCACCATCATCATCATCCCTGCCATCATGGTGGCAATGGGTGTGGGAGTCCATGTGCCAGTGTGGGGAGCTGATTCAGAGTCAGGTTTGAAGCCACCTGCTTTACTGTCAGACCCTCACCATACACAGCCTGTAAGTTTCAAGCAGATTTACTTGTTCTTGCTACTGCCTTAGGTGGAAGGGAATGGCTGAGTCCCCTCTAAGCTGAAAAAGACTACTGACATGTGCAGAGAATCTGAAGAGGGTGGGGACAGGCTAAGGTCAGAAACTGCCTGGTCCAACATTATAAGGTGAAAGGGTCAGGTAGGTGAGAACAGAACAGACAGAGCACAATGGTCCTGGGGAAGTTATTACGATGGTAAGAAGAGAGCATGACGTGCTCCTTAAAATACTCCACTCAGGCAGAACAGTGAGTTCTTGGGCTCTGGTCAAGCGCTCCTCCCTCAAGAGAGATTGTGAAAAACACCATAATCAGCAACTAGGAAGCCTCGGCCAATTTCAAACTTTGCAGCTCAACACCCTGAGCTCACAAAAATCTGAGCATCTACAAGCCACAGTCAAAAGAACAGAGCATGTGGTTATTAGGAACCTACATTTAGCTAGCTATAAACCTGAAGTCTAGACTTTGTGGCCTAACTGAATGCCTCTGCCTCTTGGTCCATACGAGTCATTTGAATCCCGAAGCAGGGAACTGTGACCAAGATATAACAAAGGAGAAAAGTCTAGTCTGTCTCGATAAAAGAATTAGTAACACCACCACCAATGCTGGGTTTTTTAATCTCCCGATTCAAGTTTCTTCTTCATGTATTATTAATGAATGGCAGGTCAGGCTTACTTCAAAAAAATCAATTCACTGAGAAACAAAAGATCAATGTCTTGGTCATGGTACCTACAAATCGTAATGACCAAGAAGCAACATCTCCATAGAATGTTTCAAGGTCAGTGAATGTCACCTTAAAACTAATCACTTCCAAAATACATGCAAAAGAGAAAAAAAAAAAAAAGATATTCTTGACTCTCTAATACGCTGATGGTAGTTGAATTTCTGATGTTCGTGCTTACCCAATCTCAAGAGTTTTGGACCTAAAATAAGACAAACCACCCTTCTCCTCTGTACAAACCCTCCCAAAATGTACAAACCATAATACACACAGTATTATAATCTAGAAATAGTTTGTATGCATATTATTATCACACTTGAGGCTTACAATTCTATGGATCAACAATTACTGTCCTTTCGTAACAAATGAATCAACACCTCAGATTAACAGATGTATTTCCTCACTTGTTAATGACTGGCCACCTGAGGTCATTTGGCTGAGCAGCAGAGATATGAACAGTAAGTAGGCCTGATTCCAGAATCCCAAGTTCTTTCCACTGAACCTAACATTCAAAGTTAGGAAGGACCGCACACCACAATTAAAAACATTAGGACTCAGTCTTACTAAGATGACGGACACGTGTAGAGGAGCAAGAGTGCCAAAAGCACAAAGATAACACTGAGTTACTTGCATCTCAAAATAACCTGGAAGGTAGGTGACCGGTTATCAATGGTTGTCCATTCACGGACAAAGAGAATGAAGGTCTGAGCAGTTAAGTGGCTTTCTCAAGGTCACTCAAAGAAGTGGTGGTGGCACTTTTGAGACCCTGTGCTTTGCCTAATAGATCAGCTCTCTGAAGGCAATCTTCCTCCAAGATAGTAATCCATTCATTCAACAAACATTTCCTGAGAAACTACTATGAAAAAGGCATTCTTCCATTTTCTCATGGGCCCATGCAAAAAGCAGGGAGACCTCTGGGAGGCTCAGAATGAAAGCTGAACACAAAAAATATTTGTCTTTGAGCAAGAAATGGGAGCTTACTGGGGAAATACAGCAGGATCGCCAAGCAGCAGAGTGAACATGAGATTTGCGGTCACAAACTTAAAGCGAAACCAGCCTCCCTTTTCCTCTACTAACCTTTTCTTCCTAACAAGCTTCTGCTCAGGCACAGGTACCAGAAAGGTGGGGAGCTAAGTTCACTCATAATCAAAATTTTGCCAGTTAAATTAAAATGGAAGGGAAAAACAAGGAGCGATTAAAAAGGGACAGGGAGGGATGCCTGGCTGGTTCAGTCAGCAGAGGATGCAACTCTTGATCTCAGGGTTGTGAGTTCAAGCCATATGTTGGGTGTAGAGATTACTTTTAAAAAATAAAATCTTTAGGGGCACGGGGGTGGCTCAGTCAGTTAAGCTTCTGACTTCAGCTCAGGTCATGATCTCATGGTTCATGGGTTCGAGCTCCGTGTCAGGCTCTGTGCTGACAGCTCAGAGCCTGGAGCCTGCTTCACATTCTGTGTCTCCCCTCTCTCTATGCCCGTTCCCTGCTCGTACTCTGTCTGTCAAAAGCGAATAAACATTTTAAAAAAATGAAAATATTTTTAAATTTAAAATAAATAAATCTTAAAAAAAAAAATGAGACAGGGAATCTGAGATGGGTGAAGGAAAGTGAAGATAGGGTAGTTCTGACAGCGAAAAGTAGTGAGGGATGAGACACCTCAACAGGATGGAGGGTGGTAATCACGAGGGTACCAGGTGCTTTAACGACATCCTGTTAAACTACAGATTCTGACTCAGCAGGTCTGGGATGGGGCCTCGGGTTCTGCTAGCACTCCCAAGGGATACTAATGCTCCCTCCCCTTTGAGTCGAGAGATAAGAGGTGATGGTGAGAGTGAGAAGCTTCAAGGTTTTGACCAGGTAGATGGAACACAGTGGCCTGAGTGTGGAAGTGATTTTACAAAGGACCAGGGAGTCCACAGATAAAGGGAGTGGAGAAGTTAAAAGGAATCAGAGCGAGAGACTGAGGTCAGGGCATGTCAGCTGCAGGGCTACACCGGGTGGTAGGAGAGCTGGGGCTTCTGAAGGCCTGAGAAGCAGTTTAGGCCAACAATCACACCAGCCTGGCCCTGAGTTACCTCCCTGAGGGCTACAGGGGAGGTGGGAGGCAGTCTTCAGAGGCAAGTGTCAGATAAGGCAAGGAGGGAAGGAGACTGTCCACAGAAGAGGATGGGGACATAGGAGACGGATCATTACAACTTGAATTACAGAAGGTGAGTTCGAGTTTGGGAAGAAAAGAAGGAGTGAAGAATTGGGCTAAATGAGGTGAACCCAGAAGCACAGGAAGGGACAGTATGAAATTATCCGTCCTCCACTGTAATGAAGAGGTAGTATGCTCTTGTGCACTCTCTCTCTCAAAATAAACTACAATTTTAAAAAATTTAAAAGAAATCCAACCTTTAAATACATGCCTTTTTAATACTCTGCAGCAACATGGCAAGTAGACAGGAAGCACCTCAGCTGTGCCCCACTGCGTATCGAAGAAGAACTTGTACAACAGAGAAACGCGCTCAATTAGCCACTTCTTTAGGGAACATCTATTGTACCTGAAAAAAATGACTGGTAAACTATGGCTACTGAGGCTTGAGTAATCTGGCAGACATTCTCTTGAAAATGAACTATGTGACCCTGTCCCTTCAAGGAAGGGTTATCTTTGTTAACAAAGATAAATTTTACAGACTTCAAGCTGTATAAGAAGCTTGAAGTCATACTTCAAGACAGTATGGTACTGGCACAAAAACAATCAACGGAACAGATCAATGGAACAGAACAGAGAACCCAAAAATGGACCTACAAGTGTATGGCCAACTAATCTTTGACAAAGCAGGAAATCTTGCCATTTGCAACTACGTGGATGGAACTAGAGGGTATTACACTAAACGAAATTAGAGAGACAAATATCATGACTTCACTCATATGAGTACTTTGAGATAAAAAACAAATGAACATAAGGGAAGGGAAGCAAAAATAATATAAAAACAGGGAGGGGGACAAAACATAAGAGATTCAAATATGGAGAACAAACAGGATTACTGGAGGGGTTGTGGAGGGGGGGGATCGGCTAAATGGGTAGGGGCATTAAGGAATCTACTTCTGAAATCATTGTTGGACTATATGCTAACTAACTTGGATGTAAAATTACAAAAATAAATTAAATAAAATATAAGCACCAGATTTTAAAAAAACAAAGATAAATTCTAGGTATTCAAGAGAAACTTCAAATTTTGGAAAACATATCCTCCACTGTGAGCTTGACAGTTTCCCAATACTGAAGAATTCTCTGATGAAATCAACAGGATTAACAAATGTAATTTTTTGATATTGATATTGATATTATAATGAAATGTGCCAGAATATGGAAATGTGCCGTAACTCAGTGAATCAATCTTTTTCAACGGACAATGCATAATGTTACAAAATCACTCATGGGTAAAATATCCATTCAAAGCACAAATTAAACCAATGGATTGTTATGTAACAATAAAAGTTCATTCATATGGTTTCAGATTCCACTTTTAATAAACTACAACCTATCAAATTTTGGTAGAAGAAAATCCATAACTATCTGAAAATGCTCTTAAAAATACTCCTTTCGCTTCCTCTTCATCCGTTGAGGCCAATTTCCTTCATGTGCATCAACCAAAACGATTCACTACAGATCGAATGAGGAAGCAGCTGTCTCCTATTAAGCCGTCTTCTATTACAGACAGATTTGCAAAAATGTAAAAACAATGCCATCTTCGTTCAAGTTTTTATTTTAGAGAAAGTTACTCATTAAAAATTTATGTAACGTGTAATGGATTTCTAATTTCTGATGAAGTAATATTTCCAGCTTTAACTGCTAAATGGTATAAACATCAATAGATAAAACCTAAATAAAGAAAAGCTCTCTGGACACCTCAATAATTTTTAAGAATGTAAAAGGGTCCTAAGGAAAAAAGTGTTGAGAACTGCTGTTCTATCCATTTGTGCTTTGTATTTAGAGTTGCAAAGGTTGAAAACCCCCATTCCCTAAGGGCTTCCAGAAGCATGTGCTTCTGGCTCGGATAGTCACAGATGCGGACGCCAAGTTAGCAAGTACAGTATTTACTACTGTATTACCACTGGCACAGCGCTGTGCTGGCGGGTGAGTGATATAACTGAACTTAAAATGTGTGGGAAGACTTTACGTACATAATGCAAAAAGAACACAATTATCCATTAATATTGGGGTATTTATATATGTAAACCAGGCATTTTTCTAAGTTGGTTATCAGATGGAATGGTACTCCAAATTAGTTCTCAAAATGTGCAGCATCAGCAGCATCACCTAGAAACTTATCAGGGCCCTCCCCCACCCCAGACTTATTGAAACAAACTCTGGGTGGGGGATCAGCTACTTGTATTTTTAGCCCTTCTGGTGATTCTGATGCTTACATTCAAGAACCACTCACTGCCGAACAATCGATAAAAGTCACCTGAGGTTCATTTTCTCAATTACATGCACATGAACCATCCACGTGTCCGATTCCCCAAATACCACTACAGAAGCCTCAGCGTTTCACTCCTCTGTGCTTTCGTTTCAGGTGGTTCACTCAGCCTTGAATGCCCTTTCCAAGTCTAGTTACCTCCATCTGCTGAAACCTTACACAAGGGCAGATTCGGGCACTCATCTGCCCCACAAACCCTTCTCCAATGCTCACCAATGAAAATGTGTAACTTCCTGTAGTACTGAATCTGTACCTCTTCCTAGCACCTGGCACACTAAGTTGTGTGTGTCGTCTATGCGCTCCACCAGACTGTCTTTTAGTCATTGTTATATTCCCCACAGTACTTTATAAACAATGCTCACTAAAGAAAATGAATGAGGGGGGTGCCTGGGTGGCTCAGTCGGTTGAGCATCCAACTTTGGCTCAGGTCATGATCTCGCAGTCCGTGAGTTCGAGCCCCGCATCAGGCTCTGTGCTGACAGCTCAGAGCCTGGAGCCTGCTTCAGATTCGGTGTCTCCTCTCTCTGCCCCTCCCCCACTTGTGCTCTGTCTCCCTCTGTCTCTCAAAAATAAATAAATGTAAAAAAAAAAATTAAAAAGAAAAAGAAAATGAATGAGGGGCGCCTGGGTGGCTCAGTCGGTTGAGCGCCTGACTTTGGCTCGGTCGTGATCTCACAGCTCTGTGGGTTCGAGCCCCACATCGGGCTCTGTGCTGACGGCTCAGAGCCTGAAGCCTGCTTCGGATTCTGTGTCTCCCTCTCTCTGCCCCTGACCCACTTGCATTCTGTCTCTGTCTCTCTCAAAAATAAACAAACATTAAAAAAAATTCTTAAAAAGAAAAAAAAAAGAAAATGAATGAGGAAAATAGTCTTGATTGTTTCAATAATTCTACACGCACACCAGTCAGAGTGTATCAGTATTTTAAAAGATTATACTTGGTGCTTGCTACAGGTGACAGAAAAATACATGGCATAGACCTAAACTCAAGGAGTTTATAATGTAGTTGGGAAGAAAAGACCCACATATATGAAAAATAACTAAGATTACAATGTAACTTACAAGAAATACCAAACCATGCAATGATCCTGGAAGTGTTTTTAGAAGATGGAAGGATGGAGTGGATTAAGGCAGAAAGAAAACGCTTCATGGCAAGGAAGGATTTCAGCAAGGGCTCAAAGGAAAGTAACAGTCTTGTACAGGTGTCAGCAGTCAGGGTATTAAGAAGTCCCAGAGAAAAGACTTCAGAGGAGGAGAGGAAGGAGGAGGAAAGGTATAAAGCATGTGAGTAAAACACTGAGCAGCTTGGTTTGGCTAACATCAGAAGATTCTTGCAATAAATCAAGTTAGACAAGAACTTTAGAATTCAATCAAAAAAATTTACTATGATCAGCTTTTACTTCAAGATTCTAGTGGTAGGAAATGAAAGATGTCTGGAGTTTCCTCTTAAACCCTAAATTTATTTCAGTTGTTCATTTCAGTGATCTTAACCTGGCTATCATTGTCAAGCAAAGATTTAAACCAAGGGTTGGCAGGCTTTTTCTAGTGGCATGCCAAGTCTTCACTCACTCAAACCGTGGGTACAAGTAACAGATGGGGGCTGCCGGGGGCAGGTCTTAAATTTCAGGAAGAGGAGCCATGAGCATCTGAAGTCAGTGATCAAAATGGAAATAAAGAGGAAGGTTCTCATCTCAAATCCTTCACATACATAACACCTTAGCAAGGATAAATTTGCAGGGGCTATAAAAATTAGATACCACTGAACATACATGACAACTCTGGCCTCTCTACTACTCTGCATGTATGGTAGGGCAGACCAGAAATCCCACGAACTACTTTGCCTTGATAATGTGAACATGAATAAAGGGGAAACCTCACTAACATGGAGTCAGGAGGCCAGGAGGGGGAGTTCTCAAGCAGTATCAGTCACGAATTGTCAATGACCAATCCCAACACAATTGTCAACAGGAAAGAATCCTCAATTACAGGTCCCAACAGCATAAGATGTATACAGCATCTCCTCTAAGAAATTGATTACCTCACCCAGCCAATGAGGAACAGTCATGACCCTGAACTCTTGCCTTTCTCCAATGGACTCTTCTCAAAAATTTACCCTTCCCAACTTCCACCTTCTCCATAGAATAACGTGCTTACTTTGTTGGACTGGCCTATGGTTTTTGCTACCGCCTGCTTATCTTGAATTGCAATTCTCTGCTATTCCAGAATCAACTCATTTTTGCTGGTAAAATAACTGTTTTAAGATTTTTAGAGTGTCTTACCATCAACTGTTCATGTTGGTCTGTAAGGCACACTGAAAACTAAATGTTCTAGATCTGAACTACCCAGGATGGTAGTCACTAGCCACATGTGCTGTTTAAACTTTAAATTCTTACAAAATGAAATAAAAATTCAGCTCCTCAGTCGCATCAGCCACATTTCAAGTGCTCAATAACCACAGCGCAACATATACAACAATTTCTACCATGCCAGAAAGTTCTATTGAACAGCACTGTTCTAGAACCTCCTCCATCCAGGAAGGATCTCCATGTCAAATGTAATCACTTGAGTAAATTTTAAGGTTATCTCAATAATACTGCTTTGGTCAAAAGTATCCTTGACTCCTCTTTTAGAATTAACTTCAGAGACAGTTTGTTAAGTTGTACTTTATTGGTGACCCAAAGTGGTAATGACCACTCAATCTCTCAAAGCTCTTCATTGGACTTGACTCTAAAACACTACTGGCTGTTTCCAAAATTTGAATTAAAAAAAAAAAACTTTAAAATATGATGTGCAAAAAAATAATAAAATAAGATGTGCAACTACTTAACATAGCAAAAATGTATCCAAGGCACACAGACAATTCCAAGAGTTCCCAGAATTATTAATGGCTCTATCACTGTAATAAATGAACAACACTTCCCTAGATGACAAAACCTAAGTTCTGGTGTACTTTTTTCATTTATTTATTTATTTAAGTAATCTCTACACTCAACATGGGGCTCAAACTCATGACCCTGAGATCAAGAGCCACATTCTCCACCGACTGAACCAGACAGGAGCCCCTTTTTTCATTTTTTAAAATATTTATTTGCTTACAGAGAGAGAGGGAGAGGGAGAACCCCAGGCAGGCTCCACACTGTCAGTATAGGGCCCAACACAGGGCTCAATCCCACAAACCATGAGATCACGACCTGAGCCAACAACAAGAGTTGGATGCTCACCCAGAAATGGACCCACAAACATATGGCCAACTAATCTTTGACAAAGCAGGAAAGAATATCCAATGGAATAAAGACAGTCTCTTCAGCAAATGGTGTTGGGAAAACTGGACAGCGACATGCAGAAAAATGAACCTGGACCACTTTCTTACACCTTACACAAAAATAAACTCAAAATGGATGAAAGACCTTAACATAAGACAGGAAGCCATCAAAATCCTCAAGGAGAAAGCAGGCAAAAAGCTGTTTGACCTCAGCCGCAGCAACTTCTTACTCAACATGTCTCCAGAGGCAAGGGAAACAAAAGCAAAACTGAACTATGGGACCTCATCAAAATAAAAAGCTTCTTCACAGGAAGGAAACAGTCAGCAAAACTAAAAGGCAACCAGCAGAATGGGAGAAGATATTTGCAAATGACTAATAAAGGATTAGTAACCAAACTCTATACAGAACTTCTCAAACTCAACACCCAAAAAACAAATAATCAATCCAGTGAAGAAATGGGCAAAAGTCATGAATAGACATTCCTCCAAGGAAGACATCCAGATGGCCAAGTGACACATGAAAAAATGCTCAACATCCATCATCAGAGAAACACGCACCAAAACCACAATGAGATACCACCTCACACCTGTCAGAATGGCTAACATTAACAACTCAGGCAACAACAGATGTTGGTGAGGATGCAGAGAAAGAGGAACTCTTTTGCACTGCTGGTAGGAAGGCAAACTGGTGCAGCCACTCTGGAAAACAGTGTGGAGGTTCCTCAAAAAACTAAAAATAGAACTGCCCTATGACCCAGCAATTGCACTACTAGGTATTTACCCAAGGGATACAAGTATGCTGTTTCGAAGGGGCGCATGCACCTCAATGTTTATAGCAGCACTATCAACAATAGTCCAAGTATGGAAAGAGCCCAAATGTCCATCGATGGATGAATGGATAAAGATATATACACAACACATAATATATATAATGGAGTATTACTAGGCAATCAAAAAGAATGAAATCTTGCCATTTGCAACTATGTGGATGGAACTGGAGGGTATTATGCTAAGTGAAATTAGAGAAAGACAAATATCAAATGACTTCACTCATATGAGGACTTTAAGGTAAAAAAACAAATGAACATAAGGGAAGGGAAGCAAAAATAATATAAAAACAGGGAGGGGGACAAAACATAAGACACTCTTAAATATAGAGAACAAACAGAGGGTTACTGGGGGGGTTATGGGGGGGTGGGCTAAATGGGTAAGGGGCATTAAGGCATCTACTCCTAAAAACATTGTCACACTATATGCTAACTAACTTGGATATAAATTTAAAACTAAATTAGTTTTTTTTTTTTTTTTAAAGTAGGGATGGGAGACCTAAAACTGATCCAAATCACCTGAATTTATAAATAAAAAAAAGAGTTGGATGTTCAACTGAGGCACCCAGGTGCCCCATTTTTAAAGCCAGTCACATTACTTATAATCTTAATTTCCGAACCATAATACTGCAACAGACTATACACTAACCCCCAGAATCCTATATTTACATCATTGACTAATGCCATAGTTCCAGTATTTTTTCAAGCGAAGAACCATTTGTAAAATACTTATCGCTAAAACTCACTTCTGAACAAAGATAGCTACTATTTTGCTAGTACATTCTCAAATGGGAGATGCAGGGAGGGATCCAGGACACATAGATGGTTCGGAGGCACCAACTCTTCTGGTTCTCTTCTCATTAAAAGGTTTACATTTCACTTAACTGGAAGCTTTGTTGCAAAACATCAACACGAGAGGAACAGGGCTTTGTTCTTTTCCCTGTGTAACCTACAGGTTTATTTTGAGAGACCAAAAAAAAAAAAAAAAAAAAAAAAAAAAGTCAGGCCTCAAGCAACAATTTTGAAGTAGATTAATATCTTAGTTTGTGATTTAACTCTGAGATCTGACCTAAATAACAAATTTTAAAAGGACAAGATATTTATTTCAGGGAAACAAATAACCTTAGAAGACTTATCCTCTTTCGTATTTCCCAAAAAGAAGTGTGTTTTGCATGTTTTGAGAATGTCAGCTTTACTCCAAGTTAGTATTCCAGAAAGTAGAAATACTCTCCTCCACCCAAAAAAAAAATGTGTTCTACCCTCTGGGAAAATCAAGATTTGGTACACATTTGTTTAGTGTGTTAGATGTTAGATACTGGAAAAGATCAGCACCTAAGGAAGTTCCAAGTTATTAGGATAATGCCAGTACATAGTAAGCACTGAAACAGCTATTATTTCTAAGAAACCAAGCACCCCACTTTCCTATCAGATAGAATTTCTCTTGCTACACAGTATTTTAACAGGAAATTACATAAATGTCAGTCTTTCATTCTGAACAGATTTCCAGAAATGGTGGTTACAGTTCAAGACAACACCCTTCTCAAAATATAGAACAATAAGCTTACTGTACTTTTTTTTAAACAGAGAGCATTTTTTTAATGTTTATTTATTTTTGAGAGAGACAATGCACATGCTACTGGGGGAGGGCCAGAGAGAAAGGGGGACAGGAGATTCCAAGTAGGCTCTGCGCTGACAGCAATGAGCTGGATTCGGGGCTAGAATTCACAAACCATGAGATGATGACCTGAAGAAATCAGACGCTCAGCTGACTGAGCCACCCAGGTGCCCCTGCAGTTACTCCTTTTAATAAGCTATCTCTGCCTCATAAAAACATCCAGATAAAGATAAAAATTGCTTTTAGGAAAAAAACCAATGGGTTAATTACCAAGACCTTGGAAAGAAGAAAAATCAAAATAAAAACATGACTGGGGTGCCTGGGTGGTGCAGTCGGTTAAGCGTCCGACTTCAGCCAGGTCACGATCTCGCGGTCCGTGAGTTCGAGCCCCGCGTCGGGCTCTGGGCTGATGGCTCAGAGCCTGGAGCCTGTTTCCGATTCTGTGTCTCCCTCTCTCTCTGCCCCTCCCCCGTTCATGCTCTGTCTCTCCCTGTCCCAAAAATAAATAAACGTTGAAAAAAAAAAATTAAAAAAAAAATAAAAACATGACTAATCAATTCCAAGGTTGGAAGTGAAGCCAGAGCCATCGAACACCATGCAAAGCACAATGAGCAAGTACCAAACTGTCATTGTAAGATACCTCCGGGATCACTCCCCCTCTGCTATGACTGACCCACTACCATTCAGACCCCACCTGGATAACCCTTCCATGAAAGAGATCTTGCAGAGGGAATAGGAATTCGAAAAAGATTCAGGGTGCCGGGTGGCTCGGTCAGTTAAGCATCTGACTTCAGCTCAGGTCATGATCTCACGGTTCTTGGGTTTGAGCCCCATGTCAGGGTCTCTGCTCTCAGTGCAGAACCTGCTTTGGATCCTATGTCTCCCTCTCTCTCTGCCCCTCCCCCATTCGTTCTCTTTCTCTCTGTCAAAAATAAATTTTAAAAAAGTTTTTTAATCAAATATTCAGTTCCATTCTCCCTGCATAAGAATATATCTTGAAAACACAGAAATGTTTGTAATAATGAAAACTAATCTAAAGCAGTTAAATGTCCCTGTAGCTAAAATTCACTTCAAATTTGCAGTTTCAAGTTTCTATAACCTATGTCTACAGGATGGCTCATTTCTAAGAAGCTGTCTCAAAGACGTCCCAGTTAAAGAGAGACATTTGAAAGGGAACATACCTAGAGGACCCATAAAGGGCTCCTAGTCTCAAAGAAAGTCAATGTTTTAAGACTGTAAGTCCTACATGTTTAAGAAAATTGGGACATATGGCTGTTACAGAGGGAAATACATAGGACAACACTTTAAAGAGAAATCTACTTCAAAAAATGCGATGTTGAGTCTAATACATGCTTTGCAAGAGGACAAAGCAGTAACAAAAATTTTTTTGATTGCCTAATAATCTCTCAACATGGCTTACAGAATCAAAGTTAGAAGAGTCCCAATACCTACTTTAAAAAAGATGGGAGGGTTAATTTATCAAGTGCTTGCACCTACTATATAGGAAGAACGGGTTTTTGAAGTTTTTGTTTAAAGGAGGACAATCCTTAAGAAATTCTATGTGTGTGTTGGGAATGCAAGCTGGTGCAGCCACTCTAGAAAATAGTATGGAGATTCCTCAAAAAAACAAAAATAGAACTGCCCTATGACCCAGCAATTGCACTACTAGGTATTTATCCAAGGGATACAGGTGTGCTGTTTCGAAGGGACACATGCACTCCAATGTTTATAGCAGCACTATCGACAATAGCCAAAGTATGGAAAGAGCCCAAATGTCCATCGATGGATGAATGGATAAAGAAGATGTGGTGTATATATACAATGAAATACTATTCGGCAATCAAAAAGAATGAAATCTTGCCATTTGCAATTATGTGGATGGAACTGGAGGGTAATATGCTAAGTGAAATTAGTCAGAGAAAGATAAATATCACATGACTTCACTCATATCAGGACTTTAAGATAAAAAACAAATGAACATAAGGGAAGGGAAGCAAAAATAATATAAAAACGGAGGGGGACAAAACATAAGAGACTCATAAATATGGAGAACAGAGGGTTACTGGAGGTAGTATGGGACAGGGGATGGGCTAAATGGGTAAGTGGCATTAAGGAACCTACTCCTGAAATCATTGTTGCACTATATGCTAGCTAATTTGAATGTAAATGTTTAAAAAATAAAAAAAAAAAAAAAGAAAATTCTGTGTGTTAACCATCAGAGACTATACTTCTGGGCATTTGTGTGAAGCAACGCTTTCTCTTCCAACTCCAACTAAAACCAGTACAAAGAGGGGCGCCTGGGTGGCTCAGTAGGTTAAGCGGCCGACTTCCGCTCAGGTCATGATCTCGCGGTCCATGAGTTCGAGCCCCGTGTCGGGCTCTGTGCTGACAGCTCAGAGCCTGGAGCCTGTTTCAGATTCTGTGTCTCCCTCTCTCTGACCCTCCCCCGTTCATGCTCTGTCTTTCTCTGTCTCAAAAATAAATAAACGTTAAAAAAAAATTTTTTTTTTAAACCAGTACAAAGAGCAAAACAATATAATCAAAAACAAATGATGACAACTTCTCTGTTGTGATGCGTCTGAATTCAAGCAAGCCTCTGGGTCGTAATTTATACAAAGTCTGATCACCAAGTCTAATCATTTCAAATTGTTTCTATCTTCAGCATCAGGGCAAGTTTTCAAACAAGAAAAATGTCAGGACTATTTGCAGGAAACAGAAAGACTGATAAATTACATAGCAAAAAGAGCCACTGATTAACCACATACCCATTCACAGTTAAGTCCTTCTGCTCTACTACTGAGTTTTCTGTTTTTAAATGTCCTGCCAGAGGATATTTTAAAACAATGATTTTCTTACCATTATATAGCTTCAGTAAAATATAGAGGGCCTACCACTAATGTCTCTATTTTTTTAATCTACAGAAGTCGCAGGAAAGTCAGTACCATCTACCAATATGAGACAATCTGGTACCTCATGGTGTCTGTAGAATCGGGCCAGGTCTCAGCTCATATCCTGCCAAAAGTTGCACAAACATTTTGAGCAACCCTGCCTGTGAGGTCATGAGGATGATATCACAAAGAGGAATTCTGATGTAGGTCTACCTCTAGGATGCAACCTCACCACCTTAAAGAAAACCCTGAAGGTTCTAGATCCCTGAATCTGGAGCTGATGACAAGAAATGCAGAGGGCTCTCCCACCTCAGATGAGTAACACCTTTCTGCACTGCTGACCAGGATAAACAGTGCAAGTACATAGAGAAAAGCACATCCACCCAAGTTCTCAGCTCAGCACCAGAAACACATTCATATATACTTCAAGCTGGTAAGTTTTAATTTTGGCTCATTTTCAAACACCTTTTCTTAGTATTCTCTCCTGCAATATTAAGCAGTTCTTAAGAATTCTAAAAACTGAGTAGGAAGCAAATCATAAACTTAAAATGTTATTTCTGCCTTGACAATCTAACTTCACCAGCCCCAATTTTTACTCTATTCACTAAGAGGAGATTATGATGTGCAAACTAGAAGTTCATTTTGGGTTTTTTTTTTTTTAACGTTTATTTATTTTTGAGAGACACAGACAGAGCATGAGAGGGGGAGGGGCAGAGAGAGAGGGAGTCAGAATACGAAGCAGGCTCCAGGCTCTGAGCTGTCAGCACAGAGCCCAATGCGGGGCTCGAACTAACTATCCATGAGATCATGACCTGAGCCGAAGTTGGACACTCAACTGACTGAGCCACCCAGGCACCCCTAGAAGTTCATCCTGAAAATGCCAAAAGCGTTTTGCGCCCTGCGATGGTGTATTCTTTGCTAAGAAAAGGCAAAATTGCCAGGCCATTGGTAACTGTTGTAGCTTCGCCCTCTGATGAATTTTAGAGTTCACAAGTCAGCACAAAGTAAGAATTAGTATTTAAAAAAAAAAGCCTGGGTGACCCAGTCGGTTAAGCATCCGACTTCAGCTCAGGTCATGATCTCACCACTTGTGTGTTCCAGCCCTGCATCGGGCTCTGTGCTGACAGCTCAGAGCCTGGAGCCTGCTTCAGATTCTGTGTGTCTGTCTCTCTCTTCCCCACCCCAGCTTTCACTTTGTCTTTCTCAAAAATAAATAAAACATTAAAAAAAAAAGAATAAAAATTTAGGGGTGCCTGGGTGGCTCAGTTGGTAGAGCATCTGACTTGGGCTTCAGTCATGATCTCACGTTTCAGGAGTTTGAGCCTGAGTGCTGACAGCTCAGAGCCTAGAGTTTGCTTCAGATTCTGTGTCTGCCTCGCTCTCTGCCCCTCCCCACTCATGCTCTGTCTCTCTCAAAAATAAACGTTAAAAAAATAAACTGTTATTTCTAAGCAGCTAAAAACTCTTGAATTCGGGGCACCTGGGTGCCTGAGTCAGTAAAGCAGTAGACTCTTGATTTCAGCTCAGGTCATGATCTCACAGTTCATAAGATAAAGCCCCACACCGGGCTCTGTACTGAGAGCATGAAGCCTGCTTGGAATTCTCTCCCTCCCTCCCTCTCTCAAAATAAATAAACAAACTTAAAAAAAAAAAAAAAAAAACTCTTGAATTGGAAGGAAATGTAACAGAATTAATAATCATCTCCAGGTGATGGGATTATTGGTAGTTTTTGTACCTTTTCTGTGTTTCCTTGGGTTTCTCAAATTTTATTTAATGAATAGATGTAATTTCTTGAGAAGGAAAAAACACTAATGATTTTTTTTTTAATTTTTTTTTTTTCAACGTTTATTTATTTTTGGGACAGAGAGAGACAGAGCATGAACATGGGAGGGGCAGAGAGAGAGGGAGACACAGAATCGGAAACAGGCTCCAGGCTCTGAGCCATCAGCCCAGAGCCCGACGCGGGGCTCGAACCCACGGACCGCGAGATCGTGACCTGGCTGAAGTCGGACGCTTAACCGACTGCGCCACCCAGGCGCCCCAACACTAATGATTTTTAAGGCCACAGTAAAACGGCTTGAACCACAAAGAAAACACTCTGCTGTGCTGCTTCCACAAAGGAACATAAATGCAGCACACAGGGCCAGCATGAGAGGTGCACATGTACACCCACACGGTGGCTAGGTGTTCACCAAGCTGATTTGTCTTCCTGGAGTCACAGACCACATTTCCCAGCTTCCTTTGCAGCTAGCATGGTCACATGACTGAGTTCTAGCCAATGGGCTGTGAAGACACGTGGCCCATCGGTCACTCCTAAGCCTAGCCCCTACTATCTTCCCCTATGCAGTCCCCCATCCTGGCCCTCTGATGGCCTGATGGAGGCGAACTGGGCAACCACAAAAGCATGGCCCGAGGATCATGGGGTCACAACACAGAAGAAGCCTGGATCTCTGAATCACTTCTCCCGTTCGCCCATCAGTAAAAACCCACCCTGGACTTTCCCATAACTAAAAATGAACTTCTACCTGTTTCGGAGCACCTGTGTGGCTCAGTAGGTTGAGTGTGCGACTTCAGGTCATGATCTTATGGTTTTTGAGTTCGAGCCCCACCTCAGGCCCTCTGGCCGTCAGCAGAGCCCGCTTCAGATCCTCTGTCCCTCTCTCTCTCTGCCCTTCCCCCACTCATATTTTCTCTCTCTCTTTCTCTCTCTCCCTTACTCCCCCCTCCCCTCTCTTTCTCAAAAATAAACATTGGGGCGCCCAGGTGGCTCGGTCAGTTGGGCATCTGACGCTTGGTTTTGACTCGGGTCATGATCTCACAGTTCATGAGTTCAAGCCCCACACTGGGCTGATGGCGTGGAGCCTGCTTGGGATTCTCTCTCTTTCTGCACTCCCCTGCTCACACTCACTCTCTCTCTCTCTCTCTCTCTCTCAAAATAAATGGATAAACTTAACTAGTCTTTAAAAATAAATATTTTTTAAAAAAACCTTCTACCTAATTACTAAAATTAATGGGGTCTGTCACAGAAGTTAGCTCTTCTTAATGTGGTAACAAAGATAAAAATTCTGCTTTAGAATCATCTCAACCAAGTCAACTCAAAGAAATTTTTAGGATACGGTGCTGGGTGGCTCAGTCTATTGAGCAAATGACTTCAGCTCAGGTCATGATCTCACAGTTTGTGGGCTTGAGCCCCATGGTGGGGTCTGTGCTGACAGCATGGAGCCTGCTTTGGATTCTCTGTCTCCCCCTCTCTCTGCCCCCTCCCCATTGGCAAGCATGCTCTCTCTAAACATTTTTAGGATAAGCACTTGAGATAGAAATACTTCACACCACAAGAGCATAATTCTATGAATAATAAATAAAAGTACCATATTTTCTTAAAAGCAAAAAGACATTTTACTGGCAAGGGCAAAATAGGTGTAAAAAATACACAAGTCTGACTACAGCACGCTTAAAGTTATGTGAGCTACGACTGATGAGTTGACAACTTGTTCGGTTAGATGACAGCAGTATTCTACTTCTGTGCACATTTGAAATTCTCCATGATATAAAGTTTTTATTATAGGAGGTATTTTAGTAATGTCTAAACTCCGCCTTCTCCCTTATAACCTAAAAAAAGCTTAAGCAATTTACAGAAACAAGAGACTCCTTAAAATAAGCAATTCCCAAAAATAAGCATGGTATAAACCATGTTCAAATGAAAGCAATAATGTTCTTCATAATTCTCTGATTCTTTTAAGGCTTAGTTTACTCATTTTTGTTTTATTGTTGTTTTTATTTACTGCTATAAAAAATGTTATGACTTAAAAATATAAAAGTATCAACAGAGAGACTGGGAAGTTAACACGTGGATTCCGTCCCAGCTGGATGACCTTGCACTAGCATTTAACCCCTTTCCAGACCTCAGTATCCTCAGTTAGAACTGGAGGTTACTAAGTAAAACCCATTTCCAACCCCACCCTTTTGTGGTTTGACTATTTTGGATTTCAAATCCAAACTCCCTAAGTGAAAGGGCAAGGATCCAAAGTGAAAGGAAAGCCACAGTGGCTGTAACTTTGCCAAAGTAAGAGTACCCTGCCACCTGTGAAGAGAAGCCTCCTCTGATAAGATCGGCTCCTGCAAGCTCAGCACGCCTGGCACCCTCCAGGAGGGCATCGTGTCTTCCCCGGCAAATCACATCCCATGCTGCACCTGGTCCCCTCGAGGTGCACTTCGCCCCACGAGCCAAACAAAAATCCTCCTTTATCTACTAACTCTGGAAATTCCGTCAGGAGGCAAAGGAGAGCTGAAGAACCTGCAATGAGGTTAATCTGCCAGGAGAGGGAGTCGGACACTGAGCCTCTGGAAACCGGCTGCGTGCTAAGGACAGAGGCATCCGGAGACCCAGGTTTCAACTCTGCTCTGCTGGGGATGGGGAGGAAACCCAGCACCAGACAAGTTACATGACTTACCTAGAGACAGCTGCACTCGGAGATTTCCGCGCTGCCTTTTAATTCTAAAATGATCAAAGTTCACAAACTTAATAACAGAAGGGAAGGGGAAAGAAGGTCCGAGAGTAATGGAAAGTCTAGTTTGATAGGTTTCTGAAGCTCACTTTCAAGTCAAGCTTGAGAGAAAAATTCAAAGGCTGTGTTCTAATATCATATTCCGGAGTTTGGGAGGTCCATTCACAGCTTAATCCTGTCCCCTGGAGTCATGGTTATGTAAGTGTCCGTTGTATGCTGTGTCACTCGCTGTCCCCACCCCCAACACGGGAGATGCAGTGTAACCTGAGCTGGTCTGCTTCAGCCACTGAACACGCTTACACAACACTCTGGTAGCTTTCCAAACTGTTCGTATTTCCACCAAAGAAAGGCAAGTCATTCGATTTTCCCCCATTTCAGTTTCATTCACCTTCACATCTATGTACAGAAAAAAACTGGAGAAGATGAAACTGAAGAACATTTACATATTTTCTTCAATTCTTGAGTAAAACAGGAAAGGTCAAGTATTTCAACTGCGAAGACGACCATCAAAACCCCATCAATAAGCTGATGGGCCTGTGTGGGGCCAATTCAACACATCTCCTTTCCTGGCTGACCTGAGCTTACACTCTTGGGGTGGGAACTGCACAGTCACGCCTCGCACCCCGAGGATGGTCTGTTTGCACCACCCTGAGCATTCCCCTGGGGCAGGGCTTCTGGGACGTTCTCTAAAAGAATTTAAGCAGATGCATCACCTCCTCGTGGGGTCCTTCCTGACCACTGTCCCTGCCCTACCTCCTCCTCCTCTGCACTACACCAGCCACTGGGAGCTCTTCTATTACTGAACGATGCATCACACTCCTGTCTCGTCCTCATAGTATGCGATGACTAAGTTCCTCATGGTCAGGGGTAAGATCTGTCTTTGCATCCAAAGGACCCAAGAAAGTACCCGGTATGCAGTAAGAGTACAAAAAAGTTCTGAACTGACTCAACATCCAAACAAGAACCCGTAAAATGACGCGATACTGCAGTTTTCAAACTAAAGCATCAAGTAATTCTGTCTCACTTTCTCTAAGCCTTTGACAAAGATGACAGGAATAGAGAATTTCCCAGCCCAGGGGCTTCTTTTAAAAGTAGCCCAACAACACTATGGGCAAACTATTCGATTACTACCTCCAGTGAGTGGGACATCACAGGTTTTTTTTGTTTTTTTTTTTTTTTAATTTTTTTTTTCAACGTTTATTTATTTTTGGGACAGAGAGAGACAGAGCATGAACGGGGGAGGGGCAGAGAGAGAGGGAGACACAGAATCTGAAACAGGCTCCAGGCTCTGAGCCGTCAGCCCAGAGCCTCACGCGGGGCTCGAACTCCCGGACCGCGAGATCGTGACCTGGCTGAAGTCGGACGCTTAACCGACTGCGCCACCCAGGCGCCCCGGGACATCACAGTTTTAAGTATCAAGTTAGATCATTACCTATGTTGACAGTACCATACTTTCTAGACCAGCACTGTGTGATAAAAGTATAATGTGAGACAAATGTATAATTTTCAATTTTCTAGTAACAGAATTTGGAAAACTAAAAACAGCTGAAATATTTTATTTAACCAAATATATCCAAAGTAATTTTTCAAAATGTCATCAGTATTGGCATTATTAATAGGCTGTGTCACATTACTTTTTTTCCTGCTAGGTCTCTGAAACCCATTGTGTATTTTCATATTTAGAGCACATCTCAGCTTGGACTTAGCACATTTCAAGTGCCCAACCGCCATATGTGGCTTGTGGCTACTGGACTGTACAGGTCTAGAATACGTGCTTAAGGCAAAATACAAAGTAAGTAGCCTTCCTCTTGGCACTGATAATAAAGTTGCCAGGTGCCCCAAATCTCCCGTGTGCAATATTCACCTTCCTAACTCCTAACATACGTGAGGAAAAGGAAAAATGTAAAATCTTGAATATAAAACTGAGTAATTTTATCGTTAAGATAAGAGGAGGGGTAAGCACCTGCAGTAACAGGATCTTTAAAATATGTTTGACCGGGGATATGTAATGTAGAAAGAGGTCTTGCTTATAGCACGGGGCACTGGCCAGCAAACCTGATAACTCAATACTACGAGTTTGAAAATAACCCACACAAAACTCAAAGCAAAGCACAGACACTACAGACAGTACTGAGTTACATATGAAAATTTAATAAGCGTGTCTCGAGATACACGAGAGAAACCGGAGAATCATTGACTGGCAGGTTTAAGGCCAACGTGGCCAGAGCAGCATTTCAAGTACAAAGAAGGGAGTGAGAGCATTTTTCTACTGAAGCAGCACAGCACCGCGCTTGCTGCCCTCTGGACGGCAGGAAACCAAGGCAGAGGCGAGGAACGGCCGGTAGGAAGACACGGAAAGGGAGGCTTGGGGACTGGAGGGCAAAACTGCAGGGCAGTAAGAGAGGGTAAGGGTGCACCTGCAGCGTCAGCTACTCATTTCTTACTAATCTGGTATTTTTTCCCCCCTCAAATTTAGTAAACTGTCTGACTTTGAAACAGTCTAGCGGCTATAGTTTAAGATTTAAGATCCAGAGGTGCCTGGGTGGCTCAGTCGGTTAGGCATCTGACTTCGGCTCAGGTCATGATTTAACAGTCCATGAGTTCGAGCCCCGCGTCGGGCTCTATGCTGACAGCTCGGAGCCTGGAGCCTGCTTCGGCTTCTGTGTCTCCCTCTCTCTCTGCCCCTCCCCTGCTCATGCTCTGTCTCTCTCGGTCTCAAAAATAAATAAAAACATTAAAAAAAATTTTTTTTAAAGATTTAAAAAATCTCTCACATTTTCACTTTTGAGAAACTCTGTTAATCTTCTGAATGAAGACACGGAACGCTGGTCAGGGGACGGAGAGCATCTCCTCCAGAGCAGAATGTCACGAGCAAGTGCGTGAGAGTCAGTCAGTATGAACTGATGATGAGTGACACGAAGCTGCTGAAGGTCCTCATTGGTTCCGGCCTCCCAGAAGCCTGCCCCTTGAGCAGGGAAAATGTGCAAGGTGCCACCAAACACAGTGGAGGGCACAGGCCACAGAAGACCCACTGCTTCAAATCAGTGCAGTAACAAGTGAGGTAAACTAGAGAGAAGAGCAAGCAGGGTTCTGGAGCCACTTGGTTTCAGCAGCAACCAGCTGGTTGGCCTAAGGGCCAACAGGATCTTAAACATGAGACGTAAGTCTATGGAGGCTGGTGCCTGCGATGACAGGGACGCTCCAAACCGCCCCTCTGTTGAGCCCGCCATCTCCAGCAGAGGATTAAAAGGCTCGGGAATAATGAAAACACCAGCCAGGAGAAAAGGCCATGCAGCCCTGTCAGAAATTAATACACGTGAGAAGAGAACAATTTTCCAAAGTGGAAAGAAAAGAAAGAGAATCCAACTTCCTGGGAGCTGACTCTGTCTTTCCAAGGCATATGCCTAAAAGGGTGGAGCAAGGTCTCAAATTTGTTCAGGAGGCCAGAGCCTCTGAAAACAGTGGTGTTCTTCACAGAATATCATGAAATACTGAGACACAGTACAAAAAAATGTTTAATATATAGTAGCATGAACCTAAGACTTAGAGAAAACAAAATACACAACACATAACTTTTTAAATAAGCCAGAGTCAAACAGCTTTAAAATTAGCATAAAGATTCAAAACACAAAGTGCATATCTCTAGCAAGGATAGAGTACAAGAGATAAAAGATAAGTAAATAGCATAGTCACTGTTTGTTGATCAATGTGAAAAGCACATTTAGACACTAAAGGACACAGGGTCCTTTAGGAAGGGTCAGAAGATTCATTGATGCCTTAATTCCAAAGGTGCCATAAGGATGTTGTACTTCCAATCTCTAACCGGGAGAGGCCTTACAAAGCAATTTATGAAATCAGTCTACCAATCTCAAGTGTTGGTTTGAGAGTATCATACAATAAGATACTAATGCAGAAACTTTTACCACATCTCTCTATCAAAGTCAGAAGTAGAACATAAGTGATTCAAGACTCAGTTCAGGATGTCTGCTGAATGAAGTCACAACAGGGTGTCGATAGACAGACATGACCATTTCAAAAATTATTCTGTGCTTAAAAAGTGCGTATTCTTAAGACTCAATGTATGAAATAGGGCACAATACAGTTGCGCCCAGAACTTCACAGTCTATAGCAGTTTTAAAAAGGAGAAGGAGGGGTATGAAATCCAACCAAGGCAAAGAGATCTGGAGCATTAGGTGATTTTTCTAGAAGATGAAACTCTGTGCCATGATGCAACCGCCTGTAATTACGAATGCCTTTACACAGCTCAGTTTGAGTGAAGATTTACGTTCTTGCTAAACAGAAAATAAGCAGCCTCCCAAAGTTCTTCCATCTGCAAAAGAATTTTTTTAAAAAGGGAACATGGAAAGCTGAATAAATTAAGCTATTCTCATTTACACAAGTTTCTACAAAATTCCTATGACTCTGTAACTCTAATACCACCAGCTTAGAGGCAGATCTTCAAAGGGACAAAAATTACTAGGCCTGGTTGGTATCTCCCAGAAGAACTTACTTAATAGGTTGAGAGCAGTCAATTATACTGTGTCAAAAGGAGCAAATGTGCTTAATATAGCACCATAAAATTTTAGCATCAGAAGAGACCTTAGCAATCTAGTTCAACTTCCTCATTTTACCACTGAGGAAATGGATTCTAAAAAGTAAAATCACTTTTTTTTTTGAACATTTACTTATTTTTGAGAAAAACAGAGACAGAGTGCGAGTGGGGGAGGGGCAGAAAGAGAGGGAGACACAGAAGCCGAAGCGGGCTCCAGGCTCCGAGCTGGTAGCACAGAGCCTGATGCGGGGCTCGAACCCATGAACCGTGAGATCATGACCTGAGCTGAAGTCGGACGCTCAATGGACAGAATCACCCAGGTGCCCTGTGAAATCACTTGTTAAGGTCACTTAACAGTTTGGAACATAAAACCTCAATCTCCATATTAAAGACTCCTGCCCCTCAAGTGTACTGATGAATAAAATCTCTGATCTGTTATATACAGTAATGAGATGAGTCAATCCCCAGCCAAGTTAAAACTGGTGTCCCTTTCCAATTTTCACAAAGGAATAAATACTGTTGCTTGCCCTTAAATAGTCTAACATTGCCCATACTAAAAGCAAACACATACCAGCTGTTTGTTCTGAACAAGAAAACGGCACAAAGGTTAACTCACAAAACAATGACTTGCTTACTTGGGTGTTTTTCTCTCTTTATAAAAATCTCTCTTGTTTTTACTCTGCAAATAAGCAAGTTTAACATTTGCTATAGGTCTTTGGATTCAATGGAAAAAAAAAAAATCATGTTCCTATTTTCAGAGTACTGAGGGATACCTGGCTATTTCAAGAGAAGATACAACTCTACTAATTTTCCTCCCGAATCCCTAAGATGCTTTTCTGTACAACCATCCTAGATGCTGTAAACAGAGACTAAGACATGGTTTCATTTGGATCTGAACACCAGCTTCATTGTTGGTTATTTTTCCATGCTTAGGCTTAGGTTATCTTCCACAGAGACACAGAGCAGGTTCTATCAGACCTGAGAAGGAAAAATCCCACCTTTGGGGTGCCTGGCTGGCTCAGTCAGCAGAGCATGAGACTCTTGATCTCAGGGTTGTGGGTTCGAGCCCCATGTTGGGTACAGAGATAACTGAAAAATAAAATCTTAAAAAAAACACACACACCTTTAATTAAACTCTGGGAAATAAAACTGACAAATATACAAATATACAAATATAAAACTGACAAACATCACAAATATACAAATTTGCCTGAAACTTGGCAAAAGGCACAAGTTCTGACATGAGGAAGAGATACTTTTCCATGCTGAATATTTAACTCCTCATAAATTACAAGTTCTTCAGTGACAACTGTTCGTTAAAAATGTGCCCTTTAATAATGGCAACACACTCCTACTCAAATTAACTTCTGAAAACACGGCCAGGAACAAAGGTTTTAATTTTCCATACTGGTAGGTGTGGGTCTTTCCCCCCTTCTGTACAATGAGCAGCCAGGAAGACACAACGGACCGAAGGGAAGGGGAAGAAGACTTCTAACATTCAGTGAGTTTTACACACATTAATTCATTGAATCTGCACGGCAACTACTACACGAAGGGGCTATTATCCCCCATTTACAGATGAGGACACGGAGCTCCAGAAGGTTAAGCACTTTGTAGAAGGTCTTCCATAAAGTAACAGAGCCAGGATCTCTTGTCAGGCAAAAGGACTGAATTCTTGTTCGTGACCCGACTTCCATTACCACTTCTGGGTTCCCCCAGAGCAGACGGTGTGCCTGTTTCACTCAACTTTGTATCTCCAACATCTGGGTAGTGCCTCACCACAGCAGGTACTCAGTAAGTGACTGACGGGTACGTAAATTTAAAGATAATTGGCAAACTCCACAACAATAAAAACCCAATTCCAAACCGGGCAAAGGACTTGAATACACATTTCCTCAAAGACACACAGATGGCCTATAGGCATATGAAGAGATGCTCAACATCACGAATCTTTAGGGAAATGCCAATCAGAATTACAGGGAGACCCACCTCATATCCATTACGATGACTACCACCAAAAAATTAGAAAATAACAAGTGTTGGTAATGATGTGGAAAAATTGGAACCCTGCGCACTGCTGGTGGGAATACAAAATTGTGCAGCCTGTGTGGAAAACAGTACGGTGGTTCCTCAAAAAATTGAAAACAATTACCACCCAATCCAGCAATTCTACTTCTGGGTATTTATCCAAAAGAACTGAAAGCAAGTCCTCAAAGCAGTGTTTGAACAGCCCCATTCGTGGCAATAAGCATAACAGCTGAAACACAGAAGCAATCCAAGCACCTATTGACACATGAATGGATTAGCAAAATATGGTCTATACATATAACGGATATCATTCAGCCTTAAAAAGGAAAGAGATTCTGCTATAACATGGATGAACCTTGAGGACATTAGGCTACGTGAAACAAGTCACTCACAAAAAGACAAATACTTTGTGATTCCACTTATATAAGGTACTTAAAGTCATAGAGGGGTGACTGGGTGGCTCAATCAGTTAAGTGTCCAACTCTTGACATCAGCTCAGGTTATGATCTCACAGTTCGTGAGTTCCAGCCCCACGTCAGGCTCTGCACTGACAGCGCGTGGAGCCTACTTTGGACTCTCTCTCTCTCTCACACACACACACACACAATAAACTTTAAAAAATTTTTTTATTAAAAAAAAAGTCATATAGACAGAAGGTAGAATGACGGTTGCCAGGGAGAAGGGGAATGGAGATTTAGTGTTTAATGGAGTTTCACTTTTGCAAGATGAACAGAGTTCTGGAAAAGGATGGTGGCTAATGGCTGCACAACAACACTAATGTACTTCATGTACACAAACTGTAAACTTAAAAATGGCTAAGATGGTAAAGTTTACATCACAGGTATTTTACCACAATAAAAACAATTGGGGGAAAAAGATACTTGGCATTCTTCTGTATACTTTTATGCTAAACAGTAACATACTATTGTTCTGCACTTTACTTTTACACTTTAATTCTGAAAGCCAAAATAAAAGATAATTGGTATATTCTCCAAACAATTGCCCAAATGCCCAATAAGCACATGCAAAGGTGTTCAACATCACTAGCCATGAGGCAAATGCAAATCAAAATAACAATGAGATACCACATTTCACCCTCACGAGAAGGACTGTAATCAAAACAAAACAAAACAAAAAACCATGAGTTGGCAAGGATGTGGAAAAAATGGAACCTCATTCACTGATGATGCTACTTTAGAGAACAGTTCGTGGTTCCTCAAAAGGTAGAGCTCCCATATGAACCAGCAATTCCACTCCTAGGTATATACCCAAGATAAATGAAAACATATGTCCACTCACAAACTTATACACTGATGTCCAGAACAGCATTATTCGTAATAGGCAAAAAGTGGAAACCGACATGTTCATGAGCTGACGAACAACAAAATGTGGTATATCCATGCAATGGAATATAATTTAACCCGAAAAAGGGTAAAGTATTGATACAGGTACAACACAGATGAACTCTGAAAACATTCTGCTAAGTGGAATGAGTCAGTCACATTGTAGGATTCCATTTACGTGAAACGTCCAGAATAGGCAAGTCTATAGAAAGAGAGTAGGGCTGGTGGTACAGAGTTCCTTCTTGGTAGAAAGAAAATATACTAAAATTGATCGTGATGATGGTTGCACGATCTGCACGAAGAAGATCGTTTACCCAGCAGATTTGCCTGTTTATCATCTACAACCAGGTATTTTTTTTTAACAATTTTTTTTTTCAACGTTTTTATTTATTTTTGGGACAGAGAGAGACAGAGCGTGAACGGGGGAGGGGCAGAGAGAGAGGGAGACACAGAATCGGAAACAGGCTCCAGGCTCCGAGCCATCAGCCCAGAGCCCGACGCGGGGCTCGAACTCACGGACCGCGAGATCGTGACCTGGCTGAAGTCGGACGCTTAACCGACTGCGCCACCCAGGCGCCCCTACAACCAGGTATTTTTGACCAAACAACAGAAAACAAGACTCACAGACAACTCAGTGATTAGAAAATGCTAAAGACCAACAGGATGAACTCCTCATCAGGGCAGGGAGGCCTTTCCTTGATATAAACTCAAACTCCTTAGTTTTATTTTCTGTTACTTGCCCTCAAAATAGAGAGCAAGAGGCTATCTGTTCCTATCTCAACATGCTACCTTTATGCCAATCTGGCCTAGAATATCTTACCTAAACTACCTCTGCCTCGAAACCCCAGATTTCCATCAATGCCAAACACAAGCGCTAATTCCTACTTGGGAAGCCTTCCTGGATTCCCTCCCATACACACACCCTCAAGCCAAATGAACTGATCATCTTCCAGGGTCCCGTCCCACCTCACCCATAGTAGCGGTCTCACCTTGCAAGACACAGAGCTGCTTGTACCCAGCAGGGCCTTCAGAGCACTCAACACATGTTTGATGAACGGGCATTTCTGGGGCTCTCTGCCACACCACAGGACACTTTCTATTAGTCCCATCTACCTGAAAAGCTTTTTTATAAACCTAACCATGCACAAAACAAAACAAAACAGACAAGCAGCAATACAGGACTGGCCTTTTTGATGTTCCCTGGCCAGTTTGGTATTTGAAAGCACGAACTCCCTCTGCACTACTGTTACCCCCTGACAAGGTTATCTAGAGCTCTCCAGTTCAACAAAGCCAAATCCCTTGCATCAATACAGCAAACCCCTAGGGTGGCCAGGACAAGTGTCACCCCCATTTTACAGAGCAACAAGCATATAGAGAAAGGCTAAGCAACTTGCCCAAGCTGGGGCTAGAGCAAATCCAGGACCTCAAACTTTTTCACTGTAGTTCTGATTCCCCATGCTGGTTTGTTGAGAGTGCTTCCAGTGAAAATATTACACTTCTAATTACTTAAAAATAGTAATGTAAATCCAGACATACTTTTTTAAGTATTAAAAAAAAGCAGGGGGAGGGTGTGTATGCGGCTCTTGATCTCAGGGTTTTGAGTTTGAGCTCCATTTTGAGTGCAGCGATTACTCAAAAATAAAATCTTTAAATAAAAAAAATTTTAAGATAAAAGATGGAAGGACAGACTCTAAAATACTGAAATGATTTTCTCTGGTCAGTAGGATTATAGGTAATTTGCTTTTTTCTGTGTTTTTGTATTATGTGTTTGTTTTATGCGTTATGCATTGAATCCACATATTAGAAGACAACTAATATGTATTATTAAAATGTTAAGGACCATTTTAAAACCCGTATATACGGAAAATAACACCTGAGAATATCCGAAAAATAATCACTTCAACTTAATTATAAATGTTTAGAAAACTTTTTTCTAAAATCTAAAGTTGACTCTGATAATAGCTTCTCAATTTAACAGCCTAGGTAAGCCATATATGCCCTACAACAGAAATCAGCAATATGGTTTCATGATACACACACGTTTTTTCTAGTCACCCATGTGTGAAAGATACTTAGTGATAATAGTTTTCTTTCACTCAGGCCATAAAAAAATTACCAAGCCTATAAAGTTTATTTATTCTACAGTCTGGAAAAGTCTCAATAGGATCCTTCCTGCCTTAAGGTATTAGAACATAACGTCTCCAATAAGAAATCATTCTTAGAGGAGTAAATCAGTTAAGGCAGAAAAGGCGGGAGGTCAAAAGACTTGGTTAAAAGATTTTTAGGGAAATATTCCAATATCTCTTACCTTTCCTGAGAGGAGAGGGGGAAAAATATGCCAAATATTTCAGCATACTACATGACAAGGGATTTGTAGAATCCGGGGGAAAAAAAACTCATTAAAGTTGCCATCCCTTTACGTATCGAACCCAAACTTTAAATGATTTGCACACCGAACATCTGGATCTTCAGGTCTTTAACTTCAGAGACTAAATCAAGGACTCGGCAATTTTAATTGTAAAAAATGGGCAGTTAAAACTGGGCTCTTATCCAAGCTATACTCAGATATAAGTAAGCAAAAGAGAATACAAGTATCAAACCACTTAATTCAAATCACAAGTATATTAGACCTTAGGCTTACATAAAACATTAGGGCAGCAAAATATCTATACTTTCATTATGATTCTGGTGAAGAAGTAAAGAATACATTTCCCCAGGGAAAGAGATACCCAAGAGAGTTCCAACTATGGATCTGTAATGGGGCTACTTCCTCTTTTCAAAGATTTTACGAAGAATACTTTTAAGATTTTGTTGCTGAACCACTTAAGATAGACAATTAAAAACCAGACCCACCCATTGAGTTAGTGCTAGTGGAATGTGTCCTTCTGGAAGTGCCAGATGGAGATTTAAAAAAAAAAAAAAAAAAAAAAAAGCTCTTTACTAATTGTGGCCAAGATTCCTTGGTACTTGGTGCCAGGACCAGGATATTAACCCAGATGTCCTAGCCAAATTCAAGGTTGGTTAATTACTATCTGCCAAACTTAAAAAAAAAAAAAAAAAAAAAATCCTCTGTTCCCCTGATTGAAATCTGAAGAGGTCACTCTTAACTTGAAATTCTTGTGTAGTACCATCAGTCAATATGTTTTCCCTTAAAAGAGCATTGTAACTCAAATGCTGATTTAAAGCATATGGATTCTCTGAGTTACATCTACATGGGAAACATACACTATGTATATTAAAAATATGTAAGATACTGTAATAGTTTAAAGCCCCCCTAAGTAGTTATCTAAAAATTCATATCCAGAGAAATACTGACAATACTGTCCAATTAAGATTGAAGAGGGGCGCCTGGGTGGCGCAGTCGGTTAAGCGTCCGACTTCAGCCAGGTCACGATCTCGCGGTCCGTGAGTTTGAGCCCCGCATCGGGCTCTGGGCTGATGGCTCAGAGCCTGGAGCCTGTTTCCGATTCTGTGTCTCCCTCTCTCTCTGCCCCTCCCCCATTCTTGCTCTGTCTCTCTGTGTCCCAAAAATAAATAAACGTTGAAAAAAAAAAAAAAAAAGATTGAAGAGACTTACGTGAAGGTTTGTATTAAACAGAGATTTTGAACATGAAACTTTTAAGACTAAAAAGGAAGGCTTTGCTGCCAGGAGCACAATTCCAGGAAAAAGCTATATATGCAATGCCAGTTACAAGGCCTCCCAGGGTTGAGCAAAGATCCTGCATACAAATAGCAAAGTATACACACTCACTAGCAAGGCTGAACATCAAGTACTGGTCTGGCCTGCCAGCCATTTAAGGTGCCACAGCCAACAAACTCTGCACATTGCTTAAAATACCATCAAGTAGGGTTCAATTTCTAGCTCTGTACTCACTGGCTGTGTGGCATTTTAGACAAATTAGTAAAATTCTTTGAGCCTCAGTTCCCTCATATTTAACTTTTGCTTCCACAAAACCAATAACATGTTATTATTCTGTATCTTTCACTATTTTAAAGTATTTTAATAAACACATATTTTAAGGACTATAACCTATATAGTCTTAAATTACCTGCCCCCTCCCAAACTCCCACCTCAGGACCTTTGCACTTACTACTCCTCTTCCTCCTGTGCCCTTCCCTCAAGGATCTACATTCCCTCACTTCCTCTAGATCTCTAAAGTTACATAGTCAGCCAGGTCTCCTCTTGCCATCCTATCTAAAATTTCCATTACCCTAACTCTTGCCCCCAAACTGCATATTTCCCCTTCCCTGACTTTTTTTTTTCTTACCATGTGTCACTGTCCAGCATACATTTTATTAATATGGTTATCGTATGCCTCCCTTACTTGAAGGGGGGATTCCAAGAGAGCAAAGATTTCAGTTTTATTCACTGCTATATCATCAGCACCCAGGACGGCACACAGCAGTGCTCAATAAATATCTGTTGAGTGAATACCAAATGAGACTTAATACAGCCCACAGATAGGTACTCCAGAGCCCCACCTGCTGCCTTTGGGGAGAATATCACAACACTTCAAAAATACTGTAAAGAACTATAGGCCCGTCACAACTAATCAACACCACTGTCCATTCTTTCTATCTAAAAAACACACTCAACCCCACCCCACACCTCATTTGTACAAGAAAAGTAAGAAACTGAAAACTGGGATAAAATAGAAAAATGGAAAGTAGTATGGTTAAAGTATAAAATTTCCTTTCAATGTTAAGAAATATTAAGCCATCTCCACGTAACTTTACCACACTACCCTCTGCTTTTTTCTTGAGCTTTGACTCCTATAAAACCAATCTTAACCTATGAAGCTCATATTTGCTATCAACTAAGTAATATTTACCGAACACAGGATTCTGCAGAATCCTGCAGAGGATCCTATGAACTGAAATACAAGGGGGGCCCAACTGGCTTAGTCAGTAGAGTATGCAACTCTTTTATTTATTAATAATTTAAGCAAGTTTTTTAAATGTTTGTTTATTTTTGAGAGAGAGAGAGAGAGAGTACAAGCAGGCGGGGGGTGGGGGCGGTGGGCAGAGAGAGAGAGGGAGACAGAATCTGAAGCAGGCTCCAGGCTCTGAGCTGTTAGCACAGTGCCTGACGTGGGGCCCGAACCCAAGAACAGTGAGATCATGACCTGAGCCAAAGTCAGATGAACTTGGACCGAGCTACCCAGGTGCCCCAGTAGAGCATGCAACCCTCGATCTCTGGGTTGTGGGTTTGAGCCCCACACTGAGTGTATAGATTACTTAAAAAAAAAAAAAAAATCTTAAAAAATAAAATAGCCCCACATGGGGCTCTGCACTGACAACGGGGAGCCTGCTTGGATTCTCTCTCCCCCCCTCTCTGTCACTCCCCCATTCACTCTCTATCAAAACAAACAAACTTAAAAAAAATAAGAATAGGGATCCCTGGATGGCTCAGTCAGTCAAGCGTCTGATTTCGGCTCAGGTCATGATCTGACGGCTCAGAGCCTGGAGCCTGCTTTGGTTTCTGTGTATCCCTCTCTCTCTGCCTCTCCTCTGCTCGCTCTCTTTGTGTGTGTGTGTGTGTGTGTGTGTGTGTGTGTGTGTGTCTCTCAAAAATAAATGTTAAAAAATTTTTTAAATAAAATATAAAGTGAAAAATAAAGTGGAAGGTCCTAACCACATACATTTCCAGAATGAAAAAAAATATATATATATATATACATATATATATAGCCAGAAATAAATCTACAAATAATAACACCAGGCAGCCAATAAGTGACAAATTCAAAGATGCCTGCCTCTGTATGGAGCACAAGAGGAACAGTTCATCTCTAATTAACCATTTATTGGGCTTAGAATCCCAACAGAGACAGTACTTAAAAAGCAAGGGTCAAGGGGCGCCTGGGTGGCTCTGTCGGTTAAGCATTCAACTCTTGATTTTGGCTCAGGTCATGATCTCACGATTCATAGGATTGAGCCCCAAGTTGGCTCCAAGCTAACAGCGGGGAGCCTGTTTAGGATTCTCTCTCTCCCTCCCTCTCTCTGCCTCTATTTCACTCGCACTAAGTGGGGAAACATATTAAAAAAAAAAAGGGGGGGTCAAACATTACTGAGTTACGTTCATGTGAATTCATGCAGAGGTCACATGGGATGCAAGAGAGTAAATGTTAGACACTGGGTAAAAAAAAAAAAATGTTTTAAATATAAGAAGGACACCAAATTCTAAACTCCTAAAGAACAGAAGCCAGATCGGCTTATGTTGTGCTTAAGCACAAGCAGAAGCTTAAGCAATTCTTGGAAAGGTAGGGAAGGGCACATGATCTTTATCTGCAGACAATACCTACTTGAGGGTCCCACCCAGTTTCGGTTTTCACTCCTTTGAATAAAGGGGCCTAAGACACACTTTACCACAATCTCTGAACCTCAAAAACCCAGCAGCAGCCTTGTCCTAGCAATCACCTACTTCCTTTGCTTTAATAAAAGCCAGCCTTTTTCCTTGCCAGAGATTCACTATACGAATCTAATAACTAAGCACCTGGAGTCAATACCTGAGCTCAAATCCTGACACCACCACTGATTAGCTGTATGACCCTGGGCAAGGGACTTGACCTTTCCATGCCTCTTCTGTAAAATGGGGATAATGATAGCACCTTCATTGAGTTAGGATGATTAAGAAGATAAAACATAAAAGACTTGCCCAGAGCCGAAGGAACGAAGCCCTCAATAAATGTTAATTGTTACTATTTCCAGAGGGAAAAAAAAAATGCCCCAAGGCTGAGAAGAAACACAACTGAGGATTCTTGCAAAAGGTCATCATTAAACCCAAAAGTCAAACACATTTGTTCACCTGACTTGTGCATACCA
The DNA here is from genome assembly GCF_018350155.1 of Leopardus geoffroyi. Taxonomy (NCBI): domain Eukaryota; kingdom Metazoa; phylum Chordata; class Mammalia; order Carnivora; family Felidae; genus Leopardus; species Leopardus geoffroyi. The sequence goes on along the minus strand of NC_059339.1, from coordinate 7,246,981 downwards.
CAGGTTATAGTAATAATGAAATCATATAACCAGAATCATATAACCACAACAGCAGCAACACTAATACTGAGCTCCTACTGGCCAGGCACTGTCCTAACCTAAAACAGGAAGAAGGCAAGGTTGCTTAAAAAAAAAAAAAAATTCAATTTTCTCCACCCTCCTTTTTAAATACGGTAATTGGCCGCCAAGTTTTTGCTAAAAACAGGCAGGTAGAAGATTACAGACTTGACGTGTAATTTCTTCATACCAAAGAGGTGGGGCTGTGAAGGGAGGAGGGGGTGGTGCTCGGCTCCTGCCAGATGGAAAAGCCACACGAAGTGGAGAAACAGCCGAGTTCAGGGTTTATCCCCAATTCAAAATCACATTTTTGAAGCACAGGACCTCCGAAGTAGGAGGCATCAGAAGGCTGTGCTTTTAAAATAACCTCTAAACAAGTGTCATCTGTCTTCGGAGCGAATCCCCTGCGGAGGGAGAAGGCTCCGGTTACGGGGCAGTGGTGTTATTTCAGAAATCCCGGTCACCTCTTGTCACACACCTTCTCCAACAATCAGTCCCACCTAGGGGAGGCGGGGTGGGGGGACAAAAGCCATAGCCAGCCAGGCCCGAGGCCAGCCGGGCCAGCCCGCGGGCCGGCGCACGCACGGAGGCCACGGCCAGGGTGCCCTCCATTCCGGCTCGCGGGCACCCGGTGGCAGGGCCCGAGGAACGCTCGGGAGACCGGCGGCAGCGCCCGGGGGCAACAGGTCCCCCCGGGGCTCGGCCTCCCGGGGGGTCCGGGCCGCCCCAACGCCCACCCCCACCCCCAGGGCCGAGGGGAGCGGAGCGGGGTGCCCGGGAGGGAGCGGAGCCTGGGGCGGCGCAGGGGCAAGGACTCCAAGCTCCATCTTGAGGCGGACGGAGGAAGGGAAGGCCGGGCTCGGCGCTGACAGGGCCGGCCACTTTTCCGGCTCCGGTGGGGGGCACCCCGGGGCCCCCCGCTGGCCTCCAGGGCCACCCGCTCGGGACTCCTCGGATCTCCCCTCGGGAGCGGCCCCACGAGGGGCACTCGGGGCCCTCCCGGACGCCGGGCCCGGCCCCTCACTGCCCGGCCCGGAGGACGGGAGCGGGCCCGGCCCGGCGCGAGGGGAAGGGGAGGAGGGCACCGGGGAAGGGGAGAGGGCCCGCGCCTCGCCCCACTCACCGCCGTCTCGGTCGCCGCCAGTCGTCGCCACCTGCCCCACTGCAGCAGCAGCAGCAGCAGCCGCGCGGCCGCCGCCTCCCGGCTCCTCGGCTCGGGGCGGGGGAGAGCGTGACGCGCCGCCGCCGCCGCCGCCGCCGCCGCCGCGGGGCCGGGCAGGCGCGCGCCGCCAGGAGAAGACGCGGCCGCGGCTCCTCCCCGCGCGCTCGGCCGCCGCGCCCGCCCCCGGCCCGGCCCCGCGCCGCGAGCCCCGCGCCCCACCCCGCCCCCGACCCCGGCCTGAGCCCCGCACCGCCGCCCCTTTGTCTGCACCCGCCGCTGCCGGGGAGCCGATCTCCAGCCGCCCGCCGTCCGGCCCTCAGACTCTATTGAGGACCGGAATGGGAGGAAGGTGTGAAGGAAGACCCAGAGGCCTGGGGCTTCTGGTCATTTCGGTTAGTTGCGCGTTTTCTGAAAAGTGTGCCCAGAATTGGCAAGTCACACCCGAGAGCTCTGTTCAGTGCTGACCGCAGCCTGCTAGCGTGGGGCTGATTGATTCTGTCTCTTTTTCTTTTCTTGTATCTATCTCACCAGACCCAGGGTGAGAAATCCTTGGAAATAAGCTAGGAGGAGCTGCCCACAGCAGGTTAAGTTTAGGGAGTGTCTTCTCTGCCCTCCGCTCCCTCCGGGGAAGGCCCCAGGGTGCGGAATCCCAGGAAAAAACTGAAAGGAGCTGCCTACAACAACTGAAGCTTGAGAAGGACCATCTCTGCACTCTCCTTTCCTCCAGGGAAAGACCGAGTGTTAAAAATCCCTTGAAACAAGCCCAGCACTTGCTCCATTCGTTTGAGAAAAGCCTCTTTTATTCGCCCCAGCCGCTTGGACGAAAGCCCTGGTTACTGTCCCGTCCTCCCTCCTCCCCGCGGGGATCTCCTTTAAAAGCTTTTGAAAGGGACTGGAGAGGAGGCAGCAACAGCCTGCTCAGGGCTGCTGCAGCAGAGGGCGGCCAGCATTTCACTCTCATGGACCATGGCAACCCCAGAAGCTTTGTGGCTCCTGGGAGGAATTTGCAGCTGTCAGGGAAGCCCAGGGTTTTGCAGCGACTCAGGGGTGGATAAGGGGCCCAGGGCCCCCTCCTCCCCGCGGTAGAAAAGAATAATCAGGAGGGCGACCTCTTGGCTGACCTTTATTCAAAGCACTGTTCAGCTGGACCAACAGGCTCGCCCAGAGCAAAGGGAGGGAACCACACTGGCATTGCTGGAAGTTCTGAACAAAGTGAATTTACCTGCTGCCCCTTCCCCTCGATTCACGTTTTGAATAACAAAATTTATATTTCTTAATTCAACCCTGCCCTCGTTTGCAAGCTTCGAGGTCAAAGTGGTGGGGGCACCCCTGAAATCCAGTATCCATATTCCTAATCTGAAAGGCTCACCTCACCCCCTCATCTGAAGGCTTTTCAGCTGTAGTAAGCAACCTATAAAATCATAGATGCCATAGAATGAGGTCATTGTTAATGGTGAGGTGCAACTATAATTACTTCTGTTTGTCTCTTTACTCATTCTACTGAGCCTGTCTTTATTTTAAAACACTGATATTTTGTTCCTTATAGATATTTTTGCATTAATCTCTGTTTTTTAATACTGCATTAAAATGTTATTTCTCTAAACTAGTGAGTTTAGTGCCCCTTAAATTTTGTGACCAAGGCCTACCCCCAGCCCTGCCACCTGAACACTGACTGCTCTGTCCCACAGAATGACGGTGTTAAGACTAAAGAACATGCTCAGGCCTACCTCAAAATAAACATGTATGTTATTCCATTTTTAGATTTAGCCACTGACCCTTTTTAAATGCATATCTTTTGTAAAAGTTTTAGAACAGCTCAATAGACAAGACTTTGGAAGATGGAGGGAAGTAGCAGAAGTAGACAGCCTGATAGGGTCTCCCAGATCTTCCTTTTACAAAGTGGGGAAGTTGGGGCACCTGGTAGGCTCACCTGGTGGAGGATGTGACTCTTGATCTCAGGGTTATGGGTTCAGGCCTCATGTTGGGTGTAAAGATTACTTAAAAATAAAATTTTTTTTTTGTAATATTTATTTTTGAAAGAGACAGAGTAGAGCAGGGGAAGGGCAGAGAAAGAGGGAGACACAGAATCTGAAGCAGGCTCCAGGCAATGAGTGGTCAGCACAGAGCCCAATGCAGGGCTCGAATTCATGAACCATGAGATCATGACCTGAGCGGAAGTCGGATGCTTAACCCACTGAACCACCCAGGCTCCCCCTTAAAAATAAAATCTTAAAAAATAATAATAATAATAATGTTTTCTGGGGAAGAGGGGGTGGGAAGGTGGGCAGAACAATGTTGCTTTTCATTATAAACTCTCATATGCTTTATTTTTTAAAACCGTGTGCATGCATTTCTTTGATTCCCCCCCACACACAAAAAAAAATTTAAGATCCTCAACTAAAATGAGTAAGGAATATTCTCTATAAAGTGATAGATGTTTGTGGTTTGTTTCTACACAGCTCTTTAGCATTAATTCTTTTTGTGCTAGTTTTCCACAGTACTGCAGGTTTATTATTTTATTACCTGTCTTACTCAGCCTCTACTGGAATGTAAGTTCCAAGAGAGCAAGGATTTGTTGACTCTTATGTATTGCTCTAGCTGCACCCCCAGAACAACACTTGGTTATTTAAAAAGATGGAGTGTTAAGACTTCAGGTTCTAAATAACTGGGGAATTTTCTGCTGTATTTTCTCCTTTTTTTTAAAGGGGAGCCTGAGTGGCTCAGTCGGTTAAGCATCTGACTTCGGCTCAGGTCATGATCTCATGGTTCGTGGGTTTGAGCCCTGTATCAGGCTCTGTGCTGACAGCTCAGAGCCTGGAGCCTGCTTCGGATTCTGTGTCTCCCTCTCTTTCTGCCCCTCCCTGACTCGTGCTCTCTCTCTCAAAAATAAACATTTAAAGAAATTTAATAATTCATTGCTATTTAGAAATATTTTAAATCTCAAAAAAAAATTTTTTTAAGAAATAGTTTTTCCCGCCATTCAAAAACAACACACACTATAAAATAGTGGTTGGAGAGTCCTTTGTAAATTGCTATGAAGATGTGAGGATTTATAGAGCTTCTGAAATAGAAAATGAAACAAAGTCCGTCAAAACAAAAACATCCCTTAAATTAAAAGTAAATTTCCTTTCTCTTTCTCTTTTTTCTTTTCTTTAAGTTCCTGAACCATGATAGATAATTAAATAATAACAATTAAATTATATACTTATATAATAATTTAAAATGTAACTCCTAAGAGATAGTCCATGATGAAAATAATCTTTATTTTAATGATCTAAATAATCTTTATTTAAATGAAAATAATCATTTTCACTATGTTATTTCTTAAATTACATCTAGTTTTATTAGTGTTATTTCAGAAACCAGAGTCAAATTAGCTTCATTCATCCAAAAAATATTTACTGAACCCCTACTGTGTCCCAAGCACCGTTCCAGGTTTGGGAAGGGACAGCAGAGAAGTCCTGTCCTCCAGCCTTGACTTTTACTGCCATCTGGTTTGCTAAGGCAAGGTGTAGTAATCGCTGTTCCATGAATTCGCTGGCTTTATGCCCACAGTGGGTATAATGCACCAGTCCATGCCTTTTGTCAGTTTCATTCAGCTCTGCCAAAAATTTAGAGAGAAAATTACAAAATGAGATACGAGAAAAATATTTAAGTTAACTTTAATGTTTAAGGAAATATTTACATTCCCTTGCAAAGGTAAGGACCTATGGCTGGTTTGTTTAATGAGAAAGTGACTATCCCATATATATACTGAATCATTATGCTGTGCACCTGAAAAGAATATAATGTTATATGTCAACAACAGCTCAAAGGCCGGGGGGGGGGGGGGATACTAATCCGGAGCAAAACAGTCTTCAACATCAAAGAAAGGACACAGAAAATAAATCCCACGATATATGATAAAGCAGACACACACTATTTGGGGCCAAAAAGTAATTTTATCACTGAATCAATGAAGACTGTATGGGGGCATCTGGCTGGCTCAGTCCATAGAGCATATGACTCTTGATCTCAGGGTCATGAGCTTCTAGCCTCACATTGGGTGTGGAGATAAATTAAAAAAAAAAAAAAAAAAAAAAAAAAAAGACTGCTGTATCTACTTTATACAAAGAACACTGACAGGGGGCACCTAGCTGGCTCAGCTGGTAGAGCATGCAATTTTTGGATCTCAGGGTTGTAAGTTCAAACCCCACTTTGGGTGTAGAGATTACTTAAAAAGATCGAAAGAAAGAAAGAAAAGGAAGAAAGGAAGAAGAAAGCTGATGAAAGAAAGAAAGAAAGAAAGAAAGAAAGAAAGAAAGCTGATGATAGTGGTTCCATGGAATTTTTCGAAAAGCGAAATGTAAGAATGACAAGCTAAATTTAAATTCCTGTCATCACTTCTCAAAGGGAGCCATCTTGTGACAACAAAAGCTGTACTGTACACGTCGAGTTAACAAAGAACAATATCAGTAGGGCGCCACACATCATGATGTAAACTGTATTTAAGGCCTTCTAAATAGACTGGTGCTTTGAGTGCCTGTAGTTTCATGATGAGGGGGTTGAATAAGATGACGTATAAAGTTCCTACCACAAACATTTTTAAGATTCTGTGACTTTTCTCCAGTAAAGCAAAACATTTGTGGACTCGGTGGTTGATGCAGCCGTTCAAACCTAATTCAATAAATATTTGTTGAGTGCATGAAAAGCTGCTCCTGTCTCCAGCAAAAATCAAGCACACTCAAACAAATACAAATACCCATGTTCACAGCAGCACTATTCACAGCAGCCAAAAGGTAGAAACAAGCCAAATGTCCATCAGCAGATGAATAGGTAAACAAAGTATGGTACATAAATACAATGAAATATTGTCCAGCCAAAAGAAAAAATAATAAACTACTGACCTACGCTACAATCTGGATGAACCTTGAAAGCATGATGCTAAGGGAAAGAAGCCAGACAAAAAGGCACATATTGTGCCTCTGTTTATTTGAAATATCGGGAATAGGTCAACACATAGAAATAGAAAGTAGGTAGTGGTGGCCAGAGGCCGAGGCACCAGCTTAATGGGTGCCGATCTCCTTTTGGAGTGATATAAACGTTTGAAACTAGACAGCTTTGGTGGTCGCACGACATTGTGAATGTACTAGATGCTACTGAGTTGTATGCTCTAAAATGGTTAATTTTACGGGGCACATGGTCGGTAGAAGCATCGTTGGTTAAGCGTCCGACTTCAGCTCAGGTCCTGATCTCATGGCTCATGGGTTCGAGCCCCATGTCGGGCTCTATGCTGACAGCTTGGAGCCTGGCGCCTGCTTGGGATTCTGTGTCTACCTCTCTCTGCCCCTCCCCCACTCACACTCTGTCTCTCTCTCCATCAAGAATAAACATTTAAAAGAATATTTAATAAAAACAAAATGGTTAATGTTAATACCAGATTAAAACTAGTTTATTTAACTCTGTAGTACTATATTAACCTCCCTGACTTCATGCCTCACGGGCTACATGAGGATAAGTGTGTGTGTTTTCTGGGTGTGTTTGTTTCTTGTGAACAGGTCAGTTGGATACACTTGGGATACTCTTAATGGTTGTCAATGGGACAGTTATCAGGTTTTCCTGGAGGAAATAGGTTCAACAACAAAAAAGAAGATGCATAACTGTGTATAATATGCCATTTTTAATTTTTTTTTTTTTTTTTTTGAGAGAGAGAGACAGACCGTTAATGGGAAAAGGACAGAGAGAGAGGGAGACACAGAATCCAAAGTGGGCTGCAGGCTCTGAGCTGTCAGTGCAGAGCCCGACGCAGGGCTTGAACTCGGGACTGGCGAGATGGTGACTTAGGTCGAAGATGGCCGCTTAACTGGCTAAGACGCCCAGGCGCGCCCTTTTTTTAAATAAGAAAGGGAGAGATGTCTACACAAATGTTTAATGGAAGTATTTACGTAAAGCAAAATATTAATATGCTTTTCTTGTCTTTTGTCATACCTGAGCTTGAGCCTAGACAGCCTAAGGCATCCACTTGCAATGACTGAGATGGGAGTGAGTCTAAATTGGGTTGTTACCTGAGAAGAGCAAAGAAAAAGAAGGAATTACTAAATCCTTTAATCCTAAAATCGTTTACCCTACAATTCACCCATTTAAAGCATACAATTCAATGGTTTTTAGTATATTACATTATTAATTTTTTAATTGTGGTAAAAAAAACATAACAAGAATTTGCCATTTTAACCATTTTTAAGTGTATGACTCGGGGACATTAGTTGCAGTCACCATGTTGTACAACCCAAAACAGAATTTTGCAGAGAAGAATGGCTTGATATTCCAGCACTGTCAAGTGAGAAAGGATTATCAAAAACTCCTTTACCTCCCATGTGTCATACCAAGGGCCTGGAAGACTTTCGACTTTCTGCTGTATTACACAGAAAAAACCCTGGTCTAGCATTAAGGCTTAGCCAGGAGGCTGGAGATGGGAAGAAAGGGGTTGTGGCAGAGAAGAACAAAGAGAGAAGGCGGTACTTCCAGGCCTGGGAGTTGATGAGGAAGAAATGAAGAAGAGAGTCAGGGGAGGGCGGCAGATCCACAGGTTGACATCTAGGGCAAAGAACAGAAGCCTTTGTCCCCAGTCTACATTTAAGAGTCTGGAAGAAACCCCTTAGGCAGCGTGGTAGCTCCACGCCGACATTGGTAGGAAGATGGCCGCCAAGGTCAGGCACGAGGAAGATCCGGTTTGCGCTTCTGGGCCTCCCTTGGACGCTCGGTGGCATGAATGGCTGGTTGAGTGTGTGTGTGTGCCTGCTCTGGGAGCCACTGTGGCAGCATCGCAGCGTGGCAGAGGCTCAGAGGTGCCTGCTGTGTGGGTGGGAGGAGGGGAGGCTGAGTCAGCGGGAGGAGGCACGGAGTCCTAACTGAGCCAGGAAAGAGCATATGTGAGTTGCAGACTCCAAGCACACACTTGGACACAGAACCAGGACAGCCACCCGCCCAAGAACTCAGCTGTGGCTGACATTGCCGATTGCCTCCCCAACATCCCTTAGCCCTTTTTTTTTTTTAACCTAATAAACCCTGATTATATTTGACATGGCAACGTGCCCAAGAATTTATGCTCACTTACTCAGACTTTCCCTAAGAAAGTCAGCTAGAGGCACTTCTGGGAAAGCTTTTCCTTCCCTGTTAAATGGAGACAAACACAGATGTGCTATCTGGAGCCAAAGCAGCTATGTTGTTACCCCGAGGTAATTAATGAGCATGAAGACAAAACCCAACAGGCCAAGGTGGCCAAACAGAAAGACTGAAAAATTCCTCTCCTGGGAAGACACCTATTCATCAGGGGCAAATATTTGATAAGAACCAAAACAGCTATTTAGAACAATAAAATAAATATTCAAGGGCTAACAGACTGGTTGAAAAGGAACTTTATGAAGAAACTAGAAATGGTTACTGAGGATTTTCATTGCTTTTCTGTATGTTGTGTGTAACTGTATCTTACTCCAAATTCTTCATAAAACGTACACCACTTGTTAATGCTTTGTGAATTTGAAATTTGCTTTTGGGGGGCACCTCGGTGGCTCAGTCAGTTAAGCGTCCGATTTCGGCTCAGGTCAGGACCTCGTGGTTAGTGAGTTCGAGCCCCACGTCAGGCTCTGTGCTGACAGCTCAGAACCTGGAGCCTGCTTCGGATTCTGTGTCTCCCTCTCTCTCTGCCTCTCCCCTACTCGCATTCTGTTTGTCTTTCTGTCTCAAAAATGAATAAACATTGGGGTGCCTGGGTGGCTCAGTTGGTTGAGCGTTCCACTTCCGCTCGGGTCATGATCTCACGGTTCGTGAGTTCGAGCCCCACGTTGGGCTCTGTGCTGACGGCTTGGAGCCTGGAGCCTGCTTTGGATTCTGTGTCTCCCTCTCTCTCTGCCCCTTTCCTGCTCATGCTCTGTCTCTCTCTGTGTCTCAAAAATGAATAAACGTTTAAAAAATTAAAAAAAAAAAAAAGAATAAACATTAAAAAAAAATTTTGCTTTTGGGAGATGCCACATAGTTCTGAGTCCTGCTCCAAGGTAAACATGGTTCGGGAGAGACAAAAAGCTGCTTCTAGGAATTTTTCCTCAGTGGAGAGTCCTCGAGTGACCCTTGAAGTTTTGTAATGCACATAATCCATCTACAAGCACGTGTAGTATTTTCACATACAAATCATCTCATTGTTCTGAACTTTGCTAGAGAAGGTAGGTTATCATATTCTTGTTGATATTTTTAATTGTTTTTAACATTTATTCATTTTTGAGAGATGGAGAGAGAGCGTGAGTGGGGGAGGGGCAGAGAGAAATGGAGACACAAAATCCAAAGCAGGCTCCAGGCTCTGAGCTGTCAGCACAGAGCCCGATGAGGGGCTCGAACCCATGGACCACGAGATCATGACCTGAGCTGAAGTCAGGCACTTAACCGACTAAGCCACCCAGGCACCCCTACCATATTCTTGTTTAACTTTTGGCATACCTGGGTAGGTCTCAGATTGAACATTAATGCCAACCACATGAATTATATACTTTTTCTCCAGTGTCTTCAACCTATTTGTCTCTACCGACTCCTTGTTAACATGTAAATACATTCAAGCTCCTTTATCTTAAAAACAAAGTGAGGGGTGCCTGGGTGGCTCAGTCGGTTAAGCGTCTGATTTCAGCTCAGGTCATGATCTCACAGTTTGTGAGTTCAAGCCCCAAGATGGGCTCCATGCTGACAGCTCAGAGCCCGGAACCTGCTTCACATTGTGTGTCTCCCTCTCTCTCTCTCTCTCTCTCTCTCTCTCTCTCTCTCTGCGCTCCTCCTCCACTCATGATGTCTCTCTCTCTCTCTCAAAAATAAATAAACATTAAAAAAATAAAAAAACAAAAAAACAAAAAACAAAGTGAAACAGAACAAGACTCTCCTTCAACACATCTGCACTTTCCCAGCCAAGTTTCTCGAACAAGCTTACTATGTCTGATGTCCCTGTTTCCCCATTGCAATCTGGCTTTTGCCCACATTGCTTAGAAGTTGTTACTGCCAATATCATCGATGACCACTGGGTCATTTAGTGAACCAAGTGACGTGGCTATTACTGATCACTCACTCCGGCAATAGGAGTTTCAGCTGAGCAGTGGAGGCAAGAATTTCACCTACTTGATCTATTAGCAGCATCTTCACTGTTGGCTATTCCCTCTGTGGTATATTGCAAAAAGCAGCTACAAGTATTCATGCCAAAATCCATTGGAAGAGCTACCTAGATAACCTGTAACTGGCTGCAGTTAGGGACTCCCAGGGAGCCCAACTGAGACCAGAAGAACTACCCAAATAAGCACCATCTAAACTTCCAACCTACGGAATTATGAGCTAAATAAATAGTTGCGGTTTTAATCCCCTGTCTTGAGATGGATTGTTACTTAGCAATAGCTAACTGATACATCCTCCTTTCATATCTGCTTCTCATCCTGTGTCTTCTACAGTATCACACCCTTCTTGTTTTCTTCCTTCTTCACTGGCTATTCCTCCTCAATCTCTTTTTCAAGACTCTCTCTCCCTACTCCTTAATATTGATGTGCCTCAGGGATCTGTTCAGTTCCCTCTTCTCTTGCCACCCATTTTTTTCTCTGTATATTCCCACCAATTTACTTATTTTCAATTACTATCTCTGTACAAACAATTGCCAGATCCACATCTCCAGCCCTTAATTCTTTTTTTTTTTTTTAATTTTTTTTCCAACGTTTATTTATTTTTGGGACAGAGAGAGACAGAGCATGAACAGGGGAGGGGCAGAGAGAGAGAGGGAAACACAGAATCGGAAACAGGCTCCAGACTCTGAGCCATCAGCCCAGAGCCCGACGCGGGGCTCGAACTCACGGACTTCGAGATCGTGACCTGGCCGAAGTCGGACGCTTAACCGACTGCACCACCCAGGCGCCCCAGCCCTTAATTCTTGAATTTCAAATTGGTATGTACAAATGGATGTTGGAGGGGCGCCTGGGTGGCTCAATTGGTTAGGCCTCTCTGACTCTTGATTTCAGCTCAGGTCATGATCTCACAGCTCCTGACCTTGAGACGATTAAGTATGAAAATATTAACAAAATATTAAAATATGAAATATTTTTAAAACAACCAAGTGGAGGTTGGATACCTCCACTTCAATTTATTCAGTAAATATTTATTGATTATGTCACAGACACAAATTACACATATTCAGGACAGAACTCCTAACTCCTCCCATACCTACTTAATTCCTTAATTCCTATGCATGTGCAAGCAGGTGAAATATTTGCAGTTAATCACCAAGTTCTGTCAGTTGCACTCTCTCTCTCTCTCTCTCTCTCTCTCTCTCAAAAATAAACATTAAAAAGGTGAAAAAATAAATAAAGGAGACTGTTCTGTACTAAATAACTACAAAATATTGATTAAGTAAATTAAAGATTAAGTGAAAAGTCCCATATTCATGCATTGGGACGCTTAGTATTAAGATGGTGAATTCCCTTGAAGCTTCCCAGATTTAACACAATTCCTATCAAAATCCCAACCAAACTTTTTCAGAAATGGAAAAGTTGATCCTAAAATTCTTATGGAGCCGACGAGGGGCTCGAACTCACGAACTGAGAGATCATGACCTGAGGTGAAGTCGGTCGCCCAACCGACTGAGCCACCCGGTGCCCCTCTCGCCACTGCCTTCTTAAATCTTAGGAGAATCATAGAAAAGAGATGAAAATAAGGACAAAGAGAACAGGAGTGGTGCCAACAGGGTACTTTTTTTTTTCCTTTCCCCATGGTGTATATTTGGAGGTTGGAAGGCAGGTAGAACACCTGCCTTTATTAGAGAAAATAAACCTTAAAGTAACTTCAGAGGGGATACTGATAAGGTGCAGGACCCTGGGAAAGCTGATCACTGGAGGCACCGAGTACTGCAAACGATGGGAATGAATTACGGCAGGGCCTCGTGTCACTAGACACTTGTGGCCACTTTAGGACTCTCTTCTTTCTTCCACAGGGTATCTTTTTTAGCCAGGTTTGGGCCTTTGTATTCCTTCCTGAAGTTTCTAAATCCCAACAGGATGATCCGATTGGCTCAGCCTAGGTCGCCAGGCTGTGTTGCAGATGCCGGGGATCCAGGAGAGGGCACAGCGCTGCCTCTTTGGTTCCCTATCGGGAAAAGGGGCTTAGGACCTAGCTCAAGATTCCCCAAGTTGGAATGGCATTTGGATTCTAGGCAGCCAGAAAGGATAAGCGTCTACGTCCCTTTCTAAGAGCAAAACATTTCAGTTCAAAGCAGTCATAAGGACAACTACTGTATTTGAATCAATATCTCATCAGTCAAAATGGTTAGAGTACAATGTCAACCTTCCCCAAATGTTAAGGATGACAGTTGCTTGCCAGGGATTTTCATGTTGTTCCCCTCGGGAAGACATTCCATCACTTAATGAGTTTAATGAGATTTTTTTAAATTTTTTAAATTATCGCTATTCTATCAAAAATCATAAACAGGGATTAGAACCCATCACATCAAATCTTCCATTTTATTGTTTGTCCACAGGGCCCTAGGACCCACAAGTCTTCTCGGCATCCTCAGTCAATTTTCTAAATGTGGTACCACGGTGCTTTTTCCTTTGTGACTATGTGGACACCATAAAAGCAAAAATTAGCACCTTTGGTGGGGAAGTTAATTTTAGTTCAGAATGTTCCTTTTGTCGTTATAGAGCAAGGCTTCAGGCTGCTAAAGTTAATTCTCATTTCTGTGTTTATTTCAAGGAGCTTAAGTGCAAAAGAAAATTAGTTTGTATTTTTTTCCATTCTATAATCTTCATATAGTGCTTCTGGTTTGGCAGTACAAATACAAACAAATGATCAACGACCACACACACACACACACACACACACAGGCTTTAATGCTAAATGCATAAAGTCGTAAGACAAATTTTATCTAAGTGATTGATTTACATATGACATCTCCTTCAGAAAACAGAGCAAATGAAGATGGTCAAATAGTATTGCTCAAGGGGAAGAAAAATACAACCTCTTCTGTGCAGAAAACTTGACTTTCCAGCTACTCATACCTGTAAAAATTTGCCTTAGAAAACTACCTGCCAGGCGGCACCTGAGTGGCTCAGTCGGTAGAGGGTCGAGTGTCTACTTAGGCTCAGGTCATGATCTTGTGGTTAATGAGTTAGAGCCCTGCACTGGGCTCCTTGCTGACATCTCAGAGCCTGGAGCCTGCTTCCAGATTCTGTGTCTCCCTCTCTCTCAGCGCTCTCTCTCAAAAATAAATAAACATGAAAAAGAGAAGGGAAAAGAAAAGAAAAGAAAAAAGAAAAGGAGAGGATTGGAGAGAAGAGAAAACAAAAAAGAAAAGAAAAGAGAAAAGAAAACCACCTGCCAGGAAAGCCAGCCAGTTATATTTTCCATGTCTTCAAGCTAAAAATACACCCAGAGTGTTAACAAGCAATAACGCACTGCTCCAGATCTTTGCATCTGAACAGCAACGGCTAATTACTTGTAATACTGTATCCTTCTGAGGACAGGAAGTAAAGTGTTATTATCCCCACTTCACAGATCAGGGAACTGAGACCAGGTAAATTAAAAGCTCAATGCTACTGGAGTCAACCACAATCAAAACTTAAAGAATTCATAGGCCTTCCTACAAAACTGATGAGTGTGCTTTTCTGTAATCAGATTCTTGGCAACTGTTCGGTTGAACCACATGAAATTGTTAGCATTTGATTATTTTGGGGTACAAAAATGGCAACCTCAGGGGCACCTGGCTGGCTCAGTAGAGCATGCGACTCTTGATCTTGGGGTTGTAGGTTTGAGCCCCATGTTGGGTGTAGGGATAACTTAAAAAATAAAATCTTAAAAAAAAAAAAAAGCACAATTTCATATGGTTTAACCTAATAATAATTTGCTCACACTTACTGTGGCATGGTATCTGTGTGAAACCCAAAGCAGTGTATCTCCTTTCTTTGTAGCATTATCCAAAACGTAAGGTCCTTCGCAGTCCTTTGCTTGACTCTTAGATACGTTGAGATGGTACACGTTATATGTTGAACCACTGCCCCTTGTCTGAACTATCTGTTGCTGTGTAACAAATTGATCTGAAACTGCAGTGGCTTAAAACCATAAAGATGATCTCACACAGTTTCTGAGGGTCAAGGATCCAGGAAAGGCTTAACCAGATCTTTCGGGTCAAAGGCTCTCATGACATTGCAATCAAGACATCAGCTGGGGCTGTAGTCATCGGTGGGCTTGACTGGGGCTAGAACATACATTCTCAGTGGGGGGGGTTTACTTCCCCAAGGGAGTGAGAATTTGTTCTTAAGGGTGGGGGCAAAACAAAACAATCTCAGATATTACAGTGATTTGTGGTCCTCTAAAGCTCAACCTTGTCTGACAAAATCTTATTCTTTAGTAATTACTTTCTCTTATTAGAGGGAAATTAAATAATTAATATGAGTATATTGAAAGTTTAATATAATTTAACATTTCTCTTTAAGGGAGCGTCTTAATCTGTTTGGGCTTCTATAATAAAAGACCACAGGCTGAGTGACTTATAAAACACAGAAATGTATTTCTTACAGTTATGGAGGCTAGAAGTCCAAGATCCGATCACCTGTAGATTCAGAATCCAGTGACGGCCTGTCTCCTGGCTCGTGGCTGCCATTCCTTCTCTTGTGTCCTCACATGGCAGGAGTGTGGGAGCTCTTCGGGGGTCTCTTTTTTAAAGACCCTCATCCCATTCATAAGGACTCTACCCTCATGGCCTAATTACCAAAGGCCTCACCTCCTGATATCACCATCTTGGGACTTCAACATATGAATTCTGGGGGGACACAAACATTCCATCTATAGCAGGGGGTGATAATAAAAAAACAGGGGTGCCTGGGTAGCTCAGGTGGTTGAGCATCTGACTCTTGGTTTTGGCTCAGGTCATAATCCCAGGGGTATGGGATCAAGCCCTGAGTCGGGCTCTGCATGAGTGTGGAAACCACTTAAGATTCTCTCCCTCTCTCTCTCTCTCTCTTTCTCTCCCTCTCCCTTTCTTGAGCACACTCTCTCTCTTTCTAAAAAAAGAAAAAAACAAAAACAAAAAACAAAAAAAAACCAAAACCCAAACCTGGTAAGTTACACAAGGCTAGAGGATCCTTTCCTGATAGGGCTCGCTCCCATGGCTGCTGGTAGGGAGCCCAGACACTTGCCATGCAGGCCTCTCTTCCAGCTTCTTCTGTCCTCACAACCTGGCAGCTGACTTTCCCCAGGATGAGTGATCTAGGACAGTGAGCAAGGAGGGAGCTGCAATGTTTTCTATAATCTGGTCTGGAGTTCATCCCCTCACCTTTACAAAACCTATTCATTAGTAGTAAGTCACTCAACCCACTTCACACTCAAGGAAAGAGGAAGTAAGCTCCCTCTTCTGAAGACAGGGGGTCAAAACACATATAGACTGCTTTAAAACTGCAACATGCCCTAACACAAGACATTTTCAGATCTTTATAGGGCTCAGGCATTCTACCTTTTTTTTTTTTCAATGTTTTATTTATTTATTTTGAGAGAGAGAGAGAGAGAGAGAGAATCCCAAGCAGGCTCTTTGCTGTCAGCACAGAGCCCAACTCGGGGCTCAATCTCATGAACTTCGAGATCATGACCTAAGCCGAAATCAAGAGTCGGGGCTCAACCAACTGAGCCACACAGGTGCCCCAGACATTCTACCTTGAGGGGGCATCCCCCACCCCAGCCCTCATATTCTCTGCATACTTGTCAACATTTGGTATGATCAGACGTTCAAGTATTTGACCATCTGAAAGATTTGAAATCATCTCTTGTGGTTTTAATTTGCATTTTCCTTATTGCTAATGAGCTTGAGAATCTTTCCATATGGCTACTTGATGTATCTGCTTATGTGGATTGCCTCTTTATATCTTTTGTACATTATTCTGTTGTATTGTCTTTCATTTTTTTAAAGTGATTGCAGAAGTTCTTGATATATTCTGGATATACGTATAAATTTTTTCCCCAGCCTATGGCCTATTTTTTCCACTCTTTAAGAAATAGTGCTGTTCAATGGACAGATTTTTAAAAATTTTTTTTTCATTTATTTGTTTTTGAGAGACAGAGAAAGCACAAGTGGGGAGGGGCAAAGAGAGAAGGAGACAGAATCCAAAGCAGGCCAGGCTCTGAGCTGTCAGCCCAGAGCCCCACACGGGGCTCGAACTCACAAACTGTGAGGTTATGATCGGAGCCAAAGTCGGACGCTTAACTCACTGAGCCACCCAAGGGCCCCTCAATGAACAGATGTTTTTAAAACTCTAGGTCACAAAGTATTCCCTTATATTTTCTTTTAAGTTTATTTATTTATTTTGAGACACAGAAAGAGAGAGCTCAGGTGGGGCAGAGAGGGAGAGAGAGAGAGAGAGAGAGAGAGATCCCAAGCAGGCTTCGCACTGTCAGAGCAAAGCCCAACAGAGGGCTGGAACTCATGGGTCATGAGATCATGACCTGAGCCGAAACCAAGAATCTGATGTTTAACCGACTGAGCCGCCCAGGTGCCCTTCCCCTATATTTTCTTATAAAAGTTTTTAGGTCTTGCTTTTTACATTAAATCTTTTATTCTCCTCGGGTAGATTTTCATGCATGAAGTGAGGCAGAGAACCAAAAGTGTTTAAACTTGCGTGCGTATTGCAACTAACAATATATATATTTCCTCGATGATATAAAATTTAACATATATGCATATAATTTAACATGTATATTGTTACAATATGATAGTTAACATATATTATGTATACATGTTATATATATATTAATTTATATAGGAATACATACAGACCTTCCTCGACTTAGATGAGGTGACATCCGGATAAACCCATTATAAGTTGAAAATATCGTAAATCAGAGTTGCATTTAATATGCCTAACCTACCGAACACTGTAGCTCAGCCTGGCCCACACTAAACATGCTCAGAACACTGACACGAGCCTCCAGTTGGACACAATCATCTGCCACAAAGCCTATTTTATAAGGAAATTTTGACTGTCTCCTGTAATTGACTGAATCCTGTACTGAAAATGACAAACGGGGCGTGTGTTGCAGGTGGCTGTCCGTGTACCACCGTTGACCCTCCCGACCGCGTGCTGACTGGGAGCTGCGGCCTCTGCCCAGCATCGTGGGAGATGTCCCGCGCTAACCCGGGACGAAACCCAGATTCCAGATTCGAAGTATGGTGTCTACTGAACGTGTGTTCCTTTCCCACGACCGTAAAGTAAAAAAACTGTAATTCAAACCATAATAAGTTGGGGACTGTAATATACGCTAACTTACGTATATTCATACACATACTCTTCAGTCAACACATACGTTAGGGAGTTAGCTATATCTGTTTCCAAATCAGAAGATACAGAATGTTTCATTTCTTTTTCAATTATTGCATTGCAGGGTCATGAGTGCAGTACAATTTACCCAGGCTCCTACTGATGGACATTTAGGTTACTTTTGGTGTTAGCTATTACATGTACTGTTCCAATCAATACAAAGTGTATGCACACATATTGAGCTAAACAACGAAATTCAGTAAAACTATTGGCTTTATTCGACAGTTCATTAATTAGGCAGCATCCAATCTAGAAGGAATGAGCTCTGAGGAGCTGTACAAAATGGAAAGCTTTTACAAGCAGAAGGGGCAGGAAGAAACTTTTAGCATAGAGTGCATCGTTTCTGGCAAGGTCACCTTCCTATAGCGGACTGCAGGGGTCTGCCCGTATTACCTCATTAGTATTCACCAGGTAATTCCAGACTGAGGCGGTCAACGGTTACATCCCTGGGAGGGGCTGAAACTGCAATTAGATCAGGTATTAAGTTTTGGTTTGCTGACATGGATTTAGCACAAGTGACTCCTCTTTGGGGCCTGTTGTTTCTTTTTTAACAATTGCATTATACAAATATATCTGTAGGATTAATTCTTAGATTATAGATGCTAAATCGAAAGTATGCACATAGAAATTTCTTTTTTTAGTTGCCCTCCAAAAGAGATTGTACCAATTCACATCCCTCCCAACAATGTGTGAGAACGTCTGTCTCCCTCTGCCCACTCTCCCCCCGCCCCCTTGAATCTTTCCTAAATGCAAAACCCATATTCCTCCATCACAGACCAGGCCATCAGAGGCTACCTGGAAATAACAATGCATCTGTTCCTGCCAGATACAGCTATTGGAGTCCCAAATGAAATTTCTAAAGTGAAAAGAAGAGTCCTTAAATCTGCTGAGGCTGCTCCCATGTTAAGGTTCATACTCTATTCAAAAATTCTCCTACATTTGAATAGCGTTTACATCAGTAAGCATGATTTCAGCACCTCCTCCAAATGAGCCTAGCTTAAAGAATCGGAAATTTTTTGGTCACAAAACAAGAAGTTTGGAGCGGGGTTGGGCTTCAAGGGTGGGTTGATGCAGTGACTCAACAATTTTCTCAAGCACCCAAAACACTTTCTTCTCTTTCACTGCTACCCGCAGTCTGTTTCATCCTAAGACTGGTTGTAAGATGTTGCCAGAGCGATGGATATTATACGTTTCCTCATTCATGTTCTCAGGTGGCCTTCTAAACACACACACACACACACACACACACACACACACACACCACCCTCCAGCATGCCTCTCTTAGCCTCTGATTGGCCCAAATTGGCCCAGGCCTGCCCATTCTGAACATACCATAATCAGGGTAAAGTGAGTATTGCATTCTCTATATTCACTACACTGGTTTGATTTTCTTTTTCTTTCACCTTTATTTATTTATTTATTTATTTATTAATGATTTATTGTCAAGTTGGCTAATATACGTTATATACAGTAGAGTCTTGGCTTCTGAAGTTTATCTCCTGTTCCTCGTCACTTACATATAGCACCCCGTGCACATCCCAACAGGTGCCCTCCTCAATGTCCATCACCCGTTTTCCCCGCTCCCCACCCCCATCAGCCCTCAGTTTGTTCTCTGTATTTAAGAGTCTCTTATGGTTTGCTACCCTCTCTGTTTGTAACTTATTTTTCCTTCCCTTCCCCTATGGTCTTCTGTTAAGTTTCTCAAATTCCCCATATGAGGGAAAACATATGGTATCTGTCTTTCTCTGACTGACTTATTTCACTTAGCATAATTCCCTCCAGTTCCATCCATGTTGTTGCAAATGGCAAGATCATTCTTTTTCATCGCTGATAGTATTCCATTGTGTGTGCGTACATATACACACACACACACACACACACACATCTTCTTTATCCATTCATCATACATTGGTTTGATTTTCTTTTTTTTTTTTTTTTTTTTTTTTTTTAATTTTTTTTTTTTTCAACGTTTATTTACTTTTGGGACAGAGAGAGACAGAGCATGAACGGGGGAGGGGCAGAGAGAGAGGGAGACACAGAATCGGAAACAGGCTCCAGGCTCTGAGCCATCAGCCCAGAGCCCGACGCGGGGCTCGAACTCACGGACCGCGAGATCGTGACCTGGCTGAAGTCGGACGCTTAACCGACTGCGCCACCCAGGCGCCCCACATTGGTTTGATTTTCAAAGACTATCACAGAGACTATTAGATGTCCCTCCCCACCTCCCGCCAAAAAGCCATTCTCCCCTGTTTCTGTACCTGATTTTTCCTGGCATATGGTCATCCACAATGAAGACTTATATTTCCAAGCTGCCTGTGTTGTGAGGTGTGGCCATGAGACTAAGTTCTAGCCAAGCTGAAGTAGCCTGTGGAAACATCTGGAAGTCTTCTTAAAGGGAGACAGCAAACTCTTACCTTTCCTTTCTACTTCATGCTGACCTGAATACACACATGATGGCTGGAGCTGCAATCACTAAGTTGACCCCGAATGGAAAACCACTCGTGACTGACAGAGCACCAACAAAGAAGGGCAGTGGGTCCCTGATAATGGAGGTCTATAAGCATACCAATCGACTAACCGTGTTAGTTTCCTGGGGCTGCTGTAATCAAGTACAAAACACTGGGTAGCTTAAACAACAGACACTTATTCTCTGATAGACTAGAAGCAGGAAGCTGGCAAGGTGAATTCCTTATGCAGACTTGGAGGGATAATGTGTTCCATGCTTCTCTCTTGCTTCTGGTATCTATCTGCTGGCATTCCTTGGTTTGTAGACATCATGCCGATCTATCCCTCCATCTTTACGTGGCCTCCTCTCTGTGTGTCTCTGTCTTTGTGTCCAAATTTCCCTCCTGTAAGGACATCGGTCATATTGCATTCAAGCCCTACTCTGCTCCAGTGTGATTCAATCACAACTAAATATGGCTGCAACAACTCTATTTCCAAATAACGTCACCTTCTGAGGTTCTGGATGAGAACCTCACATGAGCGGGGGTTTGGGAGGACACTATTCAACCCAGTACAGTGGGAAGTGTCAGTGGTAACATCTTCAAATATAAGCTAAGCTGACTCTGATTCTGGTAGCAACTGTGTGTTCCCCTCTCAGGATATTCAGGAACACAGTCCAACACCCAGTATCTGAGGACCAATCCTGTTAAAGGTGTCTGTTTTGGGGCGCCCGGGTGGCTCAGTCAATTAAGCATCTGACTTCGGCTCAGGTCACGATCTCGCGATTCGTGAGGTCAAGCCCCGGTGTCAGGCTCTGTGCTAACAGCTCAGAGTCTGGAGCCTGCTTCGGATTCCGTGTCTCCCTCTCTCTCTCTGCCCCTGACGAGCTTGTGCTTTCTCTCTCTCTCTCTCTCTCAATAATAAATAAACTTAAAAAATTATTTTTTAAAAAAGGTGTTTATGTCAACAAGCATATCTTCCACTGTCCAATGAGTTCAAGAAATCTGATCTTCTTCTGAGGTTACTCTTAAGGGGCTTCCTATCTCTATTTTGCCTACGTCAAGTGCATCCCAATTAAGTGGTAGTGTTCTCAGCCTATTCTGAATTTTCAGTGGTACTCTGCAGTGACCATAGGACGTTTACCATGTCCTGCCTCATCTAATAGTTAATTATATGCTTTCTCCTTCCTCCAGGGACTAGAAGTCTTCTCCCTCTTGCATAATGGGGTCTCAGGGAAGTGTGTTGCACCTGGTAGGTGCTGCACAAATATTCACACCATCTCCTATCTTATTCATATGGATAGGATTCAATTTGTGTCAACTTTGAATTTTTTTAATTTAATTTTTTATTTTTTTTAATATTTATTTTATTTTTGAGAGAGAGAGAGAGAGAGCACAAATGGAGGGATGCAGAGAGAGAGAGAGAGAGAGAGAGAGAGGAAGACACAGGAATCCGAAGCAGGCTCCAGGCTCTGAGTTGTCAGCACAAAGCCCCATGTGGGGCTCGAACCCACAGACTGTGAGATCATGACCTGAGCCGTAGTCAGACGCTTAACCAATTGTGCCACTCAGACATCCTTTGAATTATTTTTTAAATGTTTATTCATGTTTGAGAGTGGGGGGGAGGGAGGGAGGGGCAGAGACAGAGGGGGACTGAGGGTCTGAAGCAGGCTCTGCACTGACAGCAGTGAGCCCGATGTGGGGCTTGAACTCATGACCCATGAGATCATGACCTGAGCTGAAGTCAGACACTCAACCGATTGAGCCACCCAAGCGCCCTTCAACTTTGAATTTTATCGAACTGATGCTTATTGGTTGAACGGGGTACTTTGGGCCAATCATAAAACAAACAATTCCTTGGAAGTGAGATCTGTTCTCGCAGACCAAATGGGTAAGAGTAGAGTGCTTTAAAACTGTAGTGCACTAGGGGCGCCTGGGTGGCTCAGCTGGTTAAGCGTCAGACTTCAGCTCAGATCACGATCTCACGCTCCCTAAGTCATGACCTCACACTCCGTAAGTTTGAGCCCCGTGTAGGGCCCTGTGCTGACAGCTCAGAGCCTGGATCCTGCTTCAAATTCTATGTTTCCCTCTCTTTCTGCCCCTCCCCTGCTCATGCTCTTTCTCACTTCAAAAATGAATAAATGTTTAAAAAAAATTTTTTTTTAAACTGTAGTGCACTAAAATTGGGCTGATTCAGTAATGTTACTATTTGATGTTGTTATCTCAGTGATTTCTGATTTTAAACACTACCTTATCCCGCTAATTTTTTTCCTGTTCTGGAAAGTACCTATTTTTAATCTCAGATATTTTCAAAATAGATGAGTTTCAAAACAAGTTTAAAAGTTACATTCATTTGGGACGGCTGGGTGGCTCAGTTGGTTAAGCGTCTGACTTCATCTCGGGTCATGATCTCGCAGTTCATGATTTCGAGCCCTGCGTTGGGCTCTGAGCTGACAGCTTGGAGCCTGGAGCCTGCTTCAGATTCTGTCTCCCTCTGTCTCTGCCCCTTCCCGGCTCATGCTCTGTCTGTCTCTCTCAAAAATATATAAACATTTAAAAAAATTATTTTTAAGTTACACTCATTTGGGACACTTGAGTGGCTCAGTTGGTTAAGCCTCTGACTCTATTTTTTTTAATGTTTATTTATTTATTTTGAGAGAGAAAGCACAAGCAGGGGAGGGACAGAGAGAGGAAGATAGAGGATCCTAAGCAAGCTCCATGCTGCCAGCATAGAACCCAACGTGGGGCTTGATCAAGGGTCAGAGGCTTAACCGACTGAGCCCCCCAGGCACCCCAAGCCTTTGACTCTTGATCTCAGCTCAGGTTTTGATCTCAGGGTCGTGAGTTCAAGCCTTGCATTGGGCTCCACACTGGGCCTGAAGCCTACTTAAAAAAAAAAAAAAAAAAAAAAAAAGTTATTGATATTTGCCAAGACTACAGATTGCACTCAATGATTACACAATGCATGAGAATTCTCAGTTAAAGAACTGAAGAGACTTACAATACTTTGCTTGAAATATGCATGGTAATAGATTTTGGAAAAATAGCCCCAATCTTTTGCAGCTTGTGTCTTCAAGAGGTAGGATCTGGGGCGCCTGGGTGGCGCAGTCGGTTAAGCGTCCGACTTCAGCCAGGTCACGATCTCGCGGTCCGTGAGTTCGAGCCCCGCGTCAGGCTCTGGGCTGACGGCTCAGAGCCTGGAGCCTGTTTCCGATTCTGTGTCTCCCTCTCTCTCGTATATGTGATCACCATATACTAGGAGAACATATCCTTGCCTTTAGGGTTAATAATGAGCTAAAAATTCAGAAAAATGAAAGGATAAGAAAGCTGTTGTTGTTTTAATTGTTCAAGGATATAAGTTCTCACACAGTTGGATTACTACCCACAGGCTCATTAATCTTCATTGTACTTTAAAAATCAATACCACAGGGGCGCCTGGGTGGCTCAGTCAGTTGTGTGTCCGATTTCAGCTCAGGTCATGATCTCACAGTTTGTGAGTTCGAGCCCTGCAACGGGCTCCATGCTGACAGCTCAGAACCTGGAGCCTGCTTCGGAGTCTGTCTCCTTCTCTCTCTGCCCCTCCCCACTTGTGCTCTGTTTCTCAAAAATAAATAAATGAAAAGAAATTAAAACAAAAAACAAAAAACAATACAACAGAGGTGCCTGGCTGGCTCAGTCGGGGAGCACAGGACTCTTGATCTCGGAGTTGTGAATTCGAGCCCCACATTTGGTGTAGAGTTTACTTAAATAAACTAAAAAAGAAAAAAAAATCAATACAACAACAACAAAACTACCCACCGATACCTTTATGGATATAGATGTAAAATCTTCCACAAAATGCTAGCAAATTGAATCCACCAATATAGAAAAAGGATTATACATTATGATCAAATGGGATTTATCCCAAGAATGCAAAGTCGGTTTAGCGAATGAAAATTCAATTAATGGAATACACTGTATCAAGAGAATAAATGAGAAAAACTACTGACCATGTCAATACAGAAGAGGTATTTGACACAATTCAACACTGCTTCATGAGAAACCAACTAGGAAATCAACATAATTCATTCCCCTCACAACTGATGAATATTCAGTAGATCATTTATGTTCTGTGCCTGCAGTTACTTACGTATCCTTTGTAAAATACACTTGGTTACAACTTCTTAAGAGTGCAGTAAGGTTTATGTCTGCCTGTACATCCTAAATATACCCAGGAGTGAATCATTCACACAAAGCACAGTAAACATGATGATAATTTCACTCGGAATGAAGAATGAGGTTAGGAAATTGCTTTGGTTTGCCAAAAATGAAATGCAGTTCATGGTGAAGGAAGGTTAAATGAGGACGAAACAGAGCAACTTCTGTGTTGGCAGGGACCTTAGAGGTCAGAATCTTACCTGCGCGTGAAGCCACTTCTCCGCCAGGGTGTTAGCCCGTCTCTATTACCGTAAGCAGGTGGGATATTTCAACTTCCAAATCTAGTCACTTAATCAACAAAACGTTATTGAGCATTTACTAATGTGCCAAATGCGTCTCTAGGCGCTTGGAACATATCCGTGGACAAAGATCTCTACCTCGTGGAACTGAAATTCTAGCTGGGGAAGGCAGATGATAAACCACAAGTAATCGTGTAATATGTTAGAGAGTGAAAAGTGCTATGGAAAAGAGAGAGTAGGTCAAGGGACGTTGGGAGCGATTTGGTGGCGTGCCTGCGTGTGTGGAGTTTTCAACCAGGCGGTCAGGGTAGTCTCACTGAGAAGGTGAGATGTCAGCACCCACTTGAAGGCGGTGAGGGATTGGCGCACCTGGGGTGCTCAGTGGGTTAAGCGTCTGACTTTTGATTTCAGCTCAGGTCATGATCTCACAGTTCGTGAGCTTGAGCCCCAAGTGGGGCTCTGCACTGACAGCGTGGATCCTGCTTGGGATTCTGTCTCTCTCTGCTCCTCCTCTGCTCTCTCTCTCCCTCTCTCAAAATAAATAAATAAACTTAAAAAAAAAAAAAAAAAAGCACCGAGGGACTCAGCCATTTGGATTTCAGGAGGAAAACAGTCAGGCAGAGGAAACAGCCAGAACAAATGCCTTACGCAGGCCTGAGAAGCCTTTCCTCTGGACGCTCTAATGCCGGGTTCTTCGTGGTGAGTCCTTAGACCTTTTGGAGAGAACTTGGGAGAACTTCTCATTTCTTTGTTAGGAATGTAGGCAACACATTCTGTTCCTCCCACATGCCTGTGCCCTGTCCTCATCTTTGATTCTCAAAGTCATGACCCTGTATTAGGTTTCCACCTCTCTCATACAGTAGGGTCACAGTAGTTCTCCATATGTTCCTATATGAAAACTTTAATTGTTTAAAATTGAGAGAGAGAGAGAGAGAGAGAGAGAGAGCATAAGCAGGGGAGAGGGGCAGAGGGAAAGAGAGAGACTCTCAAGCAGGCTTCATGCTCAGCACAGAGTCCAATGCAGGGCTCGATCCCACAACCCTAGGGTCGTGACCTGAGCCGAAATCGAGAGTTGGATGCTTAACCAACTGAGCCACCCAGGCGTCCCCACATATGAAAAATTGAAACTGAAACAATGCAACAAGCAGAACTGTACCTGGTTTACAGAACCACAGGTCCGGACAGGCACTGAAGGCATGTGGTAGGGACAGAAAGAAACTTGTTAGGAGCCCGTGAGAAATTTGCCCTGGGTCTAATCCCACAACCTGTCCCAATCCAGTTTCATTTGTCATTCTCGCTTCTGGCTAATAGACTAGTCTCTGCCACTGAAAACAGTAAGCACTCACTCTGGTATGATGTCAGCCCTACAGACGAGCGATCTCAGCTGTCTAGCATGATAGAAAGTCGAGTCATTTGCTGTAATTCCTTGTATTATAAAAACTCCAAATAGAGCCAGATCGGCCATAGTTAATTGCTGAAAAATGCATTTCTGATATCTAGAATTTGTGATTATATAGAATTTCCCATTACCACAGATATAAGAAAAGGATTAGGATCCTAAGTTTTTTTTTTTGTTTTTTTTTGAATGATCTGTTTTCTTTAGGTTAGGTTGCAAAATATTTTTGGCATTCTGCTAGTCATTCTAGTTTGTTTTTTTTTCCATTTAATCCATATGTGAAAAAATAATCCAATAAAAGGAAAGATAATTGTCTTTTCAGTTTATTCAGAAAGAAAATCCAAAAGATAGTGACTTATTAGGGCATAGTATGAACCAAATATAGATAATAATAAACTCATCTATGTGAAAATAAACTTGGCAGAATTACAAGGGGAGACAGTCTTACTGGTCACACAATTGAAATACTGGGGCAGAAATAATGTTCCAGTATCAGTTTCAATCAATAACCACATTATTGGATATT
The DNA here is from genome assembly GCF_018350155.1 of Leopardus geoffroyi. Classification (NCBI taxonomy): domain Eukaryota; kingdom Metazoa; phylum Chordata; class Mammalia; order Carnivora; family Felidae; genus Leopardus; species Leopardus geoffroyi. The sequence continues at coordinate 7,220,614 of NC_059339.1, read as the reverse complement.
GGATGGCAAACTTGCAAAACAAAAAGTCTTTTGGAAAATAGATCACACCAAAATTATTCATTCACAAATGAAAAGATTTCAAGATCTGACTCATAACAATTTGAAACTTCTACAAAAAGTGCCATAAACAAGTAAAAATATACATGACAGATTAAAAACACAACTTTGCAGCGTGCCTAACAAAAGATATTTTTTATCTTTCTTTTAATGTTTATTTATTTATTTTGAAAGACACAGATAGAAAGCGTAAGCAGGGGAGGGGCAGAGAGAGGGAAAGAGAGAATCCTAAGCAGGCTTTGCACGCCCAGCTCAAAGTCTGATACAGGGCTCGAACTTGTGAACTGTGAGATCATGACCTGAGTCGAAACCCAGGAGTTGGACACTTAACCAGCTGAGCCACACAGATGCCCCAAAAGATATATATGTTTTAATGATGTTACTATGTATCATTAAGTAAACAAATAGAAAAACAAGGGATATGAAGACAATTTATAGAAGAAATGAAAATTACAAGAAACCCCATAAGATATCCAATCTGATAATATAGGAATGCGTCCTATAAACATACTTCCACAAATATTTAAGGATTTACCTTTCATCGCTTCTCGGCCTTTTGGCTAAGATCAAGTGAAGGATTTACCTTTCAAAATGTTCACTGCAGCACTGTTAACAACAAAATATCATAAACAATATTGAATAAATGTGGTAAGCTACCTTGTAGCCATTAAGAATAAACTAGAAGGGGGTGGGGCGCCTGGGTGGCTCAGTTGGTTAAGTGTCCAAATCTTCATTTGGGCTCAGGTCAAGATCTCACAGTTTGTGAGGTCGAGCCCCACATCGGGCTCTGTGCCAACACGGAGCCTGCTTGGGATTCTCTCTCTCTCTCTCTCTCTCTCTCTCTCTGCCCCTCCCCTGCTCATGGTGCGCATACGTCTCTCTCTCAAAAATAAACATTTAAAAAATAAATACATTTTTAAAAACATTTTATTATTTATTTTGAGAGAGTGGGGGAGGGGCAGAGAGAGAAAGAGAGAGGGAGAATCCTGAGCCGGCTCTGCACCAGCAGTGCACAGCCCTGTGCAGGGTTTGAACTCACAAACCATGAGATCATGACCTGAGCCAAACCAAGAGTCAGATGCTTAACCGACTGAGCAATTCAGGCGCCCCATAAATAAATACATTAAAAAAAAAAAAGAAGAATTAGAGGGGAGATTGGCTGGCTCAGTCAGTGGAGTATGGACCTCTTGATCTTAAAGTCTGAGCCCCACATTGGGTGTGGAGATTATTTAAAAAAAAAAACAAAAAACAAAAAACCTTAAAACTCCCGATAACTAGATTTCAAACACTGACAGGTATAGTATAATCTCACTTTTACTGAAACACACTTATAAAACATTTTATTACTTTTTTAATTAATTTTTTTTTTTTTTTTCAGAGAGAGACAGAGAAAGTGTGAGCAGGGTAGAGGGGCAGAGGGTGAGAGAGAAGGAATCCCAAGCAGGCTCCATGCACAGCACAGAGCCCGACACCAGCCTCCATCCCACGACTCTAGGATCATGACCTGAGCCAAAACCAAGAGCAGACGCTCAACCAACTGAGCCACTCAAGACACACCTATAACACATTTTTAAAAATTCTTAGTTAACATATATTTGCTCAGGAAAAGGTATACCAAATCCTGAACAATGATTTTTTTTCTCTCAATGTGATCATGAAGGATTTTATATTGTTTTGTTTGGATTTATAAAACAAATATGTATTATAATCAGAAAAAAATCAAGAATTTCCATTTTGGTAAAGAAAAAGTTTGGGGTTTAGAAAATTGGGTTAAAAAAATTCTATACTGTATGAGGAAAAATGGTGTGGGCATTCTTTATGGGAGGTTTCCCTTCAAAGTGATGGCTTTGTTACTTCTGCTTACAATTCAAAAAGTAAAGATTTTAAGGAAAAGTCTCTCATTTTACTCTTTAAGTAATTATGAAGGGGTATAGTTGCAAATGAAAATGTACTACAAGTTATGGGGCACCTGGGTGGCTTGGTTGGTTAAGCGTCCGACTTCGGCTCAGGTCACGATCTCACGGTCCGTGAGTTCGAGCCCCGCGTCAGGCTCTGTGCTGACAGCTCGGAGCCTGGAGCCTGTTTTGGATTCTGTGTCTCCACCTGTCTCTGCCCCTCCCCTGCTCACCCTCTGTCTCTCTCAAAAATAAATAAACATAAAAAAAAAAACTTTTAAAAATGTGCTAGAAGGCAAATCTAATGCATAGACATTTAACATCGGCTAGTAGAAGGCTATGGGATGTGAATTTTACAGAGGGACTGTTTTCTAAATTATAAAATTCACAAATTCAAAACCTAAATATGAATGACAAACACACACTCTGCAACTATATAAATAGATCTTTCGGCTTAGTCTTAAGTTTACACTCTCCCTCCACTCCTACCCTCTCCCCAAAATGTAGTTATTTCTTTAGGAGCCTAAATAAATATAAATAGTTCCCCCCTTTTTTAAACAGCTGTCACATTTTCTTTCCACTCTAATAGTCCAATATAAACATTGTACCCAGATTGCTGGTAATTTACAAAACATGCCTGTTCAGAGACTTCCCATTTATTAAGAATATAGAAATGGCTCTGTCAGTGGGAACACTTATAAACACATCAACAAAACAATTTCATCCTGAGCATTCTAAAGTGAATTTAGACCATTAAATCAATGGATACATTAGGCTGAAGAAAAAAAGGACTTTCCTAACTGCTGAAGAAAGACACAGGTTATGTGGACACATTGGCTTCTGGGAAACTGAGTCATGCCTTACAAGAAGCCATTTGGGTATTCAAAATTGTTACAACACCCTTGTTGGCTTTGCCTGCTAATGACCACCTACAAAGTACGAGACAGAAAGGCAAAATGGTTCCAGCAGAGAACTTGAAGAATAGAACCAATTAGGAGGATCCCGCTGTTAGTGGAAAGCAGGCTATTTTTGACCACTTAAGGAAATGCAACCTTTCAAAAGAAGAAATTGGTGTTTTACTAAGGGCAGTGGCCTTTTCCCACTTACCTGCCCAAGGAGATGACAGCTGGTCTTGTCTTAGCAACCTGTGTTACAATCCACATTCCTTTTAACCCAAGGCAAAGATTAGAAACCGGTCCCCAGCCCTGTTCCAAGTCCATCCTGAAGTACAAGTGTTTGCTTATGACCTCACCTCCCCACACCTGGTGATCTGTCACTGTGCAGACAAGTCCGCACAACAACTTACTGTTCCACCCATCGCTCTCCATAATACTCAAACACACACTTGAAAAATAGGGCATCTTCCTAAGGCGACTCCTTCTCGTTCTGGGGAGGCTTCCTCCCGTAAAACGTCTCTTCTCTCCGATTCATTCTCAGTTCTGCCTTAGGATTCATCTTCCTAAGATACACTTGGATGAGGTCACTCCTCGCCAAAAGATCTTCACGCAGATCCTTTTCCCTTGTAAAACTCAAGAGTCCACGGCAAAGCAATCAGTTCTCCGCATCAGTGAGTCAACAACCCTTTCGAAAGTCTTTTCTACATCCTACATTTCTTGAGTGTTCCTACTTACGTTACTCGTGCTGTTTCCTGTACATTCAATGCTCATTTGGTCTATGGAAATCCTTCTACCTCCCCTTTAAGGCTTAGCTCAAAGTTTCTTCTCTTTCCAGAAGGCTGTCAGTACCTTTCAAATGGACACTTAAACCCACAGCCCCGTGTATGGGAGCCAGTCCTCCCTCGGTGCTTCTCCTGCCTCCCCCAATGGTCCTAGTACCTTGTCCTCTTCAGGCGGCCACGTAGTGAGTCTCGGGTCTAAGAGCCTCCACCTTCTGCGTGTGCAGGCTACCTGAGGCAGATTCTATCATTTTCTCATTTGAATGCCCCAAAGTACATAGAGCAACGTAAGTTGTGTCCTCAATAAGTAACTGAACGAGTAGAAAAGGTAGAAGCCAATTGTGGAGAAACCAGGGCTTTTACAGAGCTTTTGATAAGGAGGCAGCACGTGGTTAAAGCGTGGACTCGAGGGTCAGGGCACCTAGGTGACTTACAGCTGTGGGTCGTAGGCATTTCCTCTAAAATGTCAAGTTAATCACACCTACCTAATATGGGGATTGTGAAAATGGGGTACCACCACCAAAACACCTTAACATGAGATCTGTGGCTCCTGCTAAGGAGAGAACGGCTAGGTATCTCTGGTGTTCCGGTGTGGTACTTATGGGGGCACTTAGCTACTTCTAGGATTCAGGGAAGACTCGGGTCCTTAGCTGAAGACCACTTTTATGCTGACAAGTCCCTGTAACCCTCAAGGCCACCGGTTTCCTCCTACATACTTAAGTGGTGATAATACATTTACTTGACAGAAAGAAAGATAACGTATATAAAAGCACTATGTAAACTTTCTTACGTATTTCAACACAGAGAAAGAAGCCAAAAAGGACTTAACATTTTACTCAATTTCTAGCATGTTCTGTGAGGGTCTTGAAAATAAACTGTCCTTTTCATACGATTGTCTTTCCCTTTATTCTTTATAGAAGAGTAAATTTGGTTATTCAAGTCCTCAAAATGAAAAGGAAATCTGGAATGGTCCAGAATGGCTGTAGTTGGCTCCCTCTGCTGGCCTCAGAGCAAGATCACACTACCTGAGACTAAAAGTTCAAGATCAGCTGTATGTTTATTTTCAGGGATGCGACTGTAACAATGTGATGGCATTCCATTTAAATACAAAAAAACCATAATTCATCTCCATGTTATATATCTGACAATTAAAAGCAATTTGTTTATGTCTATTTTTTTATTTTTAAGCATTAATTATCTTAAGGTTCAAATTTAGAAAGTTATTTTTGTACAAAGGCTAGCTGCCCTCATTTTTTTTTTTTTTTTCAAAATAAGTACTTTAAAAGATTTTGCTGTCTCTATAGTTAAGGCTGAAATAACACTGAAAACACTCAAACTTGCATTTTCCTAGATTTTCTTTGCTACCACTAATTTTTGCAACCACATAATTTACTTCCAAACTTACAACGTTGGGTACACTAACTGTGAATCACTTTTTTTGTATTCAAAGTCTTAGATTATGTATATGAAAGCTAATTTATTAAACCTTTGTACACAAAGATGAACGCACCTGAATAGCAAACTTATATGAAGAATGAAGTTACAAAAAAAGTAAAAGTGTTATTAAAATTGATGTGTGTAAATCACTTACAAAAATACCCCAAATGGGATAAAGCTGCTCATCCCTGATTTTTCTCATTTGGTTGTCAGAGTTGAAATATGCATTTAAAATGGTTAGAATTTTTTTCTTTTTAAAAAGTGATATATTAAACTTATATACAGGGTAATTAGCAAAATGTAGAAAGGGAAATCAATGTACAAAAGACAGATAAAAACCATCACTCCTGACAGACACTCACGACCCAAAAGTAGTATAAACCTTAACGAACTATCTCTAAACCAGCTCGGACTTACATCCCGTCCCCACAAGTTTTTAGCAATAAGAATAAAATATAGTAAACCAGCAAGCCCGGTCTTTCTGTTCTTTAAAATAGGCCCGACTTAAGGCCACAATTAAGCCTTGGATAGATTTTTAAACATGGGAGGGACAAATAGGAAAACAATGTCATCTCCATTTGGTACTAATGAACAGAACACAAAGTTATAGATAATTAAATAGCTCGTGGCGCTATGTCAAGGAGTTATTCAGAAGCCTTTTTGTTTTTCTGCTGGTTTCGGGGCGAGTTCTTTAACAAGTTTCTTATCCTGAGGTACATTCCAGTGGATTCTGCCATATTCTCAAATTCAAATGGCGTTATTCCAGTTGCAAACTTGCTCATGTCAGGTACAGGACTATGAACTTTAGTGGCTGCTGAAGGACTGGAGTCCACGTGAAGGAGCTTCTGACTGCCTCCATTACTAATGTCACAGTTCGACACAACGTTGCCATTATCAAGAAGGGCATCATCTTTAGAGTCCATCTGAGTAGACTCTTCCTTTTCCTTCTGGCAAAGCAATGTCGGCTCAGAGTCTGGGCTCAAAGAATGTTCAACTTCCAACTTTTTTGTACAAGTGTCTGGTACCTCGGGCTCATCAGGCATCTGCTTTTCAGAGGGTTTTCCCTCTGGGACAGGGAGGTCTAGCTCATTTGGACAAGGCGAAGAGGCAACTGAATTCCCAGTTAAAGGTGTGTCCACGGGAATATCGGAATCACTGTTCACACTCTCGGCCTGCTCGAGGGCCGCCCATATCCGCCTCTGCTGCTCTTCAAGTTCTTCCAGAGTCAGTGAGTCCTCATCCATAGCTGCCGACGCTGTCCTGGTCTGGGGTGAGTCGCTGGGAGTCAGTGGCGGGGTGCCCTTGGGGAGCGGAGGGGTGAAGATGGGCGGCGGAGTCCCCTGGGGCAGGGGAGGGGGAGTGCCAGGGGGCAGCGGTGGCTGAAACTGGAAAGCTTCCCCGCTGGGAGAGCCGTGAGGGACCTCGGCATCTGAAAGAAAAAAGTTGTGATACTTCCAGCTGTCACAGCAGTTGGTGTCTGAACTCAGGTGTGCCCGGAGAGTCAATGGCCAGAGATCACCGGCTGGAGAGGGGACGCCCTGGAGGCTCCATAACCACCAGCACCTGGAAAGAACGCCCGCAGGGAGCGCCACAGGCTCACAGGCTCTTCCGGCACCAGGAGCTTGAAGGACAGGGAAATCCACCCGTTGGCCCCATGCAGCTTTTCAGAGTGAGGGAACAGAGAGTCGGCCCGGAGGCCCGAGTGGTCCCCAGGCTGTCTGCGGGAGCTGCAGATCGGGGTTCCTGGGAAAGTGTGGTGGGACAACCACTGGAAACGCTGCTGGCGGGGCTGCTGAAGGAGACAAAACTGAGGAGACGGGGTGGGGTACACTCTGGCTTATTCCCCAGTTCTGCACCTCTGGTCCTGCCTGCCTGCCTCAACTGCGGGTTCATGTAGCTCACGGGTCAATGGTCATCACCACCTATATGTCCCAGACGTAACAGATCCGACCTTTTCCTGAATCCGGACTCCGCTCCTTCATGCTGTTCTCACTATGGTGCCACCAGTGGTGTCTGGCTGAAGTCTCCCACACGGAACCTGCTAATCGCCAGAGAGGCCCTCGTCTCCCTGTGCACCCCGCCCCCAGTCCTCGGCTCCCTGGGGCCTACTCTCTCTGGCAGACCGTCGCAGCCAAGACATTATTTCAGGAATCCTGGCATCGTCTGTGCTTTGGACTCCTCTTCCTTATATCCATTCTCCAAACTCCTATCTTTGTGAAGCATGAGTCTGGGCCCATTAACCTTCCCACCTCGTTAGAAACTTTCAGTGCTTTCCATCAGGACAAAGGCTGATCTGATCTCCTCTGTGCCTCACAAGGCCCTCTATGACCACGAATTTGCCTCCTTGCACCACGTTATTTCTTCTGCCAGGCTGAAACCCCAGGTGTCATTCTGCTTTTGGACCAGTGCGCCGTGATGTCTCACGCGTCTGCATCTGCATTTCCCATGGACTCAAATGTCCTAACCCCGCTCATCTCCATGGTAAATCCCTGAATTTATCCCTCCGGACGCAGCTCTAAGTCCTTCTTGATCGGGGTCTAGGACCTCATCCAGCACAGCTGCTTGGTTTGTCCCCTCTGACACTAAAATACGTGTAACCAGCTCTGGGGCTCTGTACGGATCACCACAGGTCACCACATTTATATTAAAATGGGGTTTATACCTCTGCACGCCCTAGGTGGCGCAGTTTCCACACAGAGTGGAAACTAAGGGCGGCAGTTGTGTCTCATGAATCTTCCTATCCTCAGGGTCTAGTAGAGGTATCCAAAACAGCACAGGTTTTAAAAATTAGGCAAATTCAAAAAATATACTTAAAAAAAGGGTGGGGGGAGCCTGGGTGGCTCAATCAGTTAAGCATCCGACCCTTAGATTTCAGCTCAGGTCACGATCCCGTGATTCGTATTTGAGCACTGCTTCGGGCAAAATAAAAAAGTGAGAATGGACACTGATGTCAGGCTGTAGGTACTAAAAGCCTGGCGTGTGAACTCTGGCATCAAGAACTCCTATGGCTGAAGGGCGCCTGGGTGGCTCAGTCGGTTAAGCGGCCGACTTCAGCTCAGGTCATGATCTCGCGGTCCGTGAGTTCGAGCCCCGCGTCGGGCTCTGTGCTGACAGCTCAGAGCCTGGAGCCTGTTTTGGATTCTGTGTCTCCCTCTCTCTGACCCTCCCCCGTTCATGCTCTGTCTCTCCCTGTCTCAAAAATAAATAAAACGTTAAAAAAAAAAAAATTAAAAAAAAAAAAGAACTCCTATGGCTGAGACTAAGCAAAGTAAAAAATTGGGGAAAATGGTTTGGGGGGCTTTGATTTTGGATTTTAAGGGGATTTAATCTGTGACCTTTAAATTTTCTCTGGGAATTTGAAAATAAGACAGGTGAATCCCTCACAATCAAATCAGGGCAATTTACATTAATAGATAGCATCTTATTATTAAGGTATCTACATTCATTTTATCTTCTTTTTCCTTTTTTTTACAGTTTATTTATTTATTCTGAGAGAGGGAGAGAGCGAGCATGTGTGCAGGAGGGGCAGAGAAAGAGAGAGAGAGAAAATTCAGCGCAGAGCCCAATGCGGGTCTCCTGCACATGAACTGTGAGGTCATGCCCTGAGCCAAAACCAGGAGTCGGACACTTAACAGACTGAGCCACCCAGGTGCCCCAACATTCATTGTATCTTAATGTTGCCATTTAATCTCACTTCAAAACATGTGCCAGCTAGAAGGACCAAAGTGGCTGGGCATATTTTAGGATGGGAGGTAGAGCAAGGAATGAGTTTTCAGTCTGGGACTCAGAGCAGCTTTGGAATTTATCAAGTTAACATAAAGTTCTGACTCATTCCAGAGCTTTCTGGGGGCAACATCTAAACTACACCCCAGCAGTCCCAAGGGGAAGCCCAAAGGAAGCGTGGACAGTTCTAGAGGGGGGGGGACTCGGAAAGGTGCGTGCATGACTGTCCTGACCCACTGCTGGCTGACATGCTGAGAAGGGGTGTCACAGTCCTGCATGGCCATCACTTCCATGGTTAAGCCCAGAGGATTAAGAGAATAAAAAGCCAGAGGAGTATCAGAGGGCAAGTCCTTTGTTCCACTGTGCATTTCCAGGAGGGCAGATTTTCCTCATGGTCCTTCTTCCCTGCGAAAGCCTGGCTCAGCTCTGCCCTTCCTCCTCTTGGGATAGAGCTGCCGAAGTGGGACACTCTCCACTGCCTGTCCCCGGGCCCTGCCCCCATCCGAGGGCCTGGTCCGGATCAGGACCACTGGGACTGGGCGGCAAGGATCGCCTGACTCAGGAACTCAGTTAACCGGCCGGCATGGCCCTCACACCAAGCTGTCTCCCACCTTACCTTTTATCAGTACAAGGGGGTGTCACTCTCATCTCCAAGGACAGAATCAATGCATTTCATTAGTGCTCAAACCGGCCCAGCCTTCCTCCTGGAACTCAGGAGCGTGTACAATCCCTCTACCTTCTCAGTGAGATTGAGACCACAGGAGGAGACCCACCTGAGTCGAGCTCCATGTCCGCGGGGGAGGCTGCTGAGCTGCTCTCCTTCCTCTGCTTCTTTGGACTGCTTGGGCTGGACTGGGATGAAGACCTCTTGCTGCCAGACCTCATGCTCGGCTGATGGAGGGGCCAAGCCAAGCACAAGTTAATGGGGCAGAAGAAGGAGACTCCAGTCCTTCCCTTCCACCCCGCAGAAAACCAATGTGGAGCAAAGCGTAGGTAAATGGTGAATGCAGCCGCCCTTTTCCTTTGGATGCATCAGAAGGCACAGAGTGCTTTCGAAGCAAAGCCAAAGAGCAAGAAGACGCTGATGAGTTACAAAAGTCCACCAACAAAAGGGAATCAATTTTTATCAACCTCACCCTGAGAAGCTATTTACCGCTTGGAAGTTAGAAGTCAGGTAATTGGCAAACACGTCCTTCTGCTGACACGCCTGCATCGGTATGGACCCAAACATTCTCCATTCCTAATGGTGAGAAGACAAGGAAAAAAAACAAGCCTGTATTTGGAAAACATCATACTTTGACATTCTGTAAAATGGAGGTCTCAAATTACATTTCCTTTTCTGGGGAATTAACGAAAAGGATGGTGCATTGAAGGAAAAACAAAACAAAACAAAAAACCCAGCCACCCAACCCTGCGGGCAACATGATCGGAAGCGAACACTAAAAGCTTACTTGACAAAATCACTTGGCCCCAAAAGGTTCCACCTACTACAAGCAGAAGCTGTACTCAGTGACGAGCGGACTCTCTTCCGGCCTCCCTCTCCCCGTCCTTGCACGCACTGGCCCGGCTTACAGGGCCCCTCAAGGCTCACCTCTCCTACCACTTTCCAGCTTCTGTTCTTTCCCTTTCCAAACCCGGCACTCATCTTTAAGGTTCAACATCCCTTCCTTCTCTCTCATCTCTATGAGCACGTGCAATAGGGGTTCTCAAGAAGAATCATTTGGGGCTCCTGTCAAACCTCCAGATTCCAGGGTCAAGTCAGTTAAGTCTAAGGGTGGGACTCAAGAATGTGCATTTCCGGGGTGCCTGGGTGGCTCAGTTGGTTGAACGATCGGCTCTTGATTTCAGCTCAGGTCATGATCCCGGGGTTGTAGGATCGAGCCCCATGTTGGGCTCTGCACTGGGTGTGGAGCCTGCTTAAGATTCCCTCGCCCTCTCTCTATCCCTTTCCCTAGTCACACCCACTCTCTCTAAAATTTAAAAAAAAAAAAAAAAAAAAGGGCAAGCCTGGGTGGCTCAGTCAGTTGAGCGTCCAACTTTGGCTGAGGTCATCTCATAGTTCACGGGTTCAAGTCCACGTCAGATTCCCTCTCTCTCTCTGCCCCTCTTCCCCCCCTCAAAAATAAACAAACTTAAAAAGGGATGCCTTGGTAGCTCAGTTGGTTAAATGTCTGACTCTTAATCTTGGTTCAGGTCATGATCTTGCAGCTTGTGAGTTTGAGCCCCATGTCAGGCTCAGTGATGCTGGTACAGTGCTTGGGATTTTCTCTCTCTCTTGCTCTCCCTTTCAAAATAAACTTTAAAAATATAATAATAATAATAATAATAACAATAATAGAAAAATTAAAAAAAAAAAAAAAGGCATACTTCTACCGAGCACTTCCCAGAGGACTCTGAGGTCGGCTGGTACTAGGACCATTTCCAGAGGCACTGATGGTTTGTGCCATACAGTTTAGCTCTTAATTAATTACACACTTGTCTTCATATCTGTTCACTAGACTCTAAGTTCGGACCTTTGGTTTCTTTGCTTCCCAGTTCCTACGAACACCTAAAAATGCATTTTTTTATGCAACCACCACACCAGGTGCCTAGGTGGCTCAGTCGGTTTATGCATCTGACTTTGGCTCAGGTCATGACCTCATGGTTCACGAGTTCGAGCCCTGTGTCAGGCTCTTCGCTGACAGTGCAAAGCCTGCTTGGGATTCTTGCTCTCCTTCCTCTGCCCCTCCCAGGCTTGGGCAAGCACACAGGCGTGCTCTCGCTCTCTCTCTCTCATGATATAAATAAATAAACTTAAAATACAACCACACCATCACCACAACAGGTCATTGTTGAGTCTTGAAATAGAAGATGAAAAGATTGGAAAAGATTAAATAAATGCAGAAACCATTCTCATGTGGAATGAGAAATTTTACTTTGGAATGAAAAAAGCGGAAAAGGAATTATAGGATAGGAAAAGGAGTTATATTACTTAGATTTATTAAAGGCATAAATTTACTTTCCAAGTAATTCCAAAGAACTTACAATACTGCCTCAAAACCATCCCATGTTTTTAAAGCATAATTTTAGAACAGTTTTAGATTTACAGAATTTAATAATTTTAACTCCTTTTCGTAGGGCATAAATCAGAAAAAAAATTTTTGAATGAACACAAGGTATCACTTAAGATTCTAGACAACGTATAGGAAGTTACAAAGTTGAACAAGTAACACATTTACTTCTTCATGTCACAGTAACTGCTACATAAGCTAACGATTCTTTTTTTTTTTTTATAAGCTAACAATTCTTAACAATCCTTACAATAATGTCATATCCCATAAGAATAAAAACACGGTATACTTACATCTGGAATTCCTCTGGGAGTAGATATATTAAAACCTGGATAGTTTACCAATTTCGAGAGATCGTAAGTGACACTTTTATTCTGTTGTGCTTCTCCAGCTTCTGTTTCCCCATCAGCACCATCTGTCAGAGACCATCAGAAGGTTAACATTGCTAGATGCCAATATAAATCCCTCCCCGGACCAGAAGTATACTAGGAAAGTACTTATATTCAAGGCAACAGAATTATTCTGAGAATAATTATTCTGAGAATGGCTTCAATCACAATGTTCTGGATCATTAGATTAGAAACTTTTAAACAATGTGGACAGAATACTTTGATGGTAAATGAATATTGAAAATCTTGGAAACCTGGGTTCTTCCATGGGTTTCTTAGAAGTCTAGTTTGTGCTGACCCAATGACCTGCCTGATGCTCTATTCGATGTCTTCATTTAACAAACATTTATCTAAGTCTTATTATGTACCAGATTATGTTTTAAATGGCCTGTAAGTATTAACTCTGGTAATCTTCATCACAACCTTAAGAGGTATGTACTACTTTACAAAACCACTTTACAGATGAGAGAATTATACTTGGGAAACACTTTATTACCTTGAAAACTACTAAATAAATCATACGTTTATTTTGCCAGTCCTATGGTGTCTATATACGTAAGGTAATTAAACAGTTTATGAGAAGTTTCTCTTAATAGAAGTATTCTAGCTAATAAGCTAAGAAGTATTAAAAGAATGAGTATATAACCATTTTGCAACCCATTATTAGCAAGTATAGACAGGCAACGACCACCAGTGACTGATTCCATCACAATAAAGACAGGGACAGAGGAACGTGCTGAAATAACACACCATGGAGATGCATCAGCAAAATCTCGAAAACCCGGAAGGACAAAATGTGGCTTTGTTAAAAACAAGGGAGGGTATCTATAGATTAAAAGAGGCTTAGGGGGGCGCCTGGGTGGCGCAGTCGGTTAAGCGTCCGACTTCAGCCAGGTCACGATCTCGCGGTCTGTGAGTTCGAGCCCCGCGTCAGGCTCTGGGCTGATGGCTCAGAGCCTGGAGCCTGTTTCCGATTCTGTGTCTCCCTCTCTCTCTGCCCCTCCCCCGTTCATGCTCTGTCTCTCTCTGTCCCAAAAATAAATAAATAAACGTTGAAAAAAAAAAAAAAAAAAAAAAAATAAAAAAGAGGCTTAGGATGGGGCGCCTGGGTGGCTCAGTTGTTTGGGCGGCCGACTTCGGCTCGGGTCATGATCTCGCGGTCCGTGAGTTCGAGCCCTGCGTCGGGCTCTGTGCTGACAGCTCAGAGCCTGAAGCCTGCTTCGGATTCTGTATCTCCCTCTCTCTGACCCTCCCTCGTTCATGCTCTGTCTCTCTCTGTCTCAAAAATAAACATAAAAATAAATAAATAAATAAATAAATAAATAAATAAATAAATAAAAAGAGGCTTAGGATGGCTCAGCCAATTGAAATACATCCAAGGGGCGCCTGGGTGGCGCAGTCGGTTAAGCATCCGACTTCAGCCAGGTCACGATCTCTCGGTCCGGGAGTTCGAGCCCCGCATCGGGCTCTGTGCTGACAGCTCAGAGCCTGGAGCCTGTTTCCGATTCTGTGTCTCCCTCTCTCTCTGCCCCTCCCCCGTTCATGCTCTGTCTCTCTCTGTCCCAAAAATAAATAAACGTTGAAAAAAAAAAAATTAAAAAAAAAAAAAAAGATTTAGGGGATTAGAGATAAACTATAATCTCAAGGCCAATTCTCTTTCTTTCCCCGGGGGGAACCACTGTTGAGTCTGCTGTATGGGTGAAGACTTTTTTAAAAAGTATTTATTTAACATCTACCACATTGTGGGTACCATGCTATATGCCAGGGGATATACTGGTGAATAAAATATGAATGGTTTTAGCAATTACAAACCTGACTGTCTAGCTAGGAAAATAGAAGTAGAGAAATAGAACAGAGAAATAAATATATAGGGCATGAAAGAAACAGACAGGGTCCAGTGATAAAAGACTGGCAGGCCAATGAGAGATATACTTAAATAAGGTGGTCAGGAAAGGCTTCAATGAGTCTGAATCTAAAATCTAACTGGAGGGTGCCTCAGTCAGTTAAATGTCCAACTTCGGCTCAGGTCATGATCTCCCAGTGTGTGAGTTTGAGCCTCACATCAGGTTCTCTGCTGTCAGCCAGGAGCCTGCTATGGATCCTCTGTACCCCCTCTCTCTGCTACCTGCTAATGCTCAATCTCTGTCTGCTACCTGCTAATGCTCAATCTCTCTCTCAAAATAAACGTTTAAAAAAATACTTTTGGGGTGCCTGGATGACTCAGTTAAGCGTCTGACTTCGGCTCAGGTCATGATCTCACGGTTCGTGGGTTTGAGCCCTGCATCAAGGTCTGTGCTGACAGCTCAGAGCCTGGAGCCCTGCATCGGATTCCGTGTTTCCCTCTCTCTCTGCCCCTCCCCACTCACACTCTGACTCCCTCTTTCTCTCTCTCTCAAAAATAAAGAAACATTAAAAAAAAAACCAAAACACTTATAAATCAGTCCTCAGAAAAAACATAGAGCACTGTTTCATCCACATGGGATTCTCTGAATGACACGATAGGTATGTTGGGCAGAAACTCAGCATTGCACAGAGAGTTTGCCATGTCAGCTCACAGATGCACTCTCCTCCTTAATTACCACAGGGATCCCACAGCCCAGATCTACCACGGTTTAGTTAGCCATTCTTCTTTAGAGCCTTAATGTTGCTTTCAATTTCTCACTATCATATTCAATGCTACAAAAACATACACATATTTTCCTTGTGCACATGTGTGATTATTCCTCTATAGCAGATACCTAAGGGAGGGGTTCTAGATTACGAGAGGATTTATGTATCCTGTATTTTAGGTCTCCTGGCATTCACTGATGAATAGATTTCTGTTACCACTTCTGAGCAAGGCAAGAGCTTATGAGGACCAGCTGGAGAGCTGATTCTTTGGCCTGCATAGTCAAATATCTGGAGCAGGTCCAGATAACCAACCATCTGGTAATTCTTAAGGTTTTAGTTCCTTCCTTGTAAAACGAAGGAAACACCATTGTGATAGTTTTTAGTTCCCTCAGCACACACTGATCAAGCCAGCCATTCCTATCAGATATTACTGTAGCTCTCTCATTACACACACGTGCACGCGCACACACACACGCGCTCTCTCTCTCTCTCTCTCTGTCTCTCTCTCTCTCTCACAATAACATTTGGGCCGACTTATCTAACTTCACATACTATACCTTTCCCATCATAGAGCGCAAGCCCGGAGCCCTCCAGCTCGGCCTCCTTGAGCCACCCCGGCGGGTACCCCAGCTGGCGCATTCGATATATAAAAGGCGGAAGGCTCTTGTCTGTCACGCCCAATGCATCCTGAAGTTCCTCGCTATGTAAAAACAAAAGAGGAATAAAAAAATACCGTATTCTTGTTTGGATTAAAACACATACCGTCCCCGATGTGTTAAAACAACTCCGTGTCGTAGGTTCCACACAGTGACCCGGTGCTTAACAGATACACGGTTGAGATTGCAGTGAAAGTTTCTGAACGAACAGATGCGCATTATCTAGGCGCTGCTAGAGCAGACCTACACACTGACCACCGCCCTCGGGATCACACCGACCATCACCCTCTGGATACACAGAACATTCCAAATACTGATGAAGTCGAAATGAAATTCTCCACTAAAATGACAGAGGTACCTAATGACTCCCGGCTTGAATCTTCCAAATCTCTCCTCCACCTCTTCTGCGTGGTATCGCTGCTGAAAATTCTGACTGTTTGTCTCACTGCAGGCGTCCAGATACGCTTTCCTTTTTTCACTTATCCGAGCAGCATTCCGAGGCTGGAGCATAACGCAGTTGAGAAAAATGGTAACGAGCAGTTTAGAAGTACTTCAGAAGTTAAACAAAACTAAACACTCTGTTTCAGGTCAAGCAAACAGACTATTCCAGTTTTAATGTGTAACAAGTATAAAAGACAGTGTAAATATTAGAAAAATACAGCAAGGAAGAGAAGCAGTCATTTTAATTTCTTATCACCTCACTATTATCTTAACCTAAAATCAAGTTTTTAGAATCAACTCTAAAAATTAACTCTCATATTTCATTCATCTCAAATACAGAATACTGTAACAAGTTATTAGTTTTAAAAATCCAATGTCTTAAAATTTAAGTACAAACTTGAAAAGCTTTCAAATTCAAGGACCGAAAGAAAGTTATCGCAGCTAGCTTCTTCATCTCACACAATGCCAGAAATGTGCTGAAAACATTAGAAAGCTCTAATTCAAAGATTTTTTTTTTTTATAGGAGAAAAATTTACCATTGGGCAATCTTTCATTTGATGTTCTTCAGAACCACAATTGAAACAGTGAGGCTTTGGCCTATTTGGTCAAAAAACAAAGATTTGCATAATGTAAATTAGACATAAAAGCAAATCAATACAATTATGACAGCAAAGTGTATCAGAGAGAAAGAAAGCACGCAGATCACAGATTACAAACATCTGCAATAGTGAGTACGCTTTCACCTCCTGT
Source organism: Leopardus geoffroyi (assembly GCF_018350155.1). Lineage (NCBI taxonomy): Eukaryota > Metazoa > Chordata > Mammalia > Carnivora > Felidae > Leopardus > Leopardus geoffroyi. The sequence continues at coordinate 7,203,931 of NC_059339.1, read as the reverse complement.
ACTCAGTGGTTTAAACAAACAGTACTTTTATCCGAGTCTTTTAACCAAGAACCCTTATGTTCCCAACTAATCTGTCACCTCTGGGTTTTGTCAGTGGTTAATAACAGAAGAACCGAGGCAAACAGATTGTATTTCCTTCAGGTGACTCAGGAAGGGGCAGATGGTTATAAGACAGCAACCAAACTGAAAGCAACAATGACACTTTCCACCCACCCAAGCATATCAGGCGTGAACCAATGAATTCCAATAAACAGATGACTAATTTAAACATTTAATATGTCTACATATTAAAATTCTAGCTCAATCTATAACTTCTTTATAGTAAGCCAGCAATAAAGAATATTAATTTTTCAAGCTAAAAGAGTTTATGGTTTTGGTTAAAAAAGTTTTAAAAAGAAGAAGGAAACAAAAACAACTCCCCACACAAACCTTTTTGCCTTTACTTGTATTTCTTGCCCTTCTAGAGAAACAATGTGGCTGAAGACTTGCTGGTACCTTTAGTGAATTTTATTAAGGAACAGTTATCATAGTCTGCAAAATTTGGTAAATTTTTTTAAAAGGTGAACTTAATGGCAAGATGCATAAAAGATCTTCATTCACTATGTAGGATACTTAGGTATTTCCCATCCTTCGGTAAGCTGAGGGTTTTCATTTAGAAGCGGTTGCCCCAATTTATCAAGGCAAAAATTAGTAAAATACAGGACACTTCCTACAACCTGCAGAAAACAAGTCAAAAAATATTGCTATTTAAGCAGGAAAAAAAGACATTAAATAATGTAAGACTATGATTAATTGTTTTAACGCTTTAATTTTGGAGGAAATGATTAGAAGTCATACTCAACTCCCTAAAGGAGCCAGATTTGGAGGTGCAGGTAAAAAGCTCCATCTTTAAATGCCCCTGTGTCGCCGAGGTCACAGTTTCCCTCTCCAGGAGATGGTGACCATCAGCTGCACTCTCCTCAGACTTCAATCACCCGTCTCCTCGCTTCCCTTGGCAGCAAGACAATGCAGAAAAGTATTTACTATTTCCTTCCCCTCCCGCTCACTCTTTTCCTTCCTCTCCAATTCGGGGTGCGGGGAGGAATTCACACAGAAAAGTCGAGAAAATGCTACAGTGAACACCCAGGTATGTACTTACTCTCTTAGATCCAACAATTGTGGATACCTTACGTGCACACACACGTACACACACACACAGGTACACGCGCACACTTACTTTTTACTGAGCCACCGGGAGAAAGCAGGCCACCACCATCATCTTAGTCTAAGCCATTATTGTCTCTTGCCTGAGATTAATATGGTAACTTCCTAACGGGCTTCCAGCTTCTACACATAACCAGCGACAGACTACTTTCGTGACACTTCATCCCTAAACACTTCAGGATGGGTCTTCTGAGCACAAGAACATTCTCCTACAAGCCACAATACCACTGTCACACCTAAGAAAGTTAATAAACTCTTAATATCATCTATATCCATTCTGTACTCAGTTTTCCCAACTGGTCCCAAAATGCCTTTTCTAGGCTTTATTTTTTTTCCAAGCAAGAACTTAAGGTTCACATGTTGCATTTAGATGGTGTTGATTTAATCTCTTTTCCTCTAAACCAGCCCCCCACTTTTTTCCTCAGATGGCCCTGCCATTCTCTCTTGAACATCTCCAGAAAGGCTTCTGCCTCCTTCATGGTGCTAAGCTCCCCCATGGGCCCCATGCAGCCAAATTCAGTGGACGGCTCAGTCTGCACCTTAACCTGTCAGCAACGACGGACACAGGTCAGTCACTTCTTCTGGCTTCCGGGACACCATTCTCTCAGTGTTCTTCCTACCTTGCTGACCAATCCTTCTCATCTCTCCATCTTCTGTGAGACTCAGTCCAGTCCCCCTCTCTACCTGCACTCTTGAGGTGATTCGTCCAGGCCCATGGTATGAAGTACGAGTATATGGGACACCCCAAATGTCCGGTTCTGCCTCAACTCCAATCTTGTAGATTCAAGTGCCAACTGACAGGTTTCCGGGACATGCAAACTCACCTACTTAAAACTGAACCAGATTCCCATTCCACTCCAAAGCTGCGCCTCCCACCAGTTTTTCCCATCACAGGAAAGGGAAGGACCTCATTCTAGCTGCTCAGACCAAAAACCTGCATCGTTTTGACGACTCCCTCGCTTTTGTGTTCTATGCATCCAGTTCGTCAACACATTTGGTCAGTTCTACCTTCAAGGCAGATCCAGCTTCTAACCACTGCTCACGTCCAGCCCTGGTCTTCTAGACTGACCTGCCATCTTCTCTCACCTGAGATCAACAGAGTCACTTAGCCGGTTTCCAGCTTCCACATGTAACCAGCTACACCCTGTTCTCCACAAAGAAGCCAGCTCTTTCAAAAATTCAAGTCGTATTATGTCACATTTCTACTTAAAATCCTCCAGGGACTTCTCATCTCAGAGTAACACCCAAAGCCCTTACTGTTGCTTATGAGGCAATATAAAGATTTCGATCTGCTCCAGAATCAGAAGGCCTGGATTCACGCCCTGGCTTTGTCACTTACTAGCTAAGGGACCCAGGGCAAGTTACTTAGCTCTCCACGTTTCCTCATCTGTAAAAAGAGAATACTAATAGTACCTTCACGAGCATATCTGTAATGAGCTTCGAACAGGACCTGGTAAATAGTGAGCAACATGTCAGTGTGCCCTTCTGCCCCAGGGCTTTCCACTCACTGTTCCTACTGCCTGGAGTCTGGAATACTCTTCACTGCATGATGGCTCACTCCCTCAATTTATTCTGTTATCAGCTCAGAGAGGCTGTCGCTATCTACTCACCATACAAACCAAATGCCCCATAGTTACCCTCTAAGTCCTTAGCCTCACCTATTTTCTTGCCCCACTAGAATGTAATTCAATGAGAGCAGAGACTTTGCTCTTTTTCTTCGTTGCTGTCTCTGGAACCCAGAAGGGTCCCTGACAAGGGAACATTCTATATTTATTAGTATTTATTAAAGAAGTAAATTAATAATACACAATAGTCCCACTTTCCAGGCAGGTACCACTCTCTAGCCCAGAACCCTAGAGTTAGAAGGGACATGAAGAGTTACATAGTTCAAATTCTTTCTTTAAAGTGCCTTGAGGGGCACCTGGGTGGCGCAGTCGGTTAAGCGTCCGACTTCAGCCAGGTCACGATCTCGCGGTCCGTGAGTTCGAGCCCCGCGTCGGGCTCTGGGCTGATGGCTCAGAGCCTGGAGCCTGTTTCCGATTCTGTGTCTCCCTCTCCCTCTGCCCCTCCCCCGTTCATGCTCTGTCTCTCTCTGTCCCAAAAATAAATAAACGTTGAAAAAAAAAAATAAAATAAATAAATAAAAAATAAAGTGCCTTGATAGCATCTCAGTCTTTGACTTCTTCGGGTAATGTGGAATTCGCTTTTCTTAAACGAGTCCGACCACTTCGTATTCACATCTCTGACAGAAATTTGCACTGAAGGCTGAGTTGCACTGTGCCTGCTTGTGGTCCACACAGTCGCTGGTGCCGGTCCTCCCACCCGGCACCACACAGAGTGATCTAACATGACGCCTCGATCACATCTGCAGAGACACGCTATCCCCTGTCAATCTCTGCAGTAAGGCTGTGGGCCCTTCACAGTCCCAGCGGCCCCACGTCCTTAAGATTGTGGTAGGTCAATGGGGCACGTCACTCCCTACACATGAAAACTAGTCTGCCTCGAACAGAATCCAGGATTTCATCATCATCTTAAAAAAACCGAAGTTGCAAAATCACACCGCTACATTGCACTGACACAGCGGAATTCCGCACAGGTACCGAAAGGCCTAAGGGTAGGCTCGTCCCTGTTATGCCTCTTCGATTTTTCACCCGCCATTTGAGTTTGTCAACATTTTTAATCTCCTATCTGCCATCTGTTACATTGCTTACTTATCCTTTCCCATCTGTACGTGCAACAAGCACGCGCTCCAGATCATCATCCGCGGTCATGAAACGCACGTGCAAAAAAAGTTCGTCAGGACAAAAATGAGGTCCTCCAACATCTGTCTATCGTGTATCCAGTAATTATTAGAAAGTGAACCATATTATCTAGAGGCTGAAGCCTAAACTGTTGCTTGTAACAAATTTCATGAAAGGGTGGTGATCATCTGTTGACACATGGCTATGCCACCTTATCATTTCAATGCCACCCAAATGACACAGGATAGAAAACATGTATTTGCAGAATTCAAACTAAAATGTCCAAACTTACACTAAAAGCTTCCTTGTTGTTTTTAATGGCACACGATTCTTCCACTTTATGGTCCTCTTCTAGCATAACACTAGATGGCTAACACAAAGAAAAACAGTTATAGAAGGTAACCAATTTTTAACTAGTTCAAATTTCAAATATTAGAAGTTTAAACACACCCCTTTATTTTCTAATACATACCACTAAGGTATATAAAGTTCTGAATTCAACACTGTCACAATTACGGTAAGTTTGAAAGCTAGGGAGGTTTGTGAAATAAATTTCACAAAAGGGAGAATTTAAAAATTATAAAAGATACAAAAGACAGCACCTTCTGAAGCATTAGTGTAGACTATGACTTTTGTGTTACTGAGTATTAATTCATGTATTAAATTGAACGAATTAAATATTTAAACTCTCAACGCTGAAATTGACAAAGTAGACGATCTTAAAACCAGATAACCAGAAAGACTAAAACATTTATGATTTTACATTAGTGGTCAATACTGATAGAACTCTCATAGACCTCCCTCCACTACAAAATTCTGAAGTGCTCCTTGAATCAAAACTCCTTGTATGGTTTTTATTGTTAAATGTATTTTGTTTCTTAAATCTTTAAAAATTGTATAAGAGATGTAAAAACTCAAGGTGATAAAAATTTAATTACTCAGAATTCTCTGTTCTCCCAATTCTCAGGATACACAGCTAACAACCCTTATTTGACAGAGTCTACTTACCATAACTTTTAATTAAAAAAAAAAAAAGCCCAGAAATCATAATTCTGATTTTTTAAAATATAAATTCACGCTCTGATATTCACGTAGTGAAATTTCTCAGATTTCTTTGGGCATGCTATTGATTTTTTCCAATAAGCAGAGGGGAAAATAGAATAGCAGGTAAACCTGTTGGTTTTAGAGAAAAATAATTCATCTTTTATAAACTCCAGAAATACAGATATTTTTTTTCTGCCTTAAAATTAATTTTCTGCCTCAAACCACATGTCCAAGTGAGGAAATGGGGGGGGGTGGTAAAAGACTAATTTTGAGTGTAGCCAGGTCTAGGACTCCCCCGAGAAAAGGAGCCACAATACAAAGGAATTGCCTGTGGCTGTACTGGTCAGACCAATGAAGGAAGCCCAGTTGAAGGATGGGAGGTGAACAGTTTTAACAATCCTGTTTTTTCTTTTTTTAGTTGTACTTAACATACAACGTTATATTAGTTTCAGGTGTAGGACACAGTGGTTGCACTTAGTCATTTTCATGAGCATACAAGAGGATCCCTGTGGCCTAAGAGACGGCAGTGAAAAGCATAACCTGTTAATCTTAAAGTCTCTTAAGTTTGAAATACCTGGGGCAAAAGATTAAAGGAAGTCTTTTCCACATCATTTTTCTGCTGTTCCTCAAATCTTTTTACTAAATTTGACACAAATTCCTCTATTTCTTGATGGTATTGCCTGCATGAGAGGACACAACAGTCAGAATGCAGAGTAAAACACTGAATAGACTGAAATCTTATGCGTTATTAGATGTCAGGAGTAAATGCCGTTAACTTGATTTTCAGAGGTTTATCAAATCACTGATTCTGTAACAGTCAGGAACCTATTCCTCAGAAAAAGAAATATACATTGTTGCCGAGTTAACATAATGATTATGGGAACCTAAGGTAGTGCTAGGCATGTAACAGTGGCAAATATTGGTGCTGAGAATAAATGGATTTTATTTATAAATTTTACATATTTAAAATTTGAATACATAATCTATATAAAACATGGTTCAAAATCCAAAAGAAGTAAAGGGGTTACATAATGAAAAGCTTCCTTCCTGGTCTGTGCCCCAGCCACCTTCTCTGCAATGAAAAGACAGCCAGTACATTCTTCCTATCTTCCTCCCAGAGACTCCCTATCCACACAGAAGGAAATACTATATAAATGTTAAACTGGGAAAAAAAACAAAAAAAACCCAAAACACCAAAATGCAATAGAAACACAAAATGAAGCAGAGAAACTACTGAGGTCTACTTTCCCCAGCTTCCCAGGTCAAGAACCGCTTTCATCAACTATTTGTTAACGCTCGGTTCAGGAGGGGCCCGCGGAACCCAGCTTGGCCGCAGTGGGGCAGTCATCTCGCTCTTCACCAGACTTGATCTTTCAGGTCTCTTTAGCTCTGACACTCCAAGATCTCTGCAGGCAAAATGGCAGATACATGGTGCAGAAATGAGAGTGCCGTGAGCTAGAGTGGACGCGGATTCAAATCCAATGATGATGACAGCGCTCACGCCCAGCTGTGCCCAGCACCTTGCTACTGCCACCCTCACCATCCAGTGTCCCCACCCCTGAGAGCGGCAGGTTCCACCTAGGCAGAGCTAGGTAGGTGATGGGCCTGCCACACAGCTAACACTCTAACATATGCTGTTACCTTCTTTACCTTGCCTAGTATGCAAGATAACGATTATGCTTCAGTGACTCAGGAGAGGGGCAAGCAACTGTCTGAAATGTCTATGACCACGCTCTGCGGAAGGGACAGGGCAAAGTCTCAAAACATTTCAGAACGTTCTCACAAGCACTGGAGGAATACACTGAGTCACCCTAGACCCAAGCATGCTGGAAGGTTTGCAAAGGTCTAATTCTCTTTCACACATTCACACAAACACAAAATTATGTGGGTAAGCTTTGAAGACAACCAACAGGGTAAACTCAGTTATCTGATTCTGGGGGAGAAACGACTAACATTACTTATTGCTGTGGTACCAGTTGTTATTTTTATTAGAGGCGATTGGGCTCTTATAGGCACTCACTTAACTACCTAAGAAGTGGTTACTATTAGCATCTGTTTTCCAGTGAGGCAACTGATATGCAGACAGGTTGTGACCTGCCCAGGTTCACATAGGTACAAAGTTAGGGCCCAGATTCAAATTCATGTTTATAGACTCTAATGTCCTTGCTCTTAGAGTGCCAGAGTGGTTCAGTTGGTTGAGGTCATGGTCACCTGGTTCATGAGGTCGAACCTCACATGGGGTGAGCTCGAGCCCTGCTTCAGGCTCCACGCTGATGGTGCAGAACCTGAGTGGGATTCTTTCTCTCTGCCCCTCATTCACTTGTGCCCTCTCTCTCTCTCTCTCAAAAAAACAAAACCAGAAAACAAAAAAGCCCCACGATTCCCTAAATTTTAAGTAAAAGAATAAAAATGGAATAAGTACAAATAAATACAGCATACTAACGGCAGATGTTGTTTCATTAACACATTAACTCATTATATGTAGAAAGGGGAAAATTACTTACTTTGAAATAACATTATTCATAAAGAGAATCTGTAATAAAGGTCCATCTAACTTAGTATCGTTCACCAATATTCCACTAAAACAGAAATTAAAACGGTCTTAGAAGGTATTAGAGTAAAACGCATACATGTATATATAAACACATAACTTTTGTAATTCTTAAGTACCAAAGATAATATTTTACAAATAAGATCAAGAACCACCAAGAACTCTTGTTTTCTCAAGAAAAATCCAAGTGTTCATCAAATTTTACCTAGTTTAATGGTTTTACACAGAGATATCCCTTACATATTTTTAAAAATATTTCACAAAAATGGAGTGCACGGGTGGCTCAGTCAGTTGAGCATCCGACTCTTGATTTCAGCTCAGGTCACGATCCCAGGATTGTGGGATTGAGCCCCACATGGGGCTCTGTGCCGAGCGTGGAGCCTGCTTGAGATTTTCTCTTTGCCCCTCCCTTGCTCCTGCTCTCTCTCTCTCCAAAAATAAAATAAATCTTTAAAAAAAGTTTTTTAAATATTTCACAAAAAATTTAAAACTACGCTTAATGTTCCAGTTTTCAACCAAAACATTTCTTTATCTAATGGATCATTTCTTTACAAGCCGGGGGAAGGGAGGGTCGGAATAAACCAGCAGGTTACAAGAATATATTTCTAAAAAATCAGAGTGAATTTAGCTTAGTAATATACAAGGAAACACTTCAGCCTCTTCGAGGGCAGAGCACATTCCGTTATTCCAAATCCCGGATTCTAAAGCAGAAATGTAAAAAGTATGTTGTTCTTGTTCCTGGATTTGATTTTCAATTACTGAAAAAAAAAAAAAAAAAAAAAAAAAAAGAGAGAGAGAGAGAGGACGTGGCTCTGGCTGTAACATCTGCACAATATCCAATGTCCCGCTGGTAATCTGGACCAGCTGACTCTCAGATTCCTCCTCTGCCCACCTGCCTCCTATTCCTTTACCTACGCAGCATGTGAAATAAATCAGTCTATATTTGGAATTGCTCAGATCAAGAAGCAAAAGTAAAATATGAAGAAGTTCAGAAGTTTGCTTGAATTTGCACGAATTTCTCTTTTTAAGAATACATGATGGTTTTTAAAAACCACACACAATTGCATAACTCCTTGACTGGAGTCCAAGCACAATCAGCTATAAAGACATTCAGTTGGGGAAATATGAATATGGACTGAGCTGGGAATGTTATTAAGAAAATCATACCAGTTACTGTGATAGTTGTGTTGTGATTATGCATGAAAAAGTCTTGTTTCTAAAAAGTTACATGTTGAAATATTTAGAGTACAATGTATATATGTGATGAGAAGGAAATATGGCAAAATATTAACTGTTAAATCTAAGTGATGAAAACGTGTTAATTGCACTGTTCCTTTTCCATACATTTGAAATTTTTCATAATATAAAGCAAAAAATAATATTTACCGGACAAAAAGGAAACTTCTGATCATGACAGTTCCAAAAATAAGGATTAAACCAAGAGACTTGGGGTACAAAATTTATCTAAATAATTTTATTTCTTTTTGTTTCTAAGTTTTCTGTAGCATGCTTTATCAGTATGACATCATGAAGAGCACAAATTCTAAAAGAAAAATTTTAATTTATTCCTTTTTTAGGATACTAATGCTTGCCTCGTGTATTGGCAAAGCCTATGATGCTATAATCATTTAAACTCAGGTGATTATAACCCTTTTGTAAATAAATATTTGTTTAAATTATCAACTCTAAAGTGTGTTTACCTACCTCTGAATATTAAAAACAAATGGGGCACCTGGGTGGCTCAGTTGGTCGTGTCCGACTTCAGCTCAGGTCATGATCTCACAGTTCCTGAGTTCAAGCCCCACACTGGGGCTGGGTTTTCTGCAGCCAGCAGAGAGCCAGCCACTTCAGATCCTCTGTCCCTTTCTCTCTCTGCCCCTCCCTCGCTCACTCACACCCTCTCTCAAAAATGAATAAACATTAGGGGCGCCTGGGTGGTTAAGTCTATTAAATGCCCAACTTCAGCTCAGGTCATGACCTCCTGGTCTGTGAGTTCAAGCCCCACGTGGGGCTCTGTGCTGACAGCTCAAAGCCTGGAGCCTGCTTCAGATTCTGTGTCTCCCTCGCTCTCTGCCCCTCCCCTGCTCACACTCTTGTCTCTCACAATCAAAAATGAATATTTAAAAAAAATTTTTAAATAAACATTAAAAAATATTTAAAAAAATTATGATTTTCAGGCACCTGGGTGGCTCAGTCAGTTAAACATCTGACTCTTGATCCCAACTGTCATGATCTCACAGTTTGTGAGTTCGAGCCCTTCATCGGGCTCTGTGCTGACAGCATGGAGCCTGCTTGGAATTCTCTCTCTCCTCTTTCTGCCCCCTACCCCACATGTGCTCTCTCTCTCTCAAAATAAACTTAAAAATTTTTTTTTAATTATGATTTTTGAGGAATCCCAGTGATATTCAACACATTTAATATCAAAGCAACAGCAAGTTTAGATCCACAAAGTGTGCTCACATAGAGGAAGGAAGGCAGGGCATGGGGAGCTTTCCAAAATTCTGAATTCTGAAATTTTAAACCTTTAGTCACCAATGTAGCCAGTTACTTCAGCTGGCACCAGCAACAAAAAAGTGCATGTACCATTGCATCAAGGCACCCCAAATTGTGAAGCTTGACAACACGATTCCCCATGATAAATATGTACTTAGACAAATATTTTAGATTTACTGACCTGTTAAATTTTTTTAAGAGACACCAGCATTTAATCCTCTATCTGTTAAAGTCAGAGGTCTGAATGCAAACCTACTCACTGTACTTTCTGCAAAAGCACATTTATTTCTCTTTCTAAAATGAAATCGTGCATCATTCCTATTTATGAACATACTTTAACTGCATAAGTAAATCTTCAGCTGGAGCAATACTGTAATCTTAACTGACGTCCCAGAAACGTTTGTGGAGTAAGAAAGGCTAGCTCGGCAAACCGGCTTGTTCGAAACATTAAGTGAAAATTTTTTGGATGTGCTTCACAAATATTTTTACCCATTAAATCAGCTTAAAAGTTATTCAGGTGAGCGCCTGGGTGGCTCAGTCGTTAAGCATCTGACTTCGGCTCAGGGCACGATCTCACAGTTCATGAGTTCGAGTTCCATACTGGGTGAGCTCGAGGCCCGCTTCGGTTGAACGTGAGCACCAGCTTGGGGTGAGCTCGAGCCCCACTGCGGGTAAAACGTGAGTCCCACTTCTCTCTCTCTGCCCCTCGATCACTTGCGCCTACTGTCTTTCTCTCTCTCTCTCTCCAAAAAAAAAAAAAAAAAAAAAAAAAAAGAAAGAAAGAAAAATCCAAATCTTAAAAAAAAAAAAAAAAAGTTATTCAGGTATATAACATGACTCAGTATTTGTATATGTTGTGAAATGACCACCGCAATAAATCCAGTTAACATCCCCCCAAAATAACAAATTAGTTAAAAATTCAATGCAGTTGTGAGATTTCAAATTTTATCCCCAGAAATTAAAAATAAAGCATCATTACTGATTTCTTCGGAGTATACTGAAAAATAATACAAAAATCCTAAATACTCCTTTTACAAAGAAATTATAGCTAAATATTAACAACAGGATAAAAAATAAAAGACAATAATAGTGTAATTGCAATATCTCATACCTCGGTCGAGTCAGAATGTTCAATTTTCTTTTAAGTTCTTGATGTTATTACTCGTTAAGGAATACAAGCCCTCATCAAACAACATCATAAATAACATAAAATTTAACTACTCACTCTCACTTTTGGCGTCAGAATGTTAATATCAAAAGACCTGCAAATATCTCGAGAATAACACACTTAACCCAGCTCCTGTTCAGTTGCAGGGATAGGCATTTAAACCTAAACATTAAAATAGTTTTTTCATCTCTTCCAACATGGATATTTAAGACAAGGTCATATAGTTCAAAAGCGACTGACAGACCTAACAGACCGAACCAAAAATGTTATTCAAACAACCGTATCCCATCAGAAGTTAAACAGCAATTCACTTAAGAAAGAGAAGCATGATAAGCGACAAAGTACAGTAAAACAAACTGCTAAGGAAGGAAAACTCTAGGATGGAAACTATGGATGTTCACAGTACAGTCCTTTCAACTTCTCTGTATTTCGAAGTTTTACATATAAAAACGTAGAGGGAAAAAGCATCACGAAACAAAAAAATCAGACTTCAAAACCCTTCAAAAGAAGGGGGCGCCTGGGTGGCTCAGTTGTTTAAGTGACCGACTTAGCTCAGGTCATGATCTCACAGTTCGTGAGTTCCAGCCCCGCAGGGGGCTCTGTGCTGACAGCTCAGAGCCTGGAGCCTGTTTTGGATTTTGTGTCTCCCTCCCTCTCTGCCCCTCACCCGCTCACACTCTGTCAAAAATAAACATTAAAAAAAAAAAAAAAAAAAAACTTCAAAAATGATTTACCAACCGCTTTCAGGGTTTCATTTGAACTGAAATCATCGGCATATAATTAAAAAAAAAAAACAAACCCACCTGTAAGAATATAAATAAACATACTGGCAAATCTTGCCAGAAAAGCTGTAATCATGTAACGAAGCCAAACGGAAACTTGGCGCGTTTTTCCCAAACCTTTGCGACGGCACCTTCACCACGGAAAAGTCGAAGAACTTTAAAATGAATCCCCAATCTTAATCAGGCAATTAACCATGCCTCTGTGCATGCCTCAAATCCTTGAACCCCCAACTCTACATCCTAGAACCACTAGCTTCTGCCCCGCCCTAAAAAACAGACCTACGCTAAGGGGCTGAGTATCCGGTTACCTCCTAATACACAACTACAGCATGACCGCATGAACTTAAGCTTGGCCGCAAAAAATAAAATCGGATAACGACTTTAGAGAAGAGGCGAGAAGCGGTAACCAGTCTGTAATGTAGCAGTCTGAAAATAAGCCCTAAAAACCAGCTCCAGCTTGGGGGACGGGAAGAGCGAGTGTAGTCCAGGACACGGAACCCAGAAGAGGAGAGGCTGGCGCCGAGGCCCCCGGTGCTGCTTACGCAAGCGAACCCTCGACTCTCAGCCCTCAGGGAGATTATTCGGAATTCTGGCCCCCCTGGAATTTCCGCCCGCGCCTTCCAGGGCTCGCCGCCCACCGCACGCCGGTGACCGGGCCCAGCGAGCGGGAAGGATATTCTCGGCGCGGAGCTGCTCGATGGTTTCCTCGCACTGCCGAAGCCGCTCCCGCAGCTCCGCGTCGCCGACCCCATTCTCGTCCTCCTCGTCGCCGTCGTCATCCTTGAAGCGGGTGTGAACGGGCTTCGGAATGGATTCCTCTGGGTGGTCAAACGCCTCGAACAGCTCTAGGTCGCCAAAATCCACCTCCGCCGCCATCTTGGGCTGTGGGAAAGATTCGAGAAGAGGCGGAGCCGGCCGCCGGGCCGGGGGCGAAGGTTGTAGGGCGGCACCGCTCGCTAGGGCTCCGGGCCGCGCTTAGCCACCCGGTAGGGTTTTCTCCAAACACAGGCCGCGAAGCTGCACAAAGGGCGGGCCACTCCCGAGAGACTACAACTCCCAGAGTACAGTGGCGTCTCTCAGAGTCACTTCCGAGGTTGCTCGGGAGCGTGGCATGCTGGGACATGTGGTTTCTAAGCGACTGTTAACTCATTGTTTGCATTGCATACTGGGATTGGTCCTTTTTAAGCGTGCCGAAAGCCTGGCTAGATCAGAACGTGTTAAAACAATGTACGTTGTCCGTGTGATGCATCTGAGGCTGAAAAGTCAGAGCGCGACGCATGTCTTATCACGGGTTCTGATGTGCGTGCTAAATTGCAACAAAAGAAGAAGGGACTCTAGCTGTGCCACAGATTACCTTTGTGATCTTGGACAAACTGCTTCAGTTTATTGGGCTTGTTGCACTTTTTCATGAAAAACGAGCTAATCATTAGACTGATTTAGATTTCTCTGTTGCGGCTTTCGGTGGTTTCTCTAGTTCAATGACTCATTCATTCAATAACATTTATTTACCACGTTCAGTGTGCCTGGTACAGGTCCAGAACTTGAGGATGAAGAGTGAGTAAAATAGAGAAGTTCCTGCTCTAGTGGAGCCTCTATGGGCTAACAAAAGAAACAAAAAAATAACCCTAAATGGCCCCGCCCTTGGAGGTAGATGTTGATGAGTATTCCTCGTTTTTTAAAAATATGTGAAATAAAAACAAAGTTATAGCTATGTAACGATTTACTTTGACAGAATCTGTGAGAATCAGTGAATGGAGCAATTTACGTTTGAACTGAACCATTGTTAGAAAGGCAGAATTGGGGCGCCTGGGTGGCTCAGTCGGTTGAGCATCCGACTTGGCTCAGGTCACGATCTCATGGTCCGTGAGTTCGAGCCCCGCATCGGGCTCTGGGCTGATGGCTCAGAGCCTGGAGCCTGCTTCCGATTCTGTGTCTCCCTCTCTGACCCTCCCCCGTTCATGCTCTGTCTCTGTCTCAAAAATAAATAAACGTTAGGGGCGCCTGGGTGGCGCAGTCGGTTAAGCGTCCGACTTCAGCCAGGTCACGATCTCGCGGTCCGTGAGTTCGAGCCCCGCGTCAGGCTCTGGGCTGATGGCTCGGAGCCTGGAGCCTGTTTCCGATTCTGTGTCTGCCTCTCTCTCTGCCCCTCCCCCGTTCATGCTCTGTCTCTCTCTGTCCCAAAAATAAATAAAAAACGTTGAAAAAAAAAAATTAAAAAAAAAAAAATAAATAAATAAACGTTAAAAAAAAAATAAAAGAAAGAAAGAAAGGCAGAATTGATGGCGAGATTATGGCGGATGGATTTAAGATCATCCGCCTTGAAAGAAATCACATGTGAAATGCAAAGAATGGAGCAAGAGGAGACAAGTACATTAGGTCCGGATTCACAGACCAAGTTAAAGTTCCTCTCTTTCCACTCCCAAAATTGGGAAGTCATTCAACATTTTAAACAGGTAGTGTGTTTGTGACCTGCAAATTTTCATTAAAAATTGTTTTTTTAATGTTTATTCTTGAGAGAGAGTGAACGGAGAAGGGGCAGAGAGACAGGATCCAAAGCGGGCTCCGCGCTAATAGCAGAGAGCCTGATGCGGAAGTCAAACGCATGAAGCAGAAGATCATGACCTGAGCCAAAGTTGGAGGCTTAACTTACTGAGCCACCAGTCACACTGAAAATTTTCATTTTGATAAGATGGCCTTGACTGCATGGTAGAAAAAGGATCAAAGATCCAGCAAAAGTAAAATACTGAGTCTAGCAGATAGATTGATAGATTTTTGTAGTTGGGTAGTGTCAATAGTGGTGGAGAATTGATGTTTAGAAGTAGAAAATGTTAAAGTTTATTTGAGGGGGGGGAGGGAGGGAGTGGAGGGGGGAGAGAGAAAGAGAGAGAGTGTGTGTGTGAGTGTGTGTGTGTGTGTGTGTGTGTGTGTCAGCGGGGGGAGGGGCAGAGAGAGGAAGAGAGAATCCCAAGCAGGCTTCACATAGTCAGCACAGAGCAGGATGTGGGGCTTGAACTCACCAATTGTGAGATCATGACCTGAACCAAGAAATCAAGTCAGATGCTTAACCAATTGAGCTACCCAGGTGCCCCAGAAGTAGAAAATATTTAGAAGATAAAATTAAAGCATCAGAAGTAATTGAAAGGTTGGATACAGGGAATGAGAGAAAAGGGTTCATGAATAGTTCTCAGGATTGACTCAAGAAACTGGTTGAGTAAGTAACTGATCATTTGAGATAGCAATGGATGCGGACCAGGTTTAATAGCAATAAAGGAAGGTATGTGGTACCTTGAGGCAATTTTATTCTCAGAGGCCATAGAGAAGCAACTGTATTGGTGAAGGAAATTTTTCAAGCATTTTGGTTACAAGCATTTGGTTTCAAGCATTTTGGTTCAAGCATTTTGGTTATTCTTATATTGAAGGTAAAATTTGAGCCCCAGTGGAAGAGCAGCTGAATTTTTGAGTAAAGCTCCAAGAAAAAAGTCCGAACTAGAGGTTACTACTTGGCTGGCCCACATTTTCAAGGACAGTAAATATAACTGCGGTAAAGGATGAGATTGCTTAAGGAAGAATACAGTGAGAAGAGTCTATGAGTCTTGGGAGACTCGAAGGACTGGGACTGAGGATGAGACTACAGAAATTGCTGAATGGCTAGAGTGAGAGAACTAGGAGTGGGTCCAATGGAAATTATATAGATCCTAAAGATATTTAAGAAATATGTTTCTTAAATGTTTATTTAGAGACAGCTTGAGCAGGGGAGGGGCAGAGAGAGACACACACAGAATCCAAAGCAGGCTCCAGGCTCTGAGCTGTCAGCACAGAGCCCAACATGCGACTTGAACCCACAAACTGCGGGATCATGACCTGAGCTGAAGTCAGACGCTTAACTGAGCCACCCAGGCGCCCCTTAAAGATTTAAAGTAATCTCTACACCCAGGATGGAATCAAGTTGCATGCTCTACGGACTGAGCCAGACAGGTGTCCCTAGAAATTATATTTAAGTATACACTTCAATCATCATTTGACTTATGAAACTTTAGCTTGGAATGATATATAAAACTTGTTTCCATCTCCTTGAACCGATTTATTACTTCTCCAATGGTACTTTTTTTTTTTTAATGAAACTGCTTTTTTTTTTTTTTTTTAAAAAAGCTTATTTTGAGAGGGAGAGATAGTGTACACAGGAAAGGGGCAGAGAGAGAGGAAGAGAGAATCCCTAGCAGGCTTTGCACTGCCAGCGCAGAGCTTGATGCCCAGCTTCAACGCACACAAACTGTGAGATCACGACCCGAGCTTAAGTTGGACACAACTGACTGAGCCACCCAGGCAGGTACCCCTCCCCATGCTTTTTTAAAGGTATGTTATTTTGAGAGTGTGAGGGACCACACGTGCGCAGGGGAAGGGCAGAGGGCAAGAGAGAATCTTCAGCAGGCTCCAGGCCCAGCATGGAGCCCTCAGCGACAAGGGGTTATATCCCCCCAACTGTGAAATCATGACCTGAGTGGAAATCAAATCGGATGCTTCACCGACTGAGCCACCCAGTTACCCCAGTACTTAAGCCTTCTAAGCTTAACGTAATAAGCACTACCCAAGTTGGAAACCTCATCTCTGAATTTGCATTTTCTTCAACACCCACACACAATTACAAAGTCCTATTCTAACTTCCAAGTTACCCTCAAAGCCAATTGCTCTCACACTGTTCATCGTATCTAGCCCCAAACATTAGTGTAGTCTTTTACTCTTACTGCCCTGCCTAGCTACCACTTCTTTAAAGTATCTCCTGGACAGAAACCTAGGTTCCTGTTGCTTACAAGGATAACCCCCAACATATCCATCTTTGAGGATATGAAACTCTAAGCAGAGGAACAGCCACTGAAAAGGGGGGTGGGGGGGGGGGAACATAAGATTAACACATAACAAAACCATTAAGTCTCCCCTAGAACTTCATTCACAATGAATGAAGTTGGATGTTCCCACTCCCCTTCCAGGACTCCCATCAATTTTTCAAGTTTAATTATGCGACTTAAAAATTATGTACATGCCTCCCTCTAGATCTGCATTGTCCAATATGGTTGTCTGTGGCTACATGGGACTGGCTATTGATAACTAAGTGTGTCTAGTCAAAATTGCGATGTGTTAAAATATACACTGGTTTTTAAAAATATGTAAAATCTCAACTAAAGTTACATATTACCTGTTGGGATAGACTAGTTCTATTTGTTTAAATTTGGTTACAATTTTTAAATTACTGCTCTAGATGAGGGCAGGATGGATCCTAACACTCATAATGTATGGCCAGCTCCTAAAATAATATAGAAAAACACAGGACACAGTGTATGCTTTAGTATCCACACTGCCTTCTGTAAGCCCGTGAAAATTTCTAATGACATTGATTTGAGAAGATATAGCTAACTTGAAAAATCTGAATTTGTGGGGACTGCAGAATGAAAAAACAAAAACCATGGTACCATTCCCCCAGAAACCTGTCACTCAAGCATGAAGAGCCATTTCTTCATTAAATAATTGTTCTCTGGAAAAGCCCTTTACCAAGGTATATTAAAAATCTTACAGTACAACTACACATTCATCACAAAAACATGCCCAATAAGCAAGTTGACCAGAGTTATGAATTCATTTTAAAAATAAAAGCGTTAAAGGGCGCCTGGGTGGCTCAGCCGGTTGAGCGTCCGACTTCGGCTCAGGTCGTGATCTCACGGCTGGTGAGTTCGAGCTCTGCATCAGGCTCTGTGCCGACAGCTCGGTCTGGAGCCTGCTTCGGATTCTGTGTCTCCCTCTATGCCCCTCCCCCGCTCATGCTCTTGTCTCTGTCTCAAAAATAAACATTCAAAAAAAATTAAAAAAAAAAAAAAAGGTGTTAAGTTTTTACCATTAAGCATGCTTCCCTTGTTGTATTGTGCTACTACATTATAAAGTTGTTTTCCAACGAATTTTTCTAGGGAAAGGTGAAAATTATGACTTTGTAGTAATAAAAGCAAATCAATTACAAGTTCTGCGGTTCTCCCCCTCCACCCTGTTTATGCCCTATTTAATTTAGTGACAAAGTAGTTTTCTAACATTTTAGTACTAGTGAAGACTTCAAAGGGATAATGAGCAAAGGGCATACCAAGAACTTGTTACAAGGCACTTTATTAAAATAAAAGTGCTTACATCCCTTTAATGTATTAATCTATTTCCTGAATAACATGGAATATTGAACAAATATTGTACACCAATTCTGTTCCTTAGAGTAGTAGGAAAACAGTATTAATTTAATGTTTGTTATTCCTCCCAACTTTTTACATTTTTGCTCACCGTGGTATTGCCTAGAGCATATTTAACTGTTAAAAAAAAAAAAAAAAGGAATTTCTACCTAGTGTTCTCTAATAGCAATTGCAAAATGCTACAAAACCCATCAAACAAATTCAAATAAGAATTCCAGGTAACTTAAATTAACACCAGTTTTGAGAAAACCATTTTTATTATCATCACCACCCAGCTTATTTGTGCTGGATTATGTACCAAATGGCCAGATCTTCTAAAGAACATCTACATAACATTTCTTTCATGTTTCAAGAGATGAAAATAACTGTACAAGGTTAAGTACAAAAGTACACAAGACAGCGGACACGAAATATCCATGTATGAGATTTTATCCCACCTGCAGCTTTTATATATTTGAAAAGTAGAATTCATGAACTAAAAAATATTGTCCTTCTATAGTCCTGTCAAGTTTAATGGAAGTGTGTTTAACCTGATTACAACACTAACACCAGTATCACTGATCTGATATTTACAAAAAATCGTATTTTTCAATAAATTAAAGTCAATGCAACACCCATGCAAGCTAGAATGCTAGCTGTTTGGTGAACAAGGACCTGACATCAGAACCAGAAGTCTATAAAGTCCCAAACAGTAGGTCTGATCTTTTTCAAACTGCATCCATTCCTCGCATTGATGATGTGAAACCCAATCCCATTCCTCTTTGTGTGTGGGTCTGTGATCTTGCCATTTCATACTGAGCATCTAGATTTCTAAATACTTCTTCCTGTTGCTTCAAAGTCTTGTAACTTTCTTCATCAACTGAGCTACATCCAGCTTCATCTTCGCTCTAAACATCAGATAAAAAAAATATATTGTTAAAATGAACACAGATGAGAAAAAAGGTTTTTCTCACTTGACAGTACTTATGATAAATCACATTTTTTAGGATATGGATTTGACCTTATTTAGCTCCCATTCATCCATTTAGCACGTATGAAGTACAAGGCAATGTTCTAAGTATTGGGAAGGACCAGGAGATATGCTATTTTAAAAAGGCAGGTGAAGAGTGCCTGGGTGGCTCAGTCAGTTAAGCATCCGACTTCGGTTCAGGTCATGATCTCATGGCTTGTCAATAGGAACCCCGCGCTGGGCTCTGTGCTGACAGCTCAGTCTGCAAACTGCTTCGGATTCTGTGTCTCCCTCTTGCTCTCTGCCCCTCCCCCGCTCATGCTCTGTCTCAAAATAAACATTGAAAAATTAAAAAAAAAAAAGAAAAAAAAAGCAGGTGAGACAGGACTATAAAGAAGTTGACATGTGAGCAGAAACCAAGAATGATGCAGGGACCTGAGGGAAGAAAAGGACAGGGAAAGCTAGCAGCAGATGCAAAGGTCCTCTGGCATTGTTCCAAAACAGCCAGTTCAGTGCAGCTTGCTTTAAGCCAAATACCCTTTCGATGAAAAAACACATTCCCTTAAGTAATAATACCTGAGCATTTGTGAAGTTTTCCCAATTGTTATATTAAATCTAATACTGGACCTGTACATTTACACTTTACTCAGGGGAAAAAAAACTCTAAATAAAAACTTGAAACAAAAAAATCTATGTCTTAATTTAAAAAAACTCCCTGGAAACTTTATTTACTAAGTAAAGCTTACAATCTTAAAAATGGTTCATCTAAGGTATAAGCAAGTTATAATCAACATGTTAATTTAAATTGAATAATTTGTATTGTCAACTAACTAGTGATAACATAATTCTGTGAAATTAATCTGAAGAACATTAACAAGAAAGCATAAGAAAGAAACCAAAGTTGACACATTACTGAAATAACTTTTAGATGGAGGAACAATGTTAACCTGAAAATGTTAATATGAATTTTAATTCCAACCATGTAACTCACCTTAATACCCATTAGTTTCCTGAACTTGACATTTTGGTCCTTGTTTCCAAAATTCAATTTTTCCCATATTTCAGCAGACTGGGATTTGTCCTGTTAAGAAACACTCAACTTTTAGAATACATAAAATTTAGGTTCTCTTTTATCAGGTTACTAAATCTCTCTGTAAAAGAAACAACAGCATTTATGGCATTCTACCAATGGAGTTTATCATTATCATTATTTTAAGATTCCTATTACAATGTAATGAAACAAAGAAATAGAAGTACTTCACATTATATCCTTCATGGAAAAAACTTAAGCTAAGAAGCAGCTTCTTCACCCATTATAAATTTACAGGAATACTGTGTTTTTTTGTTTTTGTTTTTTCCTAAAACTGGACTTAGATCATGCTTTTTCCAAAATTAAGTAACTGTGGTAAATTAAACTATTCCAATCAGGTTTGCAGAATAATAAACCCAAACCAATCCTTTCCAATCCACTGTTGCTCTAAACAACTACTTATTAGGTATAAATGACAATAAAGAGGAATTAAAAAACTTACCCCTTCTTTCTTGCCCTGCCAAAGCATTTTCCTTTTTTTCTCTTGTTCAGCAAATTTCATTGGATTCACAGCTGCTGGGTTGTAATAGCTAGGTACAGCTATTCCGGTCTCTGCCAAAGCTTTAGCCTGCAGGGCAGCCATCTGAGCTGCCATAGCTATCTGAGGGGTAACTTGCGTTCCTGATGCCAACAAGGCAGCAACATTGAGAACAGAACCTCCGGTGGCTGCAGCTGCTGAAGAGAAGGGAAGTACAGATTTCTAGACTAAGCAAAGCAAACCTCCTAATTTACAGCAGTGCGTTTACATGTAAGAACTAATCTACGAAAAGACAGAATATTTTCACCAAAATAAGGAAATGCATGTTAGTTTATAAAGCAGTTAACAGTTTAGTAAAAATTTGCTGGACGTACTTATAAGATTTCCTGGATGTGATCCTTTATACGTACTTTACGTATCTGAAAATAGTAAGAATTCTACAAACAGTAAAAAGATTCATGATTTCAATGAAAATGAACTATGGTGCTTGTAGCTAACTTGTAACACAATAAAAACAGCCCAACATGGGGCTCGAACTCAGGAACCGTGAGATGACCTGAGCTGGTCAGATGCTGAGCTAAGCCACCAAGGCACTCCTAAAAACTTTCCTTTTTACAGTCTTTAAGCTTACAAAAGGATTTAAGACATTTATTTGATCTTAAACGAGTATTTAAGATATTAAGGAAGACACACGTAAAACAAATACTAAGCCCAAGTCCTATAAAGGTTAAATGCCATGCCTGGTGTTTCCATTTTAAGTGGTTGAGTCAGGAACTGCATCAATTTTCAGTGAACAGACTGTTCTAAGTATTTTTCTGTCAGTCCAGAATATAAGCTTAAAAAGTTCTCTCCATTACTAATATCGTGGCAATCCAGTTATGAAAGTTTTGAGGAAAATAACAATTTGTACAATTTTAGATAATTTCAAGAAGCACCAATTAACTAGAAATGTCAACAAAACAAAAAACACCTTCCAGATTACATTCCATACAATTCAACAAGCACTCTCTGATCATCTTCAATCAGGCAATGTTTGTGTTATGTCGAAAGTCTTGATTTCTTATCCAGGTTTAGCCATTTTATTAAACTGCATTTTCTTAAAAATCATGACTAAAAGACGTGCAGTACGGCTAAAGTTTAAACAAGAACAGTGACTATTCACTTGCCAAAATTACGTCCATCAACTAATTAAGAAACATATACGCATGAAGAAATTTTGAGGTATGAAAGTTAACATCAAAAAGTAAGTTGTCCACATTTCAGTAACATTAACCAAAACAAACAAAGGTTTACTGTGCACTGCTGGCTAGCAAGGATCACGGGTGATTTGCTTCCATTATTTTTCTGAATTTTTCAAATTTTCTATAAGAAAATGCCATACACTTTCATAATAAAGAAAATAAATTACCTGCAGCTATTTCTTGTTGTTTTTGTTTTTCAACCATTTCTTTTTCTCGCTGTTCTTGTAATTTCTTTGCCCTTTCCAACCTGTCAATAACAATTGCATTGAATTTAAAATAACGCTCAATATAAAACCATTATTTATCTTTGTACTTCTCCATATGTACAGACACGAGACAATATAGAATTTTAAATTAAATTTAACACATTGGTATCTGAATATGGGAAAAAAAAGCATTCGTTCTTAACATATCAGCCAGTTAAAAGAACTATTTCAGTACTTGTTTTAAACATTTTTAAATTCACGGAATAACCAAAAACTGGAATAGTTTTTACACACAGTTCCCACAGAGAGTATTTTGAAAAAATAAAAATTATTCAGTCTTGAACTGGAAACATGAAACATAAATTCATCTCCAAATGAAAGAAAAACAGGTTCTGGTTCACTCTAAATTCACTAATACATACATATACTAAACATGCTGTCAAGCCAATATCTATTTCTTATATAGCAAGTTGTAAGTAATATCATCTTCATGAGTTCCTGAAAAAGAAGCCTCTTTTCTTCAAAGGATTACTGATTTCCCAATCATGAGTTAAAAGCCACCCCTGCCTCCTTCAATTTGGTATAAAAGGACAAAAATTAGGGAAAAGATTTTGTTTTGGGGTACTACAAGTAGTAAAATACAGTGATAGCAAGTGGGCATTCACTTTAACAATTGCTAAAATTTACATTATATGAATATAACAATCTATAATTTTATTCCCATTTATTGATCACATATGCAACGAAGAAACAGTACAGACTTGATTTTGTCCTTGGGGATAAAAGTTTCTGATTAGGGATAACATTAAAATGTTGGTTCACATACGTGAAAAATATTTTCAAATGAGTTTAAAAATTTCGTTCTTATTTTTTAAAAAAGGAACAACAACGGTCTACATACTACAGTTTCTTATTAACCAAAGATTTCCCTTCAAACTTCAAATTAGCCAAAGAGCAATCTGGTATTCTGAAAAAAGTTATTTCATATAAATTTATCTGAAAATCACTAAGCAGATTATTTAAGTCAAAATAGTTTTAGATGCTAGAAACAGCTTCAAAAGTAATAAAAGCCCCAAATTAAAACACACCCAACTTAATAAGAATACAGGGCTTAAAAAAATACTGGCCAGGCTTAATCGGCTATCTTTATAGATTAGTTCCATACTATTATAAATTACTTCTTAATTTCGTTGATTTTAGTTTCAGGAAGAAAATATAATTGACTGTTATTGGTTGCATATTTAAAATGGCCATTGCAGGTTGGAATTAACACCATTCACTAAGGTGAATGGAATGAAAAGGGGCGAGCTCACACCTTTGCTGCTGCTGCTGTTCAGCTGGAGTTTCTGCCAGGCTGGGTTCACAGGGCAGCAGCCCATCAGGTTACATTGTGATAACTGTATTTTTGTAATGAAAAAAAAAATACAAACTCAATTTCATAAGGGAAAAAACCCCAAATCAAAAGTATAGTTTTCAGAATATGGGAAAACCTGCAAACAAGCACTTGGATTTTACTTTACTTCTTCTCTCTCTCTATAAGGCAGTTCTTTCAATGATTTTGCACGTTTTGGCCAGACAGCCCTACTGTGTGTCATCCCACAATTATCAGAACATCCTTGACATTATTTCAAAATTAAACCATACAACAATCTCATGCTATCAGCAGTAAAATTTACAAGATCAAATAAATCACCTTGCAACGTTAAGCAATTTCAGAGGCGAAATTTAAGAGTTTTTAAGGGTTTCAATTGCAAACCAAAAGTATTTATAAGCCTAAATTTGAGAAAAATGAAACAGTTAATCACGAAGGGAAAAAACAAACTGTTGCAGACATTGTAATCTCTCCAGTTGGACAAACTGGTAAATGTTTAAAATGAGAATTAACAAATTACTTACTTATTAGTTCTACATCACAGAGCTGGCACAATAGCATAGCTAGATTTAATCATTTCACTTATACTCTGAAACCATTCACTTTGTCCACACAATTGAGTATCTACTTCCAGTTGAAAAAATGAAAAACACATCAATAGAAAATATACGAACCTCCTAGCTAAAGCTTCTTGTGCATCCATTGCTGTGTTTCTGCCTCTGAAGGGAGGTGGACTGGGAGTTCGGCTTAAACTTCTGCTAAATCTTCTTGGTTTTTCAATTCTCTTCTTTCTATCTCTGTGATAAATCATATTTCACATGTTGCAATACAGCCAAGTAATAATAATTACCTCACTTAATCAAAACCAATTATATTTACATGGGTACCAAACAGTAGATAATATACTTCAAACCCTTTCCTCTCCACCTCTGCCCTACAGCTTCCACAAGGTATCAAGGTTCCTTGAACATGCTGCTAGTTTTCTGCAAGTTCATTTAACCATCCCAGTTACAGACATTTAGAATGTTTCCAGTCTTTTGCTCTTACAGTGTTACAAGGATAGATTTTATACTGTTATTTTATGCTTACGTAGGTGAATATATAGGATAAATCCCTACTAGCAAGATCCATAGTTTAAATGTTCCTAGTATTTTAATCTACAATGAATTAGTTCATAAATGTTAAAAATCCAAAGCACGTTATCAGAACAAAAGAATTAGGAAAATTAAAGATTAAAAATAAAACAAAAAACAGGCAGCGATCAGAGTGGAGTAACAGTGGCCAAAACTAGAATTGCCATTAAAAAAAAAAAAAAAAAAGCTAGAAATGCCATAAATAATGGCCTGTATTGTCCAAATGGAGAATAAAAATTATGGTAGTTAATGGTGAAATTCATTTACCCTAAATTCACTAAACCTCATAACTGGTAAAGTTCAAATTAGTAACCTATTACAAACTAAAACTACTGATATACTGGAATGCCTGGGTAGCTCAGTTGGTTAAGCATCCAACTTCAGCTCAGGTCTCACAGCTTGGGAATTTCAGCCCCATATCTGGCTCTGTGCTGACAGCTAGGAGCCTGGATCCTGCAAGGGTTCTGTGTCTCCCTCTCTCCGCCCCTCCCTTGCTTGTGTTCTCTTTCTCTCTCTCTCAAAAATAAACAAACATTAAAAAAAAAAAAGCTGATATAGTGATCAAAAGTGATAAACCAAGTTACTGTAATAAGCACAGTCTACTTTTACCTGTATTTCAGTCTTTACAGACTAACTTGAGCAGTAGGCTAACAAAAAAGCTTTTCTATTACTTTAACATCAGGACCTCTGCATATACATACACTATTAATAACCTCCTTATGTAAATATAATTATAACTACATCCTCTGAATATTTACATTTTTTCTCTTGTGCTTCAAAAAAATTTTTTCTATTTTATTTTAGAGAAAATGGGGGGGGGGGGGCAGAGGGAGAGAATCCCAAGCAGGTTCCATGCTCAGCATGGAGCTGATGCTGGGATCAATCCCAAGACCCTGGGATCATGACCTGAGCCAATATCAAGAGTCAGGATGCTCATGTGACTGAGCCACCCAGGTGGCCCTTCTCTTATTTCACTTCCTGTCTCAACAAATTAAAGCCTCCCCTCAAACAAGTCAGGTTTGAATAAGCTCATCTTTCTGAATGTCTGAGATAGCATATAGAGTGTGGTGGGTTAAGCACTCGTATTCAGACACACTTGGGACTTGGTCCTGACAGTACTATTTAATAACTGTATCATTTGAGGCTTCCTAGACAAGTTACTTAAGGTTAAGTCCAATGGTCTGAATTCACAAAACAATTGTTTTGCTACTATGATTTTAATGGGACTATTCCTACCTACACTTCACAGATTTTCTGATTAAACGAGTATATGTAAGAATGCTATGTAAATGTTCAGGTTTGTTCTTTATTGGTCAGAATGTGATAAAAAAAAATTTTTTTTAAGTTTATTTATTTTCATAAAGAGAGATGGAGACAATCTCCCGCAGTAATGGTGGGGAGCCCAACATGGGGCTTGAACCCATGAACCACGAGATCATGACCTGAGCTGAAACCAAGACTCAGATGCTTAACCAAGTGAGCCATGCAGGGACCCCATGATCAATATATTTTATAACTCTAAATAAAATTCTGATCCACAATTTTGATGTTTTCATAGTGAGAGAAGATGAACAGACCCTGTGAGGGACCTACCTAATTTTATTCATGATCATGACTACTTACCGACTTCTACTCCTTGTCCTACTCCTGCTTCTGCTTCTATGCCTGTGTCTTGATCTTGAACGGGATCGAGATCGGATCCGACGTTTTCTTTCCCGGCTTCTGGATCTTGATTTCTTCCTCTCTCTGCTTCTGGATCTTGACTTCTTCCGCTCCCTACTCCTGGATCGAGACTTCTTCCGCTCTCTGCTTCTACTACGATGACGCCTAAAAATAAAGCCCACAAATTTGTAGTTACTTAGAGATGTATCTTTTCAAACTACAGACATTATGAATTAATTATCTACCGTGTGTGCTGTCAAATCAGGCTATAAACTACCCTGTATTGTATATAGAAAGGATAATTGAAGCTTTTAATGAAGGAAGTTATAACAAATGGGCCTTTATTCTTGTTTGATGATGCCTCAGAGGGAATACAGTAAAGCTGTAACATGCCAAAAATGCAATGCATCCTACCCCAACTTAAGATTCTGCTTAATAGTTTAAAGTCTACTATTGCCTCATCGGAGTATTTATGCAACTTAAAGATGACAAGTTAATTACTGAAAAATTTTGACCCAGTTTGATACCACCTATTTCCACAAACTCCGAACATGATGTTAAACACTGCTTCTTAAAGCAAAATTCCCACAAAATTTCAGCCATGACCCAGTCTCTAAAAAAAACCTTTTCACCTATACCACACAGTATCAGCAAATTCTACACCAACAATATAAAAGGATCATTTTATTGGCTTAAACATAGTTCAGCTATGTAACTTTTTAACTACAAGAAACAGATAAATTACAAAGTTAAAAACAAACAAACAAACAAAAAGCACTTCACTAACTGAATGTGTGAATCATCATCCTTTACCCCCCAGTCTTGGGACACCATTTTTGCCTTTATCGGGTAACAATGTCCCAAAGATTTTGGCAACTAATGGACATCAGTAGGCAAGAGAATAGGTCAAGTTAGCAAACACATTATTTTCTTCTCCTTTCATATTTTGAGAGAGAGCACACATACGTGTGAGAATCCCCAAGTAGGCTCCTCCCTGTCAGTGCAGAGCCTGACGTGGGGTTCAAACTCACTAACCATGAGATCATGATCTGAGCTAAAATCAAGAGTTGCTCAACTGACCAAGTCACCCAGATGCCCCACCAAATATATGTATTTTCTAATTAAGACTGTTTGGGTATTGCTGGATTAATGAGAAGCTTCCCATAACATAGCTCTACGGATGGCAGTCACTTATAAATGCCCAAACTACTTACCTTTCACGAGACCTAGATCTTGAGTGACTTCTGCCTCTTGATGACTTTCTTTCTTTGCGTTTGTGTCTGTCCTCGCCATTTTCAGATGAATTTAGTCGTTCTCTTCCTTTATCAGAAGAATGTTCTTTGTCATTATGTTCCTCAGACTTGTGTTTCTTAGATGATTTATCTTTGGATTCATGTCTTCTTGCCTGTTTTAAGAAGAAGTTGGTTCTTTCAGGAAAATAGTGCAACAAAGAGAGTTAGTATGGGTATCAGTAGACAAAAATGTTGAGATGCAACATTAGTAACCTTAGGAGTGTGTGGCAAATAAAAAAAATGATCTAGTTTCACATCACCCAATGTTGCAGATGAATACTACTAATCTTTGTCTTTATAAATCCCCCAAATGCAGTTTCCTCCCCAAATTAACACAATTAAAACAATGATTTTCAATGTTGAAGTAATACTGAAAAACCATCATTATCAGAAAAAAGGATTCCCTGATGTTTCTTTTTTTTATCTAAAAGAGTAAGGGAGATACACATCAAAGCTTTCAAAATTTTCCAATAAACCTTTTAAAGAAACAAACCACATACACATACATACATCAACTTCTAAAACCAGAGTACATATCATTTACGTTTAAAAACAGTAACAAAGATGATCAGGACACAAAGAAATGCACCAGAAAACGCATTTCAATTAGGTAGCTAAATAAGATTAATCTTACTAATTATTAGTATTTTCTGCAATTTAAGTTACTTTACGCAGAGTTGAAGTGTCCTTTTTAAAGCTATACTGCCACATTCTCTCTAAAAGACGGCTCTTGATTTTTCTCCCAATGTCTAAACTGTGATGCAATCACTTTTCATCTTGCAATATCCCAACGGGCTTGGAGTTCTATTACATTTCATGTACCTAGGGTAGAAAATGGCAACCGTATCTGTTTTAATTTTTACAAAATCAAACTAGGCATAATATAATTAATCCCTACACCATTATACAATACCTACTTTCCCCATACTCTGAAAGATTTAAATCCAAGGCTTTTGCTTTCACAAAATATGCATTCAGAGACTGAGCTAAAATTAATTGCATGATCAAGTCTCCATCCTACACTCACACACCAAATTAGGAAGTGATAAACATTAGATCTCCTCACATTAAGTTGTCAAACCCATCTTTTAGGTAAGGCTTAAAATCCCAGACATCTCAGAATCACAATTTTAAAGCTGGAAGGAAATTCAGATGGTCTAAATTCCCCTTACTGTAAGTATGACTATACTAAGATCTAAAGTCACAAAGCTACATGGTAGCAGCTGAACCCAGACCCCATGTTCTTCTGATGCCCAGGACACTGCTTTTCTACCACAACAGGACACTTATCTCATGTTTCCCAAACAGGCCATAGCATGTTTCTTTCCACTCAAGATTAACTTTTCTTAAAAACAAAAAACTTGGCCAAACATTTTGGAACATGCATGATATATCTGAAAAGAATCATAGTAAGTTAATATTTTGCAGAAAAACAAGAGACCTGGAGACACACCTAAATTTTACTTTCATTGCCAGTTCTCTATAATATGAACTTATAAAAGTTATTTCCTTGATTTTGCCATATAGTGGCAAACTGGAAAAGCTTTAAATGGTTCAACTTCCAAAGGTTTTAGAGTTTATTTCAATCCAGGTTTCCAAACATAACATTACTATTAAAAAAAAAAACATTAAAACCCTTAACTGATTTAAGATATACTTAAGGGAAATAGGAGTTTGAATGACTAATAGTTACCTTATCATGAAGTAGGCTTATTATTTTGCTATCTGAGTCTGCAGCGTCTTCAGTTCAGTCTCTTCGCGCATTAGCACGCTGAGTATGATTTATTATAGAAATGTTATCATGTGAGCTAAACAAAATAGTCATTTTCACAAAAACTCTCCTAAATTAAAAATTTAACAGAGCTTCCATTAGGGGAAGAGGTGAAGTCCCTGCCCACGTTTTTTTTTTTTTTTTTTTTTTTTTTTTTTTTAGGAGTCCCTTGCCCAGCCCCCATAAGATTCTTCTCCTCCCTTTTTGGCTCCTACTTCTGTTCTTCCTTGTTGGCTCATCCCTTGTCTTCTCAGGTGGGCGAGCAAGTTAACTCCTCTGCAATACAGCTGCTGTCTTTTTTCCTCAAGTTTTGCTGTCACCGCCACCTTTCCAGCTGTCCCTCACAGACCCTTTTACTTCAAAATTCAATACTACTTTTAGGAAAATTGAACTGGTTTGCTAATGAAAAGAGGACTCTCGTTACCTTCCATAAAGAAAAAGTAGCCCACGGATCTCTAGGATATTGCTAAAGATGATTGCTATTTAAAAATCCTGAGCAGTCGTCAGGCATAAGGAGACTCGGGACCTCAGATTAATGGAAGCTCTGTGTGACAGGCCTAAAAAAACCAATTATAATCTTCATATGAAATTTTTATTGTGAATATTTTCACAACATAATAAAATTAATAATTTTTGAATGAACTTTTCATATAAACAACTATCTTCTTGAACAATGATGAATCCATATCATGCTTATTTTATAACCCAATTAACCTTTTAAATTTCAAGTTTTGGTACTTACCTTGATGAAATCATATATTCACACAAACATTTCTACCAGATATTTTACAAGAATTTTAAAGTGCCTATTCACTACAAAGTGTTAATTACCTCTTTGCTTCTGCTCCGGCTCCTGTGTTTTCTTCCTTCATTATCTGTAAACACATACAAAAGTTCACCATAAACAAAGATACAGAAATATCTCAAAAGCAAATTCTAATAGTTAGCTAAAAGACAATTTCCAGTCCTTCTTCCCCACCCTTTTTAAAGTAGGCTTCATGCCTTGCGTGGAGCCCAACATGGGGCTTAAACTCACCACCCTGAGATCAAGAGTCAGACCCTTAACAGACTCTAGCCCATTTTGCTTAATTAAAATTCTACTTACTTTCAAAGACTATTTTTTTATGGCAAGGTGGGATTATTCTAGTTAAAACTGTATGTATTTGAAACAAATCAAGCCATCTGTACAAACCAGATATAACTGAGAGTAAGCAAAAAAAACAAAAAACAAAACCCTCCATGACAAGTCAAAAACAGATACTGTCTTTCAGTTTGTCACAGACTCTTAATTTACAAAACATTCTGACTAGCCCATCTTGTTTTCCAGTCCACAGAAAATTTATAAAAGGGCTTAACAGAGGTACACAAAAAAACAAAACAAGAATACAAAAAAAGAAACAGGTTGAACTAAATTTGGCTTAAGTGGTGAGAAGGGTGCTATAGTTTAGAATGATTTCCGGGGCGCCTGGGTGGCGCAGTCGGTTAAGCGTCCGACTTCAGCCAGGTCATGATCTCACGGTCCGTGAGTTCGAGCCCCGCGTCGGGCTCTGGGCTGATGGCTCAGAGCCTGGAGCCTGTTTCCGATTCTGTGTCTCTCTCTCTCTCTCTCTGCCCCTCCCCCGTTCATGCTCTGTCTCTCTCTGTCCCAAAAATAAATAAACGTTGAAAAAAAAAATTAAAAAAAAAAAAAAGAATGATTTCCATTCAAAACTGATTTTAATACTGTACAGTTTCAAATATATATGTAAAAATATATATCTGAACTATCTTATAGGTAATTATCTGTGGGCACAAAGGATAAATAACTAGAGCTCAGGTCTTAAAATTCTTTTAACTCATTACCATTCTACTTTTCACTTAACCTCTTCATTATATAGCAGTACTAGTTAAAAAAAAATATACAGCAAAACGTCACGCTTCCTATATCACAGCAATCTATTCTTTTTCAGGTTAACGAGTAAGGAACATCTCAAAACGCCAAAATCTCTTGCTTCAGAAATATTCTAACATTAAATTAATCAAAACACAAGGTTAAACACATTCTTGTATATCAAAGCATGTTAAAGAACTCCAGAAAAACATACCACTGCCCAGACCACAGCTTTCAAAAACATTTTCCCAATGTTGAAAAAATGAAATTTAAACATCTCAGGGTTGACAAATAATTATTGTGACACAAATAATTTTTGTGACACAAAAACACGTTTAAACACGTTTTTGAAAAATATGTATGTATGTATGTATATATATATATATATTTGCCTTTGGAAAAGTTATAAATTTCTCCATGAAGACATTTATGTTTTTCATAATTAAAAAATTCTCCAGAAAATCACCAATGTACTTTATTCATTTCTCAATTGGGGGAAAAAACATTAATTGTATCAAAAACTAAATGTATGTTTTACACACACATCTAAATGGATTATAACAAGTGCTGATAGTGGTAGTTACAGTTCCAACAACTCATACCTGACTTTCGTTTTCTTTCTCTTGACCTTGATCGTGATCTTGAGTAATGATGTTTTGAGGCTCTAGGAGAAATAGATACATCTGACTGCTCTTTTTTCTTATCTCTATCTGGGGATGTCTTTTCTGGGGCTAGTCCATCTCGCTCTGTGTCACTAGCCTAGAAGTTTAAAGAAAAATGATTATAAGTTCTTAATTACATTTAAAATGTTCCAATTTCTTAAAAGAAAGGGAGGGAAGAGAATGATCCTTGAGTTAAAAAAAAAAAAAATCAATAAATCAGAAGGCTAATTTCTAAGTACCTATTCGTTATACCTGATAAACCTAAATAAATTGAAATGACTAACCCAGTAACAAAAATATATATGATTAGACTGATGTCTTTAACTTTAAAAAATCCTTATTTTCATAACTTTAAAAACAACGGGGGAAGAAGAGGGCTCCAAGTATTTTCAAAGAACATACATTCAAACAGAAAAAATACAGACCATTTCAGATTTGTGAAGTCATTTACCTGACTTTACCAATATGCTTATTTTAAAATAGCATACACTAAAAAAGCATTTAAAATAAGTTGGGAAAATTTAGAGACTCAAGTCTGTAAAATCTAAGAAAGCAGCAGAGAGAATGCTTCTAGATTATAAAAGAATAAACAGAAAATTAACTTACCTATCTGAGAACCCAATCTTAATTTCATTAACCCTCTTTAATGAAAACAGCCCCCTGGCACAGTGCTGCTGCAAAATATGGTCTGCCTCTCCTCACATATGCTCTGGGCTATGGAAACATTAAGTTGTTTCTGCTTTAAAGCATCTTATAAATTTTCACAATGCAATTAAAAAAAAATTAAATTGTACGTATACTTTCCAAAGAGTCCTGACTTAGATTTTTTCGTCTAAATGTTTTGTTTTCCAGTTTATAGAAGGCAATTTCACCTGCCTTGCTCATCATAACAAACTACTCAGCACAGCAATCAAACAAATGAATTCTTGTTACTAATTTCCAGTTAAAAAAAAAAAGTATTTCTGTGGCTGTTTAACTGTGCAGTCCAAATTACAAACAGCAGCATCATACAAAAAAGACATTGATTTAAAGGAGTCATAGAAAAAAGCTTCAAGAAGCTAAAACCTGAACTGTTCCCAAATCAGATTTTGATAAAAGTCAGGGGAAACAGTTTCAATAGTATTCAGAAGGTGGACCACTTGGCCCTTGACCTAAGAATGGTTTTTACATTTTTAAAAAGATTAAGCAAGAAATGAGACAGAAAATGTATGTTGTTCACAATGTCTAGAATACTTACTACCATGCTCTTTACAGAAAAATCTGAATTGGATAAAAAGGGAATCACTATAAATTTTCAGCAGGAGGAAAAATCACATGACAATGAATTTCTCCTTCCTTTAGGAAGATTAGTCCAGAAAACAAATGCCAAGTAAACTAAAAGGGGAGTAATTTAACAAATGAAGGGGGAGAAATTGCACTATTTCAACAACTATTTACTGAAGAGTCACAAAAGTGCCAAACTCAATGCTAGACTCAAAGAATAAAATGCTAAAAGATTTACAAGCTTAGTTGGGATGAAAGACATAAATGTGTTAAGCCTCTGACAACGGTTTAAAAAAAAAAAAAAGCAAACAAAGGAAACAACTAACTACTGGAGAGGTTCTTAGAATCATTCAAGGGTCTCATCAATTTTCTATGTATGGGTGATTTTGGAATCATAAAATTTTTGTGGTGAAAGCTTTCATCGCATAGATTGGAGTTCAACTTTATCTTACAGCAAAGCTCCCCTAAGATGCTCTTTGTGCTCTACTTTCTAATAAATCAAGCTGTATCAATTAATCATGATTTTCACATTACCCATTTTCTTTAAATTCTCCTTATCGTTATCCTTATGGGCTACTTCAGAGATGTCTGTGATGTTAAGTGCTAGTAAAGCTTACACTTGGTAAAACTGCAAAAACTTAAGCACTGTTTCACTTCTCTTGGGGGCATGCTGCAGAACCACTGGCACATGTCATTTACTTTTTCAGAGATCACGACTAGAGCTATAAACCACCTTTCCACGGAAAAATCAGCATCTAGCCCAGGTAGTACAAGTTTTCAGTCAAGTTTATTTACGTGCATCACAGAAGCCTGGCAATAGGGAAGTCAAATGCCCATGGCATAAGGGATGACATCCAGTAATAGAAGCTAATAACTTATACCAAAAAGCCATTTTCATCTGTAAAATATATAGAACAAAAACCGTCCTAACACTAAACAGGTATGAATCATAGGTAGCCAGTTGGCCCTTATTTCCATGAGGCTATTTTATAGTCATAGCCTAATGAAAAGTATCCAAAAAAAAAACCCAAAAAACAAAAACAAAACCCAACTGAATAAAATTTCTCTGATAAGTTCTTAACTTTATTTCGATTTAGCAGAGAGGTGTACATAAGAAATC
Source organism: Leopardus geoffroyi (assembly GCF_018350155.1). Lineage (NCBI taxonomy): Eukaryota > Metazoa > Chordata > Mammalia > Carnivora > Felidae > Leopardus > Leopardus geoffroyi. The sequence goes on along the minus strand of NC_059339.1, from coordinate 7,169,622 downwards.
TTAAATGCTAATTGCAAAGCCGTCTTCTACTCTAGCATTTGCTTTTTCAGAAAGCCACCAGTTATCCTAACATTTTAATCTTTTTTTAAACCCTAATAACGCTCAAGACCAAGTACACAAATCTTTTTCCAGTGCAAAGAAGGTACAGTGAATCTAATACTAGGCCACTTCTCCAGGGGACTGTGTCTTTTTATTGAACGAGGCACTGCAGGTCCAAATGTTTGAAATGGCTTCGTTTTTAAATTTGAGCCCAAGTAAAACAATGCTATTCTTTATTTAAAGTACCTTAAGGGTCCCAAAACACTAAACAAAGGAAAACATTACATCGATTAGTTGCACAAATATAAAAAAAGGCTTCCAATTGTTTGAAACCTTATCAAAAATCGGTTAATTCAATTAGGCATTGGAGGAGGGGAGTGCAGAAACCATCCTAATTCCAGAAACCCTAATTTTTATAAAAGAGCAAACAATAAATTTTTCGTTATGATTATAGCCCCACTTGTTTTCGAAAAGGAGTAAACAGAACTTTTCTTTCGAGTGGAAAGGAATACAAAATGCTTGCATTTTTTTTTTTAACAGTTTCAGTAAAAATGAAGTAATCACAATAACGCGATCCACCAGAATTGGGCATCTTATACTCAAAAGCAGGCTTTTTTTTTAAGCACCATTGTTCTTATTTAAAATTAAACGGGTCAACGCAGGGTTCTTAAATTTAAAGAAACAACAGCAATGATAAGGCTTTATTATAATGCTTTTCAAAGACTTCAAAATGATTACATCACGAGCCTCTTCGGAAACAGAACAATCAGAAATCGTAGCTCCAAAGCCTTCCCGTAATTAAGCCGAATTTTTTTTTACTCCTTTTGAGCAGCATCTTCCTCAGGTCCTTACTAAAAACAAATTAAGGTTTTAACAGGAGAAACACTAATTGAAATTATGCAACTAGAATCTTACTGAGCGTAAGCAAAAAAACCCAAACCAAACCAAAATAAAACCCCAAAACCAAAAAAACCTGCTATGACTCTTTTCCCATTCTATCCACTACAGACAACGCCTTTTTGACCCAATACTTTTCCAAGACCCTCGCCCCCCCCCCCCCCCGCATGCTTTTTCTCTCTTCCCCAGCCCTTCCCCAACACGGACATAAATTCCCAAGCCCTAATGGAACTCAATATAAACCACTAACAATGAGTAAGCTAAACTGGACGCCGGTCCGTGGGTCAGAAAGAATACAGGGCTGGAAAAAAGATGAGGAAAGTTCTGGAAAAAAAAAAGACACTCCCTGAGGCTCCCCACCCCCATCGACACCGCCTCATTTCCCCCTCCCTACAGCAGGCAGCCATGATGGCGGGCGCAGAAAAAGGCCGCGGCGCCATTTTGTCCACACACACGCGCGGACAACAGCTCTGGGAGCCGTTCACCCACTCTTTGGAGAGTAGCAGAAAAACATCCCCGGCTTTAAACCCAGAGTTGGCACCTACCGCCATAGTCCAGAGTCCTTGCCGCTAGTGCGGCGCCTCCACTTGCCGCTCTCAACAGTACCGGCCGACCCGACGCTTCGCCACAGACTAAATCGCTCGCGCGAGAGACCCGGATGGCACAAAGGGGGATGAGGCCCGGTGCGTCGCACAGCTTGCTGGGAAAAAAAAAAATGGGTGGTGATAAGAGTCTCTATAGCAACGTGTTTGGAAGAGGTGATTGGTTGTTCTTTTGAAGGGGGCGTGTAAGACCAGGAGGAGGGCGGCTCCAAGAAGGTACCCTTAGAACGCGCAGCCTGGAAATCGAAACGGGTGGAATTTAGGGTGGGGCGACTTCCTATTTCGATTCTAAAGCAGTCTTGGCCTCCTCCGGCCGCCGTAAAAGGGGTTGGGTTTGTGTTCTCCCGCCAATTTAAACCTGAGGGCTAGAACCTGAAGAGATTAGGGACAGTTGTCGGGGGAAGGAAGCGGGGCGGTAAATTTGAGTGCTCTTCTTTAGTTTCTGCAGTTGCAGGTGAGGAGGGGGAAACGCGCTGCTGTAAAGACCTGGGGGTGGGTTCACGTCGAAGGAATAGCGGCCTCATCTCACCTCGGGGCGTTTTTCCCTCAAGGCGCTGGCGGAGAGAATTTGAAGCCGGTTCTTGCTGGTCTGTTGCCCAGCTGGGAGCACTTATGCATGGGGGCCTAATTGACACTTTCATTTCGTTTAATTTGCTAATCGGTTCTCCACCCGGAGTGACCTTAAATCGTTACTCGAATCTAGTCACTCGTCTGCTTAGTATCTTTTACCCTGCGGCACCGAGCATAAACATCCAATCTTGAAGTCGAGGATTCGTTAGCTCCTGCACTGTTTCATTTTTGCTGTGGCCTAGCACCTGCCCCAGACTCGTTCCAGGCTCTGAGCCTGTGCATTCGGCCTGCGTCACTTTTCTCTCCGAGCTTTGCATAATTGGCTTCTTGCTCTTGGCCTTACACTGTCGGTAAGAACTGTTTCCCGTGTTTAGAAACGTCCTGTGACCGTAGCCTAAATCTTCCCTGTTTCCACCAATGAAAATAATAAGTCACCTAACACATAAGACTGAGTGCTTGCCGCGAACCAAGCCTTGTTCTGTGAATATTTAAAACTCCTCTTACAACCTTTGTGGGTAGGTACAACTATGTCCCTGTTACAGAGAATTGAGGAACAAAATCCAGGACGAGTGTCGTAAATATGAAGGAGCACCAAGTCAGAAATCATTCCTTCCCTGTGCTGTACATTCTGTAAATTTTAAAACATATTTCTGCTAGCACTTATCCAAACAGTTGTAATTATTTGGTGGTTGTTCCCCACCAGCGATCGATCCAGGGATTGTTTTCCATCTTTGTATTTAATCCCGCACGCCATACATACAATGAGTTATATAGTCTTTGCTGATGAGATGTTCAAGCGACTGTCCCGGGGTGATATGAATACTCTTTGGTGCAGTCAGAAACCTAATCCAATTTTTCCCTTCTTATTTTCATTTACTGTACGTTACTGGAAACATTATAACAGACTTTTTTTTAAAGTTCAGCTGGAACCTTAACCATCCTTGGATATCCCAGATAGTCTGACTTCAGAGCTTCCACTGTTCATTGCTATCCTGCTTAAAGGTTTATTTCAAATGAAAACTTGTTATAATTTCGAGCTAGGCACACAAAATACTAGAAGCTCTAGGATACATTGCTGAGATCAGATTTATGTTCCTAAACCAATACATTGTTCTCTAATGATAATCATAGCTGTAGTTCCATTTATCTTATTGGTCCAAAGTATCTAGTGACTGCAGAAATAACACAAAGAGGAGTTTTCATTGGATTTATATATATATGTATATGTATATATACATATGCATCTATATTTATAGGGACACATATATCTGTATGTCCTTTTTGTTAAAACTTTTTGTTTTCCAAGGAACTATGTTCTATGCAACAATATAATTTGTTCTCTTATTTTACATACTGTCACAGGGAAAGTAGTGGTTCCTGACTCAGGAAGACAATCTCAGAAACATGTGGAATGATATTGAGTTGCTGACAAGTGATGATACAGGAAGCGGGTACCTAAGTGTTGGCTCAAGAAAAGAACATGGAACCGCTTTATATCAAGTTGATTTGCTAGCGAAGATCTCCTCTGAAAAGGTAATGATTATGATGCTGTTTTCACTCAAAACGTTTTTGCTGAATATTTAGTAAGCCTAGCAGCCACATGGTAAATGTTCTGTAAATGCTGACAGCACTTTCTCGAGGAATCAAGTTTCGGTCTCACATTACTGGAAATTTCCATCTGAATTCTCCCACTATTGTTTTAAGTTCACTATTTTCAAAACTGAACATTTCATAGCTCTTCTTGACGTTTGGACATACAGAATGTATATAAAGTGATATAAAAAGCACCTACCACCAGCTCAGGAAATAAAACATTACCAGTAGAGTTGAAGCCCCTGAGGTCTCTTCCTTTTCCCATGCTCTCCCATACTCCACCCATGAGTTAAGCACACTGCTGAGGTTACATTTATCCTTTTCATGCATTTCTTTCTACGTTTCATTTTCTTCATTTATTTATTTAAAAAATTTTAAGTTTATTTTTATTTTTGAGACAGAGAGAACGAGTGTGCGCATGCAAGTGAGGGAGGGGGAAAGAGAGAGGGAGAGAGAAGCGCAACCAGGCTGCGCACTGACACTGTATAACTTGATGGCAGGGTTCAAACCCATGAACCACGAGATCATGACCTGAGCCGAAGTCAGGCGTGTAACCCACTGAACCACCCAGGCGCCCCTTTCCTCTTTTAATAATAATGCTACCATTCTCAGCCCAGGCTTGAAACCTTATTGTTTGAATCCTATAGAAAAACTCAGATTCTCCTTTTCAGTAACTTGCTTCTGATAAAGTATTATTTTTGTAAACAGAGGGTCTTTTTTTGTAGAGAAAGTACATCTGATTTTTTTCTCAGAGTGTTATAGCCCAAGTTCCCTCCACTTTCCTTAGTCAATGTAATATTTCATTCTCTAAGAAAGAAGGTTTAAATGAAATGAAGAAGAGACAAATTATTAGAAAGAAGAGTTGCATTTTTTAGGGCTTGAAAGGCAGGACCTCTTTCTGGGGACCTTACTCATAAACAGTGGAAATACTTCCTAACTCATTCTGTAAGTCCAGCATTACCCTAATATCCAAACTAGGCAAAGATATTATAAGAAAAGAAAACTGCAATATTTCTCTTTTTTTTTTTTTTTTTTTTTAATTTTTTTTTTCAACGTTTATTTATTTTTGGGACAGAGAGAGACAGAGCATGAACGGGGGAGGGGCAGAGAGAGAGGGAGACACAGAATCGGAAACAGGCTCCAGGCTCCGAGCCATCAGCCCAGAGCCTGACGCGGGGCTCGAACTCACGGATCGCGAGATCTGACCTGAGCTGAAGTCGGTCGCTTAACCGACTGCACCACCCAGGCGCCCCTGCAATATTTCTCTTGAATAGAAATGCAAAAATCCTCAACAAAATATTACTAAATTGAATTCAACAATATATAAAAAAAAGTTATATACTGTGACCAAATAGGATTTATCCCAGGTATGCAAGGTTGCTTAGACATTCAAAAATCAATTAATGTTTAGGTGATGGTTGTAGTAATTACCACCTTATTTTGGTAATCATTTTGTAATATGTATCTATATTAAATCATCACATTGTACACCTTAACCTTACACAATGTTAGATATAAATTGTATCTCAGGGGGGCGCCTGGGTGGCTCAGTCGGTTAAGCGGCCGACTTTGGCTCAGGTCATGATCTCGCGGTCCGTGGGTTCGAGCCCCGCGTCGGGCTCTGTGCTGACAGTTCGGAGCCTGGAGCCTGTTTCGGATTCTGTGTCTCCCTCTCTCTGACCCTCCCCCGTTCATGCTCTGTCTCTCTCTGTCTCAAAAATAAATAAACATTAAAAAAAAATTAAAAAAAAAAAAAAATTGTATTTCAGTAAAGCTGGAAAAATCGGTGTAATGCTTCACATCAACAAACTATTCTTTGATAAAGAATATCTATAAAAAACTTACAGCTAACATCATACTTAGTGGTAAGAAACTAGAAACTTACCCAGTAAGATCAGACCAAGGCAAGATATTCCTCTCACTACTTTCCAACATCATACTAGAAATGTCAGCTAATTCAATAAGACAAGAAAGAGAAAGAAGAGGCATACAGGAAGAAAGAAAGAAAGCTGTCTTTGTTTACACATGACTTGATTGTCTATGTAGAAAATCTGAAAAAACTCCTGAAACTAAAAAGCAATTATAGGGGTGCCTGGGTGGCTCAGTCGGTTAGTTAAGCATCCAACTTCAGCTCAGGTGATGATATCACGGTTCGTGGGTTTGTGGGTTCCAGCCCTGTGTCAGGCTCTGTGCTGACAGCTCAGAGCCTGGAGCCTGCTTCAGATTCTGTGTCTCCCTCTCTCTCTGCCCCTTCCCTGTGCATGCACGTGCTCTCTCTCTCTCTCTCTCTCTCTCTCTCTCTCTCTCAAAAATAAACATTAAAAAATAAATGAACAAAATAAAAATCAGTTATAGCAGGCTCGCAGGATATAAGGTTAATATGCAAAAGTCAGCTGCTTTCCTATATACCAGCAATAAACAAGAAGAATTTGAAATTAAAAACAATCCAAAATAATCTTTGTGACCTTGGATCAGGCAAAGCTTTGTTAGATGTGATGTCATAGGGCGCCTGGGTGGCTCAGTTGGTTGAACATCCGACTTCAGCTCAGGTCATGATTTCACAGTTTGTGAGTTCCGGCCCCATGTCAGGCTCTGCGCTAACAGCTCAGAGCCTGGAGCCTGCTTCAGATTCTGTGTTTCCCTCTCACTGTGCCCCTTCCCCACTCATGGCACAAGCTCTCTCTCTTTCACTCTCTCAAAAAATACATAAACCTTGAAAAAACAAAGCAATCGTGGGATATCACTGCACACCCATCAGAATGGCCAGTATCAACAACACTGACAACACCCAATGCTGACAAGGATGTGGAACACCAGGAACTCTCATTCCATGCTGGTGGAAATGCAAAATGGTACAGCCCACTTTGGAAAACTTTGGGGCAGTTTCTTACGAAACGAAATTATTCTCATACCATACAATCCAGCAGTTGGACCCCATGGTATTTACCCAAAGGAGTTGAAACTAGTATCTATACAAAACCTGCACATGGATGTTTATAGCAGCATTATTTAAAATTGGCAAAACTTGGAATCAACCAAGATATCCTTCAGTAGGTAAGTGGATAAACTGGTACATCCAGACAATGAATTCTTATTCAGCACTAAAAGAAATGAGCTATAAAGCCACAGAAAGGAGGAAACTTAAGTATCTATTACTAAGTGAAAGAAGTCAACCAAAGTGACATACTGTGTGATTCCAGTGATACGACATTTTGGAAAAGGTAAAACTATGGACACAGTGATAAGATCAGTAGTTATCAGGGGTTAGAGGTTGAGGGGAGGAGGGATGAACAGGCACAGCACAGGATATTTAAGGCACTGAAAATGTATAGTATAATAATGGTGGATATATGTCATTACACGTTTGTTTTGACCCACAGAATGTACAATAGGAAGAGTGGATTATAATATAAACTATGGACTCTGGGTGATGATGTGTCAATACAGGTTTTTCAGTTGTAACTAATGTACCAAATGGTGGGAGATGCTGATAATGGAGGAAGCTGTGCATATGTGGAGGCTGGGGATTTTTGGGAATTCTCTGTACCTTCCCTCAATTGCCCTGTGAACCTAAAACTACTCTTAAAAAATAAAGTCCTAAAAAAAAGAAGAGGAGGAAGAAGAGCTATCCAAGCAGAGAGAATTGTATGGGTACGTCCCAGGAAGGTATTGCACGGTTCCTTCTTTGCAGTGCTTTGGGGTAACTTCTTGCTATCAGAAGAAGCAAGTTAAAAGTATTAAGAAGCGTCAGAATGTGGTGGCATTTTCAAGAATTTCACCTGGAAAAGGTGACTGTTGAAACAGGCCCAAAATGAACTGATTGGATTAAAACCCAGCCAGGGAAGATTAAAAACAGTTAACACTGATAGAGCGGATGTTATATATGCAGGGCTATCTTCTGAGCAAATTCAGTCATTTAATGCTCATACAGGCCAGTGTTGTAGGTACAGGAGAGTACAGAGGGGTCAGTGGAGGCATTTGCCCAAGATTACTCAGCAAGTGATTGAGCACTGTCAACCACTGAGCTGTCCAACTGCTTCCAGAAACGTTTGTGTGCAGAGCTCCAAGTACCAGAAGCTGAAGACCGGAGACTCCTATTTGGCTTGCATAGTCATTTTTAAAATGTTGACTTGGCTGTCAATATTTAAAACTCAGAACATTTTGCACAAGGATCCAGTTTTCTGGCGTGGCCATACCAGAGTTGCATTTCCTCGGGGCTTTAATCTGACTGATTCTGCTCTCTTTATTGTTGTCTGTGGGGGTGTGAGCCCTCCTGTTTGCATCCTTCGAGCCGTCATATCCCAGACACTGAGACCTTGTGCCAGTCATGGCTTGTTTGTTTATTTTCATGCCTGCTGACTCCTTCAGGCATAAGATCCATCCTTAGGAAACAAAGACTTGCTCATGAGAATCCCTTGCCCTTTCTTAGCAATCTTGGACTGTTTCCCTATTTTGGACTCTGAATGGATTGATATACCATAGAAAGAAAAGCTTGACTAATTAGATATATGGACTAAAAAAAAGAAAAAAAGTCTTTTCAAATTTTAAATGTAGGTGCTTGGGACTATGATGATACTCTTGGTAAGCATTGTTAAACTGTATAAAAACATTTTATTTTAGTCATGCTTTTCCCTCCCACAGGCCTCGTTAAATCCAAAGATACAAGCATGTAGCCTAAGTAACGGATTTATTATTGTAGTGGATCAATCAGTGATCCTGCTTGACAGTGTTTGTAGATTGCTTCAACTGCATCTTATATTTGGTAAGTCTAATGTAATGAAATAAAATAAATGGGAAGTCAGATATAGCTTTCTGCCAATTTCTACTGCATTGCCTTTTCTTTACTTCATTATTTCTAAGACTTGAAATTGGACTATTTCAAGAAATTAATCTTGAATGCCTTTTTGTACAAAGAGTACTAGATGCAAGGGATCCTGAGATTAGCCCCTTCCTCAGTAAATCTAAAGGGTACACGTGAAACAAAAATTGACTTTACTTGCCCGGTTTTTAAAATTAGAATTACTGTAGAAACCAGTTGAGCTCATTTGTGTTCACATTCCTGAATCTTGTACATAATTTCAATATCAAAACAGGTATTTGAATAGTTTTAGAATATATATAGCCGTGTAAAAAGTTTTTAAATTACTTATAAATTCTTCGTTGAGTTGAAGGACTTCAAGTATATGCAAATGTGGACGTAAGAATAAGGGACAAGTCAGTGAGTGTGCTGAAATATAGGTGAAAACATTGTGAATGCTTTTTCTGAAATTGTGAGTGGTGGTTGTTGAAGTGTTTGTTTAAGAACTTAGACAACAGAAAAAGTCAGGAGGTATGCATGTGAGAAGCCAATCCTGATCGCAGTATGGAGGCAAGGAACTCCCTATTTTGTGGAATCTTAATGTATCTACCCTGAATGATCCACAAGATTGACAGTTTCATCATGGAGTAGTGGGCTGTGTTAACATGTAATACACTTGTAGAAAGTGTTTATGTCTCATCTTATCCGCAAGGGCTATCCTGAGGGCTCCAGTCAGTGCTGCAACATGCATGTCTCTTCCAAAGTATCTTTTCCTGCTCTACTTTTTCTTTTTGCCAGAAAATTTACCACCTTCTTACATATCATGTAATTTATTATGCTCTAATTGTTTACCATGTATTTCTGCCTTGGGATTTGAGCTCCATGAAGGTGGGACTCTTTTGTTACTATTCTTAGATACATGCAAAAGACCTAGGCCATTGCTTAGCGTGCAGTAAGTGCTCAGTAAATCTTTGTTCACTGAATACAAGAGTAACATTCTCTTTAAAAAATTTTTTTAGTTTATTTATCTGAGAAAGTGAGAATGTACAAGCAGGGGAGGAGCAGAGAAAGAGAGAGGAGACAGAGAATCCCAAGCAAGCTCTGCACTGCCAGTGCGGAGCCCAATGCAGGGCTCAGACTCACAAACTGTGAGATCATGACCTGAGCCGAAGTCAAACACTTAACCAACTGAGCCACCCAGGTGCCCCACATTATTTTATTTTATTTTATTTTATTTTATTTTATTTTATTTTATTTTATTTTATTTTATTCTTGTTTAAATAATTTATTGTCAAGTTAGCTTACATACAGATACAGTGTTTACAGTGTATACAGTGTAGTCTTGTCTTCAGTAATAGATTCCTGTGATTCATCTCTTACATAGAATACCCAGTGCTCATCCCAGCAAGTGCCCTCCTCAATGCCCGTGCCCCATTTTCACTGCCTCCTCACCCTCAACCCCTCCCCCCCCACATTCTTTTTTAATCACCACCTTTTGGAAGTATTTAAGAGAAACTTGTATAGTTGGCTTTTAATGACAAAATTTGCAAATTTCTTGTATTGATTGAAAATAAACGTTTTTGAAGGAAGCTTATAACTTTTTGTTTTTTAGTGCAAAAAGATGGTTTTATTAAAGCAAGAGGACAGGACCTGTGGGCAGAAAGAGTTGTGGGAAGCTTGTAACTTTGATTTGAAATTTTCAGATACCGAAGTGGATGTAGTTGGCCTATGTCAAGAAGGAAAGTTTCTTTTGGTTGGGGAGAGAAGCGGCAACTTACATCTTATTCACGTAACATCGAAGCAAACATTACTCACTAATGTAAGACCCTGTTAACGTTTTTCTTTTTGTTACCTAAATTTGAAATTATCTCTTAGACAACGAAAACTAATAAACCGTTGCTTAATTTGTGCTTTAAATGGAAAAAATAATGTTCTTTACATGAAATTTTAAGAACCATACCTCAGAAACATGAAGTAAATGCAAAATTTAAAAATTAAGATTTGAAGATAGTACGCTTGTCCAAAATAGTTTTCCACTTCAAAATTAAAATGTTTGGAACATAGGCAGAATTATTGCTAATAATAATTGATAACCCTGGGCTTTAGAGAATATAACCCTTAATTGTGTTTTCTGAGTTTAATCTTATCATTTGAAATGAATTTGCAATTAGGCTTTTATTCAGAAAGCTAATGATGAAAATCAGCGTACTTACCGGAATCTTGTTATTGAAAAAGACGGTTCAAGTGAAGGTAAGTTTTTTGAATATTTTTTAATGCTCTCTGACTAATATCCAATCAAAAAATCAACTTTATAGTTAATAAATTACATGACTCTATTTTTATGCTTTGTATACAATGTTAAATTTTCTAGTGATTCAAGTAATATTATTGTAAGAAATAAGTTTTTTATTTTAGTCCTTTTCAGAGGTTTAAATGTTCTCCTAAATATAATATTCTAAACTCATTTTTACCATTTTGAGAATTCTATAGATTACCAAGGAGAATTATATTCTTTTAAAATGTTTTTGTAGGTTTTAGCATATTTATCATATTTTTATTTCAACAAATGTTAACTATACTTAATTTATTTCAATATATCTAAGATTCTTTTTTCTTTTTTTTTGGCAAATGCACTTTGATTTATAAAGTTTCAAGGAAGTTAACATTGTTTTTGCAAATAACAGTTCTTTGTAAATAAGCTTTATCTGTATCATTAGTATATTATTTGATGATTAGAATTTAAATGAGCAAATTGACATATTTTTAAGCTACGTCCAAACACTGGCTTAAATTTCATATCCACACACCTTTTAGAGAAACTGGTTTGATTTTCCTTCAATAGGTACCTATCATATGCTGCTGCTTACAAACAATGGATTTTTTTGTATTACAAACCTTCAGCTTGCAAAAATTCAACAAGGTAAGTAATGGATTTTTCTTATTATTGATTTGCAGCAATATTTCTTATTAGTTTTGGGGTAAAATTTTAAATATTTTCTTTAAGAATATTATTTTAGGGGGCACCTGGATGGCTCCATCGGTTAAGCGTCCAACTCTTGATTTCAGTTCAGGTCATGATCTCACAGTTCATGAGTTCAAGGCCTGTATCAGGCTCCGTGCTAAGGATTCTCTCTCTGCCTCTCTCCCCTGTCTCTCTCTCACAAAATAAATAAATATTTTTTTAAAAAAGAGAGAGGGTGGGGTGCCTGGGTGGCGCAGTCGGTTAAGCGTCCGGCTTCAGCCAGGTCACGATCTCGCGGTCCGTGAGTTTGAGCCCCGCGTCAGGCTCTGGGCTGATGGCTCAGAGCCTGGAGCCTGTTTCCGATTCTGTGTCTCCCTCCCTCGTTCATGCTCTGTCTCTCTCTGTCCCCAAAATAAATAAACGTTGAAAAAAAAAAATTAAAAAAAAAATAAAATAAAATAAAAAATAAAAAAGAGAGAGGGTGCCTGGGTGGCTCAGTCGGTTAAGTGTCTGACTTCAGCACAGGTCCTGATCTCACAGTTTGTGAGTTTGAGCCCCAGATTGGGCTCTCTGCTGTCAGTGTGGAGCCTGCTTTGGATCTTCTGTCTCCCTCTCTCTGCCCCTCCCCTGCTCTCTCTCTCAAAAATAAATAAACATTAAAAAAAAGAGAATATTATTTTAGTTTCATTAGATTCTATGATACTGCATATACTTTTTTTTAAGTATTCATATTATGTTTCTCCATTATGAGGGCTGCAACAGAATCTGAGGAAATGTACTTTGTTTATAGCCTTTAAGGGGTTTATAGCTTAGCTGGGGAGACAAGACACACACTAGCATAATAATAAATGCTCTTTGATGGAAAGAATGAACCTGGAAACTGAAGTGACTATATAAACATGTTAACAATAATAGACAATAATTCATAGTATGTGCTAAGTGAATGGATGGATCATACATTCCTGTGAGCTGGGAAAGGTTAAGGAATTAGTTCAGAGCATGTGTTCAGCAAGTTCCTTAAATAATCTGTGTTCCAAGAACATACAAGGTCCTGGGGATACTACAAGACATAGTTCTTCATAGTGTGATGAAGAAGCCAGACAAGTAAAAGAGCTCTACCAAAATGGTGTGCAAAGTGATGAAGACTTTACAGGTAGGACTTCAGAGCTTGGATAGAAGAGTTGGAGCAGGAAGAAGACCCTCTTAGGAGGGAGAAACATGATAAGGGAAGGTATGGAGAAGCATTCCAGGGACAAAAAGGCAGCCTGGCTGGTGTCCTGACTATGACATATTGTCACAGTTGATATCAGTGGTCAAGGGCAAAACTGAAAAGTCAACATTTCTTTATTAGTTTTTGACCTGTGTTCTTCTCACTAGATTGTATGTAATTTTGACTTAACACACAAGGGTGACTTGTGTGTATTTCATAGGTTAATACTATAAATTTAGTCTGCTTTCTCCTTTCATACAGCAATTGAGAATGTAGACTTCAACACAGCAAAAAAGGTAAGAAAACAAAACCACATTGTCTTGTTGATTCTTATATTTAATATAAGTTTGGGGAGAGCATTTCTGGATATTGTCTAGTGGCTAACGTTTTAGGAATTAGTGTGATATAACATTTTAATAACATTTCCATTTTAAAATGCATTTATAGGAGCACCTGGCTGGCTCCTTTGATGGAATATGCAACTCTTGGTCTCGGGGTTGTGAGTTCAAGCCCCATGTTGGGTATAGAGATTACTTAATAAAATCTTAGGGGTGCCAGAGTGGCTCAGTTGGTTAAGTGTCCGACTTCAGCTCAGGTCATGATCTTGCGGTTTGTGGGTTCAAGCCCCGTATCAGGCTCTGTGCTGACAGCTCAGAGCCTGGAGTCTGCTTTGGATTCTGTGTCTCCTTCTCTTTCTGCTCCTCTTCCACTCGCTCTCTGTCTCTCAAAAATATAAACGTTTAAAAAAAATTTTTTTAATAAAATCTTAAAAAAATATCTTGGGCCCACTGGGTAGCTCAGTCAGTTAAGCATCCAGCTCTTGATTTCGGCTCAGGTATTCCCAAGGTCATAAGATCCCTGTGTTGGGCTCCATGCTAAGCATGGAGCCTGCTTAAGAATCTCCCTCTCCCTCTCTCTCTGCACCCCCAACTTGTGTGCGCTCTCTCTCTCTCTCTCTCTCTCTCAAAATAAAAAAATAAAAATAAAGCCTTTCAAAAAAAAAAGATATCTATTTAAAAAAAACAGGAGCTCCTGGGTGGCTCAGTTGGTTGGGTATCTGACTCTTGATTTCAGCTGGGTTCGAGCCCTGTGTCATGCTCTGCGCTGACAGTGCAGAGCTTGATTGAGATTCTCTTTGTCTCTCTCTGCCCCTTCCCTGCTTGCACTGTCTCTCATTCCATCTTTCAAAATAAATAAACTTAGAAAATAAACAAAAAAAGTAAAAATGCATTTATAACAGATGGATTTAATTCATTTTTATCTTTCCAAGGAATTTCGACGGTGGAGCATATATATAACGTTCTTATTTTTGTTTAATTTTGCAGTTACAAGGACAAATCAAGTCCAGTTTTATTTCTACTGAAAATCACCATACTCTTGGTTGTCTCAATCTTGTGGCTGGAGATTTAGCCAGTGAAATTCCTGTGATAATTGGGGTAATTCTTTCTATAAAATTTTAGTTTTTTGCTTCAGAAGTGTTTCTTCATTAACATGGTTTTGGTTAAATTACAAATTAATTTGTAATATATTAACAGAAGCAGGGAAATTATAAAATTAAGGTCATAAAATTAACTCAGTAAGTATACCTAAGTTTCTCTGTTGGAAAATATTGCGTCTTTATTTTCACTAGTTTCTTCCTGAAATTTAGCATTTCTTTCAATTATGAGTCTAGATAAAAACAACAACAAAAATCTAATTATATTCAAGAAGTAGGCAAAAATTCAACATAATTATAGCATTTACAACGTTTTTACCTACCAAATTTGTATTTCGTATTAACAAGCAGGCACATTTGTCTATTCTGTGTATCTGGTTCAATATTTCATTAGGGTTTCAAATGATTTAATATTTATAAATTTAAAAAAAAAGTTGTGGTTACTTTAATGAAAATACTTAATCAGAAACTATATCTCATACTACTGGAGGAGGTCTTGAAGTTTACCCCATGTCTTTGGAGTGAGTTGCCTGAATATGCCCACTCCTTATTAAATATTCACGTGATAACAGTGAACAGCAAACTTTGCTGTTCTTGCCATCCTGTTCTGTTGAAGGCAATCTAAAAGGGGAACTGGAAGATAAAAAGCTAGTTGGGCTTGAGTACATAAGTATATTCTGAAATATGTAATGTGTACAACTTGGGTGTTTCTGCTTTGAGGAGAATTCAGATCTAGGAACGAAATTCGCAATTGATGTGCTATTTTACCTCTGTAGGGAACTGGTAATTGTGCATTCTCAAAATGGGAACCAGACTCTTCCAAGAAAGGAATGACAGTTAAGAATGTTCTTGATGCAGAGATTATTAAAGGTAAAATAAGTTCATGAAACTACTTGGGGTCAACACTAGCAAGTTTTAATTTTCAGGTCAGTATCATCCTGAGTCTGGCAAACAGGCCATTTTACCTTACTGCTCTTTGAAACACGCCAGGTTAGTTAGATAATTGTCCATGTATGCTTGACATGTTGCAGTTTTTACTCTTCGTTTTAGGAGATTTTACATTTTAGTGGTCATCTAAAAATACATAGAGGCAGGAGCACCTGGGTGGCTCAGTCAGTTAAGCATCTCACTCCGAGTTTCAGCTCAGGTCATGATCCCGTGGTTTCATGACTTCAAGCCTGGCGTCAGGTTCTGGGCTGGAAGCCCAGAGCCTGCTTGGGATTCTTACTCTCCCTCTTTCTCTGCCCCTCCCCCACTCATGCTATTTCCATCTCTCTCAAAATAAAGTTAAAAAATATATATGTATACATGTAGACATATATGTATATATATATATAAAGAGGCGAATGTGAGAACGCAAACTTTAGTTGTAGTAGGTCTGCCTTTCCATAAACATGATAGTTTATTATTTAAATGTGGCTATCTGTAATACAGAAATGTAGTTCTTACACACCTTGCTTTCTCTTTTGTAGGTGCAAAGAAGTTCCAGTTGATAGACAATCTACTTTTTGTTCTTGATACTGATGTATGTTTCTGATATTTCTCCTTCAATGTTTTCAGTTGGTATTATGTGATATTTGTCATACTTAACAAAGATGAGGACTTTAAGTGGGGTGGATTACTATCTGGTGTGCTATGCTTTATTTCAGTACATAAATCAAAAAGATCCTACAATGTAAGATCCTGAAATATCATTAAGAAGATGTATCCGTGAAATGTCTCCTTTTGCAGAATGTGCTGAGCTTGTGGGATATTTACACTCTGACTCCCATATGGAACTGGCCCTCTCTTCACATTGAAGAGTTTCTTCTTACCACAGAAGCAGAGTCTCCTTCATCAGTCACGTGGTACATTATGATGCTAGTAGTGTTTCCTTTCTTTTAGAATCAGGCTTCTTTTTTTTTTTTTTTTTAAATTTTTTCAATGTTTATTTATTTTTGGGACAGAGAGAGACAGAGCATGAACGGGGGAGGGGCAGAGAGAGAGGGAGACACAGAATCGGAAACAGGCTCCAGGCTCTGAGCCATCAGCCCAGAGCCTGACGGCGGGACTCGAACTCACGGACCGCGAGATCGTGACCTGGCTGAAGTCGGACGCTTAACCGACTGCACCACCCAGGCGCCCCTAGAATCAGGCTTCTTGATCGTTGATTATGTATTACATTCTAACTAACTCTGGACAGACTGACAGGGTAAGGATCATTCCATTGCTGGCCAGATTCATTGAGAACAAATAGGTAGTTCAAACCTCCAAGTGGTTGTGTTAGAAAGAGTGTTAATCTGGGCTATAAACGTGAAGAAACCAGGTTCAGTGTCTTTGTGGGAATCAATTTTAACCTTTAAGAATACCCCTTGACTTAGCTTCTATGTAGCAATTGGCAAAACTTATTTTATTCACTTAAACCTTCTTTTCTCTCTTAGGCAAGGGATTACAAATCTCAAATTAGTAGCTCTGACAATTACTGCTGATAAGGTATTGGAAGATTTTATTTCACATTTGTCCATATTATGTGTTAGAAATAGCATTAACTAATATGAAAGTAGTTAAGTAGTGCCCACTTGACAAATCAGAAATAATCCTGCAGAGTTCTTTTTTCCTCATAAAAAAATGGATATGTCTCAGCTCCCCAATAAAAAAAATATTTTTTAATCTTTATTTATTTTTGAGAGAGAGAGAGAGAGTGTGTGAGCAGGGGAGGAACAGAGAGAGACACACACACACAGAATCCGAAGCAGGCTCCAGGCTCTAGACTCTGAGCGTGAGCACAAAGCCCAACACGGGGCTCGAACTCAGGAACCCTGAGATCATGACCTGAGCCGAAGTTGGATGCTGAACTGACTGAGCCATCCAGGCACCCCTCAGCTCCCTATTTTAAATGGAGCATTGCAGGATTAAAAATATCTACAAGGGGGTGCTTTGGTGGCTCAGTCAGTTAAGTGTCCAACTCTTGATTTCGGCTCAGGTCATGATCTCACAGTTCGTGAGTTTGAGCCCCATGTCGGGCTCTGCACTGATGGTGTGGAGCCTGCTTGGGATTCTCTCTCTCCCTCTCTCTCCCACTCCCCTGCTCACTCTTCCTCAAAAATAAATAAACTTTAAAAATATATATCCACAAGAAAATGTTCATTAGAGTGACTCATACAGTTCTGGTACTGAGGAATTACATGCATCCTAAATACAAATTGTAGAATGAACACCAGATGTACAGTTTTTTATTCAACAGATTTGAAAGGTGGAATAGAGCATAATTTTATATGTAACATTTAAATAATACAGCAATGGTCTTCGTTATAAAATTGTTTTTGCATTTAGTTTTGTACTAAGTGTTTTAATCTAGCCACTTGATATAAAGTGCTATCTTATCCTTGTAGGTTTATATGACCTACTAAATTAATTGCTCTTCTCTTTTTCTTAGATGAAAAATCTTGTGGTTTATTCATTACCTATGATGGAAATACTGTATTCTTTGGAAGTATCTAGCGTTTCATCTCTGGTCCAGTCAGGAATTAGCACAGTAAGTTGATGTGTATTTTATACTTTATAATAAAAAAAATTAAGAATAAGCTAAGGGGTGCCTGCCTGACTGAGAAGAGCATTCGACCCTTGATCTTCGGGTCGTAAGTTTGAGCTCCACACTGGGTGTAGAGATACTTAAATAAATAAAAACTTAAAACAAACTAAGCATGAGTGGAACTGGTGTAATACCTGAATAGAGCTCAGGTTTATAACTATATTTGTTGTTACCAGAGGTTCTCAAATATACTTGCCCAAACCAAGTCTTCATGTAAGAAAAAGAAAAGCATATTAATCAAATGAAACCTGAACCATCTGCTTATTCAGTTTTCTTGTGTCTCCACAGGAAATATGAATGATAAGCAATTCGGGTGGAGGGTCATTGCTTTTACTGATTTATCTTTTAATTTTAATCTTTCAAAAAACATTTTACTACGTTTGTTTCGTGTCTTCACACACAGATGCACACATATGCACACACACAGACACACTATATTTTTCCAAACTATTTGGAATTTACTTGCAGACGTCATGGCCTGTTACCCCTAAATGCATCAGCAGGTCTCTCCTGAGAATAAGGGCATTTTTCTATAATACCGGTATTAAATTTAACATTAATACAATACTGTTCCGAAATACACCATCCAGATCCAAATTTTACCAATTGTGCCAATTACTTTAAAGCTGTTTTTTTGTTTTGTTTTATTTTTGTTTTTTCCTTAATCCAGGATCTAATCAAGCATCATATATGGAATTTTGTTGTCATGGTCACATGGTCTACTATAATGTGCAATAGTTCCTTAGTCTTTTTTTCCAAGACATTGACATTTCCAACGTTTATTTATTTTTGGGACAGAGAGAGACAGAGTATGAACGGGGGAGGGGCAGAGAGAGAGGGAGACACAGAATCGGAAACAGGCTCCAGGCTCTGAGCCATCAGCCCAGGGCCCGACGCGGGGCTCGAACTCACGGACTGCGAGATCGTGACCTGGCTGAAGTCGGATGCTTAACCGACTGCGCCACCCAGGCGCCCCAAGACATTGACATTTCCAAATCCTAGCCTGTTGTACAGTGTCCCTCTATTTGGATTTGTCTGGTTATTGCATCATAATTAGACACATGCTGAGCTTCCTTGGCAAGGATACCACATAGGTTATACTGTATTTAGCTGTGTCATGTTAAGGGGCTTATGTCCATTTGTCCTATTACTGATGATGATAAATGTGATTACTTGGTTAAGGCAGTTTTGCCAGATTTCTCCACTGTAGAGGTGCTTTTTCTCCTTTGTAATTGCTAAGTAAATTCTCTGGTATTTTTTTGAAACTATGGAATATCCTTTTTTCCCAACAGTTTTTCACAGTGAGTTTAGAATCCATTGATGAATAATTCTCACCTAAACCAGTTGTTACGTTAGTAACCAAAATGAATTATTTAAAAAAATTTTTTTTCAAAGTTTATTTATTTAGAGAGATACAGGGACAGCGTGAGTGGGAGAGGGGTAGAGAGAGAGGGAGAGAGAGAATCCCAATCAGGACCTGCGCTGTCATCACAGAGCCCCCTGTGGGGCCTGAACCCATGAAACCCTGAGATCATAACCTGAGCTGATACCAAGAGTCAGACGCTTAACTGACTGAGCCACCCAGGTACCCCTAAAATGAATTATTTCTATGTTTCAGTTTTAAACTTTTTTTTTTATTGTTGTAGGATACCATATACCTTTTGGAAGGAATTTGCAAAAATGATTCAAAGTAGGTCATATTTTGTTTTATTAAATAAGTCGTTATATAGCAGCTAAGTTACAATTTACTTATTAATACTATTAATTCATTCACCCTGAAAACTTTTTTCAGACTATCTGAAGATTCAGTCTCTGTTGTAGTACTCAGGTGTCTTACAGAAGCTTTACCAGAAAACAGGTAACTTCTCATATTCTTTTAAGCCTTACCCCTTAATGATAACCTTAAATTCCCTGATTAATAAAGATTTCACTGAAATTTGTTTTTCACTTCATCAGATTGAGTCGGTTACTTCACAAACACAGATTTGCTGAAGCCGAGAGCTTTGCTATTCAGTTTGGACTAGATGTTGAGGTAATCATGAATTCATTTGTTCATCAAACGAGCATTTCTTCATGTAGTAGAAACTGGGGAGACAGACATGTAAGGCGTAATTGCAATTTAGTATGATCAGTCCTATGATTAAGATGTGACCGAAGTAGACTAGGAATTCAAAGGAGAGATGGAAATATACTGGGGCAGAAAGACTTCACAGAGATCATTTTATGTCAGATCTTGACGATGTTCCCGATAGTCCAGGGGAAGGTAGGGAATTCTAGGTGTAAGGACAGCATAAGTGAAGTGAGGGAGGCGTACAGGGCTTCCAGGAACTCCCAGTAATTAGGTAAGAGTAGAATGTAGGTTATACACGCCATGCAGTAAAAGGAACTGATAATGGAGAACTAGGTGATCAGAGTATGGGGAGCCTTGTGTGTGTTGCAGAGGATTTAGGTTGTGTTCTGCAGGTGATAGGGAGCTAATACAAGTGTCCTGATTAGATTGTCACTTTGTAAAGCTGGAGAATTGTTTGGAAAGGGGCAGACTAGAGGTGTGAAGACCAGTTGGGAGACTGAACAGCTTTCTGTGGGAGACCGAACTAGTGCAGTGAGGTGGAGATGTACAAGAGGGAGGTCTGACATGAGAGGCACAGGGGAGGTGGAATCAGTGGGACTAGTGATCAAACATAGGGAGGGACAGATGTAGGGATTGGACTGGCGGGACTCTGGCTCAGCATACTTGTGGGATGGGGACGGCACTCCCTAAAATGAGAAATACGTGTGGAAGAGCAGGTAGTGGTAAAAGATGAAGGATCTGCTTTATAAAAACTGGAAACGAGCCTTTCTGGTAGGAGGTTGGAGAGTGATCTTAGCTGAATTTAGAGGTAGGTAACAACAGGGGATGCCTCAGACCACTTGGGAAGAATGTGTAGGGTAGAGAGATCTCATGTCAGGATGAGATCCAGGGGTACCAGCATGTGGGAAGTTGAGGAAGAAGGGCTGTATACATATTTGGGAAGAAATAAAGGAGGAAAACCACAAGAATGTATGATTATAGATAGAAGTCAAGGAAAGAGAAACTTTAGAGTCTAGTGCAAAGTGATCAACAGTTTCAAATACTGCAGATAAGATCAAGTATTAAGGGGTGGGCTCCTGGGTGGTTCAGTTGATTAAGTGTCCAACTTCGGCTCAGGTTGTTGAACTACTACTGACTCTTGATTTCAGGTCAGGTCATGATCTTAGGGTCGTGGGATCAAACCTGTGTTGGGCTCCATGCTTACAATTCTCTCTTTCTCTCTCTGTCTCTGTCTTTCCCCCTCTACTCCTCTCCCCTGCTTGCACTCTCTCTCTCTCTCAAAAAATAAAAAATAAGTAAATATAAAAATAAAAGATGACCACACAATTATGTTGCATGTCTAGTTTTCTAAGTTTGTCAAAGGTTCTTTAGCAGCTAGAAATAGCATGAGTTAGAAATACCCAAAACTTCAGATTCCTTTTTTATAAACCAAATACCAACTTTGATTCTCAATTCCGAAAGCTAAAAATGATAAGAAAGCATAGTTTCTCTACTTCTGTTTCTCTACTGCCTGAAAAACTTTCACTGATTTTTTATTCTGTTCACTTTTTAATTTTACTGTTATTTTTATTTATTTTATTTTTTTAATGTTTTATTTATTTTTGAGAGAGAGAGAGAGAGAGGCAGAATATGAGCAGGGGTGGGACAGAGAGAGAGGGAGACACAGAATCTGAAGAAGGCTCCAGGCTCTGAGCTGTCAGCACAGAGCCCGATGCGTGGCTCGAACTCGTGAACCACGAGACCATGACCTGAACTGAAGTTGGACACTCAACTGACTGAGCCACCCAGACGCCCCAAATTTTTAAATTATTTTTAAAGTAATCTGTATGTCCAATGTGGGTCTCGAACTCACGACCCCAAGACTGAGTCACAGGCTTTACTGACTGAGCCAGCCAGGCACCCCCATTCGCTTTTTTAAAAAATAGTTATTGAAAAATTTTCAGATGTTCAAAAAGGTAATATAACACTCACATACTCATCACCCTACTTAAAAAAAAAAAAAATATTATCAATATAGCTTAAGACCTTTTTCTTTTCTTCCCAAATACATCATTCTCCTTACCCCAACCAGAAGTATCCATTATTCTGATTTTGGTGCTTAATACTCCATTAATTTCTCTATCTCGTTGGTCATATAACTTTCTAAACAACTCACAAAATTGTTTTGCATGCTTTAAAATGTTACATTTTTAAAACAGAGGGGCGCCCTCCACCATCTTAGGAAATATTAAGTCTTTACTACAATCAGGTTTTCCCTACATTACTCCCCGAGACTTTTCAAGACATGTCAATGACCTACCTAATCAACATATCCAACAGACATCTTCTAGTTTTTCTTGTTTTTTGGGGTTTTTTGTTTTGTTTTGTTTTTTTGGGAGAGAGAGAGGAGAGGGATAGAGGGAGAGAGAATCCCAGGCAGGCTCCATGCTCAGTGCAGAGGCTGATACTCAGGGCTTGATCCCACAGCCCTGGGATCATGACCTGAATGGAAATCTAGAGTCAGTTGCTCAACCGACTGAGCCACCCAGACGCCCCTGTATCGTCCTTTTTTAAAAACCAGCTCCAGGGGCGCCTGGGTGGCGCAGTCGGTTAAGCGTCCGACTTCAGCCAGGTCACGATCTCGCGGTCCGTGAGTTCGAGCCCCGTGTCAGGCTCTGGGCTGATGACTCAGAGCCTGGAGCCTGTTTCCGATTCTGTGTCTCCCTCTCTCTCTGCCCCTCCCCCGTTCATGCTCTGTCTCTCTCTGTCCCAAAAATAAATAAACGTTAAAAAAAAAAAAAAAAAAAAAAAAAAGAAAACCAGCTCCATCCCTTTGGAACTGCATAACTTCAGGTGCATTCCTTACCCTTCCTGGAGTGTCAGTTTTCTTGACTGTATAATGGGAATATTAATAGTCACCCTATAGAGTTGGGGTGAGGTATAAATGGTTGCTCAGGTTTTTATGAGAATTAAATGAGATAATTCATATAAGGCTACTAGTACCCTTAGTTAAGGACTCAGTGGTCTCCATAACTCTTAGTAATCTGGATTACCTTTTGGTCATCTGTTAGCTTCTTTACTGTTTACTCCTGGGCCATATGAGACTTAA
Organism: Leopardus geoffroyi; assembly: GCF_018350155.1. Lineage (NCBI taxonomy): Eukaryota > Metazoa > Chordata > Mammalia > Carnivora > Felidae > Leopardus > Leopardus geoffroyi. The sequence goes on along the minus strand of NC_059339.1, from coordinate 7,146,786 downwards.
CCCTTTTCAATAAGTCTATTGCCTGCAGTCTAGAAAGTCATCCACAGGCATTATTTTGCTTCAAGTTGCTTAATGTAGCATTTCTAAATTACAGCTTGTTTACAAGGTGAAATCCAATGATATATTAGAGAGACTAGCCTTGAGTTCGGCGGACACCAGCGAGCAGACTAAATGGCAAAAACTCGTAGATGAAGCTAAGGAAAATCTACATAAAATCCAGGTGTGTTTTCCCTGTCATGTATGAGAGTATTCGGATTGATGGATTGAATAACATTTGGTTGCCTCATTATGTCTGGTATTTCTGAACCAGGACGATGAATTTGTGGTGAATTACTGCTTGGAGGCTCAGTGGATAACCTATGAAACCACCCAGGAAATGCTAAATTATGCAAAAACAAGGGTAAGTTTTTATAACATTTGTACCTGATAGTTTGTCTCGTGCAAGATAAACCGTCTCAAAAAAAAAGAATTGTGTCTCTGTCATAGACCTGTTTTTTTTGTTTGTTTGTTTATTTAATGTTTATTTATTTTTGAGAGAGAGCCTGAGCAGGGGCAGAGAGAGAGGGAGACACAGAATCCCAAGGAGGCTCCATGTTGTCAGCACAGAGCCCTATGTGGGGCTCGAACTCACAGACCTTGAGATCATGACCTGAGTCGAAGTCAGACAGTCAACCAACTGAGCCACCCAGGCGCCCATCATAGACCTGTTTTTAAATTTTTTTTTTTTTCAATGTTTATTTATTTTTGGGACAGAGAGAGACACAGCATGAACGGGGGAGGGGCAGAGAGAGAGGGAGACACAGAATCGGAAACAGGCTCCAGGCTCTGAGCCATCAGCCCAGAGCCCGACGCGGGGCTCGAACTCTGGGACCGCGAGATCGTGACCTGGCTGAAGTCGGACGCTTAACCGACTGCGCCACCCAGGCGCCCCTATAGACCTGTTTTTAAAGTGCATTTTTACGCTGTAGTTTCCCCTCTGAACTTTGATCACCATTGCTAGTTTTATTCCTTAAAATTAAGGTGTAACACATGGGCAAAATGTTATGAGTTGTTTTCATAAAATGCATTATTTTTTAAATATGTCATTTCTTTATTGTTCACGGTTCATCTCAGAGTTCAGTGCAATTTGATAATTTGTTTCCTTTCACAGAAAATCCATCTTTCATGAAAAAGCTAATATAGCAGATACTCTAACTGTGTTTCTTATTGTTCGTCTTAGCTTTTGAAAAAAGAAGATAAAACTGTTCCTGTCTATTCTGATGGCTTAAAAGAGGTAATTACATTGGACTTAATTTGAGGGCAAATATGTACCTTTACAATATGTTTTTCAGTTCAAGATAGACCTATATTTTTTTAAGAGTGTTATTTTAACTCTTGTTTTCTTACTGAAAAATGGGAATAATAGTACTTACAGGGTTACTTTGGAATCAGATGAATTAATTTATATAAATCATTTTGTGTAGTGCCTGGCACCTGTTAAGCACACAAATAAATGTAAACTGTGATGGTGATTATCAGAGTACAAAAGTATAATCCAGCTGGATTTTACCATAAGGCATTTATAAACCACTGGGAAAACTAATTTTGAAGGGCACCTATAGTCAGTGTGCAAATGCCTTCTCTTTTGCAGTTTTATTGCATTTAATGTGATTGGAAGTGTTTCCATTAGTCCACATTGTTTTTGTTTTGTGTTACATAAATGCAGTCCTATTTATGGGAATTGACCAATAATATGGGATGAAATGGGCATGTGTGTAAGACTTCTGAAACAGAATGCCTAATTTTTGGTGTTTTTAATTGTTATTGCTTGCAACTTTCAGATTATCAGATTATTTCTATTTAGGTACTAAGGGCTCATGCAAAATTGACTACTTTTTATGGAGCATTTGGACCAGAAAAATTCAGGTGAAAAATTCCTCATTTTTCATTTTTAGATTATGAATTAGGTTTTAGTTTAGAGTGTCATAAAAGATACAGTATTGCTTTGACTGAATGTGTTTCTGGGAATTGAGTGATGGAAAATACTATTTTCCTGATGAGTTTTAGATACTCTTCTGCACCATCTTTGGAAAACTGATAAATTTGAAAGGTGGGGCACCTGGGTGGCTCAGTTGGCTACGTATCCGACTTCGGCTCAGGTCATGATCTCACAGTTCATGAGTTCAAGCCCTGCATTGGGCTCTGTGCTGACAGCTCAGAGCCTGGAGCCTGCTTCAGATTCTATACCTCCCTCTCTCTCTGCCCCACCCCTACTTGCACTCTGTCTCTCAAAAATGAATAAACGTTAAAAAATTTTTTTAAATTTGGAAGGCAAATTTAAATGCATATACCTTTGCCCTAGCAATTTCACTTCTGGCAATTGATTCTGTTAGATATACTAACACGTACACCAAGAGTAGCATTATTTACATGTATGAGGTATACCTTAAAGATAAAACAAGTTACGGGGCGCCTAGGTGGCTCAGTTGGTTAATGTAACGCAGTTTTGGCTCAGGTCATGATCTCACAGTTCGTGAGTTCAAGCCCTGCATTGGGCTCCCTTCTAACAATGCAGAGCCTGCTTGGGATTCTTTCTCTCCCCCTCTCTCAACACTCCCTCCCCAGCTGAAGCTTGAGCTCTCTCTTAAAATAAATAAACTTTAGGGGCGCCTGGGTGGCGCAGTCGGTTAAGCGTCCGACTTCAGCCAGGTCACGATCTCGCGGTCCGTGAGTTCGAGCCCTGCGTCGGGCTCTGGGCTGATGGCTCAGAGCCTGGAGCCTGTTTCCGATTCTGTGTCTCCCTCTCTCTCTGCCCCTCCCCCGTTCATGCTCTGTCTCTCTCTGTCCCAAAAATAAATAAACGTTGAAAAAAAAAAAATTAAAAAAAAAATAAATAAATAAACTTTAAAAAATTTTTAAAAAAAGATAAGACAACAACAAAGAGAAGTTTTATTGTTTTCCTTATGGCTAGTCAATCTCCCTTTCCCTGCTAATTGCAATATTATGCTAACAACCTGGCATGTATTTGTCTGTCTCTGGACTTTGTATTTGGTTGATTTTATATTCTTTATTCACCAGTATGAAATAGTCTTGATTAATGTAACTTTAGAATGTCCTATTATCTGGTAGACTAACCCTACTGTACTTTCCCTTTCAGAATTTGGGAGGGCCATTTTCTCATGTTTGTTTTTCTGTATGATGTTTGGAATGAGAATCAGCTTACCCAGTTTAAAGAAATCTTATTTTTATTGGGATTTTAAGTTTTTATTTATTTCTATTTTTTATTGGGAATGTGCTGAATCTAAGATCAATTTGGGGAGAACCAGCATCTTTACAGTATTGAATCTTCCTATTTAAGGACAGTTTGTGTCTTCCTACTCATTCTGTTCTTTTTTTATGTTCACAGCAGTATCTATTCAGTTGCTTTCATACAGATTTTGTACACTTTTTGTTAATTTTATTTTAAATTGTTTTCTACTGTTATAAATAGGATGTTTCATCATATTTTTGAAAGACATGAAAAGCTGTTGATTTTAAATTGCTTTTTAACCAGATACTTTATCAAATTCCTTTATTATTCATAATGTTTCAGTTGATCTAATTTTTTCCAAGCATATAATTATATATTCAAATAATGATAATTTTGCCTCACTTTTTCTCTTTACCTAATCTCATCAGTGCATATAGAGCAGTATTAAATATAGTGGTAATAGGTATCCTTCTCTTGTAACTGGCGTTTATGGGAATCCTTATTTTGCTTTACAATTAAGCATGATATAGGCTTTTAGTGTGTTTCTCTTTTTATCATTTTAAGAATTTTAAGGAGGGGCGCATGGGTGGCTCAGTCGGTTAATCATCCGACTTCGGCTCGGGTCATGATCTCGCGGTTCGTGTGTTCAAACCCCGCGTCATGCTCTGTGCTGATGGCTCAGAGCCTGGAGCCTATTTCGGATTCTGTGTCTCCCTCTCTCTCTGACCCTCCCCCATTCATGCTCTGTCTCTCTCTGTCTCAAAAATAAATAAACGTTAAAAAAAAAAAAATTTTAAGGAAACATTCATCATCTATTTCTGAGCCTTTTGAGAGATAGAATGCACATGAGCAGGGAGGGGCAGAGACAGAGGGAGACCCAGAATTCCAAGCAGGCTCCATGTTGTCAGCACAGAGCTTGATGTGGGGCTTGAACTCATGAACCGTGAAATCATGACCTGAGCCGAAATCAAGAGTTGGATACTCAACCAACTGAGCCACCCAGGCACCCTATTTCTGAGCTTTAATCAGGACTGAGTTGGTCATACATTACTGGTTATAGCCAAAGACTAGAAATAACCTAAATGTTCAACTATGGGGGACTAGTTAAATAAAGAATAGTAAATCCATGTCATGGAATAATACGTAGTCCTTAAAAAGAATAACATTTATGTGTGCTAATTTGGTATAAGCACCAACTTAATGTAAAATGAGTTTTTCAAAGAACAGATAATATATAGAAAATTCTGATTTATTTTAAAACGTAAAATGGGGGCACCTGGGTGGCTCAGTCGGTTAACCATCCAACTTCGGCTCAGGTCATGATCTCATGGCTTGTAGATTAGAGCCCTGCATCGGGCTCTGTGCTGACAGCTTGGAGCCTGGAGCCTGCTTAGGATTCTGTGTTTCCCTCTCTCTCTGCCCCTCCCCTGCTCACTCTCTGTGCTTCTCTCTCAAAAACAAATAAACATTTAAGAAAAAAATTTTTAATACTTAAAATAATTGCTTGTTATGTAGTGATTGTCTCAGGAAGGACCTAGAAGAGGAGATATGGCTTTTGGAGAAGATGACAGGAGCTCTACAGGTCTGAGATAAGAAGAAAACATGCTTTTCACTGTATAATCTTTGGAACTTTTTTTAACTTTGAGGAAAAAACTAAAATGTCTAATGGTTTCTCCTTGCAATATATAACTTTAATTTTTTTTTTAAACCACTAATTTTTTTCCTCTCTGACTTTGCAGTGGTAGTTCTTGGATTGAATTTCTGAATAATGAAGATGACCTTAAGGATATCTTTTTACAGCTAAGAGAAGGAAACCTTGTTTGTGCACAGTACCTTTGGCTTCGACATCGGGTAATATGTTTTGTGTTTTGTCCTTAGTGGCTTTTATGGCTCCTGGGATAGGTGATTGAATCTGTTGTCTTCACATGGATGAGAAGGGTCACAGTTGTGAGTGGGTAATGGAATGCTTGATGAAAGTATCCTGATGATATTAAATTAGAGGTAAAGATACCTTAGAAACATATTTTATCTCATCATTCAAATCTAATTAACTCCTAAACTTAGTTCAAAAGGCAACATTTTGGGGCATCTGGCTGGCTGTGTCGGTAGAGCATGTGACTCTTGATCCTTGGGTTTGTGAGTTCGAGCCCCATGTTGAGTATAGAGGTTACTTAACAAGATCTTTAAAAAAAAAAAAAAGGTAACATTTTATTACATGATTTATTGATGGGCTTTCTTAAGTAGTGTTGGTGGAGAGGGTGTTCCTGTTGCAGCTCAGATTGTGGGAAAGGATTGCCCATTAACACTGCTGCTCTGAATCCCTTCAATGTTGACAGATATACTTAGGTGCCAAAAGTGGTATCTTGGTGTGACGTCAGTAATGGACACGTTGCTTGTTAGGATTTGTACTTTGACCTGCTGCTAAATTTTCCTTTCCCTGCCAGTTTCTCTCCACTTAATTTGTTAGTTGGTACTTGTTGCCATGAAAGCTCGTGGAGTTTGTGGCTGCCGGTGACTCCCTGGTATAGAGCAAATCACCCTTAGTGCTTATAATTAAATCAGTACATTATTTCATAACAAGTCTTTTCCATTTTGGGAGGCTGTCACTTTAAATCTGTCTGAGAGGTCTTAATTTCTCACCCTGTATAATTTAGGCAAACTTTGAAAACAGATTTGATGTGAAAATGCTTGAGAACTTGCTCAACTCAATTTCTACACCAGTGTCTTTGCAAAAGCTTTGTCCATGGCTTAAAAATGATGTGATCCCATTTGTGAGAAGGGCTGTACCTGAAGGGCAGGTGAGTTACCTTTAGTATTTCCATTCTGGATCGTCCAAGTCCAGTCTTTGCCTTATGTCATAGTAAATTACACTAACACCAGTTAGTTCTTTACTGTCTCTGTTGAAAGATTACCAAGGGGGGTTTTAAATTATTCCAGTGATTGTCTGCCGAGTATTTTATTTTTAAGTAATATGTCTGTTTCAGAAAATTCTGGCAAAATGGTTGGAACAAGCAGCCAGAAACCTTGAATTAACTGATAAGGTAATACCAGTATAATTTACACTGAACAGACATTTCAAACACTCCCAGTGGCTTACAACATCACGTTGCATGGCTTCTGTTACTCTTCACAGGCAAACTGGCCAGAAAATGGACTTCAACTGGCAGAAGTCTTTTTTACAGCAGAAAAACCAAATGAGTTGGTGTTGGTGTCCTGTTGGCAATGGATTTCCTTGGTATGATCTGGATAATGACTTTTTAGTAGTAAAGCACTCAATTTATATTAAAGAGTTTGTCTACGTGTACTTAGAAATACATCCATTTCTTAAATTTTCTGTTTATGAGTTCTTCTTTCATGTAGTTTTAAAATAAAAAAAGAAAATTTTTCTTTTTTTTTCTTTTTGATTCTCCTGTCACAGCTTCAGCCTATTTTAATGCTCTGTTTTTCTCTATTGATCAAACCAAATGGGAAACAGTAGATAAACATACTCCTAAGTAGTATAATTGGGATTTTCTGCATTGGCAGCATTTCATAGTCCTTTAAAAGAATGAAATTTATTAATGCATTAGGATTAGTTTTCAAAGACTTACTTAAACCAACAAACCACTCCCTGTTCTGATTGCATTTCTTAGATTTCTAATAGCCATTATGGCTTAAGTACCAGTGAATTTTTTTTTTTTTTTATTAAAAAAATTTTTTTTTTCAACGTTTATTTATTTTTGGGACAGAGAGAGACAGAGCATGAACAGGGGAGGGGCAGAGAGAGAGGGAGACACAGAATCGGAAACAGGCTCCAGGCTCTGAGCCATCAGCCCAGAGCCCGACGCGGGGCTCGAACTCACGGACCGCGAGATCGTGACCTGGCTGAAGTCGGACGCTTAACCGACTGCGCCACCCAGGCGCCCCACCAGTGAATTTTTTTAAAGATGAAACTGAAAAAAATTCTGGGTCTTTTTTGACTGAAAAAAATAGCAGTGCTAGAAAGGGAACTAAGCTCAGAAATGCTGATGTTATGTTTGATGTTAATTTTTTTTTTTTTTAATTTTTTTTAAACGTTTTTATTTATTTTTGAGACAGAGACAGAGCACGAACGGGGGAGGGTCACAGAGAGAGGGAGGCACAGAATCTGAAACGGGCTCCAGGCTCTGAGCTGTCAGCACAGAGCCCGACGCGGGGCTCGAACCCACAGGCCGCGAGATCATGACCTGAGCCGAAGTCGGACGCTTAACCGACCAAGCCACCCAGGCGCCCCTTGTTTGATGTTAATTTGAGGTTCATGAACTGAATTAATAATTTGGCTTCTGAATTTTTAATTTCTTTTTCCCCTTAAGTTTCTAAAAACTAGAAAGGATTTATAAGTTTGTCGGGGTACCATAAATTCATTTATAAACTAATATGTGAGACATCCCCTTACAATTTCAACTTGGAAGTATTAAGGACTTAAGTACCAGAAGGTATGACTTTATATAAGGTCATAATATGCATTATGAAATTGCATTGATTCCTTAAATTTCTAAATTTATCAAAATACATACTGAACTTCCTCCTTTCTGACACAGCAGATTCTTGCCAGTAATTGTACTTACTGATTATATACTGTTAAAAATTAAATGGGAATTTTTTCTATGCATTTCAAGTATATTGATATATGTACATTTAATATATGATGTATATTGATCATTATAACAGATTTTTCCATAGAAGAGATTTTTCTCTTGCTTATAAAATCCTACTTTTGTTTTTTCTCTGTTGTCTTTTATCAATAGTGAAAATTGTGTTCTTGTATATAAGTTTAGGAAATGTTTCAATTTTATATCTGATCTTGATCTGTATAGAGAGGATATTGAGGGCCATCTAAATGATGTTTTTATACTTAAGTATAAAAATATAACACTAACATTCAGGGGTGGCTCAGTCGGTGGAGTGTGTGCTCTTGATCTCTGGGTTGTACGTTCAACCCCATGTTGAGTGCAGAGATTGCTTAAAAACTAAAATCTTAAAACAAAATAAAAATAAAACATTAAAAAAAATTATACTAACATTGAAGTTTTTCTGTGTATTTTTTTTGAGAGGGAAAATTGCTTTTAGATTTCTGTTGGATTCTGATCTGTCAATTTGTACTAGTTTATGAGTTAAAATTCTACAAAATTTAAAGGTATTAGGTGCAGATTTCCTCTGAAGACCATAATCACGGCCAATTCTTATTTTATATGAAATAATTCTTTTTTTTTTAAGTTTACTTATTTATTTTGAGAGAGACAGAGACACCACAAGTGGGGAGGGGCAGAGAAAGAGAGAGAGGGAGAGAGAATCCCAAGCAGGCTCCACATGGCCAGTGCAGAGCCCAGTGTGGGGCTCAAACCACGAAGCCATAAGATTATGACCTGAGCCAAAACCAAGAGTCAGACACTTAACCGACTGAGGTACCCAGGCACTCCTTATCTGAAATAATTCTGACTTTTTGTATATTTCCTTCTCACACTTCTGTTTTAGAAGGATTATCAAAACACAGAGGAAGTATGTCAGCTAAGGACTTTGGTAAATAACTTGCAGGAGTTGATCACATTGCATAGGAAATACAACTGCAAACTGGCCCTCTCTGATTTTGAGAAGGTAAAAGTCTAGACTTTTCAGAAGTATTATTAGTTTTTAATCACAGCCACTATGGCTAGAGCTTGCATCTATACCATCTTTCTTTTGGCATCCAGGAGAATACAACCACCATTGTGTTCCGGATGTTTGATAAAGTGTTAGCCCCAGAGCTGATTCCTTCCATCTTAGAGAAGTTTATAAGAGTTTACATGAGGGAACATGGCTTGCAAGAGGAGGAACTTCTCCTGCTCTACATAGAGGTAACTTCTTTAGATCTAGTCTTTTTTCCTTGCCTCTGTGCAATGTGTCATTATATTAAACATTTAACCTTTAAGAAATGTCATACTTTACCATTAGGATTTATGCAGCATGTTGTATTGGCAAGGTTATGTGGGATAACTGCCACTGATTGATGGTAACCTTGGGCAAAATGGGATAATATAATTAATTATTCCTCCAAATTGTTATTGTGAAATAATAGGAGCATAAGCTCAACAAATGTTAGCAATTATTTTCACACATTAATAAGCTGCAATAATCTTATTTGTAAATTCTTCAAGAATGTTTCCTTCTTAAGTTTTCTGTACCATATAAAACCTAAGGCTTTGGCAATTTTGTCTTTCTCGAGTATTGTTTAACATTCATGGCTAAGTAGTTTTTGTTTTTGTTTTTGTTTCATGTCCAAAACAGCTATTTATCTCTATCTGTGTTTTACTTTTTGTGTATGTGAGAGTTTTAAATAAAAAATATATATATGTTTATCCCCTTTTAGGATTTAAGCTGCAATAATCTTATTTGTAAATTCTTCAAGAATGTTTCCTTCTTAAGTTTTCTGTACCATATAAAACTTAAGGCTTTGGCAATTTTGTCTTTCTCGAGTATTGTTTAACATTCATGGCTAAGTAGTTTTTGTTTTTGTTTCATGTCCAAAACAGCTATTTATCTCTATCTGTGTTTTACTTTTTGTGTATGTGAGAGTTTTAAATAAAAAGTATATATATGTTTATCCCCTTTTAGGATTTATTGAAGAGATGTAGCTCAAAGTCCACCTCACTCTTTGAAACTGCATGGGAAGCAAAAGCCATGGCAGTAATAGGATGTTTATCTGACACAGATGTAAGTATGTCGTGACCGTGCAGATTTTCCTTTTGAGTGTTGCATCTTGTCTTAAAACTTTTTCTCTAATCACAAAAGCAACATATATTTGTTTAAAAAATTTTTTTCAGAGCGCCTGGGTGGCTCAGTCGGTTAAGCGGCCGACTTTGGCTCAGGTCATGATCTCGCGGTCCGTGAGTTCGAGCCCCGCGTCGGGCTCTGTGCTGACAGCTCAGAGCCTGGAGCCTGTTTCAGATTGTGTGTCTCTCTCTCTCTCTGACCCTCCCCCGTTCATGCTCTGTCTCTCTCTGTCTCAAAAATAAATCAACGTTAAAAAAAAATTAAAAAATAAATAAATAAAAATAAAAATTTTTTTTCTTTAATGTGTATTTATTTTTGAGAGACAAAGACAGAGCATGAGTGGGGGAGGGGCAGAGAGAGGAAGACACAGAATCCGAAGCAGGTTCCAGGCTCTGAGCTGTCAGCATAGAGCCCAATGCAGGGCTCAAACTCACAAACCATGAGATCATGACCTGAGCCGAAGTTGGACGCTTAACCAACTGAGCCACCCAGGTGCCCTGCAACACAATATTTGCTAAGGAGAATTTGTGAGGTTTGGAAAAAGAATTTAAAAAAAAGAAAAAAAAAAACCCCAAATTCCATTTTCTTTAATTATAAAAAGTAAAAACTTTCTCATCCCATTCTTAGAACTATCGTGGATGATGGGATGCATATATTTCTAGGCTTTTCTATGATAATACAAACATGGAAACATTTTTTTTTTGAAACATTTTTTATTTTGACTTCTCACTGTTACTGGACACCATCATAAAAATATGAATTAAAATCCTGAAAAATATTTTTTAAAAAAAAAAATTTTTTTTTTCAACGTTTATTTATTTTTGGGACAGAGAGAGACAGAGCATGAACGGGGGAGGGGCAGAGAGAGAGGGAGACACAGAATCGGAAACAGGCTCCAGGCTCTGAGCCATCAGCCCAGAGCCCGACGCGGGGCTCGAACTCCGGGACCGCGAGATCGTGACCTGGCTGAAGTCGGACGCTTAACCGACTGCGCCACCCAGGCGCCCCGTGAAAAATATTTTTAAACAGAGACTAGAGTCTGTAGGAATAGAGGTATATGATTTAACTTTCAGCAGAGAAAATATTTTTCTGAGTTTTTCTAAATAATAAAATTGTACTTTATGTGTGAAAACTGGAAGAAATATGTATTTTTGCAATCAGAGGGAATATTCTCAGAGTACTGCACAGTGGATATAAGACACCTACTGTAGATTAGACAGTGTCATTAGTTTGCATGAGACATAAATCTGAGGCCTCTTCATGATTGGTGTGTGTGTATCTTTGTAGCTCATATTTGATGCTGTGCTTAAGATCATGTACGCTGCGGTGGTTCCCTGGAGCGTAGCTGTGGAGCAGCTGGTGAGACAGCATTTAGAGATGGACCATCCCAAGTAAGATGACAGTCTCCCAAATAGTTGTTTTGGTGTTGGATAAACCTCATGTTTTCACTTGACATCTATTTATGGTTTTCTTTCCTTTACTGTGTCCCTTATTATTTCATTAAAAAAATACAATCCATGTTAATATCAACAATTTCCTTTTAGGGTCAAGTTATTGCAGGAAAGTTATAAACTAATGGAGATGAAAAAACTTTTACGAGGTTATGGAATAAGGGAGGTGAATCTCTTAAACAAGGAAATCATGGTAAGTACAATAGTTGAAGAGTCTTTTAACTCCTCTGTTCCATGTTGAAAGCAACTTGGAAAATGTAACGAGGACTTTATATTCTTTTTTTTTTTTTTTTTTAATTTTTTTTTTCAACGTTTGTTTGGGACAGAGAGAGACAGAGCATGAACGGGGGAGGGGCAGAGAGAGAGGGAGACACAGAATCGGAAACAGGCTCCAGGCTCTGAGCTATCAGCCCAGAGCCCGACGCGGGGCTCGAACTCACGGACCGCAAGATCGTGACCTGGCTGAAGTCGGACGCTTAACCGACTGCGCCACCCAGGCGCCCCATATATTCTTAAAAGCTCATAGGGCTAGGTTACTCACTACTTTCCTTTTGTTAGACAGAATGTGAGTAGGATCTTCAGGGGTATCTGGCTGGCTCAGTCAGTGGAGCATGTGACTCTTGACCTAAGGGTTGTAAGTTTGAACCTCATGTTATGTGTAGAAATTACTTAAAAAAATAAAAGAAGACCTTTTCAAAAGGAGTGTATCAGATCATCAAGTTGTACATCTGAAGTATATGCAACGTTTATTTGTCACACATACCCCAGTAAAGCTGGGCGATGGGGAAGAAGGTAGACAGGACTGTCATAAAATTCAGAATATAAATCATGTTTTAATTTTTCACACAGCTTTGTTTTTTGCTGCTTGGTTTTAATTTGATGAGTACTTTGCCCTTACGAACAAAGGATTTCTGGGTTCTCTGAGATTTCATGACGAAGAAAGTATATATTGTATATTGTCTCTGTTTCAGAGAGTGGTCAGATATATTCTTAAACAAGATGTTCCATCTTCTTTAGAAGATGCTTTGAAGGTGGCCCAAGCATATATGTTACCTGATGATGAAATTTATAGTCTAAAGATTATTGACCTGATAGATAGAGAACAGGTATGAGTTTTATATTATCCTTTCTTAGATTTCTTTGTCAACTAAATCTGTAAAAGCGCATATCAATCAAATTATCTGACTAGATTAGCACAAAAGAAAGTTACACCAAGGTGAAAATATTGGATGTTAGATTGGCCGCATGTTTCATAACTGTAGGTTCTTTAAAAAGTATTTAGTGACTGGCTCTTGGGCTTTCATACTATTTGGTTGTTATGAAACATAGACTCATGTTTTATATACGCTGTAGGACCCTTTGATTCCAGAGTAGGATATTCTTTTTTTTTTTGTATTTTAAGTGTCTTTATTTTGATATAATTCGATAACCATGAGCATACTTAAGAGTCACAACATACAAAGGTTTGTATTTTAATTTTATCTTTTTGTTTGCTATTGTCAAAACCAGAATTAGCAAATTTTTTAAAACATCAGACTATATTCTATTTTTTTAAATGACGTCTTTTCACCTTTAAGTAGAAAAGGAAGAGGTAAGTCCAAACTTCCAAACTGTCCTTTACACTTTTCTTCCTTTCAAACACTGTTAAAGGGTGAAGACTGTGTGCTTCTGTTGAGGTCTTTGCCTCCTGCTCAAGCAGAGAAAACTGCAGAACGGGTAATCGTATGGGCACGACTGGCATTACAAGAAGAACCGGATGATTCTAAAGAGGTGAGATTTTCACTAAATAAAATATAGATGAATCCAATATTTATGGATATTAATCAACAGGATAGAAAAGATGGATAAGCAAAATATGAATATCTGCTCTTCTCATTGCTAGAATGTTCTAATGTAAAAATCCCTGTGTAAATTCACTACATAGAAAAGAACCACATATGGCTGCCTCGGAGCAGTGGCTTGAGCCCACACTGAATAATCAAGGATCTGCAAACCAGGATTAATTGAACTAGTTGTTGTACACAAAGGGTTTTCCATAAAGCCATGCAATATAAAGTATTTTGTGTTGTATAGGACGTAGTCATTACTATCAAATAATGTCAGGCACAGAACCCATGTAAATCTCAATAATCTTAGAATGTTGAACTTAGGCACAATTTTAAAAGAGCCACTTCACTTCTTGAGAGAGATGAGGAACCAAATACCTAATTTTTTCAGGACACTTGAGGGTTTTTTTACCGTTTATCCCCCATCCTGTGTCAGCAGTCCACTTTAGTAATTTTTTACCTTTAGGGAAATAAGTTTGGTTATTTTGGTATCTAATATTTGTTATACTATTAGAATGCTGGGGGCTTAGGTTAAATAGGTTAAATGAATTGTCCACTTTCCTCTTCACAACAACATTCTGAGATGGGTCCTGTTGTCAGCTCCTTATAGATTAAGTTCAGAAACTAACATTTTAAGATGAGTGACTTTCCCAGCGTTATTAGAAAGTGGCAGAACCTCACCTCAAACCATCTGATACCAAAGTCTGTGTTCTTAACCACCAGCTCGGACTGCGCCCCAGAGTGGAAATACTTGAATACTTTGTGTGGACCTTGCACTTGCTAAGCATTTCACATACATCATGTCTTCAATTAAAGCTTTTCCTCCTTTGATTTTTCTTGTCTTTTTGTTTGTTTTCATCTTTTTCAGTCCTTTTTTTTTTTTTTTAATGTTTATTTTCTTGAGAGAGAGAGTGCTAGTTGGGGAGGGGCAGAGAGAGAGGGAGACACAGAATCTGAAGCTGGCTCCAGGCTCTGAGCTGTCAGCACAGAACCCGACCAATGCAGGGCTCGAACTCACGAACTGTGAGATCATAGCCTGAGCCGAAGTCAGACGTTCAACCAACTGAGCCACCCAGTTGCCTCAAATCTTTTTCAGTCTTGAAGATAATGATTATTTCTTAGACTTCCATTCTCTGGGCTTAAACAAGTTCAGTTCTTTTTAACTTTTCCAGAGAGCTTTTCCAAACGTTTTGTCAAATAAAAACTATTTAAAAAACAAAACCAAAGTGACGATTAATTACAGTGTAGCTGAGGGGTGCCTGAGTGGCTGTCTCTCTCTCTCTCTCAAAAATAAAAAAAACACATTACATATGTAAAAAAAATAGTGTAGCTGAAAGGTGTGATTTGGGGATTTGCCTGCTCTATGGTATTTCTAAATCATATATCCAAGCGTTCATACCAGCGTTTTTCATGTTTACATTCTATGCGATTCAATTATCCATTTCTCAGCGGCTTGACTCCCTGTGATGACTGACCTCTCATTTTTTTTTCAGCCATTTTACTGTTTTTTTTTTCTGATTTCATGGCTTTTGTGTATTTGTTTGTATGTGTACTTCACTAGTAGTGAATAAAAGAGTGAATAAAAAGTACGAATAAAAGAAATATGTTTTATTTTCTATTTTCCTTTTAAGGACAAGGCCTGGAGAATGTCTGTAGCGAAGACATCTGTAGACATTCTTAAAATGCTATGTGACATCCAGAAAGGTACATTCTACCTTTGTGCCTTCATCTTGGTTTTGTGCCTAAGCTTGCCCTTTCCAGGAAGGAGCATCAGTGACAGCCCTCGTCCTTATCCTTGTTTTTTCTTGCTTTGTCTTCATTGACCCCACCCATTTTTCCTCATGAAAAGTCTTCCTTACTTTATTCTTTTGATTAGTAGTGTAAAAACAGAAACCTCTAAAATCACCTGACCATTTGTTTATATGCTTCGGTAAGCTCTTTGAGGCTCGATTGGATTTCTTTGGTGCCTTGCGCTTACTGCTCAGATTTCTCACTTATCGTTTGGTCATGGTCAGGCAAAAACCTGTTTAAACTTGAACTTAAGTAAAACATTAACAAAGTAACTCTTGGGGGGAAAAAGCTAAAATTTATTTCGGAGTAACTGCCATTTCTCTTGTAACCCATAAGCTGCTCTTTTCTATCTTCAGAAAGAATAGATTTTTTGTACTTAAATTCTCTTACCTCAGCTTCTGAAAAGAACTACTGAAGACTTAAGATAAAAGACCCATAGCCAATTAAAATATTAGCTTTAAAAAAACCCTGATAAGGGGCACCTGGCTATCTCAGTCGGTGGAGCATGTGACTTTTGATCTCAGGGTCTTGAGTTCAAGCCCCATATTGGGCATGGAGGCTACTTAAAAAAAAAAAAAATCTGGGCGCCTGGGTGGTGCAGTCGGTTAAGCGTCCGACTTCAGCCAGGTCACGATCTCGCGGTCCGTGAGTTCGAGCCCCGCGTCGGGCTCTGGGCTG
Organism: Leopardus geoffroyi; assembly: GCF_018350155.1. Lineage (NCBI taxonomy): Eukaryota > Metazoa > Chordata > Mammalia > Carnivora > Felidae > Leopardus > Leopardus geoffroyi. The sequence goes on along the minus strand of NC_059339.1, from coordinate 7,131,043 downwards.
ATGGCTCAGAGCCTGGAGCCTGTTTCCGATTCTGTGTCTCCCTCTCTCTCTGCCCCTCCCCTGTTCATGCTCTGTCTCTCTCTGTCCCAAAAATAAATAAACGTTGAAAAAAAAAATAAAAAAAAAAATCTAATAAGAGGGGAATTTGGATGTCTACTATAACTTAAAAAAATTTAATTACAGACAATCTGCAGAAGAAGGATGAATGTGAAGAAATCCTGAAACTATTTAAAGCTGTTGCTAGCTTACAGGTAAAGATGTTAAGTTATGTTGAACATTATTACTTTACTGATTATGTTACTTATCACTGCATTTGACATGGATGATCAGTCCATCCTTCAAACTTTCTGTACTGGTCTTCAATAATTTTATTTTGTGGGCGCCTGGGTGGCGCAGTCGGTTAAGCGTCCGACTTCAGCCAGGTCACGATCTCGCGGTCCGGGAGTTCGAGCCCCGCGTCGGGCTCTGGGCTGATGGCTCAGAGCCTGGAGCCTGTTTCCGATTCTGTCTCCCTCTCTCTCTGCCCCTCCCCTGTTCATGCTCTGTCTCTCTCTGTCCCAAAAATAAATAAACGTTGAAAAAAAAAATTATAAAAAAATAATTTTATTTTGTTATTTTTTTTTAATGTTCATTTATTTTTGAGAGAGAAAGTGCAAGTGAGGGAGAGGCAGAAAGAGAAGGGGACAGGGGATCTGAAGCTGGCTCTGCACTGAAAGCAGGGAGCCCGATGTGGGGCTCAAACCCACAAACCATGAGATTATGACCTGATCCCAAGTTGGATGCTCAACCAACTGAGCCACCCATGTGCCCCAAGCCTTCGGGAATTTTAATTACAGCGTACTGGTTTTCCTTTTTTTCTCTCATTTGTAAAACAACCTGGGGTGCCTGGGTGGCTCAGTCGGTTAAGCATAGGACTCTTGATTTTGGCTCAGGTCATGGTCTCACCGTCACAGCTTGTGACATTGGTCACAAAGTTTGAGATCTCGTGAGATTGAGCCCCAGGCTCTTCACTGACAGCAGGGAGCCTGCTTAGGACTCTCTCCCTCCCTCTCTACTCTACCCTCACAAACATATGCGTTTTCTCTGTCAAAAATAAATAAATAAAATTTAAAAATAAAAGGAAAAAACAATTTTATGGAGATGTAATTCACATACCATACTGTTCATCTATTTAAAGTGTATAATTCAGTGCTTTTGGCATATTAATAATTTTGCATAATTGTGGTAACAATGTAAAATTTGCCATTTTACCCATTTTTCAATATATAGTTCAATGGCATTAATTACACTTACAATGTTGTGACCTTCACCACCATCTACTTTTCGTCACCTCAAGCAGAAACTTTTTATCCATTTTACCCATTTTTACCCATTAAGCAGTAACCCCCCGTTCCCCTCTCCCTCCAACCCCTGGAAACCTTTGATCTACTTTCTCTGAATTTGCCTTTCTGTAGATTTCTTATAAGTGGAATCCTACAATATTTATCTCATTGTGTCTGGCTTCTCTCAGTCAGCATGTTTTCAAAGTTCCTCCATGTATCAGGTGTCAGTGCTTCATTCCTTTAACACCTGACTCATGTTCCATTGTAGGAGTGGACCACATTTTGTTTATTCCTCTGTTGATAGACACTTAAGTTGTTTTTTCTTTTTGGCTATTGTGAGTAATGCTGCAGTGAACATGGTGAGCTCATCACCTGAACCCACTACTCGGACCCCATCTGTCTGACCTCAGTACCCTTGCTTATTCTACTTAGCACTGCCTCAGCAGCAATAAATAGTTAAAATAAGATTGCTGAAAATAAAAAATATATATCCTTGGGGGCACCTGGGTGACTCAGTTGATTAAACGTTCGATTTTGGCTCAGGTCATGATGTCACAGTTTGTGAGTTCAAGCCCTACCTTGGGTTCTCTGCCCCTCCCCAGCTTGTGTTTTTTCAAAAATAAAACATTAAAAACATATATATATCTTCTTGAAAAATCATGAGCTATATTGACTACACACAGAAGCTACATTCCTTGGGAAAAAGATGCACATTGAAAAGAGAAACTTCGTGGTTTAATCACTTGTATATTTATCTTTGACTAGATTATACATGGATGCTACATAATTCAAAAGGCTTTAAAAATGGTTAAAATGGTGAATTTTATGTATATTTTACCACAATAAAAAATAAACTTACTAAAATTCTGTACTGCATGTTGTAAACAATAAGGAATTAACTCTTTGACAAAAAAAAAAAGTTTGAAAGAATATATAGTGAAAACCAAGTCTTCCTCCTATCCTGATATTCCAGCTATCCAGTTTCCCACATTAGATGCAACTGCTGTTGCCAGTTTCTTGCGTATTTTTCTAGAGATAGTCTGTGGTTATATAAGCATAAACATTTCTGTGGTTCCTAATAAAGAGAGAATTGTGACATATAATGAATAAAGTCTTCCACAACTTATCTGTAGTAAACATTCTATTTATTTTTATAAATAAGTATTTCTACATGATGCATCCCCTTTGGGAAAGATAACTAATATTTTTGGGGGAAAAGCCTCAGTTTCAAAATTTTACATTTTATAAATAACTGCACCATAGATTAAGTTATGCAGGCATCCAAAATAATATTTGTGAAGTCTGTGTAATGACAGGAGAAAGGAGAAATGCCATAGTGTTAACTGGAGAAGGTAACATATGAAATTTCCCATGTAGCCACAAAATGCTGGTGAAGAAAACTGAAAAGAAATACCAAGGAAATGGTCACTGCTTATTAGGATAACCAGTTCTCAGCTCAGGTGTGTTTGCTCCCAGGGAGTACTTGGCACTGTGAAGGGAGTTTTGATAGTTTTTGATTGTCACAAGTGGTAGAAGGAGGGTGCTAGTGGCATCTAGCAGGTAGAGGCCAGGGATGCTGCTACAGGGCACAGGACAGCCCTCACAACAAAGGATCTGGCAAGATTGAGAAACCTTGCTGTAGAGTACTGCATCAAAACAGAAGGTCTAGGGGGCACCTGACTGGTTCAGTTAGAAGAGCACGTGACTTGATCTTGGGATCGTGAGTTTGAGCCCTATGTTAAGTGTAGAGATTACTTAAAAAAAAATAGAAGAAGGGGAAAGAAGAGGAGAAGAGGAGGAGGGGAGGGAGGAGAGCCAGAAGAAGAGGGGGAGAAGAAGGTGATCTCACTGCCTCTTGGTATCCTTCCCTGGGCCTCAGTGGGATTTTTTTTTAATCGAGTAAAAAAAATAAATTCTAAGTCTGGAGTTAGCAGCCAAAAGGAATTTTTACAAAAAAGAGCAAAGCTGGTTTCTTCAGTCACCCAAACCTAATACTTAATTCTGTCACTTTTGCTATTCAAGGATTCCCCACAATAAAGAATGATCTGACACCAAGAAATGGTGTCAATAGTGCTGACATTTAGAAAATCCTGGGTGAAGGGGCGCCTTGGTGACTCAGTTGGTTAAAGCGTCTGACTTCGGCTCAGGTCGTGATCTTGCAGTTTATGAGTTCAAGCCCCGCATCAGGCTGTCGGCTGTCAGTGTGCAGCCTGCTTTGGATTATCTGTCTCCCTCTCTGCCCCTCCCTTGCTCTCGCTCACTCTCTCTCGCGCTCTCTCTCTCTCTCTTAAAAATAAACATTGAAAAAAAAAGGAAAAGAAAAAATCCTTGGGTTAAAATGGTTTTTCCTATTTTGCAAACTTATTATAGTATTATTTTCATAACTTGAAATATAAAGTCTTAAATTCTTAATTAACATGGGAATTGTCTTTGAGGGAGAATAAGGAGAGATTTGAGACTCGCCAGTGGTTTTTAACAACAGACGAAGTGAGCAGATGTGGCACGCTGTCCTGTTTGCCTTCCTAGGAGAACTTCGAGGTCTTCCTGTCCTTTGGAGATTACAGCAACAGTGCCCTGGTCTCAGAGCTCCGTGAACAGTACATCAGAGCTCACGAAGTCACACAGACCAAACACAAATCCCAGAGCTCTGCAGAGCCTCCAGCTGCCGAGGACAAGAGCCCGAGCACCAAGTCTAAGCTGCACAGACAGGCGCTGACCCTGCACGTGTCCACACAAGAGCGGGAGGCCGAGCTGACCTTGAGAGCCTTAAACCATGGGAACCTGGAAGCAGCGCTGAGAAGATGCAGGTGAGCCCCGGCCCCGTGCACACATAGCTTGTCTGAAAGGAACACATGCTTCCTTGACTTCTTTGGTAATAGGGTTAGGCCAGTGACCTTTTCATTTGCATGGATATCATTCTTGGTTTCTCGCCCTCAGAGCCTAGTTTAGGTCACAAAATGGTAGCATAGCAGGCAGGTAACTCACATGATGTGAGTCGTTAGGTAATCTAACCATGGAATTTAGGTTGCCTTGCCCTCTGACAGTTAATAATGTCCCAAATAAGTTAAAAGACAAAGCACATTAGATGACATAAAAACATTTTTAAAGAGATTTTATTTTTTATTTATTTTTTAGTGTTTATTTTCATTATTTTTTAAGTTTATTTATTTACTTTGAGAGCCAGAGAGAGCACTAACAGCGGAGGGGCAGAGAAAGAGAGGGAAAGAGAGAATCCTAAGCAGGCTCCACACTGTCAACACAGAGTCCGATGCAGGGCTCGAACCCACCAACCGTGAGATCATGACCTAAACTGAAACCAAGAGTCAGACCCTTAACCGACTGAGCCATCCAGCCACCCCAATGTATGTTTATTTTTGAGAGAGAGAGAGACAGAGCGTGAGTCGGGGGCAGAGAGAGAGACACACACAATCTGAAGCAGGCTCAAGGCTCTGAGCTGTTATCACACAGCCCAATGCGGGGCTCGAACTCATGAGCCACGAGATCATGACTTGAGCCACAGTCAGACATGTAACGGAGCCAGCCAGGCGCCCCTTTTTAAAGAGGTAGTGTTCATATATTAACCCAAGAAAGGCAAATGCATTTGCTTTTGCTCCAAGTATTCTCACTTTTGACACTTCCTTTTTTCCAGAGACTTGTTTAAGTATCACCGCAATGCCGACACTGGGAAGTTGCTGTTTTTGACGTGTCAGAAGCTTTGTCACATGTTGGCTAATGACATTCCAATGGCAACACCCGTGGGCCTCAATCTTCCTTCTGAAATACATGCTCTAGCTTGCCAAGCTGCCACCATCTGCAGCCCAGGTGACAGGGTGTATAATATAGTTTTGTGTTCTGTGTCTCATTTCACACGGATCTCCCACGTGTGCTGTCTCTTCACAATTGGACATGGCCATAAAGACAAAAGATCGTTCTCTCCATTTTACAAAGAGCCAGTCATAATTGATTCTCCATGGGGAATATTGTTTCAAAATATTTACGGATATTAACAATGTCATTTCCAACTGTTGATAATAATCACTTTGATGGGATTGTGAAGTTCCTTGCCTCTCCACATATGAGGTTACATCTCAGCCAAGCTTATGTAAAAATTTAAACTGCATTATTGAGGGTAGTCAAAGCTGTGTGGAAACCGTTCTATCTTGTGGCCTTCTTTAGAATTTGAATGGTAATTATTAAAAGATTGTTTTCATTATTCCAAACACGTGGAATATTAGTGTAATGATTTTTCTCCATTTTCTTTCAGATTTTTTGCTAGATGCTTTAGAACTATGTAAATATACATTAACAGCAGTAGAGCTTTCCAGACAGTGCCAAATGGATGACTGTGGAATTCTAATGAAAGTAAATTGCCTTTAAATTTCTTTTTCTTAAACCAAATCCCTGCCCGCCCATTATGAACCACTTTTAAATCACTTGTATAGTTTATAAAAATATCAAATCTACCTCTTGTGGGTTTTTTAAATTTATTTTTTTTATTTTTTTAATGTTTATTTTTGAAAGAGAGAGAGAGCAGGGTAGGGGCAGAGAGAGGGGGGAGACACAGAATCCGAAGCAGGCTCCAGGCTCTGAGCTGTCAGCATAGAGCAAGACGCAAGGCTCAAACTCATGGACCATGAGATCGTGACCTGAGCTGAAGTTAGACACTTAACTGTCTGAGCCACCCAGGTGCCCCTACCTCTTATGTTTTCTTATTCTAGACCGGAAAACTCAAGGGCATGAAACCTCTTTTTCAGTGACATTTATTGGCTTTAAGTTGCCCTATCTTTTGAAATGTTGGGCCTCAAAAAAGGCATCTCTGGACATTGTCCTTATCTTAGAGTAACGGTTTAATTTAAAATGGCATTATCATAAGCCACAGACTACCCAGAGGAAGCAGACTACACAGTTGTATTTGACCATCCAAACTGCATTTGGCTCTAGTACATCTGATTCTGGGTTCTGCTTAGTGAAGATGATATTTGTGTTTTGGAGTGTATTTACTTGGGTCTTTTCTGTGATTTGGTATTTAGACTTCCTTTGGAACTCAAAAAGATCCATATGAAGAGTGGTCTTACAGTGACTTCTTCAGTGAAGATGGGATAGTTCTGGAGTCACAGATGGTGCTGCCTGTTATTTATGAATTGATTGCGTCACTTCTGCCTCTGGCTGGTAAATGTCACTTGTGTTGTTATTTTCTATGTATTTCTGCTTTATGCAAGTTTTAAAGTGTGGAGGTTTGGAACTAGGACTGCACATGGCAATATGGTGAATCTCGCAGGCACAATGCTGACCAAAAGAAGCCAAATACAAAAGAACACGTCATACTATATGATTTCATTCACGTAAAGTGCAAGGACAGGCTATAAAGAAGCCGTGCTGTCCGAAGTCAGGGGAATGGTTACTCTTGAGGGTGGATAATGACTGGAAAGGGGGAAGAGAGAGTTTTGGGTACTGGTAAGGTTCTATTTCTTGGTTTGGGTTCTGGGATGTGAATGTATTCACTTCATCAAGTTGTACATTTAACGTATGTATTTTTCTGTATATACTTAAGTGCCCTTTTTTTTTTTTAAGTAGCAGATTATTTTAGAACATTATTTGTTAATAGCATAATATTTAAATATTTCTTGGAATATGTGGTCTACAAGCAAGTTGTTTTATTTACTGTTAACATATTTCACTCTTTTTTGTAGAAAGCAAGAGACATCCCTTGGATTCTACAAGTTTACCATACCGCTCTATTAATGAAGGTACTTGACATCAGAAATATACATTATTGTATTACAATTTTATAAACAACAGAAAAACAGAAATTCCTTGAAATCTTGAATATAAGTCTGACTTAATGTTCTTGATGCACTTAATTATGACTATTACAGTGTTACTCTTCCAGAAGGTCAAGAGACTGTCATTGGCTTGTAACATTAACTTACGAATCTGTTCATAAATTTTGGTTTTCCCCACGGAGAAGTGGTTTTTTGTTTTTTGTTTTTTTTCCAGCTAATGACTTAAGCATCTCAAAATAGATCAGTTATCATCAAACTTGGTTATTTTCTGGTTTAAATAAAGTCCGTGTTAATTCTCTCATTTACTAGCTTTAAGAACCAATTTTATGATAGTTACCTACGTTGAAAACATTGGCTGTCCCTGAAAACAGTTTTTCAATAATTATGATCTTTATTTCTTTGAAAAATCTAAATATTAAAATACTTTTACTGAAATGAAGTACTTTTATCATTTCACAGGAGACAACCTCATTTTACCTATTATAAATTCCATCTCGGCATTGCTCCAGAACCTGCAAGAATCTAGCCAGTGGGAACTGGCCCTAAGATTTGTCATTGGTTCATTTGGTACCTGTCTTCAGCACTCTGTATCAAGCTTCATGGATGCCAGTCTGAGTGGAAAGGTATAGTTCTGAGAACAAATGCTTTCACTTTGGAGGAATATAGATACAAATACACCACCAAACAAAGGGATTTGGAGTCCACATTTTCTCATTTGGCTCTGGAACAAGGAAGTTGATAATTTGTCAGATTTAGGAAACATGTGTTGAGCATCTGAGATTCAGGTGTGGTTCAAGGTACTTACATACTTTTCATATTCAGTCTTGACAACAGCCCTGAGAGTCTCCATTTTGCAAATGAGGAAGCAGACTGAGGGAGGTGAAATCATTCAATTGAGGTTTTAAGTTGCAGTGATATGTCTTTTTACTCCCAACCCAGTGAACACATTAGGTCAAAACTCTATCTGTTGTTTGTATTACTGTAGCCTAAATTATTATAATTATAACCTGACAGCATCATTGAAAAGATTCTAGAAGACAAAGTACCTGTTGATAACTTGCTTATGAAGCGAATCAGAGAGAATTGCATCACTTCTACTATTCTGTTTATGTTTGTTAAATAACAATTTTTTACAAAATTAACTTTATCTTTTTATATATATATATATACATTTTTTTTTTGAAAGAGAGGGAGTGTGCAAGTGTGGAGGGAGGGACAGAGAGAGGGAGAGAGAAAGAATCTTAAGCAGGCTCCACATTCAGCACGGAACCTGATGTGGAGCTCAATCCCATGACCCTGATCTGAGCTGAATTTAAGAGTTAGATGCTTAACCAACTAAGCCACCCAGGTGCCCCAAAGTTAACTTTAAGTAAAGTATTGCTTTCAAAATTGCACATTTTAAGTCTGTCAACAGTGTATTCACCATGTCACCAACAGCACAATCAAGGTATAGAATATTTGAAAAGGTTCCTTTTTGTGCCTTCCCAGTCAGTTCCCCCCTTAGCTGCAGCATTCTGTCATCATAGATTAAATGCCAGCACATTTTGCATATAATGATGAATTTTCAAAGTTCCTTAATGTTTAAGAAGAGTTTTCAAAATGACACATAGATAGTAGACCTAACAATTCTTTTGTTCTTTTCTAAAAGTTGTTTGGAGAGGCCACATTAGTTAAATCAAGGCATGTTGTTATGGAACTGAAAGAGAAAGCTGTTACATTTATCAGGGGAAACGCTACAACACTGTTGCACAAAGTGAGTATCCGTTCTTGGTAAGCTGCTTTCTCTCCCTCTCTCTCTCTCTCTCTCTCTCTCTTTTTTTTTTTTTCCTTTTCTCTCTTCTAGTTGCTTCTGATATCTCAGGATAAGAATGAGGATGGGGGTGGGGCGCCTGGGTGGCGCAGTCGGTTAAGCGTCCGACTTCAGCCAGGTCACGATCTCGCGGTCCGGGAGTTCGAGCCCCGCGTCGGGCTCTGGGCTGATGGCTCAGAGCCTGGAGCCTGTTTCCGATTCTGTGTCTCCCTCTCTCTCTGCCCCTCCCCCGTTCATGCTCTGTCTCTCTCTGTCCCAAAAATAAATAAACGTTGAAAAAAAAAAATTTTTAAAGAATGAGGATGGGGAGGGCATATTGGGGCTTAAAGAGAAGTGATGGGATTGTCAGGGAGAAGAAGGTAAGGGTTCTGTGCTATATACAACCTGTCCAAGTTGTTTCCTTAAGTTTATGATAATGATAAAGGATGTTAAAACTAAGCAGACAAGTTGGAACCAAGTTACTCTACATCACTTTTCACGAAACACTTGTTCTTTCTTAGGGGTTATAATTAAATTTGGTGACAAATAAGCATTCAGAGACCAAATTCTATTTTGATTGTAAAGAATGTTCTCTTGATGCTTTCTTCCAATAGGTATTTAATTGTCGCCTGGTGGATCTTGACTTGGCATTGGGTTACTGCACTCTGTTACCCCAAAAAGAAGTGTTTGAAAATCTCTGGAAGCTCATAGATAAAGCGTGGCAGAACTACGACAAAATTTTGGTATGGCCTGCGCAAGCACAGCTTCATTTCTTTTTTTTTTTTTTTTTTTTTTATTTATTTATTTTTAGGACAGAGAGAGACAGAGCATGAACGGGGGAGGGGCAGAGAAAGAGGGAGACACAGAATCGGAAACAGGCTCCAGGCTCTGAGCCATCAGCCCAGAGCCTGACGCGGGGCTCGAACTCATGGACCGCGAGATCGTGACCTGGCTGAAGTCGGACGCTTAACCGACTGAGCCACCCAGGCGCCCCAATCATTTCTTAAAGTATGAAGAGATTTAGGGGAAAAAATGAAGTTGGCTTTGCCACTTAATGATTTAGCAGAAGAAATGTGGAGCCAACTCTCTTGTTTTCTAACAGCTTTTCCTTGACTACTGACACACCAGTGAGTGTATATGCGGGTCATAAGCACTGCTCAACCCAAAGAATTAGGGTATTTTTTATTTCTTAAATCTGTATGTCGCCATAGACCTTCACTTCTTACATTTACTATATCTGAAGTGTATTTGAAACCTTAGACCCACGAGCCAGGTCTTTTTTGTTGGACAAGGTTAGCAGATGCAGAATTTCTCTTTGATGTTTGTTTTAAAATTTGCCTTTTGTGGGGATTTTATTTTCAGGATAACCAGAATTTGGCCTTTTCTTTGAAGGAAAGCCAGACTACATTTATGGCATCATAATAAAAGCTGAATGACCTATTATATCAATAATGACTGTGTGTATGAAGCAATATGTAATATTCCACACTGTTATCACAAAGAAAGGTTATGATTTTTATTGTTGGGTTTCATCCAAAAGGTGTTAGAACATATTCTATTGTGATTGAATTTTAATTCTATTTTAATTTTTTAGGCAATATCTCTGGTGGGCTCTCAGCTGGCCAGCCTCTATCAGGAAATAGAAACAGAGCTTAAGTTCCGTGAACTCAGTACTGATGCTCAGTGGGGTATTCGTCTTGGCAAACTTGGTGTGAGTATTCTTGGTGTGAGTACCATCAAATTTGACCCATTCTGATGATTTCCCCAGGAAATCTTAAAGTCTTCTTCTTTGGGGAGAGGATATATGTTGTAGACTCATAAATTTTAGTTATATTAAATATACACATTAGTGTTTTCAAACAAATAAGGACCATTTGCTTCTTTTCCTCTTTTCTGTATTTTTAAGAAAATTTAGAAGAGGCTTGACTTTTTTTTAACGTCTGTTTATTTTTGAGAGAGAGAGACAGAATGTGAGTGAGGGAGGGGATGAGAGAGAGGGAGACAGAATCCAAAGCAGGCTCCAGGATCTGAGCTGTCAGCACAGAGCCCGATGCAGGGCTCAGACTCACGAACTGTGAAATTATGATCTGAGCCAAAGTCGGACACTTAACCGACTGAGCCACCCAGGTGCCCTTGACTTTTTTTTAATGTTTATTTTTGAGAGAGAACGCACACGAGAGAGCAGAGCAGGGACAGAGAGAGAAGGAGAGAGAATCCCAAACAGAGAGAGGGAGAGAGAATGCCAAGCAGGTTCTGCACTGAAAGGTGTGGGACTTGAACCATGAACCGTGAGATCATGACCGGAGCCGAAATCAAGAGTTGGACACTTAACTGACTGAGCTACCCAGATGCACCCCTGAGGCTTGACATTTTTTTCTACTTAGCTTTCCCACTGATAGAACTATATCTAGGATTAGTTAACATATAAGCTGTTTCAGACCTAGCCTTTAGCCTCATACTTTTCTGTTGCTGTTTGGTGGAAGATAAGTCAACGTGAAGGTGCCTGGGTGGCTCAGTCGGTTAAGCATCTGACTTTGGCTCAGGTCATGATCTCATGGTTTGTTAGTTCGAGCCCTTCATCAGGCTTTGCACTGACAGTGCAGAGCATGCTTGAGATTCTCTCCCTCCCTCTCTGCTCCCTCCCTGCTTGTGTGCTCTCTCTCTCTCGCTCACTCTCTCAAAATAAGTAAACTTATATTTAAAAATTAAAAAGATAACATCAGTGTGTACACAGGTATACTGAAGTTTATGAACTCCTAGGGAAAAGTCATTTTTCACTTTGTAAATACAAACAAAACTGTGTTCTTGACGCTATGTCTTTAAAACATTTTGGAGCGCCTGGGTGGCTCAGTCGGTTAAGCGTCCGACTTCGGCTCAGGTCGTGATCTCGCAGTCCGTGAGTTCGAGCCCAGCGTCGGGCTCTGTGCTGACAGCTCAGAGCCTGGAGCCTATTTCAGATTCTGTGTCTCCCTCGCTCTGACCCTTCCCCGTTCATGCTCTGTCTCTCTCTGTCTCAAAAATAATAAATAAAAATTAAAAAAAAAAAAAACATTTTATGTTACTCGCAAATAGGCTTATCAGGAATGTGATCACTACATAAAGGATATGTGTTTTGAAGCCTAGTTCAAATGTAGAAATGGGACTGGTTATTGCTAACAACTAATTCATGAAGAACCAAAGGGTAACCTGACTAAGAGATTTGGGGCCCATAGCCAAATATACCTGAAATCTCAGAATGATGGTCAAGTTGGGTAGGGGGATAAAAAAGGGTTAGAGGAGTCTAGAAAAATGTTTCTCTACAAAAAAGGATAGTAAAAAGGCAAATCACCATGGTGTCCTTATTCTAATACCTTTCACTTTATTGGGGTTTTTGTTTTGCTCTTTTTATTTCTAGATTTCTTTCCAGCCGGTTTTCAGGCAACATTTTCTCACCAAGAAAGACCTCATTAAAGCTCTTGTGGAGAATATAGATATGGACACAAGCCTCATTCTGGAATACTGCTGGTAACTCTTTAAACTTTAGTGGTATTTTTACTATTAGGTTAACAAACTGGTACTCCTTACTGAAAGAACACAGTAATAAAGATGATTATCCCATGCAGTCTATGGACTGTGGATGTTTTTTTTAATCTCCAAACTAAGTGAATCCAAAACCAGATTACATTCTCTTAGGTTATCACCTTTTAAATTCATGGTTAAGTGTTTTCCAGACTTACCTCATGTTGAACATCACCTGGGGCTCCTGATTAAAAATAAAGATTCTTGGGCCCCTTCCTGGTGGTTCTGACTCAGCAGATCTGGGCCAGGCCCCAAAATCTGATCCGTAATAGGAGTTCCAGATGATTCCCATGATAGGAAAGTTTGGGAGTATTGTTATGAGCAATTGAACTTCTAAATCAGCTCAACATAGGGGCAAAGTAATCTTAAATGAAGATATAATGGAGAGAAAAAAAAAAAAGATGTAATGAAAAGTATGATTTAGAGGCACCTGGGTGGCTCAGTCAGTGAAGCATCCAAGTTCAGCTCAGGTCATGATCTTGCGATTCTTGAGTTCAAGCCTCACACTGGTGGTGCAGAGCCTGCTTGGGATTCTCTCTCTCTCTCTCTCTCTCTCTCTCTCTCTCGGTGGTGCAGAGCCTGCTTGGGATTCTCTCTCTCTCTCTCTCTCTCTCTCTCTCTCGGTGGTGCAGAGCCTGCTTGGGATTCTCTCTCTCTGTCTCTCTGCCCCTTCTCCACTTTTCTCTCTTCCTCTCTGAAAATAAATAAACTTAAAAACAGTTTATTTATTTTGAGACAGAGTAAGGTGGGGGCAGAGAGAGAAGGAGGGAGAGAATCAAGCAGGCTTAACACTGTCAGTGCAGAGCCCAATGTGGGGCTTGAACTCACAAACCGTGAGATCATGACCTGAGCCGAAATTGAGAGTCAGATGCTTAACCGACTGAGCCACCCAGGCGCCCTTATAAATAAACTCTTAAGTTTAAAAAAAAAAAAAAAAAAAAAAAAAAGGATAATGATGTTTCTTATTGAAAGAAAAGTGTGGAGGGCGCACCTGGGTGGCTCAGTCAGTTAAGCATCTGACTTCTGCTCAGGTGATGATCTCATGGTTCATGGGTTTCAGCCCTGCATTGGGCTCTGGCTGACAGCTAGAGTTTGGAACCTGCTTTGGATTCTGTCTCTGTCTCTGTCTCTCTCTCTCTCTCTCTCTCTCTCTCTCTCTCTCTCTGCTCCTCCCCTGCTTGTGCTCTGTCTCTCTCAAAAATAAATAAACATTAAAAAAAATTTTTTTTAATATGATTTAGGGAGAATTTTTTAAAATAACAAGTAATTAAAACTAAAACTAAATGTTTATAGATAACAGTTATTGTGATAAGTAGGAGTAAATAATATCTCAGATGTTTATCTAATAAATAGGATGATCAGTTTGTTGTCACTTTATTAGTTTCAAAGTGCTTTCATGCACCATCATTTAATTTTTACATTTTTATTGCATATTAGTACCAATTTATATATGAGAAAACAAACCCATATTCAGTGACCCACTTAAGGTCAAATAATAAGTGACTGGTTTTATTTATTTATTTATTTATTTATTTTTAAATTTTTTTAATGTTTGTTTATTTTTGAGACAGAGAGAGACAGAGCATGAATGGGGGAGTGTCAGAGAGAGGGAGACACAGAATCCGAAACAGGCTCCAGGCTCTGAGCTGTCAGCACAGAGCCCGACTCGGGGCTCAAACTCACGGACCGTGAGATCATGACCTGAGCCGAAGTCGGCCGCTTAACCGACTGAGCCACCCAGGCGCCTCTAAGTGACTGGTTTTAAAATACTGTCTCTACCCCACTCATGCTCTCTCTCAAAAACAAATAAACAAAAACATTTTTTTAATGGTCCTACTTAAAGCTTTTCTTGATATTTGTTATTCTGTCAGCACAGAGCCCGATGCGGGGCTCGAACTCAAGAACCTTGAGATCATGACCTGAGCCGAAGTTGGACGCTTAAGTGACTGAGCCACCCAGGTGCCCCTGTTTTAATATTTTTTAACGTTTATTTGAGACAGAGAGACAGAGTGCAAGTAGGGAGGGGCAGAGAGAGGGAGACAGAATCTGAAGCAGGCTCCAGGCTTTGAGCTGTCAGCACAGAGCCTGATGCGGGGCTCAAACTCTAACCATGAGATCGTGACCTGAGCCAAAGTCAGATGCTTAACTGACTGAGCCACCCAGGCACCCCAGCAAGTGCCCTCCTTAATATCCATCACCCATCTAGCCCATCTCCCACTCACATCTCTCCATCAACCATTTGTTCTCTCTAAGAGTCTCTCATGGTTTGTTTCCCTCTCTCTTTTCTCCTCCTCCCATATGTTCATCTGTTTTGTTTCTTAAATTCCACATGAGTTAAATCATATGGTATTTGTCTTTCTCTGAATTATTTCACTTAGCACAATACACATAATAGCTCCATTTCATTCTTATTTTTTAAATCTTTATTATTTTTCTAATAAGATAGAACATATTAAAATCAAAGTTCCATATAATCTTACCATTCAGGAATAATCACCGTTTAAAGAATTTCGCCTATATTGTTCCTTTATTTCCCCTATGCATATAAAAACATGCATTCTTTAGGTTTATCACAAACAGAATCATATTTTACAAACTATTTTATAGCATGCATCATTCACTTAACAGTATATTTATAAGATCGGTACATATAGCTTTTCTTTGTATCTCTTGAACTCCGGTATTCCTTTGTATGAATAACTTATTTAGCCCCTTTTCAATGGATAATTGAATTGCTCTCAGTTTTTAAATATTACAAACAGTTGTTGCAGCAGACATCCTTGTATGTGTATCTTGGCTATTTTTTGTGAAGGGTGTGAAAGTGGAATTGCCCTATTAAATATTTTCAATTTTATTACAAATTTATCCCCAGTATTATGCCATTACATGGCCATGATTTTTTTTTTAAGTTTATGTTATTTTTATTTTGAGAGACAGAGTGCAAGCAGAGAGGGACAGAGAGAGAGAGGAGAGAGAGAATTCCAGGCAGGCCCCATGGTGTCAGTGCAGAGTCCAACATGGGGCTCTATCTGGTGAGCTGTGAGATCATGACCTGAGCTGAGATCAAGAGTCAGATACTTAACTGACTGAGCCACCCAAGCACCCCAAGATCTGATGATTGATTGATTGATTTAAATTTTTTAATGTTTATTTTTGAGAGCGTGTGTGAGTGGGGGAGGGGCAGACAGAGAGGGAGACAGAGGAACTGAAGCAGGCTCTGCACTAACAGCACAGAACCCAACATGGGACTTGAACCCACCAACAATGAGATCATGACCTGAGCTAAAGTCAGGTGCTTAACCAACTGAGCTACCCAAAGGGCCCCAAGATCTGGGTTTTTTTTAAGTGTATTTAGTTTTTGAGAGAGGGAGAGAGTGAGAATCCCAAGCAGTCCACACTGCCAGCATGGAGCCTGATGCAGGGCTGGAACCCATGAACTGCAATATCATGACCTGAACTGAAACCAGGAGTCCTACGCTTTAACCGACTAAGCCACCCAGGTGCCCCCCAAGATCTGATTTTTTAAAGACAGCAGTTAACTCTTGATGATGTGTTGGTGATCTGATAATGAGGCTGGGCAATGAGAGGGTTCGATGGGAGTGTGTCAGTGAGAAATTGTATGGAAACACATGCATGGAGAGAAGTTAGCCTGTATTTGAATACTTCTTTTAGCACATTTCAGTTGGACTGTGATGCAGCTCTTCAGCTATTCATCGAAACACTGCTACACAACACCAATGCCAGCCAAGGCCAGGGAGACATGAGCACACAGTCTGCAAAGCAGCAGCACCCCAAACTCCTGGCCAAAGCCCTGGAAATGGTTCCTCTACTGACGAGCACAAAAGATCTGGTCATCAGTCTTAGTGGAATACTGCATAAGGTAGATGAATGGGGAACTGAATGTATCGGGTCACTTCAAACATCCCTCCTACCCTTAGTTAATTTAGGTACATAGAGTAACAAGCTGGAAAAGTAAGTCCTGTATTTTTTATAAACTTATAATTTTGGTAATTTTAGATTTCTACCTTTTTAATATAGTTTAATGTAGTAGTTTTCCTCCCTTTTTCCCTGAAAATAGAAATAGCATTTTTTTTCAGATTTTTGAAAATAGCACACCTTCTTTGAAAAAGATCAAACTAGAGAGAAGTATTAATCAAAAAGTAAAATTTCTATAACCCCATTCCCATAGATAAAAACGTTAGTAGTTTGGTGACTGATTTAGACTAAATATTCTATTCTGTTATTCTCCTTTTTTTCACTGAACGTATTGTCATTATGTGTCAATAACATACATCTATCTCATTTTTGACAGGTACATATTACTCCACTGTGTGGATAAACATACTGTAACCAAGCCTTTAGGGATGGACACTTAAGTTATTTGTATATTTTACTATTAAATATTGCTACAATGAATATCTCCATACATACATATACCTATTTGGCCTCTAGTCTGATTATTTTCTTAGGACATCTTCCTGAGAATTGAAACTTTTAAGTCAAGGAGTAGTTTGTTGGGGGAGTAAAGGTGGATTGAAGGGCAAGGAAGATTGTAAGACTACAAGAAATACTTCAGTATTTCCTGAAATTCAGCCAAAATTAATAAAGACTTTCACAAAAGTTCTAGGTACTACGGAAATCATCTTCCCACTTAGTTCAGTGTTGTTATTCATGTGACTTGAGTTGGCATTTAAGAAATGAAAAAAAAGTAATGGTGTGTGTGGGCAGAAACAAAGAACAAAGAGAATACTTCCTTTCTTTTCATGAACATATATAGATGCCACCCAATTAATTTTTGCATTTTAATATGTGGTTAGAGCCAGAATGGAATACTTGGAGAAACTTTTGCTTGGAGGCCCACACTTTTAGTTACATAATTTTCAAGAAAATGTCCATTTCCTCCTATTGTACTTTTCCCATCTTAAATGGAAGACCTAGAATTTTCATTTAAAGATCTTACAAAATTATGAAGTCTTGATATATTTATTCTTTCTAGATTTTTAGTATCCTAGGAACAGCTTTCTTTTTAAAATCACTTCTGAGACATTTTAAGGTTTATTTATCCTGATACAACTAATTTTAGAGATAAGAGCATTTCAGTTCATTTGTAGAAGAATTATCTAATCTAACACTATGGCACACTGAGATTTTACATTTTTGATCTGTACTGATGACCATAATAAAACCTGGCCATCTTAAGTTTTGACATATTTTTACTTTTATACAGTTGGATCCCTACAGCTACGAAATGATTGAAGTGGTCCTGAAGGTTATAGAAAGAGCTGATGAAAAGATAACCAACATTAATATCAGTCAGGTATAACTAACGTATCGTAGATTTTAGAATTATATTTTTGCCTCTTTTTGGATCATTTAACAAAATTGTGGTCCTATAGGACCTTTCTGGACTGTCCTTTGAGCTTCATTTTTCGTTTGGTTCCTCTTTATTTTTTTTATTCTTTTTTTTTTTTTTTTTAAGATTTTAAAAAATATTTTGTTTTGAGAGAGAGTGTGCGTGCGCACGTGCGTGTGAGTGGGGGAGGGGCAGAGGGAGAGACAATTCCAAGCAGGCTCTGCACTGTCAGCAGAGAGCCCTCCTCGGGGCTTAATCTCACAAACTGTGAGATCATGACCTAAGCCAGAATCAAGAGTCGGACACTTAACTGACTGAGCCACTCAGGTACCCCTGGTTCTTTAAAAGGGATACAGAAGTAAAAAGACTTGTCACGCTCAGGGTGCCTGGGTGGCTCAGCCAGTTAAGTGTTTGACTTTGGCTCAGGTTATGATCTCATAGTTTGTGGGTTCGAGGCCCAGCATGGGGTTTGGCACTGACTGCTCAGAGCCTGCTTTGGATTCTCTGTCTCCCTCTCTCTCTGCCCCTCTGCCACTCATGCTTTCTGGAAATAAATACTTCTCATGCTCTTCATGTTTTATCGTTTATCTTAATCCTATTTTGGCTTTACTGAGGCAGTTTAAATTTGTCTAAGATCATGAAGTCACTAAAGGACTAATTTAGAAGAATTAAAGCAAAATTTTTGTGATTCGGCAACAACAACAACAAAAAAGAAGAAGTAGTATGTGGGACCCAGAGTTAGATTCCACTTTCTATATTAGTAGGTAGGGCTGGCTCAATTCTAGTACTTTCAGTAACTTCTTAGTCTGTTCTGAATTTTGGTCATAGTAGCTTTTGTATCTTTTTAAAATGGATTTAAACATTAAAAGAAAATGGGTTGATTCAAAAAATTATACAAGCACCCAAAATATCAGATATAAGCCTAAAGAGATGTAAGGGTATAGAGGATTAATTTTAGACCTACTGCCTACCTTTTTAAAATGAAATCCAGTATTTTTGAGATCTCCTTCAGACTGTTTGAAGAGGTTATGAGGAACTTTCAGACTCACTTACAAAAATCCCACCAATAACAGGGTTCCATTAGTTTCTCCGAGTATAATTTCTTTAATCATCATATAAATTGTGGTTTAGAAGGATAATCTTAGAGGTAAAACTACAAAAGGTTTTGGTTCTCTTAATGAAAACAAGACCATCTCAGGAATGGAATTCTGTGATACGATCAAGTTAGAGAATTAAGAAACAGGATTGGTTTAAGCTCATAAGAAAATACATTTATATTTTAATATAGGCATTGAGTCTTCTGAAACATTTGAAATCATACAGAAGAATATCTCCTCCGGTGGACCTAGAATATCAGTATATGTTGGAGCATGTGATAAGTTTGCCATCAGCTGCCCAAACTAGACTGCCTTTTCACCTAATATTCTTTGGCACAGCACAGAACTTCTGGAAAATTCTCTGTATGTTCATTAACTTCTTACGAATTTTACTGAATAGCCCAAATTTGTTTTCTTAAGCAAATCATAATCTTCTTGTTTGTTTTTTAGCTACAGAACTCAGTGAAGAATCTTTCCCAACACTGCTCCTAATTTGTAAATTAATGAAGGTAATGGGTTGAGACTTGGTCAAACATACGTTTATACCCTCTAGTTAACTCAGACCCTTTGTAGAAGGATTTTGTACTACTTTCATGTAAAACCCTTAAAGGTGAGCATGTAAATCAACCTCAAGTTTTTTCTTTTAAGTATATATTTTTTTAATGTTTATTTATTTGGGGGCAGGGGAGGGGCAGAGAGGGAGAGAATCCCAAGCAGGCTCTGCACTCCTAGCAAAGAGCCCTGTGCAGGGCTTGATCTCACGACCATGAGATCTTGATCTGAACCAAAATCAGTCCGATGTTTAACCGACTGAGCCACCCAGGTGCCCCCAGCCTTAACTTTTCTTTTCCTCTCTTTGAAGTTCTCTTTGGACACTCTGTATGTGTCTACAGCCAAACATGTTTTTGAAAAAAAACTGAAGCCAAAGCTTCTGAAGTTAACACAAGCTAAATCCTCAACACTGATTAACAAGGAAATAACTAAGATCACTCAAACCATCGAGTCCTACTTATTGTCTATAGTTAACCCAGAGTGGGCTGTAGCTATTGGCATCAGTCTTGCCCAGGATATCCCAGAAGGTATGGATTCTTCCTCTAAGTGGGCTCGAAATTGTCGGCTTATTTTGAACTTGCAATAAAAAAATTTACTCCTTACCTATCTTTGAGAAGAGGCATTTAAAACTATTGATGGTAGTTAAAAATGTTATGTGCCCTTTCTCTTCACTTGGTGCATTGCTGAAATGATTAAAATTTGCTGAATGTTGAAAGGCTCCAGTGAAGTCAGCAAGGCTCCTTGCAGCTTATCAGGGTGCAGGGATGTGGGTGTTCTCTACCTTGTCTGTAGGAATAGAAATTGCGTCCTAACAGGTACTCCTGCTTCTAGTAATGAATCCTTACATGTTCTTGCATAACCAAATAAGCACACAAACACAGGCACTTACTGCCATGTTTTTAGTTGTAACAGAAGTCAAAAATAACTACTTTTTAGTTATTTTTTTAATATTTATTTTTGAGACAGAGCACAAGCAGGGGAGGGGCAGAGAGAGAGAGAGGGAGACACAGAATCTGAAGCAGGCTCCAGGCTCTAGGCTCTGAGCTGTCAACACAAAGCCCAACGTAGGGCTTGAAACCATGAACCGTGAGATCATGACCTGAGCTGAGGTTGGATGCTTAACCAACTGAGCCACGCAGTCACCCCTAAAAAATAACTTTTTTTAAAATGCTCATTTGTCAGGAATTTGTTTTTAAAAATAGAGCATATGCATAGAATAGAATACTATATAGTTGATTTGGAAAGATACCCAAGGTGTATATTAAGTCAGAACAGTGGACAATACCACATGTATGATCTTAGCCTGTTGGGCTTAAAATGTGTGCATGTACACACAGACACACACACACAGGGGAAACTTCTGAAGGAATAGAAGCTGAAGAGGAGCCTTTGGACTTTTACTTTTTACTTTGTATCCTTCTGTTTAAATTATGTTTTTTCTCTGAGTATGCATTCTTGTATTAAAAAAAAAAACCTTGATAATTTGATTAAAATACATTTATCTTAAAAGGATTATGATTTGTTTATAAGTCTCTTTTTTATCTGTTCAGGTTCCTTCAAGATGTCCAGCTTGAAATTCTGCCTGTATTTAGCTGAGAGATGGCTACAGAATATCCCATGTCAGGTGAGTCTGAACTGTACAATGGAAGGCTCCTCTCTTTTCATTTACATAGTGTGCTCCCTGGCCCACCTTCTCATCCCGCCCTGCTGATGGCGTCTTTAAGGGTTGGATGCCTAAAATGGATAAAGAAGATGAGAATTTGTGTAGCTATGTAAGGATGTAACTAAGGCAGGGAGGGACCTTGATTGATAAAGATGGATTCTTCGCCTCACCTGAGGTTTTAGAATGTGACCTTTTCTTGGAATCCCTGCTTGGGATTTTTTTTTTTTTTTTTTTTTTTTTTTTAAGGATGAAACGCGTGAAAAAGCAGAGGCTTTGTTGAAGAAGCTTCATATTCAGTACCGGCGATCAGGCACTGAAGCCGTGCTCATAGCCCACAAGCTAAACACCGCGGAATATCTAAGAGTGATAGGAAAGCCTGCACATCTCATCGTCAGTCTGTACGAGCATCCTAGCATAAGTCAAAGAATTCAGAATTCCTCCAGCAAAGAATATCCCGGTGAGGACAAAGCACCATTTATCTTTCTGCTCAGGGAGGACTGTCATTTTGATTCCCAGTTATCTTGCACTGAAAACTTGGGTTTCTCTTTTTTTAAACTCTTTATTTTGAATATCTTAGATATTCACGCAGCTGCCAAAGAAATTGCCGAAGTTAACGAAATTAATTTGGAGAAAGTCTGGGACATGTTGTTGGAGAAGTGGCTGTGCCCGTCCACAAAGCCTGGTGAGGTCAGTCCGTCCTCTGAGAGGTTCTCTTGTCCTTTCTGCTGGCTCTGCATTGATAGAACCTTCGGATTAGGAGCTCAGACTTAACACAAGGAATGTTTGCTGCTTTTAATACCTTCTGTTATCAGATGAGTCTTCATGAGGTTATTTCCTTTTTCTTTCTATTTAAATATTGTTTTGCCACTATTTTACCTTTTAATTGGTGATTTCAGATGAACTCTTGTATAAAAGAAGTGGTCTGTGCTTAGATTCATGTGATTAACTTTTTATTTTTCTTAGATTCATGTGATAACTTTATTTTGAAATAATTTTAAACATACAGAAAAGTTGCAGTAGTGTGAATGAATTCCTGTACACCCTTCACCCAACTCTGTTGATGTTTAACATTTTGCCATATTTGCTTTGCCCTATAATATATATATTTATAGTATTTTTCTGGACCGTCTGAGAATTAATGGTATGTGGCATCCCCTTTCACCCCTTAACAAGTCTGTATATCCTAAGAACAAGGCTTTTCTCTTACTTAACCACAGTATAATTATCAAAATTAGATAATTTTAAATTGGTACACTATTGATACAGTACAAACATAGGCTTGAATCTGTGGTCCACATTATAATTTAATGAATTGGCCCAATAGTGCTCTTTTAAGGAACTTTCTCCCCCTGGACCAGGGTCTAGTCTAAGACTATACATTGCATGTATTTGTCATATCTTTAATCTCTTTTATTTATTTATTTAAAAATTTTTTTTGATGTTTATGTATTTTTGACAGAGTGAGACAGAGCATGAGTGGGGGAGGGGCAGAGAGAGGGAGACACAGAATCTGAAGCAGGCTCCAGGCTCTGAGCTGTCAGCACAGAGCCCGACGCGGGGCTGGAACTCACAAACCATGAGATCATAACCTGAGCCAAAGTCAGACGCTCAAACAACTGAGCCACCCAGATGCCCCATCTTTAATCTCTTATAATCTAGAATAGTTCCATAGCTTTTCCTTGTCTTTCATGACACCTGACTTTAAAAAAAAAAAATTTTTTTTAATGTTTATTTACTTTTGAGAGAGAGACACAGAGAGCCGGGGAGAGGCAGAGAGGAGGGGAGACACAGAATCTGAAGCAGGCTCCAGGCTCTGAGCTGTCAGCACAGAGCCCGATGCAGGACTCAAACCCACAAACTGAGATCATGACCTGAGCTGAAGTCAGACGGTTAACCCAGTGAGCCACCCAGGCACCCCTGATATTCTTGGAGCGTACAGACCATTTGTTTTAGAAGCTATCCTTCAATTTGTGTTTGTCTGATATTTCCTCATGATAAGATTCTAATGATGCATTTTGGGCCAGAATCCTGCTTAAGTGATATCGTGTGCTTCTCAGGGTATGACATTTGGAGGCACGTGATGTCCGTTTGCCAGAATAGGTGATGTGAGTTTAAATAACCTGGTTAAGATGTTGTCAGTGTCCATATTACATAGTTACTGTATTTCCTTTTGTAACTATTAGGGGAGGTGTTTTGAGACAGTTTAGTAACTTGTTCCTCCTCAAACTCCTTTCCCTACCACACATAATCCAATTTAGCATCTATTAATGATTCTTACTCTAGTCTATTTTACTGTGATGGGATATTGATGTTTTTAAAGGGGGCCAGCCAGTTGGTTTGCAAAATGTCTCCTTGTGATGTTTCTCATGATTAGATTCAGGTTATGTGTTTTGGGCAAGGATACCGTATAGGTAATGTGTTTTTTTTTTTCAGTGTATCACATCAGGAGGCATATAGTGTTAGAAGTAGTATCACTGACATTTATGCTGGGATTCAGCAATCCCAACACAGAATTTTCTGCAGTACTTCTGCGTTTTCAGGCAGAACTCAATTAGGGAGCCTTCCTCTATCCACCTAGGCAGATATGCTTGAAAAAAAATGTATGTGTCAACAAATACTATAACTGAAATGACATTAGGTTTTTAATTATTTTTTATATCCCTTAGCATCCAATTTAGCAAGTATTTATTAAATGTTTGCAAAGAACAAGGACTGTGCTTCAATGGAAACGGAAGCATATCTAGGCCTCATAGAATCTGTGGTTGACTCAGAAACCGATGTGTTTTAACTTACACATAAATTCGAGGAACTGAACAAAAGCACCCTGAAGCCAGGAACTGGGACTGTGCATAGCACCTTGCACATTGCTTTGTAAGTCCCAGTAAGTCTGTACTGAATTACTCAAGGACTCATTTAAAATCCATGGAGTCCTTTCCTTTTAAAAATTATCCAGTGACTGTAAACGCCAGGAGGACAGGAACATCTGTTTCATTCACTCAGGCAAACCACGAGCCTGGGATTGTGCCTGGCACATAGTAAGTGCTCAGTAAATATTTGTTGACTGAATAATGTGAGGAAACTAATTTTGAAAGGAAAAGTTTTTTCATAAAGTAATGGGTTACACTCTACTGTCTTCTATGTAAACAATTCTGTGTATTGGGTTTTTCACCTAATAGGTTGTGTTAGCTTCTATAGTCCACAGACTTTTAGTTTTTTGACTTTGTTTTTCACTTTTTCAAGAAACCGTCAGAATTATTTGAACTTCAAGAAGATGAAGCACTCCGAAGGTACTCTTTCTTTACTTAGATCTGTCTGTATCTTGTTGCCCAGTAGGAGTCTTAAAACAAATCTGTCAGAGGTTGGTTTTGAAAAGACTTTTCTTCCTATAATTTGGGTCAGAGTCTCTGAGAAGAATCACTTCATTGATATATGGCCATGAATATGTACAACTATCTCCAGTGGAATAAACAACCAAGATCCAGAATTTCTGAACCTTCAGTGAGTCCCTACTGATGTTGAGGGTTCTTTAGCAGAGAATGCACCTCAAACAAAGGAGTATTCTTATTTGCTAGGCTAGGACTCTGGCCCCAGACCCCTATGTATTCTGTCCCCCACGTGAGCTGGGCTGGTTCAGGTATGGGCCACCAGCATTCCTTTCCCCTTCTAACCTAAGACTGAGACCAAGGAAGGCACGTTGGCTTCATCTAACATGCTAAATCTGATTGGTCATGGCTTGCTGACCATATCTGGGCCCAAATCTAAAAGGATATGGTAATCCATTAATGATGCTTGGCACAGGCACAGGAGAGGGAGTGGTGACATGCGTGCCAGCTTTTTGCCATTCCTGGTCTAGACCAAAAGTAGGTCAAGTCACTTGTGAAGCCTTACACCCTGCGTCCGCCCTGGATCTGACAGAGAGGATGTGAAAAGGCAAACCCAAGAGAAGAATTTCTCCTGGTTTGGGCAGAGGTGGCTTACCACCCCTTCTATGTCCTCTTTTCCTGGGGACCCCACCTTGTCCTTAGTCTTTGAAACACAGGGTTACCTCTGTCTAAGCAACAGGTAGATTCATCCTGCCGTGTCTAACTGAACCAGCCACGATGGAAAGCCTTACAGAGAAACGATTCAAAGAGAAAAAAAATCCCGAGGAGATCCCAAAGGGATACTTCATGCTAATTTTGTAGCTTCCTGCCATTTCCCACTGAAAGCTCCACCCTCTCCTTTGCCTGGTACCCTGCCCACCCCATCCATCTTGCCCTTCTCTGGAGGGGGGCCAGTCAGGCCTGAGTCTAGAGGTTGAATTGTGCCACTTAACAAGGTCCTGTGAACTAAAATAGAATTTTCCATGTGTAGGATCCAATGTACTTTGCAGCTATAGTTTGTATTAATTTCTTAAATAGAATTTAAATTATCAGAGATTGGCTGTTTTATAGATGAGAAGACTGGGGCCTGGCATTTATCGTATTTATTTTCTTTAGCTATGCCTGCAACTCAAGAAAAGCATAAGCATCCATTCAGGGGAAAAGCAAAAATGTTCTTGACCCATAATCCTTCAGGCCCATGTTTGGGATGTCTGGTAACTTTTTCCATGGACAGCAAAAGGTCTGTTGTTTGGGTAACCGATCACTAAATTAAAATCCAAATGTAATTTAAAATATTTTTTCCCCAGAGTCCTGTATCTCCTTCTGTCTCGCCCGATTGATTACAGTTCAAGAATGCTGTTCGTGTTTGCAACATCAGCGACAACTGTAAGCCCTGGACACAGAGTCTCAGCTTACCCTTTTCTTCCTGCGTATTTACCATGCTTGATAGCATTAGGGGATGGTTACGATAATGCTCACTTACACATTTAACTCAAAGTACCGCGTATTTTACTTGGTAATCAAGACTATAGTATCTGCAGGCTCTATTAGGTGCTAGCTTCCGTAACATCCTGTTTGGCAAACTGAACCAATTGACAGTTCCCACGGTTATCTGCATTTAAAGTTATTAACTCCCTGGTTGGACAACATTCCTAATACCAGGGGCCAAACCAACTGGTCTCAACGCCCTGCAGGACCTACTTCACCCTTTGCTTGTGCCTCCCTCCCTCCCTCCCCACTAAATGTTAGCTGCACTAAACTTTCTCTTTTCCCTAAAGGCAACACTACTTCTTTGGCCTTCAGGCTTTTGCCCGTGGAAATGTTCTGAGGCAGAAACGGAGAGAAAGAGCCAGGAGGCAAATAGGTCTTGGATAGAAGGAAGAAAAGAGGGAAATCTAAGATGCTTGATTATATGCCCTCAACAACAAGGGGAGGGTTTCTTTCTTTCTTTCTCTTTCTTGCTTTCTTTCTTTCTTTCTTTCTCATATTAGTTTATCTGATAGTCATTGTTTCAAGTAAAAATGACGTTCCATTTAAAGTGGCTGCTTCAGCTCACAACTATTCATAAATCGTAAGACTGCAGTGTGCTTTACGTGTATTTCCCATTCGGTCACACACATTGATGAATACATTTTAATTAATTAATATGTATTCAAGTGTGAACTCAACGTATTCAAGAGGTGAGGTTTCGTAAAACTAATTTTTACAGCTCTGTCGAGAACCTTGTTAAGTGGAAGTCACCTTTGGTTTTCAATACTGTGCATGCATGGCTGTGATGCACACCACAGCTGCCCCAGCAACAGCGTGTTCCTGTGATTAGTGCCAACACTTTCACCCACCAGTGCAAGTATGAACACAGTCTAAAGGCAAATAATATCTTTGTGATGCTGTGAAAGTAACTTTGACCCTTTCCCACCTGTAAGAGTTTGAGGAATGTCCGCCAAGGGTCTGTGGACCATGCTTTGAGAACCACTGGCTCCCTAAGGGCAGAGATTGACTTTAATTTTTGTTTTTCACAATGCTTATGCTACCTAAGTTGAAACTCATGTACCCAGCTGTAACATGCATGTGTCTCTGCAAACTTGCATTGGTTTTACAGACGCTGGGTGTGCGCCAGTTAACTTTTGCCCACAGAGCTCGAGCTCTTCAGTGTCTCCTATATTTGGCCGACAAGGAAACTATAGAATCTCTCTTCAAAAAACCCATGCAAGAAGTGAAGTAAGTAGAAATTTTTAACTTGTATTAATAGGAAACAGATGGGTTCTTTGGAAATGTAACATTTAAACCCCTTAGTTTGTGAGAGTTCATTAGAATGCTATGCCTTGAGTGCCCTTGACCTTTTGGCAAAGGGGATGTAGGCCTCTGAGAACATCTTGTTTCCCTAGTTTTTTGAGGCATTTAGGAACTGAATGTTTTCTTGATCTTGCTTATATTGATTTATTTCTAATATTATATTCAGTGAATATATTTAGAAGCCTAAAAAATAGACATTTAAAAACAAACAGGCTTAATAATTGCCCTCTGGTGGCTTTTATCTTAAATGTAAATGTGGCCTGTAAGAATGATTCCCATAAATGCCTCTGTTTTCCAGATCTTATTTGAAATGTATAACTTTTCTGGCATCGTTTGAGACTTTGAATATCCCCATCACTTATGAATTATTTTGCAACAGTCCTAAAGAAGGAATGATTAAGGGTCTTTGGAAAAACCACAGCCATGAATCCATGGTATGTACATGGAGTTGTCTGAGGGTGGGGTCCCCATCTTCTCAGATACCCTTGTTTTCACTCAAATGCCTAAAACCAGAGGAATTCTTCATTCTTGAACAAATTTGCTGCTCTGAGACTGTTTCTACTTTCCTATCCTGACAGGTGACAGGCAACTTGTAGGATCCCCTTACCTCTGCCCCTTAAAGCCTAGGGCCTAATCTCCACCCACAAAGGGACACTTTTGTAATCCCTTCCCAAGGCCTGTGTGTCCTCATCCAGATGGGTAGGGACAGAGAGTGTCCCTATGTCAGGAGGGACGTCACTTCTCTTCTTCCTCATTGCCTGTGGGAATTTAGTCTCCGAGGCAGTTGGAGCCTAGGGCGTGAGGGTTATGAGGCCAACAGGCAAACTGATCTTGGATAGAAAAAAGACAGGGAAGCCCCAAGATGCTCTTTGAATCCATGACCGCAAGCAAGAAAGAGAATAATCTTAATCTTTTTTACTTTCATTAGAGAGATAGGAGGGCTTCACTGAAATTAGGCAATAGACACATCTAGATTATAAACATTTTGTGTGTGGCCACCCTACCTTTTCCAAAGGTGCTTTGATTTCCTGGTATCTTGAAGCAGTATGGGTTTTTGTTGTTTGTTTGTTTTTGAAGCAGTATGATTTTTTTTTTAATGTCTCTTCTGCTTTAGGCAGTAAGATTGGTGACTGAACTTTGTTTGGAGTACAAAATCTATGACCTGCAGCTTTGGAATGGACTCTTGCAGAAGCTTCTTGGCTTCAATATGGTGAGACTCAGTGCCCTAGACTGCAGTGTGTTAAAGCTTTCTCATAGCATCTCTTAAGCATTCTGCACTGATGTTTGTTATCGAACAGATGTACGCTGCAAACATGGACTTGTTGGGTTCGTGCCAAACTTAACTTGGTGTTAGGCCAGAGGAAGTGCTAACTCAAAACTGACATAAATTTCGCTGGAAAGAAATGGAAGCTTCCCTGCCCTTTTTTGATATTTGTGATTTAGGAAGTGAATTTCTTTGGTTCTCATGGTGGATACATTTTACTGACACCTCTTTTGAAAATTTAAGAATCTGATATTTCATGTTGAAGCTTTCCATTTTAGTGATACTCAGAACTGTATTTTATTGTTTTCACAGATCCCTTATCTAAGGAAAGTTTTAACCGCCATTTCTAGTATCCATTCGTTATGGCAGGTATGTAGTTTTCTAAAATAAATTTTATAGAACTTAATCTTTATACTTGACGGCCTGTGGCTGCTGGGTGCACTGGGTGAAGTCACTGGCTCAAGTGAAGAATGGACCTGATGTCTGGGCTGTGCAGTCACAGTGCAGAGCCTGCTTGGGATATTCTCTCTCTTTCTCTCTCTCTCTCACTCTCATTCTCACTCTCACTCTCTCTCATTCTCTCTCCCTCCCTCCTTCCCTCCCTCCCTCCCTCCCCTGCTCACATGCTCTCTCTGCATGTGTCTCTCTCTGAAAATAAATAAACTTAAAAAAAAAAAATGTTTAAAAGAATGGACCTGGGGCGCCTGGGTGGCTCAATCAGTTAAGCCTCTCACTTCGGCTCATGATCTGCACTCTGTGAGTTCGAGCCCCACGTCGGGCTCTGTGCTGACAGCTCAGAGCCTGGAGCCTGCTTCAGATTCTGTGTCTCCTTCTCTCTCTGCCCCTCCGCCTCTCATGCTCTCTCTCTCTCTCTCTTGCTCTTTCTCTCTCTCTTTCTTTCTCCCTCTCTCTCTCAAAAATAAATAAACGTTAAAAAAATTTAAAAAAAGAACAGACCTGATGTCCTGTTAAAATGGTGCCGGGGGCGCTGTGTGGCTCAGTTGCTTAAACATCTGACTCTTGATTTCAGCTCAGGTCATGATCATGTGGTTCGTGAGTTCGAGCCCCTCATCAGGCTCTGCACTGACAGAGCCTGCTTGGGATTCTCTCTCTCTCTCTCTCTCTCTCTCTCTCTCTCTGCCCCTCTGCTGCCTCTCCCTCCCCCACAAATACATAGACATTTAAAAAATAAAATGGTGCTGGGACCCAGAATATTTAGTTCAGAGGTCACTTGAGGACATCACTTGCCCGTGTTCTCCAGGCCGCCTGAGCTGCATCTTCATTTATGCCCTCAAAACACTGGTTCTGCTGTAACACCTGCCATGGTATAATTTGTTTTAAGCATATATTCCTGCCCTTCTTGAACTTAGAAGATCTTTAAATCAGACACAATGACTTATTCATCTTTTCTAAATTTCACAAGTTGTGTACCACATAATTGTTATAATATGTAATGTAGAAATATATCATCTATTCGTAGCTTAATAAATTAGAACAACATTGAAACATGCTGAGTAAAACTTGAAAATTCTCCTTTACCATTTCCCTTCAAAATTATCTCCCCAGAAGTAACTACTGTTTATAGTTTCTTATGTTTTCTTCTAGAACTTTCCTAGTAGCATATAAGTGTGGGGGGAGGGATATATACATTTTTGTACATGTACATGCAATCACATGCTAGATAAAGTGTTTTTTCCACATAACATTGGTGTTTTGGAGATAGTTCCATAGAGCTCAGAGACCCACTTTTTTTTTTTTTTTAATTTTTTAAAATTATTATTTATTTATTTTGGGAGAGCACAAGGTGGGGAGGGGCAGAGAGAAAGGGAGAGAGGATCTGAAGCAGCCTGTGCACTGACAGGCTGAGAGCAGTGAGCCCGATGGGGGATCGAACTCATGAACCGTGAGATCATGACCTGAGCTGAAGTCAGAAGCTCAACCAACTGAGCCACCCAGGTGCCCCCCTACCTTTATTTTCTCAATTGAGATGTAATTCCCATGTAAAACTTAACCCTTTTATTTGTTTTTTAATATTTATTTATTTTGAGAGAGAACAAGTGTGTGAGCATAAGCAGGGTAAGGGCAGAGAGAGGGGGAAAGAGAGAATCTCAAGAGTCTCCATGCTGTCAGCACAGAGCCTGATACGGGGCTCGATCCCACGAACTGAGGTCATGACCTGAACAGAAATCAAGAGTCAAATGCTTAATCAACTGAGCCACCCAGGGGCCCCTAAAATGTACCCTTTTATTTAAAAAAAAAAATTTTTTTTCAACGTTTATTTTATTTATTTTTGGGACAGAGAGAGACAGAGCATGAACGGGGGAGGGGCAGAGAGAGAGGGAGACACAGAATCGGAAACAGGCTCCAGGCTCTGAGCCATCAGCCCAGAGCCTGACGCAGGGCTCGAACTCCCGGACCGCGAGATCGTGACCTGGCTGAAGTCGGACGCTTAACCGACTGCGCCACCCAGGTGCCCCAAATGTACCCTTTTAAAGTGTACAGCTAAGGGGACCCTGGCTGGCTCAGTCAGAAGACCATGTGACTCTTGATCTCAGGGTTGTGAGTTCGAGCCCCACGTTGGGGGTAGAGATTACTTAAAAAAAAAAAAACAAAAAAAACCTTTCCCAAAAAAGTAAATAAAGTGTATAATTAAGTGGTTTTTAGTATATTCACAATGTTATGCAACCATCACCACTATCTAATTCTAGAACATTTTCTTCACCCCGGAAGTATGCCCCATATCCATTAACAGTCACTCACTATTCCTCCCTCTCCTGCCCCTGGAAGTGTCTGTGCTGGACATGTCATATCAACAGAATCCTGCACCACGTGGCCTTCTGTTCTCCTTTTACTCGGTGTCGTGTTTTTGGTTCATCTGCATGGGAGTGGGTGTCAGGGCCTCGTTCCTTTTTACTGCTGACTCATGTGCACTCTGTGGACACACCTGCATTTTATTGTCTATTCATCAGTTGAAGGGTATTTGGGTTATTATGAATAATGGTGCCCCGTGAACATTTGTGTACAAGTTTTTATGTGGATGTGTGTTTTTCTCTCGAACATATGCTTAGGAGTGGAATTGTTGGATCTTATGAAACCTGTACATTTAGTCTTTTTGGTATCTCATGACTTTAAACTCTTTTTTTGTATGTGTTTGTTTATTTTTGAGAGAGAGAGAGAGACAGAGTGCGAGCAGAGGAGTGGCAGAGAGGGAGGGAGACACAGAATACAAAGTAGGCTCCAGGCTCTGAGCTGTCAACACAGAGCCTGAGACAGGGCCCATGAACTTCAAGATCATGACCTGAGCCAAAGTTGGACGCTTAACCAACTGAGCCACTCAGGTGCCCCATGACTTTGAACTCTTAATTATTCTCCATAATATGGAGCAAAATATATCCTGAGTCATTTAACCCCTCTCCTATGAGTGGAAACGTATGTTGTTGCCTTATTCCTTTTTGAAATCCTTTCTCTTGTCTGGTTGCCCCTTTCCTGTGACTCTCACACAGCTTGTGGCACACAACAGTGTGAGTTTTGTTTTCTGACACTTTTTTCCCCACACAAAACCATAACAAATCAGCCAAGATTGTGTAATAAGATCCTGAACTATACACTTATGAAGAGAATTATCCAAGGACCCCTGGCTGGCTTAATCAGTAGAGCATGTGACTCTTGATCTCAGGATCATGAGATCAAGTTTGAGCCCCACATTGGGTACAGAGTTTACTTTAAAAAAGAGAGAGAAGGAAAGAATATTATCCTAAAATCTAACCATCTTGAATAAGGAGATACCAATTTACGTTTTTGGTCTTAGGATCCAGAACATATGCTCTAAGTATATAATTCTATGACTGCAAAACCGAGAGACTGTGGCGCAAATCCTATAACATGCTTGTTTCCCCAGGTTCCCTACTTCAGCAAAGCTTGGCAGCGTGTGGTTCAGATACCCCTACTTTCAGGTATTTTTCCTCCCCTGAAACATTGACAGTAGCGTTTTATCGCTGTGTGTGTGTGTGTGTGTGTGTGTGTGTGTGTGTGTACACATTATTGTTTCTCTTTTCAGCATCTTGTCCTCTGAGCCCCAGTCAGTTATCAGATTGTCGAGAGAGTCTCATCGCTGTTCTAGAGTAAGTAAAATAATTGTTTTCCTACCCCCTCAAAATCATATATGTTGTTTATGAAATTTCTTTTTAATAAACCTCTTTAAATGAGTAACTCATTTTTCTTGAGAAGTTAAACATACCACTTGTTTTTAAAATAAAATATCTCTCTTATTTTCACAATGTCTGCTTTCCACATGCAGTGCAACTCGTAAACTGATACTTGATAAGCATTCCCTAAAATTAGTTTTAATGTACATCAGGAGTATTTTCATCACTACCTGAAATCATGAAGTGTTGTCTCACAGATTTTGAGTCTTCTGAGAATGTGTCTTTAAGCATGTGTGGGCCTCAGACATGATCATAGCGGCAGTCAGTGCTCTGTGTTCCAGTGGGTGGGATATTTTGTTCCACGAAGAAGACTCAAGTTACTCATTACTAAGTGTATGTGATGCACCGGCACTGTAATGTTTAAAATCATTGAAAGCACAATCAGGTAACAGTTGTGGAAAGCTGGAAGACTCAACATAATATCGTGAATCTGACAAATTACTAATAAATTCATGTGATCTCTTGAAGATGCCCAGTTTCAGATGATCTCGACATGATTGCGGTTGCCAGGCAGTATGTCCAGTTAGAGCTTCCGGCTTTTGCACTAGCCTGTCTGATGCTCATGCCTCACTCGGAAAAAAGACATCAGCAAATTAAGGTATCTCGCAAATTATTCCTCTGGGCCTGCCAGAGGAACAGAAAATCTCCCACTGCTTGTGCCCCCACAAAAGGGGTGGTGTTTTCTTTTTACCAGACTTGGCAAAGCAGGAGTTCATCAGCCTCAGGGGTGTGGGAGGTTTGTATGCAGGTTTAGCAGGAGGTGAGCCTAAAAGATAGATCAAGGTCCATCCAAGGGATGCCTTAAGAGGGGTTTGGACCTTGTTCTTTATCAGTGGGGAACTGTCAGGTTTCCTGGAAAAGTAAAGTAAAATGTTCAGGCACCGTTTTGGAGGGAACAATCCTTGGGCTTGGTGGGGGAGAGAGGAGGCAGGAGCGGAAGTGTGGGAAGCTGTTGCACTTGCCTGGACCAGCCTGTGAATGGGCAGGGAAGGCTCGAGGGGATATGTGCTGTAAGTGGGGTGGTGGCAGTGAGAATGAGCCAAATAGAGCAGCTTCACTTAGTGATTGGATGTGGGAGATAAGAGAGGGAATTGTCAGGTTTGTGTGTGGGTGTCTGACAAAGGGACGGACCCATGAACATTCTGAGGACAGAACTTTTGAAACGAACTCATTCCCTTTACAGTACAGAACAAATAGAACAAAGCACTTGGGAATGTTTTGCAGTATTTCCCCAAAGTTAGTTTAGCCAGTAGATAAAGATCTATATAAATGAACATGCATATTTTTTATCTGTCATTTGGTCTGTTCACTCCATTTTCTCACAGTCTTCTGTGCTTGCCTTGGACTTCGGGGGTTTTTTGACTATTCATAAACTCATCCATTAATGCTTTTCAAAATTTTAGTATTTAAATAGAGTCCTTTCAGCACTTAGAATGACAAAATGCTTGTTAAACAGCCCTTGTTGTCACAATAGGTATTTATAAAATGTCTTTTTCCTTATTTCTTTAATTTTTTGTTATATGATAGAGTTGTTTTTTTCCTATAATAGAAATGGTTAAAGATATTCCAAATTTAAAAATGAAAACCTTTTAGATTTGACAGAAATTAGTAGTAATAATACTTTTCCACTGTGTTTGATTTTTTTTCCTGTAGAATTTTCTGGGCTCGTGCAATCCTCAGATCATTTTACAGCAATTAGAAGAGCATATGAATACTGGCCAATTGGCAGGATTTTCACATCAAGTAAGAGGCAATTTCATCTCCTTTTGCCATGAAAACTTTTATATTAGAAGGTAGTAATTTTCCCTAAATCAAAAGTAGGCTGAATACTACTATCTCTGCCTATTTGGTAATATATAAAATTATTTTGCCTTTATTAAAACCTTAATAAATTTTTAAAAGGTAGAGACCTCATCTGTCTTATTTGCTGCTGTGCTCAGTGAAAAATCTGTAGCCTTAAATGCTTGTTGTTGTAAGCAGATCTTCCTCCTAAAAAGTCCCAAAGTGCTTCAGAGCAATTACTTCTTATTGATTTAATCTGTTACTGAAATGGGCCAAAACAGATCCCCTTCCCCACCCCCTTAAAAAAAGAGAGTCACAACACAGTGCTAATTTAACTTCTGATAGTAAGGAATTTGGGGGTATTGAGTAAGAACTTGGAATTGCACACATTTTTAATTTAATGATACCTATCATTCTATAGATTAGAAACCTGATTCTGAATAATATCATAAGTAAGAAGGAGTTTGGGATTTTGGCAAAGACAAAATACTTTCAAGTGTTGAAATTGCATATGATGAATTCCAACAACATCACTGAGCTGGTAAACTATTTGGCAAATGAGTTAAGGTAAGTTAATTAACAAACAAACAAAAACAACTTACTGTAGAGTTTCCTTAAAATTTATCTTTATTTTGGAGGAAAATATCAAATAACTGTACAACTATTTGGTTGTAATGAAAGGCTCTGAATATTAAGCTATAGCATTACCACATATGCCCAGAGGTTAGTTGTCTTGTAACTGAGTCCCTTAGAACATGAACTTGGAATCAGACAATCAAGAAACTTTCCAAACCCCCAAAATAGGTATCTCACAGTCCTGCTCTAAAACTTGAGTTACAACTTTATTCCTTAGACATTTGCTCAGAGAATTACTGGCTTTTATGTGACCTAATTTTTGCTAAGCTTGATTGTCTAATTTTCTGGCAGCCACAAGTTTGGAAATAAGCTTTCTGGGATAGGATTGGGAATGGATTTGGAACGCGAAAAGGAGAAGAGAGAAATGGCTGACACTAAGGAAGGGAAACCCTGTCAGGATAGAAGTCTTTCCTGGTCCCTACATTTAGTCTAACTGTGCTGGCCACTTGGGACATATCTCTCTCTCATTACCAAGCCTTGGATTTCTTTCTGTTTGCTTACCACTTGTGATCCAACCATAGCTACACACACATATATAGGCTACACGTAATTCAAGTATGCAATATGATAAATTTGGACATACATGTACCCGTGAAGCCATCGCCACAGTCAAGATAGCAAACATATTTATCATGCCCGAGGATTTCCTCCTGATGCTTTTTCTTTCTGATTCCATAGTTTAGATGAAGCTTCAGTGTTTATAACTGAATATTCAAAACATTGTGGGAAGCCTGTACCACCAGACGCCGCTCCCTGTGAAATTCTGAAGGTAAAGCTGGCCCACCGTTACTCAGGTTCTGACGTGACACCATTTATATCACCAGGGTCTTGACGTTGACTCAACTTGTTCTTGTGTCCTGGAGATAAATGTATTTTTATGCGTTAACTATGTATATTTTTATATTTTGCTTTTTGTTTGAGGGGCTCTTAGCCCAGAAATCAAGAGGCCCTGGTTCTACTCTCTGCAGCAGTGTGGTCTCCAGCCATTCACTGACCCTGTGCAGGCTTTAGTTTTCACATCTGGACTGCGTGGTCTCCTGGGTGCTTTCCAGCATTATGATTCCTCATAAAGTCTTATTTTTCATATCAAAGCAAGTGGAAAACTAATTTCAAAAAGTACTGATTAATTTTATCCTTGGGCATTAATTTCTTTTAATTCTCCTTTTTAATTACCAAAGACATATGTATTTTCACCATAGAAAAAACAAATTTGCAAGAGCCAAAAAACAAAAACAAAAAATCTTAATCTCTTGAAATCTCACTACACAGAAATAGGTTTACTGTTTAACATTTTAGTATACGTCCTTCCAAATGTTTTCATATATAAAATATGCATGTAAATCACTCTTACTCCTATTCTGAACTTAAATATAAGATAAGGGGCTCCTGGGGGCGCCTGGGTGGCTCAGTTGGTTAAGCGGCCGACTTTGGCTCAGGTCACGATCTCACGGTCCGTGAGTTCGAGCCCCGCGTCAGGCTCTGTGCTGACAGCTCAGAGCCTGGAGCCTGCTTCAGATTCTGTGTCTCCCTCTCTCTGACCCTCCCCCCTTCATGCTCTGTCTCTCTGTGTCTCAAAAATAAATAAACGTTTAAAAAAAATTTAAAAAAAAAAAAAAAAGATAAGGGGCTCCTGGGTGGCTCAGTCGGTTGAGCGTCTGACTTTGGCTCAGGTCATGATCTCATGGTTCATGGGTTAGAGCCCTGCATTGAGCTCTGTGCTGATAGCTCAGAGCCTGGAGCCTGGTTTGGATTCTGTGTCTCCCTCCCTCTCTCTCTCTGCCCCTCCCCTGCTCGAGCTCTGTCTCTTTCAAAAATAAATAAACATTTAAAAAAAATAATTATATATATATATATGATACAATTTTTTTTTTTTTTTTTTTGAGAAAGAGAGAGAGCACGAGTGGGGGCAAAGGAGAGAGAGAGAATCCCAAGCAGACTCCATGCTCAGCACAGAGCCAGATGTGGGGCTTGATCCTACAACCCTGGAATCATGACCTGAGTTGGACGCTCAACTGACTGAGCCACCCAGGTGCCCCTAAAGATTTTATTTTTGAGTAATCTCTATACCCAGAGTAGGGCTTGAACTCACAACCCTGAGACCAAGAGTCACATGCTCCACCGACTGAACCAGCCAGGTGCCCCTAAAATTTTTTAATCATGTTTAAGTAATTGTGGGTTTTTTCCCCTCCTTTGGTCCAGATCAGGCATGTTAAAATAAGCCTGCGTTTTGTTAACTTTCATTAATAACTTCCTTTGGTCACTTCCAATCTGTTGTGATCAATGGCATAGGTTACCTTTTTAAATTTTTTTTCTTTTTTTCAAAAAAAAGTTTTTTAATGTTTATTTGTTTGGGGGGGGGGTAGAGAGAGAGAGAGGGAGACACAGAATCTGAAGCAGGCTCCAGACTGTGAGGTCTCAGCCCAGAGTCCAACGCAGGGCTTAAACTCACAAACTGTAAGATCGTGACCTGAGCCAAAGTCAGACGCTTAACCAACTCAGTCACCCGGGTGCCCCTAGGTTACCTTTTTTTAAAAGGGAGATTACTGATTTAGGAGGCAAATCTTTGGCCCTTAAAATAGATCTGTTTTTTTCTAGTCCAGCTGTCTAAATGCCAAATAACTTTATGTGTAGATGTTTAGCAATACAGTTAAGTCATAAATTTTATAGTTTATCTGTTTTCTATTGAAAAAACTAAATGGCATTAATAAAAATGCTTCTGTGTTTCTTCCCATTTAGATGTTTCTTGGTGGATCATAGCCGATCAACCTCTTTTAAGAAGAACAAAGGGGACTTTGGAGTCTACTATTAACTAATCATATTTATTAGGGTTTTAAAGTTGTGCCGTCAATGTGTTATAACTTGTCAAATGTTGACCAACAAGTAACAACTGAGGCGCTTCGTAGTAGTTTGATTATTATCTTGTAAAGAACTCATGTCTTGAGTTAATCAATTTTCTTTACCAGTTACTTGTATAACTTATAGAGACCATCAGTCTTTTGCACCCCACAGGAAGGAAACTAAATGCACAAGTATTTTGCTCCGGCCACAAGAAAAACAACTACTTATATCCTATTTCTTCATATACAAATAAGAATAAGAATAATGTCACTCTTTCTAATGAATTCTAGTTAAATATGTATCTAAGTTTTGCCGCAGAGCGTATCAGGCCAGCCAGAAAAACAGAAACCACTCTAGGTATTTCAGGCAGAGAAGGATTGGACGGCAGGAATTGGTTACAAAGGTGTTAGAAGGACTGAAAAGCAAAGGGGAGAGCGAGGGGCCGCTGGAGAGGCAGAAGGGGAAAGGGCTGTTAGCTGACGCAAGGAGGTGGCTGCTGCGCCTTCCACTTCACCGCCGCGGCCTCCAGTGGCCCTCGGTCACCCTCAGCGATTGCTGCCGCTTCCAGGCCACCACCGAAAGAGAAAAGAAACAACTCCTTTTTCTTTGTCCAACCTTCTAATTCTCCTGCCAGTGCCAAGAATGACAGAACCAAACCGGAACCCATCTGGCCGGGTGTCTGGGAAAGCCGGCTGTAGGCTGTCAGCGCCAGCAGTACAGAGGCTGGCCTGCGGGGGCAGTGTGGAGCTGAAAGCCAGCAGCCGCCACCCAGCGTGCAGAAAAGGTCATCACAACTCTTATTCTGCCTCTGTAGTCTTTTTCTATTTGTGTGTATAAATTGAATTTCATAAATCAGAATGAGTTTGCCTTTGTTTTTCCAGTTGAGAACAACCTTATTTCTGGGGTGCCTGGGTTGCTCAGTCGGCTAAGCATCCGACTTCGGCTCAGGTATGAAATCATGACCAGTCGTGGGTTTGAGCCCCATGTTGGGCTCTGTGCTGACACCTCTGAGCCTGTTTTGGATTCTGTGTCTCCCTCTCTCTCTGTCCCTCCCCTGCTTGCTCACTCTCTCTGTCTCTCTTTCTCTCTCAAAAATAAACATTAAAAATTTCTTAACGAGAAGAAAAAAAAATTTTTCTTTTTTTTTTTTTTTTTTTTTTAATTTTTTTTTTTCAACGTTTATTTATTTTTGGGACAGAGAGAGACAGAGCATGAACGGGGGAGGGGCAGAGAGAGAGGGAGACACAGAATCGGAAACAGGCTCCAGGCTCTGAGCCATCAGCCCAGAGCCTGACGCGGGGCTCGAACTCACGGGCCGCGAGATCGTGACCTGGCTGAAGTCGGACGCTTAACCGACTGCGCCACCCAGGCGCCCCCCAAAAAAATTTTCTATACATTATAGTCAAGGTATCATAGATTAAAAACTTGGGTTTTGGGGTAAAAATAGTCTAGATTTGAATCCTGGCTCTATCACATACTAGCTGTGTGATACTGGACAAGTTATAGAACTTCTCAAAGCCTCAGTTCCCTTATTTGTAAAACCTCCTAAGGAGGTGTAAATGGGCCTCTACTTACTCTATTCTGGACATTTAGACCACACCAGTATTTTTCATAAAACTTCTTCCATATTTGGAGTTATTTCCTTAAGATACATTCCCAGGAACAGATTGACCACATCAAAAGGAATGAAGATCTTAAAAGCTCTAAATGCACGTTGCCAACCTGCATGCGTTTCAAAAGTTTTTGTTTTCTTTCCAAGATTTTATTTAAATTCAAGTTAGTTAACATATGGTGTAGTATTGGTTTCAGGAGTAGAATTTAGTGATTCATCACTTACATATAACACCCAGTGCTCATCCCAGCAAGTGCCCTCCTTAATACCCTTCACCTGTTTAGCCCACCCCCCACCCACCTCCCCTCAAAAGATCTTTTTCACGAACTCCTGTCCCTACCAGCAA
Source organism: Leopardus geoffroyi (assembly GCF_018350155.1). Taxonomy (NCBI): domain Eukaryota; kingdom Metazoa; phylum Chordata; class Mammalia; order Carnivora; family Felidae; genus Leopardus; species Leopardus geoffroyi. The sequence goes on along the minus strand of NC_059339.1, from coordinate 7,091,088 downwards.
GAGGCATGTCTGCTTTACTTCTTCCCAACATGGACCAATCTGACTTTTAAAAACTTTTGGCTAATATGATAGGTGAAAATAATATCTCACTACTTACATCTGTATTTCTTTGATATTTATGTAATTGAACCTTAAGAAAACCCTCTGGCTGCATCTGAAAGCGGAACCTGGAATGGTCTTGAGCATAAATGTGCAAGGAATGGAAGGGGTCAAGTGGTGGCACCAGAAGGTAACAAATGGAAAACGACTCTGCATGCCTGATAGATTCACACTGAGCTGAAGGATTCTTTCCCAATCTCAACACTGGTTTCATTGTTCAGAATAAAGTCCTGACATGCAAAGGGTTAGCTGTAGGTATACCAGAGAAGTAATTTTTTAAAACATAAAATATATTTAAATTTACTTTTTTAAGTTTATTTGAAGTTCAAATATACAGTTAGCCAGGATCCTTGTTACATCTATTATATTTTTATTAGCCTTGATTGTTTTCCACTCTTGTCTCCATACAGCCATTCTCCATACTGTTTATCCCTAAAACAAGCCAGATCTTGACTTTGCCCTGCCTCACACTTTTCACTGGCTTCCAGTTTCACTTTAGCACAAGACCCAAGTTGCCAACTGAGGCACACAGGCATCTTTGTTCAAATTAGAAACAGAATCCATTCTGGGAGAACGGATTATAAAGGGCTCTCCTTTTGGTAGATCGACTGCAAAAAGGCAGTCCCTGGAGACAGTCACATTTGTAGGAAGCACTGGGTTTAAAGCTGGATTTCAGTTACAACTCCATGCTACCTGCCCATCCATATGGTGGCTTACAAGGTCCTACATGATTTAGTCCCCATCCACCTTTCCAGCCTCCGTACCTACCACTTTCTCTTTTCACCAGCCTTCCCCGACAGCCCAACTAAAGTTGCCTCCCCGCTGACCCCCACCTCAGTCACTAGCTATTGCAGGCACCTTCTCAATACAATCCAAAGCTGTCATGGCATGTTTATTGATTGTCTCACTACTCCTGTTGTCCCCAAACCCTAGAACAGCATCTCATGTAATAGGCTCTTAAAAATTTATATATATATATATATATATATATATATATATATATATATACATACCCATATATATATATATAGGGGGGCACCTGGGTGACTCAGTTGGTTAAGCATCCAACTCTTGATTTCAGCTCAGGTCGTGATCTCATGGTTCATGAGTTTGAGCCCCACATTGGGCTCTGTGCTGACGGTGCAGAGCCTACTTGGGATTCTCTCCCCCTCTTTCTCTCTGTCCCTCCCCTGCTCGCACTCTGTCAAAATAAACAAAATTTTTTTAAATACGTGTGAAATAAATTAGCCTTAGCTACCCATTTTCAGGGTAAAATTCCTTCTTTGAATGTGTCATGATCTTGTGAACACATGACAGCACCTCATTACAAAGGGGGAAGTTAGCAACAACTGAGTAAAGGCCCTACTGTATTTAATTCTCATGACTCATGCCCATTCTTTCACCATCTCCTGCTTTGAATGAGGTGGCTTAATTTTCATTACTTTGACAACTTGGAGTAGAGAATTTTATTAGTGGATTGCTTTCCTTCCACTGCCTTCTTGATAGAAAACCTGGACTGACAAAACATAGAATATTCAGTCTTCCTTCTACTGTGTTTGCTGGGGCTCAGATTTGAAACCTGTTTGCAGTGTTTATGTTAATACATTGGATCCCTTGAAACGAGTCTAAATGTGAACTCAAAACAGCTAAGTCTTACCATAAACTCTACAAAAGATTAGAGAAGGACGAGGTGGTGGTGGTGGTATTTTCTGGCACTCTACGTATTTGAAAATAACCATAAAATAAGAGATGTGTTTCTAGACCAGCCAAAGCTGAATGTTTTCTTTTTTTTTTTTTTTTTCTTTTTAATTTTTTTTTTTTTTTTTCAACGTTTATTTATTTTCGGGACAGAGAGAGACAGAGCATGAACGGGGGAGGGTCAGAGAGAGAGGGAAGCACAGAATCGGAAACAGGCTCCAGGCTCTGAGCCATCAGCCCAGAGCCCGACGCGGGGCTCGAACTCACGGACCGCGAGATCGTGACCTGGCTGAAGTCGGACGCTTAACCGACTGCGCCACCCAGGCGCCCCAAGCTGAATGTTTTCTAAATGGAAAAAAGAAATTTCAAGAGCAATTCTTTTTGAATTCTTCCAACAGTCGTTGGTCTCAAAAATGTGGCCTCTCAACTGACTTTCCCTTGGTAACTAGTATAGCTTTTTTTTTTAATTAATTAAAAAAAATTTTTAATGTTTATTTTGGAGAGAGAGAGACAGAGAGAAAACACAAGCAGGAGAGGGGCAGAGAGAGAAGGAGACACAGAATCCAAAGCAGGCTCCAGGCTCTGAGCTGTCAACACAGAACTGGATGCAGGGCTTGAACCCATGAACTGTGAGATCATAACCTGAGCCAAGGTCAGATGCTTAATTGACTGAGCCATCCAGGCTCCCATTCATATATGTGTGTGTGTGTGTGTGTGTGTGTGTGTATACACACACATATATATACATATATATGTATATATACACCTTTTTTTTTTTTTTTTTTTAAGTTTATTTTGAGAGAGAGGGAGTGAGCGAGGGCGGGGCAGAGAGCTTGGGAGAGAGAATCCCAAGCAGGCTCTGCACTGTCAGCACAGAGCCCAAATGGGGGCTCAAACCCACAAAGCCACGAGATGGTGACCTGAGCCAAAACCAAGAGCCAGACACTTAGCCGACTGAGCCACCCAGGCGCCCCTTAAATAAATATTTTTAAATTTTTTTTTTTCAACTTTTATTTTATTTTTGGGACAGAGAGAGACAGAGCATGAACGGGGGAGGGGCAGAGAGAGAAGGAGACACAGAATCGGAAACAGGCTCCAGGCTCTGAGCCATCAACCCAGAGCCTGACGCGGGGCTTGAACTCACGGACTGCGAGATCGTGACCTGGCTGAAGTCGGACGCTTAACCGACTGCGCCACCCAGGCGCCCCAAATATTTTTAAAATACAATAAAATTAAATTGAAGAGTCTTAACCAAGCATATTCTTCAACATTTAGTTCAATTGTTCATAAATGTGCTATATGGAAGTAAGAATTCTGCATAGTAATGGATTAGTGGGTCACCTTTTCTCAGGAAGTTACATGCTTTTGGTTTAATCTGGATTGCTGGTGAGGATTTTTCTATATTTTCATTTTCTGGGCTTGGAGGAGGAAAAGCAAAATTGACAGGATGAAAAAATGTAAGTGATGAGGGTCCTAAGGAAGATGAGATCTTTGGAGTGAAGGAAAAAAGACCCCGAAGGATGAAAGCCAGAAACCAAGCCATCCTCTTGCCAAGTTTTCTAATGTTCACCTCCTTTGTGAGGTCTCTTGAAAGGCGAGGTAAAAAAACCGTTTCTCCCCAGTTTGCGCCCAATGTCTCTTGCTTTCCAGGGCTGCTGTAACAAATTACCATTAACTGAGAGTCTTAAAATGACAGGAATTTGGGGCACCTGGCTGATTCAGTCCTAGAGCCTGTGACTCTTGATCTCGGGGTTGTGAGTTTCAGCTTTATGTTGGGCTAGGAGCCTACTTAAACCCAGGAAGGGGCGCCTGGGTGGTTCAGTTGGTTAAGTGTCTGACTTGGGCTCAGGGCATGATCTCGTGGTTGTGAATTTGAGCCCCATGTCGGGCTCTGTGCTGACAGCCGAGTCTGGAGTCTGCTTCAGATTCTGCGTCTCCCTCTCTCTGCCCCTACGCTGCTCACACGCTGTCTCTCAAAAATAAATAAACATTAAACAACAACAACAACAACCAGGAATTTATTCTCTCACAGTTCTGGAAGCCATAAGTCTGAAAGCAAGGCATCAGCAGGGCTGTGCTCCTCCAAAGGCTCTAAGGGAAAATCCTTCCTTGTCTCTTCTGGCTTCTGGTGGCTCCAGATGTCCTTGGTTGGTGGCCATCTCACTCCAGCCTCTGCCTCCATCATCACATGGCTTTCTCCATGTGTCTCTGTATGTCCTTTTCTGTCTCTTGTAAGGACACTTGTCATTGGATTCAGGACCCACCCTAACCCTGTGTGATCTCATCTTAATCTTTACCCTATTATATAGCAGAGACACTATTCCAGATGGTCATGAATCTTGGAGTGGACACTGTTCAACCCACTGCAAGCTTGTTCTTCAAAGTCTGCTTCTGCCTTTGGGTGAAGTATATTCTCCTTTAAACGACAGTGAGCTCTCTACCTAGCTATTGATCAGAAACAATCATCTTATAATAGTAAATTAACATACAGAAAAGTACAGAAATCATAATGGGATCTGCACAAAATCTACATACCCATGTATGAAGCACCCAAATCAAGACACAGAACATTCCCCCTATAGATTAGGAGCCATATCCTCTCCTTTTTTCCATAAAATTTAAGGAGAATTTTTAATTGTGGTAAATGCACATAACAAAATTTACCATCTTAACCATTTGTAAGTAAACAGTTTAGTGGCATTAAGTACATTAACATTGTAGAGTGACCACTGATGTGGAGAACAATGGCAAAAGAAATGTGCATAAAATTAAATCTAACAACCTGTAGCCCATTGACAAATACTTTTGGCAGATAGAGTGTGACATTCCTCAAAGAACTCACAACTGCCTTAAAGTTAATGCTTTGCTAGAGGTAAAAAGTAACCTTAGCCTGATGTTAGCTGGACATCCAGGATCCTGTAAGTCTTCTTTAACTATAAAAATCCCTTTGGAAACTTCCTTTATCTCTACCCCCCAAGATGTATGTTAGCAATCACCCATCAAACATATGGCCCACTGATATACATCTGAAGAGTCTCATTGATGTGGGGAACCGAGGGAGAGAGAAGGAAAGGTAGATAAAATTAAATTTCCTTCTAACCTGCAGCCCATTGACAAATATTTGAGGCAGGCTGAGTGTCTTAATGTTAATGCTTTGCTAGAGGGAAAAACAACCTTAGTTTGACAATAGCTAGGCTTCTGGGATCTTGTGAGCCTTCTTCTTTAGCATGTGAAAGTCCTTCTGGAAACTTCCCTTTGTCTTTACCTCCCCCAACTCCAAAGTATGTAATAGGTCACTCCTCACAATACTGGGGCAGCTCTTCCTGTCTATGGGTCCGGTCCCCATGCTTTAATAAAATCTCCTTTTTGCACCAAAGACAGCTCAAGAATTCTTTCTTGGCCGTCGGCTCTGAACCGCACCACTTCAAACCACATCATGATGACTGTAATGCCCGAGGTCGCGAAACCCCCCACAAGAGACCACCAGAGTCGTAAGTCAAAGCCAAGCGGCAAGGGTCGTTTATTGCAGGTTCGAACCTGGACCTCCGTGCCCTCGTTGCTGGTGACGCTAAGAGGCCCCAATCAGGGTTGGTACAGCGTTTTTATAGACAGAGACAAATAGCATAGGGGAGGTTTCAGATTATGAGGGGCCTGATAGGTTGATTTTAAAGTAAGGACATTTGTTGTTCTCTGATTGGGCGTCCTTTGTCTGCCTTTGGCGGGAAGGCTTTGTCCGTTACTTGTGGTGGGAGAAAAAGGGGGAAGGGGGAAGGGGAGGAATGTGTTAAGCAAGCAAGATTACAGAAGCGAGAAAATGCTGGTTAGTAAGTATTTTTATAATCTTAGGGTATAGCAAACTAAGTCTAGAAAAATTTAACGGTGCTCACATTGAACAATAGGCAAGACATACAAAATTTTAAATTCATTCTCTACAATGACTAAGGTTTTACTAGACAGTAGTAAATGACATTATCTTAACAGCAGCTAGCCCCTCAAGGTCCTGGAAAACTTGCTTCCAAATTCCTTAGAGACTTACACTCTCCCTAACCCCCACTAACTAAAAAGTATATGATCAGTCATCCCTCACAACCCTAGTGCAGCTTTGTCTGCCCTTGGTTCCTGTTCCCGTGCTTTAATAAAACCATCATTTTTGCACCAAAGATGTCTCGAGAATTCTTTCTTGACCGTTTGCTCCTAGACTCCAACATTTCACATCAGGAGCCACCACTTTACTTTTTCTGTTTCAGTCAATTTGACTACACGAGGGACTTCATATAAGTGCAGTCATACTCTACGTGTCCTTTTGTGACTGGCTTCTTTGACTCAGCACAATGTCCTCCAGGCTCATCCATGTTGGGGCAGGTGTCAGAATCTCCTTCCTTTTTAGGGCTGAACAATACAGGAACCATATTCTTTTGAAAGGTGGTCACAACCTCCTTTGGATTTCTATGACTAAATCTTTCCTTATTTTCACCCCTGATTCTAATTAATCAACAATGCATGTTTCTTTAGCCTTTTCCTCCTTGATTACAGATTTTGGGTTTTCATTTTATCCCACCAGGTCTACAGGAAAGCTAAGGAATCAACAGGTTTCAAAAGTGGGTAAGAGTAGCCAGCCAGAAGGGCAATTCTCAAAGAACAATTTATTTCTCTATCCTCTTTTCTCTGAAGCTGGCTCCCAGGCTAATCCCCCAGGACGTCAGCAATAGTTTAGATTTAACTCAAAGTCCTCAGGCTGGCAGCCCACTGGAAGTCAGCAAGATTTAGTGTTTTGTTTCCTTTTATTTTAGCATACTTACCCATTGTTTTGTAAATACCTTGCATTCCAGGCAATTCAAGACTTCTTGAATAAATAACTCACCTCTTTATAGACCAGACCCATTGACTATCTGAATTCCTAGCTGAATAAACAAAACAAAACACCACAATGTGGAAACAGGGAGGAATGTAATTCCATATCTGTATCAACTATTCTCAGAGGGATAACAATTCATTTTCATCGTGGCTAATTCCCTGCCACCTTTATATACAAATGTAGCACCATCATCGACACAGGCAAAGGACCTGTTTCCTTTAATCCATCAGCTGTGAAACAGGTTTTTATGGTCGGCAACTTAAGTCATTTATTTTCATAGTTTACACATTACACAATGACTTGGGGCTGGGTGCCAAGAAATAGAGAAGAGCCGGATCAAATCCAACAACACTTCAAATATTAATCCCTAATATTAGCCCTTAAATGCCTTTAGAAGAACCTCCCCAACTACATTATCCTTTTTCTGAAATCTTCCTATCTGTGGAATACAGTAGGAAGCATCTAAGGTAGCAATGCCAGGACTTTCCAAAACCATGGGAAAGTGGGGGAAAGGAGGTGGAGAAAAGACTACTTAGCTCCCTCCCTGTGCTTTCCCATCACAGCCTAGTGATGCAGAAAAGTCAACTTGCCTTTGAAAAGGGATGCGCTCACCTTCACCGCATAGATTTGACGGAGAAAGCCTGAGTTTTCTGTGTTTGGTCACATTTCAGTGTTGGATGCTAAGCTCTCAAATCCCAAGAGAAGCCACACAAACTCTGTGGCTAGAGATTCCACCTCGCCTGTAGGACTCAGAGTGGACAACTCCATAATTATTTCACGATCGCACCTGAAGCTAGTCCGCCCTGTTTTTGTAATACTAAAACAGGGAGGATGAGACCTGCGTTCATCTTGAGGAGTGCGCACACACACACACACACACACACACACACACACTCAGTCTAACCCTGAGAATTAACTGTTCTCCAAAACTTGTCATCACTTTCTATTTACCTACAAGCTGAAGAGGTGTGTTTCTTTCACCTCAGGGAACAATGCATTATGTAGTCTCGGGTCTCCCATGCGACACACCTAAAGTAGGTGAAGGTGGCTACTGTTGGCTTTGTGATTCTTGCTCCCATTTGGATAAAATTAATGGCTTGGCCTTGTTTTTTCAGAACCTTGACGTCTATACTGACTTTGGCTGCAAGTCATAGAAAACCCAGCTAGGGGTGGCTTTAAGCAAAGAGGGCATTTATATCTTGCATAATCAGAAGTCTAGAGACCAAGTTCCCCCAACTTGCCGATGACATAATCAAGGACCCAGATTCTTTCCATCTTTCCACTTGGCCACCCTTTACTGTGCTGGCTTGTCCTTAGTTTGTCTCCTTACAATGCAAAAGGGCTCAGCAGCTCCAAGCATTACATCCCTAGATAAGAATTTCCAAAAGTCCTTATTTTTATTTTTTACTTATTTACTTTTTAATTTTAGAGAGAGAGCACAAGCCAGGGAGAGGGGCAGAGAGGGAAAGAGAGAGAATCTTAAATTAAGCAGGCTCCATGTTCAGCACACAGTCCAAGGCAGGGCTCAGTCCCACGACCCTGGGATCATGACCTGAGCTAAAATCGAGAGTCGGCCGCTCGGCTGACTGAGCCACCCAGGCGCCCCATCCTTTTTATGATATTCTATTGTATGGATTCAGCACACATAGTTTATCGATGCAACAATCGATGGATGTTTGGGTTGTTTCTGCTTTTTGGCTCTTAGGAATAATGTTGTCACGAACATGCTTGTGCTTGTATTTGTTTGAGTAACTGGTTTTCAATTCTTTAGGGGCACATACCTAGCAATGGCATTGCTGGGAAATTTTCTGAAAAGCGTCCCTAGAAGACTGCACCTCACATCGTACTAGTCAGAACTGTGTCCTAGCCCTGCGCCTACAGCAAGGTCTTGGCAAGGAGAGTAAGACCACCCACCACGATTGGCTTAAACTCACAAGATTCACACCCTGTGGCTGGTTTGAACCCCATCACCTCTGAAGGACACAGATACTCAGAGGAGAGCCATTTGCAGAAGGCAGTGACCGTGAGCACAAACACAGTGACGCAGGTAGGCAAATTCTCTGTCAACCACCCCTCTCAATATTATTAGAGCAGTATGTAACCTGTTCAAGGGTGTGAGCTGCTCAGTTCCAGCTACCAACCAACCTTCCCTTTAGGGATTGTCTATTCTATAAACATGTGTCTTAATGAAGAAGTGTGTGTGAGTACCAGAGTCATAACAAACAGCATGCCAGAGGATCAAGGCCATATGAAGAAGTCCTTAAAAAATAGTCCCTAAAAAATAGTCCTTAAAAAATAGTCCTTAAAAAAAAAGGTAGTAGAAGTCCTTAAAAAATAAGATCCACCTTGGTGGATCCTGGGGGTGCTCTCCCTCCAGCACTCTTACAGAGACCCCGGGAATGTGCTTCATTTATTTATTTGTCTTCCAGATTTTGGTTTGTAGACCCAGATTTCCCTTTGTCTCTGCCACCAAGTGACGTGCAAGTGTTTCTTTCATTTTTTTCTACAAATATTTATTTTTTAATGTTTATTTATTTATTTATTTATTTATTTATTTATTTATTTTGAGAGAGAGAGAGAGAGCAGGGGAGGGGCATAGAGAGAGGGAGACACAGAATCGGAAGCAGGCTCCAGGCTCTGAGCTGTCAGCACAGAGCCCGACACGGGGCTTGATCCCATGAACCATGAGATCATGACCTGAGCAGAGATCAAGAGTTTTACCCTTAACCCACTGAGCCACCCAGAGGCCCCTCCACAAGTACTTACTGTGAACCTGCTACGTATCAGGTGCTGTGCAAGGCACTGCAGAAATAATGGTATGCCAGAGACTCCTAACTCCCCGCTCATGGAACTTCCGGGGTGGTGGGTGAGGTTGAAGCTAAACATATAATTGTGTCTGGATGCCTGGGTGGCTCAGTCGGTTGAGCGTCCAACTTCGGCTCAGGTCATGATCTCACGGTTCGTGAGTTCGAGCCCTGCGTCAGGCTCTGTGCTGACAGCTCAGAGCCTGGAGCCTTCGGATTCTATGTCTCCCTCTCTCTCTGACCCTCCCCTGTTCATGCTCTGTCTGTCTCTGTCTCAAAAATAAATAAACATTAAAAACAATTAAAAAAAAAAAAACAAAAAAGCCCACATGTGATTGTGTCGATAATTATTTAATTCTGTGATAAATGCTGTGAAGAAGCAGCAGCCCAGTGAACTCTGAAGATGTAGAAGACAGAAGGATTCTGGTCAGACCCTCCCTGACAACAGCCGGGTTAGAGAGGTTACAAGTGATCCTCTAATGTGCAGGTTCTGGGAAAGTGGTTACAGCAAGGAAATGTCAAGGAACTCCCTCAATACGCCAGCAAGGCCAAGGGCAGACTCCAAGGATGCTACCTGGAGCATAACGGAGATCTATTTGTTTTCAACTTAATGTTCAAGAGAAAAATCAAACGAAGTTTGAAGACAAATTATTGTTTTATAAAGGCCAGAGCAGGGAAGTTTTTAAAAACTGAATCGCAGGGCACCGGGGTGACTCAGTTGGTTAAGCATCTGACTTCGGCTCAGGTCATGATCTCACATTTCGTGGGTTTGAGCCCCGCGTGGAGCTCTGTGCTGACAGCTTGGAGCCTGGAGCCTGCTTTGGCTTCTGTCTCCCTGTCTCTCTGCCCCTCCCCCACTAGCACTCTGTCTCTCTCTTCCTCAAAATAAATAACATTAAAAAAAATAATAAATAAATAAACAAAAAAAACCCCCAAAAAACCTGAATTGCTGTCCCTCATATCACTCTCCCTGTGCTATGCTGGAAGAGAAGTCTATGGCTCAAATGCCATGTGATGCCACATTCTGGCTTCAACTGACTAAAACAGGTATTGGTGCTCATGGCCCAGGGATCACCCATAGGCTGACCGGCAGCTGGTATGTAAGTTTTGCTCAAAAAGGGACTCTATTCTGGCATATTCCTTTCCTAGGGCTACTGTAACAAATTATTATGTACTTGGTGGCTTAAAACAACATAATTTATTCTCTCACAGTTCTAGAAGTCAGAAATCTGAAATCTAGGAGTTGGCGGGTCATACTCCTTCCAAAGACTTGAAGGAAAATTCCTCCCCTGCCTTCTTCCAGCTTCTGGTGGCTTCCAGCGTTCCTTGGCTTCCAGCCGACTCACTCTAGTCTCCGCCTCTGTCTTCACATGACCCTTTCTCTGTCTCTCCTCTCTGTGTGTTTCCTAGAAGGGCCCTGTGATTGGATTGAGGACCCATCCAGAGAATCCAGCACGATTTCGTGTTGGTATCCTAAATTTAATTACATCTGCAAAGACCCTCTTTCCAAATAGGTCACACTCATCAATAAAGTGCCTGGGGTTAGGCTGGGAACATATCTTTTTGGGGGTCACCATTCAACCCACTGCAATTGGATAGTGACTATTAAACCCAACCATATCCTCTGCCCATTAGGGATGGTGCTGGACAGTGACAACAATCCAGTCAAGTCTTCCCTTTGTGGAAGTTTGAACACAAGACCAGCAAGATGTTGACACCTTCACGGGAGTCATGCAGAAGCAAAGAGATCCAGAAGGAGACAGTTGCAGAGCTGACATGAGGTAGAAAGAAGAGCAACCAGAAGTCAGAGCCACAACTACGTGAAGCAGCCTCATGAGAATGGTGACATTCTAGAGCTTCTCTTTCCTGGCATACCATTGTCATCAAAGTAAGTGAAAATATATGTATTTCCCCCTGCCCCCACATTTTAATATCTTGGAGTATGTCTAACAATAGATTAGCTATTGCTTCTAGTGAAGTAGCAGTGTTGAAGTGATTGACATTGCCGACAATTGGGTGACCAGTTGAGACCAAGAGACACAGAATGGGTGTCAATGGTTGGAGAAGCCAGTGGTGTACTCATTTCACTCTTGAGAACCCAAAGGCTGGAGAGGCAGGGCAAGAATTGGACATGTTTAGCAACCTTCCCATAGAAGGAGTCAAAAGGAGGCTCCCTCACTGAGTTGGCATAAGAATTCAGTGCTTGTGGCTCTTAAGTCTTTCAAAAAAAGAGCACATGGGACATCTGGGTGGCTCAGTCGGTTGAGTGTCTGACTTCGGCTCTGGTCGTGATCTTGCGGTTCGTGGGTTTGAGCCCTGCATCAGGCTCTATGCTGACAGCATAGAGCGTGGAGCCTGCTTCGAATTCTGTGTCTCCCTCTCTCTCTGCTCCTCCCCAGCTCATGCTCTGTCTCTCTCTCTCTCTCCTTCAAAAATAAATTAAAAAACATTTAAAAAAATTTTAAAAAAAAGGGCACAGAGGATGACAGTGGGTGAAAAACACAGATCGCGATGTGAGTGTGTTGAAAAGTAATGAAAAGAGTCAGATTCGAAACACAAAGACATCGTAGGATACCTTAATCAACTCATTTCAACTTACCTACTTTTTATATATGCACAAGAATGATACAGGAAATAAAAAATTAACACCTGAGACTAAAAGTATCAAATGAAGCGATAAGAAAGAAGGATGGCGTAATTTAACTGCACATCAATTTCCCTTTGATCCTGGTCCATAAAATAAGCATACGCCTTCTAACAGATGGCATTTTGGACTGAAGACAGTATGTTCTAGTTCTCCGTGAGGCTTGACAGCTTCCAGAGCGTTCTCACTTTGCTCAGATTGCTTACATACATTTTGTTACCTTAGGTAACCTGAGTGTGCACTTGATTTCTTACAGCCTAGAAGATCCCAAGAAGCACAGAGTCAGACACAAGTTGGACAGGAAACAGTGATTATACTCAAAGCTTTATGAGCTGTGAAAAAACGCACCCCAAATCTTGGATTAGAAGAGAAAGGTGGGGGGGATGGCCTATTTCAGGAACCACCATGAACCCTCACTGTTTAAAAAGATTATTTAGGGATGTGAGGGTGACCTGGCTCTGACCTGTCACCCCATCCATCACTAGGGCTGATCTGACCCATCTGGCTGGCTAGGCCGGTGTCCCCTTCCTCCCTTACCGCTCAGTGTGCGTCCCTCCCTAGGCTGTGTCCTCAGTTCAAGAGGACTACCTTCGCTGCGAGAGAAGGACCATTCTTGGGTCAAGAGTACGGGAGTAGCTGCTCTCCAGTGCTAGAATGTCTCATCGTCCTTCTGCAGGAAGCTTAGGGTAGTCGTTTCCAAGACTCCAGACACATCCAAATGAGGCACTGCATGTATGTGGTAGTCTGCCTTTCTTTAAAGAAAACAAAATTAAATAAAAATAATTTCTAAAAATAAAAGAAAATAAGGGGCACCTGGGTGGCTCAGTCGGTTGAGCATCGGACTTCGGCTCAAGTCATGACCTCATGGTTCGTGAGTTCGAGCCCCGCATCGGGCTCTATGCTGACAGCTCAGAGCCTGGAGTCTGCTTCCGATTCTGTGTGTGTGTCTCTCTCTGCCCCTCCCCCGCTGTGTGCGCTCGCTCTCTCTCTCTCTCTCTCTCAAAAATAAACATTAAAAATTGTAAAAATAATAAAAATTAAAAAACAAAATAAAACAAAAATAACTTAGGTATTTGCTTTAAGGGTGACAATTTGTAACACGCTGAGATGCAGGGGCACCTGCGTGGCTCAGTCAGTTAAGCTTCTGACTCTTGATCTCAGCTCAGGTCGTGATCTCACGGTTCAGAAGTTCAAGCCCCACCTCGGGCTACATGCTGGCAGTGTGGAGCCTGCTTGGGATTCTCTCTCTCTCTCTCTCTCTCTCTCTCTCTCTCTCCTGTCTCTGCCTCTGCTCTGCTCTCTCTCTCTCTCTCTGTCTCTCAAAATAAATAAATAAACTTTAAAAAAAGTCAAGATGCAGATTAGTCTTTATTCTGGTATGTCTCAACCCTTTTTTCCCACTATCCCTCCTTCCCAAGTTGCCTTTTAGGCATTTTCTTTCCTAATTGTCCCCCTCCATGAATTTTTCTTATTGTAATAAAATACACGTAACATAAAATCCACCACGTTAGCCATTTTTAAGTGGTATTAAGCACATTCACCATGGTGTGCAGCATTGCACCCTCTCCAGTTCCAGAACGTTTTCGTCATCCCCACAGAAACTCTCTACCCACTGAACAGTCACTCCCCTCGTGCCCTCCCCAAGCCTCTAGCGACCCCTAATCGGCTTTCTGTCTATATGGCTTTGCCTGTTCCAAACGTTTCCTATAAATGGAACCATATGAAATGTATCCTTTTGTGTCTGGGCTCTTTCATCCGGCATTGTGTTTTCCAGGTGCATCCACATTGTGGCAGGGGTCAGTGCCTCACTCCTTTTTATGGCTGAATTGTATCCCGTTGTGTGGGCGGATCTCGTACATCTGTTTACCCATTCATCGTTTGATGGGAATTGGAGTTGTTTTCACCTTTTGGCTCTTGTGAATAGTAGTGGTGTGGATATTGTGTTCAAGTTTTTGTTTGAAAACCTGTTTTCAATTCTTTTGGATGTGTTCATAGAAGTGGCACTGCTGGGTTGTATGGTTCCTCTATGTTGAGCCCATTGAGGAATTCCCAAACCGTTTTCCACAGCGGCTGCATCATCGTTCATCCCGCTAGCAACACAGGAGAGCTCCAGTCTCTCCACATCCTTGCCAGCAGTCCCCCACCATGAAATGCTAATACCACACGTACACCGTGTATTTGTTTATGTACCGTGGCCTCATGCAGGGCAGGCTCTGTGTCTAATGGAAATATTTGCAGGGGGTCACAGACTCAGAAGCCTGCAGGAATTTATGAAAACACTGCTGGCCCACGGAGAACACATCTGCCAGTTGTTTGGGCCAGCGGGGTGCCACGTGGAAGACCCTGATTGATTTTATTAAAATCTGTATAGAATCAAAGTAGAGTAATTCTTGCAATAGATCCCCTTTTCCTTTAAAAGAAAAAAAAATTTTAATGTTTATGTATTTTTGAAACAGAGAGAGATCATGAACAGGGGTGGGCAGAGAGAGAGAGAGAGAGAGAGAGGGAGACACAGAATCTGAAACAGGCTCCAGGCTCCTCGCCGTCAGCACAGAGCCTGACGCAGGGATTGAACTCACAAACCATGAGATTGTGACCTGAGCCGAAGTCAGACGCTTAACCGACTGAGCCACTCAGGCACACTGATCCCCTTTTCCTTTTGAATTTTTTTTTTAACGATTATTCATTTTTGAGGGACAGAGAGAGACAGAGTGTGAATGGGGTGGGGCAGAGAGAGAGGGAGACACAGAATCTGAAACAGGCTCCAGGCTCTGAGCTGTCAGCACAGAGCCCAATGTAGGGCTCGAACTCACAAACCATGAGATCATGACCTGAGCCGAAGTCGGTCACTCAACTGACTGAGCCTCCCAGGCGCCCCCCCCTTTTCCTTTTAATGGGGACTCACTTGGTGACAGGTTTTCTGCCACAAAAAATAATGCTCCAATAAACATCCTTGTCCTTAAGTATTAGTGGTTTTATTTCTTTGGGCCAGATTCCCAGGAGTGGAATTAATGGGTGAAAGGGTATGTTTAGTTTTAATTTTAACAGATGTTGCCAGAGAGCTTTCCCAAATGGCTGTAAGCTTCACATGTAGGACAGTGCCCTTTCCTCCACACTCCTGCCAGCGTTTGACAAGATCTCGCTTCTCGCTCTGCGTCATTCCGATGTCTTGTTGCCTTTTGAATTTTTATTTTTCTGACCACTGGTGAAGTTGAGGGTGTTTTTATACATTCCCTGACCATTTGGTTTTGCTCTTCTGTAAAGTCTATTTATAATCTAAGTCTGTTTCTGTAATGGTTGCTTGTCATATTCAAGTCAGTTTGTAAAGCTCTTTACAGAGCATCCATTTGGCCATTGTTCTCGGGGAGGGCTGCCAAGGGTCACATGTGAACTGGCCATGTGACCTCGGCAAGTTGTTCAACCTTGTTTTGCCTCAGTTTACTCATCAATAAAGTAGTGACCATCATTATCCTCATCATCCCTGCCTCATGCATTGTTCTAGACACAGATGAGTCCATGCACGTAGAGTCAACAGAATGGTGCCAGGCACAAAATAAGTCAATACCAGTTTGGTGACAGTTATTTATATTACAAATATTTTTCCAGCTCCATTTCTTGAACTGGCTGTATTTATGGTATCCTTTGTCATACAAAACATTTTAATGTTTGCAGAGTCAAATACATCCATCTTTTCTTTCCTCGCTTCTGTGTTCCCAGGCTGGGTTAAGATCTCCCTCTTTCTCTCGTGACGAATTTCCCTGCTCTGATAATCAGAGGCACATAACTAACCATTTCCTTGATCTATTTCCTCCCCTTCTCCCTCACCCAGGAGGATGAGACCTTTAGAACACTTTCATTTCTTCATCTTTCCTCCCCCTCGTTCCCTGCTGAGACCCATGAAAATTTTATTCCCCACCCGGCACTCTGAGGTCTGGCTGAGAGCATCTAGTATTTGTTACAAGTCCCTTAGGGGATGTCTGGTTCCAAGAGTCCTTCCCTATTCTACAAGTCCCAGTCTGTGCTGTGCCATTTAGATGTAAAATGTCACAGGCCTACCTTCTTAATGCTGTTTTCTCTCTCTTTCTTATTTCTCCCCCCTCAGTTTTCTTTGCAATTTCCTCGGGGTTTGTCTAGGCTTTCCTCAGCTGGTTTCCCCAGACGGAGCACTGGCGATTATATTCTCTGAATTCTTGGGTATCCTTGACTGTCTTCTTTTGCCTCAGTAGAAGCAGATATTTGGGCAGCTGGAGAGAGTCTTGGGTTGCGATGTCAGCTGTCCTGTCTATAATACTACTCCACTGTCGTTCACCACCATCCGTGAACAACCAGATGCACTTTGGATATTCCATTTCTTTGTGGGTGTTTTCTGCTTTCCACTTGACACTTGTTAAGATTGTTACAGAATATGCTAGCATAGAATCTCCTCTCGTGGGGCCTGCCTAGAATTTAGCCAGCCCTTGGAGCTGCAATCTTCGGTGTTTATTACTCTCAGGGAACTCTGCTTCTATTATTTGTTTCATTATCTGGTGCATCCTCTCATTTTGGAACTCCTCCTATGTGAGTGTTTATTCTTCAGGAGCTCTCCTCCACCTTTCTAGCTTTCCCCACAGATTTCCATTTCTGCATCATTTCGCTCTGGGCTTTGAGACATTTCTTGCTTTTGATCTCCGGGACTACTAACTTGGATCCGGGGAGAGAC
This sequence comes from Leopardus geoffroyi, assembly GCF_018350155.1. NCBI lineage: Eukaryota > Metazoa > Chordata > Mammalia > Carnivora > Felidae > Leopardus > Leopardus geoffroyi. Next base: position 7,074,289 of record NC_059339.1, on the reverse strand, counting down.
CCTGCTCACTTTTAAATCATAACACGAGTATCTTCATTGCAAAAATCATGTATTTCAGGGGTGCCTGGGTGGCTCAGTCGGTTAAGGATCTTACTCTTAATTTCAGCTCAGATTATGATCTCAGGGTTTGTGAGTTCGAGCCCTGCATCTGGCTCTGCGATAAAAGCTCGGAGACTGTTTGGGATTCTCTAACTCTCTATTTGCCCCTCCCCTGCTCTCTCTCTCTCTCTCTTAAAATAAATAAATAACATTAAAAAAATAAAATCATCTGTAAGATTATGGATGTTAAAGTATCTCATAAACTATATGAATGTAGTCCAAATAGTAGGTGATTTGAATTTTCAAAAACTAATGTATGATACAGATATATTTATACATATGTTATACATGAGCAGCTTCATGAGAGATTGTTCCTTAAAGACAATGATTTCTTTTTTTTTTTAATGTTTATTTATTTTTAACATTTTTTTTTCAACGTTTATTTATTTTTGGGACAGAGAGAGACAGAGCATGAACGGGGGAGGGGCAGAGAGAGAGGGAGACACAGAATCGAAGACAGGCTCCAGGCTCTGAGCCATCAGCCCAGACCCCGACGCGGGGCTCGAACTCACGGACCGCAAGATCGTGACCTGGCTGAAGTCGGACGCTTAACCGGCAGCGCCACCCAGGCGCCCCATAATGTTTATTTATTTTTAAGAAGGAGAGAGAGCAAGCAGGGGAGGGGCAGAGAGAGGGGAACAGAGGATCTGAAGTGGGCTCTGCACTGAAAGCAGAGAGCCCGATGTGGGGCTTGAACCCACAGAGCGTGAGATCTCAACCTGAGCCAAAGTCAGACACTCAACCCACTGAGCCACCCAGGTGCCCCAAAGATAATGATTTCTTGAACTTACAGACCACCAGATCACTTTCTAGTTTCATTAAAAGAGTTTGTTTGCATGGAAACATCTAGACAGTGAAGCTTATGGAAAAACTGGATACAAAGTAAGGGTACGCATGAGATGATATACCCACTAGTTGAAGCCCCTTGGGTTTTGGACCCTCCTCTAGGTAGCCTGGAGAGAGGAAAATGGCAACGAGGCTGTCTGCTCTGCAAGCAAATATTGGTACCATTCTAATGTGTCCGGAGAGAGATTAGATCACTCACCTTCATTTCTGGGATGCCAGTAAGACTCAGGATGCCCATCAGAAGCCAAAGGAACCTTCCTCCGGGAGAATCCACAGCCATGCAGGCTCTTCCCAGAACCCGCTGTTTTCTGCCTGCTGTGTGTATCTCTTGCTATGTGACAAATTACCCCAAAACAAAAACAATTATTTATTGTTTGGAAACTCTGACAGTTTCCATGAGCCAGGGATTCAGATGTGGAACAGTTTGTCTGGATGGAAGGACCCAAAGGCTGGGGCTGCAATCATCTGAAGGCTCCTTCTCACACGCGTCTGGCTGTTGGAATGGTGTACATAATGTGCAGGCCCCAGTGCACAGTGAAAAGTCATTAAGGACCGACTAGGGTGGGGATGGAGTGTTGTGCAGGAGTGTGGTGATGGTCACAGGGTTCTGTGAATACGCTAAAAACCATTGGAATGTACACTTTACATTTACATAGTTTTTATTTTATTCTATTTTACTTCTTTTAAGATTTAATTAAAAAACACTTTTTAAAATTTATTTATTTATTTTGAGAGAGAGCACGAGTGAGCAGGAGCAGGGGAAGGGGTAGAGAGAGAGGGAGAGAGAGAGTCCCAAGCAGCCTCTTAGCTGCCGGCTCAGAGTCCGAGGCAGGGCTCCATCCCAGAAACCGCGAGCTCTTGACCTGAGCTGAAATCAAGAGTCGGATGCTCAGGTGACTGAGCCACCCAGGAGCCCTAGACTGTACCCTTTAAATGGATGAATTTTCTATTATATAAATCACATCTCGATAAACTTTATTTATTTATTTATTTGTTTATTTAGGCCCCCACTTTTTTTTTTTTAAGAGAGAGAGAGTGTGTGAGGAGGAGGAGAGAGAGAGAGAGAGAGAGAGAGAGATTGAGAGAGAATCTCAGGGTGGCTCCACCCTCCATGGAGCCCAAGCCCAACACGGGGCTCAATGCTACAACCCTGGGATCATGACCTGAGTCAGAATTAAGAGTCAGACGCTCAACTGACTGAGCCACCCAGGCACCCCTCAATAAGCTGTTTTAAAAACTGTTAAGAATTTCAAGGTGCTTAGGCGCCTGGCTGGCTAAGTCGGTAGAATATGCCAACTCTTAATTTCGGCGTTGTGAGTTTAAGCCCCATGTAGGGAATAGAGATTACTTAAAGAAAAAAAAAAAAAGAATTTCAAGGTGCTGATGACAGAGCATTAAAATAAACCCTGGGTCCTTCTTACCATGAGGCCCTGAGCTAAGTGCCCAGGTCACATATTCATAAAGGTGGTCCTGCTGTGGATGCTGGCTGTCAGCTCAGGGTCTGGTTGGAAGCATCAGCCAGAGCAGTCTCACATGGCTTCTGCATGTGGCCTGCACTTGCTCCCAATATGGTGCACCAGACAGAGATAGAGAGAAAGAGAGAGTGAAAGAGAGAGAGAGAGAGGCAGAAGCTATATGCTTTGAATGCCTGGTTTTGGAAGTCACATAGCATCACTTCGACCACATTCTATTTATTAAAAGAAAGTCACTAAGTCTGACCCACACTCAAGCAGAGGAAGGTTAGGCCCCATCTTTTGAAAGGAGAGTGTCAAAGCATTTGTGGACATAGTTTAACCATCATCGTGATCTTTATACGTAAGCTGAGTGCCATTTTCTGCTCTCCTGACCAGCACATAGACAGGGGAGAAAGCCCCTCGTGGGTTTTGCTGCCAACACCCCAGCAGAACCCAAGGCCTCATTTACACCTGTTGAACCCAACCCAGAAGAACAGGCACCTAAACCAGGATGGGAAGGGAAGTCTTGATTAAGGTATTTTCCCCTCTAAATCCTCCTCACCCGATTTTTCTAACCCTGTTATGGCATTTCTTCATTTTTTTAAAGGCAACCCTATAGTCAACATGGGGCTCAAAGAACCCCAAGATCGAGAGTCACATGCTCCACCGAATGAGCCAGCCAGGCTCCCTGGCATTTCTTCATTTTTAAAAATGTATCAGAACTGGGGGCACCTGGGTGGCTCTGTCAGTTAAGTGTCTGACTTTGGCTCAGGTCATGATCTCGTGGTTTGTGAGTTCGAGCCCTGCATCAGGTTCTGTGCTGACAGCTCAGAGCCTGGAGCCTGTTTCGAATTGTGTCCCCCTGCCCCCCACCCCTCCCCCGCTCATTCTCTCTCTCTCTCTCTCTCTCTCTGTCTCTCTCCCTCTCTCTCTCTCTCAAAAATAAATAAACATTAAAAAAATATGTCATCACCGGGGGTGCCTGGGTGGCTCAGTCGGTTGAGCGTCCGACCTCCGTTCAGGTCATGATCTCATGATTCACGAGTTTAAACCCTGCATCAGGCTTGCTGCTGTCAGCGAGGAACCTGCATTAGATCCTCTGCCCCGCCCCCCGCCCCTTCTCGGTTCATGCTCTCCTTCTCAAAAATAAAGATACATCAAAAAATACATATATCATGAGGTGCCTGGGTGACTCAGCATCCAACTCTGGCTCAGGTCATGATCTCATGGTTCGTGGGTTTGAGTCCTGAATTGGGCTCTGTGCTGACAGCTCGGAGCCCGGAACCTGCTTTGGATTCTGTGTCTCCCTTTTTCTGTCTGCCCTTCTACCACTCATGATCTGTCCCTCTCTGTCTTTCAAAAAAATAAATGTTAAAAAATTTTTAAATAAATTAAAATTAATAAAAAATTAAAAAAATATATATCATAATCATAAAAACAGAAGGTAGACTGGTGTTTGCCAGAGGCTGCAGGAACTCTACAGGACTGCTAATGGGCCCAGGGCTTCTTTCTGGGTGACAAAGAAGTTCTGGAATCAGAGGGGATAACCGCACAACACTGTGAATATACTAAAACCCACCGACTTGTACACTTTACAAGGGCAGATTTATCATTTCCCGGCTTTTTTGGCTAAGATCAAGTGCAAGGATGTATTCGGTAGGCATCCTGGGCTGGAATGAGGTTGACAACTTGACGCTGGGGCCCTTGGGAATTGCATACTGGTTTGCATGGCATACTGGTTTCTTGAAAAATGGCTCAGGTGGCTGGGAACCCAGCTGATGTCTGGAAGCCAGCCCGGACCAAGGACACCTGGCCACACGCCGGGGACTTGCCTGTGGCTGCCAGAATCAGCAAGACTGTCTCTCTCAGGCTCTCCTCTGCCGGTTGGTTGGTTCTCCTCGATCCCATCTTTATTTCTCTCTATCAGCGATAAAGGATGGGCCACTGGGCTGTTGAGAAGTGCAGGAAAGCGGTGGCTGAACCCTCAGTGGGAAAGACAAGGACGGGCATTGATGTAAATTGAAATTTGTGTGCCCTGCCTGTCCTGACCCTCTCAGCCCTTCTAGGCACGCGTTGAATGTAAAAAAGTATCTGGCACGAGATAGCCAACAAAGTAAGTAGGCTTAAGGAAAACAGGATGAATTTTATAGGATGTGAACTGTATCTCAGTAAGAAAATAAATCAGGAGCATCAAAAGCTGGAAAGATCCTAGACCTCTTTCATTCTCTTCTTCCCAGGCACCTGAGCGGTGGGTGGTAAAGCTGGAATTTTGTCCCAGGAACGTCTGATTCCAAAGGCCATTCTCTTTCACTTCCTCCCATACCAGGCTGGTTCCAGGTAGCCTGGCAGGGAAATGCCATCCATGCTGAGTTTTATTCCGTTGATAACTGAAGTTTCTGAAGTATGACAAGAGATACATTGCAATTTTTGTTTTAGAAAAAATTACTATTAGGAGCTTTCTGTGAATATTCTTTATTAGAAATAATAATAGTAGATAAGAATATTGAGGAAGACTTTTTTCCTGGGTTGACTATAATAATTTTAGTAGGGTTTTTTTTCATATTTATTTATTTATTTTGAGAGAGAAAGGGAGAAAGTCAGGGAGGGGCAGAGAGAGAGAGGAGGAGAGAGGATCCCAAGGCAGTCTCCACGCTGTCAAAGCAGAGCCAGATGCAGGGCTCGATCTCACAACTGTGAGATCATGACTTGAGCTAAAATCAAGAGTCAGATGCTTAGCTGATCGAGCCGCCCAGGAGCCCCTGTTTTGCTTTTTTTTTTTTTAAGTTTATTTATTTATTTATTTTGAGAGAGAGAGAGCGCGCGTGCGTGCACAAGCAGGGGAGGGGCAGAGAGAGAGGGAGAGATTGAGAATCCCAAGCAGGTTCCATGCTGTCAGCATAGAGCCTGACTCCGGGCTGTCTTCTGAGAGCCCTGGGATCATGACCTGAGCCGAAATCAAGAGTAGGATGCTTAACCAACTCAGCTCAGGTCATGATCTCACAGTTTGTGAGTTCAGCCTTTGTGTGGGGCTCTGCAGTGACAGCTCGGAGCCTGCCTGGGATTCTCTCTCTCTCTTCGTCCCTCCCCTGGTTATGCGCTCTCTCTCTCTCTCAAAATAAATACATAAAACATGTTTAAATAGATATAGATATAGATATATAGATATATATGGGTTTCTTTAAGATTTTTTTTTTAATTTTTTTTTCAACGTTTATTTATTTTTGGGACAGAGAGAGGCAGAGCATGAACGGGGGAGGGGCAGAGAGAGAGGGAGACACAGAATCGGAAACAGGCTCCAGGCTCTGAGCCATCAGCCCAGAGCCTGACGCGGGGCTCGAACTCACGGACCGCGAGATTGTGACCTGGCTGAAGTCGGACGCCCAACCGACTGCGCCACCCAGGCGCCCCAAGATTTTATTTTTTTAAGTGTTTTCAAATTTTTATTTAAATTTCAGTTAGTTTACATACAGGAGAGATTTTGTTTTTCAGCGATCTCTACATCCAATGTAGGATTCAAACTTACAACCCAGAGATCAAGAGTTGTGTGATTTACTGACTGAGCCAGCTAGGTGGCCCCTATATTTTTTTCTTTTAATATAAGCTCTACTCCCACTGTGGAGTTTGAACTCACGACCCCATGCACGATCAAGAGTCACATACTTTACCGACTGAGCAGCCAGGCGCCCCAAGATACATTTTTTTAAAATCATGAGTGACACAGTTTGTGGGTTCGAATCCTGTATCAGGCTCTCTGCTGTCAGTGCAGAGCCCACTTTGGGTCCTCTGTCCCCCTCTCTCTCTCTGCCCCTTCCCCTCTCGTTCTCTCTCAGAAGTAAATAAACCTAAAAAAATAAATAAATAATAAAATAAAATCATGAGTGAAATGTCAGCCTCTACAGGAACTCTAGAGAGCTAAGTAATTTTTATCCCTCATTCCATTTTTTAAAAATATGCACTTTAATACATTCTGAGATGGGTTTCCATCGTTGCACAAAAGGTAGATGAAGAGAGAGAAGCAGCAGTTGGGCAATGTTTGCCTATGAAAAGTCCACCTGTCCTTAGTGTTATTCTGCTTTTTCTGAAGTTGAATTTCTCTGCTGTGTAGCACAGCAGGCCTTGTGTCAAATTCTCTTCACATTTATAGGTGATAAGTGGTTTCAAATAAACAGATAGGGCATTCCAGCTGAGCCCTGGAACCAGTGGCTGACGGAGGCACATAAGAAGAATGATCAGACCCTGTCAATTGGCTAGGGCCACCATGACAAAGGTCCACAGACTGGGGGCTTAAACAGCAGGAATTTATTTCTCACAGTTCTGGAGGCCAGAAGTCTAAGGTCACCGAGTCTGTGGGGTCATTTCTTCTAGGGCCTCTCTTCTTGGTTTGACAACAGCCATCTTCTCCCTGTGTCTTCACATAGACTTCCCTCTGTGTGTGTCTGTGTCCTAACCTCCTCCTCTTCTTTTTTTAAAAAGTTTATTTATATTTGAGAGAGAGAGAGAGAGAGGGGGAGAGAGAGAATCCCAAGCAGGCTCTGTGCTGTTAGCACAGAGCCTGACGTGGGGCTCGATCTCACGAACTGTGAGATCATTACTTGAGCTGAAATCAAGAGTCAGACCATTAACCAACTGACCCTTCCGGGTGCCCCCTAACTTCCTCTTCTTAAAAGGACACCAGGTCTGTTGGATTCGGGCCATCCTAATGACCTCATTTTAACTTAATTACCTCTTTGAAGAACCTCTCTCCAAATACAGTTCCAGTCTAAAGTCCTGGGGGTTAGGACTTCAACAAAGGAATTCAGTCAAACAGACACTCTGGCTCCATGTCTGGCTCCAAGGAGTAAGGAAAACGTTTACATGAGAATTACCCAATTAATCGAGGGGTTACCAGCAACCACAGGAGACACTGGCCGATAGTTAAAATCCCACCCGAACTCTACCTTCACCGGCCCTGGGGAAGAGAGAACTTGCCTGATGTGGGACAGGACTGGGGACAGAGGAAGAGTGTGGGATGGGAGGGAGGATGAGCTGGAGACAGGGTCAGTTACTCTACAGATTCTGCTCACAAGTGGTTTTTGTTTGTTTTAATCAAGTAAAATTCACATAACATAAAATGAACCATTTTAAAGTGAACAATTTAGTGGCAATAATAACATTGTTATTATTTTTTTTCAATGCTTATTTATTTTTGAGAGAGAGAGTAAGTGGGGGAGGGACAGAGAGAGAGGATCCGAAGCAGGTTCTTCGATGACAGTGGAGAACCCGATGAGGGTCTTGAACCCACGAACTGTGAGATCATGACCTGGGCCAAAATCAAAAGTCAGATGCTTAACTGACTGAGCCACCCAGGCGCCTCATACATTCACAATACTGTACAACCACCACTTCTATATTTATCACCCCAAAAGGAGACCCCATACCCATTAGCAGTCACTCCCTATTCTCCCTCCCCAGCCCCTGGCAGCTACTAATTGACCTCCTGTCTCTCTGGATTTACCTGTTCTGGACAATTCCATATCAGTGGGATCATACAATGTGTGGCCTTTTGTGTCTGGCCTCTCACTCAGCATGAAGTTTTCCATGGTCATTTTGTAAGAGTTTTTAATCTTAGTTTTTTATAAACGTGCTTATTTGTAGTTACCTTTTATCTGTTTCCTACTCAACACGTCTCTGGAGGCAAGGGAAACAAAAGCAAAAATGAACTACTGGGACCTCATCAAAATAAAAAGCTTCTGCACAGCGAAGGAAACAATCAGCAAAACTAAAAGGCAACCGACAGGATGGGAGAAGATATTTGCAAATGACATATCAGATAAAGGGTTAGTATCCAAAATCTATAAAGAACTTCTCAAACTCCATACCCAAAAAACAAATAATCCAGTGAAGAAATGGGCAAAAGACATGAATAGGTACTTCTCCAAAGAAGACATCCAGATGGCCAACCGACACATGAAAAAATGCTCAACATCACTCATCATCAGGGAAAGACAAATCAAAACCACAATGAGATACCACCTTACGCCTGTCAGAATGGCTCACATTAACAACTCAGGCAACAACAGATGTTGGCGAGGATGCGGAGAGAGGATCTCTTTTGCATTGTTGGCAGGAATGCAAGCTGGTGCAGCCACTCTGGAAAACAGTATGGAGGTTCCTCAAAAAACTAAAAATAGAACTACCCTACGACCCAGCAATTGCACTACTAGGCATTTATCCAAGGGATACAGGTGTGCTGTTTTGAAGGGACACATGCACCCCCATGTTGATAGCAGCACTATCAACAATAGCCAAAGTAGGGAAAGAGCCCAAATCCATCGAGAGATGAATGGATAAAGAAAATGTGGTATATATATACAATGGAGTATTACTCGGCAATCAAAAGAATGAAATCTTGCCATTTGCAACTATGTGGATGGAACTGGAGGGTATTATGCTAAGTGAAATTAGTCAGAGAAAGACAAAAATCGTATGACTTCACTCATACGAGGACTTTAAGAGACAAAACAGATGAACATAAGGGAAAGGAAACAAAAATAATATAAAAACAGGGAGGGGGACAAAACAAAAGAGACTCATAAATATGGAAAACAAACTGAGGGTGGCTGGAGGGGTTGTGGGAGGGGGGATGGGCTAAATGGGTAAGGGGCATTAAGAAACCTATTGAAATCATTGCTTCACTATATACTAACTAATTTGGATGTAAAATTTTAAAAAATAAAAAATAAAGTTAAAAAAATATATAAAGGGCATCTGTTGGCATTTGGGTGGCGGGAAGGAAAAAGAAGGTGGAGGTTAAGCTGAATCAGACAAATGAGGCCTCATCAACAGAATGGGTGGTAATGTCAGCCCCAAAGTCCTTCCAGGTAACCCATGAACACGCATGTGTGTGTGTGTGTGTGTGGGGGGGGTATACATACACCCTAAATGCTCATAAAGAATAAAAATCCATAAAACACTCAGATTCCTACTGCTGAGATTTAACAAATGTTAACAGTTGGTTATAGTTACTTCAGAACCTTTTTATTTTTTAACATTTTTTTTGAATTATAGACCCACAGATTTACAAAAATAGTACAATGAGGTCCCACCCTCCCATCACTCAGCTTCCCTCAACGATGGCACCTTCCATAACTGTACTAGATTATCAACATCAGAAAATTGATATTTGCCCGGTAGAATTAACTAGTCTACAGACATCATTCGGATTTCACCAATTTTTCCACATATTCTTTCTTTTTCTTCCTCCTTTCCTTTCCCTTCCTTCCTCCCTTTCCCTCCTCTTCTTCTTCTTTTACGTCTTTGTTGTAATTCTACGACATTTCATTATATACATAGACTCTGTATCTCCACCATCACATTCAAGATACAAATGGTCCTCACTCGGGGCACCTGGGTGGCTTAGTCACTTAAGCATCCTACTCTTGATTTTGGCTCATGTCGTGATCTCACCATTTGTGAGATCTAGCCCCACATCAGGATTGCTTGGGATTCTCTCTCTCTCCTTCCCCCATGCTCTCTGTCTCTCAAAATAGGTAAACTTAAAAAAAAAAAAATGGTTCTCACCCGAAACAAACATCCTCATGCTATATACCATGCCTGTCCCCCCCTTCCCTAACTCCTTGCAACCACTGATCTACATTCTTCTTTATAATATTATCATTTCAAGAAGGTCGCAGAAATGAGTTGTACAGTATGCAACTTTTTAAGATTGGCCCTTTTTTTTTCTCCTCAGTATAATGTCCTTGAGAGCCGTCCAAATTGATGCACCAATAGTCTGTTCTTTTTATTGCTAAGTAACATTCCATGGCATGGATGTACCACACTTTGTTTAACCATTTACTCACTGAGGGACATTTGCAGATCCCTTTTTTTTAGTTTATTTATTTATTTTGAGAGAGAGAGAGAGAGCACAAGCAGGGGAGGAGCAGAGAGAAGGAGAGACAGAATCCCAAGCAGGCTCTGCTCCATCAGCACAGAGCCCGATGCAGGGGTCCAACCAAGAACCTCAAGATCATGACCTGAGCTGAGATCAAGAGTTAGATGCTTAACAAACTGAACCACCCAGGCGCCTCAGATCTTTTTTTTTAAGTTTGTGTATTTCTTTTTGAGAGAGAGAAAGAGAGAGAGAGAGAAGAGTGCACACAAGCGGGGGAGGGGCAGAGAGAGAGGGGGAGACAGAGAATCCTAAGCAGGCTCCATGCTGTCAGCACAGAGCCTGACCCGGGGCTCAATCTCGTGACCTGCGAGATCATGACCTGAGCCGAAGTTGGATGCTTGACTGACTCAGTCACCCAGGCGCCCCTGCGGATCTTTCTTTGAAAATGAAGTAAAAGCAGGGCAACTGGGTGGCACCAGTCTGTTAGGTGTCTGACTCTTGATCTCAGCTCAGGTCTTGGTCTCGGGGTCATGAGTTCAAGTCCCGCATTGGGCATGAAAGTCTACTTTAAAAAAGAAAATGAAGTAAAGCATTACAGATATAGTTGAGGCCTCCCTTCCATGCCATCTCCCTCCCTCCGCAAAGCGATCTCTATCCTGTAGTTACCTTGCTTCCCTCTCAGCTGCAATTTTTGTTTTATTATATAGTGATGCTTCCGAAAGCCATGTTATATTGTTTAGCATGTTTTAAACATTTACATAAATGTTATCATATGGAATATATCTTTTGACAACTTGCTTTTTGCTCTAGATACCATGCTCAAGATTTGGTCCTATTGACACAATTAGCGTTGGTTCCTTTTTCACTGCCACATAGTGTTCCATTGGGAGCCTGTGTCACTATGTATCCATTCTGTTACCAGTGGACACGGTTGTCTCCTGTTTTTCACTCTTACAAAGAAAGACGAAAGGGGTCCATCACCAGTTAGCTTCGGAGGTGCCTGGGGGCCTAAATTGTTGGGCAGCCTGGAAAGTGCGGAGAACGTTGAGCCCAAATGGATCAGAGTATTCGCCTACCTTTTTCATTGAGGTCGCTCATCTCTCACTTTGCATTTTTTTCAGAACTTTAAAGGCAAAGACTCTGGAGTCAGACTGCTTGCCTTTGATCCCCTGGTCCCTCCCTTTTTCATCAGTTGTTGGCCTCAGGAAAACTAATTACTCAAACTCTCTGGGCCTCATTTCTCTTATCTGTGAAATGGAAATAGCCCCTCCCCTATGAAGTTATTGAGAGGATAAGATGAGATCGCCTATATAAAACACTTAGCTCAGTGTCTGACAGGTAGCAGAGAGCAAATCTTAGCTATGATACTTGGTAGACATTAAATGATGATGATGAAGAAACTAGTGTCTCTGATTGTGAGTCTGTCTCTGTCTCATGTTGCATATTTATAAAAACCAAAAGCAGGGGTGCCTGGCTGGCTCAGTCAGCAGACCATGAGACTCTTGATCTCAGGGTTGTGAGTTCGAGCCTCATATTAGATGTAGAGGTTATATATTTTTTAAGACTCTTCTCTTTTTAATGTTTTAATTTATTTTTGAGAGACAGAGAGTGCCTGCGAGTGGGGGAGGCGGAGAGAGAGGGAGAGAGAGTATCTGAAGCAGGCTCTGTGCTGACAGCAAAGAGCCTGATGTGGGGCTCGAACTCACAAACGGGGAGATCATGACCTGAGCTGAAATCAAGAGTCAGGTGCTTAACCGACTGAGCCACCCAGGTTCCCTGGGTGTGGAGATTACTTTTAACATAAAAAAAAAAAAAAAAAAAAAAGAAGAAGAAGAAGCCGATCATTAATACCATTTTCCTCCTGAACTATCATAATCAAGAGAAAGGATATTTTGTAAGCATGCTGGAGAGAAACCCAGTTTTTCAACCTGATGACATCAGTAGGTCGATTCATTTTCTCTCATTTTCGAAAGTCATGTACCCCGATTCCTGTTGATGGCTGTAAATCCCTCTGTGGGTGCGGCCCGAACACTGAGTTTATCAATATTTGCCAAGAGCCTAGAAGTGCTTGCTTTTCATTTGCCTGGGCCGTGGGATTGTGGACGATAGGTCAGCCCTGACGTTTGTGATGCCACATGCAAACCCTTTCTCTCCGAAGAGTCAAGGTGGCCAAATCTTAAATTTGAGCTCCAGGAGAATGACAACATTGCCGCAGAAGACACAGAACCTCGTGAACACAGCGTCATGGCCAGGTGTTCCCTGGCCAAAGAGTATTTCTAAGCCCCGAGTTTATGAAGCAATACATAAAATAATGAAGAATTTAGGGGCGCCTGGGTGGCTCAGTCAGTTAAGCGGCCGACTTCGGCTCAGGTCATGATCTCACGGTCCGTGAGTTCCAGCCCCGCATCGGGCTCTGTGCTGACAGCTCAGAGCCTGGAGCCTGTTTCAGATTCTGTGTCTCCCTCTCTCTCTGCCCCTCCCCCGTTCATGCTCTGTCTCTCTCTGTCTCAAAAATAAATAAATGTTAAAAAAAAAAAATAATAATGAAGAATTTAGTTCTCCAGGAAGGTCTTCTGAGGGGCTGTAGAACTCACATCTGGAGGTCCCCATCTGAATGGAGATGGGTGTGTGAATTGTGTTGCTTCCAAAGGTTGACTGATTGCTTCTCCATTCTCTGGGACCACCATCTTAAAACATGGCAGATATTTGGGCAGCAAGAGAATTGAGATCCACCTAAAGGCCAAACGTGCTATGTATGAGTGACATGGAAGGTGATCTGGAATGTTATATGAGGAACACCTGGCAGAGAGCATGTCTTTACCCAAACAGTAATTTTAAAATACCCTTTGTGGGAGCGCCTGGGTGGCTCAGTAGGTTAAGCGACCAACTCCTGATTTCAGCTCAAGTCATGATCTCACGGTTGGTGAGTTCGAGCCCCACATCAGGCTCTGCACTGACAGAGCCTGCTTGGGATTCTCTCTCTCTGCCCCTCCTCTGCTCATGCTCACTCTTGCTCCCTCGCTCTCTCTCAAAATAAATAAATAAACTTTAAAAAATAGATAAAATAAAATACCCTTTGCAGAGCTGCTCTGTGACTTGTTTTCATGACTCTTTTATAGAGAATGGTTTGGGACCAGTCAAATTCTCTCATGTGAGAATCTGACTGGAGAGACAGGGGTATGGAGGGGTTGAGTCAAGTTCATGGCTAAGAGTTGGGGCAAAGGGCTGTGAGCTGGTCTCCTGGAGCTGCCCAACCCTGGTTTAACTCTCTCTCTCTCTCAGTTTCTGTGAGATATGCTAGTATCTTTCCTCTCTTTTTATTTTTCATTTTTTACTTAAGCTAATTTGAAGTGTGATTCAGTTACTTGCATTTATGAGGCCCCTGAGTTACACAATTATAATAAGGCATCATCCCACTACAATGAGGGGAAAAAAAGGAATTTCCTTCTCAGGAGCTTAGCTGGTAATACAAACAGCCCAGCCTCAACCGTCAAAGAATTTCATCAAAAGTTCAGTTCTAGGGATGGCTTGGTGGCTCAGTAGGTTAAGCGTCTGACTATTTTTTTTTTTAATGTTTATTTCTTTTTTGAGAGAGAGAGAGAGAGAGAGGGAGCACATGTGTGAGCAGGGGAGGGGCAGAGAGAGAAGGGGACAGAGGATGCAAAGTGGGCTCTGCACTGACAGCAGAGATCCTGACATAGGGCTCGAACTCATGAACCTTGAGATCATGACCTGAGCCAAAACCAAGAGTTGGACACTTAACCAGCTGAGCCACCCAGGCACCCCACATTTTTGTTGTTTTAAACTCCCAGATTGGTACTTTGCTATGGTGGCCCCAGGAGGCAAGTACATTCACACACACCAACTGAGTCTCACCTCGGGGCCTTTGTGGTTACCGTCACCACTGGCTAGAATGTCCTTCCCCCAGGGTTTTGCACATTTTGCCGATTTCTGCTCTGCCTTGTCTTTTTTTTTTTTTTTTAATTTTTTTTAACGTTTTATTTATTTTTGAGACAGAGAGAGACAGAGCATGAACGGGGGAGGGGCAGAGAGAGAGAGGGAGACACAGAATCCGAAGCAGGCTCCAGGCTCTGAGCTGTCAGCCCAGAGCCTGACGCGGGGCTCGAACTCACGGACCACGAGATCGTGACCTGAGCCGAAGTCGGACGCTCAACTGACTGAGCCACCTAGGCGCCCCACTCTGCCTTGTCATTTATGGCTCAGGTCAAGGTCGCTTCTTCATAGAGACCTTCCTGGTCATCCCAGACCCCTCCCTTTTCAGCCCATCACCCTGCTTTGCTGTCTTCATAATACTCCCAACTGTCCCCAATTCCTTTTCCAGTCACTGTTTTACTTTTCTGTTGTCTCCCCACCCCGAAGGTGAGTCCTGTAAGAACAAGGACTTGGGTACCTTGTCCCTTGTACTATGTCCACCAACCACCCGGCACAGCATCGGGCACATAGTTGGTGCTGATACCTGAGAGCTGATGGAGGGGTGCCTGGCTGGCTCAGGCAGTAAAGCAGGCAGCTCTTAATCTCAGGGTCGTGAGTTCAAGCCCCACACTGGGCATGGAGCCTATTTAAAAAAAAACAAAAAACAAAAAGCTGATGGAACTCATGAACAAATGAAACGAATGTGAATGAATTCTAAACAGGTCAGAGTTTCACAGCCGGGCTCCCTGCTGACTCATGCGTTTGAGGCCGGGGAACTACTCCTTCCCTCTGAGCCCATGTCTCCCAACTCTTCTTCTTTATAAGAAGGCGATTTCTGCTTTAACTTTCTACTTCTAGGAATGGACTGGAGAACCGGGCAAGCAAAGTGCTCTCAAAACACTTCACCACGAGAACGTCTATGTCTATTCATTTACTGCCATTCAACTATGGCTAGGAGTCTGAGTATCTACCTTTCTTATCTGTTTCTGAGTCAGGATGTCAAAGCAAGCCTCATCTTGCTAAAGAATCAAGGAGTGACAAGCTGGGAATGAAAGCGTAACAGAAACTTGGACGGATCACAGACTCAAACCAGTACGTCTCCTTTCCATCCAGAACTGGGAACTACAATAATTCCATAGGAAATTCTTTCTTCCCCCTCCTGTGCAAGCACCCCAGTCTGTCCCCATTCCTTTTTTTTTTTTCCCCAACACATCATTTTGTTTAACCACCATGCTTTATTATTTATTTATTTTAAAGTTTACTTATCTTGAGAGAGAGAGAGAGTACTTGAGAGCAGGGGAGGGGCAGAGACAGAGGGAGAGACAGAAAATCCTAAGCAGGCTCTGAGTCAGCACAGAGCCGACTGTGGGGCTCTATCTCGAACTGTGAAATGGTGACCGGAGCAGAAACCAAGTCAGACGCTTAACCAGCTGAGCCACCCAGGAGTCCCCGATTCCTTTTTTTAACACACAAATAGTAACATCAATATTCACCAAACTCTAAATAAAATGTGCAGTGCTCTTGCAACCCTGTCTGCACCTCCCTTCCCAATTAAATGGTTTTTTATTTATTCCCAGCCCTTTCTCGTCCTTGTCCTAATGCAGGTGTAATTTTCACTTAACTGTCTCTTGGTGCGGTTCAGCGTCCACATCCTTTTCTTACTTTACAGTATTCAGTATTTTTCTACTAGGACACAGTTGACAGCCCATAAAAGTCTCTGCTTAAGTAAGAAGTCCGTTTCTGTGAACCATCATCCGGACACATGCAACACCAGACAGTGTGTCTCACATCCAAGTTTATTGACAGGGTAGATTTCCCATAAGGATAGAAACACGAGCAAAGGAACCAGGAGGCACCTTCTCCCTCGGATTGCTGGACAGCAACTCCCTTTTAATGACAAAAGCAAACAGAGGTGGGAAGCGGCTATCTTCTCCAAAGTCTCTAACTGCTCAGCCTTCAAATTAGTGTCAACAAGAAAGGAATGGATTAGCCGAAGGTCGTAGCACACACGCCTTTCCTTTTTCTTAGTAAGACTGTTTTGCTCCGTCCCTCCCTGGCTAATCCCTCTCTTCCCACTACTGCAAACTCAGATATTAACCAAAGCTGTGAGTCTCTTTGCCTAGTGCTTTTCTGCTAAAGCTTGGCTGAGAGATGAATCCATGGAATGTAAGTGACCTACTGGCTCGGTTAATGACGCCTGGCCTCCCTTCCGGGGCAATAACTTCCCTCCAGTCACTTAGCTCTGCTTGTCTCAGCTGGAGTCCACCAACAGGCTGGATACCCACTCCCTCCCCAGGAGCTGAGAACCATCCACATCTCAGGCAAGGGAGGGAAAGAGGTCAGTGAATCACAGGTGCTGATGGGCGTCTCTGTGGCTCCAACTCTACTCAGCAGAAGGTGAGGACAGTTTTGCCGTCTTCGGTCCTGTGAGTGTCAGAGATTGAGCAGAAGTTTCAGAGGCTTTACTCTCTGTTCCCCCCAAGATTCCTCTGCTGACGTTCTGCAACTAGGCAGCCCACTCTGCCACACCACTTCTCTAAGTCTGATTCTCTGAATCTGGAAGTTCCAGGAAACCACAGGTCAGGTCTAACGATGGTACTCTGTGCACCCAGCCAAACCGTTTCTCCAGAGACCTTGGTTCTTGGTAACAATCTCTCTTCTTGGCTCGATTATTTAGCGAGAAGCTGGGGCTGGATAAGATGGGTTCCACGGCTCCCTGGGGTTGGCCATTAAAGTGTCTGGAACACTCCTGGTTGTACTCAGATCCCCCGTGAGCTCCATGCTTGTGCTCTGGTTGTTCTCTGGCCCTTGTGGTGTCTTCTTCCGCAGGCAGCGGTTGATCAGGGTGGAGAAGAAGTTGGGAAAAGATGGGCTGGAGAAGTAGTACACCAAAGGGTCCAGCATGCTGTTCATGTAGGTGAAGCTGAGGGTGATGAAAAACGCCAGGTCAACCGAGCGATAGACATCACAGTTCTTCGTACCCGTGGTGCGCAAGAGCCAGAAAATGCGTATGCGCACAGCCACGCTGGGCAGGAAGCAGATGATGAAGACAATGGCCACCACCAAGATGAAGTTGATGGCCCTCTTGATCTTGGCGTGTCTGTCCATTTGCCGCTGGCGCAGGCTGCAGATGATTCTGGCCGAGCAGAACAGGATGATGCCCAGGGGCAGGATGAACTCCAGGAGGAACATGGCATCGTGCCACCTGAAGGTATGGCAGATGCTAAAGCTGCTGCACAAATTCGCATCTCGATTCCTGATCAACATCTTTTTGTGCAGGAGGTGACCCGTCAGGCCGATGGTGACACCCCACAAGAGGCAGGAGATGATGGCCGCCGTCCGATTGGAGATCTTGTTCAGAGCATGGTGGGGATGGACCACCCGGAAATACCTGTCCACGGCCACCACGGTGAGGAAGATGATGCTGCCCTGGCGGTTCATGGCCAGCATAAAGAGCATCAGCCTGCAAGGGATGTCCCCAAACTTCCAGTCCCACTTCCTCACGTAGTTGTCCGTCAAGAATGGCAGGCAGATGATCAGGAGAAAGTCGGCCACGGCCAAGTTGAACAGGAAAATCCGGCTGGATTTCCAGGACTTGAGGTGGAAGCAGAAAATCCACAGGGCAAGGCCATTGCCCAGGAGCCCGAAAACAAACTCCAGCCCCAGCACTGGTGGCAGCACATTGGCAATGAAGTCATCCCGGAACACACAGCAGTTCTTCTTGTCTATTTCCAGAAAATGATTCTGCTGCTGGTGCAGGTTCATGAGTGGAGCGAGTCAGTCCTAGGGAGCGCCTCACCTAGCGAATGCCCAAGGAAAGAGGTGTGTGTCTGAGTGGCGAATGTGAGGTTCAGCTCCCGCCTTTATGTCATGTCAGGGTGTTGAAATAGATGACTGAATGGTTACCAGGAAGCTACGAAATCGTTTAAAAAAAAAAAAAAAAAAAAAAAAAAAAGCCAGCAAGGCTCTTATGCAATCTGCTGTTTGCATAAACAAGTAATAAAAATCCCCTGGGCAGACAGGAACCCACAGCTTCCTAAATGTAAAGGATAAGTTTAGGCAAGCCAACTGCCATTTGTGAATTACTGAAACGTGGAAGGCATCCCTTTGGAAGGCTGTGTGTCCACATACTGAGTACTTAACATTAGAGAATTAAATCACTGGCAGCTTGTTGGCTTACATAATGAACAAAACAACAATGGCAATAATAATTTCCTGTGCTAAGCAACATGGTTTTCCAGAAACATTAAGAATGAGTATGGGGGCGCCTGGGTGGCTCAGTCGGTTGGGCGTCCAACTTTGGCTCAGGTGATGATCTCTCAGTTTGTGAGTTCGAGCCCCGCTTCAGGCTCTGTGCTGATAGCTCAGAGCCTGGAGCCTACTTCAGATTCTGCGTCTCCCTCTCTCTCTGACTTGTGCTCTGTCTCTCTCTCTCAAAAATAAACATTAAAAAAAAAAAAAAGAATGAGTATGAAGCTTTAGCATGTATATGATTTAAGAAACAGTATCATGCTGGGGTGCCTGGGTGGCTCAGTCGGTTAAGGGTCCAACTCTTGATTTTGGTTCAGGTGATGATCTCATGACTCGTGGGTTCAAGCCCCACATCAGGCTCTGTGCTCAGAGCCTGCTTGGGATGCTCTCTCTGCCCCTCCCCTGCTCCCCTGCTCCGTGTGTGTCTCTCTGTCTCTCAAAATAAATAAAGTAAAAAAGAAGAGAAAAGAAAAGAAAGGAAAGAGAAGAAAAGAAAAAAGAGAAGAAAGAAAAGAAAAAGGAAAGGAAAGAGAAGAAAAGAAAGGAAAGGAAAGGAAAGAAAAGAAAAGAAAAAGAAAAGAAAAAAGGAAAGAAAACAGTAGCATGCATATAATTTCTTTGGAAATACCAAGAAGACAGTAATTATCTATTTTACAAAGACAGATGTGTTGCTTTTCATGTTTCCCTGCCACCTTCTCTGCAGAAACACGGATTGCGTTTCCACGCCAGAACCTTGCAATTAATCTCTAGTTGGGAAGTGGGGGGGGGGGGGGGGGGGGGGGGGAGGGAGGGGAAAGATACTTGGGAACAGCATACAATTTCATAAGATGTTTGAAAACTTGAACCTAGTTTGGATTGCCAGCGATATGTTACAATAAAGCTGGGCTTTTTGTTTGTGTTGGATTTTGATAGGCTTCTGTGCTCGAATAAGTGATTTATTTTTAAGTACACGATTTTTAAAAATCGGTAAGTTATTTTTTAGAGTTTTAGATCCACAGCAAAACTGAGCAGAAGGCACAGAGAGTTCCTGTGTCTCTCTGTCCCTACACACTCACAGCCTCCGCCTACTAAGTGCATGATATTTGAAAAGCCTCCATTTTCGGAAAATTAAATGTACAGCAATGGGACCTACGAGGACTTCGAACCCTGCCTCATAGCGGGTCACTATTCCACACATCATTTCTTTGCTTTTTAGTCTAATTGAGTGAAGCCCCACAGAACATTTCTACCCTTTTTTTTTTTTTTTAATTTTTTTTTTCAATGTTTATTTATTTTTGGGACAGAGAGAGACAGAGCATGAACGGGGGAGGGGCAGAGAGAGAGACACACAGAATCGGAAACAGGCTCCAGGCTCTGAGCCATCAGCCCAGAGCCTGACGCGGGGCTCGAACTCACAGACCGCGAGATCGTGACCTGGCTGAAGTCGGACGCTTAACCGACTGCGCCACCCAGGCGCCCCATTTCTACCTTTTTAAAAAAAATTTCTACCCTTTAATATTTTAGTTATGATTCTTGCTGTGCAAGAGGTTCCAAACTGTGCTCCTTCTACTTTGAGTTAAAAATAGGAAATACACGGGGCGCCTGGGTGGCTCAGTCAGTTGAGTGTCCGACTTCAGCTCAAGTCATGATCTCGAGGTTCATGGGTTTGAACCTCGTGTCGGGCTCTGTGCTGACAGCTCAGAGCCTGGAGCCTGCTTCAGATTCTGTGTCTCCTTCTCTCTCTGCCCCTCCCCTGCTCATGATCTTTCTTTCTTTCTCTCTCTCAAAAATAAATAATCATTAAAAAACAGGAAATTCGCTTCTTTAGATGCATACCTAGTTTCAATAAAAGGGATCTGTGGACTCTTCACAGTAAATTGGAGTCAGGATGCTCTAATATTAGATTCCCATAGGAACCAGAGGACTTGATGATGATGATAATGATGAAGATGATGTTGGCTACACTAATAACGAACTATCCGAAAGAGAAGTTAAGAAAACAATCCTACTTACAATCATACTCAAAAAGAATAAAATACCCTAGGATAAATTTAACCAAGAAGGTGAAATACCTATACACCAAAAACTAAGACGTTGATGAAAGACATCGACAAAGACTCAAATAAATGGAAAGATATATTGCATGTTCATGGATTGCAAGAATTAATATTGTTAAAATGTCTATACCCCCCAAGGAGATCTACCGATTTAATGCCATCCCTATCAAAATGCCAATAGCATTTTTTGCAAAAATAGAACAGATAATTCCAAAATGTGTATCGAACCACAAAAGGCCCCAAATAGCCAAAACGATATTTTTAAAAAAGTTTTTATTTATTTATTTTGAGAGAGACAAAGGCAGTGCAAGTTCAGGGAGGGGCAGAGACAAAGAGAATCCCAAGTGGACCCTGCACTGCCAGCACGGACAGAGCCTGATGCGAGGCTCAAACCCAGGAAACCATGAGATCGTGACCTAAGGCGAAACCAAGAGTCGGATGCTTAACTGACTGAGCCATCCAGGCTCCTCAGCAATCTTTTTTTTTTTTTAAGTTTATTTATTTTGAGAGAGAGAGAGTGAGGAAGGGGCACAGAGGGAGAAAGAGAGAATCCCAAGCAGGTTCCACGCTGTCAGCACCGAGCCCAGTTCAGGGCTTGAACCCACAAACTGTGAAATAATGACCTGAGCTGAGATCAAAAGTCAGATGCTTGACTGACTAAGCCACCCAGGAGGCCCAAAACAATCTTGAGAAAAAGAACAAAGCTAGAGTGTTTTCACTCCTGATTTCAAACTATATAACAAAGCTAGAGTAATCAAAACTGTATGGTACTGGCATAAAAACAGACACATCAATCAGTGGAATAGAATAGAGAGCCCAGAAATAAACCCATGAAAATACGGTCAGTTTATTTATGACAAAGGAGCCAAGAATATATAATGGGGAAAGGACAACCTCTTCAATAAATGGTGTTGGGAAGACTGGACAGCCACATCAAAAGAATGAAACACACAAAAATTAACTTAAAATGGATTAAAGACTTGAATGTATGACCTGAAACCATAAAACTCCTGGGCACCTGGGTGCCTCAGTCAGTTGAGTGTTTGACCCTTGATTTTGGCTCAGATCATGATCTCACGGTTGTGGGATTGAGCCCCGAGTCCAGTTCTGCACTGAGCATGAAGCCTACCTGAGATTCTCTCTCTCTTTCTCTGTCTCTCTCTCTCTCTCTCTGCCCCTCCCCACTTACTCTCTAAATGAATGAATGAATGAATGAATGAATAGATGATAGAGGCTCTGAATAGACATATTCCTAAAGAAGAATGACAAATGACAAACGGGTACGTGAAAAGATGTTCAACATTACTAATTAGCAGGGAAATGTAAATCCATACCACGATGAGATATCACCTCACACCTGTTAGAATGGCTATTATCAAGAGAAGAAGGCAAGAAATGCAGAGAAAAGGGACCCCTTGTGCACTGTTGGTGGGATATAGGTTGGTGCAGGCACCATGGAAAACAGTATGGAAGTTTCGCAAAAATTAGAAAAAGAAATACTATACAATCCAGCACTTCCACTTCTGGGTATTTATCCAAAGAAAACGAAAACACTAACTTGAAAAGATATCTGCATGCCCATATTCATTGTGGCGTTATTCACAATAGCCAACATATGGAAAAAAAACCCTGAGTGTTCATAGACGGATGGATGGATAAAAAAAAAGCATGTGTGTAAAAATGGAATATTATTCACCCATAAAAGAGAAGGAAATCTTGCCGTTTGAGGCAACATAGATGGACTTGACAGTATTATGCTAAGGGAAATAAGACGGAAAAAGGCAAATACTGTATGATCTCTCTTGATGAGGAGTCATAAAAAAAAAAAAGCTCATAGATACAGAGAACAGATTGGTGGTTGCCGGAGGCGGGGCAAAATGGGTGAAGGGAACCAAAAAGTACAACCTCCTGTTATAAAATAAATAAGTCCTGGGATTATAATGCACATTATGGCAACTGTAGCTGATAATACTGTATTGCGTAGTTGAGAGTTGCTTAGAGAGTAAATCTTTTTTTTTTTAATTAAAAAAATTTTTAATGTTTATTTATTCTTGAGAGAGAAAGAGACAGAATGAGAACAGGGAGGGGCAGAGAGATAGAGATAGAGGGAGACAGAATCCAAAGCAGGCTCCAGGCTCCAAGCTGTCAGCACAGAGCCCGACCTGGAGTTTGAACTCACAACCCATGATATCATGACCTGAGCTGAAGTTGGACGCTTAACTGATTGAGCCACCCAAGCACCCCAGTAAATCTTCAAAAAAAAATAATTTTTTTTTAAGTTTATTTACTTTGAGAGAGAGAGAGAGAGAAAGAGCAAGTAAGAGTGAGTGGGGGAGGGGCAGAGAGAGAGTTAAAGAAAATTCCAAGCAGGCTCCGTGCTGACACAGCACAGAGCCTGACGCAGGGCTCAAACTTGTGAAGTATGAGATCATGACCTGAGCCAAAGTCAAGAGTTGGGCGCTTAACCAACGGAGCCACTCAGCCACCCCTAGATAGTAAATCTTAAAAGTCCTCATCACAAGAAAATAATTCCATAACTACGTATGATGACAGGTTACTGGATTCCTCGTGGTGATCATTTTGCAATATACACAAATATTGGATGATTATGTTGTATGCCTGAAGCCAATATAGGGTTTTATGTTATTTATTCCTCAATTAAAAAAGCAAGAACAAAAAAGGAAAGGTGATGATGTTGGTACCTATATTACAGAGAGCTTCCAATATATACCGGATCCCACGTGCAATGCTTCAAATACATGATGGTGTTTTACCGTGACTGCAGTCCACAGAGTAGGGACCATTGCTGATTCTGATTTCCAAATGAGGACAGTGAAACTCACAGAGGTTGGAAATGTTTAAGGCTACCCCAGCTAATAAGAGCAGAGCCTTGGGTTTGAATCTGGCACTGGCTTCAAAGCCTGTGTCCCCAGCCATGAAAACTACACTGCCTCTTATTATATTATTGCCTCGTTTGTAAGGCTGCATTGGATTGAGGTCATATTATGTGGGTGTGTTAAGGCTCCAGTGAAATGGCTGGTAGTTACTTCCTGTCCTTGCCGCCTATGAGTCTCCTGCTTCCTTCTGGGATGAATGTAGATTTGTCGGTGATATTCATAAAGAACCTTGATTAACTTTCTTCACTAAAAGCCAGAAACACCAACTATTGACAATAGTTATCTATTTCTGGGAGCTGAAATTTACTAGGTACCTTCTCTTCCTAAGTTTTACAATTTTACAATATTTGTGGTTTTGGGGACGACTGGGTGGTTCAGTCAGTTGAGCTTCTGGTTCTTGGTTTTGGCTCAGGGCATGATGTCACTGTCGTGGGATCCGGCCCCATGGCAGGCTTTATGCTGACAGTGTGCAGCCCGCTTGGAATTCTCTCTCTCTCTCTCTCTCTCTCTCTCTCTCCCTCTCTTTCTGCCCCTCCTCCCTCTTTCTCTCTCAAAAATAAATAAACATTAAAAAAATAATAGTTATGTTTAAAAAAACCAATAGTCATGGATAAAATTATGAGAGAGCAATAAATATTGTTAAGTTTGAAAGATGAGAAAAGCTGGAGGCCTGGATGCTTGGTCTGGCATTATCATCAACTACCATGAGCCCTCTTACCCTCTGAGTTTCTTCATATATAAATTGAGGGATCAGACAATCTTCCAGCTCATTCTCTGATTGTAACACAAAGTTCACAACGACTCAGACTGAACATAAATTCCGGCCTCCCTGGATTCAGGTGGAATTTCCGGTCCTTCTGCTGTGCCGTGGGCATGTGTCGTCGTGTTTGTGTTCTTCTTTTATGTATTTATGTTTTTTCTTACTAGCACATGAGTTGTACAGAAACTTGCTATAATGAATCACTTCGCCAGCTAAGGCAGTGATTCCACTGAGTTTTGTGGAAACTCCACTTAAAATCTATGGCTTTCAGAATTGAATCTTTATTCCTAGTTGTCTTATCACAACTTGGATGAGTGCCGTTGAACTGGACTGAACTTTTTTTTTTTTAAGTGAAAATGATAATAGCGAGGGGCATCTTGATCTTGGGCTTGTAAATTCAAGCCCCATGTTGGGTGTAGAGATCGCTTAAAAATAAAATCTTTAAAAAAAATTGCTATCATTATCAACTGCCTCCTCTGTGCCAGGCATAGTGCTAAGAGATTCGTGATCTCACTTAATCCTCATGAAAACCCTGTGAATGATGTGTTTGTGATTGTCACCATCAGCTCCACATTACAGATTAGGAAACCAAGGCTTAGATTAAGTACCCCACTGTTTGTCTTCAGATTTAGCTGGCATTTCTGTTTTAGTTATCTACTGCTGTGTAGCAAACGACCACAAAATTCAGGGGCTTAAAGCAACCACTGTTGTATTATCTCTCCGGGTCCTGAGTTGACTGGACTCAGCTGGCTAGTTCTTGCGTGGGGGGCAGCTAGGCTCAAGCAGAGCCCTGGGACCCCTGGCCTTCCCTCCCTCTCCATCGAGTCTTGTATCTCCCTACATGGCATCTCCACATGGCCTCTTCGCGTGTTCTTTCCACGGGGTAGGCTGGACTTCTTACAACGCTACTCAAGGCTTCCAAGGAGCAGACGTGCAGACCTTTCTATTGCCTGGCTCGGAAATCTCAGAACATCACCAACCCCACATTTTGAGGGTTAAAGCGTGTCACGGGGCCGGTCTATATTCCACTGGGAGGGGTCACATGCGGGTAGGACTACAGGAAGCATAGCTCATTGGGGACATTGTGGGAGATTTCCCCCCTCAGATGGTAAATAGCGCTGAGCTGGGACACTTGGCTGGTGGGAAACGAGAGACGCCTGGATCACTAAGGAAGATGAAGGCGAAATTGAGAAGTAGCAAAGAGATAGAGAGGAAGCTGGCCATACTGGCTGACAGAGACATATAAAAAGAAAAAAGAAGAATATTGCAGGGTTTTCAAACATGGTGTTCAATTTCATGTAAAAAAAAACCCCAAAAAACCTAAGGGCAAATCAGAATAATCAAATAATCTTGAAAAAGAAGACAAAAGTTGAACTCACACTTCCCAATTCAAATACTTTACAGTCATCAAGACAATGAGTGCTTCTGGCATAAGAATAGACATGTAGATCAGTGGGGCATGATTGAGGGTCCAGAGATAAGCTTTTGCAATTATGGTCAGCTGATTTTCAACAAGCGTTCTACGATAAGTCAGCGGGGAAATGAATAGTCTTTTCAAGAGGTTCTGCTGGGACAACTGAAGAGCCACATGCAAAAGAATGAAGTCAGATCCCTTCTTTGCCCTGGACGCAAAAATTAACTCAAAATGGATGACAGACCAAAATGTAAGACAAAAACTCTTAGAAGAAAACCTAAGAGTGAGTCTTCATGATCTTGTCTTAGGCAAAACCTTCCTCAGTGCAACACCAAACATACCAGCACCAACAACAACATTGATGATTAGACTTCATGGCTTTAAAAGAGTAAGCCTTGGGGCACCTGGGTGCCTCAGTTGGGTGCCTGGGCGACTTGGGCTCAGGTCAGGATCTCATGGTTCATGAGCCCCACATCCAGCTCTCTGAGCAGAGCCTGATTCAGAGCCTCTGTCCCCCGCCCCTGCCACACTCACACACTCTTTCTCTCTTAAAAACAAATAAATCAACTTAAAAAAAAACAACAACAAAAAACAAAGAATGACTGGCATGGTCAACATTTGAAAAAAAATAATAAATAAAAGAGTAAGCCTTGGGATACCTGGGTGGATTAATCACTGCAGCTTGTGAGTCTTGATCTCTAGGTTGTGAGTTCAAGCTCCACACTGGGTATAGAGATTACTTAAAAATAATAACAGATAGGGGCGCCTGGGTGGCGCAGTCGGTTAAGCGTCCAACTTCAGCCAGGTCACGATCTCGCGGTCCGTGAGTTCGAGCCCCGCGTCAGGCTCTGGGCTGATGGCTCAGAGCCTGGAGCCTGTTTCCGATCCTGTGTCTCCCTCTCTCTCTGCCCCTCCCCCGTTCATGCTCTGTCTCTCTCTGTCCCAAAAATAAATAAACGTTGAAAAAAAAAAAATAACAGATAAAAATGAAAATAGTAAAAGATTGCTTGGGTGGCTCAGTCGGTTGAACATCTGACTTCGGCTCAGGTCATGATCCCAGGGCTCATAGGTTCGAGCCCCCTCCCCTCCCCCCCCCCCCCCCCCCCCCCCCCCCCCCCCCCCCCGACGTTGGGCTCTGTGCTGACAGCTGGGAGCCTGGAGCCTGTTTCAGATTCTGGGTCTCTCCCTCTCTCTCTGCCCCTCCCTCACTAGTGCTCTGTCTGTCTCTCAAAAATAAACATTAAAAAAAATTTTTTTTTAATAATAAAAGATCTTTAAAAAAAAAGGCTTGGGGTACCCAGGTGGCTCAGTTAGTTAAGCGTCCGGCTTCAGCTTAGGTCATGATCTCATGGTTCATGGGTCCCAGCCCCGTGTTGGGCTCTGTGCTGACAGCTCAGAGCCTGGAGCCTGCTTCACATTCTGTGTCTCCCTCCCCTCCCCTGCTTGCACTCTGTCTCTCTCTCTCAAAAATAAACAAACATTAAAACATTTTAAAATAAATAAATTTTTAAAAGGCTTACTCTCTCATCTTTTTCTTAAGATATTTTAATTTTTATTTTTAAGTAATCTCTGCACCCAACATGGGGCTGGAACTCACAACCCTGAGAAGAAGAGTCACATGCTAGGCACCCCTGTTTGTGTTCCTTAGGAAACAAAAGGCTCTTTTTTTTTTTTTTAACAAGCAAAGATAAAAATGTTTATTAAACAAACAAAGGCCTGTTGGCAAGAATGTGGAGGAAGGCTTTGTCGGTGGGAATGCAATCTGGTTCAACTTTGTGTTGGGCAACCTGGTGGTATCTATCAAGATTATAATGAAAACTCATATAAAAAGAGCTAATGCCAGATAATAGCAAGAGCTAACGGACAGAGTGTTTATTCTTCTGTCAGGCACTATTCTGCATGCATTATACATCAAACTCAGTATTCAAAACAACCCTACGGGGCAGGTACAACTCTTATCCCTATCTAATGGGCAAGGAAACTAAAGCATTGAGACGTTAAGTAACTTGTCTGAGGCCACACAGCTAGTAAGTGAAGGAGATAAGATCTGAACCCAGGTCGTCCAGCTCTAGGGTCTATGCTGTTTGCCACGATGTGCATTGTCTCACCCAGTATGCCTGTCCTTTGATCCAATACTTCCCCTGTCTCAGAATCTTCTTCCGAAAACTCTAGCACATGTGCCCAAAGATACATCATTCAGAATATTTACCATAGCATGGTGGCAATAGGGGAAAATTGGAAAGCACTTAAATGTCCATTAAAAGGCCATTGGTTAAATAATCCTTATGTGGTTTGTTTATACAATGAAATGGAGTTAAAAGTGAGATTGATCTCTGTTCTGATGTAGGAAGCTATTCATGACAAAAATAACTTGCAGATCTATTTGTGTATCATGCTTCAGCAAAACAAAACAAGATTTGTTATTTGTGGGCAAGTGTGTTTTTACCCCAAATATTAGTCATCACCTCTAGGAAACGAGATTAAGGGGAACAACAGAAGGAAGACTTTTATTTCTCACTTGATATATTTGTTTTGAATTTTGAACAAAAACATATGTACTTTCAATAATTACAGAGATTTTAATTCTTTTTTTTTTTTTTTTAAAGAAAAGACTCTGGGGGCGCCTGGGTGGCGCAGTCGGTTAAGCGTCCGACTTCAGCCAGGTCACGATCTCGCGGTCCGTGAGTTCGAGCCCCGCGTCAGGCTCTGGGCTGATGGCTCAGAGCCTGGAGCCTGTTTCCGATTCTGTGTCTCCCTCTCTCTCTGCCCCTCCCCCGTTCATGCTCTGTCTCTCTCTGTCCCAAAAAATAAAAATAAACGTTGAAAAAAAAATTTTAATAAAAAAAATAAATAAAAGAAAAGACTCTGAGAGGCTATTCAAGAATATTCCATCAGGAAAAGTTGTGAATGGGGGCTCCTGGGTGACTCCGTTGGTTAAGCGTCTGACTCTTGGTTTCCACTCAGGTCATGATCTCTCGGTTCGTGTTAATGAATTCGAACTCCATGTGGGGCTTTTTGCTGTCATTGTGGAGTCTGCTTGGGATTCTCTCTCTCTCTCCCTCTCTCTCTCTGCCCTTCCCCGGCTTGTGCTCTCCCGTTCTCTCTCTCTCTCTCTTAGATGAATAAATAAACTTAAGAAAAAAAAAAAAAAGAAGAGTTATGAACAGACCTTCTTTCTCTCTCTCCGCAGTGGATCTCATGGCTTGATCTCTCACCAAGGGGCTGCAGTCCAGCCCCCCAACCCCCAGGACCTTTCATTCCGGTCCTGTGGACCTTTCCGAAGCTCCCTAACAAGCTGCTTCCTCACCATGCCCCTCTCGCTGGGATACGTTTTCCCACTGAGTCACCTGCCTGCCTCCTTTGCATCCTTCAGGGCTAAGTTCAGAGTCATTTTCTCTGAGAAGCCCTCTCCAACCCCCACGGCCAGGATGAAGGCCCCTGGGCTCTGCCGCAGGGCCCTGTGCTTACCACTTTCACACGGTTCCCCCCAAATGGTTGTTTGATTCTTTCCCCTGGATTCTACAATAGAACCCACAGGGGCAGGGGCTGTGTTTTCCATTCGTGTTTCTACTGTGCCTCGTCCAGAGCCAGTGCCTAAAAAATGTTCCTTGAAAGGGAATGAATGAGTGAATCTTTACAAGGGACAAAATATTAACTCCTTCCCACTCCTACCGTATCATCACTGGAAGGTGAGTATAGTTAGGTCCATGTGTGAGCCCATCTGTCTGTTCTACTCCACGTCAACCTGTGTATATGTTTATAAATGAATGCATCTATAAAATTTAGGGCCCCAGCTTCATGGATGAGCTCAAAAGGGTCCTGTGTTTACTCAAACAAAGCTATACTCCTCTTCCTCACAATTTCTGAAGAACACCTGATAAGATTTCTTTTTCATCACATTCTGTGAATTTAAAAAGGGCAGTAAAATCCGAGTCTAGACTGTGTTTGGGTTTTTTCACTTTCCTTTCTTTTGGTTTGTTATTGCTGCTTTTTTAGTGAGAACCTCTGCCTACCGTGAACTTCTGGATTTTTTAGGCTTTTGTCCCGGGAGGGTAAAGTCTTATGAGTCTTTTAACTAATATAGGCTCACACCCAGGTTGCGGACTTTCTTTTGGAACCGTTTTTATGGAGAGGAAGCAACAAAGGGGCAGTCCAGGAAAGAATTCTAAGTAGGGATAGAATTGAAAGCAGAAGTGTGGGCTTTCCCAGATTTCTTTCGGGAGGATGTATGGTTCTCTGAAGATGGTAAGAATCCTGTTTCCACTCCCCCCACCCACCCACCCTCTGCCAGGCAGCTGGGGAGGGCGGGGGCGGGAATTCAGGTAGTGACAATACAGCAACTTAGGAGTTCTGAACCCCGTGGGAAATTGCTTTTGCGCCTCAATATCTTGGTGCGTAAAATGTGTTAATGTCGTAAGTCACAATACTGAGTACTCCCTGCCAGACACTGTTTGATGCTTCACAGGCACTTATTCATTCAAATATTTATTAAGCACCTACTATGTGCAGCCACTCTTCTGAGCACTGGGGATACAACAGCGAACAAAATCTAGTAAGTGGTTGAGCTAGGATTCCAATTTAAGGTTCATCTGACTTTCCAGAGCCCTTACTTTTCGGCACTGAGCTGTGTAGCGTCTCTGCAGAAGGAAATAATAAAGACAGCCGATAGGAGTGTTTCGAGGCCAGAGAACGAAAAGCTGGAAAGGTCATCTAGTGCAGACAGCACCCTGAACATTTGAGAAAGTGTAAATAAAAGAGCCAAGAATGACTTTCACCACTTTGTGGCTTGAGAACAGAGTTAAGGTTGGCTTTGAATCTTTCCCCCTAATCCAGAGCAAGGACAGTCGGTCATTCCATAGAACCATCTAGTTTTGAGGGCTCCAGGTACATATGTGGGAAATTCATGTACATAAGGGACATCACCCTTTCCACCCTTCAGTGTTTGTTCAGAATCCCGCAATAGGAGGAATACATTGCGGGATACATACACAGGAAACATACATCCTGTGATGTTTGCACAGAACAGGTCTAGAAACTATATTCAGTGAGAGGGTGAGGGTATTAACCTCTCTGTTTGTTCCCCACCCCCAACCCCACCAAAATACTTTGCTGTCACACAGGAATTGACTAATGACCCTCCAGGTAAAAGGGATAGTAGCACAGTGCCTCGCACAAAATATGAATTCAGTAAGTACTTGCAGAAGGAATGAATAAATGATTTCAACTCACAGTCACATAACAAGCAGTCAAAAGCGATCACACTGCACGCAGCCCATCCCAAAGGCCAACCGAGTTTTTTCACGCACTCAGCTCCCGCTGGAAAGATCAGGGGAGGCAAACCTATCCCTCAGCATCTTCTTTGAAATGCAACGACTTGCGGGAAAATGTGGAGCTTCAAGAAGGTCAGAGCAGACTGTTTTGCTGTCCTTCTTCTTGGGCTACTGAGAAATCAGAAACACACCCAGGCACCCTGTGGAGATGAAAATCGTCAGGATCCGGACGTCCCCATAAAGATGTCACTCAGCCCGAAATAAAGGTATTGACTCACTCAGGTTTCTAGTTTCTAAAACTATGACTTAAGAGAGGATAGCAAATACTGCCAAGTCATGAAGTTCGCGACCTCCCCCAGACAGGGAACGTGACTCCTTCAAACATCGGAGCCTGTTCACCCAGCCGATTAAAACTACACAGGAGCCGAACTCTTCTTAATTAACGTCCCTCCTTTTTAACACACACATGCCCTTCTCCACGCACATATGGTCCCGTCATTGCAATCGGGGCGTAGAAAGGCAAGTGACTCACTTGTCAACCACAACCTTCCAAAAAGGCATAGTAACCTGAATTTCATTTCCAACAGAGTGAGGATCCAGTTAAGAAAGGGTGGCCTTTTCAATAGACTCTCAACCCCTTAGCATGAACCATCCTAAGTCGCCAGTCTGTCTGTCCTCCTCGGCGTTGTCTGTCCGTCTGTTTCACTGCCATTCAACACATTTGGAGATCCCACTGCACGTCGGATTGGCTCTGGAAGCTGTTTGCCACACTGGCACAACTCTTGCGACACAGGTTGGAAACTGGCATCTCTTCTGACCTCTGGGTCTTGGAGCGTCCCGGATTCTTGGGTCTCAAACTGCGCATTTTGAGCTTGGTGTAGAATTTGGGGAACGAGGGACTCGAAAAATAATACACCAGCGGGTCCAGCATGCTGTTCATGTAAGTGAAGCTGAGGGTCACGTGCAGGGCTACGTGGACGGAGGGGTCACAGGCACTCGAGGGCACCGTCCAGAGGAAATACAGCCTGGCCGACACGCTGGGCAGATAGCACGTGACGAACACAACCGCCACCACCATGATGAACCGGATGGCCTTCTTCATCCGAGTCTGCCTGGCCAGCTGCTGCCTCTGCTTCAGGCTCCAAATAATCTTGCAGGAGCAAAACAGGATGACACCGAGGGGCAGGAAGAACTCTAGCTGGAACATGATGTCGTGCCAGCCATTGGCCGACTCCATGATGAAGCTCTCGCAAGATATGGTGTCTTCTTGCACACACAGATGGTTCTCCATCAAAAGGTAGAGGGTCCCCAGGATGACCACGGTCCAAAGGGCAGACACGATGCCGGCGGCAGCCCGGTTGGAGATGGCGTTCACCAGGTGGTGGGGATGGACCACCTTGAAGTACCTGTCCACCGCCACCACCGTGAGGAAGACGATGCTCCCGGCCCTGTTCATGGCCAGCATGAAGAGGGCCACCCGACAGGGAATGTCCTCAAAGGCCCACTGCCTCTGTCTCCAGTAGTAGTCGGTCCGGAAGGGCAGGCAGATCATGAGAAGGAAGTCGGCCACGGCCAGGTTGAAAAGGTAAATGGTGCTCGGCTTCCAGGTCTTCATGCAGAAGCAGAAACCGCACAGGGCGACGCCGTTGCCCAGGGCGCCGAGCACGAAGGCCACGATCAGCAGCGGGGGCATCACCTGAGAGATGGGGTCCCCCTCGATGAGGCAGCACGACCCGTTGTCCATGGTGGACGGAGGACGGGGGTTCTGCGTGCTGGGCGGCCCCGGGAGTCCCCACAAAGACAGGTGCCGATCGGAACGCTACCACTCACCGGGCTGCTGGTTTTCTGCCTTCTTCACCCCGGGATGCGGGCGGACGCGGACTGCAGGTGCGGGTGGATGCGGCCGCCGCCAGGAGGCCAGGAACTTCAGCCGGGAAAGGAGAGGCTCGGGGAGGTCCGTTCGTCTCCGGCTGTCCCAGGCCGGGAGAAGCGGGTGGCACCGCGAGGCTTTGAGGCGCAGGCGGTCACTTCTGGGAAGCGGTGGGCAGGTCCAGAAGGATTCATGCTGCGGCGCCGGGCCCGGCCCCGGCCCCGTGGTGATTTTTCTCTGCAGCCTCACTCTGCTCTTCAGACTCCTGTGCTGGAGAGCGTGCAGGGCCGCCCAGAAGGCACGAGAAAAGCTTGTTTGTCCTCCCTCCCGGTGGAGAAATACAAACATTTCCTGGAGCCGTTCTGGGCCTCTGCCTTTGCTTTCCTCCCCTAACCTTTGCCTGACTGCCCCGTCCGCCCCCCATCCCATGGGGCGCTCCCAGGCGGTGCCAGAGGGGGAGGCCTTGCTCCGCAGCTCCTCAGAGCCATTTCCTGTGCCCACACCCAAAAATAAGGCATGCAGAAGTCAGAAGCGTCAGGGGAGGAAAAAAGCTCTAAAACCAGCACTCGCCGGCTGTCATTAGAAAAGCTCCCTGAAGCGTGACATCTTTCCTTCCCTCCGTTGGTACCTCCTGCCCTTTGCATCCTTCCCTGGACCCAAGTGACCTGTTGCACAATGAGCAGGACCACGCAATGGACGTGAAGCCACCTCTCATGTGCCTGTCCCCACGCAGCAGCCTCTCGGGGAGTCAGTTCCTCCCTCAGCCGTTTGCAAAAGAGGATTTGGCTCGGAGTTTCCCCGCTGGCCGAAAACCATGATAGATATGCTTTTAATTTTAACTGTCGGCTGCGCCCGTTGGTGGGGGGAGTGAGGGCCGGGCAGTCGGTCAGAGAGCCTATCTCTAAAATAATCACGGGTAAAATTAGACTGCACCCAAGACTGAAGTCTTTGCTAAAATTTCCTACCCTTTGGTTTTCTAGATGATCCATCTGCCCCAGTGCCTTTCAGCTCCCAGCTTAGGAAAGGGGTGCAGGGGAGGGAAACGCATTGAAAGGAGGCATATACGCCTTCTTCCAGATGCTGATTAAAGCGAAGCTCTTCCCACTGAATCCTGGATCCAGGTCAGTCCCACGACATCCCCCCCCAACCCCACCATGATCGCTGTCACCTCCCACCTGGGGGAAATATTGAGAGACTTTCCTGAGTGGTTTCCTTTCCTCTAATCTATTCCCTGTAATCCCCCCCCCCCCATACCACAGTGTGATTTTTCTAAAGCACAGATGTGATCACATCCTTTTTTTTTTTTTTTTTTTTTTAACTTAACCTTCATTTGCTCACTTCAAGCTGCCAAGGTGATCACTATATGACTCGTGAGCTATATCTGGTTCTAAAGCCAGTTGGATTTGAGCCACATGTTTGTTTCTTTGTTTTTTTTAGATTTTTTTTTTTTTTTTTTAATTTGAAAGCGAGAGAGCAAGCAGGGGAGAGGGACAGAGGAGAGAGAGAGAGAGAGAGAGAGAGAGACAGAGAATCTTAAGCAGGCTTAATGCTCAGCTCCGACGGGCCATATGTTTTAAAGAGCTAGGACTGGGGCACCTGGGTGGCTCAGTCGGTTAAGCCTCTGACTTTGGTTCAGGTCACGATCTCGCAGTTTGGGAGTTCGAGCCCTGTACTGGGCTCTGTGCTGATAGCTCAGAGCCTAGAGCCTTTTTAGGATTTTGTGTCTCCCTCTATCTCTATCTCTCTGCCCCTCCCCTGCTCGCTCTCTCTCTCTCTCTCAAAAGTAAAATAAAAACATTTTTAAAAATTAAAAAAAAAAATTTTTTTTTTTTTAATTTTTTTTAAAAAGCTAGGACTTTCCTATAAAAACCTGGATTTCCAGAGTGTCTCGGAAAACTGGAAGGCCTGGCTGCTCTGGGCCGAGAGTCCCACCTCGTAACAATCAGCTGGAGCCAAGAGTCGATGCTCCCCTGAGACAGAGTAAGAATTTCCCACTTTGCCCCAGTCCTTACCACTCCCTATTATCTGGGCAGCTTCACTCATTCACATGCCTGGTATCTGTGGGATTTTAAGTTTGCACCTCTGCCCTGGGCTAAAGGTCACATTCCTCAGATTGGTATACAAGGCCCTTCACGGATGGTTCTCCGACTACCTTCCCAATGTCCTTCTGCTACTTTTTCTCCTCCTACCTCACTTGTCTCATAACTTCTAATAAATGAGTGTCCATCAAACATGCCTATTTAGCTGCCCCACTCATCCGAGAGGTCCTTGGAGACAAAATCCATGCTCTTGGTGAATACCTTAATGTGGTCAGGCTGGAATTTTCAACAAATGGAAAATGGTCCTCATCTGTGTAAGCAGATGCTGTCAAGGTTCTTGTAAACACGAGTGCTTCCCTTTTCTCAAATGACAAACACCTACCTTTCTTTTTCACATTGTTTGTCTTGCCAAATCACCTTCTCTTTCTCTTTGACTGCAGAATTCACTGGAAGGGAGAGGGTTAGGAAGATATAGGTTTCCATTTCTCTGAAAGTCTGCTGTTGATAACAAGGGAGGCTGGGCCTATGTGGGGCTTGGGGTATATGGGAAGTCTCTGTACCTTCCCCTCAATTTTGCTGTGAATGTAAAACTGCTCTTAAAAAAAGAGCCTTGGGGCGCCTGGGTGGTGCAGTCGGTTAAGCGTCCGACTTCAGCCAGGTCACGATCTCACGGTCCGTGAGTTCGAGCCCCGCGTCGGGCTCTGGGCTGATGGCTCAGAGCCTGGAGCCTGTTTCCGATTCTGTGTCTCCCTCTCTCTCTGCCCCTCCCCCGTTCATGCTCTGTCTCTCTCTGTTCCAAAAATAAATAAATGTTGAAAAAAAAAAAATTAAAAAAAAAAAAAAAAAAAAGAGCCTTAAAGGAAACACATAACAAATTAATTGCTTTGAGAAGAAACAAACAGGGCAAAGAAAAAAATAAAAAAATAAAAAATAAATTTAAATAAATTTTAAAAAGAGCCTTAGGGGCGCCTGGGTGGCGCAGTCGGTTAAAGCGTCCGACTTCAGCCAGGTCACGATCTCGCGGTCCGTGAGTTCGAGCCCCGCGTCGGGCTCTGGGCTGATGGCTCAGAGCCTGGAGCCTGTTTCCGATTCTGTGTCTCCCTCTCTCTGACCCTCCCCTGTTCATGCTCTGTCTCTCTCTGTCCCAAAAATAAATAAACGTTGAAAAAAAAAAAAAAAAAAAAAGAGCCTTAAAAAGTTTAAACCAAATTTTATTGCTGACCGTATTTTCGCTCCTAGCTACTAATCACAGTGCCTGGTGCAAAGCAGAGGCTTTATTGATGTCAGAATGCTTATTCAATGAACCTCTGAGGTGTTTTTACTAGATGCTTCCCCCAGATAAGAAAGGTATTATTCGCTGTCTGGAGCTGAATGTTTAGTAGGGGAAATGAGACAAGTCCATAAATGACAATTTAACAAGGCACATTGAATAAGCCGATTTTTCAAGTTGTAGTGGACACAGCACAGATGATATGTGAGATTATTGTGGATGATACAGAGTCATATACATTTGTATTTTGACTTTGTAGCTACGACTTTAATATGTGTTTGAAAAAAAATACAACTGGTCCGTCGGAGTTCTGAGAATGAGGGGAGTGAAGGAGAGCGGTTAAAATTTCTCGGGGACAGAAATGGAAGGAACGGACATTCCAGACCAAACGAAGAGTGTGGAAGAAGTAAGGCTGGAGAGGCGTTTGAGGGGCTTGGAATCTGGAGTCTACGTCACAGAACCATGAGGATAAAACAGGCCACGCTGAGTGGGGCTGTCTTCCGTGGGCGTTTGGACTCAGTAGGGGCGGGGAGCCACTTTGGAGTGAGCAGCATAGCGAGGGATCGGGGGAACAGTTGAAAGAGAGAAAAGGGAAGCAACGGGCTTTTGTTGCCCACCCCCTTCTCTTGTCTGCTCTGGAGTCACAGAGCTTCCTGTTTTTTGCCCCCAGGTATCCTGCAGACTCCAACCCACATGTCCTTTCTAGTGTGTTCTGTGGTAAGCCACAGAGCAGGTATTATTGAGGAACGAGGGCCTCCAGATAACTGAAGCCCCTTCCCTTAAGTACTAACGCTGAAAAAAAAGAAGTTTCTTATCCTCTTCCTCAGATTCCACCTCAGACAGGGGGAACAATTTGCACCATCCATTTAGCCACAA
This sequence comes from Leopardus geoffroyi, assembly GCF_018350155.1. Classification (NCBI taxonomy): domain Eukaryota; kingdom Metazoa; phylum Chordata; class Mammalia; order Carnivora; family Felidae; genus Leopardus; species Leopardus geoffroyi. The sequence continues at coordinate 7,037,401 of NC_059339.1, read as the reverse complement.
GCCACCAGCTTGGTTCCCTCTTCTCCACTCACCACAATCCCCAATCTGTTAACCACATGCCCCAAATGTCTCTCCACCCTATTGCTCTCACTTTGACTAATCCAAGGTTCTGGAGGAACACAACCATCTCATCTCCTCCTGTCTTGTTCCTCCTTCAATCCATTTCCAAAACTCAAATCTGTTGACGCGACTCATCTGGATGAATGTTCCAGCAGCTTCCCTGTTGTCCTTAGCAGGGAGTTCAAGATGGCTGACAAGGCACCGTAGGAACTGACCTGGACACCTCCCATAGAAGCTTTACTCTGTCTAGTATCCAAAAGCTGTCTTTTTTTTTTTTCAAATGTTTATTTATTTTGAGGGAGGGGGGAGGGACAGAGAGAGACAGAGAATCCCAAGCAGGTTCCACATCCAGCGCAGAGCCTGATCTCAGGACCCTGAGATCACTACCTGAGCTGAAAGCAAGAGTCAGATGCTTAGCTGACTGAGCCCCCCAGGCACCCCCCCAAAGGCTGTCTTCTAGGAACTGCTGGGGACATGCCTCCTTCCCTCTTAGTCTTGGATAACTCCTCCTTTGTCAGCCTCAGCCTAGACTAGCATCTTCCAACAGAAGATACCACAACGATGGACATGCTCCGTGAGGTTCACGTAACTATGAAGGAATTGAAATGGGGCTAGTAGAACCTGAATTTTCAATATTATTTAATTAATTTGCCGTTGAAAAGCCACATGTGGTTTGCGGCGTTCACACTTCCTACAACTGCCAGGCCTTCTGTGAATCTCGCTCTCCAGTCTGGATTAGGCTGTCTTCCTCGTGCCGCTTCTGGCACGCATACACTTACCACACATTCTTGTAATGGTTTACTCGTGTGTCTCCCGCAGCCTCTGTCCCTAGGAAGACAAACACTGGATCTGATTCAGCTTTGCAAGCCCAGAACATAACCCCGTGCCTGACCCCACAGGGACACTCGGTAAGTCAGTCCTGAATAAATGAACTAACGAACACATGATCCCAGACTTCTGGAGTTTAGTTCTTTTTTTTTTTTTTTTTTTAAGTTTATTTATTTATTTGAGAGAGAGAGACAGCAGGGGAGAGGCAGAGAGAGAGAGAGGAAGAGAGAGAATCCCAAGCAGGCTCCACGCTGTCAGCACGGAGTCCGACACGGGGCTCGAACTCACAAACCGTGATATTGTGACCTGAGCCAAAATCAAGAGTCGGATGTTTAACCGACCTAGCCACCCCCCCCCCCCCCCCAGGTGCCTCTCTGCGGTTTATTCCCCTCCTGGCTGTGAGGAGACACCACCGAACAGGAAACGTGGGTTAAAAGACTTGAGAATACACCTGCCAGACTGATTTGGAGCTCTCTTGGGCCCTGCGTGCCCCCTCCTCCAGTGTTTTCCAAGATGACATTTCACTTTATGGACATTCCTGTGGGGCTGCCTAGCAAGTGTCAGGAGGAGGAACTGGGTGGTAGTGTATTCGAAAGACATATGCCCCGCCGTGCGTTCCTCCCTTACTCCCACACTCCGGCCACCTTCCCTCTGCCAGACGTGTGCCATTTTGTTTCCACATCTAGCAAGGTTCTGTGTCACCAGCCGGGTGTCCTACGATTCAACTCAAGTGCAGACCCCACTGGTTAGAGGCTCACTGCCCCCCAGGGAGATGCCAATCACCAGTTGTAGGTTCCCAGGTTCCCCACAATTTTTGTCTGACTTGGTTACAACTTGAGGTTGCCATGACCCCTCTCTCCGGATTCTGTCCTATACTAAAACAGCCACTGGAACTCAGGAAACACACGTGTGTGTGTTTACCAGTTTATTATGTAAGAAAGCACGTGGTAAAAGATAGAGATGAGCAGCCAGATGAAGAGGTATATAGGGTGAGGTCTGGAAGGGTCCCACGTGCAGGAAGTTCTGTCCTCATGGAGTTGGGCTGTGTCACCCTCCTGGTTCATGGAAGCTCACCAGCCCAGAAGCCCCCAAATCCCATTCAACGGGGATTTTTATGGAGGCTTCATCATATAGACAGGATAGATTATTAACTCCATTTCCAATCTCTCTCCTCTCTCTAGAGGAATCAGGGCGGGTAGGGTTGAAAATTCCAAGCTTTTTTTTTTTTTTTTTTTTTTAATTTTTTTTTTAATGTTTTTTTTTTTTTTAATTTTTTTTTCAACGTTTATTTATTTTTTTTGGGACAGAGAGAGACAGAGCATGAACGGGGGAGGGGCAGAGAGAGAGGGAGACACAGAATCGGAAACAGGCTCCAGGCTCTGAGCCATCAGCCCAGAGCCTGACGCGGGGCTCGAACTCACGGACCGCGAGATCGTGACCTGGCTGAAGTCGGACGCTTAACCGACTGCGCCACCCAGGTGCCCCATTAATGTTTATTTTTGAGACAGAGAGAGACAGAGCATGAATGGGGGAGGGGCAGAGAGAGAGGGAGACACAGAATCGGAAGCAGGCTCCAGGCTCTGAGCCATCAGCCCAGATCCCGACATGGGGCTCGAGCTCACGGACCGCGAGATCGTGACCTGAGCTGAAGTCGGACGCTCAACCGACTGAGCCACCCAGGCGCCCCGAAAATTCCAAGCTTTTAATCGTGGCTTGATCTTTTTGGTGACCAGCCTTCAACGAGGAGCTCAGGCGCTCCCCAAGAATCACCTCATTAGAGCAAAAGACACTCCAGGAAATTCCAAGCGGCATAGGAGCTCAGTGTCAGATGCTCCTACCACTCAGGAAATTCCAAGAGATTGAGGAGTTTTGTGTCAGGAATGAGGGGCAGAGAAGCCTATATATATTTCTTATTATTTCACAGGTAGAAATCCAGGGCCCCGCTTCCCCCCACAAGCCCAGAGTATGTGGCTGTATTAGCTTCCTGGGACGGCTGCAACAAATTATCCTAAGCTGGGAGGCTTCAAACAACAGAAATGTATTCCCCTACAGTTCTGGAGAGTAGAAGGTGTCAGCAGGCTGTGCTCCTACCAAAGGCTCTAGGGGGTAGCTGGCTCCTTCCTCTTCCAGATGATGGTGGCTGTCTGTCTGCCCTCCTTGGCCTGTGGCCCCATGGCTCCACTCTCTGGCTCCAGGGTCATGTGGTCTTCTCTGTGTGCCTTTTTTTTTTTTTTTTTAATATAAAATTTAGTGTCAAATTGGTTTCCATACAACACCCAGTGCTCATCCCAACAGGTGTCCTCCTCAATGCCCATCACCCACTTTCCCCTCCCTCCCACCCCGCATTAGCCCTCAGTTTATTCTCAGTTTTTAAGTGTCTCTTGTGGTTTGCCTCCTCCCTCTCTAACCTTTTTTTTCCCTTCCCCTCCCCCACGGTCTTCTGTTAAGTTTCTCAGGATCCACATAAGAGTGAAAACACATGGTATCTGTCTTTCTCTGTATGGCTTATTTCACTTAGCATCACACTCTCCAGTTCCATCCACGTGGCTACAAAGGGCCAGATTCCATTCTTTCTCATTGCCACATAGTACTCCATTGTGTATAGAAACCACAATTTCTTTATCCATTCGTCAGTTGATGGGCATTTAGGCTCTTTCCATAATTTGGCTATTGTTGAGAGTGCTGTTATAAACACTGGGGTACAAGTGCCCCTCTGCATCAGCACTCCTGTATCCCTTGGGTAAATTCCTAGCAGTGCTACTGCTGGGTCATAGGGTAGGTCTATTTTTAATTTTTTGAGGAACCTCCACACTGTTTTCTAGAGCGGCTGCACCAGTTTGCATTCCCACCAACAGTGCAAGAGGGTTCCCGTTTCTCCACATCCTCTCCAGCGTCTATAGCCTCCTGATTTGTTCAGTTTAGCCACTCTGACTGGCGTGAGGTGATGTCTCAGTGTGCTTTTGATTTGTATTTCCCTGATGAGGAGTGACGTTGAGCATCTTTTCATGTGCCTTTTGGCCATCTGGGTGCCTCTTATAAGGACACTTGTCATTGGATTTAGGGCCCAGATAATCCAGAATGATCTCATCTCAGGGTCATTTGCTTAATTACATCTGCAAAACTCCTTTTCCAAATAAAGTCATGTTCACAGTTTTCAGGGGTGAGGATGCAGACATATCTTTCGTGGGGGTGGAAACCATTCAACCCACAGCTACAACCCACTGCCCAACCCACCACAACCCATTGACCTTTCCAGTGTAAATGTGTGCGTCCTTGAATTCCTGTCTCTACCCAACTATTTCAAAATGCCCTCTCTGGAAGGGAGAAGAAATTACTGACAGAATTTAAGGACCGAGTGATTTACCATATGTTTTGTTTGTTGTGCTCTGTAGCCCTGCAGCCCAGGGGAAAACTGGGGGCCCAACAGTTAGGCAGAGGGGCAGTGTAATGGGGTTGGTGAGGGGTTTACCCTGACCTGACACAAGGTCTAACAGGAACTTCCTTGCCGTTTCAAAATGCATCTTAAAAATTGTGAGCAATGAGTTTTTTTCCAACATACAAAGTGTAAGAGAAACTAAAGAGAGAAGGAGAGGGGCGCCTGCGTGGCTCAGTCGGTTAAGCATCTAACTTCGTCTCAGGTCATGATCTCGCGGTTTGTGGGTTCAAGCCCCGCGTCAGGCTCTGTGCTGACAGCTCAGAGCCTGGAGCCTGCTTCGGATTCTGTGTCTCCCTCTCTCTCTGCCCTTCCTCTGCCTGTGCTCTGTGTTACTCTCTCTGTCTCTCAGAAATAAATAAACATTTAAAAATTTAAAAAGAGAGAGAGAGGGAGAAACTATAGATTCAAAGAGGTTTAAGAGATATATTAACCAAGTTTTTGGACTCTGGCTCAATTCCAAGGGTCAAAAAGTATGAGACATTTGGGGAAGTCTGAACACTGATTGGCTAATTCAAGAATGATTGCTAATTGTTGTCAGTATGATAATGGTATTTCAGTTGTGTTTAAAGAAATATTTCCTTATCTTTTAGAAATAATATGTGTAGATGAACTGAAACGATATTTAGGATGTGCAGGAGAGGTGCAGAAATATAAAAGGAGAGGTTATGAGTTTTTCTATTGTTGTAGCTGGATTGAGGAGGCATGGACATTCGTTATCTATTCCCCCTGCTTGTATATATTTTCCATAACAAAAGGTAAAAAAAGTTGAAAGCAACTTAAATCTTTATCAATATGGAATGGGATAAATTATAGTGACTTCACTCAATATAGCACTGTGTACTTATTTAAAAAAAAAAAAGGTAGCATTCATTTGTATAACAATCCCTTGGGCCAAGCCCCATTCTAAGCATCTCTGCTATCCATACAGAATGAGACTGAATTATAAGTACTGACCCAGAAAGATGCCCAAGATAGATTGTTAAGTGTAAAACAAAAACAAAACACGCACAAAAATGCACCTGAATTTATGTAGCATACTCCCATTTTTGGATGTTAAAAACATAATAGACTAGCCCTTAGATGCTCCTGAAGGGCGTGGAAAATGGTTCAGCGGCTGTGAGAAACAATTTAGCGATTCCTCAAAAAATTAACCATGGAGTTGGCATATGACCCAGCAATTCCACTCCTAGGTATATACTCCAAAGAGCTGAAAACAAGACTCAAAAAATACTCGTGCATGAATGCTCATGGCAGCACCAATCACAATAGCCAAAAGGTGGTGTGATAGTTTCTTTCATATGCCAACTTGGGTGTACCCGAATATTTGGTCAAATATTTTAGATGTTCCTGTGAAGGTGTCTTTTGGATGAGATTAACACTTATTTATTCCTTTATTTAAAACTTTTTTAACTTTTTATTTATTTTAAGAGAAAGAGAGAGAGAGAGAGAGAGAGAGAGAGAGAGGGAGAGAGAGAACACATTTGGAAGACCAGAGACAGAGGGAAAGAAAGAGAATCCCAAGTTGGCTCTGCATTGTCAGTGCAGAGCCCAATACAGGACTTGAACTCACGAACTATGAGCTCATGACCCGAGTCCGAGACAACCGACTGGGCCACCCACATGCCTGGATGAGGTTAACATTTGAATTGGTGAACTTAAAAAAATTTTTTTTTAATCTTGATTTATTTATTTTGAGGGGGAGGTGGGGCAGAGAGAGAGGGAGAGAGAATCCTAAGCCGTCTCCACACAGTCAGGGCAGAGCCCAATGTGGGGCTTGATGCGGGGCTCACTCCCACGAACCGTGAGAACGTGACGTGAGCTAAAATCAAGAGTCGGATGCTCAACCGACTAAGCCATCCAGATGCCCCTAAATTGGTGAACTTTTTAAAAAAGCAGACTGCTGTCTATAATGTGGGTGAGCCTCATCCAATCAGTTGAAGGGCTTACGAGAACAAAGACTGACCTTCCCAAGCAAAAAGGAATTCTGCCAGCAGATGGCCTTCCTTGCAGAGTTGACTGCAATGTCAGCTCTTCCCTAGGTATCCAAACTGCCAGCCTATCCTGCAGATTTTGAACTTGCCAGTCTCCATAACTTGCATAAGCCAATTCCTTAAAATAAACCTCTCCGAATATATACACATCCTATTTGTTCGGTTTCTCTGAAGAACAATGACTAATACAGGTGGAAACAATCCAAATGTTCATTAGCAGATGGGCAGATAAACAAATCGTGGTATATGCTTACAAAGGAATACATTCCACCATAAAAAGGAATAGAGTACTGATTCATGCTACAAAGTACGTGAACCTGGAAAACATTCTAAATGGAACAAACCAGACACCAAAAGTAACATATGGGATGATTCCATTTATTTTATTTTATTTTTTTTTAATGCTTATTTATTTTTGGAGGAGAGAGAGACAGAGTGTGAGTGGGGGAGGGGCAGAGAGAGAGGGAGACACAGAATCGGAAGCAGGCTCCGGGCTCTGAGCTGTCAGCACAGAGCCCGATGCGGGGCTCGAACCCACGAACTGCGAGATCATGACCTGAGCTGAAGTCGGACGCTCAACCAACTGAGCCACCCAGGCGCTCCGGGATGATTCCATTTAAACAGAACATTCAGATTGGGTAAATCCTAGAGTCAAAAAGTAGATTAGTGTTTACCGGGGGCTGGGTATGGGGGAGAATGGGAAGTGACTGCTTCACGGGTGCAGAGATTTTTTTTGGTGGGGGTGGGGGGGGTGATGAAAATGCTTTGGGACTAGATAGAGGTGATGTTTGCACAACGTACTAAATGCTACTGAATTGTACACTTTAAATGGTTAATTTTATTTGAACTGCAACTCAAAAAAATGTATCTACATTTTTAAAATTTGGAATAATACATACTCTGATGTTGGACTGACTGGGTTTAAAGTTGATTCTCTCACTATTTGGCTGTGACATCTTTAGGCAAGCTATTTCACTTTCTTTAAAGCTCAATTTCCTCCTCGTGTAAGATGGAAACAATGTTACCCACGTCCTTCCCTCTCTCTCTCTCTTTTTTTTTTTTTTTGCTCTTATTTATTCATTTTATTAAAAAAAATTTTTTTAATGTTTCTTTATTTTTGAGAGAGAAAGAGGGAGATGCAGAATCAGAAGTGCGTTCCAGGCTCTGAGATGTCAGCACAGAGCCTGACACGGGGCTCGAACCCACGAACTGTGAGGTCATGTCCTGAGCCAAAGTCGGATGCTTAACCAGCTGAGCCCAACCAGGCGCCCGTCTTTCTCTTTCTTTCTTTCTTTCTTTCTTTCTTTCTTTCTTTCTTTCTTTCTTTTTTCTTTCAAGAGAGAGCATGCAAGCGGGGAGGGGGACAGAGGGAGGTAGAAAATCTTTTTTTAATGTTTATTTTTATTTTTGATGGGGGGAGGGTTAGAGAGAGACAGAGAGGGACAGAGGATCCTCTGTGCTGACAGCACAGAGCCGGGTGTGGAGCTTGAACCCGGGAGCCATGAGATCATGACATGAACAAAAGTGCGACTTGCAACCAACTGAGCCACTCAGGTGCCCTGAGAGATAGACAATCTTAAACTGGCTCCATGCTTCGTGTGGAGCCGATGCCACCACCATCATGGGATTATGACCTGGGATGAAATCAAGAGTCAGACCCTCGGGGCGCCTGGGTGGCTCAGTCGGTTAAGAGTCTGAGTTCAGCTCAGGTCATGATCTCACAGTTTGTGAGTTCAAGCCCTGCGGAGGGCTCTGAGTTGACAGCTCGAATCCTGGAACTTGCTTCGGATTCTGTGTCTCCCTTTCTCTCTGCCCCTCCCCTACTCCTGCTCTGTCTGTCTGTCTCTAAATAAATAAATAAATAAATAAATGTCAGACACTCAACCAACTGAGCCACCTAGACCCCCCCATTGTTCTAATATGAAGGCAAAATGAGTTAATTTATGTAAAGCGCTTAGAACGGTGAACAACACAGTGTGTATGCTATTTATAGTTTAGCTAATATTCCTAGTATTTTTGTTAACTTAAAAACATTTTTTTAATTAATTCATTTATTTTGAGAGAGACAGATACAGAGTGAGTAGGGGCGGGGCAAGAGAGAGAGAGAGGGAGAGAGAGAGAATCCCGAGCAGGCTCCACATTGCCAGCGCAGAGCCCAATGCGGGGCTTGAACTCATGAAACCGTGAGATCATGACCTGAGCTGAAACTGAGAGTCAGATGCTTCATTGACTGAGTCACCCAGGCGCCCCTTGTTATTATTATTATTATATGCACCAAACTGTTAATCGCACCCCGGAGAGGGGGAAACTTTCATTTTCCACTGTACACACTCCTGTATTATTCAAATATTCTGTAGTATTTTTATAATCAACGTTTTTATTTTTTTTTATTTTTTATTTTTTTTATTTTTGGGACAGAGAGAGACAGAGCATGAACGGGGGAGGGGCAGAGAGAGAGGGAGACACAGAATCGGAAACAGGCTCCAGGCTCTGAGCCATCAGCCCAGAGTCTGACGCGGGGCTCGAACTCACGGACCGCGAGATCGTGACCTGGCTGAAGTCGGACACTTAACCGACTGCGCCACCCAGGCGCCCCAGTATTTTTATAATCAAAGAGAGATATGTGTACATGTATTGCAACACAACTCTCAGCAAGTCAGGGAGATTTGGGCCCCTTACACGAGGGAGGGGGCGTCTCTGGTTAGACTAAGCAAAGACGGGTTTCACCACAAGTTGAAATGATGCCCGTGGTGATAAAAGTGTATCATCTTTGGAAACTAGCTTTCCTCTACGTTGAATATTTATGGATCTCTTGTGGCCGAACTGGTCGTGTTCCTTATCAGCCCTGCTTTGCAAGAAGAACAAATGAGCTTATGAAACGTCTGCTTTTTGGAGAAGCAGGACAGGTTGGTCTTCTTAACCTCTGTCATGCCTGCTCCTTGCCTATTATCCCAGTCCCCTGTCCCTTCTCCCTTTGAGCAGGGCTTCTGGGATCGAGACCTCACATGATGGGGTTCTCGTATGCTGCTTTCGTCTTCCCAGTATCTGCTCTCTTTTGGCATTATTATCCTCGTTTCCTTTGGTGACCCATCCATCCCTGAGATTTGACCATTTCTGGTGAGGTTCTGGAGGATTTGGTTCCATCCTTTGGCTCAAGGAATGGGCATGTGCCCTGGCCTGGCGAATCAGATCATTTCATCCCGGTGGGCACAGGACTTGAAAGGCTAATGTTTCACTGTCTTAGTCCTTTCGGGTTGTTGTAGCAAAATACCATAGACTGTGGTTTATAAACAACAGAAATTTATTTCTCACAGCTCTGGAGGCTGGGAAGTCCAAGATCAGTGTGCCAGGAGAATCACTTTCGGGGGAGGGTTTGCTTCCTGGTTCACTGATGGCTGTCTTCCCTCTCTGTCCTCACAGGGCAGAAGGGAGAAGGGAAACTCTCTGGGGTCTCTTTGACAAAAGCACTAATCTCATCATAAAGGCTCCCAGCCCTCATGACCTAATCACCTCCCCAAAGGTCCTGCCTCCTATTACCATCACACTGGGGCTAGGATTTCAACATACGAATTTGAATTTTCGGAGGACACAAACATTCAGTCTCTGGCGGATACTAACTTGAGTTGTTTGCTAGAACTATTGGAAAAGATGATCTCTGTTCGGGGATTGATAAACGAGTAGAAACGAACCTAAGTATTTAGGGAACATGAAGAAAGCATAGGGAAGGAGCCAAGAAATGAAAAGAGACAGTTTCATTTTTAAAAACTTTTAAATTTGAAATAATTTCAAAGTTACAGAAAAGCTGCAAGCCTAGTACAAAGTAACTCCTGCACACATTTACCCAGAACTACCAAGCATAGGTACTTTACACATTTGTTTTTATTGTTCTCTGAGAGAAGAGAGATTCGTGAATATGTTCTTTTATCTCTAGGATCCAGCCATGCCTGAAATTGGAATCCATTCCTGGATTCTGAACCAGTTTGTGCCTCAAAGATCCAAGAGAAAGGCATCATCTTGCTCTTGAGAGAATAGTTCTTTTTTTTTTTTTTCTTCAATTTTTAAAAGTTTGTTTATTTTAAGAGAGGGAGAGAGTGAGCAGGGCCAGAGTAGAGACAGATAATTTCAAGCGGGCTCCGCATTGTCAATGCAGAGTGCTACATGGGGCTTGAACTCCTGAACTGTGAGATCATGACCTGAGCTGAACCCAAGAGCTGGACAGTTAACCGACTGAGCCGCCCAGGAGCCCCGAGAGAACAATTCTTCTTTTTCTTTTTTTCTCTCTTTTTAAAAAAAATTTTAATATTCATTTTTGAGAGAGAGATAGAGAGAGGGAGAAAGAGACACAGCACAAGCAGGGGAGGGGCAGAGAGAGACACAACAGAATCTGAAGCAGGCTCCAGGCTCTGAGCTGTCAGTCAGCACAGAGCCTGACACAGGGCTCAAACTCACAAGTCTCAAGATCATGACCTGAGCCAAAGTCAGATGCTTAACTGACTGAGCCACCCAGGCACCCCTATTTTTTCTGAGAGAACAATTCTGGAAAGATATCCATCCTTTAAGGAGAGAAAGATGACAAAAACTCTCTTTTCCATATGACTTCACTCATAGGAGGACTTTAAGACACAGAACAGATGAACACAAGCGAAGAGAAGCAAAAATAATATAAAAACAGGGAGGGGAACAAAACAGAAGAGACTCTTAAATATGGAGAACAGAGGGTTACTGGAGGGGGTGTGGGAGGGGGGACGGGCTAAATGGGTAAGGGACACTAAGAAATCTACTCCTGAAATCATTGTTGTACTATATGCTAAGTAATTTGGATGTAAATTAAAAAAATAAAATTAAAATTAAAAACAGGGGCACCTCGGGGCGCCTGGGTGGCACAGTCGGTTAGGCGTCCGACTTCAGCCAGGTCACGATCTCGCGGTCCGTGAGTTCGAGCCCCGCGTCGGGCTCTGGGCTGATGGCTCAGAGCCTGGAGCCTGTTTCCGATTCTGTGTCTCCCTCTCTCTCTGCCCCTCCCCTGTTCATGCTCTGTCTCTCTCTGTCCCAAAAATAAATAAACGTTGGAAAAAAAAAAAAAAAACAGGGGCACCTGGGTGGCTCAGTCAGTTGAGAGTCCGACTTTGGCTCAGGTCATGATCTCACGGTTCAGGAGTTCAAGCCCCGTGTCGGGCTCTGTGCTGACAGCTCAGAGCCTGGAGCCTGCTTTGGATTCTGTGTCTCCCTCTCTCTCTGCCCCTCCCCTGCTCATGCTCTGTCTCTCTCTGTCTCAAAAATAAATAAAAACATTAAAAACAAAATTAAAAAAAAATAAAATTAAAAACAAAACAAAACAAAAAACCCAAAAACTCTCTTTTCAGGAAAAAAATGAATTTTTTTCAATTTAGATAGGGGCTAACAGGTGAAGAATTTATTAGTTTTGAAGGTAGCTCATATGGCTTGAGAATAAACTAAGCCCGATTCACTAAGCAGCTCTCATCCACGGTCATCTCTATCTACTGGGATGTTGGATTCAGATGTATGTATGGCATGTGTCTGCTAATTTATTGCTAACAGGTGTGAAAGTATTAGAGTTTGAAACTGATATACCCCGATTCGAGAGACCCCCCCAAAAACAAACCACCAGAGTCCAGAATCAAAGCCAAGCGGCAAGGGTCGTTTATTGCAGGTTCGAACCCGGTCCTCCGCGCACTCGTTACCGGTGACGCTAAGAGGCCCCGAGTAAAGATCTTACAGCTTCTTTTATAGCCCCGAACAAACAAGTTAGGGACCCTTTTTTTAGAGGTTACAGAGCTGTTGTTGGTTAACATTTAAATTTGAACGCTCAGCAGAACTCAATTGGTTCCCACCTTTCTTTTAAACCATTCAGCAGAACTTGATTGGTTCCCGCCTTTATGTCAGACTACAACCGGGCGCGCCCTGGCTGGTTTCGGGGACGGCGGGGGGATAGGGGGATGGGGGGATGGGGGGGGACAATCTTTTCTTTGCAGTTGTGAGTACACCTGGTAATTTTTTCTCTTAGCCTCTCAAAACTTTATTTATCTAAATGAATGAGCCAGATTGAAGGTTAAGTCTACAGTGTTTCTCTGTGGGCCAGCCCTTGCTCTAAGAACTCTAAAATACCTTCTTGAGTAGAAGAGAAAAAAATCAAGTGACAGCTCATTGAATCTGCCGTAGTTCATAGCATGTATCGTAAGTAATTGTGAAAGTTATAAATTATTTTATTTATTATTATTATTATTATAATGTTTATTTATTTCTTTTGAGAGAGAGTGCACATGCATGTGAGTGGGAGCTGGGAAGGGCAGAGAGAGAGGGAGAGAAAGAATCTTCAGCAGGCTCCGTGCTGTCAGCGCACAGCAATCAAGAGTCAGAGACTCAGGGTCACCTGGATGGCTCAGTCGGTGAAGCATCCAACTTCAGCTCAGGTCATGATCTCATGGTTCGTGGGTTGGAGCCCTGCATTGGGCCCTGTGCTGACAGCTCAGAGCCTGGAGCCTGCTTCGGATTGTGTCTCCCTCTCTCTCTGATCTTCCCCCAAGCATGAGCTCTATCTCTCTCTTTCTCTCTCTCTCTCTCTAAAAAATAAATAAACTTAGAAAAAAAAAAAAAAAGAGTCAGATACTCAACCAACTGAGCCACCCAGGCGACCCAGTTATAAATTATTTTAATGCTTTACATCTTTGCAGTTATTTAGGGCTTTCATCAAAACGTAGATTTTTTTTTTTTTTTTTTTTTTTTTAACAAGATTATGCTCTGCAAGGGCATAAAATCTATTGTGTGTGTCAGAGCGGGGAAAAAATGTTGGGAAACATTAGGCTAGAACAAGTCTTAATAAACCCTGTAAGGGCTGCCTTAGCCCCAAACCTATGAGTTCATCAGAACTAATTTGAAAGTGACACTCCAATTCGAACTGGCCCAAGCAGAAATGGGAATTTGTTAGCTTTTACAACTGGCAGGTCCAGGTTTAGAGCTGACCTCAAATGTGACCGGAATCAGGGGCCAAACATTTTCCATCTCTCAGCTCTGCTCTCCTTCATATGGACTTCAATTCTCACGCCACATGGTGGCAAGATGGCTGCCAGTAACTCTATTGTGCATCTTCTGAGACTCAGGTCCAGTGAGAAGGAGAGAGATTCTTTTCTAGAAGCTTCCTCAAAAAGGTGCTGGAATTCACTCCAATCAGTCCACCTTTGAATTACTTAATCATCGTTTCTAATAGGATACCACGTGCTGATTGCCTTAGACCTGGGTCACATGCTGCATCTCTGGATGGGGGGTTGTGAAGGTCTAATTGGACCACATGGGTATAGTATGCAGGAGAGACAAACCCTTCCAAACTAAGGTGGGTCTATTACAGAGAGTGGATGCTAGAAAGACAATCAACAAATATCCACTCCACCCGAGGTGGAAAATGCCCAGAAGGAACCAAGTGGTAGCAAATGTCTGGCTAAGGGCCAAGCTAGCCCCAAGAAGAGGAAAATAAAACCCATGACTTCTTGAGAAAATTGGTGATCTCCTAAAAAGGTGTCACATGTGGTAAGAAATCCCTCCTTCTTCAAGAAGCCCAGGGCAAACTCTTTCCTTTTCTTTGCTAGAGGAGTTCTCAGAAAGTTGAGTGTCAGAATGCCCCTCCGTCCATGGTTCCTCTGAATGACTGGTCTTGCAACAATATTATTTCCCCATCGACCTTCAGTCAGGGCTCAGCTTTGTTCTTTTTTTCAGTTATGCTTTGCTTGACCACAGGTTTCCCTCTTGTGCTAAAGGAAGTATCTGGTCTTTCTTTCTTTTTCTTTCTTCCTTTCTTTCTTCCTTCCTTCCTTTCTTTCTTTCTTTCTTTCTTTCTTTCTTTCTTTCTTTCTTTCTTCATCCCTTCCCTTCTTTCCCTTCTTTATTTTCTGGGTTTCTGATAGTATAATTTAGGAATGCATTCTGCAATATAATAGAAAACCCTACTGCATTGGTTTAAACAGATGGGGGGGTGGGGAGCAGGGAGTTTTCACAATAGAAAGCCCCAGAAGGGAGGCAGTCAAGGACTGATACCATGACTCGACAATGCTATCCGGAACATAGGCTTTTTATCTATTTCCAGTCCCAAATTCTTGATATAGTACCTTCGTTCTCAAGCTAGACCCTCATGGTTGCAAGATGGCTCATGTTTCATGTTCTCATGGTCTGAATGAAGACAGAAAGGTCAAGGCTTTGTTTTCTTTCTTTAAACATGAGGCCTTGCTTTTTTACTTGAGAAGCATTAAATGATGAATTTCTAAACGAATAAAAGCATGACTCTCATTTAATCATAAAATAAACATGTGCCAAATATTTTATTTCACTTGTTAACTAATAAGGAAATCAGTATAAGATGTTAAAACCAATTCAAAGGAGAATTCTTGAAAATATTCCCACGTCGGCCATCGGGAATGAAACAGTGACTTTACAAATAGATGGAAAACTAGCCAACAGAGAAATAATCCACTGCAGCTCCACCAGACACGACTCATTTGCATTTCTATGGACAAGAGCCAACTGTATTTCTATCAGTTTTCTACAACTTACAAAATTGTAAAATAGCTCAAAGATTGTGAAAGATGGTGATGACACCAAAGAGAATGCGATATTTCGGTCCATTTAGAAATCTTTCACAGAGTTTCCTGACAGAAGGGATGCCCCCCCTTACCAGCTGCTGTATCTCATTGACCGGAGCTGTGTCAGTGATAGATGGCCTCTTGGTTTTGGCTGAGGTCATGATATCAGGGTTTGAGGGATTGAGCCCAGTGTTGGGCTCTGTGCTGGCAGTGCAGAGTCTCCTTGGGATTTCTCTCTCTCTCTCTCTCTCTCTCTGCCCCTACCCCCGCTATAAACAAACAAACAAACAAACATTAACAAAAAAAGATTGCTGGGGCGCCTGGGTGGCTCAGTGGGTTAAATGTCCAAGTTCACTTCAGGTCGCGAACTCACAGTTTGCGAGTTCGAGCCCCGCGTTGGGCTCTGTGCTGACAGCTCAGAGCCTGGAGCCTGCTTCGGATTGTCTCTTTCTCTCTCTGCCCCTCCCCCACTTGTGCACGCTCTCAATCTCTCTCTCTCTCTCAAAAATAAATGTAAAACATTTTTTAAAAAGATTGCCTTTTCCTGTAATTTACTAAGACATTTGTAAACTGATGGTGACTCATGTCCTGCATGACTGTGATCTCTATCAGTTATTTGTTTTCCCCTTTCCTTTGTTCTTGGGCAGCCAGGAGTGCCTGAGGAATGTCACACATGTCCCACCTGGGGTTGGGGGTAGGTGTTAGCTTGTGCTTTGTCCTCAGCTTGCCTTTGGCTCCCTCATCAATACGAGATATTAAAATGTGAAAAAATGTGCATCTTAAGATCAATGAAAGATTGCATTAGCTGTGTGATCTTATCTTTTTTTTTTTTAATTTTTTTAACGTTTATTTATTTTTGAGACAGGGAGAGACAGAGCATGAACAGGGGAGGATCAGAGAGAGGGAGACACAGAATCTGAAGCAGGCTCCAGGCTCTGAGCTGTCAGCACAGAGCCCGACGCGGGGCTCGAACTCCCAGACCGCGAGATCGTGACCTGAGCCGAAGTCGGACGCTTAACCGACTGAGCCACCCAGGCGCCCCAGCTGTGTGATCTTAAACACATGTGAACTGAATTTATTTCCACGCTTGAGCTTTGATTTTACCATCTGGAAGTTAAAGGTAATACCTACCTCACAGGGTTTTTGTAAGGATTAAGTCAGCTAACACTGTTAAGACTGCTAAATTTAGCAAGAGTAGGGACTTTGTCCCTTGTTCACTGTACCCCCATTTCCTAGCACAGTACTTGGTGCATAACAGAGAGGTGGTTTGAAATGGTGGGGTTCAGAGGCCACGGCTAAGAATTCTTGTGACATCTTTGGTGCAAAAGAGTGGTTTTATTAAAGCACAGGGACAGCACCGTGGGCAGAAAGAGCTGCACTGGGGCTGTGAGGCGTGACTGATGACATACTTTGAAGTTCAGGGGTGGGAGTGGGATAAAGACAAAGGGAAGTTTCCAAAGGGACTTTCATATGCTGAAGAAGACTCACAGGATCCTGGAGGCCATCTATTGTCAAGCTAAGGTGGTTTTAGCCTTTAGCAAAGTATTAACATTAAGACAGTAGGGAGTTCAATTGCTCGTCCTTATTATACTTGTCGATACTTATACAATTATTCTTGTCAAATAGTATATTTGTCAATGGGCTGCAGGTTATAAGGAAATTTAATTTTATCTATATTTCCTTTTGCATTTGTTCTCCACATCAAGAAAATTTTGTGAAATGAATCCACCTGGACTCTGTATCCCCAAATGAGCAGGTTGTTGGCACATAGTAGAAGGTGGGTGTCAGTAAATGGAAGTTATTATGGGAATCGAATGCTATTACTATTGGAATCACCCATGTTTGGGAACAAGATCTTCTTTCACTAGTTATGTAGAATCGACTCTTCTGTGGGAGGGGCTGGGGGCCTCTTCTTTTATTTAGAAAATGATGTCAGAGTGGAGACCACGGCCTGGTGGAAAAGATTATGCCAGATGGCTTTGTGCACAAAGTAAATTGTAAGCAGAAAATTTAAGGGTGGTGGTAGCAAATGAAGTTGGCCGGGAAGGAGGGGAATGAGGCACAGGGCAGAACAAAATACAAAAGAGCAACCTCCACCACCTACAAAGCACTTTTTGGTCATCGTTTTCCTAATCCTCATGACTCTACAAACACCGTAGTATTATTACTCCCATTTCACAAACGGGATTCAGGTGGAGTACGGTTAGGGATTTTCCCAAATGAGACAACTGTATGGAAGCAAAGCAAACACGCCCCATGTGTGGTTATGTCTACCAGGTTTCCGGCTGCTTGGGAGAGAGCCTGAGAGGGGAGAGATTAATTCCAACTTGCAACACATATAAGGATAGGTAAACACGAGGAAGGTGATGAAAATCGTTGTTAGGATGGTGGGATTATGGGCGATGAGCACGATCTAAATAATGTTGATAACTATCTTTTCAAGAATAATTCAGCCAATGTAGGGAAAGGTGTTGAAACGAAATGCCTTTTCCAGCTGCCATTTCCCCGCGGAGGAGTGACTTATCCAACAGGCTGGGGGGGGGGGGGCGGTTAGTCAGGACTCCAGGATGCACCCCAGACGGGGGATAACATTCCCCAGCTCATTAACAAGGAATCACTGATGACTTAGGCGCACGTCCCCGCTTTCCCATCCGCGTTCGCTTCCGCTCGCGGACCGCCCACCTCCAGTTCTCTCCCGCGGGTAGCGAGCACCGCCTACTGGCTGTCAGCCGCTTGGAGGCCTGGCCCCGCCCCCGAGCAAAATGCGCATGCTCTCCAATTCCTCTCCGCCTCCGCCTCCAGGCGTCTCGCGACAGCCGCCCAGCGGCGGCCTGAATCTCGCGATAAAAGCATATTGTCTCGCGGGACCGCGGCTGGCAGACGGGCTTTCAGGCGGCCCTGGCCGGGGAAGAGGAGTTGCATGTGTCGCTTCAGCTGGCGGTAGTGGCGGGAGCGGAGGCGGCGGGGGTTGTGCGACCGCCTGGGTAACGATCCCTCGTGCCTCTCCCTCTTCCGAGAAGCTCGTAGAGAGCGTGGGGGAAGCCGAGGTGCTGCCCGGCGGAAGGGGGCCGGGCCGAGCGTCTCCACACCCCCGCCCACATGGGCCCCTCTGGTGTCCCCGGGATTGCCCCTTCGCCTCACGTCTTCCCCTAACACCTGGCCGTCCTTGTCGCCTCAGTGCTCTTACATTCTGCCTCTTCCTGATTCTTCTGCCCCCATTTTCTCTCTTCAGATTCTGGTCTCCCCGCCCCCGCCCCCTCCCACTTCCAACCCCTTTCCCGATTCCTGTGTCCCTCCCTTGGCGTTTAGCTGCCCCCACACCCTGTATGGGGGGCACCTCCAGTCACCCGCCCCTTCTTCGTAGGCTCTTCCAGCCTCTTTTCGTCCAGCTGCTTTGTGGCCTTTATTGCTGCAGTTTGCATCCCTTCCAGAGCACCCCCAGACCTTTTGCCCCGTCACTACAGATCCTTCTCCCCATCCTGTTACCCCACTGCTTCCTCTTTCACTCGTGTCCCTTTCCCCCATCCTTCACGGTCCTCTAGCTCCGGTCACTTGCTTCCCTGTAGACCTGTGGAGCTGGTAATGGTGCACCCAGAATTGCTCATATTTTATGAATCCTAATGGAGCTTGTATCCTTCGTTTGGGAACAGAACTGAAACAGATGTAGGGTTGAGGTATTTCTCGTGGGAGGAGGAGGTGAGACTACGTTTGAACACTGCTTCTCTGGGGTCTTGGTCCAAAAGAGTGAAAATGTGTTATTTTCCTTGCTTACAGGTTTGTGAGATGGCTGCTGATATTTCTGAATCCGGTGGGCATGATTGCAAAGGAGAGCCGAGGGGCAATACCAAGTTAGATGCAGACTACCCACTTCGAGTCCTCTACTGTGGAGGCAAGTGTTACAAAGCAGAAAGTGGCTTTTACTCTTTTGATTTTTATGCATTGTCATAGTAGTTTCTCATTGGATTCTAGTAATCCTTTTCTCATCTTTGCTATTTGGTAAATCCTTACCTGGGGGTGGGGAGGGTGGGTAGTGGTGAAGAGGGGCATGGTTTAATAGATTTTCCCAACCTGTGTGACTTGTGTTTTGCTACTTGGCCTGGAGAAGCTTACGGTCCAGTAGGACTAGAGACGTGCAAATAAATTATTTCAGCCTAATGTTACTTGCTCATCTGGCTATGAAAGGAGGACGTCTTGGAAGACATGGAGTCTTAAGAGATGACAAGGATTGGATGAGGACTCGGGGAAGGGCGTCCCAGATGAAGTGAACAGCTGTGCAAGAAAAGGCTTGATGCATGTCTCTGGAGAAATGAGCGGCTTTGTATTAGCACAGGGTATAGTATAGGGCGGGTGTCAGTAGGGAATGGAAGATGATGAGGTTGGGGTGATGGGTAATAGGACAGTCTAAGGAAAGTGTTCTTGGTTTGACTAATAATCTACATATTAGCTCAAACCAGGATTCTCCGAGTGCTTTTCCTCATTTTCAATATAGAACATCCATGAGTTCGAAATGCCCTAATTTTATTAGCATTTTGGAAGGTTTCAGAAAAATTTGAAGGTACAAGATAGCAAAAGGGCAGGTAAATATTAATTTTTTCAGGAAATATATTTTTTTAATGTCTGTTTTTGAGAGGGAGAGAGTGTATGTGTGCATGAGCGGGGGAGGGACAGAGAGAGAGAGAGCGCGAGACAGAGGATCCCAAGCAGGCTCTGTGCTGACAGTGCAGAGCCAAATGTGGGGCTCGAACTCACGAACCCATGAGATCATGACCTGAGATGAAATCGGACACTTACTGAGCCACCCAGGCGCCCCAGGAAATGTTTTTGGCCATTTACTGTGTGCCTAGCAATGTTTTAGGTGCTGGGGACTGAGTAGTAAATAAGTAGTGAAAAGGTCCATGGTTTTGGAGTATAATAGAGTGATGTCACTCCAAAAGAGGTAATGTCACTGAGTTAAAATTTCATCAATTTGTCATTTAGTGTCAACGACATTTGACAATGACATTTAGTGTCAATAAATTGATAGAATTATTATTATTACTTTGATGGTAAAAATTATTGTAGAATACCTTAGTAAGAATATAGGAATTCAGTAAGTGTAAGGAATTCAATAAGTGTAAGTTCTCCTGAACTTTTTGTAGGGTCGATTGAGTTTTGTTATGATACTGATCCTATTTGGTGATAACTGTTTGCCTTTGGAGTCACAGACCAAAGTTTGCATCCTGACTCCAGCATTACCAGCTATGTGACCTTGGGCAAGTTACCTAATTCAGTAAAGGATTGGAGGTCTGTTTCTTAAGGTCTGTACAATGAAAATGATGATTATATCCTAAGTCAAGTGATTTGTATAAAGGTCCTGGTATAGCAACTAACGTGAGAATGTAGTACAATAAATGTTATTATTAGAGGAGTATACTAGTTTAGTATGCTTTATTTATCTCAGTCAGATGTAGTTAAGAGCTGTTGTTCTTTGTACTATTTCATCTAAGGCTCCGTATTTTATAAGCTTCACCATTATTTTATGTTCCACCGGAAAGAAAAAAAAGCTGTCAGACTGACCTGTCATAATTATAAGTTGCATCCCTATAAAAATGAAAAAAATTTAGAACTGATGAAATACAGTATACGAACACCATCCTGTTAAATTGTTTATGTCACTGCTAAGGTGACTTTTGAACAATTCCATTAAATATGCAAGCACCCAAGTAATAATTTGTGTTGACCAGAAGTTCCTAATGTTTTTTTTTTTTTTTTTTTTTTTTTTTTTTTTAAATTTTTTTTTTTTTTTTCAACGTTTATTTATTTTTGGGACAGAGAGAGACAGAGCATGAACGGGGGAGGGGCAGAGAGAGAGGGAGACACAGAATCGGAAACAGGCTCCAGGCTCTGAGCCATCAGCCCAGAGTCCGACGCGGGGCTCGAACTCACGGACCGCGAGATCGTGACCTGGCTGAAGTCGGACGCTTAACCGACTGCGCCACCCAGGCGCCCCAGAAGTTCCTAATGTTTTTAAGAGAGGTTTATTTTCATTTTCCTCCTTAGTTTGTATTGATATTCCTGGCACTAGGCTGGGGACAGGGTTACTTCTTCAATGAGTTTATGGTCCGCTTGTAGGAGAAGCACTTAAGAAATACTAAATTCTAAATTAGAGGATACTGAGAATAACTGTGAGTTAGGAGTTCAGGAAAAGGCGGGATCTTTGTACAGAGGGAAATAGGGAACTTTCCAAGGAAATGGGAGGCCTTAGAGAATGGGTAGAATTCTAAGGAAAAGCGAAGGAATTCATAAGAACAATATGGTGGTAAGATTTAATATGATTTCCTCAGGGGAGAGGAAAAGAGAGGGCTAATTGGAGAGGTGCTTGGGTGGCTTTGTCTGTTAAGCGCCTGACTCTTGATTTCAGCTCAGGTCATGACCTCATGGTTCTGTGGGATTGTTCTTGAGATCAAGCCCTGTGTTGGGCTCTGTGATGACCATGCAGAGCCTGCTTGGGATTCTTTTTCTCCCTCTCTCTCTGTGCCTCTCCCCCACGCATGCAGGCATGTTCTCTCTCTCTCTCAAAATAAATAAACATGATAAAAGGTTTAAAAAAAAAAAAGAAAGAAAAGAAAGGGCTGATTGGAGTAGAGTGCTGGTTGGTGTAGAGTGAGGAACAAGGCTAGGTAGGATGAGGTCATTTCTCGGGAGACATTGTGTCTTCAGGATTGTGACTTCAGTATCTGAAGTCCATCAGAGTTTGAATCCCAGCTCAGCCATTTACTCACTTGGTCAGTTCCCTTGTCCATTAAAAAGCCTACTTCAGGGGCGCCTGGGTGGCGCAGTCGGTTAAGCGTCCGACTTCAGCCAGGTCACGATCTCGCGGTCCGTGAGTTCGAGCCCCGCGTCGGGCTCTGGGCTGATGGCTCAGAGCCTGGAGCCTGTTTCAGATTCTGTGTCTCCCTCTCTCTCTGCCCCTCCCCCATTCATGCTCTGTCTCTCTCCCAAAAATAAATAAACGTTGAAAAAAAAAATTTTTTTTTTAAAAAGCCTACTTCAGAGGGCTGTTGAGAAGAATGAATAATACTCCACAAGGCTCCACTTCCTAATACCATCACGTTGGATTTCAACATACTGATTCTGAGGGGACACAAACATTCAGACCATACAGAAGGTCTCATGGATGATGATGCTTTGTTCTTCGTGTTTTTCCAGTATTAGTGATGTGAAGTTTGATGGTAACTGCTAGCGCTTTGTGTTGAAAAGCTACAGTTTGCAAAAAGAGATATTGACTTTATTATTATTTTTTTGATGTTTACTTATTTTTGAGAGAGAGAGAGAGAGAGAGCCAGAGCATGAGTCGGGGAGGGGCTGAGAGGGAGATGGAGATACAGAATCCAAAACAGGCTCTAGGCTCTGAGCTATCAGCACAGAGCCCAACACGGGGCCTGAACCCACAAGCTGTAAGATCGTGACCTGAGCCGAAGTCAGACGTTTAACCGACTGAGCCACCCAGGCGCCCCAAAATTGACTTTGAGAGCAAGTAACAGTGAACCCGGAAGAATTGTCCAAATTTTTACATTGTATTAGAATTTTGTTGAACTGAATAGTCTTTGAAATGGCGTACAAAGTTATATAGCTTTCATATTTGCTGTAATGGCATTTAACCTATAATTATATCCTGAACTGTGGCTGGATGTCTGTACCTACTGGTATTTGAACTTTCAGATCTCTAGCTAACCAGGGAGTGCTTTGGTGGAAGGAACTCTACACTTGAAATAAAGAGGTGCTAGATTGCTAGTTTTCTTCTGCCACATACCACCTTTGTCATTGGCTGAGCTATTTAACCTGTTTTGAGAGCTTCATCTATAAAATAGTGATGGTGAGGTGAGGAGAAGGCATACCTCTGTCACGAATCTGGAACACAGCTGCACTACCTGTGTGTGTCATGTAATCGGATTCAGTGCTTAAGAGTGTGAGCTTCAGAAACAGACCAGGGTTCAAATCCTGTTTTACTAACCAGATGCAGTGGGTTACTTACTCGAAGTCTCCTCTTTCTCTTCGGTAATACAGGTGTGATTCTTCAGGGTTGTGATGATGACACATAATAATGGACATAAAGATAATTGCTGTTGTGAGTAATGGCGCACCACCCCTCTTCTCCCTCACCAATCTCAAGATCTTGGACACACAGAACTACTCCATTCGTCACCTTAAAAATAAAAACAAAATAAGCAATTGACCCAGTAACAGAATTATATTTAAAATTGGGAAACCTTTTGAGTTCTTTCTAGTGCGTTAGCCTGTACAACAATGATGAGCTTGAACCAGCATTCCCTGTAGCTTTACAGTTGCATAATCTTGTGTAGCATAATATGAAAAAGAAAAAGAAATACTAACTGCAAAGAGGTGGTAGCAAAAGTGCTATTGAAGTCTATAAATGTGTGACTATTGTGGCTATTGTGGTAAAGCTAGTGGCTATTGTGGTAAAGCTATCAAAAGAAATAACAATTGTCAGGGGTGCCTGGGTGGTTCTGTTGGTTGACTCTTGATTTTGGCTCAGGTTGTGATCCCAGGATTATGGGATCAAGCCCAATGTGGCTTTGTGCTGCGAGTAAAGCCTGTTTAAGATTCTCTGTCAAAAAATTAAAAAAAAAAAAAAAAAAGAAAGAAATAACCAGTTTCATTCAAGCTTTACTTGTTCTCAGCTTAGCTTCAGACCCATTGAAGTGTTTCTGGAAAACCTTAAGATATACAGGATAGTATAGTTTGATGCTCCATCAGCTGAGGGATAGAGTCTTGTTTAGATAAAAAATAAAATTTGGTGCACCTGGGTAGCTCAGTTGGTTAAGCGTTCAACTCTTGATTTCAGCTCAGGTCGTGATCTCACAGTTAGTGACTTTGAGCCCCGCCTTGGGCTCTGTGCTGACAGTGCTGAGCCTGCTTGGAATTCTGTCTCCCTCTCTCTCTGCCCCTCCCCTGCTCATGCCTGCGGGAGTGCCCTCTTTCTTTCAAATTAAAAAAAAAAAAAAAAAAAAAATGAAGATAATACTTTTATTAATCATGTGCCTTTTACCTCAAAAAAAAAAAAAAGCATGGGTAGTATTCGAAAAGTGGTTCAGAATTGCAGGAAAAAGTAGAAATGAAGCATTTTGTCAAATTTAAAATAAAAGTTACGATGCGCCCTGTGTGTTTATTTATATTTAAATTTTCTAATCTTTCTTTTCTCTGCATTTCCCCAGTCTGCTCATTACCAACAGAGGTAAGTTCTTTTAAAATTCTTTTGTTTCTTTAACTTCTGCATTTGAGGTTATTGACTTTAGAGCTAGCCTGAGAGCTTTTTTTAGTTTTTCATTTTCTATCATTTAATTGTAGAGTTTCAGCTTTTTGTAGAGAACTGAATGATTTTATGGTCTTACAAATTGTTTTCTTTAGACTTTGAATCATATGTGTACATCACTTGCACTTGACTAGACAGTTTGGACTTTTGCATGGAACTCATGAATCGTTAGCTAATAAAGCAAGAGTAGCCTTAAAGCCAGAATCTAATGTCTAAGCAGAGGAGAGCATAAATTAAATTATGTATAAGATTTTCTGTTAGTAAGTTTCTGAGTCAGGCTCTGTGGGCAAGTCACAGAAATAGTGAGACACCTGTGTGCCCAAAGCAAAAATAAGCATGCTTGTTTTTGTCTGTTTGCTCCTTTTTCTAATGGCCCTTCTGTTTGATGGAGAGAAAATAAAGTATCGCAGTGAGGAGGTGCCTAATCCTTTTTAAATTCTAATTTCTTACGGGGCATTTCCTGGTGGAACACCGAATTCCTGTGGATAAGATGTCAGGTGGGAGTAGTTAGTTTCATCCTTCTTAATATAGCAACTTTAGGAAAAGACTTTTCATTAAAATGTACTGGTTGACTGAAAATGTTCTGTTGTGACTCAGTTTGTTCTCCTTCCCTCCCTGCCTCCCTCAGTACTGTGAATATATGCCTGATGTCGCTAAATGTCGACAGTGGTTAGAGAAGAATTTTCCAAATGAGTTTGCAAAACTTACTGTAGGTATGAACATTTTTTTCTTCCATCAAAACTTGTATACTTGAAACAAATGCACATAAGGCATTATTATAAAGATATGAACGAGCTCCTTTAGTAGGATATTACAAAATTGTATTTATAGCTATTGACTTTAAAACCACTTTACATTCTTGGGTTAAAATTTCTTATATAGAATCACACACTGCTTCATGTGTCTTATCTCTCAGAGATAGCTTAGAACAACTTTCTTATAACGAGTAATAGTTTAGGGGCATATGTATTTTCACTCCTTCATTTAACAAATTATTTCTTGTGAGCATACTGTATACTACACATTGTCTAGATGCTGAGGATAAAGCAGTAAACAAAAGCTTTACTCTTTGGAAATGATATTCTAGAAGGGTAAAACAAGACAAAATAAGTACGTTAAATAGTGATAAGTAGGGAATGGGGAGATAAGAATTGTTGGGAAGGGAATCTGAAATTTTAGGTGGGGGCAGGGAAGATTTTGCTGAAAAGACGGCATTTGAACAAAGACCTAAAGGAAGGGAGGGAGGGAGTCATTTGGATATCCGGGAGAACATTCCAGGTGCAGTGCAAGTGCAAAGGCCCTAAGGCAAGAGCTTACCTGTCATATTCAGGAAACATCAAGGAGCTTATGTCTTGTCTGGAGCTTATGGAAGGAGGGGAAGGAGGGTCAGAGATGAAGTCAGAGAAGTAATGGAGGACCACACCTTCAACGCCAAGTCTTGGCTTTCATTCAGAATCAGATGAGCTATTGGAGAGATCTGAACGGAAGAGCAGTAAGGTCTAACTTTTGTTCAGCGTCATCTCTTAGGCTGCTGTGCTAAAGAATAAACTGAAGAGGGGCACAGGCAGGCAAGAGGCCGTGGCAGTGATCAGGTCGGGAGACCATGACGACCTGACCAGAATGGTAGTGGTGGAGGTCGTGAAAAGTGGTCAGATTCTCTATTTGTTTTGGAGGTAGAGCTGACAGGGTTTTTTGATGTGGTACATGTGGGATGTGAGAAAAGGAGGCATCCAGGGTTTTGGCAACTAGAAAAATGGAGTTGCTATTGCCAGAGGAAAGGAAGCCTGCAGAGGAACAGATTTCTTCATTTTGTTCAAATGTTGGCTTCTGTTACAAGATTGCTGGAAATGAAGGCAGTAGCAAGAAGAAGGGAAAGCCTGGGCTGGGAACAGGCCTATCAGATGTACTGACGTTATTCCATTGTTTGCTGTTTTGATTTTCCGATTGTTTCCAAGACGCACAATCCCTATGCCCTTTTGGATAGTAGCTACATAGTCATTGTCCGTGGTTGGAGAAGAACCCTAAAGTTGGTTGTTACAGTCAGTCTGCATGGTCATGGTCAGCCCTGGACATGAGCTGTGTAGGTCATGATATGACCTGAGGAGGGAGTCGTCTTACTCAGGATCAGACTTCCTGTTACCTAGATAGTATGTTTAGATGCTAAACACTCCTGCAGGGTCTGAGTGTTTTATGCTGCTTTCATGTGGCTAAAAGGATCCTAATCCTCTCACGTCCAAGACTTTTGTCTTCTATAACCATACACTTTACCATAATGACCAGAATTAGACTCGATAAGAAGTTAGCAGTATAATCATTTGCTTTATAAATAACATGCTCGGTTGTTGGCAAGATGCCTTAATTGTATAAGAAGTTGCTCAGAGTTGATGTTTTAAGGTTATTTTAAAGTGATTGTTAATGCTTTTGGATTTAATTGTTAAATCTAGAAAATTCGCCCAAACAAGAATCTGGAATTAGTGAGGGTCAAGGCACAGCAGGGGAAGAAGAAGAGAAGAAAAAGCAGAAGAGAGGTAAGGCCTAAATCTGTGGCGTGATTTATATAAACACACCTTCCCTCTACCAGAGGAAATACGAAATGAAGACAGTCCCAAAGGCAGCAATACCTACCTGCTATTTTAGTTCCATGTGTATACCCTACAGAATGAGACAGAATCATACTCTCAAGATGACTGGATGTCATATGATTTGGGCTTTATCAGTAAATTGGACCTACGAAAACATGCTTTATTTGTTGCGTACATATGTAAAAAGCAATCAACCACCTTGTTTATGACTTGAAAACTTTGTTACCTGTGTATTCTATTTAGCTGGAGTGAGGATGTTTATAAAAGATTTTATTCTCTCATGTTGTCAGCTCAGTTGAATTAAAAAAATTTTTTTAGGGGCGCCTGGGTGGCGCAGTCGGTTAGGCGTCCGACTTCAGCCAGGTCGCGATCTCGCGGTCCGTGAGTTCGAGTCCCGCGTCGGGCTCTGGGCTGATGGCTCAGAGCCTGGAGCCTGTTTCCGATTCTGTGTCTCCCTCTCTCTCTGCCCCTCCCCCGTTCATGCTCTGTCTCTCTCTGTCCCAAAAATAAATAAACGTTGAAAAAAAAAAAAATTAAAAAAAAAATTTTTTTTTAATGTTTATTTATCTTGAGAAAGAGAGTGTGCGAGTGGGGGAGGGGCAGAGAGGGAGACACAGAATCTGAAGCAGGGTCCAGGCTCCTAGCTGTCAGCACAGAGCCCTACACAGGGCTTGAACTCACAAACTGTGAGCTCATGACCTGAGCCGAAGTCTGACGCTTAACTGACTGAACCACCTAGGCGCCCCCGAATTTTTTTTAAAACAACTGTTGCATATACCTATTTCTCCTCCTTGTAAAATGAATTCCTGTACTCTGGATCTTGTCCCTGCCTGTTTCTTCTTCCTTAATTATTCTCCCCTGTGACTAAAATTAGCTTATTAATAAGGACTTTGCATCTTTCAAGAAAAAAATCCCTCAAAAGTCCATGTCTTTACCTTATTCCTTGCCCTGCCCTTCTTAGCCAGACTTCTTTAGTAAGACTGGACTCACATCCTTGCTCTTCTGTCCCTCATTGTTCATGCCTCATTCCATCCTAAGCTGACTGTCACGCTGCTGAAATTCCTCTAATAGGGGTCATCGGTGGCTCAGTAATTGCTAACCAAAAAGAGTGTTCGAGCACACGCTTCTTGAAATGCTGTATGTACTGCCTTGGTTTTTGTGATAGACTTCTTTCTTCATTCTCCCTGTCACTCCTCTTTGGTCTTCTATACAGACTTCTTATCTGTCCCTAAAGAGCTGTATTTCCTGGGATCCTGTCCTCGGCCCTCATACCTTCTCATTCTGCAGCTTTCTCCCTGAGTGATTCTTTCACATCCCTCTCTGCTGATACCACTCCACACTTGAAATTCCTGTACCTCTAGTACCTTGAAATTCCTGGCCTCAGTCTCTAGACTGGCAATGTGCATGGTCCCACAGGCATCTCAAAAGCAGTATGCCAAAAAACCTTACTAAGTCCCAAATCTATGTGTTTTGGTTAATGACAGCATACTTTGTCCAGTCGTCCGAGCCAGAAACCTGAGACTCCTCTTGGGTCCTCTTTCTTTACTCCTTTTAGTCAGTTCTAAATTCTGTTGTGTTTCTTCTCCTTACTCTCTTTATCCTGTGCCTAGTCACCATTGCTGTTATCACTACTTTGTTAGATTTTGATGAATTTTCATCTGAACTAATGTAGGAGCCTCTAGTGGCCTCCCTGTCAGCCTTACTCTTCAAACGCTCACGCTCCACACTGTAGAGTGATCTCATAAAACCTAAATCTGGTAATTTGACTCCTGTATAGTTGTTCAGTGGCTTTTCTTCTGCTTCGATATAAAGTCTAGTAACAGCTTCTTGCACTAGTCCTTTAGTGACCGGTAGGTGATCTTTTGCTTTTCTGGCTTTATCTGCAACACGTTCGTAAGCATCCTTCATCAGGACAATTGTAGTTCTCAAATATAACGCCTTCTCTTATCTTTGTACTTGCTCCTTTTTTCTGGGGTTCCTTTTTTACTGTGTCTCTCCAGCCCTTCTGCTTTCATCTGGACAGTTCTTATTCTATAAGAACTTAAATGCCATTTCTTCTCAGAAACCATTTCTGTCCTCTGGAAGCATAGTAAGCCATTCCTCTGCAAAGCTATGGTAGTGCAGTATTCATGGATCCTCTTATAGTATATATCAGGTTGCAGTACTTACTAAGCTTTTTTTGTCTCCCTTCACTAGACTGAGAGTCCCTGGAGGGCAGGGACTGTGTTTTCTTCTGTTCATCTTTGTGTTCTCAGCCCTTAATGCAGTGCTTGGCTGGCACATATTAATTAGTATTTATTGGATGAATACTCATGCATGTATTTATTAGTTTTATATTAGAAGAAGAAGCTTTAGAAATTAATATTTGTTATCTTTTGAAAATTAACAAACTTAGAGACAGTATTCTGTATGTTAAACACGAAACAATTAATGCTGAGCTCTTTTTTAATAAATAAAGGTGGAAGGGGTCAAATAAAGCAAAAAAAGAAGACTGTACCACAAAAGGTTACGATAGCCAAAATTCCCAGAGCAAAGAAGAAATATGTAACAAGAGTATGTGGCCTTGCAACTTTTGGTGAGTTAAGTATGTTTAAGATGTGTGAACTGTCTTCTCTCTTGCTCTCTGCCTCCTTCCCTCCCTCTCCCTGTCTTTATCTTGCTCTTTCCGTCTCTTTCTCTGTTACCATCCGACATCATGAAAATTTCACAGATCTATTTTTTGCTAAGAAGATACAAAATGAGATTTTGCATTTCTAACTATAGCTCCAAAATCAAATTTTGAAGAAATTTAAAAATCTTTTGCAGAGGGGACTAGTTTAACTTTTTCCTTCCCAGAATTCCTGCTTGGGCACATTTTATGTGGAACGAGAAGGACTAGGTAGGATATCTTTTGAAGCCTATCAGTATTGCGCCTCTGTCCCTGCAGGCTTGGATGGCAAAGAGTAGCAAAATGGCTCGTGCCCTCTGGGAATGACAGTAGAGGGTGAGGGAAGGTGGATATTGGCCCAGTGTCCTGCTTCAGAGCTTCTCGTGGAGGCCTTGAATGAACAGCAAAATTGTAAACCAGAGTCCCTTCTTGCGACAGCGCAGGTTAAAAAACAATCATGAGATAGTAGGTTTGTTTCCCTGCTGTAAATTTTTGTCTTGTAAAAAGGGATAAACAAAGGAACTTTGTTGTACTTGGAAATGTACGTATAATGCGTGGAATCAATGTGTTCCTGGATTTATTTGGGTCTTACTATATGAGTTACGAAAAATGCTGTTTTTATGTACTGAAGCTTTATTTGACCTTGAAAATAATGAGTTGAGTTGTTAGGACCACTGCCTATGGTAGTTTGTAATTATTCTGAAAGGAATACAAAACCCATCAAGGTGATCTGTTTTATGAATTTAAGATGAAGATTAAATTTAAAAATGGAAAAATGTCTTTGATACGATTCCAATTATAGTCTTGCTATTTCTTTTTTTATAAATAACAGAAATTGATCTAAAAGAAGCACAAAGATTTTTTGCTCAAAAATTCTCCTGTGGTGCCTCAGTGACAGGAGAGGATGAAATCATCATTCAGGGAGACTTTACAGATGACATAATTGATGTCATTCAGGAAAAATGGCCAGAGGTGAGTAGGTAGAATGTGTGCATCTGTGGAAATAAGTTTTTAAAGCAAGATTCTTCCGTGTTATTTGATACCACAATTCATGAGATGTAATTATTTGTGTTTTATAGGTGGATGATGATAGCATCGAAGATCTTGGAGAAGTAAAGAAGTGATTTTGAAAATTTGTCTCTATTTAATGATTTGAACTGAGAGTTGATATGGCCAAAGGGAGAGAGGCCTTTTAAAAATATATATATTTATCCTACAGTAAAACTGTAGACTACCCTCACCCTTGGCATTTTCACTGTTCTGTATAAGGCTGCTTGTTTTTTTTATTGCCAAAGTCTAATAAACAGGGGAGACTGTCATGCTTATGCATGAAATAGAATTTAGTCAAATAAAAATTTTTGGTCATTTGGTACTGACTTTTCTCTTTCTCTTTTTAACTTTTTATTTTTGGAAAAACACTAGATTTTTTGTGCAAAGCTTTTCTGTTTCTTCAAATAATCGATTTAATGAATTAATTTTCTTAAAAATAGTCGTGATTTAATTAAATCATGATTTAAAGCCGCGTAATGTTTTAAAGAATTTGAATTTTGGCTTCATCACCATTAATGATTGTCTCCTTGCTTCTTTGGTGTGATAGTTTTGAGATGCTTGGGCATCAAATAGATTTGTGGTTGAATTTGCTTCATTGTTACCAACCAAGTCCACTCTGTGGTCACATTAACTTAATGTTGGTAGGAGTTGTTCAGTTCTGGAGATTATTTGGTAAAGTATACTAAAGCCTTAAAACCATCTGCAGTCTGACCCAGTAAGCCACTTAGTTGACATTATCCTAAAGATAGAATCATTCTTGCTTAGAACTGTGGGTGAGGGTGTTCATCACAATGTTACTCATAGAAAAATTGCAACTGATATAAATGAACAATTGGGAAATGGTTAGAGAATGAAGGTGCACCATATGGTAGAATTTTCATATATTTTTAAATATTTTCCAAGAATACTTCGGAAACATGTTTGGTGATGTTAAGTAGGGGGTCAGATCCCAAATCCATTTTATACATGATCACCATTGTTTGGAGTGAAAGACCATTCAGAGATGCTGCAAGTTCTTGTTCTAGCTATAAATTCTGAGAATAAAATTCTACCCAATTAAAAAGAATATACACCCATGCTCTCTCTATATATATAGGTAGTCTGGGAAATAACAATTGAAATGAGTCTTTCTCAAGAGAAACAGTGACAACGAATTTTAATGAATGCACTAAATGAATTTAAACTTTGTTTTTATAAAGGTCTTAAGTCAGGTGCTACAAATTGAAAAGAAGACTCCTGGTATTTTAAATTGCTATGGACACCTTTAAGAAATTTAGAACCCATTGTTTATTGTCCTGCAAATTGCAACTTTGAATGAATGAGTGGTTTTTTTTAAATAATTAAAATCTTAGAAAAAATGTGTAATAAAGATGCAAATTAAGAAAATGAAATTCTGCATTAACTGTGAATTTTACTAAATATGAGTATCTGATGAAGCAAATTTATCCATCAAGACCATTTGGTATGTGTTGTGTATGCTGTTGGTGCTGGAAGACGTCTATGTGCCTGTATCAACCATGTGACTTCATGTAAAGATTCTCAATGTTCACAGTTCTTGGCAAATGCAGTTTTAATCCATATAAAGCCAGCAGTGGATGTTACTGCAGGATAATGGAGGATTAAAATTGTCCTTGTGTATAACATGTGTGAATCTTTTCCTTCAACCAGAAATTTAAAATGCAGCATTAGTTTACTCTCTGGTTAAAATATACTGAGTTCAAGGATTGACTTTGATTCATTCTCTTTATGTATTATGTAAATGTTTTCACTGTCTAGTATTTTTAGCAAAAAGAATACTAACCTTTAAACAGCCTTATGTTATAATTGTAAAAGACTTACCACGATTAAGCTGGCAGTTTAAATGCAAACCCAGCTTTGATATATAGTATTTTATTCATTAAAAAAAGCATAGATGCTGGCAATAAGTGATTTTTACATTGTTTTAGTTATTACATAGAAGCCTCAGTAAATCAGCTGTTGCTTAAGATAAAATACATGGTAGCTTTCTCACTGATAGTTAAAAAGTTGATAAATTACTGTTTTAAAGATGAATTCTAGTTTTTAGATCCTGTTTTTTCTACATTACTTAGGATATCTGGTAGGGAGACTGGAATGAGTCTGTTTAGTTCATCAGTTAGAATTAGACTGTAAAATCAGATGCAGTGTAATTCTTGGAGCTTTCATAAAATGTCATTTTTTAAAAATTCTATCCTCAAAGGTCTTTTCTGTTTTAAAGAAAACCTATGGGAGTAAACTTAAAATATTGAGATTTTTGATGTGCAACTAGTCACCATACTCCTCTCACCACACTGAGTTTATTTACCAATCTCAAAGTGAGCCTCATTTTTTTCTCCTTTATGTACATAACCTTTTTTTTTTTTTTTTTTTTTAAAGATTTTATTTCTTTAGAGCACGTGAGTGGGGAAGAGGGAGAGAATCGTGAGCAGGCTCTATGCTCAGTGGAACCCGATGCGGGGCTCAATCCCACAACCCTGGGATCATGACCTGAGCCAAAATCAAGAGTTAGACACTTAACTAATTGAGCCAACCAGGTGTCCCTTAAGATTTTATTTTTAAGTAATCTCTGCACCCAATGTGGGGCCCAAACTCACAACCCCAAGATCAAGAGTTGCATGCTCTTGTCAACTTAGTCAGCCAGGTGCCCCTGTGCACATACTTTTACAGTGACTGTTAGGCATGTGGTTGCCTGGTAGAAAAACACATTTTAATAATAGTAAAATTTGGGAACCATGAATTGAAATCCTCAACTGGAAAGTTGACATTCGACCACATTCCTTTTTATCTTTCCTCATTCCACCAAGATTTAACTGTACAGTCATCTATTGATAGTATGTTTTTAACTAGTCAGAATTTGTTTTCCTGACTTCATTTTTAGTGTTTGTTTATATTTGAGAGACAGAGTGAACAGGGGAGGGACAGAGAGAGGGAGACACAATCTGAAGCAGGCTCCAGGCTCTGAGCTGTCAGCACAGAACCCAATGCAGGGCTTGAACCCACAAACAGATCATGACCTGAGCCAAAGTCAGTCACTCAACCGACTGAGCCATCCGGGTGCCCCTGGTTTTCCCAACTTTAAATCTTAGACCTTGTCTTGCTGGTTCTCTTAAATGATCCTATGTATCCTAGGGAGGCAGGTGCCACCTAAGTCAGTAGAGCTTCAAAGCAAGAATTCTAAATTTTTCCCATTTTCAGGTTGTCTTTTATGACAAGGACATGCTTTGCTCATTCATAGTCAATCAAAAAGTAAAGCTGAAATAGCATAATACTGTATTTGGTAGTTTTGCCACTCATGCCATGTTATGGGTTAAACAATAGGGGATGAGCGACCAGGGGTTTAACATAATCCAGTTCCTGTGTAAAAAGTAAAAGGGAGAAGGATGGCTGAGATAACACGTGAAAAAACTTATAAAAGTCGCCCCAGGATGGCAGATTTTGTCATGACCGACTGCCAAAGTTCTCATTGTTACTCAAGAGCTTCATCAAGAGTAAAAAAAACGTGTTTTGCTTTATTGTGTTTTCCTCTCAATCTGTAATTCTTAGTTTCCAACAGTCTACTAGGCTGGCCAGCAGCTGCTAACCACCAAGGCTGGCGTCCGCCTCCATCCAGGCATTGGCGCCAATGGGCAGGGACACTCCGCAGTGCCCCGTGTACACAACAGCTTTCAAAAACGGGTGACGGGGGCACAAGCAGCCTTTAATTTGCTTCCCCGTTCGCCGGGTAATCGTAAAGAACCGGTTGTCTGCGAACCGTGGGTAGTGGACCTGACATTCGCGGATAAACCTTACCAGAGCCCAGAGGCCCCCGAGAGGCTCGAGAGCGGGAGCACAGCCGCCGAGGTCTCGCGAGAGCCGGGGTGGCCCTTAGGCGACGCCGTAGGCGGGGTCGGTGGGCGCGTTCCCCTGGGCGGGCGGTTTGGGTGCTCGCTTGGGCCGGCGGTGGGCGCGGGGCTCCGGGGTTCGGGGCTCGCCCCCGCTCCGGGCAGGCGTGCCTATGGCCTTTCTCAGGTGACGCTGCGCTCCCCGACTTTCTCCGGGGGCGGAGGAAACACCCATGAACCCTTCGGCGACCTTATTCGCCGGGCGTCAGGTGAGCGGCCGCCGCGGGCTCACCGTTTCCGCCGCTGCGTCCAGCTGCGAGTGGACAGCGAACCTCAGGGGACTGGGAGCACTCCGGCCCAGCTTGGGTGGTTTTTAAGGAACGGTTTCTGCTTAAAATGTGAAACGATACACAGTACGAAGAGAAACGGAGTGTCGCATCTGTTTCCTTTCCTTCGTAAAAGCGATCTTGAGCCCAGGCGCGGAGCAGTAGGTGCTCACTTTTTAACGACAGCTGGGCGTTTGGAGAGCTGCCCTAGGCCACCTCGCTTCCTGTCCTTAATTTCCTTAGAAGTGTTGAAAGCGAGCTTTGCATTTATGAGTGTACGATGAAAAGTGAGCTTTGCATTCATAGGTACGATGAAATGAGCTTTTTTGCATGCTTGGCGTATTGCCTATTTTCCTACACCAGAATTTGTGCGCCTTGCCGGCGCGCTCAGCCACGTGACGTTCAGTAAATATTTGTTGAACGGATTAATGAATTAATGGATGGTTACCGACGACCCGAATTCAGATCTTGTGATTTGGAATCGCTCGATCCAAATTCCGTTTTCTGTGTTTAGTTACTAGTAAGTAACTAGAACTCGTTCGTCTTTATTTATTTATGAATCTTATTTTTCAGAAAGCAGTGATGGTACACGTGGGCCTCTGGTGATCTTTTAAAGTAACACTTTTAGTTCATAGGTAGGGGGCAGTACCATATTTCAAAAACGTGGTTTACCATCTTTTTAAAAAAAATTTTTTTTTTCAACGTTTATTTATTTTTCTTGGGACAGAGAGAGACAGAGCATGAACGGGGGAGGGGCAGAGAGAGAGGGAGACACAGAATCGGAAACAGGCTCCAGGCTCTGAGCCATCAGCCCAGAGCCCGACGCGGGGCTTGAACTCACGGACCGCGAGATCGTGACCTGGCTGAAGTCGGACGCTCAACCGACTGCGCCACCCAGGCGCCCCTACCATCTTAATAATAGCTAATGTTTGGAAAAGCTACACTTCCCTTTCACATGTTGAAGTTGGTATCTAAAATTTTTCCTTGGAAAAAAAATAAGAAGGCTAATGTTTGCTGAATGCCTCCCCTGTGCCAAGTAATGTGGAGTGCTTTGCAGTTTATCTTCCTTAATACACACAACTCTAAGAAGTTTAACTGTTGTTATTACCATTTTACAGGTTCCTCAGGAAACCAAGGCTTCGGGAGGTTAAGTAACTTGTGCAAGGTTATAGAGCCACTAAAATGGTTAATTCTGGTTTCACACTTATGTCAGACCAACTTCATGCACCAGACTTAAAAATGATGTATGCTTAAAGGGTATCGTAGATAGTTTTGTTAGGTATGAAGTGGCATTATGGTTATATAAAAAAAAAAAAAAGTTTCATTTTTAGAGATGCATACCAAAATACGTAAGAATGAAATATATACATATATTTTATCAACAACAAAAAGAGAAAGGAAAATTGAAACTTGATGATGGTAGGACGTAGGCACTGAGCGTGAGAGAGTTTATCGTACAGTTCCCTTGTTACCATAGGCGTTTGAAATTTTTCCCTTACAAAATGTGTTTATAAACAGGCGTGTTGATTTTGGACCAATCACAACATTAAATTGTTCTTGGTAGATGGAGTATATGTGCTAGATGTTACGAGAATTATTTTCATTTAAACACTAATATTTCACGGTTTCCTTTACGTGATTGGCCCCGAATTGTTGGGCCAAAGTGTGGGATAATACTGTTAATTGATACAAGGAATAAGTTGACAGCAAAGACACAAAAATACCGAAATGAGTTTATTTGAGATTAGCTAATGAAGGTGGGACAAATGGTCCCACTTTTTAAGAGCGGTGTGTATGGTGGTATGACAAAATTATAGAGTTCATGCACAGTAGCATGAACTTATTTAAATATATGTAACGATGCCATATAATAACCAGTGCATAAAAAATAATTTAACTGCCTTGAATTGGCAGCAAAAGAAGATACAGTTATTTGGAAAATATGCTTTGGCTGATTTATTTATTGATTAGTTTTTTTTTTTTTTATATTAAACTACTTTCTGTGTTTAGAACATCGGGTCGGAAGTTGAGATTTCCACTATTGAGAAACAGCGGAAAGAGCTGCAGCTGCTCATTGGAGAATTAAAAGATCGAGATAAAGAGCTCAATGATATGGTTGCAGTACATCAGAGACAACTTCTTTCATGGGAAGAGGATCGGCAGAAAGTGTTGACTTTGGAAGAACGTTGCAGCAAATTAGAGGGTCAGAAATACATTAGCAGTATCTCTTCCACACTTCTGTATGCCAGCATATTAAAAGGACTCACGGGTTAGACACAACCGCTATTTAAATGTTAAATACATTTCAAAAAAGGAGTGGAGGGGGGCGCCTGGGTGGCTCAGTTGGTTGGGCAACCGACTTCGGCTCAGGTCATGCTCTCACAGTTGGTGAGTTTGAGCCCCGCGTGGGGCTCTGTGCTGACAGCTCGGAGCCTGGAGCCTGCTTCGGATTCTGTGTCTCCCTCTCTCTCTGCCCCTCCCCTGCTCACGCTCTGTGTCTCTCTGTATGTCAGTAATAAATAAACATTAAAAAAAAAATGAAAAAAAAAAACAACAAAAAAGGAGTGGAGGGTGGGTTCATGGGAAAGATAAGAGAAGGAATATCTCAACACAATACCTGCTGTCCTGGAGTTCAGTTTACTTGAAGATAGGAGGCCTTTATGAACACTCACAATCGAACAAACACAATGTGAATTAAAGTAGGACAGACAAATGTAGAAAGGATGATGGATAGAGCTCCAATTTTTTTTTTAAGGTTTATTTATTTTGAGAGAGAGAGCATGAGCAGGGGAGGGGCACAGGGAGGGAGGGAGAGAGGGTGAGAGAATCCCAAGCAGGCCCTGTACTGTCAGAGCCTGATACGGGGCTCGAACTCACAAATGGTGAGATCATGACCTGAGCCGAAATCAGGAGTCAGATGCTTAACCAACTCAGCCACTCAGGTGTCCCTGGATAGAGCTCCAATTAAAAAAAAAAAAAATTTTTTTAATGTTTATTTTTGAGGGAGAGAGAGAGACAAGGTGAGCAGGGGAGGGGCAGAGAGAGAGGGAGACACAGAATCCGAAGCAGGTTAGAGTTCCAATTTTTTTTTAAATTTTTTAATGTTTATTTATATTTGAGAGATAAACAGAGAGCACGAGCAGGGGACGGGCAGAGAGACAGAGACAGAATCCAAAGCAGACTCCAGGGTTCTGAGCTGTGAGCTGTCAGCACAGAGCCTGATGTGGGGCTCCAACTCAAAAGGAATGAGATCATGAACTGAGCCAAGGTCAGACGCTCAACTGACTGAGCCACCCAGGTACCCCAGAATTCCAATTTTTAGGCTGCAGTGTTGAGAGTAAATCTGAGGGAAATTAGTTTTGAGCTGGAATATGAATAAAGATTCTATCAGACTAGCCATTTCTGTTGAACTGAAAGATTTTATAAACTTTTGGTATTGAACTTAATCTGAAGTACCTAAAACAATCATCTTTTTAAATTTATTTTTATTTTTTTAGACTTTATTTTATTTTTTTAATGTTTATTTTTAAGAGAGAGAGACAGAGCATGAGCGGAGGAGGGGCAGAGAGAGAGGGAGACGTAGAATCTGAGGCAGGCTCCAGGCTCCGGGCTGTCAGCACAGAGCCTGATGCGGGGCTGAACCCACGAACTCAGATCATGACCTGAGCCAAAGTCAGACTCTGAACTGAACGAGCCACCCAGGCGCCCCCAGTCATCTTTTTAAAAATATAGCAGTCTCAAAAACGGCTTGGAAAAAATGTTTTTTTGTACCATATTTTAATTCTGTCATCCTTTCGTGCTGCCCTAAAGTCTGAATGTTCTAGTGACACTACGTTAATGTTAGACGGTATTAGAAAGGAAAACACTAGATCTCCTTAATAGAAAGATAACCGTATAGCACCTCCTTTTTTACTTCCCTTACACAAAGGATTCTGTAGACATGACCATCTAAATATGAGTAATTTTCCATTTCTTTGATGACCATTTGGTTTTACCCTGACTATACCCGTCCACACATGTATACACATAAACAGTGTTTCATTAGATGTAATATATCTTAAACAAGTATGTTAAAGAATGAAGATAACAAGTAGCCATCAGTATCTGATTTTAAAATAAGAAATGTTAATTGGCATTTCATGGAAAACTGGCCAGTAAATATGTAAAAAAGACAATCATTCTCATTACTAATTAGGGAAATGCAAATTAAAACTATAATGAGATAGACACCCTTTACATTTCTCAGACTGGTAGTAGTTATCAGGTGTTGGTAAAGGTGTGGAGCCAAGGGAAGACTCCTTCACTGCAGGTGGGAGTGTCGGTGCAACTACTTTGGAAAATCATTTAACAGTATCTGGTAAAGTTGAAGATAAACATGGCTCATGGCCCCAGCATTTCCACTTCTAGGAATATACCCACAGTTCGGAGGACACATGAATTACCTAAAGATCTTGTTAAAATGTAGATTCTGATACAATAGGTCTGGCACCTAAGAGTCTGCATTTCTGACAAATTCCCAGGTGATGTCAGTGCTGGTGGCTCAGGGACCCCATTTGAGTACTAGGATGGCTCCAGAGAAATTCGTGCAAAAATGCACCAAGATACATGTATAAGAATGTTCAGAACAACCTTGTTCATAGTCAGCTGCAAAGTGGAAGCAACCCAAGTGACCACCAATAGAATGGGTAAATAAATTTTGGCATAATCATATAATGGGATATTATGTAGCAACAACAGTGCCCAAACACCAGTTAACCACAACAATGTGGATAGATCTTAGGATCATAATCTTAAGTGAAAAAAACCAAACAAGAACTCAGAGTATAATTCCAATTATATATGGTTCAAATCAAACCATATTTTTAGGGATGTGGTCATAGGTGGTAAAACTATTACTAAAAAGCAAAGAAATGATTAAGTTAAGGATAATGCTTGGGAAAGTGGAAACTGGAGAGATTGTGCTTAGGAAGTGATATCCAGGGGGCTTCTGGGTTGCCAACAGTGTTCTATTTCTTGAATATGGTATCGTGTGTTTCATAATAAACTTTTTATTTTTATTAAAAAAAATTTTTTTTAATGTTTATTTTTTAGGAGAGAGAGAGACAGTGCAAGCAGGGGAGGTGCAGAGAGAGAGGGAGACACAAAATCCAAAGCAGGCTCCAGGCTCTGAGCTGTTAGCACAGGGCCCGACATGGGGCTCAAACCCACAGACCACGATGTCACGACCTGAGCCAAAGTTGGACACTTAACCGACTGAGCCACCCAGGCGCCCCCATAATAAACTCTTTAAAAAGAGTTATCCTTTAAAAAATTCTTTAGCATGCTTACCTTTTATTTTTATTTAAAAATTTTTAAAGTTTATTTATTTTTGAGAGAGAGAGAGACAGAGTACGAACAGGGGAGGGGCAGAGAGAGAGAGGGAGACACAGAATCTGAAACAGGCTCCAGGCTCTGAGCTGTCAGTACAGAGCCCGACGGGCTTGAACCCACAAACCATGAGATGGTGACCTGGGCCGAAGTTGGACACAACTGACTGAGCCATCCAGGCACGCCTATTTTTTTTTTTAAGTTTATTTATTTTGAGAGAGAGAGTGTGCAAGCGGCGGGGGGGGGGGGGGGGGGGGGGCAGAGAGAGAGAATCCCAAGTAGGCTCTGCATTGTCAGCACAGAGCCCAGTGTGGGGCTCAATCTCACCCACCAAAAGATTATGACCTGCGCCAAGACCAAGAGTCTGATGCTTAACCAACTGAGCCACTTACGCACCCCATAGCACACTTACCTTTTTAATTTTGTGTTTGAATATGATGCATTTTAAGCTTCAGTTCTGGTCACAAGTTAGTTATTGATGAAATTTCCCTCAGGTGAACTACACAAAAGAACTGAAATAATCCGGTCACTCACCAAGAAGGTAAAAACCCTTGAATCTAATCAAACTGAATACCAGGCGGCTCTTCAGAAGACTCAACTACAGCTTCAGGAAATGGCTCAAAAGGCAACCCATTCCTCTCTCCTTTCTGAAGACCTTGAGGTTGGTTTTATTTTGTGATGAGTTTCACTTGCCCAAACTCTGTTTGTGTTTCATTTACTGAGAAATTGGATTTAAATGCTTCCATGAAAATGCATGCCTGTGTATGAAATCTGTCCTTCCCTCCACTGCCATGGTTTTGTGTCCACTGTGTGGCTTTGGTTGGCTGCACAGAGCTGTGCCGTCTTGGAGATGAACTTCATTACCACTTTTGCTCTCAGGCCATTGGGTCTAGGAGCATCTGTCATTTCATCAGTAACGGGTTATTTTATTTTATTTTATTTTATTTATTTATTTTTTTTTTTAATTTTTTTTTTCAACGTTTATTTATTTTTTGGGGGACAGAGAGAGACAGAGCATGAACGGGGGAGGGGCAGAGAGAGAGGGAGACACAGAATCGGAAACAGGCTCCAGGCTCTGAGCCATCAGCCCAGAGCCCGACGCGGGGCTCGAACTCCCGGACCGCAAGATCGTGACCTGGCTGAAGTCGGACGCTTAACCGACTGCGCCACCCAGGCGCCCCAGTAACGGGTTATTTTAGAAGCCTTTCTCAGAGTCTGAGATGAGTAAGTTTTGGTTGGAAGTTTTGGTAGCTTCCAACTAGGCTTTCTCATGGCTTATATGATAAACAATGATAAACATGTTTTATCATGATAAACATGATAAAAATGATATGATAAACAATGATAAACATAAACAATATCTATGTCATGTTAGTGGCCCATTGGGAATAAAATCGGTAAGACTGATTTTCCAGTTTTGAGCTCTGGTCATCAAGATATTTTTTGAACTCCTGTTTTATGAGAGGCATGGAGAGAGCACCATATTTTTGTTTCATAATAATCATGCCTTTTTTATTTTTTCAGATTATTCTGTAGTTTCTAGGTAGAAGATAAGTAAAAACTATTCTAGAATCCAGTGATATGTTGCATGAAAAACTGGAAATGTAGGGGTGCCTGACTGGCTCAGTTAGTGAAGCATGCAAATCTTGATCTCGGGGTCATGAGTTCAAGCCCCACATTGGGCATAGAGCTTACTTAAAAAAAAAAAAAAAAAAAAAAAAAGGAAATACATGAGAGAGGGAATGAGCAAGATCTCTGGTGTCTTTTCTTATAAGGATACTAATCCCATTGTGAGGGCCCCACTCTCGTGACCTCTTTTATACCTGATTATCTCTCAAAGGAGCATCTCCAGATAACATCATATTGGAGGTTAGGACTTCAACATGCATGTTTTGGGAGGGATGCAATGTAGTTTGTGGCATCAAGACTTTTTTTTAATTAATAAGCTTTATTTTTTAGAGCAATTTCATGTTAAAATCAAAATCAAGTGGAAGGTACAAAAATTTCTCCCATGCCCCCTGTTTCCACCACCAAACACAGTCTCCCCAGCTGTGGACATTCTGCACCCACAGTAGTACCTTGGTTATACTCAGTGAATCTACACTGACACATCATTATCCCCCAAAGTCCACAGTTTACATTAGGGTTCACTCGTGGTGGTGTATATGCTGTGGGTTTTGACAAATGTGTAATGACATGTACCCGCCACCGTAGTATTGTACAGAATAGTTTCAGTGCCCTAAAAAGCCTGTGCTCCATTCCTGTCTCCGCTAACCCCTGGCAACTGCTGACCTTTTTTACTCTCGCCGTAGTTGTGTCTTTTCCAGAAGTAGCTTTTTCAGATTGGCTTCTTTCACTTAGTAACATGCATTTAAGTTTCTTTCACAAAGATACTGTTTAAAAAGCCTCATTATTCTTTTTTTTCCCAACCAAATACATCATGTAGTTTGTATTTCCAAATATATCATGTAGTTCTGTGGTTCAGTTCTGTGGTTAAGGGGGAAAAAAAAAACCCTGATAAGTGGGAATACCCCAATATGAAGTGAAGTTCTTTCAACATAGAGTAAGAAATACAAATGCACAGAAGTTCACTAATGCTACTTGACTTCAGCAAAGGGAATCTCTTTACCAATCCGGTTTTCATTTGTTTATTTTCTTTTCTGCCAACCTAGAATTATACAGGGAAGAGGTTGGGAAAGACATTTATAAGCATAACCAGTATGATTCAGTAGGGCAAACATAAGTATTGGGAGGACGCTAGAGATAATGGACAGAGATATTTGTATTCCTTTTTGATTGACTTGGCCTACTTTGTTACTAAATAAAAGGTACAGAAAAAACAAAACGGAACACTGAGCACAGATTGCGGCTAGTGATAGTAATGAAAGCTTTTAAATGATTCAATTAGTATTTTATGTCTTGTTTTCTTGTAGGCTAGAAATGAAAATCTCAGCAACACATTAGTGGAACTTTCTGCTCAGGTAGGACAATTACAAGCTCGAGAACAGGCTCTCACTACAATGATAAAGCTAAAGGTAATTCAAATAATAATACCTCCATCTGCCAGAGCACTTTGAACTTGATAAAGTGTCGTCATGTACATTATCTTACTTAAGTCCCATTGCAAATCGGATGGTAGAGCTGCCTACCAATGTTGCTCTGTCTTTTAAAATTCTCATTTTAGGGGCATCTGGCTGGCTTAGTCAGTGGAGCATACAACTCTTGATCTCCAGGTTGTAGGTTCAAGCCTCAGGTTGTGTGTAGAGATTACTTATACATAAAAAAAATTAAAAAAAAAAATTCTCAGAAAAGAGGGAAACAAGTTTAAAATGGTGTCTCTAAGGAGGCACCTGGGTGGCTCAGTCGGTTGAGTGTCCGATTTTGGCTCAGGTCTGACGGTTTGTGAGTTCGAGCCCCACGTTGGCTCGCTGCAGTCAGCCTTAAGCACAGAGCCTGCTTCTTATCCTCTGTCCCCCTCTCTCTGCCCTTCCCCCGTTTGCACTCTCTCATAAATAAAAACAACAACAACAAAAATGATGCCCCTAAGGCCTTGAGAGAGGAGGCAGGACTCCACTTTTGGTCTCTGTCTCCAAGGCTTGTTCCATGGTTT
The DNA here is from genome assembly GCF_018350155.1 of Leopardus geoffroyi. NCBI lineage: Eukaryota > Metazoa > Chordata > Mammalia > Carnivora > Felidae > Leopardus > Leopardus geoffroyi. Next base: position 6,993,764 of record NC_059339.1, on the reverse strand, counting down.
AGCATGTCTGGATTAACTTGTTTTCTTCTGAGGTATCCAATGTTATGTCTCATAAAGTCATTGCCAGTTAGATTGCTTGTTAAGTTTTTTTTAATGGAGAGAAAAACTATTAGCAATCAAGTAGTTGATAGAGCCACTAACATGCCATGATCAGTGATTGGCAGTCTCTTCTGCTGTCACGTATGTTTGGCAGCTGGAGAATAAGAGAGTGATTTAGGTATAATGGGACGCTCCTGGTAATTCATGTGTGATTTCCCCCAGCAGTTTACTGTTTTAAAGTGGTCATGGGCATGCTTTCTTAACAGGGCCGCCTGGGTGGCTCAGTTGGTTAAGTGTCCGACTTCGGCTTAGGTGACAGTCTCAGAGTTCACGAGTTCAAGCCCCACATTGGGCTCTGTGCTGACAGGGCTGAGCCTGCTTGGGATTCTCTCTGCCCCTCCCCTGATCATGCTCTGTCTCTCTCAAATTTTTTTCTAAATTTTTCTAAATTTTTGAAAAATGTTTATTCATTTTTGAGAGAGAGAGAGAAAGAAAGAGAGTGCAAGCAGGGGAGGGGCAGAGAGAGAGAGGGAGACACAGAATCTGAAGCAGGCACTAGGCTCCAAGCTGTCAGCACAGAGCCTGACACGGGGCTCGAACTCACAATCATGCCCTGAGCTGAAGTCGGACGCGTAACCAACTGAGCCGCCCAGGCACCCCTGGAGTCTGCCATTTTAACGAGCTGAAAAGAAGGGAAGAGAGAGGCCCATGGGATTTATCTGTAGTGCAGAGAGTAAGGCCCATTCCAGCAGCCAACAGCTCTCCTACTGCACGATCACACTGTGGTTATAAACTTTCTGAGACCACAAGCCGTGGTGGTTCATGCATGGTTGCCGGGGTAGCTAACTAGGTGCAAATCGGAGCTCCATCTCTGACTAGTTGCGTAACCTTGGGCTTTTTACCATTGACTCGTCTGTCACCTGCCGATAAAGGTAGTACCTACCTCAGAGAGCCCCTGTGGAGATTACGTGAGTTAGCAGTGAAGTGCCTAGAATGGAACCTGGCTCATAGCGAGATCTTATCCTGATTGGTTGGAACTTAAAAAATCTTACAGAACAGTCTTCACATTTGGTTTTTAGGACAAAGATATTATCGAGGCCGTCAATCACATTGCAGACTGCTCAGGAAAATTTAAATTGTTAGAACATGCCTTGCGTGACGCTAAGATGGTGGAGACTTGTATTGTGAAGGAAAAACAAGATTACAAGCAGAAATTGAAGGCACTTAAAATTGAAGTCAGTAAACTAAAAGGTAAGGAAGAGATACCAACTCAAGCATTTTACCTCGGGCACATATTTCTTCATGTGGGTTCACTTCATCTTGTGATTGAGGGTAGGTCTGGCCTTAGGTCCTACCATGAAATGTTCATTGCACTTGTATACATTTATGCTACAGGTTTTTTTTTTTAAACATTTATTTATTATTAAGAGACAGAGACAGAGCGTGAGCAGGGGAGGGGCAGAGAGAGGAGGAGACACAGAATCCAAAACAGGCTCCAGGCTCTGAGCTGTCAGCATAGAGCCCGACGCGGGGCTTGAACTCACAAACCGAGAGATCATGACCTGAGCCAAAGTCGGACGCTTAACCGACTGAGCCACCCAGGCGCCCCTATGCTACAGTTTTTGTGTTACAAAATAAATAACAGACTTGGGGGAAAGTGCATAATGCATTATATTTTCAAAATACTCTTGCCTTTGCTGGACCACTTAGCTCTTGTTAATTTATGCTTTGTAACAACCAGTGACTATATCTCAGTGGCGTGCAACCGTAAGCATGTGATAAGTTCATGTATCAGCCTGATGGGAATTGGCTTACGTTGCTTGGGCCCAGCCGAGCTGCTCCTCTGGGGGCTTTATGAGTCTCACTTCTCCTTGCTGGTAGGCTGGCCTGGGCACTTTCCCCACCCAGGGACGACTGGCTGGCTCAGTCAGGAGAGCATGTGGCTCTTGATCTCAGGGTCATGAGTTCAAGCCCCACGTTGGACATAGAGCTTACTTTATAAGTAAGTAAAGAAAGAAAGAGAGAGAGAGAGAGAGGGAGGGAGGGAGGGAGGAAGGAAGGAAGGAAGGAAGGAAGGAAGGAAGGAAGGAAGGAGGGAAGAAAGAAGAAGAGACACATGAGGACCCGACATACCCTCACTCTGTTGGCCAAAGCATCATGTGGCTAAACCCAAAGTCCAGCAGTGGAGAAAGATCTGTCCCTCCCTGGGAGGAGCGCAGGGCGGGGCTGAGGAATTGCCACAACACACCTGCCAGAGCGGCTTTTTGGCGCATGTTTTATTTTTGAAAATTCCTGTTGCGTTCTCATTTTCTATTTTTGTTCTCGGAGTAACTCATTCATTTCCTTCTGAGTAATATTACTTGAAGCTTTATAGAGAAATGGAGGCTAGGTGTACCAAATAGGTTAGTCCTATTTACGTGAGTGTGGATGTAGGTGATGGAGTAAAAGCTTACCTTTTCCTACAGAGAGCATGGAGATAGGCCCGCTTTTCTTTCTCTTTCTTTCTTTCTTTCTTTCTTTCTTTCTTTCTTTCTTTCTTTCTTTCTTTCTTTCTTTCTTTCTTTCCTTCCTTCCTTCCTTCCTTCCTTCCTTCTTTCTTTCTTTCTTTCTTTCTTTCTTTCTTTCTTTCTTTCTTTCTTTCTTTCCTTTTTAATGTTTCATTCATTTTTGAGAGAGTGCAAGTGGGGGAGGGGTGGAGAGGGGGACAGAGGATCTGAAGCAGGTTCTGTGCTGACAGCAGCCAGCCCCATATGGGGCTTGAACTCACCAACTGTGAGATCAAGACCTGAGCTGAAGTCAGATGCTCAACCGACTGAGCCACCCAGGCGCCCCGGTAGGCCCACTCTTCTCTGGCCATTCCCCACCCTGGGCAGAGTAAATGGTCATCAAGCTCCACATGAGCATAGGCTCTCACCATGGAACAAGCAACCTTAGAATAACAAAGCTGTATTTTGGTGGAAGTTACTCTGACCTCTGTCCTTAGTGGAGTGCCGTGTTGTTAGAAGGTAGAGGAAAGTAAAGTATCTTCCAGACTGAGAAGGCACTTTGAGACTGAAAAATGAAGCAAGCCATTCCATACCATTCACATGGAGTTTTATTCAGGGTCACTTAGTGACAGGGGGATCGGGTGGCCCATGATCCTGGTGCTACATAAGCTACTCTCCACGAAGTCCAGACTTCAATCCATAGCTTTTATGGAGCGAGGGGCATTGTGATGAGGTCAAGGGTAGTTATCTAAAGTGGTACCATCTGTGCACCAGAGGGAAGATCAGAATAAGCCTTTCTGAATTCCATTTAGGGCAGCAGTAACTTCCAAGGGGCCTGGAGCACACAGGCCCGAGGGAGGTCATTGTGCAGACATGAACCAGACGGAGTCAGTATTTTCAGTTCTCCTGCACCCCTGAGCCAGTGAGTCGCTGTTGAAATTGTGAAAGTTTATTGTGGTTGATTTAATTTAAAAGACTCAGCCTTCTAAAATCTTGTTCTTATGATGCCTTGACTTGTGCCAAATCGTAGGCTTTGTCTCCATTCGTAGCTTCAGCTAAAACCATAATCACACTGTAAGCCCCTTGACAGCAGGGACAGACTCTGTCATCTCTTTAAAGGATGACAGGGTAATGGACAGTGGACTAGAGAGTGAGGGCAACGAACTCAGTCCGGGTGGACTGGGAAGGCGGCTTTGAGGAGAACATTTGAGCAGAAGCTTGGATGGCGAGAAAAGTAGCCGTGTGAGGATCTGGGCCCAGAGCCTTCCAGGCAGAAGGAACAGCAAATACAAAAGCCCTAGGCTGGGTTTTGAGGTTGGGACACGTTCAAGGAACAGAACAAAGAATGGGGAGAGTGACAGGGCCATGCAAGGCTTAGGGTAGTGAGTTTAGATTTCATCCTAAGCGTGGTAGAGCTTTTAGCAGAGAAGTGACACGAACAGAGTTTTACTTTTAAAAGATTACCCTGCGGGTCCTGGTTGGCTCAGTCAGGAGAGCATGTGATTCTTGATCTTGGGGTCGTGAGTTTGAGCCCCACATTGGGGGTAGAGTTTACTTAAAAAAAAAAAAAAAGAATAAGATTACCCTGATTGTTCTTTGGATTCTAGGCTGTAAAAGAGAGGCCAGTCAGGGATACGGAAGCCTGACAAGGGTCACTGCCAGGGATGCAGTGAGATTCAAATATGGGGCATATTTTGGTTGTAGCTCCAACAGGATTTCACGTTGATTGGAAAGGGTGCCGAGGGCATGAGGTATTCGGTGTATATAGTCTTCTAGGAACTAGTATTTATTTGAGGACTTTTGTTTTCTTCTATTTGTGAAGAGGATCTAAATGAAAAGACAACAGAAAATAACGAACAACGAGAAGAGATCATTCGCCTCAAGCAAGAGAAAAGTTGCCTGCATGATGAATTGGTTTTTACTGGTAAAAATAGAAATTAATTTAAGCGATTGAATAGTTATATATTTGTAACCTAAACTTTCTATAGTATGACCACAACAGACTGAAGGAATTACACCTCTCTCAAAATAGTAGTTTTTTGTTTTTTGGGTTTTTTTAACAGCCTTTAAGGGACAGGGAGGGACCAGGCAGGGAATATTAAAGTCGTTTAAAAAAAAAAAAAAAAAGGGCGGGTGCCTGCGTGACTCAGTTAAGCGTCAGAGTTGGTTTTGGCTCAAGTCATGATCTCACGGTTCATGAGTTCGAGTCTCAGGTCGGGCTCTGGGCTGACAGTGTGGAGCCTGCTTGGGATTCTCTCTCTCTCCTTCTCTGCCCCTCCCCTGCTCTCTTTCGCTCTCTCTCTCTCTCTCTCCCAAAAATAAATAAATAAATTTTATTTTATTTTTTCGAAATGTTTATTTTTGAGTGGGGGGAAGGGCACAGAGAGAGAGAGAATCTCAAACGAGCTCCTTGTTGCCAGCACAGAGCCCAGTGTACAGGCTCAAACCCATGAACCATGAGATCATGACCTGAGCTGAAATCAAGAGTCAGACACCCAGCTGACTGAACCACCCAGACGCCCCCTAAATAAGGAAACTTAAAAAAAAAAAGAGGCAAATTTATCACTAGTTTAACTTAGGCCCCCTCAAGATAGATATAAATATTGCATTCCACCCACCCTCCACCACATTCTCCCACACTGCCCACTGTATACACCCCACTAGTTTCCACTAGTTCAGACCTCTCCCTCTCCACTTCCAGTCGAGAACCACTGATGGATAGATCTTCTCTCTGTCCTTGCCAGCCAAATTTTATTAGGCTTTCATTCTGGTAGTTTGTATGAGGAAAATCATAGAATTGGAGGTGAAGTTTCAAATAGAATTAATTAAATTGACATATTTGGGGTTTATTTATACACACCCTTAATGCCCTTCCTTCTAGGAGAATACATTTCTTAAAGGGCAAAATGCATTATTAACATTTTTTCACATAAAATGAAATTCTTAATTTTAAGGTCATGTGATTAAAGATTGGGGAAAATGCAGTTTTCTACCAGTAGAGGTCACTGTTTTCATTATTTCTAGGATTGCTGTCTCAAAGTAATCTATTAAAAATGTATGTGTAAATGAGATATACATGTATCCTAAAGTCATATATGTATATATATAGCTTTACAGTTGAATTCAAACAATCTTTGGAGCAGCTTTTGTGTGCCAGGCACTCTGCTAGTTGCTATGAAGCTCATAGGCCCACAGAAAATCTAGTACTATACAGATGTGAACACAATGCTGTGGGAGGTCAGAGGAAGGAAGATATTTACAGTATATTTCAACTGTCTCCCTTTGTTTTGATTTGGCAATTTTTACTCCTACATCCTATTGTGTATTACTAGGATGTATTACGGATTATGGAATTTGTTAGATAATACTATAATAAATCCATTTTGTGAATAATTTTATTATTTTTTATGTTGATTTATTTATTTATTTTTTTTTCAACGTTTATTTATTTTTGGGACAGAGAGAGACAAAGCATGAACGGGGGAGGGGCAGAGAGAGAGGGAGACACAGAATCGGAAACAGGCTCCAGGCTCCGAGCCATCAGCCCATAGCCTGACGCGGGGCTCGAACTCACGGACCGCGAGATCGTGACCTGGCTGAAGTTGGACGCTTAACCGACTGCGCCACCCAGGCGCCCCTGTTGATTTATTTTTAAATGTTTATTTTGTGTGTGGGTGGGGAGGGAGGACATGAGTGGGGGAGGGGCAGAGAGAGGAGGAGGGAGAGAATCCCAAGCAGGCTCCATGCTGTCAGTGCAAAGCCCGATATGGGGCTTGATCTCATGAACCGTGAGATCATGATCTGAGCCCAAATCAAGAGTCAGACACTTAACCAACAGAGCCACCCAGGCACCCCTCCTAAGCTTATCTCTTAAATACCTTTTCTTTCTTTTCTTTTTATTTTTTTATGTTTATTTATTTATTTTTGAGAGAGAGAGAGAGAATGAGAGAGAACACAAGCAGGGGAGGGGCAGAGAGAGAGGGAGACAGAGAATCCCAAGCGGGCTCCATGTCACTGGTGCAGAGCCTGATGTGGGGCTGGAACTCACGAACTGTGAGATCATGACCTGAGCCAAAATCAACAGTCAGACGCTCAACTGACTGAGCCACCCAGTTTCCCCTCTTAAATACCTTTTCTAGTCATACCACTGTCTCAAACAATTTTTGTGTGTTTAAATTATAAAAGTGAAGGAAGCCTAAAATAATTTTAAAAGGCTTAATATGATAATATCCTGTCAGATGCTATAACTGAAAATGAACACATTTTATTTGAAGCTGGAAGATGTCTTAAGACATCTTAAGATGTCTGTTAAGTTCAGAACTTTTTTTTCTCTCGTTGAAGATGAAGTGCTTCACATAGATGATGTGTTTCTTTGTTTTGTACATAACTGCTTATAAGAAGTTTGCAAATAAAGTGATGATACTAGTTCATATTTCTGGGGTCCTGACTGTCTTGTAAACGAAGCCCCGTGGCACCGAATGATTGATTGCCTAAGGTCTCCTGGTCAGTAAAAGGCAGAGCCTTGACCAGATGTGGTGGGTGCAGACTACCAGGGCCCTTTCCCCTCTGGTGTCTTTCTTAGGCTGCTCGCTCAGGCAGCTACCAGCAGAGTCCGACATCTCTTTGTCTTCTGTGACCACAGAAAGAGTGGTCCCACCGCTTTGATCTCTCAGCTAAACCCAGCCATGTAGAAAAGTATCTGACCGAGCGAAACACCGATATTTACAGTAGAGTTGCCTCTTATGCACTAGTAGATTATTCTAAAGTCCGAGATTAAGGCAAAGTTCACATATATTTAAAATTACCCGTGAACTCCAAATACGGCTTTTGGTCATGGGCCATACTGTATCCAAAGTATCTCGAGTATCTCAAAATACTAGGAATTACACCCAGCGTGTCACAGTGCTGCTAATAATGAGAGGCAAGCGGAACTGAGCCCAGCAGAGAGAGTCACAGGTCCACTGTGGGCATTACTTCCAGTTAAACTAGCTGCAATTCCTTTTTTAGTTTTTTCTTTGTGCTTATAATTGAATTCACATAAACTGAATGCAACTCTGCATCAATAGTGCAGGCGCACTGCATTTATATGCTCTCATGATGGTGTTGACGCCTGTAATGCAAAGAAATAAATTCAGAACGGAGTAGAAAAGACGTGATAGTTTCAAGCTGACAACGTGGCTTTCACTGAACTTCTCTTCACGTTTTCCATCTTGTGCACGCGGATTACCTTTCAAAGGTGAGATGATGCTGCAGACCCATGTTGGAAGGGCTGAGCATGAGCCACACTGGGGACACTGGGCGGCTGTGCACAGACCTCTCGCTCCTTCCTGCAGCTGGTGCCCTGACCCCCAGAGCAGCTGTCCAGTGGAGTTACAGTCCGCAGCAAAGCACGGGCCTGTGTCCTCACGTGGTCTTTGCGATGTCCAGATGGAAAGTGACGATAAAAACTTTTGTCCTTTTTCATGTAAAATGAAAATGTAGAAAAATGACATGTAGAAGGTGTTTTATGAAAGAACCATAGAGAGAAGTTACAAATTTTTATTGAGATTGTCTCCGATTTACTTCGAATTCAATTCATGTAGTTACAGGGTTATTTTATACATTTAGTTTGAACTTCTTATAAAGTTACTGATTTTTTCTGAAATGAAGCATTTATTGTTGATTTCTGATTTCTGTGTGAGTCACTTTATTTCTCCTTTAGTGTAATATTAATGTGTTTTTTTTTCTCTGGTACTAGTCTTTGTATAGCACTTCAGATTCTTTTCTTCCTATGGGTTCTCAATTTACCAAGTTCTGAAACCGTTTTATTCATTCATTCATTCATTCATTCATTCATTCATTCTGTTGATAAAGGTAATGTGTTGTTTGGGTTTTTGCAATGAAAATGCATTCATAAGTTAGTCATGTGATGTGAACAAATTTTTAAAAATTAAAGTAATACATATTTTATCATGCCCCCTCCCCCAAAAAAGAGAGAAAAATAATTGTTATTAATCCTCCCATCCAAAAAAGCTTATTTTAATATTTAATGTACTTGTTCTCAGACTTTTTATCTTTGTGTCCGTGTATATAAACGCACAGTGTGATTTGATCATACAGTTGATACAATTCTGGATCTTTTCTTTGACTCAGCATTAATTACACTGTGAAAATTTTCAAGTTTGGTGAAAGATCTAGTCAGGATCACAGAAAAAGCTCTTCCCAGCCATGCATTTTGCAAATTTTAAGTTCAGGAACAGGAGGAAAATGTTACTGGAACATTAAATTTTTGGAAATGAAGAGGTTTGTGTTGATACGGCTGATGAAAAATATTTGAATAACATTTGTTGTTAAATAGCACAGAGAGAAAAAAGGAAAGATGAGTTACTTGATATTGCCAAGTCAAAGCAAGAACGTACAGACGCAGAACTACGTAATCTGAGACAGGTACGTCCCCGGTTCCCCTGCCCTTACTGTTAGGTGGGACATGTTTATAAACAAACATCAAATTAGGAAAAGCGTGTGTCTGCCGATTTTTGCTTATGGTGCTTTTAGTGTCCTAAGTACATTAAAGGTATGTCATCTTTAGCATAATCAGTAGGGTTTGGCTTATGGTAACGAAAGGTTAGGAAACCAGTTATACTAACAAATTTCAGTGCTAACATAGGAAAAATTAAAGCAAACATATTTAGCATATGTCTCTAGTCACCATCTGATGTGTTGTAGCATTTGAATGTTGACTCAATATAGTTTTATTGTCACAACTTACTTATCAATATTTATGGCAGATTTATGTAAAACAACAGAGTGATCTGCAGTTTCTTAATTTTAATGTGGAAAATTCTCAGGAATTATTACAGATATATGACTCAAAGATGGAGGAATCAAAGGTTCTGGAATCCAGGTAACCTTAGTAAGATGCTGTTAGTATGATCTTGTATATTATTTTATCGTTCAGTCTGCTTATTAAGTACTTACTGTAGGCCAGTATTGACCGTCATTCCCTAAGGGATAGGGAATAAATATATATGAGCTAGTAATTACCATTATAATCCTGTGTTGTAATGAGACCTGATCTGAGAATTTTAAGTACGATCCTGATTTAGCCACTTGATGAAAGAAATTCATTAGCATTATTTGTGTGTCTGTTGTGTACAGGGCTTTGAGCTCAAGTGGAAACCGCAGAGGTGAATCATGTCCTCTTTCAGGCGCACTTAGTGTGTAGTGTTTAGCACTCACGGGGCTGGGGGTGGGCAAAATAAAGACACCTGGGACATAGCACTTGCCTAAAAGAAATAACGCCAGCGAATGGTATACATAACTGGAGTAGGAGTTCAGCTAGCTGAGCGTGATCTCTGATTTTAGCTGGATTTTCCTGTTTTCCTTGTTAATAGAAGGAGACACCTTTTCATACCTCTAACAAGCAGTGTAGTGTATGAATTAAATCGGTCTCTGTAAAGTTAAAATACAAATATATGAGGTGTGGTTTAATTTAACAGGCATACAGCTGCCCCCACAGTTACATTTAGTCTACTTTTCCAAGCACCAGTGTTACATGGGAGTCATGACCGGGCACAGGAATGAGGGCAGGTCCCCACCGCTGGGGGGGGGGGGGGGGGGGGGGGGTGTAACTGCGCAGGTGTGGAGGCCGCCCTGCGCTCCCAGCAGCCCCTTTGCTGGTAGTTAGCAGTTGCAGCGGTGGACGTGGGGAGCGACTGTCCCTCCGGACAGTGTGACTGCTGTGCTTTACTTTTCTTTTGAGGCCTTCTGCTGGGGGGGAAGGGGGGTAGTTACATTTGGCTTTGTGTCCCAGCTGTTGCTGCTGCTGCTGCTGATACTTACCACACCAGCCCAGAGTTCTCTTGCAGGCAAGAGCCCCCATCACACTGGCTTTTTCCTTGTTTGGACCTCATTGCCCCTGGGAGGCACTTGGGCGAGATGCGTGAAGTTATTCTCTAAGAGCGTGAAATGGCCTGTGCCATTCTAGAAACGTGGGGGTTGAGTTGTCTGAGGGGTCAGAACTCTACAGATCAGAATACCTGAATACATGTGACATGAAGACAGTTTAGTTAATGGTGTATCCTGTTGTATAGTGTTCTTAATCTTCATTTTATGCACACATGCCTTTCTTACTTTAGACCAGCTTTCAGTATATCGCTGTGTAAATATCCAGCAGATAAATGGGTCGGTCATGAATGCAGTATGGTAAACACATTTGGCACTTTCCACTGTATCGCTGTCCCTTGAATCTCTGTCCCCTTTCAGTCCTGGCTTTACTTCTGTTTACTGTGACACTAATAGGAAGGGGAATAACAGACCAATGAACAGGTATTTACGGAATACCTAATGTATGTTAAAGGCTGTCCTGAAGTGCCAGGAGGACTAAAAAGGCCTATACATTAAGAAATTCACAAGTCGGGGCTCCTGGGTGGCTTAGTCCGTTAAGCGTCCGACTCTGGCTGGGGTCATGATCTCACAGTTAGTGGATTTAAGCCCTACATCCGGCTCTGTGCTGACAGCTCAGAGCCTGGAGCCTGCTTTGGATTCTGTGTCTCCCTCTCTCTCTGCCCCTCCCCACCCCTGCTCTGCTCGTGCTCTGTCTCTCAAAAATACATAAACATTAAAAAAAAAAAAAACAAAAAAAACTTAGGAGTCTACTGAAAAGACAAGATATATACATGAAAGTTGGTGAACAGTATAGTTGTAATAGGAAGTTTGCTGCATGATTAGAGAATACATACAGTAAAGCAGTAACCGCAGTATAGGCAGTAAGGATGGGGGAGTGGAAGGCAGGAAGGGAAAGTAAGCGTGTGGGCTTGCTGGTCAGAAAGACTTCCTTGAAGTCAGGTGGAAATCGGGCTCTGAAGAAAGAATACATATTCTACCTTACCTTTTCATTTCATACAAATGGGTCTTAATAGGATTTAGCTCAACTAATGGGGTTTGAGTGAAATATTTAGAATGACGGTATTAAGTGTATCTTATAACTTACGTTTTTTGTAATGCCACCATAGCAGAGACATGTGTTTGTCAGACCTTGAGAATAACCGCCCAAAAGTCGATATTAAGAGAGAGAAAAATCAGAAGTCACTGGTTAAAGACCCAAAATTTGAGACCACGTTGGTTCAGCAAAATAGGTCAGACAAGAGCCCTTGTGATGTATGCAAAGAGAAGAGACTACAGGTTAATACTTCATTTGGGGGGAAAAGTGTAATTGCTGTCTCATCTCTATTTACAAAAGACTTGCTGGAGAAGCAAAAGTCTTGGTCTCTGGGAGGAAAAATGCCGATGGAAGCCGAAAACAAAAGTACATTTTGCAAGATCCATGCAAAGTCACCAAAAGGGAACGGGATAGAGATTCAGAATGAAGAGAAACAACTCTTGGAAACATCAGTGTCCTTATCTGATGAGAAACAGTGGCACGATGTTAACGTGTACCTGGGCCTGGCCAGCTGTTCTGGGGCAAAACAACCGGAAAAGCTGAATGTTGAATGTCAAGGTGACATGGAAAGGTCTGGAGTCTCCTGTTGCCATAAAAATGAAGCCTGTTTGGGGGAAAGTGACATATGGGAATCCAAGTGCTGCCACCCGAGTAACTTCATAATCGAGGCACCAGGCCACATGTCTGACGTGGAATGGATGAGTATTTTCAAGCCTTCCAAAGTACAAAGAATCGTTCGCCACAAATCCGTGTGTACTTGTGCAGAAAGTGCCAGCGGACGGAAATACAACTCCTCCGCGAGGTTAGTGATGTTGGCATTGTTAACCCCCGGGGACCCCACATGCTGTGCTTGGAAATGGAAAGGGCATTAGCCACTCGACGCTCACTGGGAAGCAGAGAGCAGTGTTTGCGAACAGAAATCACGTCTGGGGCCAAACGGTTACTCTCTTCATCACCACATAGACAGTCGAGTTTCTGATTGTGCAAAGAGACCCTATTAGATTCCAGTGAAAAGTTTGTACCTAGGACTGCTTCTGAGGCAAAGGTTTTGTTTGAAAACAAAGCCAGTTGTCATGAGTTGGGCAAATATATATTTTTTTTTTTTTAAAGCTAACAGTAGGTCACTTTACGGAGCAGAATGCCGCTCTGGAGCATTCCTCACCCCTGGATCCCGTGTGAATCGATAAGCTGTTTTTCTGCAGAGATTACATTCCCTAGACCACAGATAAGAATTTCACCTCCACCTGCCCCCCCAACCCCCCAGTGACATATTTCCGTATCCAACTGCTTCTGCCCTTGTGTTCATTTTACATTTCCCAAACCTTCTCACTTTTTGAAATCATGCAAGAAAAATAATATTGGTACATAACAAGCTGAGAAAGGTTAATGTTTTTTTTAAGAGAAGAAAATGGATTAGTCATTAGCATATGCTGCATTATTCAGGCTCATCTTATCGTTAGACTTGCTGAATCTTGGGGCGCCTGGGTGGCTCAGTTGGTTAAGCATCCAACTTCGGCTCAGGTCATGATCTTGCGGTTCCTGGGTACAAGCCCTGCATCAGGCTCTGTGCTGGCAGCTAAGAGCCTGCTTTGGATTCTCTGTGCCACCCTCTATCTCTCTCTGTGCCCCTTCCCCAGCTTGTGCTCTCTCCCTCAAAAATAGAGAAACATAAAAAAAACTTGCAGAATCTTGTGGTTGAGGGACGCTATAATAATGTCTGAGATTTAAAAAAACTTTTTTGGGGGGAGGGGTAGGAGGGAGAGAGGGGGGAGAGAGAGAGAGGAGAGAGAGAGAATCCCAAGTAGACTCCATGCTCAGTATGGAGCCTGATGCAGGGCTTGATCCCATGACCCTGAGATACGACCTGTGCTGAAGTTGAGAGGTGGACCCTCCATCGACTGAGCCACTCAGGTGCCCCAATGTGTGCAATTAAAAAATTTTTTCAGTGTTTATTTATTTTTGGGAGAGAGAGAGACAGAGCATGAGCAGGTGAAGGGCAGAGAGAGAGGGAGACACACAATCTGAAGCAGGCTCCAGGCTCCGAACTGTCAGCACAGAGCCCAAAGTGGGGCTTGAACCCATGAACCACGAGATCATGACCTGAGCTGAAGTTAGACACTCAACCAACTGAGCCACCCAGGCACCCCTGCAATTTTTAAATAAAACCTAGCTCTTTGTTCTTAAATTACAGAAAGAATGAAGTTTCTATATTGAGAGCCTTATTTCAGTCGTCACGCTGTCTTTCATAGGACTTTATGATTAAAATTTCTTTCTGGTAATTTCATTATTTGGATTTTTCTTTGGCCCTTTTAGAAGCCTAAGTCATTTAAAAATCACACATGAGGTTCTGGGTGGCTCAGTTGGTTAAGCATATGGCTCTTGACTTCAGCTCAGGTCGTGATCTTATGGTTCATGGGTTCAAGCCCCATGTCGGGCTCTGCCCTGGCAGTGTGGAGCCTGCTTGGGATTCTCTCTCTCCCTCCCTCTCTCTATCCCTCTGTCTGTCCCTCTCCCTCTTGCGTGCTCTGTCTCTCTCTCTCTCTCTCTCTCAGTTATTGCCTGTTGTGAAATTTTAAAGTAAAACGGTGGTGCCACTCAAAGTTATCTATTTGTATTTGTTTTTTACAGCTTTTCTTTAAATAATTGCAAGTTATCAGTAGAGCACAACTGCGCATTTTCACTGCTGAGCAAAGAATACACGTAGATTACGGGGAAAGTTTATGGTAGTTTTTTTTTCTTTCTTTTTTTTTTTTTTTATAATTTTTTTTTTCAACGTTTATTTATTTTTGGGACAGAGAGAGACAGAGCATGAATGGGGGAGGGGCAGAGAGAGAGGGAGACGCAGAATCGGAAACAGGCTCCAGGCTCCGAGCCATCAGCCCAGAGCCTGACGCGGGGCTCGAACTCACGGACCGCGAGATCGTGACCTGGCTGAAGTTGGACGCTTAACCGACTGCGCCACCCAGGCGCCCCTATGGTAGTTTTTTTTTTAATGTTTGTTGAGTGCATGGTTTAACAACATTATTTAAAAAAAATTTTTTTTAAGTTTATTTATTTATTTTGGGTGGAGGGAGAGAGAGCATGTGCATGCACACAAAAGGGGAGGGGCAGAGAGAGGGAGAGCCAGAATCCCAAGCAGGCTCCGCACTGTCAGCATAGAGCCTAGTGCGAGGCTCGAACCCACAAACTGTGGGATCATGACCTGAGCCAAATCAAGAGTCAGACTTACCCAATCAAGCCACCCAGGTGCCCCCTTTTTTTTTTTTTTTTTTTTTGGGAGAGAGAGCGTGAGCAGGGGAGAGTGGCAGAGGGAGCGAGAATCCTATTTAGGCTCTGTGCTCAGCCCCTATGTTAGGTTTAAGAGCGCAGTGGACATATATGAAATTTAACATAGGAAAGAAATTCAAATTTACATTCGGAGTTTTCTTTCAAGACCCTTTTGACCTCCCTGGTTTGAAATACTTGACAGGACTCGTGCTGCCAGCAGAGGGGCGGTGCCCACACGTCACCTGACAAATGCGTGGCTAAACACAGAAGATAATTATGTTCTCCCTTAGAGTATAAGCACTTACTGTGTGCCTACTTTATTATCGGGCTGAATGCTCCCGTTTGTTCCACCATCCCATGCCAGCCAGACCACGGGGGGGTTACCTGTGGAGGGAGAAGCCACGGGCAGCCTGCTCCCCTTCAGTTACAGGGCACGTGGGAGGAAGGGGTGCCAGCTTTTGCCATTCATTCTGCTTTGAGCCCAAACTCTAATATCCTACCCCGAAGCTCGGCTACACAGCTCTGTTCTCCGATACCGACGGCCTGCAGAAGAATGAAGAGCCACACGGTGCTGTCTGACTCTCACAAAAGGGTTGGACTTTTAAAAACCATTAACAAAAATCAACTTCACAAACCAAAAACCCAAAATTTTCACAAGTTTAACCTGTGTTAATTTTTTCCCTTTTGGATGATTTTCCTTCATTTTCTTTTTTCTTTTCTTTTCTTTTTTCTTTTCTTTTCTCTTCTTTTCTCTTTTCTTTTCTTTTCTTTTTTCTTTTTTCTTTCCCTTCCCTTCCCTTCCCTTCCCTTCCCTTCCCTTCCCTTCCCTCCCCTTCCCTTCCCTTCCCTTCTCTTCCCTTCTCTTCTTTCTTTTTGGAAGGGGGATGGAAATTCCCTATTCTGTTGTTACCCTCTAAGAATTCTGTTTTAATTCTGACTGCAAAGGGTATGCATTAAATTGATAATATTCTACTCAATTATTCTCTTCAAATCTCTAATGTTCTACTCAAACTTGAGCTTCTTCATTAAAAAGAAAAACAACTTTTTTCCTGTTGAGATAGTTTGAAGTGTAAGAGTACTGGTGACGCATGTTTGCTACCTCTTTAAGATGTCTGTCCCGTTTGGTTTTATTGTTTGTAGTGAGCTGTTTGCCATCCAGCATTCCCACTGTTTGGGTGCTTCAAAATCTGCGGCACGAGAGGATGAGAGATTGATAGAGACAGGGCCCTCTCCTGATACAAAGAACTCACCTAAGATTTTGTTATTCAACAAAGAGGCACCATTGTCCAATGAGAAGGTTTGTATTTTGCTTAGAGATACCCAGCTCATTCAAGCAAGACTTCTCCCCAGCATGCTTTTAATTCTCCTGTAGTACTGTGGTTCGTGTGCTTAATTTTGGTCATTCTTCGGGGTTGTTTTTTTTTTGTTTGTTTGTTTTTGTTTTTCTAAACTATGGGACTTTAATTATATCATTTAACTGAAGTCACAGATACTCACCTTCTATTTCCTTTAAATATTATTCTATAGGGGTGCCTCGGTGGCTCAGTTGGTTAAGTGTATGACTCTTGGTTTTGGCTCAGGTCATGATCTCACCGTTCATGAGTTCAAGCCCCACAACAGACTCATGCTGACAGTGTGGAGCCTGCTTGGGATTTTCTCTCTCTCTCTGTCTCTCTGTCTCGTCTCTCTCTGCTCCTCCCATGCTCACACATGTGCTCTCTCTCTCTCTCTCTCTCTCAAAATAAATTTTAAAAAACATAAAAAATACATGTTATTCTATAGAGTTAACTCCAGGCCAGATGTCCCTCAGGCCCTCCTGGTGACTGATAGATACATACATATTACATATATATGTGCATACACATATTTTAAATATAACAGAAAAGACTGTAACAAGCAATTGTGCACCTACATTCAGATTTAACATGTTTACCTTTGTCACATTTGTTTTATTTTTCTTGTTCAAGAAATGAAATACTACAGATAAAGTGTGGGTCCCACGTGTCTTCTCCCCTCGCCCACTCCCCCCACCAGTTAATCACTATCCTGAAGTTGCATTCATGCTTTTTCTTATGCTTTTACTACTTAAAAACATATATTTAAACATTACATAATGTTTTGTGTGTATTTAAAATGTGCGTAAGTGGTAAAAGACTGTCTCTATCCTTTTGCGATGATTTTTCCAACTGTGTGAATATTTTGTGACATTCATCCATGCTGATACTTGAAGACTTAGTCCCTTCATTTTGACTGCTGATCAATATGTAGTCTATTGATTGAATAAATCAGTTTGTTCATGCCCCTCCTGATGGTCAGTGAGGTTGTTACTGCACTGTCACTGTCACACATGAGCCGGTGCCTTCACCATAAATGGGATCCGCATTACAGCTCTGTCAGAGTGAAAATAAGTTGAAGTGAACTTAATTACTTCTGGCTTTACTTGGGGAAGATAACAGGCTATGAAACTGATCTGGGTTCACGTCCTTGTTTTGCTTTGTCTTAGCTCAATGACCTCAGTAAAGTTATTTACTTTCTTTGAGCCTCAGTTTCTTCATTTGCAAATATGCAATAATAACATTACACTTGCTTGGTCTAAATGAGATATTTTAGGGCCTGGCCCCTAATGGGTATTTGATGGATGTTCTCTTTGTTAAAACTTGACCATACTAAGTGTTGACTAGAATCTGGAGCAACTGGGACTTTCATTCACTGGTGGTGGGAAAAGAAAATTCACTTTGAAGAGCACTTGGGTAGTTTCTTAAAAAATTAAATATACATGTACCATATGACCCAGCTATTCCACTAGAGCAATGGAAACGCGTCCATACAAAGACTTGCACGTGAATACTCAAGCAGCTTTATTTGTATTAACTGAAAAACTGGAAACAACCCAAATATACATCAGTAGGTGAATAGACAAAATGATGCCCGCATGCAGTGAGGTACTTCTCAGGAGTACAAAGGCATAAACTACTTACGATACACAGCACAGGTGAATCTCAAGATGATTATGCTGAATGAAAGATGCCACATAGACAAAAATATGAATGTGTTTATATAAAATTCCAGAAAAGGCAAACTAGTCTCTGGTGACAGAAGACAGATCAGTGTTGGCTGGGAATGGGTGGACCGACTCCAGCAGGAATTCCCAGGGGGCATAGGTTTGCTTCCCTGTCCGTTGTGGGTGTGGTGTCAGGGCTGTGTACATAGGTAAAACTCAGCATATTATGTAGCGTAATTGTATAGTTTTTTAAAACATTTATTTTTGAGACAGAGACAGAACGCGAGTGGGGGAGGGGCAGGGAGAAAGGGAGACCGAATCCGAAGCAGGCTTCAGGCTCTGAGCTGTCAGCAAAGAGCCCAATGCAGGGCTTGAACTCACAAGCCACAAGATTATGACCTGCGCTGGAGTCGGACACCCAACCGACTGAACCACCTAGGTACCCCAACTTAACTGTGTAGTTAATTATATGTTGATTATACCTCAAAGCTGTTAATTTTTAAACATTTGTTTAAATGTTTATTTTTGAGATAGAAACAGCACAAGTAGGGGAGAGGCAGAGAGAGACAGAGACACAGAATCCGAAGCAGGCTCCAGGCTCTGAGCTGTCAGCACAGAGCCCAACGCAGGGCTTCAACTCATGAGATCATGACCTGAGCTGAAGTCAGACACTTAACCGACTGAGGCCCCAGGTGCCCCTCAGAGATGTTAATTTTTTTAAAGCTGTTAGTATGAGAGGAAATGTTAGTTACTACCTTTTCAGTTCTTGTGAGACCTTTTTTCAGGGTTGGTACCTATTTTTTGAGGCAGTATATATATTACATGCTTATGTTGTCCATATATATGTATATATTTGTGTGTGTGTGTGTGTATGTGTGTGCACGTGCACGTGCTCACACACACAGATATATTCACTCAGCAGGTATTTATTAAATGTCTTCTAAATCCAGGTCAGTAGTGGTCATCTTTGTTCCTGGAACATTAGACTTCACTTTTCTTAGCAAAAAATAGTCTAGGTACTTTCAAGAGTGGTTGTCATGCTAAAACTTTAGATCCCAAAGTTGAAAATTAAACAAGAACAAATTAAGGCACATATCCACATATTTTTATATTATTTGTTTAAAAATTTTTAATGTTTCTTTATTTTGAGAGAGAGAGAGAGAGAGAGAGAGAGAGAGAGACTGAGCACCAGCAGGGGAGGGGCAGACAGAGAGGGAGACACAGAATCTGAAGCAGCCTCCAGGCTCTGAGCTGTCAGCACAGATCCCGACTCGGGGCTCAAACTCACAAACAGTGAGATCATGACCTGAGCTCGTAAGCTTAACTGACTGAGCCACCCAGGTGCCCCTTAAAAGCTTACAAGCGTTTAATGTTAAAATTACATTTTGCAAGTATTTTGAAATACTAATTAGCATGATAATTATGACTTTGGAAAGTTAATTTAGGAGAGTTAATGCCTAGGATTTTTGTTTTTTTTAAAGATTTTATCTTTAAGTAATCTCTACACCCAGTGTGGGGCTCCAATTTACAACCCCAAGATCAAGAGTTGCACGCTCTACCTACTGAGACAGCCAGGGGCCCCAGCCTAGGATTCTTTTTATTGCATGGATGTTACTTAATTAGTTGTAAGGTCTGTTGAAGTCAAATTATTTAGCAAAGTAGGTTCTAAGAAATAAATGGAATTTGGTTCTTCTAGTATTTCATGTCCAGCTTTGATATGTAATGCCTAAAGTCAAATAAACATTAGTGGGTGGTTAACATTTGTGTTTATCACACTGTGCTTGTAAACATAAACATTTCAAAATGCTTCTTGATTTCTTGAATGCTTACGTTGTGTTGTCTTCCCAGGACGACTTTTCGCCCACAAGCAAGCTCCAGCGTTTGCTGGCAGAGTCTCGGCAGATGGTTACCGACCTGGAGTTGAGTACCCTGCTCCCCATCAGCTCTGAGAGTTTCAGCAGCAGTGCCAATAATGTATGTGGTTACTTTTCTTTTGACCCCCTCTGTGTATCCGAATACTCCACTGAGTACTCCCGCGCAGATGTCACTGGTCGGGCATCCCTTTCTGCTAGAAGGAAAGTTCCTGTATGTCTCTGAGACAGAGAGGTAGCACACTGGCTTCGAGGACGAGGGAAAAATCACACAAAAAAGTCACTGTGCCCCAACTTCCTCTTTCTAATTACCTGGGCGTATGAATATAAATTCTTGGGATATAAGATTACATATTTTACTATAGAAAACTTCAAATACAGAAGTAGGAAGAATATTAAAATCACAGCCCTTCAACGTTCTGCCATTTTTGTTTTATCTTCCCCTATCCGTACATGTTTTCTTAGCATTTTGAAGCAAATCCTAGACATCATATCATTTCACTCATAAAAACTTCATTATGTGGGGTACCTGGGTGGCTCAGTCAGTTAAGCGTCTGACTTCGGCTCAGGTCATGATCACGGTTCATGAGTTCGAGCCCCGCATTGGGCTCTCTGCCGTCAGCGCAGAGCCTGCTTTGGATCCTTTGTCTACCTCTCTCTCTGCCCCTACCCCACTCGCACTCTCCCTCTATCTCAAAAGTAAATGAACATTAAAAACAACAACAAGAGAAAACAAACAAAAATAATAACTCAGGGACACCTGGGTGGCTCAGTAGGTTAGGCATCCAACTTCGGCTTAGGTCATGATCTCACAGTTTGTGGGTTCAAGTCCTGCATCAGGCTCTGTCCTGACAGCTCAGAGCCTGGAGCCTTCTTTGGATTCTGTGTCTCCCTCTTTCTCTGGCCCTCTCCCGCTGTATCTTTCTCTCTCTTTCAAAAATAAACATTAAACAAATTTTTTAAAAACTTTATTATGTATCTTTCACAGATAAGGATTACAAAAAAATAGTTTTAACACTGTCATACCCAGCCAAGTTAACAATAACTTGTTAATATCAACCTAATGACTAGACCATGTTAAGTTTTCCCCATTAATCTAAAAAATGCCTTTTTACTCTTTATTTAAATCAACCAAGGTCCATACTTGGCATTTGGATATGTCCTTTAAAGTCTGTCTTGGGGCGCCTGGGTGGCTCAGTCGGTTAGGAGTCCGACTTCAGCCCAGGTCACGATCTCGCAGTCCGTGAGTTTGAGCCCCGCGTCAGGCTCTGGGCTGATGGCTCAGAGCCTGGAGCCTGCTTCCGATTCTGTGTCTCCCTCTCTCTCTGCCCCTCCCCCGTTCATGCTCTGTCTCAAAAATAAATAAACGTTAAAAAAAAAAAGATTAAAAAAAAAAAAAAAGTCTGTCTTAAGGGGCATCTGGCTGGTTCAGCCAAAAGAGCACACTACTCCTGATCTCAGGCTCATGAGTTCGAGCCCCACATTGGGTGTAGAGTTTACTAAATAACTAACTAACTAAATAAATAAATAAATAGAAATAAAGTCTCAATCACTGGCAGGTCCTTCACCATCTTCCTTCCTCCTTTTTCTTCTTCCTCTTTCTTCTTCTTCTCCCTTTGTTTTGTTTTTTTTTTTTTTTTTTTTTTTCTTTCTTGCCATTTAGTTGTGGAAGAAACACTGGGTGATTTGTCCTGTAGAATTTCCCACGTTCTGGATCTTGCTAATTGTCCTCGTTGTTATTTAACACATTCCTGTGTCCTCCATGATTGCTAAGAACTGGTATTTAGATCTAGTGACTTGGTTAGACTTGGGATCAATTTGGTGTTTTCCTTTCGGCATCACTGCCTCACTGGCAATGCTGCCTGCTGCCTATCCATCGCATCAGGAGGCCCCGGATCTCTGGTTGTGCCACCTGTGGATGTAAAGGTTCATTGGAAGTTCAAGAGTTGGTCAGCCCGAGCTTTTATTTTTTTTTTTAATTTTTTTTTTTTCAACGTTTATTTATTTTTGGGACAGAGAGAGACAGAGCATGAACGGGGGAGGGGCAGAGAGAGAGGGAGACACAGAATCGGAAACAGGCTCCAGGCTCTGAGCCATCAGCCCAGAGCCTGACGCGGGGCTCGAACTCCCGGACCGCGAGATCGTGACCTGGCTGAAGTCGGCCGCTTAACCGACTGCGCCACCCAGGCGCCCCAGCCCGAGCTTTTATATTTATAAAGTTCACTTAATGATTTTAGCATTCTTTGATTACTGTTACTTAGAGCTGTTATTTCATTAGCAATTGCAACATACTCATTCTAAATCTGTCATTCTTTTGGGGGAGTGTTTTACATGTTAATTCTAACTGCTTTTTCTGAGCCCAGTAACATTTCAGTAGCAATGATGTAAGTTGCTTTGTGGATTTTATAGCCTTAATATAAATAGTGAAAAGAGCATTGAACTTGAAATCGGGATACTGAGGTTCCAGTTTCCTAATCTCTAAAATAAGAGCTTAGAACTGAGGCTTTAAATTTAAGATTCCAGGTACATTACTTGGGTGTGCTGTGTGCATAAAGATATATGAAAGCCACAGAGTTAAACTTCTTTGTGTCCCTGACCAAAAAACTAAAATAAAAAAAGGTCTGTACGAACACTGAAATACTTCTTTTAAAATCGGCTTTGTACGAGGTAAAAGATCTATATGCTGAAAACCATAGAAAGATTATGAAAGAAACTGAAGAAGACACAAAGAAATGGAAAAACATTCCATGCTTATGGATTGGAAGAACAAATATTGTTAAAATGTTCATACTACCCTAAGCATCTACACATTCAACGCAATCCCTATCAAAATGATACCAGCATTCTTCACAGAGTTAGAACAAACAATCCTAAAATTTGTATGGCACCACAAACGACCCTGAATAGCTAAAGTAATGTTGGAAAAGAAAACCAAAGCTGGAGGCATCACAGTTCTGGACTTCAAGATGTATTACAAAGCTGTACTCATCAAGACACTATGGTACTGGCACAAAAACAGACACATAGATCAATGGAAAAGAATAGAGAACCCAGAAATGGACCCATAAACATATGGCCAACTAGGCTTCGACAAAGCAGGAAAGAGTATCTAATGGAAGAAAGACAGTCTCTTTAGCAAATGGTGCTGGGAGAACTGGACAGCAACATGCAAAAGAATGAAACTGACACCAAGAACCATAAAATATCTAGGAATAAACCTAACCAAAGGCGAAAAATCTACACACTGAAAACCATAGAAAGCTTATGAAAGAAATTAAAGAAGACACACAAAAAATGGAAAAATATTCCATGCTCATGGATTGGAAGAACTTATATTGTTAAGATGTCAATACTGCCCAAAGCAATCTACATATTCAACGCAATCCCTATCAAAATAACATCGGCATTCTTCACAGAGCTAGAACAAACAATCCTAAAATTTGTATGGAACCAGAAAAGACTCCGAATAACCAAAGCAATCTTGAAAAAGATAACTGAAGCTGGAGGCATCACAATCCTGGACTTCAAGCTATACTACAAAGCTGTCATCATCAAGACAGTATGGTACTGGTGCAAAAACAGACACTCAGATCAATGGAACAGAATAGAGAACCCAGAAATGGACCTACAAATGTATGGCCAACTAATCTTTGACAAAGCAGGAAAGACTATCCAACGGAATAAAGACAGTCTCTTTAGCAAGTGGTGCTGGGAAAACTGGGCAGCGACATGCAGAGGAATGAACCTGAACCACTTTCTTACACCATACACAAAAATAAACTCAAAATGGATGAAATACCTAAATGTAGACAGGAAACCATCAAAATCTTATAGGAGAAAATAGGCAGCAACCTCTTTGATTTAGGCCACAGCAACTTCTTACTTGACATGTCTCCAGAGGCAAGAGAAATAAAAGCAAAAATGGCCTCACTTCTGCACAGCAAAGGAAACCATCAACAAAACTAAAAGGCAACCGACAGAGGGGCGCCTGGGTGGCTCGGTTGGTTAAGTTTCTGACTTCCGCTCAGGTCATGATCTTGTGGTTTGTGAGTTTGACCCCTGCATCCGGCTCTTTGCTGTAAGCACAGAGCCTGCTTTGGATCCCTCCCCTGCCCTGTCCTTCTTTTTCTCTTTCAAAAATAAACATTTTTAAAAAAAAATAGGCAACCGATGGAATGGGAGAAGATATTTGCAAATGACATATGGATAAGGGTTAGTATCCAAAATCTATAAAGAACCCACCAAAATCAATACCCCAAAAACAAATAATCCAGTGAAGAAATGGGCAGGAGACATGAATAGACACTTTTCCAAAGAAGACATCTGGATGGCTAACAGACACATGAAAAGATGCTCAACATCACTCATCATCATGGAAATAAAAATCAAAACTACGATGACATACATCCTCACACCTGTCAGAGTGGCTAAAATTAACAATTCAGGAAACAACAGATGTTGGTGGGGAACCTTTTGCACTGTTGGTGGGAATGCAAACTGGTGCAGCCACTCTGGAAAACAGTATGAAGGTTCCTCAGAAAATTAAAAATAGAACTACCATACAACTCAGCAACTGCACTACTAGGATTTTATCCAAAGTATACAAAAGTATATAAAAATGCTGATTTGAAGGGGCACATGCAAATGTTTATAGCAGCGCTATCAACAATAGCCAAATTATTTATGGAAAGAGCCCAAATATCCATTGACTGATGAATGGATAAAGAAGATGTGGTATGTATACACACACACACATGCGTGCGCACGCACAAGCGCATGATGGAACATTACTTGGCAATGAAAAAGAATTAAATCCTGCCATTTACAACAATGTGGATGGAAATGGAGGGTATTATGCCAAGTGAAATAAGTCAGAAAAAGACATATCATATGATTTTGCTCCTATGTAGAATTTGAGAAACTCAACAGATGAACATAGCAGAAGGGAACATAGCAGAAGGAAAGGAAAAATAAGATAAAACAGAGAGGGAGGCAAACCATAAGAGACTCCTAAATACAGAGAACAAACTGAGGGTTGCTGGAAGTTGTGGGGGATGGGTTAAATGGGTGAGGGGCATGAAGGAGGGCACTTTTCGGGATGAGCACTGGGTATTACATGCAAGAGATGAATCACTGGATTCTACTCCTTAGCCAACTGAGCCACCCAGGCGCCCCTCACTGGATTCTACTCCTGAAGCCAAGACTACCCTGTATGTTAACTAACTTGAATTAAAAAAATGAAATAAAGTAAGATCAACTTTGTAGACTTTAATGCCTAAGTACTTATTCCTTAATGAAAACCAACACAGATCCTTAGTTCAGTAAGTTTAGATAAATGTATATACACTCATTTAACCAATATCCCAGTCAAGATACAGAACATTGCCATCACCCCAGAAAGTTCCCTCATGTTCTTTGGCGTGGACTCCCCCTTTCCCCTACTCCAGGGAGCTACTGCTCTGATTTTGATCATGGAAGAATAGTTGGCCTATTCTAGAACTTCGTATAAATGCAGTCATATGGTATGTACTCTTTGTCTAGCTTCTTTCAATAGAACTATTTTGAGATTTGTCCATGTTGTTGTGTATACTGGTACTTCACTCCTTTTTATTGCCGATCAGTATTCCATTGTGTGACGAGACCACAGTTTGTTTATTCACCTGTTGATGGGACACGTGGGTTGTTTGCAGTTTGGGGCTATAATGAATAAAGCTGCTATGAACATTTTTTATATAAACCTTTTGTAAAATGGAAATATGTTTTTATTTCTCTAAGGAAAATACCTAGAAATAGAATCACTAGTTATAGGACAGGTGCATGCTTAACTTTTTAATAAACTGCCAAAGTGTTTTTCAGGGTGGTTTGTACCATTTGCATCCCTGCCAGCAGTGTATGAACATTCCAGGTGCTCCACATCCTCACCAGTGCTTGGTTTTGTCAGTTTGATTTGATTTGATTTTTTTTTTAACGTTTATCTATTTTTGAGACAGAGAGAGACAGAGCGTGAATGGGGGAGGGGCAGAGAGAGAGGGAGACACAGAATCGGAAGCAGGCTCCAGGCTCTGAGCCATCAGCCCAGAGTCCGACGTGGGGCTCGAACTCACGGACCGCGAGATCGTGACCTGAGCCGAAGTCGGACGCCCAACCGACTGAGCCACCCAGGCACCCCTTGTCAGTTTGATTTTAGCCGTCCTGATAAATGTGAAGCGGCATCTGGTTGCCATTTATTATTTTGTTGTTGTTTTTTGACAGAGCGTGAGTGGGGGAGGGGCAGGCAGAGGATCTGAAGTGGGCACCCCGATGACAGCAGAGAGCCCAGTGTGGGGCAGGGGCCCCGGAACTCACAATGGACTGAGCCACCCAGGTGCCCTCATGTGGTTGCCATTTAATTTCCATTTTCCTGATAACCTAATGATGTGCATCTTTTTGTGTGCTTATTGGCTTTTTATATACTTTTGTGAAGTGTCTGTTCAAGTCTTTTGCCCATTTTAAGTTTGAGTTGTTTCCTTTATTATATTCAGTTGTAAGGGTTCTTAATATACTCTGCACACAAGGCCTCTGTCTTTTGTCAGATATGTTGCAAATATTTTCTCCCACTTTGTGGTTTGCCTTTTTATTTTAAGTGTCTTTTGAAGAGCAGAAATATAAAATGTTGATGAAGTCCAGTTTATCAAAATTTTTTTTTTTTTTAATTTTTTTTTTTTCCAACGTTTATTTATTTTTGGGACAGAGAGAGACAGAGCATGAACGGGGGAGGGGCAGAGAGAGAGGGAGACACAGAATCGGAAACAGGCTCCAGGCTCCGAGCCATCAGCCCAGAGCCTGACGCGGGGCTCGAACTCACGGACCGCGAGATCGTGACCTGGCTGAAGTCGGACGCCCAACCGACTGTGCCACCCAGGCGCCCCAAGTTTATCAAAATTTTTTTAAGTGGCAGTTTTTGTGTCCTGAGAAATCTGCCCCAAGGTTGTAAATATTGTCTCCTCCCGAAAGTTCTAAGGTTCTGTTTAGGTCTATGGTTTATCTCAATTTAATTTTTGCAGATGGTATGAAGTGAGGATCTGGTTCATGTATCCAGTTCCAGCACCATTTGGTGAAAAGACTGCCCTTCCCAGTTGAATTACTTTTGGCAACTCTGTTGAAACTCAGTTGACCGTATATGCACGGGTCTGTTTTCGGAGTCTCCAGTCAGTTCTGTTGATCTGGTAGCTCTCCTTATGCCACGCTGTATTGATTATATGACTCTGTGGAGGGTCTTGAAATCAGGTAGTATACATGCTCTACTTCGTTTTTTTTTTTGCAAAATTGCTTTGTCTACTCTAGATCTCTTGCAGGTCCATAGGAGTTGTAGAGTCAACTTGTCAATTTTTACAAAGATACAGTTGGATATTGTGATTTCATTGAATTTATAGATCACTTGGGGAAGAATTGACATTTGTGAACAGAGTATATCTCCATATAGTTTGTTTGTTTGTTTGTTTGTTTGTTTATAGACCTAAATAAAAGGCCTTCCTTCACTTCTCTTATTTTGTAGGTTTCGTAGGCGTCTTGCTTTTGTTAAATGTATTGCTAATATTTTGTTTATTGCTGCTATTATACATGGCACTTTAAATTTCACTAATTGCTGATGGTATAAAGAACTGCAGTTGACTTTTTTTTGTAAATTGCCCCTATCTAAATTCACCTATGCTGGTAGGTTTTCTATAGGTGGTTAGGGATTTCGACATGGACAATCATGTCATTTGTGAACAAAGAATATCTTTTTCTGATCTGTATGCCCTATGTCTTTTTCTTACCTTATCGCTCTGGCTAAGACCTCCAGATCAGTGTTGGACAGAAAAGTGAGGGCAGACGTCCTTGCCTTGTTCCATGAAATACTCTCTGGGGGCACTGCTTGCTTGGTTCCTCCTCACATTGGTGTTTTGGTAGATTCAGAGTTCCAGGGAGTGGTTTCCATGTGACACAGATGATCTGAAACTAAAACATTATCCATTTTATTTTATTGCTTTTTTTTAAGGATTTTATTTTTAAGTAATCTCTACACCCAATATGGGGCCCGAACTCACAACCCCGAAACCAAGTCTCAGACTTCACTGACTGAGACTACCAGGCACCCCAAGACCATTAACCGTTTTAGAATCAACATGCTCATTGCCATGAGCTTCAACAGGTAGTTACAAAGATTGCCTGAAAGAATAATGGGCTCCAGGGCACCTGGGGGGCTCAGTCGGCTAAACGTCCAACTCTTGATTTCAGCTCAGGTTATGATCTCATAACCTTGAGTTCAAGCCCTGCCTCGGCTCTGTGCTCACAGCGCAGAGCCTGCTTGGGATATTCTGTCTCTCTCCTCTCTCTCTGTCCCTCTCCCACTCATGCACTCTCTCTCTCTCAAAATAGATAAACAAACATTAAAAAAAAGAATGGGCTCCAAAAAAAGTGATTTTTAAAAGAATATCTACCATGTATGCCACATAAGCTTTTCAAAGTAGAAACCTTAATGGACTTTGTGGTGTTTTGTGGGAAGAAAGATTTTTTTTCTTGACAGATTCTTTGAAGCATTAGTGAAGCAATTTATTTTACATTGGGGCAGAAAGTATTTTTAAGTATTCGTAAGGGTTTTTTTTAAACAGCTTTACTGAGATATAATGTATATACCATCACGTTCTTCTATGTGAAGTGTACAATCCAGTGGTTTTAGTGTATTTTACAAAGTATGCGACTGTCACCATAATCTAACTTCGAACATTTTCATCATCCCCAAAGAAAGCCCGTACCCATTAGCAGTCACTCCCCCTTCCCTCTCCCCTAGCCCCTGGCGGCTAATTATCGATCTCCTTTTTTTTCTCTTTGGATTTGTTAGGCAGAGATTTTTAACCAGAGTTTGTTGAATAGAATTCAGGGGATCCATAAACTTTGATGTGAATAAAAAACACATGTAATCTTATTTTAATTAACCTCTGATTGAAATTTAGCACTTCCTTCAATTCTGGATATAGGAAACAAGTCATAGGAGTACATAATGCCTATGACTTTGTTCCTAGTAGAGATCACAGATGGTTTCAGATCACATTACAGTCATTACAGGTATCTTGAGATACCCTCTATACTTAGCACTGGCTCAGAATTACAGAATATTAGACCTGCTACTAGATCGTATCATTTAATCCTTTACTATAGAAAAGGGGCGCCTGGATTCCTGATCTTGGGGTTGTGAGTTCAAGCCCCATATTGGGCCTAGAGCTTACTTTAAAAAAAAAAAAAAAAAGAGTCTTGGGGCACCTGGCTGGCTCATTTGGAAGAACCTGAGACTCTTGATCTTGGGTTGTGAGTTCGAGCCCTTCGTTGGGTATAGACATTATTTAAATGAAACTTAAAAAATAAAGAGTACATATATTTAAAAAAATTTTTAATGTTTATTTTAATTTTTGAGAGGGAGAAAGAGAGAGAGCATGAGCAGGGGAGGGGCAGAGAGAGACAGAGACAGAATCTGAAGCAGGCTCCAGGCTCTGAGCTGTCAGCACAGAGCCCGATGTGGGGCTTGAACCCACAAACCACGAAATCATGACCTGAGCCGAAGTCAGACGCTTAACTGGCTGAGCCACCCAGGCACCCCAGTAGGACAGTTTTTATACAGTTATATAACTGTATACAGTTATATACAGGACAGTTTTTATACAGTGTATACAGTTTTATACACCCCAGTAGGACAGTTTTTATACAGTTTTTATACAAGTCATTAAGAAATAGATAAGTCCTGTAAGCAATATGGCACTTTATCTTGAGAAAGACCTGAAGATTGCATGTGGAATTGGGTGTTGGGGAGGTGGCAGCTTATGATTCACTGGGATGAGGGAAGAAGGTACTTGGCTGGGAAGTTACAGCAGCAGATGTGGATGGGGTGGCTTTTAACACACACGGGGAAACTGGGGGAGGGCAGTGGATGTTTGAGGGGTGCAGGTGTGTGTCTGTATTCCGGCGTGCCATGGCTCAGGCAACTGGGCACAATTTACCTAGCGTTTCTCGTGGACAAAATTGCAGGTAAATAAATGCAAACTTCACATTAGGCCCAGATTGCTCCCTAATATATCGGCTGTGTTGGAACAAATTCATATTTTCAAAACAAGTGTTTGAGCAGAACTGTCTTTCAGTATAATCTACCTGGCCGACTCCTAGTCATTCTCATGGCCTCAGGCTCCTAACCTCTACTGTAGGGTTGTTTTTTTTTTTTTTTTTAAGTTTATTTATTTTGAGACAGAGAGAGTGAGTGAGCAGGCAAAGAGAGAAGGGGAGAGAGAGAAAGAGAGAGAAAGAGAGAGAATCCCAAGTAGGCTCCACACTGCCAGCATGGAGCCTGACGTGGGACTCGAACCCATGAACTGTGAGATCATGACCTGAGCCAAAACCAAGAGTCAGACGCTTAAGCAACTGAGCCACGCAGGTGCCCCTCTTCTGGAGGGTTTTATGTCAAATTCCTATCTAAGATATAATCGATAGCTCCCTCGCTTTTGTCCTCATAGCAGGGCTTTGTATGTACGTGTCCATATACGTATCTCCATGAGAGCACAGGTCACAGTGCAGGATAGCAGATTACATACATGTCCTCCCCTCCTCTGCGAGCACCCTCGGGAGCCCCTCATACTCATTTTGGCATTCCTAGTTGTAGCACACACAGTACCTGCTAGAGGACGCTCAGTAAATAAATACCTGGAATGGACATGGTCAGAAAAAAGACAAAACAGGGGTGCGTGGGTGGCTCAGTCGGTCAAGCGTCTGACTTCGGCTCAGGTCATGACCTCACAGCTCATGGGTTCGAGCCCTGTGTCGACAGCTCAGAGCCTGGAGCCTGCTTCAGATTCTGCGTCCCCCTCTCTCTCTGCTCCTTCCCCACTTGTGCTGTCTCTCTCTCTCTCAAAAATAATGAATGTTAAAAAATTCAAAAAAAAAAAGAAAAAACAGTAACCTCAGCTAGAGAATGAAAAAAATGCTAAAGCTGCTTGAGGTTGGTGAATACTTGGTTTAAGAGAATTTTGGAGCTAGAAAGACCTAGAAGAGGGTGTAATCTCAACCTTTCATCTTACAGGTGAGGAAAAGTGATTAATTCTCTCACTTAATATTCCATAGCTAGAATCAGGTAATCGTTTGGAATTAGTTGGAAAAAGTATTGCCTTCAGATGTAACAAATTTTCTGGAAGATTATTAACTAATTCTGGAAACATTGAAAAAAACAATGTAATTCACAGAAATATACTTGGCAACATGCTTTACAAATTCCGTCCCTCTGGTCCTTGGAACTGGATAGTTATAGAAAAAAGCAAATGATTTGTAAAAATTCTTTTTTTTTTTTAAATTAATTTTAGAGAATGTGTGAGCGGGGGAGAGGGCAGAGGGACAGAGAAAGAGAGAATCTTTTAAGTTTATTGATTTTGAGAGAGAGAGAGAGGCAGAGAGAGAATCCCAAGTGGGCTCTGAGCTGGCAGCTTGGAGCCCGACTCAGAGCTCAACCCCATGACCTGAGTGGAAATCAAGAGTCGGATGCCCAACTGACTGAGCCACCCAGGCTCCCCAATTTGTAAAAAGTCTTAATTTTTGCAATAAGGAAGCAGGGTAAAATTCTGAGCAGCCTGTCTGCATCACCATTTTTGGGCATCTGTTGCAGAGAACAAGGGTCTTATTTCAAAGCCTTTTTCTCAAACACATTCTTAGACATTGCTGGGGGAGCACAAAGTGATTCAAACCTTCTGGCAGGGAACTTGGCACCATTTACTCAAAATTGCAGAACTGAGCCTTTGACACAGTAGTGTTGCTTTGGGAATCTCTCCTACCAGTACATCCACATGTGTATAAAGTGGCCTATGTACAAGTTTTACATTACAGCACTGCTTTTTTTTTTTTTTTTTTAAGTTCATTTATCTGGGTGGCTCAGTCGGTTGAGCGTCCAACCTCGGCTCAGGTCATGATCTCACGGCCCGTGAGTTCGAGCCCCGCGTCGGGCTCTGTGCCGACAGCTCGGAGCCTGGAGTCTGCTTCAGATTCTGTGTCTCCCTCTCTCTCTGACCCTCCCCCGCTCATGCTCTGTCTCTCTCTGTCTCAAGAATAAATAAACATTAAAATAAAAAAAAATTTAAAGTTCATTTATCTTGAGAGAGTGCACACAAGCAGGAGAGGGGCAAGGAAAGAGGGAGAGAGAGAGAATTCCAAGCAGGCTCTGCACTGTCGGCACAGAGCCTGGCACGGAGCCCCCCTCGGGGCTCGAACCTGTGCAGCATGAGATCACGACCTGAGCCAAAGTCGAGAGTTGGACACTTAACCGACTGAGCCACCCAGACACCCCTGCAGCATTGCTTTGTAATAGCAAAAGTTTGGAAACAATCCCGAGTGTCCAGCAAAAAGGAACTCAGGGAGTAGCAATGGTGTGTCCACACTGGAATATTGCTTAGCCATAAAACAGAGTGAGGAAGAGCTCAGATGTGGACATACTTATGGGATATATTATTAAGTGAAAAGAAGCAAGATACTGAAAGGCTCATATGTTATTCTTCACATGTACCCAAAGGGATGGGGATAAGAATATATATTATTTTGGGGGCGCCTGGGTGGCTCAGTTGAGCATCCGACTCTTGGTTTGGCATAGGTCACGATCTCATGGTTCATGAGTTCGAGCCCTGGGGCAGGCTCTGGGCTGGCAGTATGGAACCTACTTGGGATTCTCTCTCTGCCCCTCCCTTGCCCACGTGTGTGCTCTGTCTCTCCCTCTCTTTCCCTCTCTCAAAAATAAATAAACATTAAAAAAAAGAATATATATTCTTTTTATCGTATTTGAATGTGTATTAACTATTTTTTATATTTATTTATTTATTTATTTATTTTTTTTTTTTTTTTTTTGAGACAGAGAGAGACAGAGCATGAACAGGGGAGGAGCAGAGAGAGAGAGGGAAACACAGAATCTGAAGCAGGCTCCAGGCTCTGAGCTGTCAGCACAGAGCCTGACGCGGGGCTCGAACTCACGGACCGTGAGATCGTGGCCTGAGCCAAAGTCAGATGCTCAACCGACTGAGCCACCCAGGGGCCCCTATTAACTATTTTTTAAAAGCCCCAATGATTTAAAGAGAGAGAAAAGAAAGAGTAAAACACAGCATAGCTGACCACATCACCTTGCCCCACAGCAGGCTTCCTACTTAGTTGAGGGGTGGAAACAGGGAGGGACTCAGCCTGAAACTGAATTTGGACTTTTGACGAGCACAGGGGACCCGACATCCTCATTGCTAGCTCGAGACTGTCGGTCCTGTCGGGGTTCTTGACCTGTTTTTGTGGCAGGCTGGGAAAGCCTACAGCTCCCTTTGAGAAGAATGTTTTTAAAGGAATGAAATAAAATACATCAGATGGTAGAATACATAGGAAGGCTGTTTGAGCAGAGAGGAAGTGGGATGATTAAAGCCCGGAGGTCTGGGAGCATTGAGAAGAGCCTCAGCCTGGCTCAAATGCAGGCCCCCTGGGGAGGAGGAAGAGGCTGAGGGGGCAGGCTTTCCCTGCACCCTGAAGTCCACCAGCTGTGTCTACCGCTGTCTTTCCAGGTGTCATCCTTCTCTTTCCTTCTTTTTCGCCTTTTTAAAAATAGATCTCCCAGGGGCGCCTGGGATCCAACTCGATTTCAGTTCTGGTTCAGGAGATAGAGCCCCGCATCGGGCTCTGCACTGACGTGAAGCCTGCTTGGGATTCTCTTTCTCTTCTGTCTCTGCCCCTCTCCCACTCGTGTGCACATGCTCTCTTTCTCTCTCTCAAAATAAACAAGGGGCACCTGGATGGCTCAGTCGGTTAAGCATCTGACTTCAGCTCAGGTCAGGATCTCACAGTCCGTGAGTTCAAGCCCCGCGTCGGGCTCTGTGCTGACAGCTCAGAGCCTGGAGCCTGCTTCGGATCCTGTGTCTCCCTCTCTCTCTGCCCCTCCCCTGCTCATGCTCTGTCTCTCTCTCTCTCAGAAATGAATAAACATTAAAAATAGGGGCGCCTGGGTGGCGCAGTCGGTTAAGCGTCCGACTTCAGCCAGGTCACGATCTCACGGTCCGTGAGTTCGAGCCCCGCGTCGGGCTCTGGGCTGATGGCTCAGAGCCTGGAGCCTGTTTCTGAGTCTGTGTCTCCCTCTCTCTCTGCCCCTCCCCTGTTCATGCTCTGTCTCTCTCTGTCCCAAAAATAAATAATAAAACGAAAAAAAAATACATAAATAATAAACATTAAAAAAAAAATCTCCAGAACACCTAACAATGCTAACTAACCAAGCCCTCAGTAAGTACTTATAATTAACAGTGGCACTTACAATTGTCGATTCTTATTGATGACCCTTGTCATCATTAGGGGCTCATGACATAGTCCATATTAAGGCTGACAAAGAGACAGTTATATCTGGGTATTAGCTGATTGCCAGAGTTTAAGGCATAACATACATGGTAAAGCAAACAGAGCCTTCCAACTAGGCAATTAGAGACAAAAGGGCCCCACGCATGAATAGGAAATCAGTACCTCTTTGCTGGATGGATGCTTGTTGTTTGAAATTACTTCATTGTATTTCATTAATTCCTTAGGTCTTTTAAAGGCATTTCTGCTATATTTGTGTATTGTCTTAAGTACTGTCCAGTTTTTCTCTCCTGGGTACTAATTTAGAAGTTGTTTTATAGAACTTAGAAGTCTCAGAAGAGTCAGCTCAAAAAAATACCCTCCTTACTAACTGAAGAAAACAAAAGTCAACTTCAGTATTCACTGTGGTCAGAGGTAAGTCACTTTTGTTTATCTCCCTTTATATCTCAATTGATATTTAATAAGTAACTTGGGAACGTTGATAATGTAGAGTCAAGGCCACGCATTTGTTTGACCTGTAATCCTTTCTCTTGTTTGACCTATTTGTACATACCTTCTAAATTTAATCAGTAAAATGTCAGTTATTGGTATGAGAAATGCAGATCAAAAAGTTAAGGCAATGAATACAGATAGCTTTCAAAATCAGAATCTAAATTAACATTTCAGCCTTTCATCTGGATATCTGTCCAGAAAGAAATCTTTTCATAGGGTTTCAATTTTATAAAAACGTTCATTGACCGGAGCACCTAGCTGGCTCAGGCCATGGAGTGTACATTCGTGATCTCGGGGTTGTGAGTTCGAGCCGCATGTTGGGTGTAGAGACGACTTAAAAATAAAATCAATAGGGGCGCCTGGGTGGCGCAGTCGGTTAAGCGTCCGACTTCAGCCAGGTCACGATCTCGCGGTCCGTGAGTTCGAGCCCCGCGTCAGGCTCTGGGCTGATGGCTCAGAGCCTGGAGCCTGTTTCCGATTCTGTGTCTCCCTCTCTCTCTGCCCCTCCCCCATTCATGCTCTGTCTCTCTCTGTCCCAAAAATAAATAAACGTTGAAAAAAAAAATTTTTTTTTTTTAAATAAAATCTCCAGGGGTGCCTGGGTGGCTCAGTCAGTTAAGTGTCCAACTCTTGGTTTCACGCAGGTCATGATCTCATGGTCCATGAGTCCCAGCGCCTCATCAGGGTGCAGAGTCTGCTTGGGATTGTCTGTCTCTCAAAATAAATAAATAAACAAAATAAATAAAAAGAAAAAATCTTGGGGAAAAAGGCTAATTGGTGTAGTTTGCACTTTCTTGATTTGTTTCCTTCTGTTAAACCTACATTTCATATGCAAAGTTTCTTCAGAATCCAGTCTGAGAAGTTAAAAGACATAATCATTTCAGATGCTTTCAGTGTAAGCAAGAACTCTGTGAAAGCAGTCAACGCAGGTAGCTATTCCCTGTCTCCTGTTCTCTTTCTCTCTCTTTGCTGAGAAGCTGTAAGACTTATGGTATTTTGCACGACCTTAGGTAGACAAAAATCAGGATGTATATAGTTAATTTTTTAGAGACTGTGAATTAGAACACACTGCCCACCGCTCTCCTTGACTTGATTTTATTCACTCTGTTGTTTCCTTCCTGCAGAAGCCGATTTTCCAACTTTGGAAGGCAGGAAGCAGACATCAATACCTAATGCTTAACCTTGAAAACAAAAAGAGGATTGTAATCCTTTGTAAGCAACACTTAATACCAAAGGGAAGCAGAAACTGAAAGTTAGTTTTTCAACATCTGTATTTTATTGCTTTTCAAGTTGACCGTTTTCATGTTGAAGAAATATTGTTTTATGTGTAAGCAATTAGACCTTATTGTGTATTGTCTGTATACACAATTATGTATATTATGCTCACAGAGAAAAAGACTTCTCTGTAAAGATGCAGACTAGAATTAAGTACTAGAGAAGCTCTTTAAAAGTGTGAACATAAAATCGAGAACCCCTGCATATAAAGTGCTATTTTCACTCTCTGATTTTTAAAAAACCTGTGCATGCATTTAAACTACAACCAACAGCTTATCAGAGACAGCTGTAAATATATGAGAAATAGTCTCCTCCTCTTTCGTGGCTTTTGCTCTGGACTTCGCTGTGTAAAATAGACATAAAATGATATGATAGAACATATTTTTAACTGCAAAGTATCTCATCAGTTACTGACAATCGAGGCCCGTCTGTCCCCGAGCTGAACAGAGCCCCATCGTGTCTGGGTCTGTAGTAAGTCCCATCTACTCATACAAACAAAGGCTCGCTGGAAGATCAAGTTTTATATGCGTTTTTTTTCTTTATCATTAAAGACTAAAAACACTTCCCTTTTAACTTGTAATTTAATTTTTTAAAGAATATACTAATGTGCATTTCTATCCCTTCTAAAAAAGAGAATCGATCAGCTTCAGCCAATAAAAAATATTTTTAATAAGAAAAATAACTCTCTTGGGTTTCTTTGTATTATACAGGAGTGAAATAAGGAAGGGTAGTCGCTTAAAACCCAGCCTGGCAAGTGAATTTCCTCGGGAGTGGGAATGTAGTTTTCTTAAGCATTGCAGTTATCAAGGTTCCGTTGTGCTGTATAAATGCCCCTTTGTTGAAAGGTTTCAGTGCTACTTCAGAGATGATTTTCGTGAGAGTGGAGGAGCCACCCCATGTAGCCTTTTTAATTAGGGTGCTGAAAAGAGAAATTGGGTGAGGTTCTGCCGAAGTTCTTTATAAATGCTTGCTTTCTCCTGCAGGCATGGCCGGCCAGTCTGTGCAGAGCGAGTCTGAGAAAGGTACAGTTGATTCTGAGCTGTTGGAAACCTAAAATGTCCCCGGGGAGGCTGATTTCCAGCCTGAGAAACAAAATATGAAAATTTCTCCTTCTCTTGGCGCTAGGTTCATGGCTACACGTTACTTGCCCAGTGAAAAGAGAAATAGAACACTGGCGAGATGCTAGTTAGTAGGAAGATTTCAGGGAACTATAGAATTTGAAGAAAAAAAAAAGTCAAAACTTATTCTGTGGCTAAATGTACTTGAGCTCCTAGGGTTATAATATCTACAGTTCCTATCTTACCCCACCACGTTATTGTGAATTACAGCACGTATAACCCCAAAATGGGAAATCTTAATATTATCATCTACTTCTCTGTCTCAACCTAAGTTATTTAGATATGTGAGCAGTTTCTGTTAGGGAGACTCAGCCTCAGTATGTTTGAAAGAGTTGTGAGATCAAACCAGATTTGAGCATCCTGATTTTGTCATCAACATTCTATCATCTTAAGAGGAGGCAGATAAATGGTAATACAGTTTGCCTGCCAGAAGTTATCTCAGCCTTCTATCAGAAGAGACTGGTGTGGGGGCCCCTGGGTGGCTAGTGGGTTAAGCATCCAGCTCTTGAATTTAAGTCATGATCTCACAGCTTGTGAGTTCGAGCCACACATTGGCGGGGGGGGGGGGGGGGTCTGTGCTGATGGCGTGTAGCCTGCTTGGGATTCTCTTTCTCCCTCCCTCTCTGCCCCTCTGCCACTCGTGCTTGCTCTGGCTCTCTCTCAAAAATAAATAAAAATCTGAAAAAAGAAAAAGAGACTGGTGTAAGGGTACTTTTAGAATTTGTGGGCAGATCTAAACAAAAATAGAACTACCCCAAAAGAAAGTCTGATTCAAGATAATATGTAAACACTAATAACAGTTTTACCTAAAAAGTTGTAGTAGAAAAGCATGGAATTGAGAGGCTCCGTGGGGTAAGGTTGGTCCAGACTAAGAAACCAGACACATTAATCACAGCAGGCAAGGTAGGTTAAAAACCAGAGTGGTCTTTGAGCGGAGTTTATCAAATGAGGAGGGCACATTAATCAGTCCTGTAAAGGATGATTTCTGGGTTCTCAGCCAAATGCACACTTAGGACATCTAACAAAACAAAATAATTTGAGCACACAGTAAACACTGCTTTGCTGGCCGCTGGGGAGACAACAGTGAGCAAAGCAGACTGAATCCTTGTTTACAGTGGAGGAGACAGACCTTAATCAATCACAAATACGTCATAAAAACTGGTAAGTGCTATAAAATAAAGCTTTGAGCTACTGTGACAGCATATATCAGGGACACAGGTTAAGGGCTGAGGCTTCAGTTCTTACCTGAACTAAGAGCTGAAAGATAAGTAGATGCTAACCAGCAAACAGGAAGAGGAAGAACATTCCTGACCATGGTAACAGCATGTGCAAAGGCCCTGAGGTGGAAAGGAGCGTGATGCATTTTCAGACCTGATGAACTAGGATGGTGCAAGACGAAGCTGGACCGAGAGGCTGGGGCCAGATCATACACACGTGTCATTGAGGCAGTGTGGGGATTACAGCCTCGTTATTTCAGTAAGCCCAATGATGTAATCTCTACTGTTCATCTTCCTGGGGCTTCCTTGAAGTGAGGTCTCATACATATCCCAAATCCTTTGTCTTTGTAATAGCCTCCAGAAAGCATTACACAGCCCTGGAGACACAGCAAAATGGCACCCTCGTGCCGATGACAAGGAGAATTTCAGCCAACCAGTGACAGGGGCCAGTACTAGAACCAGATCTGCTGCCTGAAGGTGTTACCCGAGATGCACTTCAACAAATTCAGAGTGGGGAAGCTTCTATCCTTGTGTCCCAGGCTGCTCGTTTTAGAAAACTAAGCCATATATTGAAGCGTACCAAATTATGGGGGGTTATTCGACTCACCTTTTCAGCCCTTGATTTCACACACATTTATTGGACATCGCTAATGTGCCAGGCACTCTGCTGAGGTTATCAAGTGGAGTCAGATGGGTGGTCCTTGCCCTCCAGGAGCTCAAAAGCTTCCGTACAGGCAGACAAATTATAATTCATTAGAGATATTTTAGGAAAGTGCTCTTGGATCCCAGTAACAAACCATTCTTAAAAAGAGAGGTAGCTGGTTGCTGATGTTACGCAACTGTGGCAGATGTTTCCAGACCCAGGGGGGTTGCTGTCTGTTTGAAAGAAGATGCTGTGTTAAGTAGGAAGTTCACAGGATAACTTGATCTTGTTCAATGTGGAAAACGGAGTGTGAGAAACAGCTGGTCTGGAGCCAGCACGCCCCTTTGCTGTGGTCTTTATCAGACCACAGCTGTTGACTAGAGTGCTGGGGATTGAAAACGAAATAGTGCGTGTA
Source organism: Leopardus geoffroyi (assembly GCF_018350155.1). Classification (NCBI taxonomy): domain Eukaryota; kingdom Metazoa; phylum Chordata; class Mammalia; order Carnivora; family Felidae; genus Leopardus; species Leopardus geoffroyi. The sequence continues at coordinate 6,954,671 of NC_059339.1, read as the reverse complement.
AAGGATTTAGCTCAATGCCTGGCAAATAATAAGCATTCGATAAATATTAGCCGTTGTTATTTTGGTGAAGACGCTGCTCAGGGATTGGAATTGGGTAAAAGCACGGTGAATTCCTCTCTGGTGGAGTCAGAGGAGAGAGCCTTGTCACACACAGTTTTAAGTGCCCCGTATCAGCTGTGGGGCAGGCAGAGAGCCATCAGTGAAGTTACAGAAAGGGAGACCACCTTCGGGGTTCTGTAGGCATCACTCTCCGGCTTCAAGGGGAGTCCTGTATCGGGTGACTTCACACCTACATTCTGAGAGCAAAACTGAGGACAGCAGAAACAAAATGACCATCTGATAAGCATACACTTGGGAGAACTGTGGGTTTTTTTTTTTTGTTTTTTTTTTTTTGCTTCAGTCTTGTGACCGATCATTTAAAAAGCAAACAAATAACAACAGGGTTTTTTAAAGTCTCACACGACCTCCGGTGGCATGCCCTTTGATGGCCCCGCGCTGTGCTGTGTTCAGATCCGTCCGCAGGCTGTCCCAGCCCTGCCTGTCCTCTTCCCCTTGCAGTTCCTCGGCTCTGGCAAGGTGTCCGATGCGGAGCCTGCAATCTCCGAAGATTCATCCCACAGCCCCGCGTTGAGATGCACAGAGAGGGGAGAGCTTACTTGTGTGCATTCTGACACATAAATTAATATAAGACTAAAAAGGGGGAAAAATGCCTAGTTGTGCTTCCGTTGGTCAGATTCGTTGAGGCCAAGTTTTCTCCAGTGAGCCAGATCCTGCTCCGGTGTAGACGGGACTTACTAAGTGCGGAGCGGAGGTTGCGGGGAAGGGACTCGACCCAGGGGGGTAGGCTGAGGTGTGGAGGGGCTGGAAGGGGGGTGGGGGGCCTTGGCCTGGGCTCCGCCTGGCGAGGGGGCGGGGCCGGGGGCGGGGCCGGGGCGGGGCGCAGGGGCGGGGCGGCCGGGCGCCGTGCGGCGGCCTCGCGGTGCCTAGGCTGGGGCGGGCGGCGGTGACGCGCTCAGTCGCGCGGAGCGGGAGCCGGGCCGGGAGCGCGGGCGGCGACGGCGGCAGGATGAACAGCATCAAGAGCGTGCCGGCGCGGGTGCTGAGCCGCAGGCCGGGCCACAGCCTGGAGGCCGAGCGCGAGCAGTTCGACAAGACCCAGGCGAGCGTCGGGGCCGCGGGCGGGGGGGGGTGGGGGTGGGTGCCCTTTTCCCCGACCCCTCGCGCGCGCCCCTCAGGGCCTGGCCGGGCTCGGGCTGCCCCCGCCACCTTGCGCCCCAGCCTCCGCCCCCCCCCGCCCCCAGCCGCCCTGCGCGCAGGTGAACCGGAAGCGCGCGCCGGCGCCGGGGCCGGGGCAGAGGGGAGCGGGGCGCAAGAGGTCGCCTGGGGACTGAGGTGGTTCGGGGCGGGGGGGGGGGGGGCGGGAGAGCCGGGAGGCCCGGGAAGCGAGGTGGCGGGCGACCCGGGCGGAGGGGGGCCGGCGGACCCGGGGAGCAAGGTGGCGGGCGACCCAGGTGCGGGGCGGGGGAGGATGCGGCGGTGAGCCAGGTGGGGTCAGGTGTGCCCGGGCCTTGGTGCGCCTCCCGGCGGGGCCTGCCTGGATTTTGCGCCCTGGTCGTGCCGCCCCTCCCCAGCGGGCTCCTGCCACCCTCTTCCAAGCCGCGGGAAAAAGCCCCCAGCTCGGGGAGGCAGAGCATTTCCTTGAAGGAAACTCCCAGTTTCCTCCTCGCCCGAGCTGTTTTCCAGGGCCGCACAATATCTTATTATATGTCGGGCGAAAAGTTTCACGTATGTAGCCAGACTTGTTTGCCTGAGCGCTGGCCCACATATAAATAGGTTCACACCCCCTTATTAAATACCGGCTCCTGACAGACAGAAACTTCCTAGGGCTCCCTTCCTGCACTTCCCACGCGCCTATCCTGGGAAGGTTATTTTCAAAATTCAGCAATGGCGCGGGTGTGTGTTTGTACATGTGTTCCCGCTGAGAACACAAAACGCAGTCGCTGCTGTGCTTCTGGCTTTCTGTTCCTTTTTATTTTACAAATACTGAGGTGGTGTTCTGCCTGGGGGAGGGGAGAGCACACTTATTTGCCAGAATAAGTCAACCAAGACTGAAATAGCAGAGAAATTTTACTTTAGAAATAAAGGAAGCCGAAGGGACCCCTCCTGACCCTGTCTGAAGCGGTGTGGTGACATTTGTGGCTGCTGTAGCAAGTTCCTTCCCACCTGTCCCTGCCCATAGCAGTGACTTCCGCAGTTGCTTTCAAATCAAGTTTATCTACATCAGTCAACAACAGCTTTCATTTTGAAATAAGGAAAACTCAGGGGGACCGTCCAACCTTTGTGCTTATGATTAACAATGAAAACGATAATAAAATTTGGGGACACCAAGGCTTTATGAAAGCCGTTCCATTAGCTGGAACCCACCTGCCCCCAAATTATTAATTTATCCTTGTGATCATCATCATCATCTGGCCTCTTTTCATCGGGGGCAGCCCATCATAAAAACAGATGTGGCATTTAATTTAAAGTCATTAATACGTAATTAATTGTGTCAGGAGCATGTGCAAGGACGGAGAGGAAAATTTAATTGGCAGATAGAATCTGGGGTTTGTCAGAAGCTTTATTTACGCACTGATTTTTAGATTTTTTTCCCCATGCTTTTGAGGAGGTATAAGGAGGTCTGACTGCTTCATAGAGGAGATGGAATTTAAAGGGCCAGTTTCACTAATCTTACCCTTTAAGTTATAAATCAAGAGCAACTTAAAAAAAATTTTTTTTTAAATGTTTATTTATTTTTGAGAGAGATAGAGCATGAATGGGGGAGGCACAGAGAGAGAGAGGGAGGCACAGAATCCGAAGCAGGCTCCAGGCTCCGAGCTGTCAGCACAGAGCCCGACACGGGGCTCGAATCCACAAACTGTGAGATCATGACCTGAGCCAAAGTCAGCCGCTTAACCGGCTGAGCCACCCAGGCGTCCCAAGGGCAACCTTCTTTAATGTCAAAGAGAAAGAATCTCTGATACCGGTCCATACATTTTAGTGGTTGGTTCGATAAACAAGAAAGTGTTTTGTTTTGTTTTCGCTAGTTGGGTTTTTCTTAGGAGCTGAGAGGGTTACTTAATAATAAATAAGTTTGTAATGGCCGAATCTGATAGGATTTACCCTTTCCTGATCTTTTTTTTTCCTGGAAAGATTGAGTTTGGGTTCAGCGTCTAGGTTTGCTGGTCTTCAGAGTGACTTATTGAGGGATGTAGGATAAAGGTTTTTTGCATGGTTAATATTTAATTAGCTCGGTCCCAGAAATATCTCGTGAGCTGCCAGCCGGCCCCATTGGCGGAAAGGACCCAGAAAGCTGAGGTTGCTGCTTACATGTCTCCTTGTGGACAGAAAATAGCACATGCAGTTCACGGACTCACCTTCCCTTTGGAATACACTGCCTCTGTCTTCCTGTTGACCACAGGGCCCTGTGTTCCGGGGGAGCACTTTAGCTTGCTTGGAATTTGTCGTTACCATCTGCCAGCCTCACCTTTGTTCTTGGACTCCTGGATCAGGAGTAGGAAAAATGCTTCCATATTAGTTTTCCTGACAGGCCACACCCTGTTTTGCAAAACAGGGTCCCTTCCCTGCCCCAGTCAGGAGTGTTAGAGCAGTCGTGCTTCCTTTGTGTGGCTGGTGCTTGTGATCGTTGCCTGGTGTGTGTGTGAGTGTGTGTGTGTGTGTGTGTGTGTGTGTGTGTGAGAGAGAATGATCCCAGGGGAGCATCCAGAAAGCTGGTCGATTCTTCCCCACGACTTTAGCCCTCTTGGTGATAAAACCCCTTTTCAAAATGGAGACGACGCTGTAGTAATGGCTTTTCGTTGTTGTAACATTCTCAATACAGAGTACTGTATGCCTGCACTCCGAACCTGAAAATAGCCTGTGGCGTTACAAAGGTGGCATGTCATGGAAAGCACTGACAGACGGTATCCCTGGGCAAGCTGCTTAACTCTTGAATCTGTCTCCTCATCTGTATGGAGATAATTCCACCTGTCTCCTATGGCTGTGTTAAGGTATAGAGAAACACTGTGGTAGGCCGCCCCTCGAAGGTGGCCACATCCTAATTCCTGGAAGCCGTGAATCTGTTACAGTACTTGGTGAGAAAATGCTCATCAGCTGACCTTAAAATAGGCTCACTAGCCTGGGTTTAGCCAGGTGGGCCCAGAGCCTTTAAATGTGGGAGAGGGAGGCAGGAGAGGAGGTGACAGGGAGGGTCTGCAGAGAGGAGTACTGGCTGGCTTTGAGATGGAAGAAGGGGCCCCTAGCCGAGGACGGTGGGTGTCCTGGAGAAGCTGGAGAAGGCGAGGAGTGGAGTCGCATACAGAGCCTCCAGAAAGAAATACAGCACTGCTGGCACCTTGATCTTAGCTCCAGAAGACCTGTTTTGGGCTTCTGGCCTTCGGAACTGTAAGGTGATAAACATTTGTGTTGTTTGAAGGCACTGGGTTTGTGGCGATTTGTTACAGCGGTTAACAGGCTGCTAATACACCCAGAATGCAAAACGCATGGTGCAGTGCTCTGCAAATAGCCAGCTGTCTTCCTCCCTCCGCCCCCCCCCCCCCCCAAAAAAAAAAGCTTTAACATTTGAGAACTAGTTCAGAACTTCCACTAGAGAGGAAACCTGTCTTTGAGGCGTATCATGGACGAGGACTCAGCAGATAGGAAATGCTAAACTTCAGATTTGCTTATTCCTTGTCTGTGAGTCCCTGTGCTGCTCTGTGGCTAAAGCCTCTGCAAGATCGCTGAGGTCAGGATAGCGAGGGGCCACCCTGCTCAGTGAGCCAAGCCTGGTGGGGGAGTGTTAAGTGGGGGGCTAGGACTGTCCTGGTGCTGGGGGTTTTCTAGTTGTGAGGGCAGTGTGTGGGGGGGGACAGGCGTGGGGGGAAAGCATACAGAAAACAGTTCTTAGGGCCCGTCTTCCAGGTCAGTGACCCATCCCCTCAGCAGCCCCCAGGGGAATCGAAATCTTGTGAAGAGTAACGTTTTTGACCTTCAGGACTCGTGGGCCCTGGATCATGTTAGAGCAGCGGCGCCCAGTAGCAACAGAACACGAATCTCACATGTCATGTTAGATTTCCTTTAGCCACGTTGGAAAGTAAACAGAAACAGGTGAAATTCATCTTGATCGTGTATTTTATTTAACCCGATGTATCCAAAATGGAACCATTTCACAGTGTAATCACTGTAAGACTTATGAATGGGATATTTTACATTCTTTTCCTCTTTTTTTTTTTTTTTAAATGTTTTACTATTTTTGAGACTTCGAGAGACAGCACAAGCAGGGGAGGGTCAGAGAGAGAGGGAGACACAGAGTCTGAAGCAGGTTCCAGGCTCTCAGCTGTCAGTACAGAGCCCGACGTGGGGCTGGAACTCACGAACTGTGAGATCATGACCTGAGCCAAAGTTGGATGCTTAACCGACTGAGCCACCCAGGCGCCCCTCCTTCTTTTTTTTTTTTTTTTAATTTAAAATTTATTTATATCTGAGACAGAGCAAGAGAGAGAGAGAGAGAGGCATGCACGACAGGGGAGGAGCAGAGAGAGAGAATCCCAAGCAAGGCTAGGAGCACCCAGCCCAGAGCCCAATGTGGGGCTTGAACTCATGAACTGTGAGATCGTGATCTGAGCCGAAATCATGAGTCAGATGCTCAACTGTGACTGAGCCACCCAGGCGCCCACCCCTCTTCTAAATCTTCCTTCTAAGTCTTCAAAATCTGTTGTGTGTTGGACACAGCACATCAGTTTGGGCTCACAACTTTAGGTGCTCAGTTAACCACACATGGCCAGAGACCACCTGTTAGGGCTGCCCAGTGTTAGAGTCACTTGGGGGTGTCTTTAAAATGTCAGTATGAAAGTGCTGGATAAGCCCCAGGCATTGGTCTTTTTCTTTTTCTTTTTTTAAAGTCCCCTAACCAGGAATTCTTTAGAGTCTCCTTTTTTTTTAATTAAAAAAAAATTTTTTTTAACGTTTATCCATTTTTGAGAGACAGAGTGTGAGTGGGGGAGGGGCAGAGAGAGACCAACAGACAGACACAGAATCTGATGCAGGCTTCAGGCTCTGAGCTGTCAGCACAGAGCCCGATGTGGGGCTGGAACCCACGAACCATGAGATCATGACCTGAACCGAAGTCAGATGCTTAACCCACTGAGCCACCCAGGCTCCCAGAATCTCCTTGTTCAGAATCTCCACTTGAGTTGGAGTTTGAGGGCCGTTCCCAAATACGCAACATTGTTTCCGACTCCCATACTGCACAAGTTGGTCTCTCTGCCCTGACTTCCTGTCCTACCTTGCCGGTCACCCCCTCTGTGGAGTTTCCTCCACTGGCAGGCAGTTAAGCACATACACTTTCGTGTCTTTTTTTATTCCTTATGAACGCTGTGGTATTTAAAAAATTTTTTTAATGTTTATTTATTTTTGAGAGAAAGAGTGCAAGTGGGGGAAGGGCAGAGAGTGTGGGAGACAGAATCCCAAGCAGGCTCCAGGCTCTGAGCTATCAGCGCAGAGCCTGATGTGGGGCTTGAACCCACAAGCTGGGAGATCATGACCTGAGCCTAAGTTGGGCACTTAACCGACCAAGCCACCCAGGTGCCCCTCTTTTTTTTTTTTTTTTTTTAAGTTTATTTATTTATTTTTAGAGAGAGAGAGGGAGGGGCGGAGAGAGAGAATCCCAAGCAGGCTCCATACTGTCAGTGCAGAGCCTGTAGCGGGGCTTGAACTCACAAGCCAGGAGACCATGACCTGAGCCAAAACCAAGAGGCGGACACTTAACCGACTGAGCCCCTAAACACTGTGGTATTCTAACACTCTCTAAGTCACTAACCCCTTTTTGGGCCTCATTTAAATGTTTACCAAAAAAAGTCCCCTGGCGGGGCGCCTGGGTGGCTCAGTCGGTTAGGTGGCCGACTTCGGCTCAGGTCATGATCTCACGGTCTGTGAGTTCGAGCCCCGCGTCGGGCTCTGTGCTGACAGCTCAGAGCCTGGAGCCTGTTTCGGATTCTGTGTCTCCCTCTCTCTGACCCTCCCCCATTCATGCTCTGTCTCTCTCTCAAAAATAAATAAACGTTAAAAAAAAAAAAAAAATTAAAAAAAAAATGTCCCCTGGCCTCTGAATTTGGGAAGGAGTCTAAACCATGTGGGGGACAGCCAGGACTCTCCCATTTCGGTCCCCCCCCCGTCGTGGGGGGCATGAGGTGCCCACATGTGGGCACAGGGCCTGGCATCTGGTGCAGACAGATTGAACGGCTGAAGAACGGAGGTGAGCCAAGGCATTCTGAAAAGGAGGGAAAGAGACAGGCACACAGCCCACCTAGGGTGCTGCCCCCTCGCCAGAGTCCCGAGTCAGCTGGGGTGGGTCATGGGTGGTGAGCTATGCCCTTCCTGCCACGTGCACAGCTGTCTCACACCAACATGCCCTCCCCTTGGTGATGCTCAAGTAGGCAGCTGACTTCCTGACTCCCTGGGCTGCCAGAGTCCTCCAGAATCTCCCTGTGCTCTCTGGGTGTCATGTGACCTGTTGGTCCAAGTTGAGGTGGGGATGGGGCTGCTGGTCCTTCCCTTTCCCCTTCTCTTGTTGATGGCCATGTGTCCCCGTGGCACGTTGGTGAGGACCATTGACTGTGTGGCTTATGCCTGGTGCCCTGGGGTGTGCCACAGGGAGGCAAAGACCACCCGTGTCGTCTCCTGGAGCTTTTGTCTCCGTGCAGGAGGTGGGAGAAGTGCAAGGAGGACAGGTGTGCTTTGGCAGAGCGGTTCAGAGCAGGACTTCCCTGCAGAATGGAGATAGAATCCTGCACACGTCCCAGAGTGGCTGGGGGCACTTGGGACTTCACAGTGCAGGACTGCCTGGTGCAGAGGAAATGCCGTGTGGTAGCGGTTTTGCTGTAGAGAAAAGCAGAAATAAAACCCAGTGTCCCTGTAGGGTTCTGTCCCTGGGCCCCTAGTGTAGCCGTCTGTAAAGGGGGAGCGAGGGCTGTTGGGAAGAGAGGCCGATCTGCTGCAGGGGTGGGCGGACACGGGAAGGTGGGGAACAGCCTCTTCCTGGGAGAATGAGCCTGCAAGTGCCCACACTCCAGAAGCACTTCCCCTTCTCCGGGAGGAGGCCCCGAGGTTGGGGGGAGCCAGCACCTTGCCCCCAGGCCAGCATCCCAGCCTGCCCCAGGCCGGACCCATTTGTGAATGAAACCCAACTGAGCACTGGTTTGCTCAGTCCCACGGCTGCGGTGGAAACTCGGGAGTCGGAGCCGGTTTGGCCGAGGGTCAGGGAAACCCAGTCTGTTAACCTGAGACGCTTGGCGCAAAGAGTGGAGATGCCTTTGCCAGCCGGGCTGCGCTGCTGGCCTTCCTCCTCCCTTGATCTCAGGGCGGACTCACATATGCCCTCATTGGTGAAGCCGTCAGCCACTTAACCCCCCTGCACAAGCCTTGCTATGCTCCCCCGGTTCTCCTGACCTAAACGCCATCTCCCTGTCTCCCTGTCTCCCTGTCTCCCTGTCTCCCTGTCTCCCTGTCTCCCTGTCTCCCTGTCTCCCTGTCTCTCTGTCTCTCTGTCTCCCTGTCTCCCTGTCTCCCTGTCCGTGGCTGCTGTGAGGGTGGGCGTGCGTTCCGGTCCACAGGAGCAGGGATCGCATTGCTTTCCCCTCTGAGCCCCTGAGTACTGCCTGCTGAACCCCGAGATCCTCAGGCAGGACCTGTTGGCTCCTCCTCCGTCCTAGCGCTGAGGAGACACGCTTGCTGTGTGTGGCTGAACCGAGGCCACGGGGCCAGCAGGTCTCCCTTCTTGGATGCTGTCACTTGGTGAGACCTAAGCCACCCAAGGCACCCACCACAGCCCGTGGAGAAAAGTTGAGTCCAGGCAGGATTGTGTTTCCTCTGGTTGAAATAAACACACTCCTCAAACTAGTGGGTTCGCCGGCCAGGGGGTGACTCAGCCCCCTGGCTTGTGGGACAGACAGGTCTGTGGAGTGATATCACCAGGGCCCGAGGAAGGAAGCCGCCCAGGCTGGCTCCCTGTCCATTCAGAAGCAGCCTACGGAGGCGGGACTCGAGGCTACGTCATCCTCCTCTTTGCCTGTCACCTGCAGGGCCCTGGGGAGAAGTGGCGTTGGTCCGGCTGCCACTTGTTAGCTGTGTCCCAGTGACAGGGAAGCTCCCGCCGGCCGTCAGGAGGGGTAGGTGTCAACAGGGCCCTGCAGTTTCATAAACTGGGTGATTGCAGGGCCAGGACTGAGCGGGGACTGGGGCATGTGAATGACGAGAGTTGCCAGTTGAGCGGTTGAAGGAATCAGGGTAGGACAGTGTTGCGTCACTGACTTCCCATCTGCCAGAATTAGCAAGCTGCCGGGCGCCTCCCTGCTCTGCATGTGACCACATCCCAGCGCCGCCCCAGCTGCAGAAATCCTGTGTTTGCGTGAGGCAGTGGCCTTTGAGATGGCCTTTGAGATGGCAAACGCTTTTGAATGAGGTCTCGAGGTCTTGCTGTCCTTCAAACAACTCTTCGGAGAGCAACCCACCTCTCTGCCTGTCCCCGTGCCTTGGCTCTTTGAAGGACGTTTTTGTGCCCCACTGAGTGCCTCTGTGAAGTGTCGTGATAACGGCACCAGGAGGCTTGAGTCTGATTCATTTCAGGACCGATTTTAAGAATAGAAATTGTTTTATAGTTGCTTTTACTACTTAACTAGAGGTTAAATTATTAGCTGGAGAAAGACACTCACTCGCTGCCCTGAATTTAACCAGAAAGTACATGTGAAAGAGCTTTTGTTCATTCAAGTGTTCACTCTGACTCATCCAATAAAGATTTATTGACCGCCAGGCACGGGTTTGGGGACTGGAGATACAGCAGGGAGCGGGACTCACAGAGTCCCTTGTGCCGTGGACATCTGTTTGGGGGTCAGAGGTAAAAGCTGAGACTAAGTGGTAAACAAGACGGTTTCGGATAATAAATGTCCTCGGGGAAGTAAATGGGAGGCTGCTCTCCGGAGAGGATGGTTGGGGAAGATCCTCCGGGAAGAAGCGTTTTAGTGGAGAGCTGGGTGAGGGGAGATGCGCCTGGAGGCTGGGACCTGGTTGGCCCTGTGAGGAAGAAAAGGTGGAAGTGTGTGGCTGCGACAAAGCAAGGTGTTCGGACAGGCTTTGTGCATGTTTGCATCCTAGAAGACCCAGGGGTTTTCATTCCCGCTTCCCAGATGGGGAAGCCTCCGTCTGGAAAGGGAAAGTTTCCGAAGCGAAGGCTCCCCAGTGAGATGGGATGAAGTGAGTGTGTGTGCGGGCCGGGGTGCAGCAGCATCACCAGTGGGGCCGGTGAGAAGACCTGTCTTTGTCCCCAGGCGCGGGGTCTCCTGGCGAAGGGGTCTTTAGGATGTCTGACCTCACAGAGGACAGCCAGGGCTGCGTCCTCTGCAGCCACTTAGCCCCTTGCTGAGCGAGGGCTGGGGGTTTGCAGAACAGGGTAACTGGGGGCGCCTGGGTGGCTCAGTCGGTTGAGTGTCCGACTTCGGCTCAGGTCACGATCTCACTGTTTGAGTTCCAGCCCTGCATCTGGCTCTGTGTTGACAGCTCGGAGCCTGGAGCCTGCTTCGGGTTCTGCGTCTCCCTCTCTGCCCCTCCTCTGCTCATGCTGTCTCTCTCTCTCTCAAAAAATAAATAATAAAAATTTTTTTTAAAACAATCATAGTGTAACTGACGTTGGTGAACGTCGGGCTGAGGAGCTGTGGCTCTGTGAGCTGCCCACACTCTTGCTCTGTCCTCAGTGACTCTCCTCCCCACTACCCTCCTTGGCTGTGTGGCTCTCCCCAAACTTCCTGGGGTCCCCTTTGCTCTTTGTGAAGCCCCACAGCTGATGGGGCAGGGACTGGGTTGCTGTGAGCAGCTGCTGAGTGGGGTTTCCGGGTTTGGTCCTCTGGCTTCACTGACCACATCCATGCCTCAAGGCCCTGCTTCCGTCTGGAGTCCACGCCAGGTACCGAGCCTCTCAGGTACCACCTGCTGTGGCTCCGGTCCTGGCCTGGCCACCTCGAGGGTTTCCTCTTTCCCGAACCAGCACCTGCTGGGATGTTTCCTGGTGCGTGTCCCTGCCAGTTGCTCATCCGGGGACGGGCGCCATTGGCCGCTCTCTCCGGCCTGGTCCTTGGATTGCGTCCCCAGGCTTCGCTTGTCCTGGCTGCAGGACAGAAGTTGCCCTGGGAGGGAGCCAGAGTAAGCGGAGATGAAGGTCAGAGCCCAGAGTCAGATGCCCTTGCTCACAGGAGTGGGGAGCCATGGGGGCCCGTGAGCTTCTCGGTGCCGCCCCGATGCTTGAACGAATCCCTGATCCAGAGTGTGTGTTCTGACTTGGAGTCGGGCCAGGTCCTCCCTGAGCGGTAGTGGCCCGGGGTTGCAGGGTTCCTGTGGCGGGACAAAGAAGGACGTCTGTTGACGCACTGCTTCCTTGGCTCAGCCTCCCTCCTCCAGGACCCAGTGGTGGAGTGGTGGCCGAGAGGACAGTCTCCAGAGCCGGGCAGCCTGGGTCTAGTCCTGCAGATTCTCTCTCCGTGTGAATGGGGGAGGGAGGGTTGTGTGAGGGTCAAGTCAATATGCAAAGCACTTAGAACAGTGCCTGGCAGGGCAAAAGCACTTGGTCAACGTTTCATTATTGTGACCTTGGGCAAGTGATTACCTTCTTTAAGCCTCGATTTTCCTCATCTGCCTCCTCCTAGGTTACTTAGGAGATTAAATGAGGTAATACTGGTAAAGTGCCTAGCACGCAGCTTGGCCCATGGCCGAACTTGACAAAAATCATTTTATTATTAAGTTAGCCTAGTTTGCTGTCGTTGTGGCATGAAATACACCTTTTACCAGCTTCCCGGTGAAAGCGATTTTGCTTCTGTCTCCAGAGCATGCCGGAGCCTTCCCATCCCTTAGCCTGTACCCGCCTTGTACCCGCCTCTTCCCCTCCGAAGGTCCAGCCGCTCACCATCCAAACACTGGGTGGAGCAAGTGGAGGGTTGCAGGCGGGGTGGCTGCCCAGGGCCTCGAGTGTGGACTTGTTGGCTTTTTCCAGCACAGAAAGGGCAGCAGTGGCCTCAATGCCCGTAAAACCGTTCGCTGTCTCCTGCTCCCCGGTCTAAGAAACCTGTCTCTGCAGACCGTCCAGCTCCCACCAAAGTCCCCCTGAGCATTTTTCTGGGGTCTCACGGCTGCCCCGGAACTCCCCGCTATTGTTCTTGTCCTGATTTCCTGCAGTGGGAGAACCACTCCCTGGCCCCCCCATCCCAACCACTGAAAGGTCAAGGGAACTGTTCCCTCTTTTCCCCGGGAGTCAGATAAGCAGACAGATCCCCAGACAGTCACCACCTGTCCTCCCTCCCACCCCAGGACCCTTCTCTCCAGCTCTGGGTTTTCCACCCAGGCATCGGGGCCTCTGATCAATCCATTCCACTCCAAGCTGTTTCTCTCCATGGCAATTGATCCCGCCAGCCGTGAGGGATTAAATTTGCTGTTGTCAGAGCTGCCGGGGTAGTTCTGGCCTAGGTGGCTGTACCAGGGCCAGAAGAAGCCTATTTTTCAGGCCGGCAGGCTGGAGAGAACCCACACGGCAGTGCTGGGTTCCCCTCTGAATTTCCCCCCAGCCACCTGGCAGGCTATTGTGAGGATACCCCGCTGTGTGGAGCCGCCTTGAGACTGTAAACCCTAGAAGCTGAGCTGTGTCGCAGTCGCCCCGCGTAGATTCCGGCGCTATGGAGAAGAACCCTGAAGCTCTTCCCACCCCTGCAGCCCACTCAGGACCGGCCAGGGAGGCAGACGGGGTCCCCGGAGCCTGACATCCCCTCCCGGGACGAGGCTTGGCTGCTGTGCCTGGTAGGAAAAGCGAGGCCCTGTGAAGTGTGCACAGACTCCCTCTGTGTGAACACTGTGCCTCCTTGTGAGGCTTCCCGACCCACACATCTGCTGCCCTGCACACAACGGGGCCGTGTTCCCACCCCGGGAGGGACCCTGCTCCTGCCGCCAGCACTGGGAGGGCGGGTGGGGGAGAGAGGAGGAGCCTGATGGCCAGATCCTGCCGTGTACCCAAGACACCACATCTCACCGGGGCTCCCGCTTTGGGAGATCTTCCACGTGCCGGCCACCATCTAGGGGCTGGGGGCAGCCGGAGAGGCAGAAACACTTCCCTCGTGGCGTTCACCTTCAGATAATAGACAAGTAAGGAAGACATCCTTGTCAGGGGGTGCTGAGTAGCTGAGTACATGGAAAAGCGTTGATCAGGGGAGACTGACGTAGGGTGGCAGCAGGAATGGGACCGGTGAGCAGAGACCCAAAAGGGGTGGTGGTGGGGGTGGTCTTTCGAGGGGTCCAGTGCCCAGCAGTGAGCGGGTGCTCAGTGTACATTTGGACCATCAGTGAAGTACAGGCTGTGTTGAGTGACCCGGGGGACGACTGGGAGGCGGGACTGCCTCACCCTGGCGCCCCACCTTGGCTCAGCCACGCACTGCTGGCTCCTGCTGCGGACGGCTTCCTCCCTGCCTCCTCCCTGCTCGGAGGAAAGGGCTGCCCGCCCCACCACTCCCCTCCCTTGCTGGGCCCTAGCCAGCCTGTCCCTTTAGGGCGCGTCTCTGCCTCTGCTGTCCAGCTGCAGACCCCAGGAGGAGAAAGCACTGGCCTTCAGGAGGGAGAGCAGTTACTGTGGGTGCCCCTTCAGCTTGCTCTGACTTGGGGTTGCGTCTCTGCATCCACAGCTTCCTCCTGGGCCTGTTCAGCATGTGTCGCTTCGGCTCTGCTTTTGCTCCGAATCTTCCGGATCAGGCTAGACCAGGTGGCAGTCATCAGAAGAGCCAGCTCAGGTGTCAGGGCAGCTGGGGGATGGAGTTACACACCCCCAGAGACCGGACACTCCCGGTTTATGAGCTGGCAGCTGCATGCTGCTGGGGGAGGCGTGGCCCCACGCCCTTGCCCTGTGCACGGCCACCCCTGCCTGCCCCTTCCCAGCTCTGTGCCCGTATGGGAGGGAGGAGCCTGGGACGCTGTATGGCAGAGTCGCTAAGGACACAACAGGCAGCCGGACCTGGCTTTGTCCTTAGTAGCTGTACAGACAGGACACCTAACCTCTCTATACTTCAGTTTTCTCATCAGGAAGATGGGCTCATGCCCACTTCCTACGGCTGTTGCTGGAGGTGTCGCCTGTTTCCGGAACAGTGTAATCACCCAGGAGACGGCAGTTGGCGATCATCAGTGTCGCCACCACTGTGGTGGACAGAGTTCTGCCTGGGTGGGGTGTGGTGGTTATGTGGGGCCGGGAGAAGTAGGGGCTGGGCTCGACTTCTCTCCCGGCGGCTGCTCAGTGATGCTTGTTGAACAAAGCCAGGCGCTGAGGCCTCAGGGAGGCTGTGCTGGCGGAGGTTGGGCACACAGATGGCCAAGGGAGCCTTCCAGGTCTGGCTCGCCACAGCTTTGGGAATAAGAGAAGCCAGAGCCTGTCTGGGTTTCCGTTGGGACCCTGGGACGGGACACCAGGAGAGTGGCCCCTGAGGGGCCTGGTGTGGGGTCGGCACTCCTGCGTCCCGTGAGCGGGGTCACAGTGGGCTCTGTGGGGGGGGGGCGGGGGCTGGGCCGGTTTCAGCAGCTGCGTGCCTGATGGGAGAGGCCTGCCTCTGCTCCTGTGGGGTTGCTTTTCTTACCGACAGAGGAAATCTCACAGCCTTGCCAAGTAGGCCCAAAGTCGGTTCGTGGTGGACGTGTGCAGGGGTGAACCGCCTCCTGGCCAGGCTGGGCAGTTACGCTGTGAGGATGCTGGAGGTGGATGGTGTGGCGGCCTCTGGGCTAAGAGGAAAGCAAGTGTCGGGGCTGCCCTGTGGGGCTCCCTCTGCCCCGTCCCCTCCCCACTCCTGTCTGAGTCAGGCCACCACACAAACGCGTCCTATTGACAAGGCCTTGACCTGCCGGCATGGGTCCCGGGCTGCAGGGTGAGGGCACAGGGCAGCCCCAACCCTTGCTCAGCCACTGCAGATCCTGCATGGCCTGGGGGGCAGGCTGCCGTGAGCCCTGGGGAAGGACCAGTGGTGGACGGAAGGATCGCGTCTGTAGGTTTGCCGGGCACCTGCCTGTCGCTCCCACCAGGGGACATAGGCGGCTCTTCTCCAGCCACAAACATTGATGTCCCCAGCTCAGTGCTGGGCAGCTGGACAGAGGCCTGTAGAACCTGCCTGCAGGTAGAGGAATAAAACATCCCCTCGAGGAAAGCTGGGACCGGCGTTAAGTGCTGGGGCCCTTTGCTGAGGGAGCAGTCCCATCCAGGAGGCCTCGGGCTGTGGAGGCTCTGCCCTAAGGGGGAGGAGACAGGACCCCAGCAGGTGGACATGGGTGAGGACCTCTGCCCACAAGTGACATGGCTGCTTGCTCAGTGCCCGAGTGGCAGCAGCAGGTATGCTGAGCGGATCCCCCCACTTCCCACCGCCTCCAGTAGGGGCCACGGTCACCATCTGCTTCAGTGAGGGTAGGCACCGAGTCAGGACTTGTCCCCATCCAGGAGGGAGGCGGCCCGCGTGGCAGACGGGCCACAGGACCTGGGTTTGTCCCGTGTTTCCGTGTAGTGGCCGTGTGGCCTTGCCCCAGAGTAATGTGGGTGGGGGGTGACACACGTGTCTTCACGAGGGCTCAGGAGGGATAGGGCGGAGGATGCCACGTTGTTGCAAGTGGCCGCTCCCGCTGGGGCCCAGGGGGCCTCCCCTTCTGGGGTGAGCTAAGCACACACAGGTGTCTGCCCAGAGGTGGCGTCCTGCAGCTACCAGCCAGCCTCTGTCCTTATATCCTAGCCCCTAGAAGGCTCCCAGGGGCTTTTTGGCATCGGGTACTAACTCACTTTGAGCTGTACGAGTCAAGTAAAAGAAAAGTCTTCAGAGCTCTGGTTCACGCAGGTTGAGAGAACTTCCTTTTCCTCTGCGTCTCTACACCTTCCTTTGGCTGACGGGAAGAATCCATCCTGTGTCTTCTGGAGAAGTCTGCCTGGTGAGTTTCTGAACTCTGCCTCCTCTGTTCCCTCCCAGGCCATCAGCATCAGCAAAGCCATCAACACCCAGGAGGCCCCTGTGAAGGAGAAGCACGCCCGGCGTATCCTTCCCTTCCCTGCTTCGGGCAGGCCGGCCGCTGTCCCTCTTGGTGTCTGGGGGGAGGCAGGGAGAGTGAGAGGAGGGTGTGGGCCTGCCCTGCGTTATCTCTGACTGTGGACTTGGTGGGAAGTGAATTGGGGGGCTGGCCACCAGAGCTTTGTCAAGCGTGCCCTCGACAAGACAGAGGCCCGAGAAGGCGCATGCTCGTGTGGCCCCGGGCCAGCCGGGTCTCCTGCCTTGCTCTGCTGCTTTTACATTCTCAGTCCCATCTGGGCAACACCATCTATAGTCTTGGGCTGTCGGTCCCGGTTAAATCTGTGAGGATTGACCTTGGCAGAAAACCATCGCTTTCGGCGAACTCCTGCAGACGTGGTGGGAGAGGGGTGTCGGGAGAAGGTGCTGGGTGGCTGTGGGTGAGGGGCCAGCCTTCTCCCTGTGTCACTCAGCTGCACTCGCTGAGCACCCCAGCCTTCCCTACACTTGAGTCTCTGCCTCTTGCACTTGGCCTTGACCCTGGTAGGCATCATTCTGGGCACTCACCACGAGAAGGGGGCCTTCACCTTCTGGTCCTACGCCATTGGTCTGCCCCTTCCCAGCAGCTCTATCCTCAGCTGGAAGTTCTGCCACGTGCTCCACAAGGTCCTCCGAGATGGGCACCCGAATGTGAGTCACCACTGTCCGCTGGTGCTGACAGGGGCGGGGCTCTCGGGCCCTCCACCTGCTGCTGCCTGAGCAGGCCAGCACTCCAGGGAGGCAGAGCAGTGTCCCTGTCCCCACCCCTCCCTGCCCTCGGCGTGCCAGCCAGCATGGGCGGTGCATATGCTGGGACCCCGCCTGCGTGAGTCCGGGTTCTTCATACCTGCCCCCCCCCCCCCCCCCCCCCCGCTGCCGCTGCAGGTGCTACATGACTGCCAACGCCATCGGAGCAACATTCGGGAGATCGGAGATCTGTGGGTAAGTGCAGGGAGCAAGCAAGGCGGCCTTAGCACCTTGCGGAGGGAATCGTCCAGAAAGCCCAGCCACGGTCCCGCTTGGTGTCCTGACCCCCAGCTCGTGGGGCCGAGTGAATGGGAGCTCCCTGCAGATGGGCGTCTTTTCCCTCCTTTCCCTCAGAGTAGAAGTCACAATGTTATCTGGGGAGACATTGGGGGCAGATGGACGTCAGTTAATGAAACCTCAGCCTTGCTTTTAAGGTCTTGTCTGGGAAGCTCCAAACGCATAACTAACGGGCCCCCTAGCTCCAGAAACTCAGCAGCCCTGTGGTCCCTGTGAGCTGGGAAATGTGGCGACACCTCAGTCTGAGTGTCTGACTGGCGGTTACAGCCAATGTGAGGGGTACGGACTCCTTGCCCGCCACCACCCACCCCCCCTGACTGGGGCTGCTTTAGAATCTCAGGATTGGAAACTGGGTTCAAAAAACTTCCAGAAGATTCTTATCCATAATAAAGGTTGGAAGCCCCAAAAGCTTGTATTCTAGATCTACTCTAAGACCTCAGGGAATATGGGGGTGGGGACAGGACCTCTGGCCTTATTTGTCACCTGGGAGTACTGTTGGGACCTCATGGGGTAGGCCGGGGTCAGGGCAGGCCTCAGAGCTGGGCTGTAGAGGGAGGCCCTGCTGGCGTAGACACGAGCTGCCGTGTCTCACAGATGTCCCTTGAAGTCAAGAAAATAGTGCCCGTGGTGGTGTTTGCGGACACAGGCCCAGTTGGCGTGCTCGCAGGGGCCACGGTGTTTGGAGGTGACCGGGGAGGCAGCTGGGAGGATGTGTACACGGACCCGGCAGAATGTGCCTCCTCGGCTGCCACCAGCATTTTAATGAAGCGTCCCAACTCTGAGCTGGCCTGTTGCCCTGGACAAAGAGCCTTCTTCTCGCAAGAGTTTCTTTGGCAAGAAGGACTAGGAGTAAAATTAAAAAAAAAAAACAAACAAACAACAAAGAGCCGTAGACAAAGCGTAGGGCTGGCGGAGGCCCTTAGGAGGGATGCGTTGGCGGCCTCTGGAGGGCTGAGCAGTATTTGTGCGTGAACGTCTGTCCGTGTGGCGGGTGGGGGAAGGACACTCAGCTGGCGTCCTGCACCTTCCCACCTCTGCTGTCTCGTTGGCCCCAAAGCGTGAACAGGTCCTGTAGGATTTGTGGGCATGTTCCTGGGGTGGGAGACCCTCATCCCAGCGCTCCTCTCTCCACAGGGACATTTGCATGACCGCTACGGACAGCTGGTGAATGTTTATACCAAACTCTTGCTGACCAAAATCTCCTTCCACCTCAAGGTAGTTTCCTCGGGCGTCATGGGGCTGGGGGTGGAGGACCCTGGGCTTTTCTCTCTGTGATATCCTGGGAAGCCGGGTGGTGGCATCTACTGTGTCCCAACCTTGACCTGAGGGGAAACCAGAGGTGCCCAGGGTGCCTTGAGAGTCAGGGCAACTTGAGACGTTTTCCTCTAATGCCGGGGGGAGTGTCTGCTTTGCCCTTGGCTCCAGGCAGCCTCTTGCCCTGGCTGGACATCCCCTCCTCCCTGTCCCCCATGTGTCCCGTCACCTGCAGCCCCCTCAGCCAGTGCCTGGGGCAGATGGGGGCATCCTCAGCATCTCCTCCTTTCCTCAGAAGCTAGAACCCGTTCTGGGCCGGGGCCAGCATGGGCCTCAGCTGAGTGGGGGTGTCCTCTCCACAGCACCCCCAGTTTCCTGCGGGCCTGGAAGTGACGGACGAAGTGTTGGAGAAAACTGCTGGGACCGACGTCAACAACATGTGAGTCCCTCAGGACAGTGTGGCTGCCTGGCGCCACCTCCTTCTCCCTCAGTTTCCCCGGTGGCTCCCTCAGCGTTCCACACTCTGGGTCCATGAGGCCAGGTGCTCATCAGCGGCTGGCTGGGGCAGAGGGTCCCGTTCCCAGGAAATGAGGCTGAAGTTCAAGGGCTGGGGTTGATTTGGAATCTGGCCTCTTTGGCTGAAAGATGGCTGTCCGGCGCAGAGGCTCTTGGATGAACCGTGTTCCCTCTTCCCGCCTGGGGGGCGGGTCTCGTGCGGTGAGTCCCCTGCCCCTCCGCTCAGCCCTCCGCCTTCCCCTTGTAGCTTCCAGCTCACCGTGGAGATGTTTGATTACATGGACTGTGAGCTGAGGCTTTCTGAATCAGGTAAGCCAAGCAAGGAGGAGGCCCGGCCCCCCTGGGTCCTGCATGGTTCCTCAGGGCCCAGAGCCGGATGAGAAGTTAGCCCCACCAGCTTATTCTGCCCCCGGTGTCCATGCCCCTGCTAGGAGGGGGTGAGGGGGCCTCCAGGTGCCCCCAGGACATGGGGAGAGGTGTCCACTGCTCCTGCAGGGCGCCAGGCCTCAGAGGTGTCCAGGCAGCGGCGCCCCCTCCTGACTCGGCTCCCCCTGCGTCGGGCATCTGCAGAGCCCTCCCAGGAGAGAGTTGGTTTGGGTCATCTTGCGTGTTTCCTGCTGTAAAAGTCCTGTGAGTCATGGACTTCACAGCCCAGGGACCCAGCAGCTGCTGGACAGGAAATCTCAGAGGGCTTGCGCTCTCGGGGCCGCAGAGGGGATTGTTCTGGGCGGCAGCTTCGGGATGTCTTGTTGGGTGACTCAGTGCTCTTTGTAGGAGAACGAATAGCAAATGCCTTTTTAAGGGAAAACCGGGATTTGAGAGAGGTGGGTCTGGGCAGCCTCCTGGCACTCCTGGATCTGGACTCTGAGCTGTACCCAGAGGAGCCCAGACCCCACTGGGGAGCGTGGCCGCCGGCCTGTGACTGGCAGGGACGAGACGTGCTTCTCACAGCGGCCCCCACGAGGGAAGATAGAGAAAACCCACAGTTGGGCGCCCCACCCCTTGCAACACTCACCTCTTGATGAAGCACAAAGAAGGGGCAGCCTAGCGGTCCACAGGCCGGCGTCTCCCTGGAGAACCATCCTGAATGCCCCTCAGTGGAGAAATGGTTTTGCCTCGTATCAAACCCCAAATAGTATTTTATGTGTGTTTCAGTTCTTATAGGAAGATGTACTTGATGTGACACGTAATTGAATGTTAAGATTTAGAGGGTGAAGGACCATGCTTAGCTGCGTCTTGCTCCTCCTGGGCTTGGAGGTTTGCAAACGGTCCCACCCTAGGCCAGGTGAGGACAGGGCCCCAGGGCTTGTCCTGGCATCTGTGTCGTGCATGGGCCACCCTGGCGTGCGGTCTGCCCGTTGTCATTTCTCTCTGTGCCCTAGATAAGAGGCCGGCTATGGTGGGGGCAGCCTCGTGTTTGTCCCTGGCCCTCCTACTTGGCTGATCTCACGAAAGGCTTGATTGTCAGGGACAGGGGAGATTGACCCTGGGTGGAAGTGAGGTTTTGGGGTCACTTGGGGCTTTCAGAACCAGGTCCCGATCTGGCTGCCATGTGGCTCTCATCACAGTTGTAAGATGAGGCACTTGGCTACACTGCTTTGAGCCTCCTTCTTCCCTCGAAGACTGAGGATGAGCTCGAGGCCCACGGGTACAGGACCTTCGAAGTCACCCTGTCCCTCCAGCCCCTCATTCCGGGTGCACTGCGTGGTGGCTCTTGGAAACCCTTGCTGAGCTGACCTGTATTCTCTTTGCCCCGACCCTGCTGTTGCCCTAGTTTGTGAGGGCTCTCGGGTCCATCTGGGGCAGCCAAAGCACAGGGGCTCCTGTCCTAGCAGTTTGGAGCATGTTTGTGTCCGAGGACCTGGGACAGAGTTGTCCAGGCCTGGCTAGAACCAGCAAGGCAGGTCCCCAGGCCGCTGCCTCCCAGGGTTGCTCTGCCGATGCCCCGAGATGAGGGCGTGGGGCCCACCCTCTGCACTGTTCTCAGGAGCCTGTCACCGAGGCCACATCCCAGCTTCCCATGCGCATGCTGCTCCCTCCACCTCTGTTTGCAGTTTTCCGGCAGCTCAACACAGCCATCGCTGTGTCCCAGATGTCCTCGGGCCAGTGCCGCCTGGCTCCCCTCATCCAGGTCATCCAGGACTGCAGCCACCTCTACCATTACACAGTCAAGCTCATGTTCAAGCTGCACGCCTGTAAGTCCCCCCGGCCCCCTGCCGCCCTGCCTCGGGCCCCCTGAGGTTCAGCCGGAGCCACAGAGGGCCGTGTTTAGGTGGCTTACGTTGACAGATATTGGCTGTATCAGAAATGAAGATCAAGACATTTAAAAAAGTTATTTTTAAAAAAATGTTTATTTTTGAGAGGTGGGGGGAGGGGGAGAGACAGAGAGAGAGAAAATCCCAAGCAGGCTCTGTCCACGCTGTCTGCACAGAGCCCGATGGGCTCGAACCCATGAACCGCGAGATCATGACCTGAGCTGAAGACGGACGCTTAACCGACTGCGCCACCCAGGCGCCCCTAAAAAATACTTCTCAGTTAAATGTGACGTAGTACACTAGCCTTAACATAACCACCACAGTTGTGGTGGAAAAGCACTGTTCTCCAACACAAGGGTCTAGTGAGAAGAGGGGTGTGGTTTTACATGTATGCAGTTCTCTGAAATCCCTGGTCTTGAAGGAGGGATTGCCCTCTGAGGGCAGCCCACTGGGGCGCCTCGCATCCCACAGGCTGGCGTGACACATCCAAAGAGGCGCACGTCACTTGCTCCCCGTTCACAGAGGGTTTGGCCCCGGTCGACCCTCTGAAGAGGTCTTGGTCCCCACGCCCCACCCTGAGAACCAGGGGCCTGGGGTGAATGAGCTGTTGCAATGCTATCAGCCCAAGCTGGAGTCCAGAAGCGATTTCACAGCGCCCCCTACAGGCATGCGCCGATCGGGCTTGCTGTGGTCAAGATGCTGACTTTGGAGCGCCCACCCCCCCACCCTTCACCTCACTCTCCCAGTTGGTGGGGGGCCTGGCCAGGCAGCAGGTGCTGTCCCCTCTACGATGGTTTCTAGAATGTGGTGGAGCAGAGTGGGAACGGGAGGGAGGGAAGGTTAAGTCTTTGCAAGTCACAGGGCAGGGGGCAGAGGGGAAGTCCTGTCCAACGTCCCTGCCCTCAGGTCTCCCAGCTGACACCCTGCAAGGCCACAGGGACCGGTTCCACGAGCAGTTTCACAGGTATGGCCCGGGCAGGGAGGAGGCTCTGCGGCCTGGTGAGCTGGGCTTCTGTCCAGGTCCGGCCCCTCTGTGACCTCCCCTCATCTGCCTCTGCAGCCTCAGAAATTTCTTCCGGAGAGCCTCTGACATGCTCTACTTCAAGCGGCTCATCCAGATCCCCCGGCTGCCTGAGGTACCTGTCATATTCCCCAGGCTGCCCCTGGGCTGCAGCCTTGTTCCTACTCTGGGCACGTGGGGGACCCCGGGTGCCTGCTGGGGCCCCACTTGGGCGCTGGGGACGACTGAGAGGGTCTTTCCCCGGGCCGTGAGCAGCTCCCTCATTGCCCCTCCCCCAGGGACCTCCCAACTTCCTGCGGGCCTCAGCGCTGGCCGAACACATCAAGCCTGTGGTGGTGATCCCCGAGGAGGCCCCTGAGGACGAGGAGCCCGAGAACCTCATTGAGATCAGCACGGGGCCCCCAGCCGGGGAACCAGCGGTGAGGTTCCCCCTTTTGGTCGGGTGTCCTTCTGCCCGCGCCCTCCCCTGGCCTGCAGGGCCCGGGGTCGTGGCCCTGGGTCACCGTGCTTGTGTGGCAGGTGGTGGCCGACCTCTTTGAGCAGACGTTCGGACCCCCCAATGGCTCCTTGAAGGATGACAGGTGAGGCGAGGTGAGGGCCGGGGGCCGCCTGTGGCGGGGACTGCGCGGTGGTCAGGACTGACCTTGAAGACCATCTGTCCCCAGGGACGTGCAGATCGAGACCCTGAAGAGGGAGGTGGAGACGCTCCGCGCAGAGCTGGAGAAGATCAGGCTGGAGGTGAGGGCGGGGTCGTGGGGCCGGGCTGTGTGGCGCACCCCCACCGACGCACACGCGCGTGGGGTTCCCACACCACCGTCCTCGGGCCGCACAGGCCCAGCGCTACGTCTCGCAGCTGAAGGGCCAGGTGAACGCGCTGGAGGCCGAGCTGGAGGAGCAGCGGAAGCAGAAGCAGAAGGCGCTGGTGGACAACGAGCAACTGCGCCACGAGCTGACCCAGCTGCGGGCCGCCCAGCGGGAAGGCGAGCGGAACCAGGGCCTGCGCGAGGAGGCCGAGAGTGCGTGAGCGGCGCGGGGCCGGGGCGGGGGGCGGCCGGCGGGCGGGCGGGCAGCTGGGGACCACCGCCTCCCCTGCCCCCTGCAGAGAGGGCCAGCGCCACCGAGGCGCGCTACCAGAAGCTCAAGGAGAAGCACAGCGAGCTCATCAGCACACACGCCGAGCTGCTCAGGAAGGTAGGTGGAGGCACGGGCATGACGGGCGGACGCCGAGTGGGGCCCCCTGGCGGTGGCGGAGCGTGAGCCTGTGCCTCACCTGCGCAGAACGCGGACACGGCCAAGCAGCTGACGGTGACCCAGCAGAGCCAGGAGGAGGTGGCGCGGGTGAAGGAGCAGCTGGCCTTCCAGATGGAGCAAGAGAGACGGGAGTCCGAGCTGAAGGTGCGTCCCGGGCATGTGTGGGCCCCCGTGGCCCCGACTCTGGTGTCTCTTCCCCCACCTCCACCCTGCCCGCCGTGACACGCTGTCCTGTCCCAGCTGGAGGAGCAGACTGACCTGCTGGAGAAGCTCAAGAGGGAGCTGGAGGCCAAGGCGGGAGAGCTGGTGCGCACGCGGGAGGCCCTGAACCGCACGGAGCAGGTATGGCCGCTGCACGTGGGGTGGCCTCCGGGAGCCGGCCGGGCAGGAGTTAGGGTCCTCTTTCCCGTGAGCAGGGCCATGCCCGGATGCCAGTAGCTTGGTTCAGTCCTGGGGTGCAGCTCTGACCCAGGGGACACGGGAAGGGGGCCCTGGCCTTCGGGAAGTTCTCTAAGGGGAGATTAAGGAGAACGTGGCTCTCGGGGGTGGTGCGTGAACCTGGGTGGGGACGGGGTGCGGGCAAGGCCACCCTGCTCACGTGCCGGGTGTTTGCAGAGCGGCTCGGAGCTGAGCTCCAGGCTGGACGCACTGAGCGCAGAGAAGGCCGAGCTGAGCAGTGCGGTGCAGCGACAGGAGGCGGACCTGCTGGCGGCCCAGGGCCTGGTGCGGGAGAAGGAGGCGGCGTTGAGCCAGGAGCAGCAGCGTGGCTCTCGGGAGACGGCTGAGCTGCAGAGGCAGCTGGCGGACAAGGTGACGCCCCGGCCCCCCCCTCCCCCACCACAGCAACAGCTGCGCCGAGACCCGGCCTGCTTCCCGATCGACCGAAGGGTTGCGCGTCCGCCCTGTACTTCCAGAATATTTTTACCACTCCAAAAAGAAACTCTTCACCCAGGAAGGAGTTAATCCCCACGCCCCTCTGACAGCCCCAGCCCCTGGCAACCTCTCCCCTCTGGATCGACCTATTGCAGACGTTGCAGGTGGACGGGACCTCACGATAGGACTGGTTTCTCTCACCGAGCAGTGTTGGCCGGGTTCATCCGAGTGTCATGGCCCAGTAGTGTCCCACGACCAGAATGCATTGTGTGTACTTGTTCATCAGTTGGTGGGTGTTTTCACTTTGGCAGTTGGGGGTAACGCCACGAACCAGAGGGGCTGTGCCGTTTCTGTTCCTGCCAGGAACGTACGCAGTTGTCCATTTCTGGGGAACCTTTTTTTTTTTTTTAAGTTTATTTTGAGAAAAAGCGAACCAGCCGGGGTGGAGGGGCAGAGAAACAGAGGACAGAGGGTCTGAGGCAGGCTCTGTGGGGCTCGAACTCACGAACTGTGAGATCACGACCTGAGCCAAAGTCAGACAAACACTTAACCACTGCCCCAATTTCCCTACAACCTTAACAGCACTTGTTACTATCTGGTCGTTTTAGCCACCCTAGTGGGGGTGAGGTGGTATCTCATTGTGGTTTTTGTCTTGCATTTCCCTAAGGGTTTATGGTGTTGAATGTCTTTTGTGTGTGTTCATTGCCTTTTGTGTATTTGGGGAGAAATGTTTGTTCAGATCTCTTGTCTGCTTTTTAACTTGGTTGTCTTTTTTTTTTTTGGAGATAGGGTGGGGGAGGGGCAGAGGGGGGTGGACAGAGGATCCAAAGCAGGCTCTTTGCTGACAGCAGAGAGCCCAACGCGGAGCTCGAATTCACGAACTGTGAGATCGTGACCCGAGCCAAAGTTGGACGCTCAACTGACTGAGCCGCCCAGGCGCCCCATCGGTTGTCTTGTTATTGCCAAGCTGCCCGCTGGCTCGTGATGGAGCAGTCCAAGCAGGGGGGCGGTGCGGGGCCTCTCCTCAGACCTCCCTCCCCAGCGAGGGTCCCAGCTGACCGCCTGCCTGGCTGCCCCGGCGCTGACCCCCGGTTGGGATGTCCAAGCCGCCTCTCCCCTTCCCCCCAGGAGTCTCAGGAGCAAGAACTGCGGCGGAGGCTCGTGGACGAGCAGTTTGCAGTGCTCCGGGCCACTGCCACCGAGGCCCAGCGCATCCTGCGGGACGCCGTGGCCAAGCTGGATGACCCCCTGCACCTGCGCTGCACCAGCTCGCCGGGTAGGGCCTTTCCTTCCCTGCCCGGTGGGGTGAGAGGAGGGGCGGAAGGCGATGAGGCCTCAGGCAGGCTCCGCCCCTGACCGCCTCTCCCTGTGCCCGCAGACTACTTGGTGAGCAGGGCCCAGGCAGCCCTGGACGCCGTGAGCGCCCTGGAGAAGGGCCATGCCCAGTACCTGGTGTCCGGGTCAGGTGAGCACGGCGGCGGGGTGCCCATTCCGCCGGCCGTGGCTGCCTCCTGCCACTGGGGAGCTTCCCAGAGCCGTGCCCCCTGCACACGCCCCCCGGGAGCCCATTCCTGCCTGCCGGGGAGCCTGGGATCACCCAGACCTAGCTTTGTTCCCGGCTTGGCTGCTGTCTAGCCGCTTGACGTGGTGTAGGCTCTTCTTCCCTGTGACCTTCCTCTTCTCCCCCCCCCCCCCCCCCACCTCCCATCCCCCGAGCCTGCTTCTTCTCTGGGCCCTGGTGCCCGTTAGGCTTGTGGGCAGAGGACGTGAGCAGCCTGCCCGGCCTCGCCCTGTGGCAGTGGCGTGAGGGTTCCGTTTCTCCTCCCCCCACAGACGTCTCTGTGCTGGTGGCAGCCCTGACCCACTTCTCCCACGTGGCCGCAGACACCATCGTCAACGGCGGTGCCACCTCCCACCTGGCACCCACCGACCCTGCCGACCGTAAGTGGGCCCCGGGCTTGACTCCCACCTGGGGCCCGTGTGGACCCAGGGAAGGCGGGGGCCTACACACCGGTCCTGGCGTCGGACCTGGCGCGGGGGCATCTTCCGGGGCTCCCGGGTGCCGGCCCCTGACGGACCTCTCCCCGCCCAGGGCTGATCGACACGTGCCGGGAGTGCGGGGCCCGGGCTCTGGAGCTCATGGGGCAGCTGCAGCAGCAGCAGACCCTGCAGCAGGCCCAGCCCGGCCTGGTGCGGACCCCGCTGCAGGGCATCCTTCAGCTGGGCCAGGTGAGGTGTGCGGCCGCGGCGCCGGGTGGGGGTCCGCAGGGGTGAGGACGCGGGGGTGAGGCTCCGGGCCCCAACTTCCCCACACCCGCCTTACTTCGGGCCGAACCGGTGCTCATGTGTGGCGCTGGCAGCTGGAGGACACGGGGCAGGGACAGAGCGCCGCTCCAGCCTCTCCTAGGCTCCCCGGGGTTGCTGGGACTCCAGTCCGCCCCGCCTGACTCCTAAATGCCTCTTCCCCAGGAGCTGAAGCCCAAGAGCCTGGACGTGCGTCAGGAGGAGCTCGGGGCCGTGGTGGACAAGGAGATGGCGGCCACGTCCGCGGCCATCGAAGACGCCGTGCGGAGGATCGAGGTGAGGCCTGGGGTGCGGGGGCTCCCCTGGTTTCTGCAGGAGCCCCGGGGGCTGCGCTGGGCTGAGTGCAGGCTCTGCCCGCCTCTGTGCTCCCGTGCACGGGGCGGACGGCTCCGTGGCCGTTTGGGGGGCGGGGGGCTGGTCCGGCACCGCATCCCCCTTCCTCTCACACCGCCCTCTCAGCCCGCTGACCTCTGTCACTGGCTGTAGGACATGATGAACCAGGCCCGCCATGCCAGCTCCGGGGTGAAGCTAGAGGTGAACGAGAGGTGAGCCCCACTTCACCACTCCCGAGCCCCCAGACCCCGGGGTGTTCTGTCCTGCCTGCCTAGCTCTCCGCAAGGGACCGGGAACAAGTGCAGCCCGGCCTGCTGGACAGCTGTGTCGGGCCCCGTGGTGGCCCACGCGGAGGGCAGGTTCTCCAGGGTCACGCTGTAGATTCCTCTCTCTCTCTTTCTCTCTCTCTCCCGCCCCTGCACCTCCCTGCTTGCCTCAGGATCCTCAATTCGTGCACAGACCTGATGAAGGTGAGTGGCTGACTGCGACCCCAGGGTGGGCTGCGTGCCTGGGAAGACCACCCCGAGAGTGACACGTGTTTTGGTCTCGGCAGGCCATCCGGCTCTTGGTGACGACGTCCACCAGCCTGCAGAAGGAAATCGTGGAGGGCGGCAGGGTGAGCGGGCCCGATTCCCGAAGGGGGCATGAGCTCAGAGCCCTCCGGATCACTCCACCCTGGGCTTCAGCTGACCTCAGGGCTCCTTCAGGCACGAGCTTCCCGGAGCGTGCAGTGATCCGACACCCTCCCCCCACCCAGTGATGCGCACGGTGCGCCCGGGGTTCACGCCTGAATCCGCCGCGGCCCAGGGACGTACCCTCGTGGCTGAGGTGAAGGCAGAGGGGCCCCACGTGGGGCTCCGTTTCCACCTGCACCGTCACTGACTGGTCCCCCCCCCGCCCTGCCTTGCCCTCCTGTTGTCGCTAGGGGGCAGCCACGCAGCAGGAATTTTATGCCAAGAACTCCAGGTGGACCGAAGGCCTCATCTCCGCCTCCAAGGCCGTGGGCTGGGGAGCCACGCAGCTGGTGTATGTCGCCCCAGGTGGGGGGCGGCAGGGTGTTCGGTGCGCAGGGTCTGGGCAGGGAGCATGGAGGCAGCCCGGGGCCACGAGAGTCGGAGACCCAGGCCCCACCCGGCTCTGCCCGCAGGGAGTCGGCCGACAGGGTGGTGCTCCACACGGGCAAGTACGAAGAGCTCATCGTCTGTTCGCACGAGATCGCAGCCAGCACGGCCCAGCTGGTGGCGGCCTCCAAGGTGAGGCTTCACGCGCAGCGGCCTCTCAGGTCTGGGCTGTGGCAGACGGGCCCCACGTGCTAGGGGTGAGGCTGACCCGCCCCCGCGCCCCCCCCAGGTGAAGGCAGACAAACACAGCCCGCACCTGAGCCGCCTGCAGGAGTGCTCCCGCACCGTCAACGAGATGGCCGCCAACGTGGTGGCCTCCACCAGATCAGGCCAGGAGCAGATCGAAGAAAGAGGTGAGCCCGGGCCCTGGCCGCAGCCGGGGTGGGGGCGGGCGCAGAGGCACTAACCCTGTCCCGTTCTGGCCACAGACACCATGGACTTCTCCGGCCTGTCCCTCATCAAGCTGAAGAAGCAGGAGATGGAGACCCAGGTGGGTGCCTACGGCTGGCCTCCGTGCCTCCCGCTCCTCCTCGAGGGCCCAGCTCTGGGAGGGCGGGCAGGGTGGGCCACACGGCCGTGCTGAGCGGGCACGTGGGGCTGCAGGTTCGTGTCCTGGAGCTGGAGAAGACGCTGGAGGCGGAGCGTATGCGGCTGGGGGAGCTGCGGAAGCAGCACTACGTGCTGGCTGGCGGCGTGGGGACACTGAGCGAGGAGGAGCCCAGCCGACCCAGTGCTGCCCCCCGTGGTGGGACCTCCAGGAAGCCACCCCTAGCCCAGAAGCCCAGTGTGGCAGCCCGGCAGGACCAGCAGGTGCTGAGCGTCGGCACTGGGGCTGGGAGGGCCCCGGGGGTGCCGTCCCTGTCTCTGCTCCCCAGTCTGCGGGACTCGGGGCAGAAATGCTGCTTCAGCAACACGGGGAGGATGGTGGGGGTGGGAAGGCTGCAGGGGGCCGAGGGGAGGTAGGGGGTGTGGGGGCCCAGCCATGTTCGCTGAGCCCCTCAACTTTGACTCCTGCAGCTGGACAAGAAGGATGGCATCTACCCGGCTCAGCTCGTGAACTACTAGGCTCCCGAGGGGGTCAGCAGGCAGGCCTGGGCCTTGGGTGGCCGCCCCATCTCGGCTGCGGAGCCTCCACGGGGTGTGGTCCCCCACCCCACAGACCGGACCAGTGTCCCCGAGGTCCCCAGCCCTCGCTGAACCCAAAGGATCAGGGGCCGGTTCTCCGTCTGCAACAGGCACTCGTGAGCGCAGCCAGGATCTAGCAGGCCCGAGCCACAACGTCTTCAGGAAACACATGGAACATTTGTAATATTCTGAGTTCAAGCTTTCCTTCGTGAGTTTGTATTCACCCTGAGAAGCAGGGCCCCAGGAGAGGGACTTTGGGTAGGACCTCCCCTGCCTTTTAAACTCAAGGTCTGAGGTTAGCCATGAACGGCCAGTCCATGCTGGCTGTGGGGGACATAGGCAAGATGTGGTAGCTACTTGTAGCTTTCACCTACTTGTAGCTTTCGGGCACTGAGTCCATGGTGACGGGGCTGGGGTGGCCTCAAGCAAAGCAGACTGCTCCAGAGCGGCCTAGCATTGCCCTTTCTCCTTGGGCCTCGCTCCAAGGCATCGGGGACGGGAGTGTGGAGGACAGGACCTTTGGGGAGATGCGGGCCCGGCGGGCACAGGTGCTGTGCGGTCACTCCGGGAGTTTGTTCCGCCGGAATCTATGGTGACCCTCCTGTGTCCTGTCCTTCATGACCCTGATCTGGCTGCTCCTGCCCTGGAGGCCCCGTTCTGCCTGTTCCCCTTTGCCGCCACCTCCCCCCCTGCCTCCTTCCCTCCCCTCCTCATGAGGTGATGGCCAGACCTCTCGAAGGCCTCCCCAGCTCAGCCACAAAAAGTCCAAGAACTAGGACGCCTACCTGCCGTCCTCCAGATCAAGGGCACCTTTGTGCCCCGCAGGAAGGGGCCGCCCGGCAGCCTGGCCGCAGCCCCGCTCCACTGTGGGCCTGCCCTGCCCCCACTGGGAGGAGGATTTGCAAGAACGTGTGTTCCTTGGGCCCCCGGGAGTGCTTGGGAGGAAAGGACCGGCAGCTCCCCCCGCCCGCAGGGTGCTCCGGTACCAGCCACGGTCTGGACACGAGCACAAGGAACCAGCTCTTCTGCTTTGCCTTTAGTCTTTCCTTGTGTTGAAGAGTCAGACTGGCAATAAAATGCACTTGGACTGTCACTGCCCTACCATGAGGGGCCGCGCCTGGGCTGTCATTTCTCCAGGGCCGGGACGTGCACCGCAGGGCAGGGACCCACTTAGTTGCTGCAGGTAACAGGGCACTTGGAACTACGGAAGAGCTTGTACAGCTGCTTCTGGTTCCGCCGGGCTCGTTTCCTGGGAAGTCTGTGACTTGCGGCCGTAGGACGGACACCTCCGTGGTGAGTCGCGGCTTGGGCCTTTCCTCCCCGGCCTCTACTGCCACCCCAAGTCCCCTGGGTTCTTGTCCACACACCCCCCCCTCCCGCTCCCCCAGCCCTGTCAGAAGCCACACTTCTTTGGGAAGGGGGAGGAGTGACCACTGAGTCCCTGCAGTTAAGAACGGCCCACACCGGGGCTTGGCGGTGGGCACGCTGACTCCTATCTGGTCTGGACCAAACCGGTGTGGCCACACACAGCCTTGTATTAAGAGAGCCTAACAGGCCTCTGGGTTCCCAAGAGCACAGCTGGCTGTGCAGACACCCGCTTTCTGCGGGGGCGGCCTTGCCTTGGCACGCTGCCCACAGCGTGCCCCCTTCCCCCGCAGGCCACCGGCATTTGTGGAACAAAGACCGTGCAGGTCAGGGCAGAGAAAGATCAACTTGGGTGGCTTCCACCGCATGTGGCCTCAGAGGAGAGTCTCACTCCCTGTGCCCGGGGTTTCCCAGAGCATGAAGTGGGGCCCTGTCCCCCTCCGGACCAGTATGCGGTGTGGGTGGGGTGAAGTGCTTTGAAAACTTCATAAACAGGGCGATGGAACCGGGGCCTGGTTCTCGTTTCTAAGGGAAACCAGCTTCAGGAAAGACTTTCAAGCAGACGACTGGCTCCACCACATGCGACCAGTGAAAACTGGCACGAGTCCACTCAGTCGAGACACAGAAAGGTTAGCTGGTTCTGAAAGCATGTCCTCAGTGAGCAAATCTTTTAACTAGAGACCCCAAACAAGAAGCCCCGCATCTGATCTCATCACGCCCCCTCCCACCGGGCCTCCCTGACGACCTCACAAGCACGGGGGTCCGGAGAAGGGAGCCAGTGTCCTCACCAAGTGTGGCTGTAAGCTCCCTCTCTGCCACAAATTCTCAAACAAGCACACGGATTTCTCCAGAAAGGCTTTCCTCCTCGTCCCGGGAAAGCCCCAGCAGTGCCGCGGGCGCATCCTCCCCGTGCAGTGATGTGCAGGGAATGGCATCCCGTAGGAGGGCTTCACGGGGCTGTTCTCCGTGCTCACCTTCCGACCAGTGCAACGAGGAAGGTCCTTCCCAGATGCCCAGGCCCTGGTACATGGTCCAACCCAGGGGGTACAGAGGGGACCGGCAGGGTCTCTCCAGCCTCAAGGGGGGAGCAGCAAGTAAGTCTGGGGTGGTGGGAGGGGTCCTCTTCTCCAGGACGAAATGTCACCCACTCAGTTCTATCACTTATTTGCAACAAGCCAAGAATGTCCGTCACTTCCCTCGGCGATGCAGTCCGTGCCGGTGACCGTGCGGTCAGGGCCAGGGCGAGACCGAGGCCAGAGGGCAACCACGGCCGCAGTGTAGCCACACTGTTGACACAGGAGCAGTGTACTACCTTTTCGTGAACACGAGTGAAGGGCAGGAGGTGGGAAACAGGAGAGCCTTTTATCCTGTCCGTGCCAGGGACCTTGGTCAAGGCAGACGCTTCAAGGATGGTGGGTGGCTTTTTAACTTCGACGCACAAGGCAGCTTCACGGTCGGAATTCTGATCAGTGATACTCTAGAACCACACACATCACGAACATCCCCGGATAAATAAAGGACAGAACTTGTTGTTAATCCTGTTTATTAAAAAGGGTCCTACAGCTTTACAACCCCAGCTCAGGCCTGGCCCTGGAGTGAGGCCAGCCCTTCACCACATCAACACCGAGCTCACACCCTTGGCTCCACCCCGTGTGGGCTTGTGGGCGTCCCCCCACCGACCTTGGGGTAGGCAGCAGAGGTACTGGGGAGGGGAGGGGCGGGGCGGGGCGGGCCCTGATCTCCAGATTCGCAAAACATGGCAGGCACGCCCATCCCATTCGGCTGTGACAGTCCAGGAGAACCATATGCTAACTGAAGACACAGGTTGGTGGCCTTGCCTCTGGCCTGCTGCGACAGACCCCGTTTGAGCACTGCCTCCAGTCTGTCACTAGGGCAGGCGAGAGCCCAGAGGGCCAGGAGGAGCCAGGGGTGTTCCCAGGGCGTCTGCCGATCCTGGTGCTGGCTTTCTCCAAAGCATGACGCCATGCTGCCGGACTCCCTCTGTCCCCCTCCGACCCTGAGGCCCAATCAGAGGCAGAGAATATTGGCTACGAGTATCCTGGTTCAAGACGGGACAGAATTCTTCCACCTGCAACACGACGACCTTGGACAAGCCCCTCTGGGAACACAGAGCCAGTAGTGAGAGCTACCCCTCGGCCTGCCCAGCCTGTGGGCCTGCGGGGGAGCCATGGACGGCCCCTCATTGGCACCAGGGGAAACTAAGGCACAGCACAGGCACCCACAGGTGTGACCATACACTGCTTGTGAGAAAGGAAATTGCATTCGCTTCTGCACCTCAATCTGTTCAAAACAAGATGTGCATTTTTATAAAGTTTCCCTGAATGGTCTTGTGTCAAAAAAGTTTTCTTTCCCAATATAAAACAGGAAAATTACAGACATAGTAAAAATACTGGGGGAAATATTTCTTCGTAGAAACCGTCAGGGGCTGGCCCGAGGCGGGGGAGAGAGGAGGAGCCGAGGACGTAGTCTGCTGTGCAAAGTCCGGCTCGGACCAATCTTCCCCGGCCCGGCTGCAACGTGCCCAGCCTCCGGACCTGGCAGGGGGCCGAGTGCAAACCCTGCATGTGGCTTCGAAGCATCCAGGTTCGGGGGGAGGGACGATTGGCCACCCCAGCCCACCGATTCAGTAAGCACCTTCCAGGCAAGCCCACCTGACAGACCCTCACCAGGGACAGTGGCGGGCAGGGCCACACAGCACTGTCTTTTGTGCACAAAGCAGGAACGATGACGCAGCTTATTAAATAAAGCTGCGACGGGAGCAACACGATTTTAAGTGGGAAGGGAGGGAGGCTTTTCCCCCCAGACTCAGGAGTCCATCAACACTATGAGACTTAGAAATCATACCGAGAACACAAACCGGTGCGGCCGCGGGGATGCCAGGCTGAGGCCCTGCACGCACAACCACGTGGGTGCAAAACCGGGGTCTACGTCTACTTACCACTGACCTACAGTTCTACAAACGGGGGCGCTGGCGCAGGGCCACGGCCCCCCGGTCCTCGCAGCCTGTGTGCGCCGAGCCCTGGCCAGCAGGTGCAGGCTCCCCGGAGGGACGGGGCCGCTCATTGGAGGATGAAGCCCGGCTGGTGTGGAGGCAGCCGGGGCGGGGGTCTCTGGGGGAGAGCGGGCGGGTACGGAGACACGAACTGTGCGGAGAATCCTTGCTGGCTGGGGAGGCCCACGCGGGGGGGCAGGGGAGGACACTGCGATCCAGGGTACGGGAAGGCCTGTCCTGAGCCCATGGCAGCGGTGAACGGTGTGGCCAAGCGTCCTGCAGGCACCGGGGGAGGCGGTGGGGGGATGCGCCGAGGTAGCACAGAGGGGGGCCCGCTGGCTTCTGAGGTAGGGTAGGGCAGGGGGACAGCGGGCACTGGCTCGGGCACCCTGGGTGGCAGCGGGGCGGGCACCGAGGCCTGTGGCAGTCTCTGTCCCTTCAGCACCAGCTCCTGGAGCTTCTCGATTTTCACTCTTCGTGTGTGGGCCAGTTTCCGCTTGCTCTGATAGACATCGATGAAGGAGTCCAGAGGAAGCTCTCCATCGAGAAACTTCTCTGCCATGTTCTGAAAGGAGGAGGAGAAACTCGTTAAAGGACGGTTCAGCCCTTGGGGAAGGAACTCCCTTCACCACCACCCCACCCAGCTTCCATCACCTGTACCCCTCCCCCTCAATCCCATCTACCACGTGCTCCACGGGGCGGGCCCTGGCTGACATCCGAGGAGCCCCCCAAGCTCCCACAGAGAGAAGGGGACAGAGGTGGGCTGGCCCTGACCACCCGCCCCACCCCACAAGCTGGACGGCCTTAGGGAGAGCCAGCCTCAGATCAAGGGGGCCTCTCAGCAGCCCTGAGCTGTGGGTTCGCCCGGCGCGGAGGAAGCCACCCTACCCACTTGCCCCCTTCCCGCTAAGCCGGCCGGAGTCCCTTCCGTCCACTGGTTGCGCCCTGACAGACACACCCCCTACAGGGGCAGCAGGACAGAGACGTGCTCACGCCCACCCGGGCCCCCACCCAAGAAACCCAGGGGTTACTCCCCCCCACCCCCCCGGTAGCCTAACTTGGCAACCTGCCACCCGCCCCAGCTTGCTACACGACACGACTTTTGACCCTGACTCATCACCTTATCACTTAGGGAGGCCCAGGCCTCCGGTGCTCGAGTGGCCGCATCTCCCAGGCTCTGCCCTGCCCGCCGATTCAGAGCCACCGGCGGCCGTGGCGCAGACTCCCCGTAGGGTGTGCACCCCTGGCCTGAGAACCAGACTCTCCTGGCCACGGAGGTGTGGCACTCGCGCCCCCTGGAAGAACTGGCCCCCCGGTCACCACGCCCCGGGGCACTGCCCCCCCCCCATCCACCCGGCACCAGCTGGCTCCTACCTCAGTGTCTTCCTCAATCTTGGCTCCTTCTGCCTGGAGAAGCGCCAACAGGGTCTCCAAGGAAGCGCTGCTCGACTGTTTATCTGCAGGAAGCAAGAGGTGTGAGAGCAGGGACAGCCAGCCACTCACACCCCCCCAGACTCCTTGCCACCCGCCTGCCAAAGAGCAAGCACTTTAACTGGAAAGGCACTGGGAGAGTCGCACGCCGAGAACTGGCTTTCCAGGAAGCTCAAAGTCAAAGCCTTAAAATCCGAGAGGAGGAGCACACAGGACAAAAGCAGGGGGAAACTGGGGGCCACGCCACTCATCCTCCTCCGCACCCCCCGTGTCCCCATCCCGACCACAGGGCGCCCTGACCCAGCAACATGACGCACCACTCGTCACCCCATGCAGATTTCCTTTGCGTGTTTGAGTGAGAACTTACACGGTACACGTAACTGAAGCGTGTGACCTGGGCTTTTACAAACGCATAAGCCCCACCTACCACCCAGATCAGGACGTAGAACCTCCACAAAGGCTCCGGGGGCCCAGTCCCAGAGCCTGCCCCGAGGCGGCCCCGCTGCGGAAGCTCGGCCTGGCTGGGAGCCTCACGTACGCAGGTCACACGCGTGGAGCCTCCCACTCGGCACCGTGTCTCTGACATCCACCGCCCGCCCCTTCCGGTGTCCACCGTGTGGACCTAACTTACTCTCCCTTCATTCTGGACACGGGAATTCAGACAGCTCCCAAATTCAGCTGCTACAAATAAAGCCACACATGGACACTCTCGTCCCCGTGGACAGACACGAAGGTCCGCCGCTGCCGGGGCGGCCCCAGGGGCAGACAGGCTGTGTCCCAGAGTGAGCACGCATTGCGTTCAGGCAGGTTTTGCCCAACAACTCTCCCCCCGAGGTGGTTTTAACCCATCTACACTCCTCCCGGCAAGGGAAGGGCTCCCGGGCAGCGCTGGATGTCACCAGGACTGGCTCTGGAGGGTGAGCAGACTGTTGCTGCACTTGCGCAGGCAGTGCGAGTCTCACCACCTCACGGAAGGGCTGCGTTTTTAACCTTTTCTTCATCTCCGCCCCCTCGAAAGCCACCTCAAGCGCTAGGACTTGACACTGAGTTCCTACCACTCTTCGTAATGAGTGTCGGTGTAAGCACATTAAAATGAAATGTTCCGGGGCGTCTGGGCGGCTCAGTCGGTTGAGCGTCCGACTTCGGCTCAGGTCGTGATCGCGCGGTTCATGAGTCTGAGCCCCGCATTGGGCTCTGGGCTGACAGCTCAGAGCCTGGAGCCTATTTCAGATTCTGTGTCTCGCTCTCTCTGTGCCCCTCCCCCTCCCCTGCTCATGCTCTGTCTCGCTCTCAAAAATGAACATTAACAAAAAAAGAAATTTTTAATGAAATGTTCCTGGGGTGCCTGGGTGGCTCAGTCAGTTAAGTGTCTGACTTTGGCTCAGGTCATGATCTCACAGTTTCGTGGGTTCAAGCCCCACTCTCTGCCCCTCCCCCGGTCACCTTTTGATTCTCTCTTAAAAATAAACATTAAAAAAAAAAGTTCCCATGATGGATATTTGTCAACACTATCTTTGAGGACCTAACTCCACAGGATAAAACGTTTGTTGAATAAGGAAGTTACCCTTTTCTGCACTGTTTGGAGAAGGTGAAATTTTGTTTAAAAAGTGGTTACGTCTCGGGGCACCGGGTGGCTCAGTTAAGCCTCCAAATTCAGCTCAGGTCATGATCTCACAGTGGGAGTTCAAGCCCTGTGTCAGGCTCTCTGTGCTGACAGGTCAGAGCTTCCAGCCTGCTTCAGATTCTTCGTCTTCCTCTCTCTGCCCCTCCTCTAATCATACGCTCTCAAAAATAAACATTAAAAAATTAATTTTTAAGTGGTTAAGTCTCTTTTCTAAATAGGTGAAATGATTCCATACGTAAACTTTTTCTTTGTGGCATTAACCATGGTCTTAATCTGAAACTTTTCCAGAATAATACTTCTTTCCTGGTAATCGAACGGCTTGAAAATGTGTCCTTCCCTCAACTCTTTATTCTTGGAGGATCACCCTGAAAAAGTTACCTAATTTGGTCTTCTTTATCTGATAGGCTTCAAAGAGAACCTGGAGTTCCTGGTATTTCTGGGTCAAACGTGCTTTCAGGGCGTCCAGCTGAGGCTGGTACAGAAGGTTTCCTTCTGCCAGGCTCCGGTTGCTGGCGAGCGTCATTTCTTTGTTAAGCTGAACATTCTGCGTCTGCAAGGAACACAGGATGGCGAGAAGCAAGTATTAGTTCCCGGACCAGTCCCCCGAGGTTCCTGTGCCCCACCCTCAGCAGCCACCACATCTGCTTCCGTCTGGCTGGTCACCAGGCTGGGACCACATGCGGGGCCGCTCCCAGCCCGGACTCCAGCCCCTCTGGGTTTCTAGTTTGGACACAGCTCCCTGTTCTTAAAGAGCAAAGCCACTTCCTTTCCAACGATTTGCAGACAGGCTTTGTCTTGTGACTTGTCAAGGCCTTTTGCTTCAATAGCCGTGCTGTGACTGGAATCCCTTACTGCCGCCATTGTGCTTCCAAGAATAAACAGCTGTAAAGATTTAGGGCTAGATTTGTTCAAAACCTGTTTCTGCTGCTCCAGCGGAAGTTAAAGAATCACTTTTAACAGAGGAGGACCAGCTGGCATGGGGTCAATTCAGGCTCAGTCGTCAGGCTTAGGGATCAAACACGAAAGCCCAACACCCCCTGGGAAAGAATTCTGTTTGCCATCACCCTGTTCTCTCTCCCACGCCCACCTCCTGCTCCTCCTTGACTGAGGGGAAGGCCAGAGTCCTCCCAGCCCCCAGCTCCACAGCTGGGCCAAGGCGCCATTTGGGAGGTAGAGAAGCCCACGTGCCCAGACCCCAGGGCTGATGAGGAGATGGAAGGCCTGAGGATAAAGAGCTTCCAGGAAGACTTAGCAAAGCCACGTTATTTAAGGGAAACCCCCAAACCCACACCCAGGGGGCACCCCTGGGACTGGCAAGTGACACGCCTCGGCCACCGCCACCTGCCCACAGCAACCTGTCTGGAGTTGAAGTTCCCGCAGGGCAGAGTCCTTCCCCATCGAGCCGCGTTTTTGTTTTCTCGCAGCTCTGCTGAGACACGACTCCGCTGATCTCGTTTTCCCGTTGATATTTGCTGCTACCCCACCCAGGCTATTTTCGCCGCACTTCTGCACTTCCCTCCTGTTGAGAGTCTGGGTGCAGATTTCCCACTGGGCTGCCTCCGTCCTGGCCACGCCCAGCCAAGGCGCCGGTCCAGCGGAGGGTCCAGCTCCGCGAGGCACGTGCACCCCCTCCGAGAAGGTGAAGGTGAAGGGAGAGAACACAGCAGCAGCCCTGGACCCGGGCCGGGGGGCTCGCTCCAGCAGACACAGAATCCGGATCTCCCGCACCCAGGAGCTGCACCCAGGGGCCCTAAAGATTCCTCTCAGCTTAAAATGGAATTTAAATTAAGATAGAAAATTGAGCCTCTAGCTCAACACTACAAAATCAGTGCAGCACCAATACTCTCATCTCTTGCTGCTGGAGTGTTTGGGGCCCTGGTGTAAACGGGGTTCCGGAAGGGCCGCCACCTCCCGCCACGCAGCAGCTCCCTGCCCTGTGCAGTTGTATCCCGATCCTGTAGAAGAGTCTTTCCTTCGATTGTTAAGCCACTGGAAAGAACACACACACACAAACCACTGTATGGCCACTCTGGAAAAGAGCTCAGCAATTTCTTTTAAAACTAAACATGCAACGACGACACGACCCAGAAATTGTACTCCTGGGCATTCGCCCCGGGGAAATGAAAACATGTTCACACAAAACCCGCACGTGAACGTTCAAAATGGCTTTATCTGGAACAGCCGAGGACCCAAGGCAACGCAGCTGTCGCTCCGCGGTGGGTGGCTGCACAAAGCGCACAGCGTCCAGGCCACAGAACATTCAGCCTTAACAAGGACAAAGCCTGACATGCGTGGCAATTTGGATGAGGCTCCAGGGAATCACGCTGAGCCCAAAGGGTCGGACACTCTAGGATTCGGGGTACATGTCACTTTCGAAACGCCAGAGTCACAGAGACGGAGACAGGTGAGTGGCTGGGGGATGGCTGTGGGAAGGGGGCTCATGGGGATGGGTGCTCCCACTGGGGGGAGTGGGTGAGGGACACAGAGGACCCCTGTTCCTTCTGACAACCGCTCGTGAATCTACAGTTACCTCAAGATTCAATGTTTAGTTGTAAGTCAACAAACCGCTGGGGAGTTTCTTTACACCCCACCCCCCAACCCATCTCATCTGCCAGCTGAGAACCGGCAGGTGTTCAAGGCCATGGTCAGGGACCTCTGGCTCCCCGCCCGCTGGCCATCATTCTGACTCAGTCTTAATTCTTTGTTCAATAAACATTTACTGAGCAACTATTATCTGCCGGGCCCAGAGTTAGGTCTGCAGAACGGAGAGAGGAGAGGAGCACTTCTTTCGTCACATAAACCCAGGTGACGCAAATGGAACGGAATGGAGCATGCCCTGACTACGGTGGGGGGCCTGGTCCCCCCACCTGTCTTCCCGGGCAGTTCCAAGAGCACCCCCAGCCCTTCCTTCCACCACCTCTGGAGCTCAGGTCTGCTTTTCCCACCGGCTCCTCACGGGGAGGCCGGGTCGGCGCTACGTCCTCAGTCACAGCACCCATCTCTTCCCTGCCACAAGCTGCAGTCAGCAAGTATCGTTTCCCTGTTCACAGCCTCCCCCACTGGAATACTAACACAGAAGGGACCCTGTCGTCTCTAGTGTGCCAAGCACCTAGCACACGTGGGCCACCAGTCCAAGGCTGCTGACGGCACCAGAGATCCTTCCCACCCCCCAAAAGCCAGTCTCTTGAGGCCAGGCCCAGCAAATAAGATGGGTAACAAAATATGGAGGGGATTAAAAAAAAAAAAAAAAAAAAGCAAAAGCTGTGTACATCAAGCAACAAATGCCCCACATCCTTTATGGAGACAGGCTCCCTTGATGAAGTCCTTTGAGACAGCGTCTCTGGGGGTCTCACGCCGGATCGGAGGCTTATGCTGAAGCAGGATTTCCGTCTTCACCCAAGGCACCGCTGTGGGCACAGGTCTGCAAAGGGACCCCTGGAATGGCACTGGCGTCCAATGAGGCACGTAATTCTAGCGTGCCGTTGAAGGATCATGACTTCGGCCGGACCTGACAGTCCCAAGGGAGGGGGTGTTGATGTGTACAGCGCCCAGACCAATTCTGGACCAGCCGAACCCTCCAGGAGGGGCCCGGGCGTGTTTTCCCAAGCTCTCCGGGGGTTCCAGCATACAGCTAAGTGCCACCACTTCCGTCTCAGCGTAAAGCAGATCTAAAGAAATCTTACTCTCCTAGGGTCTAAATCAGGTAGAAATCACTTCTCCTGCATGTTAGAAAGTCCCAGAAGAGAGCAGCACAGGCTATAACCCAAAGGTGGCTTGCACGGGATGCATACGGGCGAGGTTTAAGCTACCAGCCACCGAAAGAGCCAACTAAAGCTGCGACGGCGACTGACAGCCACCAAAAACAGCTTGTGATTTTGTATATCCTTTGGGGATTCAGCTGTTTTTACATCAGGAAGTACTGGTAAGTTCTAAGTGGTCACCCAGGGCACACCTACAGCACTCTCCAGTGGACAGTGGTGGTGGGGACAACGGCCTGGATTCCAACACTTCTGTGCCTCCCGGAACACACCTCTGATGCTGCATTAGATCCCGAAAAAGACGCTTTCCTCCTTAGTATTCCTTTCCACCGCACCAACTGAAAACGGGAGGGGAAACGGCCAGTCCTGTTCCATCATTTGCAAAGCAGAGGAGAACAGGGAGAGCTGGCCAGAACAGGCCCAGGGGCCCTCCCCATGGGGACGTGCACACCACGCTTAGCAGGCCCAAGTGGCAGTCACTCTGGACCACACATGGCCCAGCT
Organism: Leopardus geoffroyi; assembly: GCF_018350155.1. NCBI lineage: Eukaryota > Metazoa > Chordata > Mammalia > Carnivora > Felidae > Leopardus > Leopardus geoffroyi. Next base: position 6,913,759 of record NC_059339.1, on the reverse strand, counting down.
CTCCAGGTCCCGTAAGACTGACTCCAGCCTCAGCGCCTGTGGCTGAATCTGAACCGGAACTCGGAGAATGCTCGCAGGGGCCTAGACACCTGAAACTGAAAACACTACTGCCGACCTCTTGATGGTTCTCACGATCCTTTTTCTTAACCATAGAGAGATCTTTTCAGGAAATAATCGGTCTGCGGTAAGGGAACATTTTTAAGTACGTACTCAGTGTTACTTCAGTTTCTTTTTCTGCTCATAATCCACGAGAAGTGAGATGCAGGATTGGAGCCTTTAGAGCAGGACCCCATTTATACATCTCTTTCTGCCCATCTGTCTACCCAAGAGCCGCCTGAAAGGATGTTCACCCTAAATTGACAACAGCAACCTGCGAATGTTTTTAACTTTCCTCTTTCTACTTGGACATAGTGCTTGATTTACTACAAGCATATATAAGTTTACAAAAAAGGGTTAATTTAATACAGCCTGTTAGATATGAGAACTGGAAGAGCAGAGGCTCTAGAAAATTAAGCTGTTTCAAGACTAGGGGAAGGGGATTAGGAGATACAAACTTCCAGTTATAAAATAAGTCAGTCACGGAGATGAGAAATACAGCATAGAGAACAGAGTCAACAATATCGTAACAACGTGGTATGGGGACAGACGGGGACTGTGCTAATCATATAAATTATTCACTGGCCATCACAAGTGTCAAATCACTACATGGCACACTGGAAACTGACATGACATGATGTGTCAGCTATACTTCAATAATAAAAAATTTTTAAAAAGGACCATCAACCCCACACACGCGCACGCGCACACACACAAAGAAAACAAGGTATTTTATACATGCTTTGTTCAGGAAGAAATGTAAAGACCCCTTTATCTCTTGCGATGCTCACATAATACATGAAGTTCTCTTGTAGCACGCACGTGCTACCTCAAATGCATGCTATTATTATTTTGAGAAAGTGAAAGGGGGAGGGAGGGGGAGGGAGGGAGAGAGGATGAATCCCAAGCAGGCTCTGTGCTGAGCACAGAGGTTCGATCCCACAAACCATGAGATCATGACCTGAGCTGAAATCAGGAGTCAGATACTTAACCGACTGAGCCACCCAGGTGCCCCTGACCATTATTTCTTAATTTGGGTTGGTAAGTGTGGTAGAAAATAAAGTCAGTTTAGAAGAAAACAGATATAAACTCCCCTCTGGGTGACATACGCAATGGTCACGAACGAGAGGCACCGGAATGAGGACGGGAGACTGCTAGTGCCCTGCCAGCCAGCATGAGGTCAAAGTTTTGAGTTTTCAGTGGATGTTTTCCAAAGCAGACACTTCTATAGGGTACAGTGGAAAACCTCAGATTGCTCTGAAGCAAAACCACCCCTCACTGCAGAGAGATACACAACACACATGGAGACATGTTAGAGACAGACAGGCTTCACACAACTCCTTCCTCTTCAGCTGAGATTCAGCCCTCTTCCTCTTGGACAGCATGTCAGAATGTGAGGGGGGGGGCCAGTGTCAGACTAGAATTTACATGTCTATTTTTAAAAAACACTCAAACTTCAGTACCTCGAGTATAGCTCTTAACAGCCACAACGAAATGCTCCAACACGATGGCTGGTTTGTTGGTTGAGTGGTTCGTTCGTTCATTCATTCATTCAAGATATACTTATGAAGCACCTCTATTGAGGGGTTCTGGGGAGACAGTAACCAGAACAGTCTGTCCCCATGACCCCAAGTGTAGGCAGGCCTTGTGAGTATCACACTGCCCAACTTCAGGGGGCGCCAGGCCCCTTGTACTGCAGCCCTGAACAGAGACCATAGTTGCTCTTCAAATAAGAAGGCTTAAGGGGCGCCTGGGTGGCGCAGTCGGTTAAGCATCCGACTTCAGCCAGGTCACGATCTCGCGGTCCGGGAGTTCGAGCCCCGCGTCGGGCTCTGGGCTGATGGGTCAGAGCCTGGAGCCTGTTTCCGATTCTGTGTCTCCCTCTCTCTCTGCCCCTCCCCCGTTCATGCTCTGTCTCTCTCTGTCGCAAAAAAATAAAAAATATAAACGTTGAAAAAAAAGAAGGCTTAAGAGCGGAAAAAGAAAAAAAAAAAATCCCAATATAGGTGAACTTGAAGATACTGGTGATGTGAAAACCACTCTGTCAGCACCCTGCATGTTTCAACAGTACTTACTAACATTTATGGAGCACTTACTGCTCGCTTGGCATCGTGCCACCTTCTCTCCATGCATTATCTCCATTTAATCCTCCAACTGGGGTGGGGGGGGATTTGCCCCCATTTTACTCGGGGAAGAAATACCATCTCAGGGAGGTTTAAGAGACCACCAGAGTCTTGAGAGGGTCAGTAACTGCAGAGCCATGAGGTTAAGGGTCAGGATATTCTGTCTCCCAAGTGTGTTTTCTACAGGATTATGCCCTGAATTATGCCGCAGCATCTGTCCACTGCATAGAACTGGTCTATCATTTCTCCATTTTCAAGTACCAGGAGTCATCTAGATTTCTATTATTGTTTACTTTTTACCGAGGATATTTTCAAACACAAAGGAAAAGGAGAGAGAGAATAAAGAATCCGTGCACATTCTCCAGGGTTCAACAATTAGTGACATTTGTCAATCCTGCTTCGAGATATTCCTCACTTTTTTTTCCTGAAGTTTCTTCTTCCCCTGAAGTATTAAAAAAAATTTTTTTTTCCAACGTTTATTTATTTTTGGGACAGAGAGAGACAGAGCATGAACAGGGGAGGGGCAGAGAGAGAGGGAGACACAGAAACGGAAACAGGCTCCAGGCTCTGAGCCATCAGCCCAGAGCCCGACGCGGGGCTCGAACTCACGGACCGCGAGATCGTGACCTGGCTGAAGTCGGACGCTTAACCGACTGCGCCACCCAGGCGCCCCCCCTGAAGTATTTTAAAGTAAATTTCAGGCATCCTACCATTTCACCCTTAAAAGCTTTAATATGTATCTTTAATGGGGAAGAACTTTACAACTTAACTACAATGCCATCATCACCCTTACTAAAATTAACAATATTCTAATTTAAGCACTCTTACTAAAATTAACAATATTCTAATTTCAACTTCTGCATGTGTTGGCTTGAATTCCTCTTATAATGAGCTTCTGCCTTGTCTGGCTGAGTATCTGAAATCGTTTATAACTGTTTCCACCATCCCCCACCCCTGCTTTAAGCCCAACTTTGACAAGACTGAATTAATGCCCAAGCAACCTCTGAAAATGACTAAAAAGCTTTTTGGGGGAGCACGATCATTATGTAACAGATTTATTTTTTTTAAGCTTGTTTATTGGGGGGGGGGGGGGGCAGAGACAGAGAGAGAGCAGGGGAGGGGCAGAGAAGGAAGAGAGAATCCCAAGGAAGTGCCACAAGGTCAGTGCAGAGCCCGACACACGGGGCTCAGATTCACGAACTGTGAGATCATGACCTAAGTTGAAATCAAGAGTCGGACGCCCACCCAAGATGCTCAACCTCACTCATCATCAGGGAAATACAAATCAAAACCACAAGGAGATACCACCTCACAACTACCAGAATGGCTAAAATAAACAACGCAGGAAACAACAAATATTGGCGAGGACATGGAGAAAGGAGAACCTTTTGGCACCGCTGGTGGGAATGCAAACTGGTGCAGCCACTCTGGAAAACAGTATGAAAATTAAAAATAGAACTATCCTACAACCCAGCAATTTACACTAGAAATTTATCCAAATTCTTTTCCAAAAACTGGTGATTTGAAGGGGTACATGCACCCCAGTGTTTATGGCAGCACTATCAACAATAGCGAAAGTATGGAAAGAGCTCAAATGTCCATTGACGGATGAATGGATTAAGAAGATGTGGTGTATGGGGCGCCTGGGTGGCTCAGTCGGTTAGGCATCCGGCTTCGGCTCAGGTCATGATCTCACAGTCCGTGAGTTCAAGCCCCGCGTCAGGCTCTGTGCTGACAGCTCAGAGCCTGGAGCCTGTTTCAGATTCTGTGTCTCCCTCTCTCTGACCCTCCCCCATTCATGCTGTGTCTCTCCCTGTCTCAAAAATAAATAAACGTTAAAAAAAATTTTTTTAAATAATAAATAAATAATAAATAAATAAATGAAGATGTGGTGTATATACACAATGGATTACTACTTGGCGATGAAAAAAAATGAAATCTTGTCATTTACAACACTGTGGATGGAACTGGAGGGTATTATGCTAAACGAAATAAGTCAAAGACATATCGTATGATTTCACCTGTATGTGGAATTTGAGAAATGCAACAGATGAACATGAGGAAGGGAAGGAAAAACAAGACAAAAACAGAGAGAGAGAGACAAACCCTAAGGGACTCTTTTTGTTTTTATTTATTTTTGAGAGAGAAAAGGACAGACAGAGCCCAAGTGGGAGAGAGGCAGAGAGAGAGGGAGACGCAGAATCCCAAGCAGGCTCCAGGCTCCAAGCTGTCAGCGCAGAGCCCAACGCAAGGCTTGAACCCACAAACTGTGAGACCATGACCTGAGCCAAAGTCAGACACGCAACCGACTGAGCCACCCAGGCACCCCAATAAGAGACTCTCAAGCACAGAGAACAAACTAAGGGTTATGGGGGGTTGGGGGGTGGTAAATGGGTGACAGGCATTAAGGGATTAAGGCACTTTTCAGGATGAGCACTGGGTGTCAATAGGTAAGAGATTAATCACTGGGTTCTACCCCTGAAACCAAGACTACACTGTATGTTAACTAGCTTGAATTTAAAAAAGAAAAGAAAAGAATCAGACGCCCAACCCACTGAGCCACCCAGGCGCCCCCAGGATTTGTATTTTTTGTGTGTTTCAATCAATTGCAGTTTGTAATCTTCCTGATGATCAAAGTGTCCATGGCTGGTGGGAGACACTTCGGGCTGGGTCTCAAGCTGACATACCCCAGAGGACTGCCAGCCGCCCCCACTCCCCCCCCCCCCCCCCCCCCCCCGCCCAGCCCTCCTGTAGAACAAGGGGTCCCAGACCCATCTGCACATTTGGTGCCCCTGATCTGGACCAGCCCTTCTTGAAGAAATGCTGGCTGCTTTTGGTGGGAAATTCGTTTCGATTTTTATATTTTCCTCTCCAGATAAAATTAAATTGAAAGCTGTCCATAATATAAAGACGAAGAACAAAATAAATCTCAGCTCCTGTACCTTCCTACCAGTAGAAAACATTAGACTGCCTTCAGACTCTAAATACACAAGCTTATGGATCAGACGACCAAAAGGTTGGCACGTATTCAGCCAGGTTAATCTCTCCTTTTATTGAGTACAATATCTTGATCTAGCTCACCGATTAATTTTAGGACAAGTATCACCAAGGTCACATGCAATTTAAGCCTAGGGTTTAATATCAACAGCTATTAGAAAGCCCAAATTCATCTTCCATTCAGTGAAGACCTTGCCAGTGACAAATTCCTCTTTCTGCAGTCTTCCCACTAAATGCAGGCTTTCAGGGAAGCCTGCAATCCAAGCCCACAATATCCCAGAGGTGTGCTGCAGAGGTGGCTTAATTCAACCCCAAAATGAAAAAATAAAAAAACTTAACAGCTGCAGAGTTGGACTGCTTAACATGTTCACAAAATTAAAGATCTGAAAACTCAAAAATACAGTGAAAGAACTGTCGAGCATTATGAAACTGTTCTAAAATATAACCACCTCGTGGGTTGTGTGTCTCCAAGGCGACAGCCCACACGGAAAAGAAATTTACCAGATGCTTATCAAATGTTCCCCCAAAACAACCCACTCAACAGAGACAGCATATTAGATTAATAAAGATTGCTATTTTTGATTCAAGATCTCAAAATCCTTGTTGAGATGAAACTTGCTGCACTCAAAGTAGCAGGCAATGGGATATAGACGAACGATTCCTTCCCACACGGAGCTGGGAGCTGGCTCGCACCTTAGAAATCGGTATGACATTCACTTTAAGTGCAACTAACCACAGACATGCAAAGAGCTACTACGTTTGAAAATAAATGGACTAGTCCCAGAGAAGAATTAAATGGTCTCAAAGAAACACAATTTGATAATCTTCTAGTTCTCGAGGTACCAGGGTGCTTTGTTTCCCCCTACCCCTTGGAAGAGTCCTTCCTAATATTTGCGGGGGCGGGGGGAAATCCCACTTTGTGGATAATGATGCCAATAATAAATATAATAGGTGTGATGGGTTGTGACAACTCTCACGTGTTAGAAAATGTTACTTTCCTAGCATATCACTGACCTTACAATTCCTGAGGACTCCAGGGAGAGGAGGGAGGAACAGAAGGCAGGACAGGACCCCCAAACTGATCACAACATTAACTGCTTTTGTCCCTAGTCTCCTCAAAGGGCTTGTTACACTTGATCCTATGGAATCAGAGTCTCAGCAGGTGAGTCAGGGAAGCTATTGAGAAGCCCTCACTCCACATTATCAGAACCAATTAGCTGGTCAGCTGAGCAGTTCAGTTAAAGCAATAAATCACTAAACACACAAAAGTTTAAAGGTATACATCCGTCCATTTCTTCATGTAAGGCAAAGGTCTTTTCTTAGATAAAGGGTCCACTAGCTCAAGTTCCAAAAGTTCTTTTTCATCCAGACCACATCCTGTGATGGGGAGGGTTTCAAGACACTGGACAAGTGAGCTGAGAGCAGAATCCTGGAATTCTTCTGTTTTCCCCCCAGCCTGAAACACACCTCACTGGCTAACAAGTCTGTTTCTAGCACACCACCTTCTATGAACTCTTTCCAAAGCAAGCAGCTCAGTTTTCCCTCCAGGTAGTTTTCCCTCACAGTCCTTTCGCTTACAGCTTTTGCCACAGTATTTTAATGAAATAAGTTAATTACTGTAACAAAGAAACCAGAATGGCCAGGTCCTGGACTCAACCGCACTGGGAGCAGAAATGTCCAGAAACCTGATCACGAACATAGGGGTGGTGTCGTCAATCGCTGTATCCGATGGTGGGAATCGCCAATTACTGGAGCACTCTGGTGAAGTGGAGGGAGGTCCATTAATAGCTTCTGCTGTGATTTTTAAATCCAGATCACTCCTCCCTCAAAAAGAAAGAGCCTTATGGAAGAGAGAAAATTTATAAACTCTGCTTTTCTTATTAGCAGTTCCTGGCCAGGACAAACCACCAAAGCAATCGTTTGTTTAGTAAGAGCACAGGGTTTTGTTTTGTTTTTTCTTCTTCCTCTTTTCTATTTCCTTTTACCCCCAATTTACAAGAAGTGCATGTAGGAGAATTTTCTAGGACAGTCTTTACACAGATGCAAAATAAGAAAACACCTAACCAGGTGGATCCTGAATTATGTGAAGACTACATTTTTGACAAATTTGCTTTTACATTTGAAATACATCATGACATAAACTTTCCAACCCCTGACTCATGAATTCAGTTTAATGGATACAATTTACGGTCACATGATTTAAATTATTCATCTTCTTATGAGAAAATGCTATTCTAATAGTGGGATACTTTTAGTCTGTGGGTAGAGAAAGGGATTAGTCAAAGAATAATCAGTTACCCCTAAATTATTCTACTTATATTCATAACAAAAAATACCTGCAACTTTATCTGGTGTAGGGAATTTGATGTTCTAACTAAAAGCAAAACAAAACAAAAAACCTGACTAGATACTTAAGACTTAATCATTTTAAAATTTTTTGGGGGGTGCCTGGGTGGCTCAGTCGGTTAAGCGGCCGACTTCGGCTCAGGTCATCATCTCGCAGTCTGTGAGTTCGAGCCCCGCATCGGGCTCTGTGCTGACAGCTCAGAGCCTGGAGCCTGTTTCAGATTCTGTGTCTCCCTCTCCCTGACCCTCCCCCGTTCATGCTTTGTCTCTGTCTCAAAAATGAATAAACGTTAAAAAAAAAAAAAAAAAAATTAAAAAAATAAAAATAAATTTTTTTTTTATGTTTTAATAGATTTAAATTTAAAGATGTTAATTTCAATACAATTTATGATAGCAATGAAATATCCAATGAGGGAATGGTCACAAAAATGATATTTATCATAAGTTATAAAAGATCATGCAGCCACTAAAAATACTGCCATATAAGAATATTTTCTTTTTGTTTTATGTATGTATGGATGGATGTACTTATTTACTTATTTAGAGAGAACACACACCTGAGCAGGAGAGAGAGGATCCCAAGCAGACCCCATGCTGCCAGCACAGAGCCCAATGTAGGGCTCGAACTCATGAACGGTGAGATCATGACCTGAGCCGAAACCAAGAGTCAGAGGATTAACCAACTGAGCCACCCAGACGCCCCCATATAAGAATATTCTGATAGAAAATAAGAAAATCAGGGCACCTAGATGGCTCAGTTGGTAGAACATGTGACTCTCGATCTCAAAGTCATAAATTCAAGCCCCACACTGGGTGAAGAGATTACTTAAAAAGAAAAAATGACATAAAAATAAGAAAATGCCCAGAGCATAACTTTAGGTTAACACACACACACACACACACACACACACACACACACACACACACACACACACACACCCTCTATATACAGAATGATCCCAGTGGGGGAAAAACATGAAAAAAACCAAACAAACCCATAAAATGTTAATAAGGGTTTATGTCTGGGTGCTGGTATCACATGTGATTATGTTTTTCTTCATTTCTGAATTTTTCTCTAATAAACATGTAAAAATATTTTTAAAGATTAGTTGGAATCCGAAACTGAAATACCATATACTCAAAACAAATGAAATACTATATATCCCCGTGTTCTTAAACGGAGTATGTGAATGCAGGGCAGCCTTTGATGACCAAGAACTGGCATCATGAATATCAAGTAACTACCATGCTGTCTGTGAAACACCAGTACCCATGGGCGATGGAAGCAGATGGCACGTTTATCCCCTGAATAAGCATTTGCCAAAGCATGCCCCAGGGAAGCTAGTCCCACGAGTTCTGGGACCAAGTAAGAACGGGACACGCTCACTGTCCGCCCTCTGGAGCTTTACCACACGCCCTGCCTTAACAGTAAGAACCAAACAAGGCAAAACAAGAAAAATCCCTTTTAACCACTGGTTTCCCAAACTTATTTACCATGGAGATCCTTTTAATGTAATCACCACTGACAGAAGCAGGGCCCCAGGACAACTAAGGGAAATGCAACCCTAAACCAAACAGCCCCGACCACTTTATTAAAACTGCCGTTATTTCCATTACTGCCATGGCGCCCTGTTCATCAGTTTACGATCATCACCTTGTTTAGCCTTCAGAACGACCTGTCAGGCCATTGTTATAATATGCCCATTTTAAAGATAAGGAAACTGATATTTAGAAAGGGTAATGGTGCCCAGGGTTTCCCAGGAACCCAAACCCCATCTTTTTTTTTTTTTTTTTTTTTTTTAAAGAAAGAGCGAGTGGGCTCGGATCCCAAGACCCTGGATTGTGACTTGGGTGAGCAGAAATTGAGAATCGGATGCTCAACTGACTGAGTCACCAGGTGTCTTCCAAATCCCACCTTTAACCACTATGCCTAGGGGCTGACCTTACATTTTTTGTGAAGCTTTTTATCACTTTTGCTTCCTCTTTCTCTATCATTTATTTCCGGACGGTGTTACTGGCTCTGTTCGTCTTTCCCTACACCCTTTGAAAATCTGCCACGGACACACAAACCATACGACCTGGCGTGTCTCCATCTGAACGGTGTACGAGACAAGACTCAACAAGCCCTGCGAGGAGCCTGGTGTGAGCTTCCAAGTCAGCGATTTCGGCTGCCCGAAGATCTTTTTTTAATCAAGCATCTTTTCCAGGCTTCCGACGGATCTCCCTGCTTTCTGGTCTCATCTCCTCAAATCCATCCCCCAACCCCTGGGGCTGGCTGAACCACCCATTTAAGTCACAACTGTGAACACAGCACTCCCAGGTGGCTCCCTCTGCCGAGAGGATCAAGCCATCTGGTCTCTGCCTGCCTCTCTGGCCTCTTCCCCCACCAAGCCCCACCCTCATCCCTCCGGCAAGGCTAGAATATCCCTTTGCACCTCTCTCTCTAGGCTTTTCCTGTGTAGGTTCCTGCTGTCCACCCCCACGGCTGGAAGCCCTTCTCCCTCGTTACCTGGTTAACTCCTCCTCCGAATCACAGCACATTAGTCATCTCAAGGAAACATTCTCCGTGGATCTCCCCCAGCCCCGCAGAGGCTTGCTGCGTCCCCTCCCGCTAGGGCGTCCCCACCACCGCTGTTTCACACCTCCGACATCTGTAACTGACTTTTGTGTACCTGCGCAATCCTAGAAGATGAAAACTACGTGGTTTCATATCCCCAAAGTGCTCCATAAAAGTTAAGTAATGAATAACCTTGCTCGACCTCAGCCGTGTTCACGCTAATGAAAGCTGCTGTCTGATGGCAAACACTAATTGGCACTTCCTCTGTCCCTCTGCCAACCGGGGCACCAGGCATCGGATATGGACATAACCTCCAGGTGCCACTCCTGGTGGCTCCACCTCTGGTGATAATGAAAGATCTAATTTGGAAGAAACATTAACTATGACACTGCCTGTAACAGAACGAGCTACTCAAGTATCTGCTTTTGACAAGAACGCTTTGGCACAGTAGTGGACAATATTCCTCCTAATTCCATGAGAAACGATTTCAAAAGCTTTCTTTCTCTTGACATACTGCAACATAACCCATGACAACAAAGCTACATCTTCCTCTCCGCTTGCATTCTTCCCTAGGAAGAAATTCTGCAAAGGACTTTCCTTTGCCTACCACTGGGTAAGATAAGTTTTTCTTGAATAAGGTAGTTTTTGTGGAATCCAAAAACCCCATAGAGCAGAGGGAGGAAGTAAGCCAACCAGAACTCCTGTCTCGGCACGTTCTGAGAGCCAGCCATTACATACATCAACAGTGGCTGACACAGGAGTCGTTACAGAAAACCCTGAACTGCACACCTACGGGGCTCATCCCCACAGCAAACATTCCGCTACAAATACGGTGATAAAAGCCAAATACAGATCTTCATTTACAATGGGGTTACGTCCCAAAAAACCATCCTAAAGAGGTGCCTGGTTAAGCATCCAACTTTGTGATCTCATAGTTGGGGGGTTCGAGCCCCGCATTGGGCTCCAGGCAGACGGCTCGGATTTGGAGGCTGCTTCGGATTCTGTGTCTCCCTCTCTCTCTGCCCCTCCCCCGCTCATGCTCGGTCTCTCTCAAAAACGAAAACATTAAAAAAAAATTTTTTTTAAACATCCCTAAGTCAAAAATGTATTTAGTACACCTAACCTAGCAAACATCATAGCTTAGCCTGGCCCACCTTAGATGCTCAGAACACGGACATAAGCCTCCAATTGGGCAAACTCCTCTACCACAGATTTTTTTTTTCATTGTAACTAGGCTCCATGCCCAACATGGGGCTTGAACTCACAACCCTGAGATTAAGAGTCCCATGCTCTACCGCCTAAGCCAACCAGATATGCCCCCACACCAAGCCCATTTTATAACGAGGTGTTGACTATCTCATGTCATTGACTAACTGTACTGAAAGTGACAAATGGAGCAGACACTGGTGCAGGTGGCTGTCCGCGTTCAGCTCTGTCGACCCTCCTGACCGCATGGCTGACCGCGGCCACTACCCAGCATCATCACGAGAGGATGGGACCGCTGATTGCTAACCTGGGACAAGACAAATCCAAAATTCCAAGCGCGGTTTCTACTGAATGTGTATCATTTTTGCGCTTTGCACCATCACGAAGTCAAACGGTCATAATCCGAACCATCAGAAGTCAGGACCTTCTATAAACAACAAAGTTGGCTTAGCTCAAGGGCACATCGGTCGTGGACAGGACAACATGATGCTCCAACAGTTCGGTCTAAATCCAGGTTCCTCTTTCGACCAGTCTGATACAGGTCAAGCGCTGTGACAGGACGTCCACTTGTCTGGAAAATACCAGACTCGTCTCTCCCTGTGCTTCGATGGTACCTCTTTCTTCCTCCCAGCCCACGAATTACTCCTAGCGGCCTTTCAAACTTTTATTTTCTTCTTGAAGGAAGCTGGCCCCCAGACTTGTATCTCAGCTGACTGGTCCCCTGAGCTCCGGAACCGGGTTTCCACCTGCCCGCCTCCCCCCACCCGGTCCCTCACTCTTGGGCTGGCAGGCAGGGTCTGGGTGAGCCCTCTCCCCTCCCCCCCACTCTTACTCATCTCCAACTTGAAGCCAGTGAACTGCACTCAGCAGTACCTACGTGCCAAGGACACAAAGACAAAAGTGACAAAATGGGGCCACAGGAAGTGAATGACTTACAAAATGTGTGACAAGTACCACAGAAGAGGTCCCCAAAGATACCGTGTGCCCGTGATGCAGGAGGCAGGGCGAGCATGTGGAAGGCAAAGCTGAGGAGGCTGGAGACCCCGCTCCCAGAAACCCAGCTGAAACCCCAGCTTCTCCTCACCTGGGTTTCCACTTCCACCCTGGCCGTTCCTGAACCTTCCCGCACCCACGCGGCCCCTACTCTGCGGCCAGCTTAACCGTACTGAAGAGTACTTCTGATGATACTGTTCTTCCGCTCCAGAAAGTCACGGAAACTCACCGCTACCAAACTCACGGCCTTCCGCGCACACACGGCACACCAGCCGCCCTCCCCATCACTGCCCGTCACTTCCCTGCTCATGCGCAGATCTGATCCGGCTCAAGTAGCTGGTAACCCGCCAGTCAGAAAGCCTGTCCCATGCTTTCCTGCTCTGGGACTGCACCCTCGCTGTCACTTCTTCCTGACTGCCCATGCTTAGCTCTCAAAATCCTACTCAGAATAAATATCTCATTCAAGGCAGTGGCTGGGGGTGGAGTGGGTGTCGGGCCCAGGATGCAGCACAAAGAGGGCTTTTCACTGGGTTGACAGTGTTTACTTCCGAAGCCGCGTGGCAGGTAGACACATGTGCCTTACGTTACTCTAAACCCTTTCAGAGGCATTATTGTATCTGGTCCTTTACCTCCTTAACTCTTACCCACCTATCAAAGTCCATCTGTTGCACTAGGACCCAACTAATCTCGCCAGAGAGCCTCTCTTCATCTGACCTTCGAGGTCATTTACAATTCACACGCAGCCTCCTTATTCTCTATTTTTAAAAAATTGTGATACGGGGCGCCTGGGTGGCGCAGTCGGTTAAGCGTCCGACTTCAGCCAGGTCACGATCTCGCGGTCCGGGAGTTTGAGCCCCGCGTCGGGCTCTGGGCTGATGGCTCAGAGCCTGGAGCCTGTTTCCGATTCTGTGTCTCCCTCTCTCTCTGCCCCTCCCCCGTTCATGCTCTGTCTCTCTCTGTCCCCAAAATAAATAAATGCTGAAAAAAAAAAAATTAAAAAAAAAATTGTGATAAAATATACATAAGAAGATGCCATTTTCAAGAGCCACGGTGAAGTACGTCCACACTGCTGCACAGCCAGCGCCACCACCCATCCTCCACACGTTGCTCGCCTTCCCAAACTCGAACTCTCTACCTCTCACTCGCTCTTGGGCTGTAAAGGTCTGTGTGCGTGGTTTCTTCCCCAAATTATAATACGGGGTTTACGCCCTATTCGTGTTTCCATCCTTAAAACATCTTGCACAGTTAGTGCTCCATAGCTGTGAAACTGAAATGGAATCTTCTTGAAACGGCAGCCAGGATATGATGCCTTTTAGTTTTAGCAATACTAGCCAATAATAACAATTTCCCGAGTGCTCACTGTGCTAGGTACCAGAGTAAGCATCCTATGTACTTATCACATTTAATCCACCCAAACCCTATGAAGTAGGTTACTGCTGTCACCCCCTTTGTTTTCAAGGAGGAAACTGCAACTGGGAAGGCAAGAGTACTTGCCAAAGGTCCGCGGGTTGTATCGAAAGGCGGTTCTGTACTATACCACACCCACCACACTTTTAATCAATGCAAGTAGAGAGCAAGTGATCAGATTTCACCTAGCCAGCCAGTCTAACAATTCTGAAAATCTCTTACGAGAGGGGGCTAGCCTCTATTGAAGCCCCCTCTGTGCCAAAGTACTCCCTGCCTTCACCTGCTATTCTCCACTGAGCCTCACAAGAACCCTCAAAGGCAGGTGTGGTGACCACCCTCACTTTACAGTGGAGGAACCAAAGCACAGAGAGTTTAAGTAACTGAAATAAGGTCACACAAGTCTCAGCTATGCTCCTTACATTACCAAAAAAAAAAAAAAAATTATGTACGTAAGCTCTATGCCCAACGTGGGACTTGAATTCATGACCCCGACATCAAGAGTCACATGCTCTACTGACTTGGGCCAGCCAGGCACCCCTTTTCATGAATCTTAATTCCTCCTTAAAAAATAAAATCAGGGGTGCCTGGGTGGCTCAGTCGGTTAAGCGTCCAACTCTTGGTTTTGGCTCAGGTCATGATCTCTCAGTTCGTGGTTCGAGCCTTATGTCGGGCTCCGCACTGACAGCATGGAGACTGCTTGGGATTCTGTCTCCTTTTCTCTCTCTCTCTCTCTCTCTCTCAAAACAAATAAATAAACTCAAAAAAAATAAAATCAGATAAAACTGAATTTCAGGAAATATTCCCAGGCACAGTAAGTTTTTACTCGAGAGTTAAAACAGTAAGTCCACAGAAGAGAATACTGAAACCTAGAAGTTTGAAGCCTCTGCATACGCAATGACTGCACAAAGTGAGCAGAAACAAACTCCAGTTAGCAGACTCTCAAAGCGTTTAAACTTTAACTTCGGAAAACCAGTCCCACCAGCACTCAGCTGGTGTTGAGGAAACAGTCCCTGGGTTTAAAGCAAGGTCAGTACGTTTCAATGAGCCATTATGATTCACGCAGTAGCTCTGCAGCCCCAAACCAATCACACTAGAACACGCCTTAGGGAAACAGCGTCTCCCAGACCAGACTCTTTCCACAAAACAATCTGTTTTTCAGACCCTCGGTGTTTCTGCATGTGGGCACTCTCACTTGCCAAAGGAGCAGAGATCCTGAATTTGAATCCTTAGTTGGGTGGAATTATCCGTTAGCAACAACCAACCAACCGACATTCCCTCCAGAAGCACAGGGGGAGACAGGACCCAAGACGTGCAGTTTAGCTGCCTAATCCCCTAAGCGACAGTTCCTTTTAAGGGAGTGCCCAGTAAGTCCACCAGGGTTAATGTGGACGGATAGAAGAAGGCGCATTCCATTGCCATGTAAAAATAACTTTAAATAAAAATAAAATGTGTGCATATGAAACGTTAGCCCACAGCGAAAGCAAAGAGCAAAGATCACCAGGGAGGGTACTGCATTTAGGGAACTGCACAGTGGACGGGACCAACAGGAAAAGAGAAACACGGGGGCACGAAAAAGAGAACAGTTCCAGCTCCAGCACGATTTCAATGTCTTGAGCTGCACTAAAGCTCACACACCACAATTAAAACAATGTAAGTGAAGCAGAATACACGGCTGTATTTAAACCTAACAGTGAATGCCTTCAAAACCTAGCCACGCTTTCCAGCCGCCACAAAATATCCCCTCAGGCTTGAAGAAGTCTTACTCTACAATTTAAAACACTTCCTTCTGCCAATTTAAAAAAAAAGGCCTTTGGTTCAGATTAAGAGATTCTATGCTGGGAAAGGCCTGTTCCGTTTACAATCTCATCCTCGGACCTGCTGAGATACATAATCATTTGGACCACAGAAAGAGAAGATGTTTCTTAAGCTAATGGTAAATAAAAATTTACTTAACATTCTTGAAATAAGACGCTATGAACTTGTCAGGATGGCCTGGTATTGATGACTGGCAGTAAACTTCCTAAAAAGAACTAGGTGATTATTAGTAATTGCAATTCCTCTTTATTGAGCACTAATTACACGCTGTGTTAACACGCACTATCTCACATAATCCCCGTATCAACTCTATGAAATAAACATCATGTTAGCCTTCTCTAACAGATGCTCAGAGAGGTGGATTAACTTCCCTGAAATCACACAGCTGCGAAATGGCCAAGTCCGGCCTGGAGTGTAGGAGTCCAAAGTCTGAAAGTTCCACCTGGTTGAGAGTGGACAGTTGACAGAATATTTTCTCCTGTGTCTCCCAACTATCCCGAAATAAACCAATGCCTAACATTAACAGCTGAGTCAAAGGACCATGGCCACAATTTTATTTGTTCATGTTATACCCATTCCTACAGAAACATTCCACATGTGACTGGGGGAACAGGATTTGCTAAGTGTGACTATTGCTCGTTGAGCTGCCTGGCTAGGGTATTTTGGTCTTCTCATTCGGTTTCCTTGTTTTAACAGCACTACACCCTGAAGTACTGCTGAGTAATTTAACTTGAATTATGTGGCCTAATCAAGTACGTCAGTCGTCAGCATTTGCATAGGGGACTCTGGTATGACGGTCACCTTCGCTAAAAAAAAAAAAAAAAAAAAGTTCTGCTAGATTTATCTGCCTTTCCCTTCATGTAATAATCTCCAGTTTCTTAGGTAGAGGAAACAAGCTGTCCCTAATAGCCTCAGACTTGAGAGAATCACCTCTTCCCACAATCTTCCCTCCACTAAAAAGCAGCTTATTTCTATTACTGTAGAATAGAATCGGTATAACTACATCAATATAAATACAGTATCCTGTTCTAACAAACAGAACAGTCGTACAGCAAAATAACTTGTAGGTGGGATCACACGTCAGGAAAAAATACCTGTCATTTTATCATTAAAGCACAAGGATGCCTGCCGACATAACAACAAAAGGTCTCCCGGCAACTGAAAAGCAGAGAAACTAAGCAAAGATTTTATTTCTTTAGAGACATGAGACTCTTTCAGTCAAGAAAGATGGATTTTGTCACTTATTATTCTCGGAGATGGAAAGTGCCACATGGAGACGACAAATGAGGGAAACTGCATCTCGGAGCAACGTGCTATGTGCCAAGTTACAAAGCCCGTGAATACAAGGGGTGTATTAATGGAAAGACTGATACCATCTCACTACAGTGGCCTCTCTGTAGCTCAGGACAATAATCTGTTGAGGGTTTTCCAGTGATTTTGAATGTGCAACCTCCACACAAGCCCCCTTTTAAGGAAGCTGGCTCAGGGCTGAACAATCCCTCTTCGGAAAGAGAGCCAAGAGCCCCCACTCAGGCTTCTGGGGCAGAGGTTCAGCCCTGTAGGCGTGGGAAGGCTCAGACTTTGGAGACAAAGAGGCAGGAGTGGTAAACGGGCTGGGGAGAGCTGGGATCAGCCTGGGTCCACCTGCCTGGAGGAGACCCCAGGCCCGGAGGACGGGCGGCTCAGAGAAAAGAGCCCAAAAGGGTTGGGAAGAGAAGAGACAATTCACAGCGCAAATGCAAGCGTGAAGTCAGTTACCGCAGAGAGCAAAGCAGGTCACAAGAGACAGAGTGACACAACCAGGAACACAGTGGGCATATGCCTCCCAGAGGCTGGGCAGGCCCTCAACTATGGAAGACGTGTGCGGACTGGCCACCAGTCCCCCCATCCCTGGCTTATCTTCTCCCCCAAAACAGCACCAGGAATTCTCACTTTGCCCCAAGGTGACGCAAAGCCACCAGATTCCCAGATTCCCTTCTTCCACAAAAGGGGGCAACTTTACGGGGAAAGGGATTCCTGCTCCCACCCCAAGACCAGGGAGAAGCCCCTAGGATGGCCCTACTAAGACCTCTTCCAAATGAAGGCAGCCCCAACAGGGCCCCTCTAACCGTCGTGGGAACGCTCACATACACAGACCCCTCCAACCCTAACGTGGCCAAGTCCGGGGCCTCGTGCCCCTCAACCTCACAGACCCTGCCCAAGGCTAAAGTCCATTTCAGTACGACCGCCCAGAGTCAGCTACAGACACCCAGGCCCCTACAAACTCACCCTGGAAATAGCAAACCCTAGGACTCTCGTCCAGCTCGTCCACCTAGCCCCTGAAAACCTATTCGAAGACTCCAGTTACTTCCTCAGTCCGCCTGTACCGCTCGACCCTCTCCTCAAGCCCCCCCCCCCACCCCCGCCCAACCCCTGGGTGACTCAGTCCGGTCTGTCACCCCCCAATCCTCCACTGCAATCCCCCCTACCTTCTCCACCCTAATCCCATCCCCCTATTCTCTCCTCGTCCCACCCGACCCAGCCCCAGCCCCAGCCCCCGAGGTCCCCAAATGCCCGTTCCAGGCTCTCGAATCCGGGCTTCATTCCCAGCCTCGGCGCCTCACAGCCTCGCCTCGAGCCCGCTCAGCCCCCGAGCCCGGTCTCAGGGGGCTTCCCCCCCGCTCAGCCCCAGTCTTGGTCTCCCCAACCCCAGCTAGAGGCACCGCGATCGCCGGCGCCTCGGGCCACCTCCAGCCCGCCGAGGGCCCCCGGCCCCGCGCGCCCCTCTCGAGGCCCCGCCGCCACCGCGCGCCCCGGCTCGGCCCACCTCCTCCATCTTCTGCACCATTTCCGTCAGCTGCCCCTCGTCCTCCAGCAGCTCGTTGAGCTGCACCAGCGACAGCCCGGCGAACCGGGCTTCGCTCCCGGCGCCCGCCATCCCCGCGTTTCAGCCACCGCCGCCGCTCTGCCCGCCAGGCTCCGCCGACCGGAAGCGCCGCCCTCAAAGCCCGCCCCCCGGAGGGGGGGGCACGTGACGCCAGCCCTGGTGCATGACGTCATCGCCGCGCGGGCGGGCGGACGTGACGTAGCGGGCTGGGCCCCGGGGCCAGACGCGTGGAGGCGCTGCCTCCGGGAAAGGTAGGGGCTGGTAGGGAAAAGGAAAGGTGCTGCGGATGGACTTGTGACGCGACAAGCAGCAGCAATGAGGTCACTGCGGCACCGGAGCATGTGTTGTGAGGTCATAACAGCCTTTTTCCTCAAGGACAAGAAATGTGGAGATCCAAAGAAAGCAGGCAGTGAAGTTACTGCAGCCTAAGCCCAGCCTGGCCCGGGGAATTCCAAAGAAGGGTATTTACGGGGAAACAACTTTAGATGCCTTGGGCGCCTCGGAATTGTAGAGCGGCCAAGGCATTCGTTTAACAAATATTGAGACCTGCTTTGTGGACCAAACATTGGGCGCACAGTCCTGAACAAAACCAGAAGGACCCCCTAGCTAGGGGAGCTAACGGACTGACAGGGGAAGCAAACAAGAAACAAGTAAAAGGGCTATACAACCTGGGAAAGCACAAAGAAGGAAATGGGTGCTGAAATAAGAGACCACCTTTGGAAAGTGTAAAACACGGCCCCCTCAGAGAAGGGGAGAGCTAAAGAGATCCAAAGGACAAGAAAGGAGGAACCAACCATCATTCCTCTAGGAAGCCCAAGGCAGCCAAACAAGCATGTGCAGAGTCCCGGAGTCAGGACTAGCTTGGGACACTCACGACATGGGCAGAGCATTCTGCCAGGATGGCCAGAGCATCACGAGCAGAGACCATGCATAGGACCCCTTTGCACCAACTCCGAGGAAGTTACCTAGGCCTCCAGGTGAGCCACACTGTGCTCTTTCAGAAACATGACTTGGGGTGCAATTATTCAGTTGCCCCAGGTATCTAGAAGTCTCTCGAGATCCAGGAACCTGTGAACTCCTCCTGCTTTGGAATCTGCAACAGTTCTAGTTAGATTTCTTCCAAGGGCTGAGGTTAACTACCACAGCCTAGTTTTACACATAAAGAAACTGAGGAGGAGGCCTGGGAGGAGGAAATTTTGGTTTTTTTCCCCGCCAAATCGAGTGATTGGCAGGTCTCCTGGCTCCCAGTCTGGCATTCGGGAGGCTGGCATCATACCACATTGACCTTGTACATAACTCAGTACCGAACACAGTCGAGGCATTCACTGAACGCTTATTGGCCGACTGACGAGCTTTGTGTATGAAGATGATGCTTCTGCTCCAACATCCGTGGAACAGAAGGTCTGAATTGTCCACCCATACATTAGGCTGGGTTCCACTGACCCTGTTCTCACTCTCCTTCCAGCCCCTTGTGACTAAGGGCACACACCTGCAGAAAAGTTACAAGTATTTCATAATATCTGTAAGCAAAACGTTTTATGGAGTTTGAAAGGAGCTCACAATAGTTTTCTTCTTTTAAACTTATTATACTTGGTCCCAAAAGGTGGCCTTGAGGAGGAAAGTCCACAATAAAGAGGAAGGGGATGTCAAAAGTCAAGTTGATGGTCAGAGTACTAGCTCAGGGTTTTTCTTTTCTCTCCAGGAAAAGAATAGACCTGCCAAATTAGGAATAGTCACTAGATTTCCAGGAAATTCTACTTACCCCTGAGGCTTAAGAGGTTATCCAGAAATTTCTCACAGTGCCCTTAATAAGGTTAGGGGTCAGAGCACTCCAGAATATAGAGGGATGAAGTGACTCAGTCAAGAACACGCCTGGTTCTGAAGGTCGCTCTGTATACTCTGACCACTAAAATGCTCAGCTGCAATGTTGACCTCTCAGCGCCTTGCCTCACTCGTTATAGAGCTCTTCTCAACCCTGTTTTCTGTCACAGACCTGTTTGAGTCAAAAACCATTTCCTTTGCCAAAAGGGCAAACCATACAAATATCTCGTTTTCCGCGGCTCTAAAAACTCCTTGCTGCTCTTAAAAGTGGTTGAAAGAAGACCAGGAGCATCAGAAAATCCTTACATCGGGGTCAAACCTGTCAACTTAATGTGTGGGTGGACTTGCTCACTTTCCTCCTTTTGGTTGACTGATGTTTGGGTTTCTCGACCCACCTACGTCTGCCTGTGGGTTAACTAAGATTTTGCTCTGGCAGACCAAGGGCAATGTATGCGTGTGCCAGGGCCGCGCTCTCAACGGGCGCATTGTTAACACTGGAGAAGTGAATCTCCTGTTACACAACATCGGGAATCATTTGGACAGCATACTTAGAAAACCGACAGCCTGGTTGAACCTTAACATCTGCTAGCCTTGAGTTTAGACCTCTTTCTCTTCAACACAAGTCAGTAGAATTCTTCATACATATTTTTGGTTTGAAGAGCTGGGAGAAAATGTGTTGACCTAATGACGAGGTACCCATAGCATAGGCTATGCAGCTATGTGTGGGCAGTGGCGGAATTATTCCCCAAGGCAACAGGTGAAGTGGTCATGTTCCTCTCAGGCTGCACTGCCTGACATCACCATCGTCTACTAATAACTAAATGCCTAACGTGACCTAAGCACCAGTCATCGAGAAGGAAAAAACTCTGAGACACAGCCTCTGCTACCGTGAGAGAAGATCTAAAGATATAGAGCAGTAGTTTTGAAATTACATTTAGGATGATGGTTTTTGTGTGTTATAAAGGTGGGGAGGAAAGGAAGGCTGGTCGTTTTGATGGTTTGGCTCTTTTGGTATTCATTTTTTTAATTCTTTGCTCCCATGTGGAGTTGGGGCTTTTGTTTTTTGAGAAAGAGAGCACAAGCATGAATGGAGGAGGGGCAGAGAGAGAGAATACTAAGCAGGCTCCACACTGTCAGTGCAGAGCCCAATGTGGGGCTCGATCCCATGAACCCGGAAATCACGACCTGAACGGAAATCACGAGTCACATGCTCAACTGACTGAGCCACCCAGGTGCCCCCCTGACCCCTTGATTTAATAAACATTTAAGGCACCAAAATGAACACAAAGAGAAAAAGGGAGAGGGAATAAAACATTCATAATGACCAGGTTAAGGAATAGACATCATGGACACAATTGAAACCCCTGTGTATCATTTCTCCTCAATCCCATTTACTTCCCCCCACCCGCTCCAGAGGGTAGCTACTGTTTTATTATTTTACCTTATATATCCATGAACTTAATAGAAAAATATGTTTACATGCAGACATGCAGGTATCTTTCTGCTACTTGTTTTTAAGTCAGCATTAAGTTTGAGATGTAGCCTTGCTAGATTACATACTTTGAAACATTTTTTCACAACCATATGGTGTCCTATTACATACATTTATGACAATTTTTGAAATCCTTCTGCATTTTTGGAGGGGTCATAAGGTATTCACACCTTCAATTTTACTAAATGTTGCCAGATTGTTCTCCAAAGTGGTTTTTTAAAAAGGTTCTTGGGGCACCTGGGTGGCTCAGTCGGTTAAGCCTCCGACTTCGACTCAGGTCATGATCTCGCGGTCTGTGAGTTCAAGCCCCGCATCAGGCTCTGTGCTGACAGCTCAGAGCCTGGAGCCTGTTTCAGATTCTGTGTCTCCCTCTCTCTCTCTGACCCTCCCCCGTTCATGCTCTGTCTCTGTCTCAAAAATAAATAAACGTTAAAAAAAATTTAAAAAAAAAGGTTCTTAATTGTGATAAAACACACATAATGTAAACTTTATCATTCTAACCATTTTTAACTGTGCAGTGTCATTAAGTACATTTGTGCAACCATCACCACCATCCATCTCCAGAATGGAAGACACGAACTCATTAAGCGAGAACTCTCATTTCCCTCCCCTTCCAGCCCCCGGCAACCACTGTTCTACTCTCTAGCTCTGTGGACTTGACCACTTTGGGTACCTCACGTAACTTGAATTGTACGATAGTGGTCCTTTTGTGGCTGGTTTATTTCACTCCGCTTAAGGTCTCAGAATCTTACTCCTTTTTAAGGCTGAATAATATTCATTGAATGTACGTACCATGTTTTGTTTATCTGCTCATCGGTTGATGGACTGGGCAGTTTCCACCTTCTGGCTCTTGTGAGTAATGCTGCCGTGAACGTGGGTGTACAGGTATCTGAGTCACTGCTTTCAATTCTTTCGGGTATATACTCAGAAGTGGAATTGCTGGGTTGTATGGTATTTAACTTTTCAAGGAACTGCCAGGCCGTTTTACAGTGATTGCGTCCTTTTACGTACCTCCCATGAGACACGCGCAAGGGTTCCAGTTTTTTTCATATCCACACCAAATTTGTTTTGTTTTTTTGATAATAGCCATCCTGGGTTTTTTTGGTTGATGTTTATTTTTGAGAGAGCATGAGTGGGGGGGAGGGGCAGAGAGAGAGAGAGAGAGAGAGAGAGAGAGAGACAGAGAGAGAGAGAGAGAGGCGGCGGACAGAATCCAAAGAAGGCTCCAGATGCTATCAGCACAGAACCTGGCCTGGGGCTTGAACCCACAAACCACAAGGCCAGGTCCTGAGCTGAAGTTGGACCCTTAACTGGCTGAGCCACCCAGGTGCCCATTTTTTTTTGTTTTTTGTTTTTTGTTTTTTTTTTTAAATTTTTTTTTTCCGGTTTTTTTTTTTATTTATTTTTTTGGGACAGAGAGAGACAGAGCATGAACGGGGGAGGGGCAGAGAGAGAGGGAGACACAGAATCGGAAACAGGCTCCAGGCTCTGAGCCATCAGCCCAGAGCCTGACGCGGGGCTCGAACTCCCGGACCGCGAGATCGTGACCTGGCTGAAGTCGGACGCTTAACCGACTGCGCCACCCAGGCGCCCCTGTTTTTTGTTTTTAATGTTTATTCATTTTAGAGACAGAGAGAGACAGAGCATGAATGGGGGAAGGTCAGAGAGAGAGGGAGACACAGAATCTGAAACAGGCTCCAGGCTCTGAGCTGTCAGCACAGAGCCCGATGCGGGGCTCGAACTCACAGACCACAAGATTGTGACCCGAGCCAAAGTCGGTCGCCCAACCGACTGAGCCACCCAGGCACCCCTGTTTTTTAATTAGGGTTTCTTATGGCAAGAGAATAAGCTTTAAAAGATACACATCACTTCATTTCTGACTCTGTACAGGTCAGGTGCAGGTCTGAAAAGTTCCAGAAACCAGCAATGACTAAGAGAACTTAGCTTTCTTTATTCCTAGAATCCAGGAAGATAGAGTTTGGGATGCACAGAGAAACAGATGTTTCTGTACATAAGGGATGTGACTAATTGTTCCTACAACAAAGGTCTTCTTAGCTTAAGACCCCAGAACATGGGGGTGGCTCAGTTGGTTGAACATGCAGTGCTTGATTTGGGCTCAGATCATGAGGTCATGGTTTTGAGATCAAGCCCCGCACGGATTGTGGAACCTGCTTAAGATTCTCTCTTCTTCTGCCCACCCCTCTGCACTCACACACGTGCTCACAGAATAAAAAATTTTAAGACCCAGAATATGAAAGCAAAGGAAGAAAGGAATGGGAAGCAGATGGCCAGAAGGTCAGATAGGCACCTGTGGCAGCCAAGCTCTTGATATTCACATCCTCAAGTGGCCCTCTCTTAGATGGTCCTAGGGGTGGTCTGTGTGATCAACAGACTCTGGCAGAAGAGAGGACATGTCACCTCTGAGAATAAGTTTCCAGTTTTCCCCTCACACTCGCTCTAACATGGCTAGCCCTGGGGAAACTGGCTGTCCCACCATGCAGACGTTGAAGCAGCCTATGCAGAAGAGTGCATGAACTGGAGTACATCTCTGGTCGAGCCTAGCTGACCTCAGCCCTGGTCAACAGCTTGCCTGAAACCTCCCGAGAGGCCCCGAGCCAGAACCACCCAGCTAAGCTGCTCCCATATTCCTGACACCCAAAACTAGGGGAGATAACACAACTGCCAAGTTTGGGTGTAATTTGTTACACGGCAACAGGTAACTAATGCATCACCTATAGAGCGGTCATAGGAGGGAAGGATGAGTAAGTGACCATTATTAGGGTCATTTAAATGACTAACACCAAGGGAACGGTTAAGTAAATTGTGGTAAACCCGACCCATGGTATATTTTCCAGTCGTTAAAAGAAAAGACTTTGAAGCGACATGGAAAATCCAGTATGAATTAATACTGAGGTACCAAAGTAAAACATAGATGTGTGCATATACTGTGATTACAACCGTGAACAAGTCAGGTTTGTCTAGGAACATAGAAACAAAGTCTTTAAGTTGTTGACGGACAGCAGAGAACAGAATTCAAAAAAGTTTGCAACAGAGAGGGGCCTCAATAGTTAAGATGTTCCATTTGCTTTTTGTAGCGCTCCTCAAAAATGGGTGTTTTAACCTCTTTTGTTCTTCCCTGTGGGTTTGGTGGTGCATCTTTAAGACTACTTAACTTCTGCTTGGCTGAAGAGCCCTTCACAGGTCACTGCTGTAGAGGACCCAAAGGGTTTCAAATCCTGGAAGTTTGTTTTCCTCACCAAAATGGCCTTTAGAAAATGATCCTTCAGTATCTTGGCCTGTTTTGCCTTGGTGCGGCATTCCAGCCGCAGAGGCTGCTCTGTGCATACGTTGCAAGAAACTTGACTCCCTCGAGAGTATAGGTTCATGCACCAAGAAATTCAGCTATAGATGTCACTTGCAGCCCTGACGAGATTTGAAGAACTTAACACGTAGGAAGTGGTTAGGACCCTCGAGTTGTTTTACACTTTAGGTAGGACTAGAGAGACAGGATTTCCAGGCACTGGGCTTTCAAACTCTCTAGGGAGAAACTGAAACTCTCTTAAGGTGGTATTTAAATGGGAACCTTTACAGGGCTGGGGGGTTTTTTTTGTTTCGTTTTTAGTCAAAAAAGGTATTTGCATCTTTCATTTCTTGGCTGGATCTTATCCTTGATCCCTTTTGGCCAATCTAGAGTATTTCACAAGAATACATACAAATTAACATTCAGATACTTAAATATTTGTTTGTTGTTAAAACTGTCCAAACATTAAAGACGTAAAGTAAAATGTTAAAGACAGAACGGGTCCAATTGACTTCCCATCCGAGGTAACCACAACAAACAAGTATGAGTTTCTCTTCCTAAAATTTTTCTAAGCCTAGAAAAACACACACATACAGAACTTTTCATTTAGCAGAAGTGGGGCCTTGCTACTCTACAACTGCAAGTTCATTTTAGCCAAACCCCCGCCTCTAACTGCTGGTGGGGGGGCCGGTATTCCAGACTCCCCGTCTCGAGCATTTAGGGGCCTTCTTGTCACTCAGTACGATGCGATGAACACTTTTGTGGACACATCTTTGTGTACCTCTGTGAACATATACCTAGGAGAATTTCTTAGGAAGTGAGTTGAACCACTTTTTAATCTTTTAGAATGGTTTTGGATTTACAGAAAAATCGAGTAGTTCGGAAAGGTGCATATGCCCCAATTAGCAAACCAATATTGAGACTTTAGTTGACCATCAAGTCCCAATTCTCAGGTTTCCTTGGTTTTTCCCTTAATGTCCTTTTTCAGTTCTGGGACCCCCCCCCCCGCCCCCGTCCAGGACACCGCATTCACATTACATTTAGTTCTCATGTCTCCTTAGGCTCCTCCAGGACTGTGGCAATTACTCAGGCTTTCCTGGGTTTTGAGGACCTGGACCATTCTGGGGGGTACAGGCAGGTTGTGCTCTATTGGAATCTGAGGTTTTCCTCATGATTCGAATGTGGGTTTGGGGGAGGAAGATGCAGAGGCAACAACATGATTGCTCACCATTGATGTTAACCTTGATCACCTGTGGGGGAGTTTATCAGGTTTCTCCCCATGAAGAGACTCTTGTCCCCCCTCCCCCACCCCCTGCTTTTCCATGCTGTGCTCTCTGGAAAGAAGTCACTGGACATAGCCCATGCCTAAGGGGTGGGGAGATATGCTCCCCTCGCTTTACTTTCTAACTTTCACAAGTCACAAAATGGTATAAAATCAAATTCAAACGATAAAGGGGTAGAACACACACCATTGTTAACAGTTTTGCGTTTCCTTCCCCCAATTTTTTTCCATGCGTATTTAAGCCACTTTGTTCATCTTGACCCTGCCACCCATTCCCTTTAAGTGTTTTTAATGTTTATTTTTTATTTATTTTTTTTTTAATTTTTTTTTTCAACGTTTTTATTTATTTTTGCGAGAGACAGAGCATGAACGGGGAGGGGCAGAGAGAGAGGGAGACACAGAATCGGAAACAGGCTCCAGGCTCTGAGCCATCAGCCCAGAGCCTGATGCGGGGCTTGAACTCACGGACCGTGAGATCATGACCTGGCTGAAGTCGGACGCTTAACCGACTGCGCCACCCAGGCGCCCCTTAATGTTTATTTTTGAGAGAGAGAGAGAGAGAGAGAGAGAGAGAGAGCGCGCGCACGCGCCCAAGCAGAGGAGGGGCAGAGAGAGAGGGAGACAGAATCCCAAGCAGGCTCCGTGCTGTCAGCACAGAGCCTGATGCGGGGCTCGAACCCACAAACCATGAGATCATGACCTGAGCTGAAACCAAGAGTCAGACGCTTAACGACTGAGTCACCCAGGTGCCCCACCTGTTTTTTTTAAAGGGGAAGAACATTCAACTTCCATGGAATTGGCTATTAAATTTTTTTTTTTAATATTTCCGAGAGAGAGTGATCAAGCAAGCCGGGGAGGGGCAGAGAGGGAGAATCTTAAACTGACAGCACAGAGCCCCACGCGGGGATTGATCCCACAAACCGTAGGATTGCGACCTGAGCCGAAATCAAGATACGGACACTTAACCGATTGAGTCACCAGGCGCCCCTGGAATCTGTCATTTTGAAGTCGTGTTGCTAAAAAAGGTGAACAAACGCGACCCCTGAATGTCATCGGACCCTCGGATAATTCCAAAAGCACATGAACTCCCTCAAGAGCTGCTGTTCAAGTTCCCATCGCCTCTGTTGGTACCGACACAGGCGGAGCGGTTTTATTCTTTTAATTCTGTGCATTTTTAAAGTGAGGATTCTTCTTGGCAGAAGGTGTTAATTCAGGCACTAAATCTGGACCTTTCTGAGCACTGTGAAATTTTGCAAGTCAGATCGTAGGCAGAAGAATGTGTGAAGATGCGAGTTTATTTCGAGAACACCTTTAGTTCCCCGGGCGGTTCTGACACGCTCATCCCATCGCCTGCCGACACCCCCTCCCCCCTTCAGGCAGCTCTCAACGCCGTACCCCGCGTACCCGGCGGTTCCAGAAGCCCACCGAGTTCACAGTTCCCTCCTCTTCAGAGGGGCTGCCTTTCCTACCTGATCCACCCCAAACCTGCTCTCTCTTCCTGGGTGTCTCGTCTTTTATCTGTAGGCTTCCCATCACGTTTAACTGCCCAAGGAACGTACCAACCCACCGGCATTAACAAACCACCACCAACTCAACACAAATTTATCCTCTTACAGTTCTGAAGCTCGGGAATCTGGAGTCAAGAAGTCCCAAAGCGAAGGTGTTGGCAGATAGGGTTCCTTCCGGAGGCGGAAGGGAGAAGAAGCTGTTTCCCGGCCTTTCTCCCAGCTTCTAGAGGCCGCCTGCACTCCTTGGCCGGTGGCCGTCTTCGTCCTTCAAACCACATCTCTGCTGCGAACTCCGCTTCTGCTCTCGCATAAATCCCCTGACACTGACCCTTCTGCCTCCCCCGTATAAGCACCTGTGGCTGTCGGCCACCTGGATAACCCACCCCACCGTCTCTAGCTGAGCCACACCTGCCAAGCCCCTTTGCAACACTGACAGGTGCTGAGGATTAGGATGCGGATTTCCTGGGGGCGGAGGGGAGAGCGGTGCTCAGCCTGCCGGGCTATCCTCCTTTAAGAGCAAATAAATTAAGACCTAAGAGCCCCTTTGACACCTAGCTCTATTCTCCAGCCTTTCCCGCGGGAGTGACCACTATTAACTCTACAGGGTGCGTTTTTCCATTTTTGTGCTCTAACGTGTGTACGTACAAATACATAGCATATTTATTTAGTATTGGTTTGGGTGGATTTTTTTAAAGCTGATTTATTTATTTTGGGAGAGAGAGAGAGAGAGAGAGAGGAAACACATGGGGAAGGGGCAGAGAGAGAGAATCCCAAGTAGGCTCCACGCTGCCAGCGTGGAGCCCGGTGAGGGACTTTAAACTCACGAACCATGAGATCATGACCTGAGCCGAGTGGAGAGTCAGCTGCTTAACTGACTGAATCACCCAGGTGCCGGTGGATTTTTTTTGTAAACAAACAAAAAAACCCCAAACCCAAATGGCGTCATATTATGTGGCATATGCTTCTTTCTCTGATCTAGGAACCATCTCTAGTAACAGAACAAATTCAGCTACCACTTTTTTTTTTTTGACATTTATTTATTTTTGAGACAGAGAGAGAGCATGAACAGGGGAGGGGCAGAGAGAGAGGGAGACAGAATCCGAAGCAGGCTCCAGGCTCCGAGCTGTCAGCACAGAGCCCCACGCGGGGCTCGAAACCACGGACCGCGAGATCATGACCGGAGCCAAAGTCGGACGCTCAACCGACTGAGCCACCCAGGCGCCCCTCAGCTACCACTTTTTTAAAATGTTTGTGTATTGTGCAAAACGTACATAAGATAAAATTTACCATCAACCGTTTTTCAAACCCACCGTTCGGTGCCATTAAGCACATTCACATTCCTGTACAACCATCACCACTCTCTCTCTCCAGAGCATTTTCGAACGGAGACTGTCCCCCCTCCTCCACTCTCTGGCAACTTCCACTTTGTGTCTCTGTGAATTTGCCTGTTGTAGGTATTTCACGTAAGTGGGATCGTTCAGTATTTGTGCTCTCGTATCTAACTTCTTTAACTTCGCATAATTTTTCAGTTGCTCCATGCTGTGCCGTGTTATCAGGATTTCATTTGGCAACCTGCACGACTTCCATTTGCACTCTATCGATCTGTACGTGTTTGCATTCTCTCTTGTAAACAGACCGAAGCCTTTTCCACCTGCATTTGATGTGTCCTTGCCAATGAACTGATCCACTTTCCTAGGATCAGGGAAAGTGGACGGCTGTCCCCCACAGAGTCTGGCGGCCTGCCTTGGAATGACAAGAACTTGATTCATGGCAGCAGGTGACCATGTACAGTTTCAACGAGAAGAAACAGTCTGGTCTGGCCGACCAGAGACACTGGGTTCTGGCAATTGAAAAGACGAGCAGATTACTTTGCTTCTTGGACCTCAGTTTCCCCTTCTGGAAAACAGGGCTAATTCCTGTCTCAGCTCCTTCAGCACAAAAACAAGGCGTTATATTTAAATTTTTTTTTTCTTTTTTTTTTTTTTTTTCAACGTTTATTTATTTTTGGGACAGAGAGAGACAGAGCATGAACGGGGGAGGGGCAGAGAGAGAGGGAGACACAGAATCGGAAACAGGCTCCAGGCTCTGAGCCATCAGCCCAGAGCCCGACGCGGGGCTCGAACTCACGGACCGCGAGATCGCGACCTGGCTGAAGTCGGACGCTTAACCGACTGCGCCACCCAGGCGCCCCACCTGCCTGCTTTTCTATAAATATAACGCCTTATGGGGCGCCTGGGTGGCGCAGTCGGTTAAGCGTCCGACTTCAGCCAGGTCGCGATCTCGCGGTCCGTGAGTTCGAGCCCCGCGTCGGGCTCTGGGCTGATGGCTCAGAGCCTGGAGCCTGTTTCCGATTCTGTGTCTCCCTCTCTCTCTGCCCCTCCCCCGTTCATGCTCTGTCTCTCTCTGTCCCAAAAATAAATAAACGTTGAAAAAAAAAAAAAAAAGAAAAGCAGGCAGGCATGGGGCCAATTATGCCGCTTTGACAAATCGGCCCCCACCCCGCAGCCCTGCTCAGGTGGCGTGCAATTCCCCGATGCCTGGTGGGGGCTCAACAGAGGGATCGAAAACCACCTGAACGTGTTCTCACCCTTCCCCCCCCTTCCTCGTTCAGCTGGGAAGCTACCCTTCTTCTCTGGGTTCCACATATTTCCCTTTGTTCCAGGAGAAAAAGACGGCTAAGCAGGTTTCAATGTTCCTCTTCCCCGAGGGGAAAGTTTAGAGAATCTCTGGGGTTGTCAGCTGGGCGACATTCCTCTCCCTGCCTGTCTGTCTTAACCCACACGGACAAGCAGGGAGGCGAGGCAAGACAACAAAGGCGGAACAGTGGGTGAAGGACATCTGGCACGAAAGGCTGGCAGGAGGCTGACAGACTTTCAATTACGTGGATCGGCTCCCACTGGGTGCAAAGTTTGGGGAACGAGTGCCGGGGCTTCCCACGCACTGCAGCTCCCACTGGAAGGGGAAGGAGGGGGCAGGGCACGCTCACCAAGGGATCTTTCGTTCACTTATTCACTCACTCAACAAATATTTGGCCTTTTCAGATCTGTAAGTTGACATGTTTTCATCCGTTCTGGATAATTCCCAGTCATTATCTCTTAAAAAGATTCCTCGCCCATCCTCTCTCGCCTGTCTCTGAAACTCCAAATGGATAACAAAACCTCTCACAGAATCTGCACATCCTCTCGTTTTCTCTCTTTGGTATTTCTTTTTTTTTTTTTGGGGGGGGGGGTCTCTGTTTTGCATTCTGGATCATTTCTTCTGATTCCTCATTAATTCTGCTATGTCCTATCTTCTATCAAATACAATTGAATTTATTTTTTTTTAATATTTCTACTTCTTTAA
The DNA here is from genome assembly GCF_018350155.1 of Leopardus geoffroyi. Classification (NCBI taxonomy): domain Eukaryota; kingdom Metazoa; phylum Chordata; class Mammalia; order Carnivora; family Felidae; genus Leopardus; species Leopardus geoffroyi. The sequence goes on along the minus strand of NC_059339.1, from coordinate 6,882,607 downwards.
AAAAATTTCTTAATGTTTATTTACTTTTGAGAGAGAGAGAGAGAGAGAGAGACAGAGAGCGAGTGGGGGAGGGGCGAGAGAGAGGGAGACACAGAATCGGAAGCAGGCTCCAGGCTCTGAGCCGTCAGCACAGAGCCCGACGCGGGGCTCGAACTCACGGACCGCGAGATCGTGACCTGAGCTGAGGTCGGAAGCTCTACCGACTGAGCCACCCAGGTGTCCCTCTAGTTCTGTTTTGTTTCTTACCATATCTGCTGTGCCCCTTTCTGTAGCCTTCTATTGCTTATAAACATTCTCAAGCTTGGTGATTGCTTCCTTCAACTGGGTGAGCAGCACTGTTTTTGAATCTGTGTCGGAGAATTCCAGTATCTGAGGTCTACGTGGATCTTGTTTCTGCCGCCTCTTGTTTCTGTCGGTTCTCTCTCGCTCGTGGTGATTTGTTTCCTTGTGGGCCACATTCCCTTCACCCGCATGTTGGTCAGTGCCCTTGGAAAATTATTTGCAGGGATTCTGCAAGGCCCAGAATGAATGAGCCGTGCTCTGAATCGTGCTTGTTTCTGCCACCCGCCCAGGCCACCACCGGGCAGGGTCATTTCCGCTCGGGCGCCCAGCCTCAGTGCCCTGTGCACCCAGCTGGGACGTATCTGTGGGTGAGCCGTGACAGCTTGTCAGGAATTATTTTCTCTCCCTGTTCTTTTTTCTTCTTCCGGTTTGCTCAGCTCAGCATCCAGACAAACTTCTCGACCATCCCCTGGGGTTGGGGTCAGTGAAGTCTGTCAGTGGTGGTGTCTGGGTAAATGTGTAGCAATGGGGGAGAAAAAAAAGCCCTGATCTGTTGCACTGAATGCTTTCCATGATAAATACTCACACCATGGTCGATTTCAAGCAGCCGGTGTGAAGTCATGATTGTGAAGTGTGGGAGACACGACGACCCTAACCAACCCTCCCAAGGCTGCACGCTTGTAGGGCTCTCACACGTTTCTTTTTTAATTTTTTAAAATATTTATTTTTGAGACAGAGCACGTTTGGGGGAGGGGCAGAGAGCGAGAAGGAGACACAGAATCCGAAGCAGCTCCAGGCTCTGAGCTGTCAGCACAGAGCCAGATGCAGGGGTCAAACTCACGAGCAGTGAGATCATGACCTGAGCCCAAGTCGGACGCTTAACCGACTGAGCCACCCAGGCGCCCCATCTCACACATTTCTAGTTTGGTTCCTGTTTGTCTTGGTGGCTCCCTCTACAAGGCCACTTGCACTGAAGTCTGAGTGCATGGGGTGGCCTAGGGCCTCGAGCAAGAAAGCCTTTTTTCTTAATGTTTATTTGAGAGTGGGAGAGAGAGGGAGAGCACGGGAGCAGGAGTGAGCAGGAGCAGGGGAGGGGCAGTGAGAGAGGGAGACAGAAAATCCCAAGCAGGCTCTGCTGTCGGCGTAGAGCCCGATGCAGGGCTCGAACCCACGAACCATGAGATCATGACCCGAGCTGAAATCAAGCGTCAGACACTGAGCCACCCAGGCGGGTGAGCCCTGATAGGGCTCAGGGTTTCCCCCAGGATTTACCTGGATCCCCCAGGGGAGGTGACATTTGAGCTGACAGAGGCCTGAATGAGGAGGGAGCCAGCCAGGAAGGGACTAGGGGGAAGGGATGCCGACAGAGGGAAGGGCCTCACACAGGCCCAGAGGTGGGGACAAAGTTGGCACTTTGAGGAAAGAAAGGGGCCAGCGTGGCTGGAATGGAATGTGGAGTGGTGAGTACAGGTGGTGACAGAGGTGAGGCTGGGGCAGGGCAGGGCCAGGCCACCCAGGGCGGAGCCGGGGGTGGGGGTGGGGGTGGGCTTTATTCCAAGAACAGGAGACCTCTTCCCAGGGTTTGAGCCCGAGGAGTAAGGACTAAGAGGCTAGATTGAGTTTTAATGATCTCGATGACTCCCATTCCTTAGTGTGGGCTGTGCTTAGCGACTTCCTTCCAAAGAGCACAGTGTGGGGGACGCCTGGCTGGCTCAGTCTGTTGGTAAAGCGTGCAACTCTTGATCTCAGGGTTGTGGGTTCGAGCCCACACTGGGTGTAGAGATTGCTTAAAAATAAAATCTTCAAAAAAAACAAAACAAAGAGGGATGCCTGGGTGGCTCAGTCGGTTGAACGTCCGACTTCAGCTCAGGTCACGATCTCACAGTTCGTGAGTTCGAGCCCCACGTCGGGCTCTGTGCTGACAGCTCAGAGCCTGGAGCTGCTTCGGATTCTGTGTCTCCCTCGCCCTCTGACCCTCCCCCACTCCTCCCCCTCAAAAATAAGTAAACATTAAAAAAATTAAAAATAAATGAAAATAAAAAACAAAGAGCACGGTATGGAAAAGGGGGAAAAGAGTCCCTTCCCAGCAGAGAAACCTGACAAATGCAATCTCTGCAGATGATCAAGGTTAACATCAGTGGTGATCAGTCATGTTTGGCGGAGACTTGAGATCTGATGACAATGCCACGTTGCCCCTGTGTCTTCCTCTTCAAACCCATAATCACAGTCCGGCCATGGGAAGAACCTCAGACAAATCTCAAGAGAGGACAATCTACAAAGTCTGTGACAGGTCACTAAACACAAGGAAAGACTGAGAAACTGTCACAGCCCGGAAGAGCCTAAGGAGACGTGAGGACCGTATACACCATGGCGCCCTGCACAGGATCCGGGATGGAAGAAAGACATTTAAGAAAGCTAAAGAAATTAGAGGGGCACCTGGGTGGCTCAGCCGGTTAAGCGTCTGATTTCAGCTCAGGTCATGATCTCATGGCTCGTGAGTTTGAGCCCCGCGGCGGGCTCTGTGCTGACAGCTCGGAGCCTGGAGCCTGCTTCGGATTCTGTGTCTCCCTCTCTGCCCCTCCCCTGCTCATACTCTGTCTCTGTCCTCTGTCTCAGTCTCTGTCTCTCTCTCTCTCAAAAATAAAGAACATTCAAATTAAAAAAATTTAAAAAAAAAACTAATCTAAATAAAGTATGGACTTCAGTTAGTAATAATGTATCAATATGGGTTCATTAACTGGGGCCAATGGACCATACTAATGTAAGATATTAATAATGGGAAACTGGTGAGCGGGTTATGGGAATTCTCCATACTACTGTTGCACTTTTTCTGTAAAACCTAAAACTGTTCTAAAAAAGTAAAGTCTGTTTATAAAAAGGTTAGATCTGGCTGGTGACTGCGGGGAGAATGGGGTTGTAAGGGGTGAGGCAACGTGGGAGCCGGAAATGATATTTTTGCAGCCCGCAGGTGAGATGCGGCTTGGGTCTTGGTGGGAGACGGAGGAGGAGAATTAGACTCAGGGGGCCGAGCTGACGGTCTGGCAGGCCTCCCCAGGAGCTGAATTGTAGGGGAAGGAGGAAGGGAAGAGTCGGGTATGTGACGCCCAGAGTTTGAGCCAGTGGCAGAGGGCGTCATGAACTAACATGGAGTTGACTGTGAGGAAAACGGGTTTGGGAGGAAAGGCTGAGGCTGCATTTCCACCATGATGAGTCCGAGGGGCCCCTGGGACATGGGAGAGGAGACATGAGTGGACGGGGAGATAGAGGAGTTCGTCCGGTGGTGAGGGTTAGAGCACCTACTGTGAGCAAGGAACACACCTACTGTGTGGGGGATCCAGGTGTGAAAGGGCTTTAAGAAGCTTCCAGTATGTTCAAAGAGCAAGCAAAATGCCCGGGAAGGCTTGACCGGCCGACTCGGTGAGAACGGAGGAGACCAGTTGGGGTGGTGGGCAACCAGGAGATGGCCCAAAGGCGGTAGGGAAAAACGGATGTCAGCCATCTTCCTGCTCTGGAAAAGCCCGTCCTTGACCGGAGTCAGCACACATCAGGCCTGGCTTCAGGCCCGTCTCCCTTTTGGAAAAAGCCTTCCCTTTCTCTAGGCCGATGTCCAGAATAGCCAGATAATTGAGGGTCAGAGGTCAGGGAACTCACATCTGGCAGCAGACCAGGCCTGTCAACTGCAGGGCTTACGTAGCTGCCAAGAGTCATGGGGGGCGGGGGTGGGGGTGAGTCACAGAGTCTCTAATCGTCTCTGGGCGTATGCTGTATTGATCTGGGGCCAGGAAAGGTGAAGGGCATCTATGTATATCCACCTAAAGCAGCCCCAGGGCCTTAGCTGACCACCAGCTTTGATATTTGTGTTTGTCTTAGGTAGAGCAGAAAATTCTACATGGCCCTGGCCCCTTGGGTTATAAGTAATGGCAGGATGTCCTGAGTAAGGGTCATCTCCAAGGCGAGAGAGTGGGCTGAGCCCAGGCCTGGCTGCCCTGGGTGGGGAGGTGGGGTGCCTGCTGCCTCTCTTGGGCCCCATCCAGTCCAGTACGTTCTCCACACAGAGCCAGAAGGATCAGTCACGCCCTGATCAAAACCCTCCAGCACTCTCCGTCTTTGCAGAGTAGGTCAACCACCTCCCAGAAGCCTCAGGATCCAGCCCTGAGCTTCCTCCCTTTACCTTCTCCACGCTTCCCTCTCACTCCTCATTTTCTGCTCCCCCGGTTCTTCCTGCCTTGTGGTCTTTAAACTTGCCATTCCTGGGGTGCCTGGGTGACTCGGTCGGTTGAGCTTCGGAGCTCAGCTCGGGTCATGATCTCGAGGTTCAGGAGTTTGAGCCCACGTTGGGCTCTGTGCTCAGCGCCTAGAACCTGCTTTGGATTCTGGGTCTCCCTCTCCCTCTGCCCCTCCCCTGCTTGCGCTCTGTCTCTGTCTCTCTCTCAAGAATAAATAAACATAAAAAAAATTTAAACTTGCCATTCCTTATTCCTTTGCCCAGATCAATCTTTTCCTGCCCCCCCCCACCTTTTTTTTAGTAAGGTGAAATTCATATAACATGCAATTAATGCATGTACATTTTCAAGTGTGCAAGTTCATTGGTATTAGTGTATTCACAGTGCTATGCAACCACTAGGTCTCGGATGCTTCAAAACTTTCTCATCAACCAAGAAGGACACCTCATACCCAGTCACTCCCCATTGCCTCCACCTCTGTGCCCTGGTAACCTCTAACCTGCTTTCTGAACATAGATTTGCCTCTTCTGAATATGCCACACAGAAGGAATCCTACAGGGGTGCCTGGCTGGCTCAGTCGGTTAAACGTCCGGCTCTTGGTTTCGGCTCAGGTCACGATCTCATGGTTTGTGAGTTCGAGCCCCACGTCAGGCTCCTTGCTGACAGTGCGGAGCCTGCTTGACATTCTCTCTTTCCCTTGCTCTCGGTCCTTCCCCCACTCTCTCTCTCTCTCTCTCTTCCCCTCTCTCTCTCAAAAATAAATAAATAAACTTAAAAAGAAGAAGAAGAAGAAGGAATCCTACACTAGGTGGCTTTTGTGACTGGCTGCTTTCATTGCATGATGTTTCAGAGGCTCCTGTACTTTCTAGCAGGTGTCAGAATGTGTTTCCCTTTTATGGCGGAATTATACCATACCACCATGTGGTATGCGTTTACCACCATTTGTCTACCCGTTCATTAGTTTACGCACAATCGGGCTGTTTCCACCTTTTGGCTTTTGTGAATAGAACTTTTATGTACAAGTTTCTGGGTGGACATGTCTCCATTTCTTGTGGGTCTCTACCTAGGAGTGGAATTGCTGGGTCATAGGGTTACTCCACGTTCAACGTACTGAGGACTCACCGGACTGTTGTCGGCTCATTCTTTCCCCCAGACACCCGCGGCTGGCCCCTCGCCTCACTCAGCTCAGATGTCCCGTCCTCAGACGACCCTGACTCAAACAACAACACCCTCCCCCAAATCACCCTCTTGTCTTTTCACTCTTTGGGTTCGTGATCCGTGAGAACGTAGGCGACCTCATACCTCTTATGTTCCGTGGGGACCCACTGCCTAGCACAGTGACTGGTACACGGTAGGCACTTGATACATAATAATCATTGCTGAATGACTGGTCTCAGGTTGTCAAAGGTAAGGAACTGCAACACTCTGAGGCCTGTCTTTGTCATCAGAGGTTGCCGTTGGGTCCGCCCAGGAGTGACTCAGCTGTTTAAATGGACGACTTCCTCCTGCCCTGAGGAAGGGACAAAAACCAGTGGAAGGAAATACTGGTTATGCTCTGTTTCTTCATCCTTCCCTGTTAGTGACTCAGCACAGACATCTCTGCAGCATTTCCCAGTCCTTGCGCGGGAACAAGTTACTCTTAGTGACTTATTGCAAAGGTTTAAAAAAAAAAAAAAAGCCACAAAGATGGAAAAGAGTTTGGGTGGGGAATTGGCTACACGAACAAGGCTGTGGTCAGCCTGGTATGCTGGTTAAGGGCTCTAGCTTGGGGTTCAGGTGTTCAGGCTGCCTGGGTCAGGTCCCAGCTTTGTCACTTAGCTCTATGATTTGTTGTAGATTACTTAATCTCATTTTTCTTGTTTGGAAAAACACGGTTAATAGTACCAGATCCCTCAGAGGCTTATTGTGAGGAGTAAAAGAATTAGCATCATACAAAGTGCTTGGTCCAGCATTGGTGTATTGAAATGTTACCAACCGGGGTGCCTGGGTGGCTCAGTTGGCCAAGCGTCCGACTTCTGCTCAGGTCAGGATCTTGTGGTCCATGAGTTTGAGCCCCGTGTTGGGCTCCGTGCTGACAGCTCAGGGCCTGGAGCCTGTTTCAGATTCTGTGTCTCCCTCTCTCTCTCTGCCCTTCCCCCACTCATGCTCTGTCTCTCAAAAATGAATAAACGCTAAAAAAAAAAAATTAGAAAAAAAAAGGTATATGGGTATTTAAAAAAAAAAAAAAGCAACGTTATCTACTGGAATAGTCACTGCCCTCCCAGGATCATCTGCCCCATCTTGGTGCTGATATCTACAGGCTGGCCATTCAGATGAAAGGAGATAATAGTGTTTTTAAAAAGTTATAGGAGGGGAGCCTGACTGGCTCAGTCGGAAGAGCATGGGACTCTTAATCTCGGGGGTTGTGGGTTTGAGCCCCACGTTGGGTGTAGAGATGACTTAAAACCTTAAAAAAAAAAAAAGAAAGAAAGAAATGTGCATGGATCAATGTAACACACGTGACCAACACTCAGAACTGACCATTGTTAATGTTTTCTTCTATTTGCTTTGAATTTACTTTTATTCTTAACAAAAGGGCAAAGCACTGCATATGTTGGTGTCCCTCTGTCTCTAATCACCAGAGACAAACTCTAACACGAATGCAGTGTAAAGGCTCTCAGCCTATTTATTTATTTATTTTCATGTTTATTTGAGTGAATGAGGGAGGGGCCAAGAGAGAGGGAGACACAGAATCGGAAGCAGGCTCCAGGCTCCGAGCTGTCAGCACAGAGCCCGACACGGGGCTCGAACCCACGAGTGAGATCATGAACTGAGACGAAGTCAGCTGCTCGATCGATGAGCCTCCCAGGTGCCCCTATTTATTTTTAAGATTTTATTTAAGTAATCTCTACACCCAATGTGGAGCTCAAACTTACAACCCCAAGATCAAGAGTCACAAGCTCCACCGACGGAGTCAGCCAGGCTTGCTTCAGCCTATTTTTTTAAACTTTACACACATGGGGAGGGGTGAGGGGAGGGGGGTACAGGTGATGGGGATTTAGGAGCTCTTGTCATGATGAACACTGGGTGATGTATGGACTTGTTGAATCACTATATTATACACCTGAAACTAATGTAACACTATGTTAACTAATTGGAATTAAAATAAACAGTAAACTTTACACACATATTTATATATGCAAAAAATATCGTTGGTACTGCTTGTTGTGTATTAATTAACATGAATAAATTAACTATACCTAATATGTTATCCCGCAGTGTGCTTTGTGGCTTGTTTTTATGTTTTTGAGATCTATCCAAGTTAACATGCATAGATCCAACTTATGCCTATTCCTCCCACATAATAGTCCACCATATGTCCTACAGCACACTTTTTTAAACCAAATTAAAGACATGGAAGTTGTTTCTAGTATTTGCAAATGCAAACCAGGCTGCCACAAGCATCCTTGGGCGGATTGCTCCAAAGCCGTGTTTTTGAAACTGCCGGAGGCATTAGTGGGTCACAAAATCCCTTTTTTCCCTTAAGTGACATAGGACAGAATAGTTTGTAATAAGTATTTCGATATCCTTTGGTGAAGCTTTTGTTTTGTGTTTGCATGTGTGTGTGTGTGTGTCTACTTGATAGGGAGGTAAAGTGTTTTTCTTACTGGGGATCGCAGTGAAAACAAGGTTTCAAAAACATTCCTCCCCCAGCAATCCTACCCAAGAGAATTGAAAATGTACGTCCAGGGGCGCCTGGGTGGCTCAGTTGGTTGAGCATAGGACTCTTGATTTCTGCTCAGGTCGTGAGCTTGTGGTTCATGGGATCGAGCCCCGCGTCGGGCTCTGTGCTGACAGCTTGGAGTGTGCTTAGGGTTTTCTCTCTCCCTCTCTGCCCCCTGCCCTGCCCGTGTGCTCTCTCTTTCTGTCTCAAAATAAATAAACTCGAAAAAAACAACAGAAAATGTATGTTCACGTGAAAACATGGTGTCCACAACTGTTCACAGCAGCCAAAAGGTGGAAACAACCCACATGTTCAGCCACACATGAATGGATAACCAAAATGTGGTGCTTCCGGACAATCGAATATGACTCCACCACAACAAAGAAGGTATTGACTGATACACGTTCCAACGTAGAGGAGCCTTGAAAACACGATGAAGAGCGAAAGAGGCCAGACACCAAAGGCCACGTATTGTATGATCCCGTTTATGTTAAGTGCCGCAACAGGCAAATCCGTAGAGACGGAAAGCGGATTAGTGGTTGCCAGGGGCTGGCGGAGAGGGGACGTGGGGAGAGCCTGCTTAATGGATATGGATTTCCTTTTGGAGTGATGAGAACGTTCTGGAACTAGATAGCGATGATAGTTTCACAACATTATGAATTTACAAAAAGCCACTGAATTCTATGCTTTAAAAAATGGCTTAAGGGGCACCTGGGTGGCTCGGTCGGTTAAGCGTCCAGCTCTTGACTTTGACTCAGGTCGTGATCTCACGATTTCGTGGGTTTGAGCCCTGCATGGGGCTCTGCACTGACAATGTGGAGTCTGCTTGGGATTCTCTCTCCCTCCCTCCCTCCCGCCTCTCTCTGCCCCTCCCCCACTCATGTGCTCTGTTTGTCTCTCTCTCTCAAAATAAATAAACTTAAAAATAAAGGTTTCAATGATGAATTTTACGTTCTGTGAATTTTACCTCAATTAAAAGTGTTTAGGGGCGCCTGGGTGGCTCAGTGGGTTAAATGTCGACTTCAGCTCAGGTCACATCTCACGGTTCGTGGGTTCGAGTCCCACATCAAGCTCACTGCTGTCAGCTCAGAGCCTGCTTTGGATCCTCTGTCTCCCTCTCTCTCTCTCTCTCTCTCTGCCCCTCCCCTGCTCATGCTCTCTCTCTCTCAAAAATAAATAAACATTTAAAAAAATGCTTAAAGCCACTCTAAACTAAGGGCAGAATTGTGGGCTAGCACAGTTTGCTCATTTCACCTTTTTTACTACACGTGGGAAATTGCCCTCCAAAGTTGCTGTCCTGAGCTGTAGTCAGTGAATGAGAACTTCTACCCGACACCCCCCCACCCCCCCACACACTTGGTACCCAAGAGAAAAATAGCCAAGAGAATAACTCAGGCATTAACTGGGTATAAACCAGAGGTGACGATCTAGAGTCCCAATGACTTGCTTTGTTTGGCCAGTTTGTACTTTTAAAGTTTGAAGCAGGTGCCCATAGCTAAAATCCGGGGATCACGGACTGTGAGTCAGCCCCACACAGCACATATTTCCTTGTAGTGACCCTTAGCGGAGCTGAGCAGCCCGTGCCCCCTTCAAAGGAGTGGGCTCTCTCACTCACTGCGGCCTCCACATTACCTGACGCCTTACAGCCGGTCCCCGTACTCGCTTGTGTTCCCCCGTGGCCCAGGGACTCTTTGAGCGCACTCACGCCTGGTATAAAGTTCAGAGCACTATATGGGTGTGAATGGGGCTCACTCTCACAGCTGAGCATCTTTGTGCAGGTCACAACCTGCACAACTGTTCCAGGCGGCCCTGGTGAAGAGGACAGATGGAATTCTGAGCCCCTTGATTTTGGAAGTTTGCTGAGAGAGGGGAGGTCTCAGACTTGGGGAGAAAAGCAGATTTGGGAACTGAAGAGAAAGGTGGGGCCAGAGCCCTGGCATTGCCATTGGGCAACGGATAGAAGAACATACCGTCCCATCGTTCCTACTATCCAGGTGAGGCCGCTCAGCCCCGAAGAGCTCACCTTCGGCGTCCTCTCCAGCTGTAGCTGATGAACACCATCTTGAGGTGCTGGGTTTCTGTGTCTGGCACTTTCAGCTCTGACTGTGACCCCCAAATCGGATTAACAGCCCCCTCCCGACACGTACGCTCTGGATCAGAGTCTGCCGAGACCAGCCATTTGGAAGAGCCCATCTGCCGCCTGCTGCACTAATTCGGCTTCAGGGACCAGCTTGGAAGAGAGAGGGGGCAGGAGGAGGGGAGGTGCGATCTGCGGCAGGGGCCCGAGAGGTGAGAAATACACGGTTTAGTTAAAAAGAAAAAAAAAAAGCGCCCTCCTCCAGACGCCAGAGATGCAGCTGTGGAGAGAGGCTTCCCCGACCCCTGCCTCCAGCTGGGACCACTTCCCAAGACGAGCTGCAGAATCTGCAGGGGCTGGTGCAGAAGGAAAATGCAGGGCCGCCTGTTCCAAAATTTCAACACAGGCTGCACGCCCACGTGAGGCCAGCCCTGCCTCTGTCTTCCTCCCGCCCCTGGGTCCTTACACCAGGATTAAACCTGCTCTGGGGCCCCACAGCCCCTGTGCCCGTGTCCCTTGCGTCCCATCCTTTATTTCCTCGCCTGCCTGTGTCCCCAGCAGACCGTGCATTCCCTGAGGGCCTGACCGCAATGATTTTCCCTGATGGCCCAGCACAGTCCCTGGGGCAGAAGAAAGCAGCCATATTTGCTCAATCACAAAAGAGAAAAAGTCCACTTCAAAAACCATGGCTCTCCACTTTAGATCCACCAGCTTGACTGTAATTTAAAATGTAAATAAACGGGGGCACCTGGGTGATTCAGTCCGTTAAGCCTCCGGCTTCGGCTCAGGTCGTGATGTTGCCGATTGTGGGTTCGAGCCCCGCGTCGGGCTCTGTGCTGACAGCTTGGAGCCTGGAACCTGCTTCAGACTCTGTGTCTCCCTCTCTCTCTGACCCTCCCCTGCTCACGCGCGCTCTCTCTCAAAAATAAATAAAACATTAAAAATTTTTTTAAAAATAACATGTAAATAAATAAAGGCAGAAAATAGCAAGTGTTGGTGAGGACGTGGACAAACTGGAACCCTAATACTTTGCTGGTAGGAAGGTACGATGGTGCAGCCACTGTGGAAGCAGTTTGGTAGGTAGTTCCTCAAGTTAAGCGGAGAGTGGCTATGTGACCCAGCAATTCTGGTCCTAGGCGTATACCCAAGAGATTATGTCCACACAAAAACATGGATGTTCACAGCAGCACTATTCAGCACAGCCCAAAGGCAGAGACAACCCAAGTGCCCATCAATGGATGAAGGGATTAGCAAAACGTGGTCCATCCACACATTGGAATAGGATTCAGCCATAAAAAGGAATGAGATGCTGACACCTGCCACGCTATGGATGACCCTCAGAGACATGATGCTGAGTGAAAGAAGACAGACACAAAAGGCCACATAAAGGTATGGTTCCACCGATACGAAATGTCCCGAAGAGGCGACTCTAGAGACAGAAAGCGGACTGGTGGGTGCCAGGGGCTGGGGGGAGGGGCGAACAGGGAGGGACTATGAATGGGATGGGTTTTTTTTGGAGGGAAAGGATGAAAATGTCCTGGAACTAGGAGATGCTGACGGTTGCACCACATTGTGAAGGCACTAAATGTTATTAACGGTAAATTTTATGTTAGGTGTGTTTTACTACAATAAAAACAACTCAAAAACTATCTTTAAATGCAATGCGGTGCTCTGAATTGGATCCTGGAACAGAAAAAAAAAAAAAACAAACAAACCAAAAACCCACATGAGCGGAAAATTGGTGAAAAAGGAAAAAAAAAAAAAAGCTTGGAGTTTCACTGACAGTGATGCGTAGTGCTGTTTTCTTAGGACAAGTTATCGCCACGACTGCACGAGACGATAGTGTGAGAGGAAGCTGGCTGAGGGCTATGCAAGAACTCCCTCTATTTCACTGCAACCTTTCTGAAATGCTAAAATTATCCCACAACAAAATATTTGTTTAAAAAATCATATCTGCCACGGCACCCGAGTGGCTCAGTTGGTTGAGTGCCCGACACTTGGTTTTGACCTAGGTCGTCATCTCACGGTTCGTGAGATCAAGCCCCACCCCTCGATCTGCTCTGACAGTGTGGAGCCTGCTTGGGATTCTCTCTCTGTTCCTCTCTCTTTACCCCTCCCCAGCTCGTTCTCTCTCTTTCTCAAAACAAATACACATTTTAAAAAAATAAAATAAAAAATAACATATGCCTTCTAGAAAACAGCTAGCTTGGTCTCTGGAAGGTTCTTTTGTCTGCCTAGGGCCTGCTTTTGGGTTTAGGTTTGCCAACCAGGGAACCAGAGCATGGGAAAGCAGGAGGCATCTGGGGTTCCCAGCCTGGGGATTTTGAGGGGGGAGGTGAGACAATGAGGCAAAGAGATGGGCGGCGGGGAGGGGGCAAGAGAGGAGCCTGGGCTGGAATGGGGCTGGGCTGGGGGCCCCCCATGGCAGGGGAAATCTCCTTGATGGGGAACCTCCAAGGACTTTGGAGAACAAGAATGTCCAGCAGAGAGGATGCAAACTGGTGACCCACAGGTTGAAGACTGACTCGAGATGTGTCTATTGGCCCTGGGTTTTGTAAAAATAATATGAGCCAATCTATAAAAAGCCATCAATCCTACACTAAAACTGGAATTTCCAGCTTCTCTGAAAATATCTGCAGATCTGCTGACTCAAGGCCACCTTCCTGCATGGCCTCAAGAGGCCGAGGCCAAGTCCCAGCCATTGCCGTTAAATGAGATACAAAGCCTCGGTTGCCATTTATTCTCAGGCTTGCACCATATTCTATTTTTAATGGAACAGAAAGATTTCCCTGCGCCGTGTCAAAAGTGGAAAAGCAGAAAAGAAACCAAGAGCGTTGACTGATTTTTCTAACACCTGGCTGCTTTCGCACACTTACAATACCTACCCGGTTCCTGGAGGCACTTATGTTTGAGAACCAACATTTGATCTGTAGCATTTGGTGCAATGTCAATATGCTCTCCAACCCGCGCCCTTAAATCTTTACTCTCACGGGTGTTCTGTGGTTGGGGTCAAACATACACACATACTTCTCGGGGGTGAATCCCAGCTCTACCCCTTACTAGCTGGTGGCCTTGAGCAAGTTGCTTAACCTCTCTGTATCTCAGTTCCCTTGAGCCCCTGAGGTGAAACAGGAGACTCAGCTGGTCACGGCCTGGGTCAGCTTATTTGGCAAGAGAGTGGGTACATGGCTGACACAGAGCTGATATACGCAGCGTGACCGCCCCAGTAGTTACAATATTGAAATACTTCTCTACCAGTTTGGTAAATTGCCACTGCCCCAGCCCCCTCCCGGGAGCCCCAGACTCCCTTACAATCCTGCAACTATGAATGACCCCCACGGACGTCTTCAGTCTCTTCTGACTGAGCTGTTAGGTAATACGTCTCAGCTCCGTGGGGCGGAGAGGGAGTGAGGTGCCCGGTCCCTGACGGGAAAGAACAGGTGGCATTTGCTGGGCCTTGGCTTTCCTGGGAGTCACAGAAGTCCCGCGGATTTAGAGGAGACGGGTCTCCGTTACCCTGCACAAGCCGCACGGAGACAGTCAGACAGACAGACATGAATGTTTGTGCTGGAGATCCTGGGGACATGAAGAGGACAGAAAGGAGGCTCCCAGATCCTGGGGGGAGGCCCTGTACCACCCAGAGTCTCTCCCACAACTACACCGGGCAGGGCTGGGGGGAGAGCTGAGTTTGATGGAAAAACCTAACCAGGTGATGGGGCAGAGGGCCCAGGAAGAGGTCAGAGGTCAGGGGTCAGAGGTAGTACACTTTATTGGCCGGGTTCTTCTAACATCCTGCAACGCCCCTCTCACCGCCCCCCCCCCCCCCCCCCCCCCGCAAAGCCAGAGCCTGAGCTTTGCCACTGTCCCATCCCCATCCACCAGACACGGAAGAGAATGCGTCTGCCAAACATCCAACATGCCAAAGGCCTCCGAAGAGCAGGGCGGCAGGGGCGGGTGTGGGGGAGAGGGCTGCAGGGGTGGGGGTGGGGGACAGGAGCAGGGGATGAGGCAGGGCCGAGGGGCTCGAGCTGGGTGCAGGGCTGGGGACACCCTGAGTCTCTGCCAGGCCTGGCCAGCCCCTCACTCCCCCAGTTAAGGTCAGTAGTAGTGGTTCACAGTGAGACTGGCTTCGATTTGGCAGGGCGGCAGGGACGATGGGCAGACAGGTGCCTTCCACTGCCCCTGCTGACCTTGGCCTGACTCATGAAGCTGGGAAGAGTGAGAGAGGAAGTCCCCTCCTCTGTGTCCCCCTTCTGGGACAGGGAAGCCCCTTCTCTCGAGGGGCGAAGGGGCAGAGGCCTGGTTCTCCCCTGACATCCCCCAGGCTATTAGGAAAGATCATTCACTCCTGGCTCAGAAGTTTCTAGAACATCTCAGCGACCTTGCCCATCGTTACTCCCAATGAAAAAACTGTTTTTGAAATCTAGGAGTTGACTGGGGCCCATCAAACCAAGCAGTAAAAAAAAACCTGGGAAGATCTTGGTTTAAAAAGGTAGCTCTACCTTTGCTTAGAAGCCTTGGGAGGCCAGATGGAGAGATCAGACGTGTCTCCGCTGCCCCGACTGGAGGCGGTGGCTCGTGGCAGCAGGGGAGGGCTGGTGGTGGCCCAGGCGACGGGGCAGGAATCGGGGGCAAGATGCAGGAAGCGGTGACACGTGGGACATGGCAGGTGGCCCTCCGGTGCTGTGGGCCTGGGCTCAGAGGGCAGCGGGGGGAGGGGGGGGAGCCCCCACGAGTACGTCTACCAGGCGAGGCGCCAGGGCCTCCGCCCCACCGGTCAGGCCTTGTGACCGCCGCCGCTGCCCGGCGGCTCCTTGTGGCCGGCTGAGTAGTCGGAGGCGGGCTCGAGCCCCAGCATCTGCCGCTGTACCAGCTTGGCATAGAGGCCGCCCTGGGCCAGCAGCTGCTGGTGAGTGCCCTGCTGCACCACGCGGCCCTTGTCCAGCACCACGATGAGGTGCGCACGCTCCACCGTGCTCAGCCGGTGCGCGATGATGAGCACCGTGTGCTTCTGCGGGTGGCCGTGGATGGCCTGCTGGATCTGGAGAGACATTGGGGCGGGGGAGGGGGGGGGGGGAGCGGCCGCAAGTCTACCCGGGGCCTGGCTCGGCTCCCAGGTCCGCCGCGTCCCAGTCACCCTTCACCGCTCTGAGACTCGGTTCCTCGTTTGTAAAGCCGGGGCCTGCACGCGACCCGTTTTTGGTTCACGGAGGGCACAGCTCCGTGCCCGGCACCAGGGAGGTGTTTGGGCGGCGACAGGTGAACCCTAACCCGGTCTCCTCCGGTCTTCCTGCTCCTGCTCCCTCCTCTAACCTTCGCCCTGGTTAATGGTCTCACCATCAGCCCCAAAGCTCAAGCCAACGAGACCATCGTCCTCAATTCCTCATCCTTCACTCACTGTCCAAATCCAGCTGCTGAGCGAACCCTGCAGCTGTCTCCCCAGGTTATCTCACCCTTTCCTTCCTTCCGCCACCGTCTTCTCGCTGGAATGCCTGCAACCCCCCACCCCCCGCCCCCCGGGATTTAACGTTTCCATCCGTTCCTGTTGAATTCCTGCTCCAAGCCCTTCAACAAAGAATAAAATCCAGACTCCACATTAGCATTCTGCACTTGTCAAGGTCAAGAGTGCACAACACGAAGGGGGACCCCTAATGTAAACTATGCACTTTAGTTAGCAATAACGCGTTAAAGCTGGTTCATCACTTGGAACGAATTCACTGCATCAAGATGTCAATAATAAGAGAAACTTACTATTAATAAGATGTTAGTAATAAGAATGGGGTGAAAAGGACATATACGGGAGCTCTCTGCACTTTTTTGCTCAACTTTCTTTAAACCTAAAACTTTTCTGTTAATTAAAAAAAAAAAAAAAATCCGAACTCTAGAACTAGGGCCTGAGTTGCCTGTGTCTCCTTAGGACTCTGTCCTCACCTTGTTGGACCCCCCCAGCCTGACACGCTGACCTTCGGGCTTGCCTATGAACTTGCTCCAGGCCTCTGCATATGCTGCCCTCTCTTCCTCAGATGCTCTTACCTCACAACTGCCCTCCGCTGGCTCCTTTCCTCTTGGGTCTCAGCTCAAATGGTACCCGGAGACCCTGCTTCTATCAGTGAGATGGCCACATTCCAGCAGGGCTTTGACAGCGTAAGGCCTTGTCCCTGGGATGACCCAGCCCCACCGAATGCTCAGCACTGCCAGGAGAATCGACTGTTTTGGCCAATGCCTGACAGTAGACTCCTGACCTCCCTTTCTTTGAGCGTTTAATACAAAGGGCTTATAACCGGAGTGCCTGGGTGGCTTAGTCAGTTAAGTATCTAACTTCATCTCAGGTCACGATCTCACAGTTCATGAGTTCAAGCCCCACATCGAGCTCTGTGCTGACAGCTCAGAGCCTGGAGCCTGCTTCGGATTCTGTATCTCCCTCTCTCTCTGCCCCTCCCCTGCTCGCGCTATCTCTCAAAAATAAGTAAACATAACGGGCGCCTGGGTGGCTCAGTCGGTTAAGCATCCAAATTCGGCTCAGGTCATGATCTCACAGTTCATGAATTCAAGCCCTGTATCGGGCTCTGTGCCGACAGCTCAGAGTCTGGGGCCTGCTCAGATCCTATGTCTCCCTCTCTCTCTCTGTGTCTCCTCCACTTGTGCCCTCTCTCTCCCAAAATTAAATGAACATAAAAATTTTTGAATAAATAAATAAACATCAAAAAATTTTTAAAAAGGTCTTATAATTATAAATCCTTCCTCTGTCCCTTTGAGATATATATATATATATATATATATATATATATATATATATATGAATCTCCTATAAGTCAAGAGTGTCTTTCTCAAGGACCTAAAGGCCTTTCCTCTTCAATGGAATTGCTAGGAAGGACAGGGCCTCAGTCTCCCATTCTCCGTGGGAGGACAGAATTCTGGCCGACAGTTGCCAGCCAGCAGACACGGCCGGCTAATCGCATCCACACTGCCCAGCCCTTCCTAGGCCTTCCCTGGAGCTCACCTCCTTATGCCTTCATTCTCCTTCGAAACGCCTGTCACCACTCTCACCTCTGCACAAATCAGAGTGGAGCTCAGCTCTTTCCCCTACTGTCAGTAGTTACTGAATAAAATCTGGGTTTTTTTCCAGCTTTAATGTCTGGCCGTGTTTCTCTTTGGCACTGGTGACCTCTCTCGATCTCTCTCTCTCAAATGACAGTTTCATTTTCTACGTGGCACAGGCCACAGGTTGAACTCATGCTTGTTCTTCCCCTGGAATGGAAACATGGAAACACAGCAGGGACGGGGCCTTTGTCTGTCTGTTCAGCCAGCCCTTGCAACCTCAGGGTCTGGGACGGTGCCCAGTGGCCAGGAGGAGCTCAGTGAATGCCTGTGTAATTAACGATTCAACCCACGGAGAGGCCGAGGTAGCTAGTCAGTGACAAATACCCTGTTGGACCCTCTTTACCAATGACAGTGGGCCTCAGAGAGCGGAAGACACTGGCTCAAGTGATGAGCCGAGGGCGGGGCCTCAACTCCAAACCGAATCATATGATTTCACGTCTGCCAGGAGCCAGTTGGCTGGTCCAGCCCTGGGTCTCCTCTCCCCTGGTTCCCTACCCTCAGCCTTGAACACCCCAGTCCAGGAAACTGACGGCCGGGGAGGGCTCCATAGAGTCTCCAAACCCTTCCCAGCTCCTGGCTCCATTGTCTGGCATCACCCCGCCATCCCCCGCAACTCACCAGGTACTCGCTCTCTGCATCCAGGGCGCTGGTGGCTTCGTCCAGGATGAGGACGGGTGGGTTCCGCACCAGAGCCCGAGCCATGGCCACCCGCTGCTTCTGGCCGCCCGACAGCTGGGCACCCTTCTCCCCAGTCTCTGTGTGACAAAGGGACAGGGGCGAGTGAGCAGAGGGTGAGGCCGGGGCAGCCCTGGGGAAGAGAGAAAAGTCCCCTCCTCTGTCTTTCCTGCCTTTCCCTGCTGCCATAGGAGCCGTGCTCTCCAGGAAAAGGTGTGGTTCAAAGGGCCGCCGGCCGGGACAACCACCAGCTCCAAAACACGAAAGGATGCTCTCCCCCCCGTTCGTGCAAATCGTGACTACAGTCACCGGTCGTAGGGTACCAATTTTTACTTATTCATTTGGCAAAAATCCAAATGCTTGATAGTACACTGTGCTGTGGGGAACCAGGCACTCCCCCACCTTCCTGGGGCTGCACACACCTCTGTGTCTGTCATTTTGTACCGTGCAAGCCTGTGATCACAAGGACAAATGCACGACCCCTGCATGTCTGTCAGTAGGAAACTGAACGGCTTATTTAAATAAATTATCATAAAGCCCATACACTGGTACACAATCCAACTGTTTAAAAAGGGAGCAAGGCAGGGGTGCCTGAGTGGCCCCGTCGGCTAGGCGTCCGACGTCGGCTCAGGTCATGATCTCACGGTTCGTGAGTTCGAGTCCCACGTCGGGCTCTGTGCTGACCGCTCATAGCCTGGAGCCTGCTTCGGATTCCATGTCTCCCTCTCTCTCTGCCCCCTCCCTAGCATGCTCTCTCTCTCTCAAAAAATAAATAAATAAAATAAAAATAAAATATACATCCACATTTGCATAAAGAAACTCCAAAAGTACACGTAAGAAGCTCATGAAAGAGGCTTTGTTGGGACAGGAGGAAAAAGGGGTAGAGACAGGGATAGAATAAAACTTTTCATTATGTATCATTATATGTATATATTTTTAGTTCTGAACCATGTGAATAGCCCCTTTACAAGGGTTAAAATTTTTAAGTATATTAAACACAATAAAATATATAATATAAATCAATATTGCTAAATCTGTTATATTAAAATATTAATTTATTAACATAAAATTAAGTTGTCATTAATATAATACATATATCTTTTTTTTAATTTTTTTTTTAACGCTTATTTATTTTTTGAGACAGAGAGAGACAGAGCATGAATGGGGGAGGGTCAGAGAGAGGAAGACACAGAATCTGAAACAGGTTCCAGGCTCCAAGCTGTCAGCACATGGCCCGACGCGGGGCTTGAACTCACAGACCGCGAGATCATGACCCGAGCCGGAGTCGGCCGCTTAACCGACTGAGCCACCCAGGCGCCCCATATAATACATATATTATTTTAAATAATGCTTTACTTATTTATATTCTAATTGTTTTTTTGAGAGACAGAGAGTGCAAGTGAGCGAGGGGCAGGGAGAGAGAGAATCCCAGGAGGTGCAGAGAGAGAGAGAGAGACAGAGTGGGGCTCATTTGATGCAGGGCTTGTGTTTTACCCGAAGTGGAGCTCGGGCTCACCTGAGTTCAAGTGGGACTTGAATTCATGAACCATGACATCATGGCCTGAGCCAAAGTCAGATGCTTAATGACTGAGCCACCCAGGAGCCCCTGTTTATTTTTAATTTGAGAGACAGAGAGAGAATGCATGCATGTAGGGGACAAGGGCAGAGAGAGAGAAAGGGAGAGAGAGAGAGAGAGAGAATCTTAAGCTCCATGCTGAGCATGGAGCCTGATGTGGGGCTTGATCCCTCAACCCGGGACCATGATCTGAGCTGAAATCAAGAGTTGGATGCTCAACCGACTGAGTCACGCAGGCACCCCTAAAATAATAATCTTTTAAAACTCAACAGAGGTGATGGTTGTTGCCTGTTACTGTGAATGTCCTTAAACACCACTGAAGTGCTCACTTTCAAAGGGTTAAGTGAATTTCACCTGAAATAATAAAGAGCAGCTGGCAGAGGGCAATGCTCAACTCAGAGGGTTGCATCCCTGAAGGTAGACCTTCAGGCACAGCGGAGGTGATGCTCCTGGGCTGTACCTGTGTTGTAGCCGTCCTGGAGCTCCATGATGAAGCCGTGGGCATTTGCCTTCTGTGCAGCCTCCACCACCATCTCGAAGGGCACGGTGGACAGGCCGTAGGAGATGTTGTCCGTGATAGAGCGGGCAAATAGCACTGGCTCCTGGCTCACCAGGGAGATCTGTGCAGGAGAAAGGATGGGGCATGAGAGGCCTGGAGCTCATCCATCCAGCTGTCACTGGGAACCTTGCCAGCCCCAGGCCTGCCTGACGCCAGGGGTCTTGGGTCTGAAATCTGATCAGGGCCTGTGCCTGGCTGCTAACATCAGCTGCCTCTCTTCTTCCAAAACAAGAGTCCACTTTCTGTACAAAACCTCAGCTCCCCCGACCAAAAATCTGGGGCCCACTAAGCTAGCTGCCTGGGGCTAAGCCGAGTTCCCTGACCTCCAAGACAGCTCGCTGGGAAAGAGAGTGTAGAATGTAAGTCTGTTCACGTCAGAAGACAAGAGGCCACAGCAGGCCCCCGGGCCATAAAGACCTCCCCGGTACCCCGTCCCTCCAAAGAGAATACTTTAAAGAAGCTGTTGTCCCCCGATTCCAGTTTTAGGAATGAGTATGGAGGGTATCACTGCAACATTGTAAACAGAGAAAAAAATCAATTTCTTAAATTGGGAATTGGCTACTAATCACAGTGTATCCATAAAATCAAATTTGTATATATACGTGTGTATATCTGTATATACACATATACAGATACACATACCGAGTATGATTCTGTTTTTGTTAAAAAAAAACTTATATGTGTGCCTTTATATATCAATATATTTATATAAAGATAGGAAACAGGTTAGAAAGGATATTTACTAAACCGCTAATAGCAGTCACCACCATGGGGTGGAATTTTAAAAAGTGAGGCGGAGGGGAACTCTTAGGTCTTAGTTACAAAATTCTCTGAATATATGGGAATGTGGTTAGATTGTTGAATTTTACTGTTTTGGGTTTACGAAAATCGAAAAAAAATTAATTTAAACTAAAGAGAAGGGGTTCACAAAAGAGGAAATCCAAGTAGTGAGCCATATGGAAAAGTACTTGATATGTTTAGTCATCAGTAAAATGCAAGAGACCGCGGTGAAACACCTCCACACGTGCACTCACCCACTGGCCAAAAAGCAGGACAATATTAACAGTCTAAGAATAGTATGTGTCTGAGCGTATCAGCTGTTGCAAAGCCTTGACAGCTCTGCCTAAGGGCCGCTTCCGGAACTCTGGTGGGCAGCAGCCTTGTCCTTATACACCTGAGACCACTGCTCAGCCATCTACCCCCTGGTTATAAGCAGACGGGCGGGCAAATAATCACAATTCACAATCTATGGCTTCTGCCACCATCTAGAACTTGTCTGGGAGTTCTGGAATCCCTGTGCCAACCCTCAGGCTCTCCTATAATGTATGTGGATGATGCAATGGTGCCTTCTTCATAGTTGGTGTTTCTCGTATTGTATGCAACCCGAACAACCATCCAGGGCATCCCTGCTTTTATGCCAGCACAGGCCCAGGTGTTGAGGAACCTTCTCTGAAATGATTGCCAAAAACTGTATGGTCAGGAACAGCCTCGGTTAAGTACTAGAGATGCCTTAGATTCAGCAACGAAAATGAATGAACTACAACCAGAGCCTCAACCTGGATGATTCACAGACAACTGCTGAGTGGAAGAAGCAAGATGCGATGAATGCATGCTTTAGGATTCCAGCCAGATCAAGTTCAAAAGTGGGCAAAACGCAGCTCTGCTGTTTGAGAGGCACCAAGAGATGGTAAGACTAAAGAAGGAGACGATCATAAAAGTCAGGGAGACGTGGCCTCCAGGGGGAAGAGAAGGGACACACGAGGTGCAGGAGTGCTGGAATGTTCCTTCTCTTGACCGGGGTGGCGGTCCCTGAGCTGTACGTTTACCTACAACACTCTTCTCTGCATCTCTGTTGCGGCTCATGAGGGTGAAGCCAGAAAAAGAAAGCGCACAGAGGCAAACAAAGGCCCTTCCACCTACCACTCGGTGCAGATACTTGTGGTCATAGGCGCTGACGGGCTTCCCGTCCAGCAGCACGCAGCCCCCCTCCAGAGGGTAGAAGTTCTCCAGGATGTTGACACAGGAACTCTTCCCACTGCCCGAGGGCCCCACGAGCGCGGTCACCTTTCCTGGGGACAGGCTGAAGGAGACATTCTGCAAGGACACGTAGCACAGAGCACGGTGTGGGGCCACGGGCTCTGAAGCTCCAGCCTCGGACACAGGCAGGCACCCTTCCCCACCCGCTCATGCCCCTTTGGGCTGGACACTGCCAGCCCCCGGAATGCTCTCCTTTCTAGGATCTGGCAGTAACTTTATGCTCATTTCTACTCCCTGGGTGCCTCCTCTCCCTGTTCAGGATCCAGCCCAAATGTCCTCTCCTCCGAGAAGCCCTCCTTGACTGTTAACACCATCCCTGTAGACGGCCCCTGTCACACCACCCTGATTTGTTGCCTTCCTAGCACTTACTATTTGGACTCCTCTGTCAGTGATCTGCCTTCCCTGACTACAGCCCAAATTCCAGGACAAGGACTCTGCCTTACGCAATCCCGGCTACACTGCCATGGCCTGGCTTCTAGGAGGTGCGCAAGACACGGGATGAAGGAGGGGGCGATCTGGGAGGGCCTCGAGCACCCTTCTCACCTGCAGGACTTGGGTGTGGGGCCGAGTGCGGTAGGTGAAGGTCACATTCTCAAAGTCCACCCGGCCCTCCAGGTGGTCAGGGGCCAAGTTGCCATCATGCGCCATGGTTGGCTGCCGGTCAATGAACTCGAACACCTTCTCGGCGGCCCCCACTCCCTGCATCAGGCCGCTGTAGACAGAGCCCACGGACTGTGGGCGGAGGAGACACATGTTCCTGTCCCGCTGACACCCCAATGCTGGGAGCCCTCCCCCCCGCCAGGGTGCCACAGAGATGAAGGGGGTGCGGGAGAGTGGAGACCATAGCAGCAGTTCTGGGGGATGCAGGATGCTGCTGGGGCCCCCCACTAGTCCAGCAGATAACGACAATAATGAAAAACAAGGGCAGTAACAAAAAATACCAATGCCTTTTGTCAGAACACATTGGAACCAGTGCCTTGGGGCCATTCTAGCTAACCATCCTGCACAGGGGCATTATCACCCCCCAGAGGAGGAAACGGAAGGGCAGGGAAGTTAACTGAACCAGCCAGATGTGGCAGGACAGGAATCGAACCTTCCCCTCTCGGCTGCCACAGCATTTTTTTTCAAATTTCGGTTTTAAAAACTTACTTTCTGCTATACGTTCTCCTCGCGTAAAAATATACACCGTATAAATGTGAGTAAGAATGATGACTCACTTCATCAAACACTTTGTATATGTTACGAGGTAGGTTCTATCATTATTTCCTTTTTGCTGTTGGGGAAACGGAGGCACAGAGAGTTCATGTAACTTCCTCCGCGTCACACGGCTGGGAAGTGGCAGAGGTGGGACTTGAACCCAGGCACGGCTGGTTCCTGAGTTCAGGCCCTTCTGTGCTAGGACTGGGTGTCCTGGTTGGGGAAGCGGGAGTGACCTTAGTACCAGCATCATTGTTCCATGGAAACACTGTTCGGCACTTGGTAGGCCCTCAACACAGCACAGCTGCAGGGGGGTGGGGGTGGGGGCCACCTGGGGCTCAGTCGGTGTCTGACTCTCGGTTTTGGCTCAGGTGGTGACGATCTCAGCCCCGCATCGGGCTCTGCGCTGTAGTGTGGAGCCTGCTTGGGATTGTCTCTCTCTCCATCTCCTCTCTCTCTGTCTCTCTCTCTCTCTCTCAAATAAACTTAAAAAATACAGCACAGCTGGGACCGTTATCACGAATATCAAGATATTATCATTCCTATTAAGATACAAGCGTTACATGGCCACGGTCCTCCACACCTCCTCCCACAGCCCTGGGTAGCCGCGTCCTGTATCCTTCCAGTCCTTCCTCCGGGCATTTCCAAACACACGCACATATATGATAAATAATTCTGAGATTTAAAAACTACGCCAGGGGGATCAGACCCTTCCTGTTGCTTTGGGATTCGCCTTTTCACTTCACGCTAGGTCTCGGGGTCCTTTCCATACTAATACACACAGAGGCACCCCATTTCTGTGGCTGTTGCCTAGTTTTTCTAGTGCAGGCATACTGCTTCTGGAACACAGACGGGCCCTATTGGCCCAATCCCTGACCGGTGGGCGTTGGAGGAGGCTTTAAGTTTTCACTATTAGAAGCAATGCTTTGTTCACTCAGTGTCCACACACCTTTGGCCACTGGTGTGGGTGTTTCTGCAGCCCGGGGTTCCCAGAGGCAGAATTGCTGTGTCAAATGACATACAGGTATGACTGTCGCCAATGCAAAGTGTCATCTCCTGCAGAGGCTAACACCCTCTCCCCCATGCACGCCCCCAGCTTTATCAGTGGAGGACACAAAGGCCCACCCTTGGTGCCAGGGGATTAACGCCCCTACTCCAAGCATCCTTCAGCAGTGACCAACGGGCGCTGGGACGTGAGCACCCCAGCTCCCTGTCTCAGGGTCTGCTCCTGGGGGAACCCAAATTAAGGGAATCTAAAACAACCCCTGTTTGTTCTGTGGTGCTACTCTTTTTTTTTTTTTAAGTTTATTTATTTTGAGGGGATTTGAGGGGCAGAGAGAAAGGGAGAGAGAGAATCCCAAGCAGGCTCTGCTGTTAGCACAGAGCCTGACGCGGGGCTCCAACTCATGAACCGTGAGCTCATGACCTGAGCCGAAATCAAGAGTCAGATGCCTAAGCAGCTGAGCCACCCAGGCGCCCTGTGGTGCCTACTCTTTAAAGTGGGTTAAAACAGGGGCGCCTGGGTGGCTCAGTTGATTGGGCATCCGACTTGGCTCAGGTCACGATCTCACGGTTCGGGGGTTCGAGCCCCGCGTCGGGCTCTGCGCTGACAGCTCAGAGCCTGCTTCATACTCTGTACTTCTCTCCCTGCCCCTCCCACACTTGTGCTCCTTCTCTCTCTCTCAAAAATAAATAAATAAAAAAAATCACAAAGTGGGTTAAAATAAAGTCAGACCCATCTGGCTTCGAACCTGGTCCCCCCGCAAACGCGGTGGGCAAGTCACTTAACCTCTCTGAGCCTTCGCTTCTTTTTCTGAGAACTGGGGACCCCTCACGGTGTTCTTAGGAGCCTTTCCTGAAGTGACCTTTGTCCCTGTCATTTTGCTCAACAAACACAGCTGCTGCCACTTGGTAGTATTATTGTCATGCTTGGTATTATGTTCTCCCCCCCACCTACTGAGAAATACCCCATCTGTCCGTCACCTGGAGCATTCCCTCCCCCATTCAGACCCCTCTGCCGCATCCCTCCCGCTCCCCAGGACCCCCTCCCCAAGCCGGCGCCTCACCTCCATACAGTCTCCCAGGACAAACTCGTAGATGATGAAGGAGATGAGGTTGCCGCTGGTCATCTGCCCGGAGATGACGAGGTGGCCCCCGTAGTAGAGGATACTGACCTGGACTACCAGGAGGGTGAGCTGCGGGCAGAGGGCAAGGGGGCCCGGGTCACAGGGGTCTCGGCTCAGGCCCCCCCACGCCCCCCATTCCCTCCCCCCCTCCCCCCAGCCACAGACCGAGACTCCGGCCGGGCGGGGGTGTCCTCCCACACGCTGGTGGCCGGCTGTCACACGTGCCCTCCCGCTCCCGGGCCCCGGACTTCTTCCCTGCGAAGGCCCCCAGCCGGAGGGAGCCGCAGGCCTGGCAGAGAACAAGGCCTCCTTTGTAAGGCCCTGGCCCGCACACGCAGCCCAAGCGCCTCAGCCAGGCCAAGCGGGAGCTGTGTCTTCCTCCTCGCTGCAAAGTGCGTGGCTCAGGGAGGTTCGGTCGGCTGGCTGAGGTCGCACAGCAAGCCAGACGGAGGGGGACGATGGGATGTGTCTCCTCGCCCCACCGGCTTCCCTGAAGGAGGGGCTGCGTCCGGGACGCTCTTGTCTCCCTCCACCTCCAGCGCCTGGCAGGTGGGACAGGAGCGGAACCCGAACACCCATGACAGGCCAGGGTTGCTCTCTGCCTCTCCCCGCCCCGAACCCCCAGCTGGGTTAGAGCTAGGTCAGCACCTTTGTGCAGGGGGCAAAAGGCATCCCTGTCGGCGGGCAGATGGCTGGGCGGCTTGGCTAGCTGAGCTGGATTTCTGGGCCCCTTCTCCTCTCTGGCTGGGCAGCCTGCCCTGTGCCCTGGGATCACACTCCTTCTCCCCGCTAAACTCCAAACCCTCCTCATACCTACCCCCGCTGTGCCCACCTCCCTCCCAGATGTGGCCAACGGACAGCAACGGGCTCCAAGAGCTCCCCGTCCTCCAGGGAGGGGCCGTGACTCACCCCCAGGGTAGGTCAGACACTCCAGTGGGGGGCTGTGGGGTTGTGACCTAGGACCTGCCAGACGGCAGCCTCGGTTGGGTCCCAGTGGCCTCGGGGTGACTCCCTTCCTGGGCGAGGATGTTCCCTAGCAAGCCCATGCCCAGGTGAGAGGGAATGAGGAGATGCTCTGTGAAGACATCTACTGGGAGGCTGCATTCTTTTCCAGAAAGATCTGCCCCAGGGACCAGCAGAAAGAAAGGTGGGACAGAGCGAAGCCAAGGGCAACCAGCCCGACACGGAGACGCAGGGCCCCAGGCTCGCGCCCTGACGGAGGGATCTCCCCATCTTGGTGTCCCATCCCCCACCCCCACCGACAGTCGGACCTGCCCCACATACCCCACTGCCCCAGACGTAGTACGTGTAAGCTGCCGCCTCCTTCCTGTTCAGCTTGTACACCTGCTGCAGCTTCCTCGAGTACACCTCGGCCTCCTCCTCCTCGTTGGCAAAGCTCCGCACTGTCTTCATGGCGCTAATGGTCTCCTCGGCCGTGCTGCTGGCCCTCGCCAGGGCGTTCTGGACCTCTTTGGAGAGCCTCTATGGGCAGGAGTGGGGACAAGAAGGAGGAGACCCCCAAACAGACAGTCTTACCATCCAACAGCCTCTACGCCTCTCTGGGTTTTTCCTACCCTTAGTTGGTGCCAGGCCTATGCAGGGAGTTCCAGGGACAAAAGGATAAGACCGAGATCCCCACTGTCTCCCTTCTCCTTCTAGCTCGATTTGACAGGCTCAGAGAATAGACTCCAGCTGGGTTCTTGGGATGAGGTCCTGAGGTTCCAGCTCCTGAGGGATGGGGAGCTGATTATTAAGTCATCTCCAGGACCAAATGGAGGTTATTCACCATCACAGGCTCAGTTTTTGGTAATCCTCTCAGAAAAGGAGCCTCAACACCTGATCCTGTGCTAGTGTAAGACAGGGATGCTCTGGATGGTTGTTCAGGTTGTACACTATCCAAGAAACACCAACTATGAAGGGGGTGCTGTTTATATTATCAACATACACTAAATTATGGTAGAGCCTGAGGGTTGGCACAGAGATTCCAGAACTCCTAGCTGAGTTCTAGATGGTGGCAGAAGGCTGTGAAATCCGCCTGCGTTGTATATATGACTGGGTATGGATAGCTGAGAGGTAGTCCCAAGTGTAGGACTACCCAACTACTGCCCACCAGAGTTCTGGAAGCAGTCCCTGGGCAGAGCTGTTCAGGCCCTGTAGTAGGTAAGATGCTTATATCGTCAAGCCATAGAGGAAGGCTGCTGGAGAGGCCAGGCTAGGATCGTGCAGGGGCATGTCCCACGAGGCCGTTGGAAGCATGCAGTGTGTTGTGGCATCTTGGGTGGAGCCATGCCATGCCCTGAGTCATGTCTGGCTGTGGACAGTGCACATGTAGCTTGTGGCGATGACTCAGTGGCTGCATTCAACACTGTGAGGTACAAGGAGGAGGCCTACGTTGAGCTTCCTTTAGCCCCACCCAACAGAACTTGCTGGCGGGGCCTGAGGTGTGCACGGGCAGATGGGGGGAGGCTCTGGGCTTCCTGCCCCGTCCCAGGGGCTGGCAGGAAGGCAGGAAGGGTGGGGCGGGAGCAGAGGAAGGGAAATGGCACCAGTTCCAACTCATATATTTACTTTCTCTACTCGGAGAGACCCGTGATCCGGAACCATGGGGGAGAGGGCCCTCCCGGGCAGTCGACTCTGCCAGGAGGCGACGCGATGGTTGTGGGGAGTGGATGTATTTTGGGGCTGGCCTAAGGTCACGGGCACCAAAGGTTCTAATGAGCCTGGGATGCTGAGCCAATCACGTGTCAAAGCCTGTCGCTCCGGCCTGGGTCACCGGGGAAAGCCGCTCGCGCCTGTCTAACCCCGGCCTCAGTCCCTTCTGGCTCTGGAGCACCCATCAGTGTGGGGAGCAGGAGGAGGGTGAGGTGGGGGTCTAGTTCGCGGGCCAACCTTCCTGGCGGAGGCTGCACCAAGGAGTGGCCAGAAGTGGCTGCAGCCACCCACAGCTGCGTGGTGGCTGAGGGCCGCCCTCGCGGGGCCTGAGCCTCCCCTACACGAACGAACATACCCTCTGCAGAAAGCCAGCACCCGCTGCGCTCAGAGCGTCAACCAAAGTTCTCACAAAGGCCCACAGCCCGACCCTCATCACCTCCCTTGCTCAAGCCCTGGCATCACCCGCCTCCCTGAGGCTCCTCAGACATACGGGCACGTCCCATCGCAAGGCCTTTGCACCAGCTCTGAACACGCTTCCCCGAGCTGTCCACCTCTTTCCTCGAATGTCACCTCCTCAGAAAGACCAATTAAACATGTTTTTTAACGTTTATTCATTTTTGAGAGAGGGAGAGACACAGGAACAGAGTACGAGTGGGGGAGGGTCAGAGAGAGAGAGGGCGACACAGAATCCGAAGCGGGCTCCATCCAGGCTCTGAGCCGTCAGCACGGATCCTAACGTGGGGCTCGAACTCAAGAACCGTGAGATCGTGACCTAAGCCTCAGTTGGACGCTTCGCCGATGGAGCCGCCCAGGCGCCCCAGAAAGATCGATTTAAAAGGGCAGCCCCCCCAGAGTTCCCCATCTCTCTCTCTCTCTCTCTCTCTCTTCCTCCTTAGCACTCACCATCTTGCATCATATTACACATTGTTGCTATTATTATTGTTGCTATCGTCTGCGTCTTCCGCAAGAACATAAACCCCTTGAGGGCAGAAGTTTTTCTGTCTCACTGATGCATCCTGGGGCCTGTACTCCTTGAATGAGTGAACGCACAGTGAATGAATGTACGGAGCGCACCCGCTCAGGCTGAGTCCTTCGCCAGCCCCCGGTGGTGCCCCCGAGCCCCTCCTGGGACGCCTCCCTCCCTCCGGAGCGGCTCACAGACCCCAGCGGGAAGCAGGCGGGACCTACCTTGTAGTACTTGCCATAAATGTCGGACACCATCATGATGATGGGGAAGCCCATGAAAGTGACCAAGGACAGCTGCCACGAGAGGCTGAACATGAAGACCACCACGCCTGTGACCTTGACCGTGTTCCGCAGGAAGATGTTGATGTTCTGGGAGACCAGGTCGCTGACCATGGTGGTGTCGGAGGTGAGGCGGGAGATGAGGTCCCCTGGAACACAGGCAGGCTCAGTCCCCACCGTGGCAACGGGCCCACTGCGGGTGGGGGCAGGAGACACTGGGGGGTTTCCACGACAGGCACCAGGGAGCTCAGGAGTCCCCCACCTTCTGGGTGGGGACGGGAGGGAAGAGAAGACACCCCCCGGAGGGCTGCTCTGAGCCCAGCCCTCCTCGCGAGCATCTTGTGACGTCACATCCCACGGTACAGAGGAGGCAGCCGAGGCTCAGAAAGGGAAAGGGTCACTTGGTGCCACGTGGCTTGTCCCTGACTGAGCCAGAACCAAGCCCGTATCTCCTCCCTGTCACTGGCAGAGGGGACAGAAATAATAATCTGGGCTGGTGGGGAGGAGAAACTTTGAGCACTTGCCGGGCCAAGAGCTTCACAGCAAGCCCGTGGTAGCTCCTACCATTGTCCCCATTTTAGAGATGGGGAAACAGAGGCTCAGAGGTTAAGTTAGCGAGTGGTGGAACCAGGGCTTGCACCCAGGCTGTTCTATCTCAGAGCCTGGGATCTAGGCCGGATACTATTACTGCCTTGCCTGTTCTGTCCCGCACCCCAACCCTCTCGTCCCCTTGGAGCTGAGCCTCTCGGGCCACCGCCCTGGTGCTTCCCAGAGAACAGTGGAAGGCAAGGCCTTGGCTCCTGCAGGAGTGGCCTGGCCAGGGTCCCCCTGCAGTGGCCACAGCTCATACCAAAACTTCAGCCAGCAGGCCAGCTTCCCGGCCTCAGGCAGGGCCCCCGGGGGTGTTTCTATCCCGAACAGGATAGCAGGAAAAGCCAGCCATTTAATCCCTCCACGGGAGGCCAGCCCACCCTGGCTGGGCCCCAGGCCGCCGAGGTTACCCCAGGCCGCAGGAGGACCAACCTGTGCGATTCTCGTCAAAGAAGCTCATCTCCTGAGACACCAGCGAGCGGAACAGACGGTTTCGAAGGCGAATGTTCAGTCTGGCAAATATGAGTGTAAAAATGCCTCCCCGAATACCTGCGGCAAATGAGCTAATTGCAGATAAGAGATGTTATACATAGCACGACGTCCTTGCGACAACCAGCAACCATAACCCAGCTGCCCCCTCCCGCTGCTGGCAGGCGAGGGCCACTCTGCAGGGGGGAGGCAGGGAGGGACCCAACCTCAAGCGAGCCCCTTTCCAGGGCTGCTGCCACCGCACGGTCTCCCCTGTTCCCTGCCTGGAGTCCCCCAAGGTGAGGGCTGTGAGGGGACTGTGTTCACTGGCTTTGCCAGTCAGACCCCTCTTCCTTCCAGAAGGGCACTTGGAGAATAGCCAGGGAGGGCGAAAGGGGAACCCTCAGGGACCGAAGCCAATTTTAGGGACAAGAGGAGGTGGTTCGAAGCCAGTTTGGCTGTTGGTTACCACGGTGACCGGCCCACCAGGGCACAGCCCTTTCAGGCGCTGGCCCCTGACCTCCCTCCCCTGCTGCGGTCCTAGAGGGCAGGGCGTGGGGGTGAGAGCAGGCTACCTGCCGATAGCCAGCAGGCACATGACAATGACAGCCGTGCTGAACTGCTCCATGCTCTTCTGGATGACGATGCCGTCGATGGCCCGGCCGGTGTAGTAGGGAAGGAAGGTCTCTCCTGCCGGGAGACATGGTGGGCTCAGGGGGCATCTGCAGCCGGGGAAGCCCGTACCCTCCCCCACTGAGCCTCCAGAAGCCCGCACACCGCCTGTTCGGCTCACTCCACCGATGGATGGGGTGCTCTCTCTTGGCAAACTCCTGCTTCTCACCTTGGCGGGAGGCGGGGCAGGGGCCCGCACTGCTTAATGCCCCCCTCTTTTCAGGGAACAGGAACACAGGAAACACGGGTGACTCGGCCTATACAGACTGGGTCAGTACCGCTCATAATGGCTACGAGGCCCGAGCGCACGGCGCCATGGGACTCCCGGGCGCTGCTCGGTTCCCTCTGCACAAACTCTGCGGGTGGGCCTGCCACCATCGCCATTGGACAGGTGAGCAGGAGAGTGGAACCGAGAGATGAGACGACGCTCACCAGGCCGCACGGCCCAAGTTCACTCCCTTCTCACTGGCGGAGGGCCCTGGAGTCCAAATTCCAGAAGCTCCCAGCCTCAGGAGACGTAGGTATTTGGTTCCAATGATGCTGGAAACGGCCACCCAGCCCCTCT
This sequence comes from Leopardus geoffroyi, assembly GCF_018350155.1. Taxonomy (NCBI): domain Eukaryota; kingdom Metazoa; phylum Chordata; class Mammalia; order Carnivora; family Felidae; genus Leopardus; species Leopardus geoffroyi. The sequence continues at coordinate 6,850,858 of NC_059339.1, read as the reverse complement.
CGGTGGCACACGTCACAGTTGGCCACGTCACTGTGCACCCTCTTATTGTACCCACCTTCAGAACAACGCCGGGCAGGGTGGCGAGAGGGGGCTAGCGGGATGCCACCCCCATGTCATGGCACAGAGGTGAACGGGAGACTCGACTCAGGGGCTGAGTCATTTGCCTGAGGTCACACGGCACGGGGCAGTTAAGAGGCAGGGCCAGGACGCAAACCCAAACTGGCCTCCCCTCTGGGGGCTCTTTCCTACCCCTTCCCTCCCAATAACCCGGAAGGCCCGCTCTCATCTTGTGCGGATGATGGACTCAGGACTGAAGGTGCTTGGACCAGGCTGTGTCCTCGCTGTCACTGCAGTGCTTTCGAAGGGCACAGCCTGGCATGGGCCTGGGCATACGGTAGGTACTCGGTAAAGTTCAGCGAATGAATCCTGGGCTGGTCTTGACACCCTTTCCCTGGCCAGCTCTGTGGGACCGGCTCGGCCCGGCCAGTGAGGCCTTCTGTGGGGTTCTGCTGCCCTCTGCTGGTCATGGCACAGGGACCACAAGGTGGCAACCTAGAGGGCCTCCGTCCCCAAGGTCCTCCCCTCGATGGGGTCTCCAGGCACTGCTGTGGAGTCCACCTAAACTGGAGGTCGGCCTCAGTTTACCCACAGGGAAGAAAAGGGCATCAGCGAGCTCCAAGAAACACCAATGATAATATTAAGCACAACGGACACTTACTGAGCCCTTACTGGGTACGAGGCGCCGTGCTAAGCTAGGCGATTTGCTCTTGTCAAATCTGCACAGGAATCACACGAAACTCTCCAATCCACTGACGAATCCTATGCCTCCACCTTCAAAATACAGGTGACCCTTGGGGCGCCTGGGTGGCTCAGTCGGTTGAGTGACCGACTCTTGATCATGTGGCTCAGGTCATGATCTCACAGTTTGTGAGATCGAGCCCCGTGTCGGGCTCTGCGTTGATAGCACAGAGCCTGCTTGGGATGCTCTCTCTCCCTCTCTCTCTCTCTGCCCCTCCCCCGCCTGCATTCATTCTCTGTCTCTCTCTCTCTCTCAAAATAAATAAATAAATAACTTAAAAAAAAAAACCCACGGTTGACCTTTGAACAACACGGGTCTGATGTGCTCAGGCTCACTTACACGCAGATTTTTCCCATAAATAACAGTACAAGACTGTAAACGTATTTTCCTTATGGTTTCTTAAGAAGGCTGTCTTTTCTGTAGCTTATTTCATCATAAGAATACACTACTTTGTTGCAATAATTGAATACACAAAATATGTGCTATTCAGCTGTTTATATTATCAAGAAGGCTTCTGGTCCACAGGAGGCTCTTCGTAAGTTAAGCTCTTGGGGAGTCAAAAGATATACATGTGTTTTCAACCAACTCTCGTGTTGTTCAAGAGTCAACATTTCTAGAATCCGGTCTCTTTCACTGTCCCCACCTGGGTCCAACCTCCCTTGGACTTTCCCAGACAACTCCTGGTCCTCCCAGCTGCCACCCTCGTCCCTGCCACTCTGTTCTCCACCCTGCACACAGTGGGGTCCTATGAAAGCCAAGTCAGACCTTATCCGCCTTCAGGCTTTCATCTCATTCTGGGTAAAAGTCAAAGTCCTCATAGCGGTCAATGGCGCCCTCCATGATCAGGCACCTGCCAGTGCCCTGGCTTCATCTTCTACTCTCCCACCCCCAACCCCAACCCCACCTACAGCTCCAGCTACCCAGGCCTCTTTGCCTTTCCTTTCACAACCAGGCATGTTCCTGCCTCAGGACCTTTGCACGGGCCATTCCCTCTGCTTGGAGCATTGTTACACTGGATATCTGCTCTCCCATCTCTTTCAAGTCTCAAACACCCCCCAGTAATCCCATAGGTGTGGTATTATCATTATTCCCATTTTACAGATGAGGAAACCAGGGTTCAGAAAGGCTAAGTCACTTGCCCAAGGTTTTCCAGTTGGGTTGGTGTGAAGTCCATATTAAAGAATTTCAATTGGATAGGAGATGCTCCACCCTAAAATTCACCGTTTTTCCCCACAATGGGCGGTTTTTCTTTCAGATTATAAGGTTTCAGAAAAAGCTGGCCCCTACTGGGCATTCGTTGATCGAGAATAATTACCAGTAGCCCCTGTCCCTAACCTGTGCGAAGTACTTCCTTTTGCAAGCACCGTGCCCCAGCTCACCCAATTCTCACAAGCCCAACAGAACCCCACTTTCAGGATGAGAAACAGCCTTGGCCAAGTTCAATAACCTTGCCTCAAGTCACCAGGACAGGTGGGGGCCTGATCTCAAGTCTAAGCCCTTCACCTCGACACAACCCTGCAGGCTGGCAGAATCTGCTCAGCTGTATTTCAGGACATCTGTAGTCCCTGAGCGCAGGCAGCTGACAACAGGGCCCTGGCAGGAGGGGGAAACGAGGTCATGGGTGACAGCTGCCCACACGGGCACGCTGGTCGGTCATCTGTTCATTCATTCGGCGAGGCTGCTTCTGTGCCAGGATTTGGGGCGGGGTGGGGGGGACCCGGGGTGAGGCAGACCTGGCCCCTACCCCCCCAAGGGGCTCAAAACCTGCTCGGGGAGGCAGGACAGTGGATGCGGGATTTTCATGACACCATAGCTACAACTGAGGTGGAGATAAAGGTGGAGATCAAGTCACTAGAATTCGAGGAGGCTTCTCTGATAAGGGGACATTTGGACCTTGAAACATGAGCAGAAGACACTATCTGGTTAAATGGAAAGGGGTCATCCCAATACTCACAGCCACTACAAGTTCTGGGGAGCCTTCTGTGTGGCAGGAGCTGTCTGCGGTGTCGTACTCATATTAACGTCCCGCACCTCCTCAGCCCTTGTTGCGATGGGTACTATTATTATGCCCATTTTACAGATGAGGGGACTGAGACTCAGAGGCGTTAAGTGCTTGCATAAAGTTGCACAGCGGTCAAGGGGCTGGGACTGAGAGGGCAGAGGGTGGACCGTGAGAGGAAAGGGGTCAGCTCCGGGGCTTGCCTGTCCTCCTTGAGAACACTCTGGCTTTGTGCCCACTCCCAGACACTGTCTTACACGTGTAACGACGCCTAACGGCTAACGTTCCTGAGAGCTTACCGTATTGTACCAAGCTCCGTACTTGTCTTTCTCCTGTTTCTCCAAGCTTTACAACATCGTGAAACATGGAGAATGCCAACAATCCCCATTTCACAGAAGTGAGGTTCTGAAAGGTCCGCTAACTTGCCCACAGGCACACAGCCAGGCGAGGACCAGGCCTTCTCGCCCCCCGGAACCCACGGACTTTTGACCCTGAGATGTCACCTTCCTACCCACGTCGTTTAAGCAGTGCTTTCAAACTGTTTGGACCAGGGGCGCCCGGGTGGCTCAGCTGGTTAAGCGTCTAACTCTTTATTTCAGTTCGGGTCATGATCTCACGGTGCCTGAGTTCGAGCCCCCTGTCGGGGTCCATGCTGACAGCTCAGAGTCTGCTCGGGATTCTCTCTCCCCCACTAAAGCTCACGCTCTCTCTTTCTCTGAAAATAAATACATAAGCTTAAAAAAAAAATTTAAAAACAACCTGTTCGGACCAGAACCGCGGTAACAAATTCATTTTACATGACAAACTAGAACACGTTTACATATAGGCACACGTGACTAAGGTAAATGTTTCCCCAAACGATACTTATTCTTACCACAGACAGCATGTTCTGAGGCTCTCTCGTACATTCTGCTGCGTTACCAGAAAAATGCTTTGACCCAGTGATCCACTTCCGGGAAATGTAGCCTACAGATATACCCCCGTTTATATGAAACGTGTACGAACAAGGTTATTTACCGTAAGAGAAAAGACTCAAAACAACTCGAGGGTCCGACCGCAAGACGCCAACTGTATAATCTCTGCTACGGCCTCACAGCGGACTACTATTAGGCAGCCAAATAAAAGGACGAGGTGCTGATTGGAAATTTCCAAAAATATATCGTTCAAGTAAGAAAAGCAAGGCACGAAATAGCAAGGTAGCGTGTGAGAGGTGGTTAAGAGCACCATGGTTTTTTTTTTTTTTTTTTTTTTTTGCTTGTAGCTCTGTAAGGAAACACTGCAAGAACATACAAGAAACGAAAGAAAGTGGTTTCCCACCCACCTGGAAGCTTCTAGAACATTTTGCTGTAGTTAGCCCTAGGCAGGGAGAGCAGGGTAGTCAGGCAGAATTAGGAATGAAACTCTCCGTGTTCACCTTCTCGTATCAAAATGCTGTTTGGACCACGTGAGTAAAATGTCAAACGTTTAAGAGGAAAGAACAGGTGGCTGTAACCCCCTCGAGTGCTTTGGCGGGTGCCTGCCAGGCCCCCTGGGGCCTCACTTACCCAGAGCTGCCACGATGAGGAAGAAGGAGGCCGCCACGAGGAAGGCCACGTCAGGCTTGGTGTAGGACAGCAGCTTTTGTAGCGTAGCCCCAGACGCCTGCTCGCGCGGGGGCCGGTCCTCCCCAGGGAAGCCCTCGGCCTCGGCTTCGGCCCCCCGCTCGAGGGCCTTGGCGTCCGGCCGCACCGTGGACAGCAGCCACCAGAGGAGGAAGGAAGCGGCAAGCGAGACGTAAGTCCACACGAAGAGGGCCCAGAACCACGGGTCCCGGACTGGCTTGCGCACCTCGGAGAAGAGCAACAGCTTCACCATGGCGTAAACGCCCACAAAGAGGCACACGAGGGCAATGACCGTCCAGGAGGCCCGAAGCCGCCGCGGCCCGAGGGCGCTGTTCTTGGCCACGCCAATGGTGGCTCCCAGCAGCAGGCAGCTGCGGTACAGGCAGGCCGCCCAGAGGTCCAGCACCGAGTCAAAGATGTTGAAATGGCGGATGTCCTCCAGCAGGCTGCGATCCAGGTGGCTGAGGATGTAGATGGCCGTGGTCATGCCGACGTCCATGCTCATGAAGGCCAGGGTCACCACCACCGCCTTCCACAGCTGCATCCTGCTGTCTGGTGAGGGGCAGGTGCCAAGGGGCGGGCTCTAGCTCACGGGGGCAAGGCCATTGTCCGTGGGGTGAGGCCAGACCTGTAGGGGTGACAGGGCAAGGAGGTCGGGTTTGCCGCTTGTTGGCTGTGTGACTTCGGGCAAGTCACTTGACATCTCTACGCCTCGGTTTCCTCATCCGCAAGATGGCAATGACAAGCATTCTGACTTCCCAGGAGTTTCGTGAAGATTCCATTCATTTAAGGAATGTTTACCGAACATCAAGGTTTATTGAGTGGGCCAGACTCTGTTCTTCGTGTTGGGATTTAACGACGAACAGAAACAAAGATCCCTGATTCTGTGGAGACGGTACACGCGGGTCAGAGATGGAGAAACACAATGAGTAAACGACACGGTTAAGAGATAGGGCTGGGGGGGAAAGAATGGGGTGTAGGGGATGGGGGGCAATGGGGACAGTTTTAAATAAGGGGGTCCAGGAAATGGTGAGGGCACTTTTTTTTATCTGTTTACTTATTTATTTATTAAAGTTTATTTATTTTGAGTGGGAGAGAGTGCAAGGGGCGAGGGGGCAGAGAGAGGGAGAGACAGAATCCCCAGCAGAGACCGACGTGGGGCCCGAACTCACGAACCGTGAGGTCATGACCTGAGCCGAGGTCAAGAGTCAGACATTTAACCGACTGGGCCACCCAGGTGCCCTGAGGGCAATTTGAAACAGGGGGTCCGGGAAAGACCTCGCTAGGAAGGTAACACTTGAGCAAGCTCGAGAAGAGGTGAGGGGGTCCACCATGCGGCTATCTGGGGGAAAAGCACTTTCTGCTGGAATAGTCAGCGCCACAGCCCCGAGGTAGGAGTGTGCCGATGTGCTTGAGGGAGGCAAGGACACCCCACGTGGCCTGGGGGTGAGGGTGCAGGGGATCTGGAGGACTCTGCAGACAAAATTGAGATCAGCTTTAAAACAGAATGAGGTTCGATGCATGAGCATCAGTTCTGGCCACAGTGCCTAGCACGTAATAATTGCTGCTGATTGTTACCACTGTATACAGTGGGTGCTTAATAAATAAACGTTTGCTTAGTTCTCTCCTCCCCAAATCAGGCCTTTCGTCTCCCCAAATAAAACTTTACTCTCTTAGACCAAGAGGGGGTGACCACAGGTCCTAGGAGCAACCCAGGGACTTTCACATCCGCCTGGAAGTTTCCAGAGTCTTTTCCTCCAGCCCAGGTTGCCCTTCACCTCCTGACGTGGGCCCTTTTGGCTCTCTGGAGCTTAATGTCTGCTTTGTCCAAAGCACCCCCCATACTGGGCCCCCCAGGACTGAGCCAGTGCCTGGGAGAGCCCGGGAGCTGCAGGGACACTGCAGAATGTGGGCCCGGTGGGGACTTTGGAAGTGGGGCTTGTCCAGGGCAGGAATGGGACTAGGCTGGGCATGTGCCTCTGAGTGCTGCCTCCTGACTTGGCCCCATCCCTTTTCATCCTGGGGACTTTATCATCCCATCTGCAAAATGGACAAAGTTCTGGAGTCCCCAAGTGAAAAGGAGAGGCACGGAACACCGGGAGGGGTCACTCCGAGTGAGCAGTGACTGCAAAGGGGGCCACCTCAAGAGACCTCCTCCCCAACAGCTCTGGTGCACAAAGTCTCTTGGCTCATGTTCTGGAGTGCTAGAAACCCCACACAACCCCATGAGGCGGCTGCTTCCACACCCCATATATAGTTGGAGAAACTGAGGCACAGAGAGGCAAAAGCATGTGCCCCGCATCACTCTGCAACAAAGGGCCAAGCCAGGACTTGAGCCAGTATGTGAAGGATCCCGGCACCTAACTCTGAACCTTTGTGCCTGGTGCACAGCAGCTGCCCAGTAAGTGCAAGCAAACATGGGGCGCCTGGGGGGGCTCAGTCGGCGAAGCATCTGACTCTTGGTTTCAGCTCAGGTCAGAATCTCACGGTTTGAGAGTTTGAGCCCATGTCAAGCTCTGTGCTGATAGCGCAGAGCCTGCTTGGGATTCTCTCTCTCCCTCTCTCTCTCTCTGCCCTTCCCCTGCTCATGCTCACTCTCTCGGTCTCAAATAAATAAATGCAAATATGCATTACATATACATATACATATACATATATTCATATATATATTTTTTATTTCTTAATAGGATTTTATTTTATTTTTCTTTTTAAGTAGGCTCCATGCCCAAAGTGGGGCTTGAACTCAGGACCCCAAGATCAAGAGCCTCATGCTCGACTGACTGAGCCAGCCAGGCACCTCAGGCCCAGCCTTTTATATAGGCCATGCACTTCATATGTGTTTGCTTATTTAATCCTCACAACTTGTGAGATTTGTACTTTCACCATCCCCTTTTAACAGATGGAGAAATCGAGGCCCAGAGAAGTTAAGAACTTGCACAAGATCACACAGCTGGTGAGTAGCAGAGCTGGGATTTGAACCCAGAGCTACCTGGCTCCAGAATCTGGGCTCTACACTGTTAAGCTAAAACACTTGTCAATATAACAAGTGCTACCAGGGAGTATTTGTCAAAGGAAAATAGAGTCTGCACAAGAGGGGGCTCAGCCAAGAGGCAGAGCCGATGGCATCCGTGATGAGAACAGTGACAACGGTACCGACAGCTAATGCTGATTGACGTAAATGTGTGTCTGACACTGTTCTAAGTGCTTTAAATGCATTAATATTCACAAGAATCCTGTGAGGTAGGTTCTATTATTATCCCTATTTTATAGTCAAGAAAATTGAGGCACAGAGAGGTTAAGTGAGCTGTCCCGGATCACACAGCTAGGAAGTAAGTGGCTGAGCTGGAAGGTGAACCCAGGCCACGGAGTTCTAAAATCTGGGCTCTCAACTCCAAAGCCCTAATGCTCCAAAACAGCCTCTTCAGGGGGTAGGCAAGACCCCTAATGATGCTCAGGAGGGGTCTCAGATGCAGAAAGAACCCCGGGGTGTGACAGTCCCTGAGCCTGGGACCCACGGAGAGTCCGGCACTTCTGACTAGACTCAGATCAGTCCCAGAGAAGGCTACCTTGTCAGCAGCTGTATCTCCTAAGGAAGGCAGGGCTGAATGGGACCAGGGGCAGGGGAGGGGGCAGGGGTAGGGATGGTGGGGACAGACACCCCCTGCCCAGTCCCTTGCTCCAGCCCAAGTCCCAGCTGGGCTGCCGGCAAAGGCTCTCGTCTGCTGCAATGCAGAGGCCTCGGGGAGCCAGCGAGTGGGCGAGCGTGAGTCGGAGCCCGGGGAGGGACGCTCCTGGCCCGGTGCCGCGCCAGGCCTCCTGGCCAAGCCACCGCCGGCTACCCAGGCCCTGCCAGCCACCTTGGCTGTTGCTCACCTCTTGGTGGGCACAAGGAGTTCCTTGGCCCCGGAAAGGAGCTGGGGTTCAGAAGTGGGACAGGAGGCATATCTGCCAGAGACCTGCCGAGGGACGTAGCCGGCTCTTCCTGCCCCCAACCCCAGTCACTGGGGGAGTTCCTTCCCAACACCCCTCCGCTTGGGGTTATGGCAACCCCGTTGGACAGCCACCCACACGGGGACCCCAGCTGTTCATCTGCACCGGGAAAAGCAAAGTTTCACACTCCAGCATCATAGACTATGTGAAGCACATGAAGCACAGGAAACTGAGGCACAGGGAGTAAGGGGTGAGGCCTGTCTAGGGCCACCCAGTGACCTGGGGACAGAGCAGCTATAGCACCATGGTCCCATACTCCCAAGTGCTGAGTCCTTGTATCCAGGCTCTGATGGAGCAGAATCCAACTCGGGTCAGGTTACAAACCTCGGTGGGGACAGGCCACTCTGTTATTTTTAAAGTTACTGAGTAGGAGGGTGAAGGGGACAAGACCACCAGCCAAGACTGTGAGGAGGGAAGAAGGGGGACCGTGGGGCTGCCTGGAGGCACATCCCTGCCCTCCAGCTGCCTGATCTGGAGGATACAGCTGAGCTCAGCCGGGTGGAGCTGGAGGGCAAGTTCTGGGCACATGGGTGCTGAGTGTGGCCCGAGGGACAAGGACAAGGTGGTGGCCAGAGGCCAGAGCAGGCACTGCCCAGGTTGTGACATGGCCCAAGAAGACAGGGGCAACTTGCCTTGCCCCCAAATGCTAAGGAACGGCACAGGCTTAGCAAGTGACCCCACGTCCACAGGGGGTCCTGCCAAAGGATTTTCGTCTCAGTGGAAACGGTGGAGGGGGCATTTCCAGCCGTCAGCTGCACAAAAGGAAAGTCTGCAACAGCCAGGAGATCAGAAGCAATTATCACAATCACAACGGCTGCCGTGTCAGACAATGACTTCCCAGTTCAGCTCATCCTCACTCCTCTCCTGGGAGGTCCTCATGCAATCATGCCCACTGTACAGACAGGGAAATGGAGGCCAGGGTAAGTTAAGTGGCACGCAGAGAACAGGCAAAGGCAGGACTGCAACTCAACACTTGCCTCTCTGGGTGGGACGTGCCCAGACTACTCAGGGACTCAGGGACCACGACAAAAGGGTCCTGAAGGACCTGGGTGGCCCAAGCAGCTTGGTCCACTCCTAACTTGGTGAACTTTTCACCCCAAAGTTGTCATGGCCCATTCACTGCTCAGCAAACACTGGCTAACGGAGGGTGGTGTTATCATGGGGTTTCCGGATGCAGGGCCAGGACTGGGCCAGGTCCACTTTCTTCCATCCTGAGTCCAGTCCTGCTGAACCCACCACATCTCATGCTGAGACTGGTCCTCTCACAGAGACTTGGGAAAGTTGTTTCAGGTAACTCCTGGCCCTGGGCAAGGCAAACTGGGGAGCTGCTGTGGGCCTTCCTACAACCGTTCTCTTGTCACCTGTCACCTGCCCCTCTGAAGCAGGGGAATGGAGGCCAGTCTATCTCCAGGGGGTGGGGCAGAGGATGGTGAACCCTGTCAGACCAGCTTAAGGCTCTCTTAAACAACATTAGGTCTGGGGAGGAGGCACCTCGTTTTAACACAGACCCACAGACCCACAAACAAGGGAGGAGCCCCGGGGAACCCATAGGCCTAACTGCCAGGGTGGATGCGCTGGAAGGTCAGCCCATGGGCCAGCGGGGGATACTGAGGGAAAAGGTTTGCCAAGATCAGCAGGCCCAGGTCGGCCCCCCACCCCCACCCCCCACTCCGCTCCCAGGCTTCTGCTACAGCCAGGGCGCTCAGGATCCGTGGGCAGGCACCGCTGTAGAACGTGGGGAGCCCTGGGAAGTCGCGCCAGTCCGATCCTTGGGGGAGAACAGCCATCCCAAGATCCTCCCCAAAAGGTGCCCCCACCATTTTCCAAGAGGCAGCAGCGCCAGAGGAGTTAAAAAAAAAAAAAAAAAAAAAAAAAAAAAAAAAAAAAGCAACATTCACCCTGCGGGCGTGGAAAGGATGCTGCCGCAGGGGTGGGGGGCTGGGCCAGCGGCCGCGGGCGCCTGGGGACAGGGGCGGGGGCCAGAAAGGCTCCCAAAAGGCTGCCACCTTCAACCGTGATGTCTACCTCTGGGGCAAGGGGACCCAGACGCCCCCAGCCTGTGTGGAGCTTGGCACCCCGGCCTGGGAAGGACCTGTTCGGGGGTCCTGGACGCCGCGCTCTTACCTGTTACCTTACCTGACACCAGGTGAGCCGTGGGGAGGGGGCGCAGAGGGCTCGGGTCTTCAGGGGCGCGGGTTCCGCAGCTCATTGGAGGCTGCGCCCGGCGCTGCGCTCGCTCCGCTCCTCCCGCTGATCCTCCCCGCCTCCCACCCCGGCGGCGCCGCGGCAAGGTCGGAGCAGAGCGGGGCGGGCGCCCAGGCCAGCTGACGGGTGGGGCGGGGCCTCCCCGGAGGGGCGGGGCCCGAGCTAGCCGCCCGCCCACCTGCGACGAGCCCCGCCCCCTCCCCCCAAGCCAGGCCCTCCAGCCCCGCACTTCTGGTCTGGAGGCTCCAGGGCCAATGTGGGCACACAGAGATGTCCTGACCTGGTGGGGGCGCCACCTCTTTCATGGGTCTTTTCCTCTGGAGGGACAGTCTGCCAGCCCCGGAGGGTGGGCGTTATGATCCTCTTTTTTTCCTTAGTTCCTTCCTCCCTCCCTTCCCTTCCTTCCATCCTCTTTGTCTTTCTCCCTGTCTCTCCCTCTCTTTCTTTCAACAAATATTTGTCCAGCACCTACAATGTGCCTGGTACCATTCTGAGCTTTTGAGATGCAACAGTGAAGAAAACAGGATCCTTGTCTGCTGGAGCTGACATGCTAGTGAGGGAGTCAGGTAATACATATAATAAATAAGTAAAGTATATCTGGTGGCAGGGAATACATTTTATGGAGAAAAATAGAGCAGGGTAGTAGGGATTGGGAGAGGGGAAACAGCAATACATACCGAGTGACTGCTAGGTGCTGGGTGCTAGGAATATGGCTGAGTGCGAAAAAAGGAAAACAACCATCCTTTGCAGGGTAGGGGAGACAGGAAATCAACAAGTCAGTACATAAGATCATTTCGGTTAGTGGTAAGTGCTATAAAGCAATCAAACTGGGTGGGGTGGTGGAAAGTGACCCAGGCCTACTTTAGCTGGGAAGGCTCTTAGAGAAAGGTGTAAGGTGAGTAGGCTTCCAGGCAAAGGATGTGGCTTGAACCCAGAGCCAGGGAGAGTAGGTCAAGGTCCAGAGAATTGGCAAGTGGGGCAACATCTCTCCTCACCTCTCCATCCTTCAGTCAAAGGCTTAAAGCACTTGGAATTTATTAAAAAAAATTGTTAACGTTTTTTTTTTTTATTTTTGAGAGAGAGAGAGAGAGAGAGAGAGAGAGAGAGAGAATGAGCAGGGGAGGGGCAGAGAGAGAGGGAGACACAGAATCCGACGCAGACTCCAGGCTCTGAGCTGTCAGCACAGAGCCCGACGCGGGGCTAGAACTCACCAACCTCGAGATCGTGACCTGAGCCGAAGTCGGACGCTTAACTGACTGAGTCACTCAGGCGCCCCAAAGAACTCTGAATTTAAAACAGCCTCTGCTACTACAAGGCACAGCCTCCTTCAAGGGGAAATTTGACAAAGTTCAGAATGTAAAAAGCACTTTTTGGGGACCCACTGGGAATTTCTTCTATAGAGAAGACTTGTGGAGGGGAGCAAAGATACCAGTTTTCAGATAGTAACTGTAGTAGCAAAAATCTGGAAATAACCTAAATACCCTTCTATAGGGAATTGGCCAACTCATGGCTCACAGAACACTATGGCAGGGGAAAAATAATGTATGTGTGTATCTATATACAAAAGTTCTATAAAGGTGTGGAATGACCTCCTGCATGTATTGAGTGAAAACAAGGGACACAGGGGCGCCTTGGTGGCTCAGGTGGTTGACAGTCTGACTCTTGATTTTGGCTCAGGTCATGATCTCACAGTTCATGCCCGCATCAGGTTCCTCGCTGACAGTGTGGAGCCTGCTTGGGATCCTCTCTCTCTGCCCCTCCTCTGCTTACATACTCTTTCTCAAAATAATAAATAAACCTCAAAAAAAAAAGGGGGGGGACAGAATAAAGTTGAAGTCTCTTAATGTTTGTGCAAAAACAAAAGCAAATATATGATTATACTTGAAGAAAGCATTCTGGATGGGCTATCCAAAAGTCAGAATGACTCAGAGTTGGGTCGAGATCCAGGCTCTGTCATTTCTGCTGGGTGAAAACATCCAACGCAGTATTGAAGGAGAAAAACAGAGTCGGAGGACTGACACTACCCGACTTCAAGACTTACTATAAAGCTACCATAATAAGACTGTGGTTGGGATGAAAGAAGAGACACACAGATCAATGGAACAGTATAGAGAGTCCAGAAATAGACCTGTATAAATATAGTCAACTGATCTGTAACGAAGGAGCAAAGGTGGATAATGCAGCAAACACTGTCTTTTCAACAAATGGTATGGGGACGACTGGGCACCCACATGCCAAAAAAAAAAAAAAAAAAAAAAAAATCTAGACTCAGACCTTACACTCTTCACGAAAATTAACTCAAAATGGACCACAGACCTAAATGTAAAGTGCAAAACTATACAAGTCTTAGAAGATGACATAGGACAATATCTAGGTTCTCTTGGGTATGAAGATGATTTTTGGATGCACCATCAAAGGCATGATTCATGAAAGAATTGATAAGCGGAACTTCATTACAGTTAAAAACTTCTACTCTGCAAAAGATACTGTCAGGAGAGTGAGAAGACAAGGCACAGACTGGGAGGAAATACTTGCAAAAAATATATCTGATAAAGCCAAATGTCTTCTTATCCAAAACAATACATAAATCTCAACAACAACAACAACAAAAAACCACAAATAGCCCAATTTTAAAAAGAGGCAAAAGGGGCATCTGGGTGGCAGAGTCGGTGAAGCGGCCAACTCTTGATCACGGCTCAGCTCATGATCTCACAGTTTGCGAGCTCGAGCCCCGCATGGGCTCTGCGTTGATGGCGTGAAGGCTGCTTGGGATTCTGTCTCTCCTTCTCTCTGCCTCTCACCCGCTTGTGCTTGCGTGCTCTCTGTCTCTCTCTCTCTCCCCCCAAATAAATAAATATATAAACTTAAAACAACAACAACAAAAAAATAGAGGCAAAAGACTTGAACAGACACCTCACCAAAGAAGATATACAGATGGCAAATAAACATATGAAGTGACGCTCAAAATCATGTCATTAGGAAATCGCAAATTAAAACAACAATGCGATACCATTACCTACCTAACAGAATTGCTAAAATCCAAAACATTGACAACACCAAATGCTGGTGAAGATGGGGAGCCACAGGAACTTTCATTCATTGCTGGTGGGAATGCAAAACAGTAGTTACTTTTGAAGAGTTTGGTGGTTTCTTATAAAACTAAACATACTCTTACTGTATGATTCAGCAAACGTGCCCCTAGGTATTTACCCAAATGAACTGAAAACTCATGTCCACAGAAACGCCCGCAAATGGATGTTTACAGCAGCTTTATTCGTAATTGCCAAAGCTTGGAAGCAAGCAAAATGTCCTTCAGGAGGTGGATGGATGACCGTGGTACATCCAGATAATACAGTATCATTCCGTTCTCAAGCTATGGAAAGACACGGAGGGAACATAAACGCCTATGACTAAGTGAAAGAAGCCAATCTGAAAAGGCATAACATTCTGGAAAAGACAAAACTATGGAGACGGTAAAAGGATCAGTGGTTGCCAGGGGTTAGGGAGTGGGGAGGGCTGAACAGCAGAGCACAGAGGATTCTGAGGGCGGTGAAACTATTCTGTATGATACCATGATGGTAGATACGTGTTGTCATACATTGTCAATAGCCATAGATGTACAATTTCAAGAGTGAACCCTAACATAAACTATGGGCTTTGGGTAACAATACCGTGTCAGTGTGACTTAGTCTATTGTAACAACTGTACCACTCTGGTGAGGGGTGCTGACGCTGGGGGATAGGCTGGGGGGACATGGGGCATATGGCAAATCTCTGTACTTTCCACTCAATTTTGCTGTGATCCTAAAAGTGCCCTAAAAAGTAAAGTCTACTAAAAGATGGTTAACACGGTAAATTTTATGTTATGTATATTTTACTGCAATGAAAAAATTTACAGTGTTCGTAGCGCCTTTATTCATGACATCTCCAAACTGGAAACAATACAAATGTCCCTTGACTGCAGAATGGCTCAATGGATGGAGGGGTCACCCTGTGGAATATTAAGGAGCCACAAAAAAGCATAAACTGTCTCCAGCTACACACAACACCCGTGAAACTCAAGAACAGAATGCTGAGTGAGAGGGGCGTCTGGGGGGCTCAGTCGGTTAAGCGTCTCATTCTCGATTTCAGCTCAGGTCATGATCTCATGGTTTGTGGGATTGAACCCCGCATCGGGGTTGGCACTAATAGCACAGAGCCTGCTTGGGATTCTCTCTCTCTCTCTCTCTCTCTCTCTCTCTCTTTCCCTCCCCTGTGCTTGTGCCCGTACTCTCTGTCTCAAAATAAACAAACTTTTAAAAATTAAAAAAAAAAAAAAAAGAATGCCAAGTGAGAGAAGCACTATACAAAATAATACATACTACATGATTTTATTTGTATCAAATTCAGCAACAGGCAAGACTAATTTTTGTTCTTAGGAGCCAGGGTGATGATTAGTCCGGACTGAGCAGGGATATGGTGGGGGCTTCTGCAGGCTGGAATGTTCTGTCGTTGGATCTAGATGCTGGTTACCTGTGTGTGTCTAGTTTGTAAAAATTTACCAAATGGTACACTTAAGATGTGCCTTTTTTTTTTTTATAGCATGCTCTCTATGAATTCAAAAGAACGTGCACAGACACATACATATATACATATGTGCAACATACATATATACATGGGCATATACATATGTACACAACCCCACACACAAACACACTCTGGAATCAGAGGGAAGGATGGGTGCTGAAATTCTGGTTCTGCCGCTTACTAGGCTTATGATCCTAGATAGGGCCCTGTACCTCACTGAGCCTCATCTGTACGATACATGTCCCAATACCTCACACAGACATCAGCGCTGGTTGAAAGCTCATTGATCCAGTATTTACTATTAATATTCTTGCTGTTCCCTTTGGTGACTGAGCCCGGGCTGGGGCAGGGTGGGGGCAGGGACACTGCTTCCGAGGAGGAGGGGGGGCCACTGGGAGGGCCAGTCTAAACCGATGAGCAAAAGATGCTCATCTTGCAAAATGTTGCAAAGGGAGGAATCTGAGCAGGTGTACTGGTGGGAAGATGCCTGTGCAGGCCCTGCCCTGGGCCTCCGGGGGAGGAAGGCAGTTAGGGGGGTAATGAATGCAGAGCTGGGGAAATAGATCCTTTCCTGGAGAGCAGGGCCTTCCACTATTGCTGGGCAATCAAGACACCCATGAAAGTTTAAATACCTTCTCAAGCCACACAGCTCTGGCCTGGGGAGCTTCATCCTTGAGGGGGAAGCAGACCCCCAGGGGGATTTCCCCCTTGGGGAAGCCTAGTACCTTCAGGAGGCTTGGGCTGGGTACCCGGATCCTCGGATCCTTGAGGCCCAGTGACCTAGATTTCATGCCTGAGGAGGGGAAAGGCAGACCTGGCCATACGTTTAGGAACAACCCGGCAGGATCAGACTCCTGTTCCATTCCAGACCCTACAACTTATGAACTGTGTCACCTTGAATGACCTTGGGTCATTTAACCTCTCTGACCTTCATTTTCCACTTCTGTAAAATGCGGATAATTTCTGCCTCATAAGGTTGGTTGCAAGGATTAAGCAGCTTCCCTTTGCGTGTAGAGTAAAATCCAAAGTGTTAACAGTGGTATCTTACGCCCAGTAATTTGGCCCGAATGCCACCCTGGCCTCATTCCGTACGACTTGCCCTCTTCTATGCCTTGCTGTTCTCCCAGCATGGCAAGTTCATCCCACGGGAGGGGATTTACATTTTTAGTCCCCCTGCCTAGAACCCTTTCCTGCCAGATCTTGCTGCAGCAGTTGGGGCTCGGCTAAAATGTCACTCTCAGGGAGGTGTTCTCCGGCCTCCCTGTGTAAAGCGGTCACCTCCAGGCACTCTCCATCCCATCACCTAGCTTGTCCTCCTTGCACTTACGGCTGAATGAAAATACCTTGACCATGTATTTGTTTCTTTGCTTGCTCTGTTCCTCCCCCCCCACCCCCCCCACCCCCCACCCTGACTGAGTTTCAGAAGGGCAGGGACCTTATCTGCCAGTCAAAACACACTTCCTGACACAGGCCAACCTCCCACACTTGGGGTGGTCCTGCCCGCGCCCCCCCACCCCCCCCACACCCCCCCCCCCCGGGGCCCTGGCCAGCCAGTGTGAAAACCAATCAGGCTGTTGCCCCGAGAACAGAAGCCTTCTCCCAGCCCCCCAAGGTGCTGGCTGGAGCCCTGGACCCCCGAACATGCTGCTGGAGACGGCCAGGGAAGGCAGCCTGGCACCATACCACAGGACGTGAAGTTCTCCCGTCTCCCTTGGTAGGAGCTTCGGTAGGAGCCACTGGCAGGCATCGGGGGTCGATTTGCCACAGAGCTGGGAGGAACCAGGGACTGTGCTGTCTGTGAGTGTGAGTGAGCGTGCCGGATGTGTGAGTGTGCGGCTGTGACCGTATGTGAGGTGTTTTGTGTGTGTGAGTGAGGGTGAGTGGATGTGTGAGTGTGTCACTGGTACAAGCGTATTTGTGACGGTGTGTGAATGTGTGTTAGCATATGTGAGCATGTAAGGGTGTGCATGAGTGTGTACGTGTCTCACTGCCAGTGTGAGTGCGTGGGTGTAAACCCGACTATACATCTGAAGGAAAGGAAAGCATCAAGAAAATAAATGATGGGGCACCTGGGCGGCTCAGGTCACCATCTCCCGGTTTGTGAGCTGGAGTGTGCTTCAGATCCTCTGTCCTTTTCTCTCTCTGTTCCTTCCCAGCTTGTGCGTGCACTCTCTCTCACAAATAAACATTTAAGATAAGAGAAAAGAAAAGAGAAAAGAAAGAAAAGAAATGCCAACAAGCACAAAGAGAAAATCGGAAATCCTTCAGAAACCAACCACTCGGAGGACTCCCACTGTGAACCCTGGGGCAGGTCACCGCCCCTCTCTGAGCCTCAGTTTCCCCATCTGTAACAATGGTAAGACAGTACCTCGCTCAAAGGTTTGCCGTAGGGATGGAAGCAGGTAAGGTGGAGGCTCGGCCAGTAGGAGTTATCATTTGTGGTCATCTGCGTATCTGGGGTAAGGGCTGGAGTCTTGCGGCCCAGGCCTCCCCACACCACGCTGAGCCAGGGAGGGAACTCTAGGACAGGGGACGAGATCTGTTGCAGGGGACACGACTTCCTCCCCCAGTCACAGGGCTGCCATCCAAGCTTCTTCCCGGGGCTTTGCGGCTCTGGGCTTGGGGGGTGAACCGAGGACCAAGATGGGGGCCTCTCAGACAAGTACGTAGGAGCTACGATGGGTGTCCCCGAGGTAGGGGCGCACACTCTAAAAGAAAAACACACTCATCTCACACAGCAGCGGTGCACAGCACAACTGGGAGCCGGTCGTGCGGGGTGTGGCCGCCAGCAGACCACACCCCGTTCCCCGCCCACATTTGTATCCCTAGGAGGAGCCACCGGAAGTCACGCCGGACGGAGCGCTTTCGAGAAAACACATCCCGGGGCCGTCAGCAGCGAATCTGGAGACCGTGGCGGAGGCTCGAGGAGTGCCGGGTAGGGACCCGGGCAGAATGCTAAACCCGAGTTCAGACGCACAGAACTGGATAGTTGGGAGAGAACGAGACCGGACCCCAGAACTCCTGTCCTCCTGGCGTTGGCCGCCTCTTCAAAAGCTCCGAGCAGAAAAGGAAGGCAGCGTTGAAGCAAAACGTCTTGCGGCTCCAAGTCCCGACTTGTCCCCGGCCTGTGAAGGTGCGGCTCAGTTTGCCTATCTGTAAATTGGGGTGATTAATCCCCACGTCGTGGATGGGGGAACCGTGAGGCGGAACGAGAAGACCACACGCTCTGTCCGCCGAGGCTGCTCGCCCCAGTCCGGCCCCGGAGCGTCTTTCCCCATTGCAGACCCGTTTTCTGGGGCGGAGTCTTCGTCCTCTTCTGCACTTGCGAACTCAGAACCGACCCTTGCCTCCAGTTCCACCGCCGCGTCCCCACCCCCGTCGGGGGCGTGCCGGAAGTGCCCCTACGGAACCCTGCGGGGCGACGCTCGCCTCTTCACCATGGCGACGGCTGGGGTCCCGAGGCGCTTCTGCCGCTGCGCCTGCTTCTGCTCGGAGAACTTGTACGTGGCGCGCTACCGGCTCCACGTGCGCTTCCGGGGCGAGGAGCAGCTTCGCCGGGACTACGGCCCGGTGAGTGGCCCCCAGTGGCTCTGCGGAGAAATGGGCGGGGCGGGGTGATGGGGGAGGGGTGGCGGAGGAGGGACCTCTGTCCCCCAGGTCTTGTGCTTTGCCCGGGTGTTCAGATGTGACAGCAAGAATGACTTAATCTCTGGGTGCCTCGCTTTGTTCACCTTAAAGGGGGATAATAGTGTCTCTTTAGTGAGGTTGTCATAAGGAATGAATGAAAGAATGGAACATACAGGTAAAGTGCTGAGGGCAGGGCCAGGCTCGGCGCGCTCTCGGTGTTGTCTGTTTTGCGTGCTTATCGAATTTCATCCTCACAATGATCCTGTGAGGTCCAGGCTCTCGTCTGCATCTTAACCTGGGGAAACTGAGGCTCAGAGGCGTTAAGTGACTTACTCACAAGGTCACACAGTTGAGCTCCCTGGACTTTCTGCTCTCAGATCCTGCGCAGCCGAGGATGTGTCAGCCCCCAAGACTTCCAGCAGCTATTAGCAGAGGTAACGCTCCCCACCCTCGCGGACCCCCTCCACACCCAGCCTAGCCGGTCCTCTTTAGGTTGTGTCAGCAGTTTGGGGGGGGGGGGGTGTCCTTCCTGTGTCCACTCACCGCAGTATCTGTGTCCTGACACCAGAAAAAGAGAAAGTGGCAAATGCCAGGTCGTCTACCCCACGCCCTCCTGAGACGAGACACTTTTGCTTAAAGAGGGAATTACTGGCCCGAGGTGTCACAGCAGGTGGAGTTGAGATCCCACCCGGGACTGCCCGGCTCTGGCTCCCAGCTCTTCGTCTGTCCACCCACCCCCTTTGGCTGGTGCCAGGGCTGCTCCATCTTCCACCTCCTCCTCCATCTGAGGGTTAGTAACGGGAAACTTCCTAGGCGAGCCCTCCGCAGCCTCTGGAACACAGGACTGGCTGGGATTCCATTCCCCTCCCTCGGGGGCCCAGCTGGCTGCGGTATGCGGAGGGGCTCTCATCCCTGCCAGGCCCTGAGTGGTGCAACCCCGAGCGGCATGGGCCCCTACTAGAAGGAGTTGCGTTCAGCCAGCAGCTTGGCACCTGCAGTTTACCCTGATCGAGTCAGGTGTGTAGGGAGACCGGGCTGTCAGCCCAGGTCCTGCTCTGGCCTTCCTGAGCCTCAGTTTCCTCATCTGTACAATGACCTTGGGGGGGGTGATGGGCGGCCCCATCTGGATGACCAGGCCCTGTGCCATCCCCAGCTCGAGGAGGAGGTGGAACGGCGGCAGCGGCTGGGGCAGGAGGCGGCTGCCAGGAAAGCCCTCATCGCAAGCTCCTACCACCCGGTGCGGCCTCACATCTACAACACGCTCCAGGTACCTGGTCGGGGCAGGTTACTGGAAGGAGGTGGAGGCAGCCGGCACCGGAGGCCGTCTGCCCCACAGCCGGTGTGTTTTGCCCCCAGGATGAGGCCCTGGCCCCTGAGTTTTTGGCCGCAGCTGAGTACAGCACATCGCCGGGTGCAGACCTTGAAGGCCTTCTCCAGCGGCTGGAGACAGTGTCTGGTGAGACCTTGGCCCCATCACCCGGTAGGACTAGGACTAAGGGGTGGGGTCCCTCCGCCTACCATGTCTGCCTCCAGAATCTAAGCCAGCAGGAGCTAGAAGGGCTGGTGGGACTTGCCAGGAGCAGGGCATCTGTATTCACTTACTCACTTGCCCACCTGCCTGTGTCAGGTATGAGCCAGCTGGCACCCTCGAATGGGGGTGACGGAAGAACTTAACGAAGGGACAGCTGACACAGGACCACCCCCCTCCCCCCTCTCCCTAGGGGTGAGGGGGGTGGGGAGCAGACAGTTCCTTATCCCTAGACCTGGAGAAGTGGGCAAGAGTGAGTGTCTTGAGCCTGCCACGACCTGGAGCTGTGGGAGAGGGGCGGGAAGCAGCTGCCAGGAAGCAGCTGTGGCCTCGAGCAGAAGCACAAAGCCATGCCAAACTCAGAAATGCCGCATCTCTCCGGACTTTGAGTCTCCTGCTGGGATCTCCCATGGGCTAACCCTAGCAGGAAGTCTGGCCCTTCCGAGTTCCTTAAGCCCTCTGCCTCAGTTTCATCATCTGTGAAACGGGAGCAATAGTAATACCCATCTGCTAAAGTGTGATTAAGTGAGGTAACATGCCTAAAGGGCTGGGTGCATAGCATCTAGAGGTTTCCTCAGTCTTACGGTTACGGTTATTCCTAGGCCTAGGGGATACTTTGGGGAGATAGGTGCAAGGTGTTGCTCCCCTTATCAAGCCCGTGCTCTGTTGTGAGGCACAGGGTGGAGTGTGAATGAAACATCCCCTCCCAGCCCGGGGCATCCCTCCTCATTCCCATCCACTCCCCAACAGTGGAGATCGTGTAACGGTTAGGTGAAGGCTGTCGGCTGTGAGTTGGCCAAAAGTGTGGGGGCACACCAGCCGTGCACCCCAGGGTGTTGGTGCATCTGCCAAGAAACGTTTGCATTTCCGTTCGGAGCTTGGCCTCTCCCTACCAGGATCCGGCAAGAAAGAGCAGCCCCCCTCAGCCTTTCTGTGTGGGGAACAGAGGCTCCAGGAGGCACTTCAGTTGGGGTACAAGTGTCGGTGGCTCGTGGGGTGGGGTGCAGAGAAAGCTTGGCGCTGGCCCTGTGATCCCTGCTGGGCTCCATCACTGGCCTGCTGGGGGTCATTGGGCTAATCCCTTCCCACCTCTGGGTCTCACCAGAACCCACATCTGAGTCTGATGGCTAGGCTGTGGACACCTGCGGCAGCAGGAGGAGAGGCTCCAGGGACAAATAAGGGGACCTGAGAATAGGCCCCTCTGCTGCCCACACATTATGTCATTAATGGTCACAACGGCCCTGAGAAGTGAGTACCTGTGTTATCCCCATTGTACAGATGAGGAAACTGAGGCTGAGGGAAGTGAAAAGACGTGCCCAGGCTCACAGCTCGCAAGGAGACTGAAACCTACACGGAAGCTCCCAGCCAACAGACTGTCCCTCCTTCCGCAGGGGAGAAGCGTATCTACCGGCTGCCGGTCTTTACAGCGCCATTCTGCCAGGCCCTGCTGGAGGAGCTGGAGCACTTCGAGCACTCAGACATGCCCAAGGGAAGACCCAACACCATGAACAACTATGGGGTAGGTGAGGCTCCCTCCGGGGGGGCCCGAGGCGGCAGGGAGCCGGGGCTGGGGAGCGGTAGCTGCAGTGCGAGAGAAGAGCTGTTGGGTCCCATTGGTCTTGGTCTCCCAGTCTGTAAGATGAGGTCACGGTCGGGTTATTTTGAAGTTAAGCCCATCGATATCTGCAAAGCGCTGCTGTCCTTAGGAAGAGACTCCCCGCAGGGACCCAGAGTGAGGCCCCCACCAGTTTCCCTGCCGAC
The DNA here is from genome assembly GCF_018350155.1 of Leopardus geoffroyi. Taxonomy (NCBI): domain Eukaryota; kingdom Metazoa; phylum Chordata; class Mammalia; order Carnivora; family Felidae; genus Leopardus; species Leopardus geoffroyi. The sequence goes on along the minus strand of NC_059339.1, from coordinate 6,828,783 downwards.
TCCCAGGATCCCCCTCCCAGGTGTTGCTGCACGAGCTAGGCCTGGATGAGCCGCTGGTGACTCCGCTGCGGGAACGCTTCCTGCAGCCACTGATGGCCCTGCTGTACCCAGACTGCGGTGGGGGCTGGCTCGACAGCCACCGTGCCTTTGTGGTCAAATATGCACCGGGCCAGGACCGTGAGCTAGGCTGCCACTATGATAATGCCGAACTCACCCTCAACGTGGCCCTTGGCAAGGCCTTCACGGGGGGCGCCCTGTACTTCGGGGACCTCTTCCAGGTTAGTGTGTGTGACCCGGGGGGCAGGGCTCAGGGCAGCCAGGAGTGCCCAGGCCTGAGCTCCGCTGTCTGCAGGCACCTTCAGCCCTGGCCAGGCCCCTGGAGGTGGAACACGTGGTGGGCCGGGGCATCCTGCACCGGGGTGGCCAGCTGCACGGGGCCCGGCCCCTAGGCACTGGCGAGCGCTGGAACCTTGTCGTCTGGCTCCGGGCCTCTGCTGTGCGCAACCGCCTGTGCCCCATGTGCTGCCGGAAACCTGAGCTGGTGGACGACGATGGCTTCGGCGATGGCTTCACTCGCGAGGAGCCCACCACGGTGGATGTGTGCGCACTGACCTGAGTCTGGTTGGGGCCAGTGTCGGGGTGGCATGGCCGGGCTCTGCCACCTTGGGTTGGGCAGGGCAAGAATAAACTCCCTGCAGCCCTCAGGCACTTCTTGGTTCAAAAGGACACACAAGGCTCGGAGTCATTCTTTCAGCAGACAGGTTGGTTTAGGTCAGGTGTGTTAGAACCAGAGCCTGAGATGAGGATTCCTGTGCAGGTGGTTTGTTGAGGGAATACCTTCTGGAGAAGGGCGTGAGGGAAGGACAGGACAGGAAGGAGCTGGGCCAAGATGTGGTTTCAGAGGGCACCTAGCTTCAGCCCAATCCCACCAAGCGCTCTAGAGCATGAATGTAGCAGTTTGCCCCCTGCATCGGTTATTGGCTCACAGGTGTGTCAAGACCGGGCTGGCGGGGTGGGTGGGGAGGTGGTGGTTCCCAGTGGCCCAGGGAACCTTCCAGAGAAGAGTACAGGTATGAGTTAGGAGACACCACAGCCTGGGTGAGTGCATCTGTCTATGAAGGGGATCTGGGTGAGCCATCGATAGCAACTTCTAGTTGGTGTTGGGCGCTTTCCACAGAGGGGTTAAGAGCAGGGGCTCTGGAGCCAGACTGCCTGGGTTCAAATTCTGATCCTGCTGCTTCCAGCTGTGTGGCTGCAAGTAAGCCCCTTGACCTCTTTGTGCTTTAGTTTTCCTTATCTGGGAAGTACCTATCTCCGAAAGCTGTTGTGAGAGTGAAACGATTTAATGTATATAAAGTGCTTTATGACAGCCCTCTATGTTTGCTGTTGTTCTTGAAAAACTTGCAACTTGGCCGCCCCTAAATTGGATGAAGAGTGCAGCTGTGGTGGGTTTGGGCTGTACACCTGAAAACCCAGGGGTTCCCATATCGAAATCTTGAGTTCCGGCCTCGTGGGGAAGGTGGGAAGGTCTGGAACACCAGGCCCCAGCCCACACTGGAGAAATCAGCTGGAGCAGAGCCTCCGCTGCTGCTCACGCTGGACAGGCTTGTGGCGCATTCCCTCACAGGGGTCCCTTCCCGGCTCACTGTCATGATCTCTCCGGCCCCTATGGCTATTTGTTCGCGACCTCTATTACCAGGTGGGGACGCTGGAATGACTAAGGTGTCCCCCGGCCTGCCAGGGTGGACAGGACGGCAGGCATCTCAAGAAGGAAAGAGGCGCCCGGTCGGGTCGCCTCCTTCCCTGGGTCTTCAGGGAGGCTGGAGAAGGGCGGTCCGAGAAGAGCGGGGAGCACGGCCGAAGCCTGGATCCCCTGCTTCCCTCTTCCGGAGGTGGGCGAGCCACACCGTTTCTCCCGCAGCCCTGGAAGCGGAACCTGGGGCTACGGGACTAAAGGAGGCAGCGCCTCGCTTCCCAGCCGGACGGCCTCTGGGAGCACTGCCCAGGCCGGAAGTCGCCTCGCCGCCGCTTCCTCACGCGAAGGCGTGGCGCGGGTCGGGTGGTCCCGCCCGATGGGCGGTTGAGGAAGGGACGGAGCAGCTGCGGGGACCTTCCCCAAGGCTGCGAGGCGGCGGAGGCCGCGCGGGTGGAGGACAGGAGCGCGCGGGGAGGGATTCGGAACGCACCTGGCAGCCGGGGACCGCGGCCGCTCCTAGGGGCGCCAGAGCGCCGGTGCGCAGGCGTGGAGCGGCCGGGCGGGGGCGAGCCCTTAAAGGGGTAGAGGATCCGGGAGTCGGCGCAGGACCTGAGGTCCCCGGGGGTCGGGGTGGGTGAGGATCGTGCGGTGGCCGCGGACCCCCTCAAGTCCCTGCCCCGGGTGGTGATGGGTAGTGGGCCCTCGAGAGCCAGGCCCCGAGAAGAGCCGCCCGTGGAGCCCAGTCTGGGGCTCGGCTCTGTGAGCCTCAGTTCGAGCGTGTCTCCCCGTCTCCAGCCCGCGGCGCTATGGCTCACGTCAGCTCTCGCAAGCGCTCGAGGAGTCGAAGCCGGTCCCGGGGGCGAGGGTCCGAAAAGAGAAGGAAGAAGAGCAGTAAGGATGTCCCGAAGAGCTGCTCGGCTTCTAGATCCCAAGACCACAAGGCCAGCACCATCTCCTCTGGGGCGGAGGGTGAGGACCGGAGGGAATGGGAAAGGGGTGTGGGAACTTCAGGGAGGAAGCTGCGGGCAGGCCCGGGCGGGCGTCCCTGCATGGCTGTGAGCAGTGGTTAGAGGAGTGCAGAATGTAGGACCCCCGTATCCAGATCGAAAGACCTTCAGATTCTAGGGGCTGGGCCAGCCCGTTGTGTAAGGATTGAAGGGTGCACGTAATGGTGCTTTTTGAGCAGCAGGATTTGAGATAGGGGCCTGGCTGCCCTGCTCCTGGTTAAACAGTGACAGGGTGAAGCCCAGAAAGTGCCTCTCCAGGGAGTGCTGATCCCTGCTCTGGCTGGAAAGCCCGGCCTGGAGGGTCTCACCCCTCAGGAGTCCCCCTAAGCCTGCCACAGGCCAGAGCCAGGGGATAAAGGTTTACCTCTTCCCCTCCTGGCCTTCCAGCCTCACCTTCTCCCTGCATCACAGAGAGAAGCAAGCACAAGGCCCGGAGGAGACCACGATCCAGCTCCTCCTCCTCTTCTCCCAGTTCTTCTAGCTCTTCTTCCTCTTCGTCCTCCTCCTCTTCCTCCAGTGGTGGCCGGAAGAAGCGGGGGAAGCACAAGGACAAGAAGAGGAAGAAGAAGAAGAAGAAGAAAAGGAAGAAGAAGCTGAAGAAGAAAGGCAAGGAGAAGACAAAGGTACAGCAGGGGGAGGCTCTGCCGGGACCCTCGCTGGACCAGTGGCACCGATCAGCCGAGGAGGAAGAGGACGGCCCAGGTATGGTGCCTCCCAGTGTGCAGGAGGGGAAGGGCCCCCTCCCTGAGACCCAGCTGCCGACTCCCTGCCAACTCCCCTTGCAGTCCTGACGGATGAACAGAAGTCCCGCATCCAGGCCATGAAGCCCATGACCAAGGAGGAGTGGGATGCTCGGCAGAGTGTCATCCGCAAGGTGGTGGACCCGGAGACAGGACGCACCAGGTGGGAGCGCTTGGCAAAGCTCAGCCCCACACGCTCTGCACTGTCAGGAGGAGGGGCGACGGCTGCTGCGCTAGAAAGCCAAAGACAGGAGAAGGGCAGTTAACTCATTTCTGGGAGTTTTTAGGCTGTTCCTCCCTGTTGCCCAGAGCAAGCACTTACAGGGGCTGGAAGGGCCTTGAGGAAGGTCTTCAAAGAGCTAGTTGGCCGGTCTGGTGGCAGACCCTACCCAGCTGCCTTTATCACCATCCCAAGGGTGGGAGAGAGGGAGAGGTGGGAAGCATCTATGTTCCACCCGCTCAGGGTAGCAGGGGCCTGCGCCCTGGCATCTCTTTGCCAGGTGGGTCTGGTTCTGTTGCTCTGGCATTAAGAGGCTCAGCCTCCTCTCTCCTCCTTCCCCAGGCTCATTAAGGGAGATGGCGAGGTCTTAGAGGAAATCGTAACTAAGGAACGACACCGAGAGATCAACAAGGTTTGTGTCACCCCTTTGCCCGGGGTCCACGCCCAGCTCTGTTTCTGATGGGTCTCCTCCCATGCGCTTTCTTCTCCAGCAAGCTACCCGAGGGGATGGCCTGGCTTTCCAGATGCGAGCAGGGCTGTTGCCCTGAGGGCCCTGCTGGCTAAGTGCTGGTGGCGTGGCCTGGAGACTGGCTTCAGAGTGGGCAGCAGGAAGCCCAGTGGGTGCTGTTTGCCTTTCCTCCTGCGGACTGGCCTCTGGCCCAGCCTCCTCTCAGATGTAGGGGGTGAGGACGGGGTCACTGGCCTCATCAGCTCCTCCTGCAAGAGCATCACTTCCCAAATATTAAATGTTCCCTGGTTGGAAACTTTGTTAGGTCGGCTTTTTGTGCTGAAGGGAGGGAAGGTTGCTACCCAACTTCCAGAGGACAAAGGAGGCCTATAGGACTTTTGGGGGGAAAGTGGGGTGTACCCTGACGTTCGTGAAGACCAGCCACCTTTGCTCTGCTCATCCTCCGGTCAGCCTGCTTAGACCAGACCCTGACCCTGACCCTCGGCTGAATCCCAAACCCAGAGACGTGGCTTTTAAACCCCATCCCCTCAGATTTGGAGGGAGGCTGCTTCCTGCACTGTTTATTCTGCAGATGACAACCGCGCAGAGTCCTGGTGCTGGGTCCGGGCCGCCGGGGTGGGAATCCTGGCCCACGTTACTAGCTGTGACCTCTGTAGAGCAGAGAGGCTTTCAGCATCCACCTGGCTGGGCTGCTGTGAGGATGAACCGAGTTCATGCCCAGGAAGGGGCTGGGAGGAGGCCCAGTGCAGGGGAAAGCTTGCATAAGTGTACTGGTGTTACAGTCAGCGTAGCAGGCACTGTTTATTGGGAAGGACATCCTCTCCCCACCACAGCTTTAGCTCTGGGACAGGCCGTGCCCCCACCCCAGATCCCCTCCCCACCCTGTGCTCTGTGGTTGCTGGTGCAGTAAAGAGACCCAGAAGGAAGCCTTCCTGCTTCTTTAATTGGTGTAACAGACAACGACACTGTATACAGAGCACACTCAGGCCCAAAGGTGCAGGGAAAGCAAGGGCGGATGGGGCGAGTCAGGACACGGCTCACACACGGCCCAGACAGAGAGACAGGAGGGGCCGAGACGAGAAAACTAATGAGGTGGGGTGGGGGGGCGTGGGGAGTGGGGTGGTGGAGGGGCAGCTCATAAAGAGCTGGGAAAGTTGGGGGTGGGGTCTCTGCTGAATCCGTCTTTAGAAATCAAAGAGAAGGCAGGCGGTTGGACCTGGGGGGGTGGGTGGAGGCTCAGTGTGGGGTTGGGAGTGGGACTAAGGCTTCTACTCTAACAGGCCTGGGGTGGGGGTGGCAGTCAGCAAGGCCTGCCTCACCCTTTGGTTACGACTGGTCAGGCCTGAGCCCTGCAGCTCAGCACCCAACACTGTAAACATTTTTGGTATTTTTAAAGGACTCTGCCCTCCCTCTCTTAGTTTCTGAAAAACTGGTGCTTCCTTAAGAGGAGAATGTGCCAAAAGGAATCTTAAGGGAGGCAGGAAGCAGACCTGGATATAGAAGAGAGATGTCAACGGGGAGGGGGGGCTGCCCATCTCACCATCTATGGCTAAGGGCCACTGGGAGAGGCCCAGGGGACTATTGCTGTTGTCCTTGGCATGGCTGGCGGCTGGGCAGGCAGGCGGGGAGTGCGGAGCCTGGGGGAGCTGCCCCCTGGGAGAGGCCGAGCCCACTGCCCACATGGCCTCCCCGGGCCAGGAGGCCTCCCAGCCTGTATTGCAGGTGGGCCCAAGGCTCTTCCAGGTGCTTCTCCAGATGGCTGGTCACCGAGGCAGTAGGCAAGATGGGGTGAGGTGGGACCGACAGAGAAGGAGGCACTGGCCACAGGGGCCCCTCGCTGGGGCTGTGATTGTCGGGCCAAGCGATTTCCCGCCGGGGAGCAGAGTGGGGGTCAGATATTGCACTTTCATTGCAACACTTACATTAAAACTTGGTCCATAAAATAATCGTTGCTTTATACAGAACGCCTGAAACAAAAACAAGAAGCTACATCTTAAATATGAACAAACCCTGAAGGTCCTATTCCTCCAGAAATTTTTCTCTGCACAAAATAAATAGCTTTCACTCTGTATAGACCCACTTTTGCAGAACATTTACACAACCCTTTGGCTGTACATATCTACACACGGGAAAATGTGAACATCAATCTGCGTGCCTCCCCATCCCAGCCTATGAGGCCCTGAGGCCGTATCCAGGTTGGCAGCAGCTTCTCAGAGTGGGAGCCTGGCCAGGCAGGCTCCCCCGCCTTGTAGAAGAAGGTAGAGGAGCAGTCAAAGGGCCGCCCGGAGCCGAGCGCCATAGCTGAGATCGTGGTCGGTTCTGGGGAGGGAGGGCTGATGCTCAGACCCAGCGTGCAGGACATCGTGGTCCCTGACAGGTGGGGAATGAAGTCGTGGCTGCCCGCCCTTAAGCTAACGAAGCAAGTTGTGGCTTCTTAGATTCGGCATCGAAACGGAATTGGCATTAAAAAAACTTAAGTGTGTGCCCATTCACCCCAGAGTAGAAATTCAGTGGAATTAACGGGGGTCAGGTGAGGCAGGGACCCCACACCTCACTGCGTGGGCAGGGGGGCAGGGCCCCGGGACCCAGAACCAGGCTGGACTCCATCACAGTGCTGGGTGTTTTCATGTGGAGGGGCTGCGCTTGGTACTGAAAGAGTTAAGAAAAGGAAGCAGCCAAGGATTGCTCATTTAAAAAAACCTCATAGAAATCAGATTGGATAAGTAGAAAGGTGTAGAAACGCAGGAGAGCCGAGGCACGTGGCCTTGACTGATGGCAGGCGAGGAGCGGAAGAGGAGGCCGGGCCTGGCCAGGCCCAGGAGCCCGAGGCGTGGCTTCTCGGGAGCCGGCTCTGGGCCTCACCAGCCTCGCTGCCAGACTGGGTTCCAGGTGGGGCAGGTGGACAGATGGGTAGGGATCCGGGGCTGCCACAGCGTTGGCGGGCCAGGCGGAGCTGCAGAAATTAAGATATGGCCTTTCTCTTCCTGCTTGCACAAGGATTTGCCACCCTGGAGCCTTCTGTGTGGCAATAGGTCCCAGATCAGCAAACGTTGGATTTTCATGCATGTCAACGAGTCTGTAGCCACAGGAGACGGTAATGGATCTCCACTCTCAAAAATCAGTGCAAGACCAGTGAGGTTGAACAGTTGAGTAACTAGAGTTAACAAGAAGCAGGCTGTCCCCCATCGGAGTTGCTACCAAGTGGGAGGGGACCTGGGGGTCAGGGTGAGCTAGTGGATGGGAGGTGGCGGAGGTCAATGCAGGGCAAGTGTCTGGGAGTGCCTTTCGGGCCAGTCCACGTGGGGAGTCCTGGTCCCTCTGTCATCCTGGGACAGGTTTTCCTGCAAGCTGGAACCCCTCAGACCCTAGGACGTGAGGCAGGGCTGGGAGGGCTGTGTGGCACGGCCTATGTCCTCCGCCAGGCCCTGGGACAAGCTTGTCTCCAGCCGACATTGTGTGCCCAGGCCAGGCCTCCTGGCGGGGCTGGCCGCCCTGGCCTAGCACCACGGAGACCACAAGGCCTCGCTAACGGTGTCCTACTTGGGGCCCGCGGCTGCCCCTGGCTCAAGCCGGCCGGCCATGGTGCGGCCCCAACAGCCGGCCGCTACGCTCATGCTGCGTTGTCCCCGCTGCTCGACGTCCGCCTGGTTCTGTGTCCGCTCCTGCCGGTGGCCGGGCCCGCTGGGCTGGGCCGAGATGGTGCGGAGCAGGTGGTTCCGGGAGCGCAGGAAGTCCCCCTGGCCAGGCAGGCCAAAGCTGCCTTTTCGCAGTGCCATGCGGGTGGCCGCATTGCGGGCTGGCCGCGCCCGGTGGTTGTACTTGAGCTGGGCGAGGTGCGCCGCGTAGCCGTCCGTGATGAACTGCAGAGGAGGGCGGTGAGGAAGACGGCCGTCACGGGTGGGCTGTCGGGGCCGCCCGCCCCCGCCTGCCCCCGCCCGCCCGCGCTGCCCACCACGACTTGCCCACCCACCTGGCACTGCTGCTGCAGCTTCTTGGTGGGCCGGCCGACGATGTAGATCTGCATGGGGGACAGGCTGATGGAGCTGTAGACCGCCACGTCCTTGGTGGAGCCGTAGGCCGCGTGCACGCGCAGGTGCAGCTGTGGGCGAGACGTGTGGGCGTGGCCCGGCTCTCCCACCCAGCCCCGCCCCCGCCCCGCCCCCGCCCCCGCCCCGTCCCTGCCGCCTGCGACCCACCTCGGAGATGAGCAGCTTCAGGAAGTTGGCCTTGTGCCTCAGCGGGTCGTGCACCAGGCCATCACAGAAGGACACCACGCCGTGGGGGAAGTTGTGCTGGGCCAGCCACGCCACCACCCGCTGCTTCTGCATGTCAGGCCGGCCAGTCACGTAGATGATGAGGTAGCCCAGGTCCTGCCAGTGCCTGGCGACGAGGGGCAGGACTGGGTGTCCCACGGCCGCCCGGTCTTCCCTCCCGGGCCACCCTGCCTCCTTGCCCAGCCGCAGGACACTGCATCTCTGGGCTCAGCAGAAATAGTAACAGCCACGAGGACGGTCACACAGGTCACACGGTCTGACGCCCTCTGTGGCAAGTACAACCGGTCTTGTCGGGAGCCCCACTTCTCAGGTGAGGAACTGAGACGTCAACATTAAGAGGTCACCCGGCGAGCTACTGGTGGTGCTGACTCCGTGAGCCCCTGCTCTGGTGCCCAGAGCCCTCCCCAACTTGGCCTCCAGGAGCTTCCTGCCCCTGAGCCCACCCACCGTGCCCTTGGGCGTCACTCACCGCACCACGTCCACGGCCCCGGCCCGCACTTTTGGGTCGCTGCCCATGATGGACACGCTGGCAGCAAAGGAGCCATCGATACTGAAGACCACGAACTCCGTGCCCTTGGGCAGCACGGTGATGTAGCTGTCGGCAAACGTGTGGTCTCCCCTGGGAGGGGGAGCTCATCAGAACCCACCAGACCCTCTTCTTCCTGCCCCAGAGGTGGCCGGCCTGGCCTGCTCGCCCCCCAGAGGCACGTACCTGACCACCATCTTGATGGGGTAGACACCCACACCCAGGCGGTGGGTCTCTGGGATGGTGTAGGAGACCCGCCCGCTGCTGTTGGTCACCAGCGTGTCTAGGTACAGCCACTCGCCCGAGGGCGGCTGCATCATGATGTGCACATCCACCTGGGGGTCGGGCAGGCTGGTCACAAAGGAGCTGGGCCCTTGGCCTCCCCAGCCAGAGGGAGGCAAGGGTAGGGGCTCCCACAACCTCCCCACGTCCTTACCTTCTCCCCAGTCAGGGTGACCATGTCCAGGGGCCCATACATGAACCGGCCCGTCAGAACCTGCGGGCCGTCCTCGTTGGCGACTGCGTCATTGATCCGGTGGTTGGCGGTCACGTTCTGGGGACGGGAGGAGCGAGGCTGGGTCAGGGTAGGGGATGGAGGGGTGGCTGGGATCTCCTGGGCCTGGTGGGTGGGCACGGGCTTAAAGCAAGATGGCCCAGGTTCAAGTCCAGCTCAGCCACCTGCCCTACACAGCCTTGGCGCATCCCTGTCTATAAATGGGGCCATAGCTCCAACCTCACGGACTGAGGATTAAGTAACACAGCACGTTTCTCTGCGACTTGGTTTCCTCATCTGTGATACGGTGTCTTCTTTCGAGGATTTAACAGGACAACAGCCTCGGGGCCTGGACCCCCAGAGGCCTCCTCACCCGCAGCTTCACGTGGGTCCTCTTGCGCTGCCACTTTTCTCTCGGCTTGGAGGGGGTGAACACGGAAACCTCTTTGCCGTCCAGCTCCAAGATGCTGGAATTGTCATGCCTCATGACCTGGGAAGGGAGGAAGCAGGCCATGGGGCAGGCTCAGGAACCAGAAACGCAGGAGCCTGTGAGGGGCCGGGGGGCACTATTCAACCCACTACAGTCTGCCTCCTGGTCCTCCCCAGATTCCCATGTCTCATGAATGTGCAGTAACAGCCACCCCATCCCCGTGTCTGCGAGGGTTCCTCCATCCTGCTTGCTCTGGGGTCTGATGGGAGCACGCCCCCCCCCCCCGCCCCCACCATCTATGAAATGGGGCCATGTCAGCGGTGGCGTCATCTGGTCCTACTTGCAAGGCCCTAGTGCTCCTAGCGGTGGGCCCCAGGATACCTGTCTCAGCAGGAAGGAGACTACATCCGTTGACTCCCAGTAGCTGGCGTGGAAGAGGTGGGGCAGGGCCACGGTGGGGAAGGCTGTCAGTGCGTCAGGGCAGTACAGGGCGTAGTCGATCCGCTTCTGGCCCCACCACTTGGCTGCAACTGCCAGGAGGGATCCTTGACCAGGCTGGACCTCAGGAGGTTCCCAGGCCCCGCAGGCTTGGCTCAGCCCGAAGACTAGACCCTCCTCTGACCAGGGAAAGGGGTGCAGCCACAGCAAACCTCCTCCCCCCTGGCTGGGTGACAGAGGGGAGCAGGGAAGGTGCAGGACTCCAGGACGGTGCACAAGCAGCCAGAAGGCCCTGGGTGCGGGGGTGGGGGAGGAGCGTGTGGAGTTAGGGGGCTGGGGACAATCCCAGTCTGGAGATAGGTCTATCCCTGGCCCTGTCGCTGATCCTGTTGACCCCCTGCCCTGGGCCCTGCTGCTGTCCTCTCCAGGCTCTCCTGCCCCTCCCCCCCCACATCTGCCCTGCAGGCCTCAGGCTGGTGACAGGCTTTGCAGAGGTGAACCCCGAGGCAAGGCCTGCTGTGAGCAGCAGGCTGAACTTCACGGCCTGGGTGTGAGTCCTGGCCCCCATTCGGGGCTGGGAAACCCCCTAGCTCCAGAAAAGGGTTATCAGATGCCTTTCTGCTAGGTTCACACAGACACTTGGTAAGTGGTGCCTGACGGGGGTCAGGGCTCTTGTGAGTTCTGCCTGCGGCCTGCCACATGGGACAGGCAAGCAGTCCCTTGGCCTCACCCCCCCCAGTCAACCGCTCTACATCCTCCCCAGACCTGAGCGCTCCCAGCCCAAGCCTCTAGCTCTCAGGTTAGGCCACAGAGCGTAGGGCCTGGCGGTGAGATGTGCTTGGAAATGGTGAGTGACCCCAGTTAGAGGAGGTGAGCGTGTGTGGGCGGAGGCCATGTGACGCCTGGTACCTTCTCTGATGTCCAAGTCGGGGAGGTGGGGGGCCCACTCCAGGCTGGGGCTCCCCTGCTGGGCCTGTGGGTGGGGGCCCAGGGTAGAGGGGGGTGGGGGGGGCAGGGCGAGCAGAGACAGGCGCCTGATGCTGGGGGTATGGCTGAGCGACGCTGGGGCCTCTGAGAAGCAAGAACAACGAGGAAGGGGTCAGCCACGCCGGGCCCACCAGGAAGGACACTGGGAAGAGTGCCAGGCTCCCTCCTCACAGAAGGGCTGTGAGCAGGCGCCCAGGCGCCCAGGCGCCCCTGAGCAGGCAGGCAGGCAGGCAGGCAGTCAGTCAGTCACATAGTCGAGGAGGACAGAGTGGGCGGCTGGCCCTGGCGAACTGAGAGGGGGTGACCTGGGCTCCACTTCCAGCTGCTGAGAAGCTTCTGAGATGGGCAGGAGCAGCAAAGGAGCGGCCGCAGCGAGATCTCGCCTCTCCAGCTCCCCTCAGCTGCCCCTCTGGTTATCTGGTTCTGCTTGCTTGTCCAGAAACAGCCCACAGCTTCCTCCTCCGGGAGCACCGGGCCCTCTGGGGTTAGGACCCCTCTTCCCGGGCCCGTTGCCTCCCAGCTGCCTGGATGGTACTGCCCATCTCGTGCCACCTGGACTTGGCCCCGCTGGGCTGCCCCGGCCATCCCCCCTCCCTCGAGTCCGCTACGGACATTTGGGATTGTTGTAGGTGTTTAGCGGCATCCCTGGCGACTGCCCGCCAGGCACTGACCGCTATCTCGGGGTGGGGCCGGGGGCGGGAAGGGTGCAGACCCCTGCTATGACCGAGGGGAGGGCCCAGGGAGCGCAGGCCCTGGGTGCTGCTGCACTCACTCTGGGCAATGCTGGATGCTGTGTAGCTCTCGGCCATGCCTGACACCTGGCTGGCAATGCTGATCTCACTGGCTCGGCGGAAGCCTCGGGTGGCGGGGGCTGTGCCGGGCGAGGAGGGGGCTGCGTGCTCTTGAAAGACTGTGCTGTGGGTCTGGAGTGCGTCCGCTGTGGGTGGACAGGGACCAGAGAGGCCAGTGGGTAAGACAGGCACTCCTCCTCCAGCTCAGCACCCCCACCCCCACCCCCGGCACCCTAAGCAGTAGGAGGCAGGGCCCGGTGTGCCCTGGGCTGGGCGGGCAAGGCCGACCCCTCCCACTGCAGACGAACGGTGGCATCTGAGCACGACTGGCAGTGAGGGCAGGCCCAAGCATGCCGGGGGGGCCTGACTGCTCGGGGCTGACAGGGCAGGGTACGGAGCCGGGGCAGGGACGGACAGACGGACCGACACAGACACAACAGGTAGGGAGGCAAGGCGGCCAGGCTCAAGCCCCCCCTGGCCACGCTTCTTACCCAATACACAGCTCCTGATCTCGTCCAGCCCTCCCAGCCTCCCGGGCTCTGCCCGGCCGGGTGTGACCCGCAGCCCCCTGCAGCTGGGTTTGAGGGGCACTTACAACAGGGGCCCGACTGGTCTCCCAGGGGCACCCAATGCTGGGCACTGAGGATGGGGAAACACCCCTGCACGTCTCCTGCGTGGGCCACACTGAGCTAGCCCTGCGTGTGTGTCCGGGAACAGAGGCAGGTGATGAGGGCTCACCTGGGCCCTGGGCTGAGGGCAGGGCAGAGCAGGGAGAGCGGGGCTCAGCTAGAGAACTCACATGCAGATGGGGACTCGCTCAGGGAAGGTAAGGAGTGGGACCCCGAGAATCAAACCCTCCCCAGGACCCGAGGTTTCTCCTGGGGAGCAGGTGGGACGAGGCTCAAGGTTCCACCCCATCTCCTAACTGCCCCCACCAGCCTCACGAATGGGAGACAGAGCCCTTGGACTGACGCCCGTGCTAGGTGTCCCTGGGAGAGCCGGTCCCCTCTCTGGGCTCCGAGGCTCCCAGGAGCCTAGGGAGGAGGGGCCGGGACCTGATCCTTAAGACTTGTCCTGTCTGGTCTCTGTGGGATGCCACTAGGGTCCCACAGGCTCCAAGTGGCCAAGGAGGGCATGGGAAAGCCCCTGGGGACCAGCAGTCAGCCAGCGAAGCAGACGCCACCACGAATGGGGGTGTTACACACACTCAGCACAGTCCGGGCTCGGGCGGGGCCCGTCTTGGCAGGTGAGCGCGGGAACGGGGATACTGGTTTCCAGGAAGCCGTCTCCTGGGGGGAGAGGGGCCAGGGGCCCACCCTCTAGGACCAGCTCAGGGTTTCTCTGCACTGTCTCAACTGGAGGCAGACGGGAGAGAACAGACGGGACAACAACAGACACTCTCGTGGGCAGTCCAGACGTGCTCCTTCAAGACCAGGACGTGACAGGACATGCTCGAGGGCGGGGCGGGAGGATGGGGCCTTCTCGGGGAGGGTCGGGAGCGGGCGATGGGCTGCCTTCACACACGTTCCCTGCTCAGACCCACTCTGCAGCCCCTTCCCATCCTGTGCCCCCTCGCCAGCCACTGCCACGATGGGTTCTCACACGGTCCCTCCAGGCCCCCAGCTCTGTCTTGGGCAACAGGGTGGGAATCTGGGTCCCAGTCTGCCTCCTGGCACCTGGGGTGAGGCCCTGACCTGTGAGGCCACGTCGTCCCTCCCTGGCTGGGGTGTGTGGGGCTAATCCCCCCCGCACCTGGTATACTGGGGACCCAGCTTCCGAGGAGCTCAGCGCAGGCTGTGACTTCCCACCCGGCAGGGGCCCCAGGAGCGCCCCGCCCAGGGCCCAGGCCCCCCCCGCGGGTCTCACCCAGCAGCGTGGAGCAGCCGTCCCCCAGCGGGTAGCGCTGGTAGCGGGGGATGCTGAAAGGCGGCAGGGCGTGGAACCTCCGCTCCAGCAGCGGCTCCAGGCGGGAGGCCGACGGGTCCGCGGGGTGGAAGAGGTTATAGACTTGCTGGCAGGCTGGCCGCAGCTGGAAAACTGGGGAGGGCAGGGGTGGGATCGCAGAGCCCTAAGGAGGCCGGGGTCCGCAGCACGAGGGGTGGGGGGTCCGGAAGCATCCAAAAGCATGTCTCTCGATTTGGGGTCTGACCGTTTATTAACCAGGTGTTCTTAAACTGAGCCGAGTGGATGCAGCCCTGGCTGTGAGGTGGGGCTGCTACTCCACGAGTAGATGTCTCACTTTTAAACACACACACACACACACACACACACACACACACACACACACACACAGTTACAGGTGCTATATCGTCTTCAAGCTCCCCTCCACCCCCCATTTGACACAAAAATGTTGGCGTTCTTCATTCCAGCACTGCGAGTCCTACCCGACCCTTTAACGGCTGCAGCCCCCTCCATGGACAAACCGTTACAATGGTTCTGGTTTTCCCGATTACAGATAACGCTGCCATAATGTCACTGTTCCTAAGTCTCTGTCCACTTACATATATATAAGCCAGCGCTTACTTGCTCTTGGGCAAGTGTCTACACCCTTCTGAGCCTCGGTTGACCCCTCTGTGACCTGAGGACGTAACACGAGCCCTGCAAGTCTCCTCTCCCGTAAGGATGTCAGGGCTCCCTGGCCACACTGGCTGACTCCTGGGGCATACAGTGCAGGGATCCTTGCTCTGATAGGCTGCTGGGCCAGTAAGTCACTCTTCCCTGTCCCTGCAGCCATGAGGAGGGGCTCTGGAGCAGCGTGCTTGCGGCCCTTCTGAAACTGGGAAGCCAGGCACCCAGGAGGATCTCTTCCTTAGGGGAAGATCTTGGGCCCCAGACACTGGGTCTGTCTCTATCTGATCGCGGGGCAGCCCTTTCACTTCTGGACCTCAGCTCCCAGAGGGGCCTTGAAGATTAAACAGCAGGGGCCAGGGGCTGGAGGCCGGAGACTGAGCTGCTAGAGTAGGAGCAAAGGGGAGCAGCGAGCCTATGCTGGGGAGGGCAGAAATGAGGCAGGCTGATGCAGGAACGGGCCTGGGATGTGGCCATGGCCTTGTGACAGGGCTCCACCGAGACCCTCAACCCAGCTCATACACCCCCTGCCCTGCCCTGCCCCTGCAGAGCTCTCACCATCCAGGGCAGGGATGACAGTCTTCCTCAAGGCCAGGACCAGCCCCAGCGGGCACCCGAACAGGAAGAGGTCTGCGATCTCAAAGTCAAACTTCCCCGCAGCCCCTGCGCCGTCCAGCATGGTGGAGCTGCTCGAGTGGCGGGAGCTGGGCTCGTTCCTCAGCACGCTGGCGTGGAGGCTGCAGACGGGGGGTGGGGTGGGGGGGTGGCTCGTGAGGCGGCACCACAGCCCTTCCCTTCTCAGCGTTGGCTTGCCCTCAGTCTCCCAAAGGAAGCCCCCCAGGGGTCATCAGGCCCAAACGAGCCTTCACCCCTGTGCTGTTCTGCAGATGTGGCCACCTCTGGTGACAGCTGGTCCCAACCTCCCTAGGGATGCCACTGCCTTTGGAACAGCTGTCCCTGGTCGGTCTTGCCCCCTGACTGGGCTTCACCCCTGGACAAACTGTCCCCTTGGGCTCAAGATGGCCCTTGCTTGTACAAGACCCCAGAGGCACCCAACCCTCACGTTGGCCAGCAGCCTGACCTGGTTGACAGCCTTAAACCTGAGATGTCCCTCCCTCTTGGAGTCACCCCTCCTCACCAGGCCATGGGCCTCACGGTCTGACCCTTGGGTCCCACCGGCCCCACCCACCTGGACAGGAAGGCCTGGTGCTGCTGGATGGTGTCCAGCTCATAGGTGGACGAGTCACTCCTCTTTCGGGGCAACTGTCTTTTGGGGTCTTCGACACCGTTGCTTCGGGGGATATCAATGTTGCTGCGGCTCAGGTGCCGGCTGCTCTCCAGGCCACCGCTGCCACTGCCGCCATGTGCCGCATCGACCAGGGTGCCCGGCGACAGCAGGTCAGTGTCCTGGAACAGCCCCATGCAGGCTCACTGCCCGGTGGCTGCTGGCCTGGGCCCTGCTTCAGTGTCCTCCCTCCTGACTCCGGGCCTACTGGCCACTGCCCAGCCAGCGTCTCACCCACGCCAGAGAGGAGAAAGCCCTGTCCCCTAGTCGTGCCACTGTCCCCCCAACCCACTGGCCAAGTCCCAGCAGCCTTCATTCCTGCCTGAACTGGCTACCCGGATCTTCATGATCTCCCACTGATCTCACCGCCTTGCCCGGCCCACCCAGGCCATTTGCTCCTGTGCCCCAGGGACGTCGGATCCTCTCCCCTGCTGGGAAGTTCAGAGGAGCCGCCTGCCACACCTTCCAGGACCAGACCCCAGCTCCGCGCGGTGCAGACCTTGCTTTGCACCTGCCGGAGCCTCATGTGCTCTAGGCTTGGTCCTGCTACAGCTGCTCACCTGCCCCGTGCACCCACCCCGCCACCTCTGGGCACCCGTACCGGAAACCTCTGCCCTTCCCTTGCCTTTACCACAGCCCTGGGGGATGTCTGGGGCTAAAGGGTGACACAGTTTCTATCCCGGGGTTCCCCTGCTCTGGGGGCCATGAGAAGCTGATACCTGCATGCTGGCCACGCTGCCCCGGCGGCTGCTGCTCTGACTCTCAGACACTGGCTGATTGCTGTAGCATAAGGCATCGAAGGCCAGGATGCCCCCGACGCAGTCCCCAATCAGGCAGATCTACAGGGGGAGAGGCCCCAGAGGCCTGAGTGCCCGCCCTGTTTGCTGGGGTGCCGGCCAGGGAGAGCCACCACCTCTTGCCCTGCAGGGCTTCTGTCTTCCCTTCCTTCATCCCACGACTCACCTGCCCGTTGAAGGTCATGCCCTCCTGGGACTTGATGAAGTCCCCGTAGGCAAGGTTGGCCCGCTGAATCACCGTGGCAATCGCCTCCTGGTACTGGGGTGAGGAGGTGGCCAGCAGGGGCAGGGCGGCCAGGGGGATGTGGTCCTGGCTGCTGGACAGACAGCCTTCATCGTGGCTGTAGGGGCTAAGGCTGGGGGAGGGGGCCCGGTCAGAAGAGAGCAGGAGGCCTCAGCTCGGCCCAGTGGGCCCCTCTCCCCGGCCAGGGCAGCAGGGCTGGGGCTGCCTGCCACCTGAGGGCCTCCGCTGTGACTCGGCAAACCTCACGGGGTCACTTGTGGGCCAGGCCTTGGAAGTTTGAGGAACAGGGCGGGGGGGGAAGGCCCTCTGTCCCAGAGGCGGGTCAGTGTCTTCCACATCACAGACAGGGCAAGTGCTAGTCTCTTCTGTAAGCTCAGCCACCCGCAAGGTTTTGCCACCTCCAGACGGAAGGGGCTGGATGCCGAGTCCGGACATCTAGACGGGGGTCCTGCCACTAGGGGAGAAGCCTGACCCTCAGGGCCAGGTGGTCTGGGGCCTATGCACTCACTTGGAGACGAGGGCAAAGGCATCAGAGCAGACGGGCGGGCAGGGCACCAGGCGGATGGCGAGGTGGCCCAGGGCGCTGGGGTAGTGCACACGCATGACGGTGTCGAACACGGTGGCGATGGTGTTGGCGTCGCCCTGCTTAGAGCTGGGGTCCCCGGCACCCGTGTCCAGGATGGTGCCTCCATGCAGCAGCAGGAGCAGCACGTGGATCTTGGAGGCTGGCGCAGCCAGGGGCGGGCTGGCCTCGTCCTGTGCAGGTTGGGTGGTGGTGTGTGTGTGGCATCAACTCCCTGCGGACTCAACCCCTTGCCGGGTCCTTGCCACCCCAGGAGGAGGCCCATCTGGCCCACTGTTCCCTCTGAGAACCCCGATTTCAGTTCCTGAGCTACAGGGCCTGGTGTTAGCCACCTTGACCCCTTCCCCGGGGGAGGCGGCGATGGCCCCCTTCTTCCTCCCCAAGAGCAGCCCTGCTCCCATCAGCCAGTCTGAACAAAAGCACAGACTCCGCTTCCTGTCAGGGGGCCCAGGCAGCAGTTTCTGGCCTTGGCGAGGAGGCACAGGCGCATCCCATGGGGGGGGGGCCTCTGGAGCCCGCCTGCCCTCCGTGTGTCTGTGCCCGGGAGGGCGGTGATCCTGGGCACTCAGCCTGCAGCTCCGAGCCCTCCCCCATCTACACAGGGCCTCTCCTCCATCCCCTGTGCTGTCATTCTCAGACTCTCTCCAAACATCTTAGAGCAGGGAGGGGATGCAGATGTGTCTGTCTGAACCCACCTACTTTGGGAGGGGTAACGATCCCACGTCTGGCCGGCCAGGCCTGTACGTGAGGTCAAAGTGAGACCTGAGACTGGTACACATCTGCATGGGGTACGGAACGATTCCATTTAGAGAGGAGGTGGTGGTGGCGGCCCAGAGAGGTCAAGAGACACGTCTGATGTCACGGAGCACATCAGTGCCAAGCTGGACTGGAATCCAAAGCTTCTGCCCCCGGTTCAGTGTCTTCCCTCCAATCCAGGCTGTGGCCCCATCCCCAGGGAACTTTCCCCACCTTAACTTCTGATGTGCGACTGGAGGAGCCAGGGCCAGGGCCTAAGAGAGGCCACTGGGAGTACTTGCCATGCCCTTATTATGCCTAGGTGTGTGGGGGACAAGGAGGAGGAACTGAAGAGAGAGGCCTATCCCTAAGGAACCTTGGAGACAGACCGAGGGTCTAAAGCCACCTGGAAGGCCCATATGGGGACAGCTGGCCCTGAAGTGGGCCACCGCGTGGTGTGTCGGGGGGCAGAGTAGGGCCCAAGTGCCAACACAGAGCCCAGGCGAGGCCTGGGCAATACAAGCAGTGGACCCGGGGGCTGGTGAGGCTGCCAGAAAACGTCAGGGTATGGGCTGGCCCAGGAGCCACTGAGCAGCAGATGACCTCGAGTGAAGGAGGAAGGCAGGCCGGTGGGTGGTAAGGGGTCTGGAGCCACAGCAACACTGGGCTGCCTCATCTCCAAGAGGAGGCTGGTCATCGGCCGGCGGTGGGCCCCGGGGCCCGGGCAGGAACACCTGCCCAGCAGAGTTTCGGAGCGATTCCTGTCCCCATGTGAGGATTGCTCACCAGTGGCCCACCTGGCAGGAGTGAATTCACAGCCAGGGCAAGGCGGGGCCACCAGCTGCGCAGACCAGCAGCCCCGAGGGCTTATCAACACTGCCCGGTGAGTGGCTCAAGGAAAGAATGTCTTGCGGGCAACCTCACCACCACCCAGTCAGGGAGGGGGGAGTCCAACGGCCCTGAGAAACCCAGGCCGGGCGGGGGTGGGCAGTGAGAGGCCTAGAGGATGCCTCCTGTGCCTATCTTCTGGGACCCGGCACCGGAGGCTGGGACTGTTCGGGGCCAATTGGAGATTCAGCTCTCCTCCCATTCATGTCTAATACTGGGGCACACCCCACCCCCACCAAGACTCGAACCCAGTAGGAACAGAGCCCACGAGAGGTAGAGTGTGGAGGCAGGCCTGGGAGCCGTGGGGCCAGCTCTGGAGAGCCAGGGGGTCCCCGTCAGTGTCTCCATAAAGCCGTACCCCCTCCACAAGGCTGGGAGAGGGGAATGGAGGCTCCGGTTTGGGGGCCATTGCAAGCAGAGGGATCTGACTTTGGATGGCTATGCCCCAGAATCGGTGCTGGGTTCCAACAAGCACATTGCATCCTGTGGCAGATCTAGAGCCCAACGTCCCTTCTGCCCCTCCCGAGGGGCCGTCAGAGCTGCGCGTGCCCTAGGTGGGGAGGAGACTCTGCTTTATTTGCCATTAACCCCCAATTGGGAATCAACTCCCCTTGTCCCAGTTTGCCTTCTAGAAAAGCCCACTTTGACCTCAGACCTCAAAGCAGAAAAGCCCAAGTTGGGGAGGGCAGTGTGGACGCTGCTCCTCTTTCCCCCCTGCACCCGGTCCAAACTCCCCAAGCGTCCCGAGTTCCCGGCTCTGTCTCCACCTTGGGCATCGTGGCTCCCATGCCCCATGCAAACAGCTCTGACCGCCCACAGCTGGAAGAGGAGAACGGGCCTGAGCTTCGTGCGAAGAACCCCCAAAGCGGACACAGGCACTCTACCAAGACAGCTTTATTGGACACTGGGACCCCACGTGCCCCCAGCAGGGCAGCGGCCACCAACCACATCACTTCTGCCTAGACAGCTTTTGCTTCCTTCCCTTCCATCTCATGTTCTTCAGCAAATGCAGAAAAGCTGGGCTCAAGGTGGGGATCTTATGTTTGGTCTGGAATTTACAAATTTCTCATTCCACTTTCCACAGGTGGAGTTGGGTCAAGGCCTTCCTTGGGGGCTGTCTGAAGGCCCTGTTGGTTCTCAGGGACGGCAGGGGAGGGAGGAAAGGAGGCCCCAGGCCTCTCTCTGATGGCACCTATGCCAGTGTGGATGTGAAGCCATGGGTGCCAAGTTCTCACAGGACAGGTCCTACAAGCTCACCCCCCCTCCCCCTGCAGCCCTGGGGGCCCTCTGCCACCCGGCACCCACCTCGATGATGTTCAGCTGCTCCACACTGGAGGCCACCCTGAACTCGGGGGCACTCTGGCGGTACAGACCGTCTGCAACACAGAAGCAGTGGGTGCTGTGAGCAGAGGGGCAGCCGGGCAGCCCCAGGCCCACAGGACAGAGGCCGTGACCCTGACAAGCGGGGCCTTGGGTGTTCCCAACCCCCCCCCACCCTGCCATGCCCAGCACTGCTAAGGAGCTGGGGCAGAGAAGGGCTTGGCCCCTGCGGCCACCCTCCCCCAGGCCCTGTAGCCCCCCCCAGACCAAGGTACCCTGTGTGTCCTCTGGCTCAGGGCTTTCAATTTTGTCCATGAGGTCATTGGAGTTCCATTTGGTGATGTCCTTGGGGAATATTTCCTCTGAATCGGACAGGTCCTCTGGGGAGGAGAGAGTGGGGCTTCAGCACCGACCCATTCGAAGGCAGGGACTGAGGGGCACCGGGAGGCCTGGCTGGGAGGTACAGGGGTAGGTGTGGCCACTGTGGGGGTTCCCATGCTCCTCTGGCCCGTACCCTCCATGCTGGCTTCTGCTCTCTCCTTCCTTAGCAAGATGAACACCTGGCCACCACCCGCAGGGCTTCTGCCTGACCTTTTCTCAAAACTGTGTAACGTTCACATAACATAAAATTCACCATCTGAACCATTTTAAAGTAGCATTTAGTCCATTCACAACGCTGTGCAACTGCCACCTCTATCTGGTTCCAGAACATTTCCACCTCCCCGAATGGAAGCCTTGTAGCCATTAGCAGTCACACCCCGTCCCCCGGCCCCTGGTGACCACCTGTCTACTTTCTGTCTCCATGGATTTGCCTGTTCTGGACGTTTCACATAACGGAATCACACGGGATGTGGCCTTTTGTGTCTGGCTTCTCTCACTGAGCATCATACTATCAAACTCCATCCACATCGTGGCAGGCGTCAGGGTTTCGTTCTTTTTTAGTGCCCAGTCCTATTTCACAGTATAGACGGACCGCATCACGGTATATTGTTTCTCCACTCATCAGCTAATGTTCCTGTTTTCAACATCTGCACGAGTACAGCCTGGCGAGAGGCGCTGCTCTGAACACTTCCATCCATTTCTCTAGTTTCTGCTTTTCTGAGACCATCGGCCTGGGGACCACGGGGCTGGAGGCAGCTGTGCAGACGCTGGCTTGTACTGGTCACTCCTCTGGCCACACAGCGGGTCAGCAGGTGCTTCCCCGGCCACGGCCGCTCTGGCATCTCCTACTTTGCTGTCTCTTCTCCCTTCTGTTTTTGTTTTTTCATTTTTTTTTTTTAAAGTCCCTACATTAGGGGCGCCTGGGTGGCTCAGTCGATTAAGCGTCTGACTTCAGCTCAGGTCACGATCTCATGGTTTGTAAGTTCGAGCCCCACATCAGGGTCTGTGCCGACAGCTCAGAGCCTGGATCCTGCTTCAGATTCTGTGTCTCCCTCTCTCTGCCTCTCCTAGCTTGTGCTCTATGTGTCTCTCTCTCAAAAGTAAATAAACATTTAAAACAAAAATAAAGTTCCTACATTAGATGTGTATTTTCCTCTTGTCAGGGACTCACAGCCAGGAGAGGGTGCACCTCTTAGCTTGGCTGGGGTGGGATGGGATGCCCCAGACACCTTTCTTCACCCTTGGGGAGGACCCAGGTACCAAGGGTGGCTCAGGAACCACCTGCCACCCTCTGCAGCTCCCCATCTTAGATCCCTCTTGCCTGGACACTGACACCCCCTCCCCCCCCGACCAAGTTTTCCCCCGAAGTCCAGCCAGTTAACTAAGGTGCCATAACAGTCAGGTGGCTGCAGCGTGAGAGGGCTCTGGCCTGCCGCTGCCCTGCCTAGTGCCTGTGGGCAAGTTCCCCTCCCTTTCCGAGCTGGTGTCCCGCCTTGTAAATCACAAGCCGGAGAACTGTCTCCACAGACCTGTCTGCCAGTCCAGAGGAATGGCCAGGGTATGAAGCAAGTGAACGTTTAGCGCAGTTGACCCTTGAACAACACGGTGGGGGGAGAGGGGAGGGAGGGAGGGCTGGGACGCTGGCCCCCCGCAGAGTCAAAAATCCATGTAAGACTTCTGACTCCCCAGAAACTTAACCACTAACAGCTTGCTGTTGACCGGAAGCCCGACCGGTGACATAAACAGTCGACTGACACACATTTTGTATGTCATATGTATTATATACCATATTCTTACAATAAACTAAGCTAGGTGGAAAAAAACCAATGTTGTTAAGAAAATCGTAAGGCAGAGAAAATACATTTACGGTACTGTATTTATTGGGGGGAAAAGCACGTGTGAGTGGACCTGGAGAGTTCAAACTCGTGTCGTTTGAGGGTTAAGTGTACCCGCACCTTCCCAGCACAGGTGGGTGATTCGTCAGGCCGTGTGCTCACTGCGTTGATTTGGGGCTTAGTGGGAAACTGGGCACCTCACATATTTCCGGCTCATCGCCGTTTCTAAAGTTTCTACATTCGGTGTACTTGCATTTAACCAAGGCAAAAAACAAGGTCATTGCAAAAATTTAGAAAACTGTAAGATGTCATGCTTTGGTAAAGCTGCTTGTGGAAATAAACTCACATATGGAAAAAAGCCCCCGTCTGACTGTATAAATCCATTCTGAGGGGGGCGGTGCTTGAGAGAACAGTCCCTGCCTGCCAGGCCCAGCAGAGACATCCCGGCACGCGGCCAGGGTGAGACCCCAGACTCCCGGTGATTTCATCTCATTCTCTGCCCCACTGCTGCTTCAGTCCACGCCTCCTGCTCCAACCCTGCCCAGATCCTCCCCCTCTGCCCTGGGAGGAGCCACCGCCTACCATGAGCGTCGAAGTACTCATCTTCCGAGCCTTCGTCCGAGTCCCGGGCGATGCTCTGCATCCTCCACTCAGAGATGCTGTGGCGGGAAGGGCTGGCTGGAAGGCAAAACCGCAGGCTGACCCACCACCCGGCTGGGTGAGGCCGGGCGGGCGGAAGGCAGGTGGAGGTGATGGGCCGGGAGGGCTCAGGAGAGAACGGAGGGAGAAATGAGGGGTGGGGTGACCCTGGCTCATTTTGGTGGAAGCTCCTGGAACTTTCAAGACGGCCCCGCCCAGCCCACCTGGCACAAAACAGGTGTGTCCCGGGGAGGACAAGGAAGGGGGAGGGTGTCAGGTATGAGGCCAGGACGCACAGTCGCACAGACCTGGGTCTGCTCCCGTGCCTTTGACCTGGGTCTTTCCGGGAGCGAGCCCCTTCAGTTCCCCTGCAGCAGAGCAGACAGACGGGGCTGCGGGGTGCTGTCGGCAAGTGAGCACATAAAAGGCATCGACACATATACATACACAGATGCCTTCAGCACGTAGACGGCCAAGCCTGGCGTGGGGAAGCTGGACTCACAGAGGGGACTCCTGGCTCTACACAGGATAATCCTGGTTTCCCAAACAGCCACGGTGCTTTTGCAAAAATTCTCCTGAGAAAGGCCTCTCTCAGGATGTAAAGGCTTTCAGACTCCTTCAGCCTGGCTCCCACCACAGGAGCAGAGACCCCCCCCCCCCCGTACAGTACCCACTGAGACCCCCCTCTCCTCCTGGGAAGCCCAGCTCCTCAGAGCTGCAGCCTTCTGGGCCCCAGGAGAGGCTGAGAGCTGGGTTCCCACACGGCCAGCCTGTCTCACCTGGCCCTTGTAGGTGAGTCTGGGCCACCTGCTTTGTGTTGGGGGGAGGGGACAGACACCCTGGGCTCACTCTGAACTGGGGGGGGGGGGGTTACTGGTAGAATGGTTCTGACCCCCCTCAGGCGTGGCCCACAAGGTCTAGGGGCAAGAGTCCCCAGGAGGAGCCAGAATTCTCTGACGGTGGGTGGCAAGGGGCTGCCCGGAGCGGGGGTGAGGGCTGTTGCCGGGGTGGTAAAAGGCGGAGCTATGGCGCTCACCTCCCCGCTTGGACGACCTTGAAGACTTGGAGGATGTGGACCACTGCTTTTTGAGACCCCGGCCCGCCAGGGGTTCCCCGCTGCTGCTGCTGCTGCTGCTGGGCTGGGCAGGCTCCCCAGCGACCTGGACCTGGATGGCTTCGTCCTTGGCCAGCTGCACAGCCTCCTCGTCATCCTCATTGAACCGGGCCATCTTGCGGGACAGCATGAGCTGTGCCTCCTTCTCCAGCTCCCGGATGTTCTCCATGTTGAGCCCGTACCATTCATCCTGCCAGCACCAGGCCTGCCGGTGGGCCCTGACCATCACCTTCCGCAGGCCTGGTCCCGGGCAGCGGCAGGGGGAGGGGAGAGACAGGAGACACGGGCGCTGTCAGCCCCCAGGGCCGGGCTCGGGGCTGGGAGGCAACCCAAGGTCATCCCCACCGTGTGGCCGTGGGCGAATCACTGCCCTCCCTACCCTGTGCCTCAGTTTCCCCATTTGCGAATGGCTCACAGATGACCTCACAAGCTCACGGTGGTTGTATAACTAGAGCAAGGGTGCCTCCTAAGGGAATGTGCCTGCTCAGAAGCCACACTGAATTCTGGGGGGATTCCTGCCCCAAGGGGAGACGGAGGGGGGATTCCTGCCAGTTTTCTGTCTCGGTTGGTACCTATACACTTTTCCTGTCCAATTTCCACATGGAAATCAAGTTCCAGTTCAAAGTGGGTTGGTCCTTTTTCTTATAAGTAGAACATATATGCACATAAAGTAAGACACAAAAGAAGATGAAGATACAGAAGAATATATCATGCATGTAAAATAACGAAAGTAAGAGCTTTCAAGGTAGAAAGGATAATAAAAGAACTTTAGGGACAGAAGGCAGATGGGGGTTGCCTTGGGCTGGGGGTGGGAGTGGGGGTGACTGTGAACAGGAACGAAAGACTGAGGTGATGGAATGTTCTAGAACAGTGTGCACGACTCTGAATATACTGCCACTTATAGAACTGTCCTCTTGCAAGGGGTGAAGTGTATGGTGTGTAAAATTAGGCCTCAATAAAGCTCGTTAAGAACACATTAAGAAGAAATAGAGCATCCTTACCCACACTACCCAGTGAAGGAGCAGACATGACCAGTAACAGGGAGCCCTTGGCTGGCCCTCCTGGACGCATTCTCCCCCTGCCCAGTCCAGCCTCAACTTTGTATTTGCTTTTCTTTCTGGCTGGAGCACACAGGTGTGTTTTTCTACACGATAGGTTGGGTTGGTTTGCATGTTATTGGACATTTTTACATGTATGCGTCAAGCTGCATGTATTTTCCTGCCGCCTGCTGTTTTGGGTGAGTTTCAGGTTTGTTGCTGCATGGTGTTTATTTGTTTGAAATACCACATTTTATTTATTCCTTCTTTTGCCATTGGGCCTTTGGCTCACTTTCATTGTCCACTTGGCTTTTACAAATCTGCTGCTCTGAACATTCTGGAATGTGTATAAGAGTTTCTCCAAGGGGCAAACCTGGGAGGGACATCACTGGGTCTCAAGGCATGCATCTTCCACTCTCCTAGAGAAAGCAGAGTGGCTTTCCAAGTGGTCAACCCATGTCATGTCCTCAGGCAGCTCTATGGTGACCATTCCTCCTGGCTCAGGCCGCTCTGCCTCCCCAGAAATATTTCCTAGATCCCTTCACCCTCTGCCCTCCTTCAGCCAAGACTATGTCCTCCGAGTCCTGGGTGATGGCCTCAGGCATACTATCCTTGAGTCCCACACTCAACAGACCATCTGATGAGAAGCCATGGCCCCACTGCTATGAGAATATCAGTTCAGATCCAGGGTAGCTAGGAAGGGAGATCTGGTGTCAGACCCAGCACTGGGTCTCTGCTTCCTCCTCTACAAACGGACGGGTGACATGGCTATCCTCACAGGTCATTGTGAGCTGTTACGGCACATGTGAAGCATATCATCAACGGTGTGGGACATCTGTTCCAAAGATTCACATCTGAACCAAAACCCTGGGCCTTGGAGTCAAAAGATGTCTGTCCAGGTGCTACTCCTGGCTCGTGAGCTTGGGCTGGGCCAGGCCCTTGGCACTGATCTCATGCCATGACCTGGGTAGGGGCGGGGGGGCAGGTAGGGAGCTGGGGGTGCTAGGGGAGGGAGGAGCCCGGGTCAGCTCTAGCTGGGCCAGGAGCCCCAGGTTGGTCCTGCTGGTCCACCTGTTCCCTGGACACCTGCTCCAGGCCGGGCTCCACCGTGTGAGGGCACCACGGCGTCCAAGGCCCTCTGTGCCTGGAACGTCCAGCCCATAGGGGAGGCAGAGCTGGGGCCTGGGGTAAGAGGTGCAGGTAAGAGCAGGGAGGCTGTCTCCTGGGGCTGCTCCTCCTCAGGGGGTCGGCACTATATGCTACAAACACAAGCCAGTCAAGAGTGTCTGGGGGCAGGGCCCGGGGACGCCGCTTGTCATCTATAGGTGCTCGGCAAGCAGCCAAGATAAACTGGGCAGGAAGCTGCGCATGGGCTCTGGGTCAGCTTCTGGGAGGAGGAGGGACCTGCCCCGGACGCGGAGGGAGGCGGCGGGCACTGGCAAGCTCACCCGTGTCGTGGATGAACCTCTCGATCTTGGACTGCATGCCCCAGTAGCGGAACTCGACCTTACAGAGCTTGTAGGCGCACATGATGGGGAAAACCTGCTGCTTGTACTCTTCGATCCAGTTGTCAGACAGCGGCCCCCGCTGTGTCTTGATCGAGTGGAATAGCTTGGGGTCCTCTTCTGTCTTATACTCACTGGGGGGTACGGGGTCCTTGACAATGTCGATGAAGTCTGTGGGGGAGAGCCCGCCGGTGGCCACTTCCGCCCAACCTCCAGCCCGCCCCTCCCTGTTCAGTCCCCTCCCCTGTGTCTCTGCCCTCCCCCCTCAGTCCTCACAGGCCTCTGGGCCTCCTGTGCCATAGGCCGGAACTGGGATTGGGGATGCTGCTCTGGGCCACTCTGGCCTTGGGCTCTCCTGACCTCAGGGCCTGTGTCCTCCCATGACTCTACCACTTGCCTAAGCAGACAAATTAGATGATGAGCTTAGGAGGCATGGGGAGATGAGTTTCCACGGAGGATGTGGGACAGGGTGGTGGCTGCCGGGGGGCAGGGAAACAGAAGGGAAGGCCGGGAAGAGATTCCCAGAAAAGGTGGCATTTCAGCTACAGGAGCAAAGCAGCGAAGCCGAGAAGGTTCCAGCAGCGAGGGATGGGGAGAGTTTGGGGGGCCACTAGAGTGTCTGTATCGGGGGAGGGGATGGGGATGCGTCCTTCTCTCACCAGGCTGGGCACCCACACGGTACCCTGAGGGGAAATGGCGCTGTATTCTCCTTATATATACACGTAGCGGCTTTAAGGCAGGCTGGCCGGGTAGGAGCCCCTCTTAGGTCAGAAGGGAGGAGATCGGCAGGAGGTGTCGGTCCTGAGAGCGGGTAGTGGATGCCACAGGGCTGGGTGCTGGGGAAACAGGACTGGGGGCGGTGGGACCTGGCTGGGTGTGGGGTATGGATCCAAGAGGAACAGCAGCAACTCAGGGCAGGGCCTGGGCCATGCCACCTCTTATCCCAAGTCTCTCCCTGCTGTGCGGGCTCCCAAGGCATGCATGTGTTACAGAGGACTGGGTACACACTTGGGGCACATAAACCCCAGAAGAGAGTTTGTGGCTCAGAGAGGCCCTTTTCGGGATACATGGGGATGATGGCTCCCGGCGGGCTCTGTCCTGGCCACGCTCTGTCTCGTCTCCCCTGCTTGCTGGCCTGCACTGGATCCACGTGGTGGTTTGCAGGCACAGACGTGGGCTCCACGGAAATCAGCAAGGGGTCAGGAGCTCCCCAGGGGCAGGGGCTTTCGGGGGAGGGACGGACATCCTTCGTGGAGCAGACCACATGCGCCACCTGCGCGGACAGGCAAAGGCCAAGGGGCAGGCCGGGACATGGATGAGTCATATCACAGAGACTTAGGAATCACAGCAGGTGGCCTCCGGAGGCAGCCCATGGAGCTCAGGCCTTGTCTGAGGCTGGCTGCACCTGAGCTGGCAGAAGGCCTGTATCATGCGGGGTCCATCCCTCCTGTGGTGGGTCGAATGTGTCCCCTACAAATTCGTATGTTGGAGTCCTAACCCTCCAGTTCCTCAGAACGTGACCTTATTTGGAGATAAGGCCCTTAGAGAAGGAACCAAATTAAAATGAGGTCATTAGGGTAGGCTCTACTCCACTATGACTAATCTGCTTCTAAAAAGGGGAAATTTGGACACAGACAAGCACACGGGGAGAGCGCCACGTGAGGATGAGGGAGAGATTAGGGTGATGTATTTATATGCCAAGGAATGCCAGAAACTGCCAGGAGCCACCAGAAGCTAGGGGAAGGGCATGCACAGATTCTCCCTCAGTGACTCCAGAAGGAGACAAGCCTGCTCACACTCTGACCTCAGACTTTAGCGACACACTAAACTTCTGTGTTTAGCCCCCCAGCCTGCGGTACATTACGGCAGCCTGTTCACACTGATAGAGCTCCCAAAGCCCCATGGGGCCTGAAAACTCCAGCAGGAGGGAGGGAGCCGGGTGAGGGGGTCCCGGGGAGAAGCCCTTCATGCCCATCAGAGGCTGCCTGAGAGTAGGACCCTGTGGTGCTGGGAGCCATCTGTCTAACGCCGGCCATGCACCTGCCTCCATGGCGGCTCACCCCACACGGCCTGGAATGCAGCTCTCTAACCTGGCCACGCACCTGCCTGAAGCACCTCCGTGGTGGCTTGCCCCGCAGAGCCTGGAACCCACCGGTTGCAGACCAGTGGCTGCTGAGCTGCAGGTGGCCCACAGATGTGGTTTCTTTGGCCAGTTTACTAAGTTTACTTAGGAATTGGAAGATTTCACATGCAAATCCTGATCTCAGGCCTCTCTTAAGTTAACAGACGGGCTGTTTCCTCACGTACAGTCAGCTGGAGAGGCCACTCACCGTCAAGGGGACACAGGCCCTGCAGTGTGCCAGAGCCCCCACAGGCTGCACCCACGCACAGCCGCCAGCCTGAGATGGCCCCCTGAGCACACACGCGCCCTCCAGGGGAGGAGGACACCTGGAAGGGATTGAGGGAAGGGGCTTGAGTGGGAAAGGCACTGAGCCTCAATGTGCACGTCAGGAAAATGGGGCCAAGGAGTCTGATCCTGCCATCCCTGTGCCCTCATGCTTGCTGGGACTATGACCTCCCTGCCCAGGACAGGAGCCAGTCTGGAGCCTTTCAGGCCTGGAGACAAGGGGCAGAGCCAAGGGACATGTAGGCAGGGACCCTGGAAAGTGGCTCTGCTGGGCTCCTGCCCTTCCCAGGCGGGGAGCGCTGTAGTGGTGGTTACCGATTGTCAGCTGGCTCTTCTCCACAGGAGACAGGCTGAACACATTAGGGTTTTCTCCAGCATCGGTTTTATAAAAGGTTTCGATGTCGATGGAGAATTTCTCCACAAAGGGGCACGTGAACCTGTGGGGAGGAAAGCATACATCAGGACTGGTGCCTGCAGGGGTGGGTCAGGGCCTGTGGGACCCCACTGGGCAGGAGAGGGAGAAAGGGTGGGGGTGGTGGCTGAGACTTGCCTGTCTGTCCACCTCCTGGACCTCTCCTTGTCCAGGCCAAGGCCAGCCTGGGGGTGGGGAATGTGTTTGAGGAGAGGGGGACGGAAACATCGGAGGAAGCTTCCAGAAGCCCTATGGCCATTGTTCATGTGTGTAAGGCATGGATGGCCATAGACACACAGACATACCACAAGCATGTGGCATGAACCCAGTAGGCTGAATCTAAATTAGCACTCTGTGACACCTCCCCAACCCCTTACCCCCCAAGCCACCAGGTCTGACGACAAGGCCACACCCCTTTCTCTTGGCTGGACATGAGCTCAGAGGAGGATAGTACTTCTGGGAAGACGAATAACCTCGGTGGACCCTCTGATAAGCCCCAGGTCCTCATTTAGTGGGGAGAATGAAGCCCCAGGAGACTCGTGGGGACTCCACTTGCACAGCAAGTGGGTGGCCAGCTGGGAACAGCCCCCTATCTGTTACACTCAGCTACACTGGGTGGGTGGGAGCACGGAGTGAAGAGCCTCCCTTCTTGGGGAATCCAAAGGAAGCCCTGTTCGAAGTGGAAAATAAGAACGCACTGCTGCAGGTGCTGAAGGTCTCAGGGTCAGAGAGAATCTCTGGGCCATCTGGTCTACCCTTGGTTCACGTTTCTTCCTAGCTGGTTGGTTAGTGGCCCCGCATTCCCAGGTGATCATTAACGTGAGTTTGTATTCCCTGAGCCTTCCTAGATGGCAAAGGGATCTCAGGTGGCCCTCATCTGACTCATGCTTTCCCGGCCTTCCTGGGAAGGTGCACTAACAAGGGGGACACCCTCCCCTTTCCTGCCTGTTCTCTGAGGGTGGAGACTCCTGGAATGGAGACTTAGCTCCCCAGGAGTCTGAACCTCTCGGAGGGAGGGTGAGCCTGCTTAGAGGGCCACCCCCGGGGTTCCTTCCCCACCAGAGGGTGGCGCAGGGTGTGGGGAAAGGCTCACCTGGTTCGGGTGTAGGGGTAGGCATTCCAGGACTCCTCCACCACCCTCAGGGCCGCTTTGGGCAGGATGGAGCGGAACCAGCTGGGGATGTGCATGCCCACATGGTACACCTTGTGCGTGTACTGTCCAGAGCCGCCGGGGCCATCCGTGTATGGCCGGTTCTCCAAGATCTCCACTCCGCTACCTTGGCCATACGTCTCGTTACGGCTCTTCTTCTACAGGGACAAAAGCATTCACCATGTGTTGGGGCCAGAGCACTCTGCAGAAGGGAAGAGGCCCAGGAGACCAGGCCCAGGGGTGCTGAGAGGAGGAGGGGCTTTGGCCAACCAGGCTGACTTCTTCTGTGTCGCTTCAGGACTCCCAGATCCAGGCCCAGACTCCACATGCCCCTGTACTCCTACAGGAGACTCAAAAGGCCATGGTCTCCCTGTGAGCTCTAGCACTGCCTGTGCAAACTCCTCCCTTCTGGCTCCCGTCAGTCCCAGGACTAAAAGTGTTCCCAGCATCAGGAACAAGTTGAGGATGCCCGCTCTCTAGGTTCTATTCAACACTGTACTGGAAGTTCTAGCCCAAGACATTAGTCAAGAAAAAGAAACAATCAGAGGCACTCAAATTGGAAAGGAAGAAATAAAACCACCTCAATCTGCCAAAGACATAATCTTATATACGGAAAATCCTAAAGAATCCTCCCCATCTCCAAACCTGTTAGACAAAGTAAATGAATTCAACAAAGTTGCAGGATACAAAATCAACACACAAAAATAAGCAATGCAAAAAGGAAATTAAGCAACCATTTCCACTGACAAGAACATACAAAAGAATAAAATATCTTGGATAAATGTAATGAAGGTGAAGCACTCAGATACTGAAACTATAATACACTGCCAAAAGAAAGTAAAAACCTAAGTAAATGGAAAGACATCTGTGTTCATGCATTGGAAGATTTAATATTGTTAAGAGGTCAATATTCCCCAAAGCATTCTACAGATCCAGTGCAATCCCTGTCAAAATCCCCAGTGGCCTTTCTGGTAGATGTGGAAAAACTGATCATAAAATCAGGAAGGATCAGAGAAGGATCTCAAATAGCCAAAACAATCTCGAAAACAAAGCAAAGCAAAGTTGGAACATTTACATTTTCCTACACAAAATCTTTTTTTTTAAGTTATTTATTTTGAGAGACAGAGCGAGAGAGAGAGAGAGAGAGAGCTCACAAGTAGGGGAGGTGCAGAGAGAGGAGAGTGAGAATCCCAAGCAGGCTCCGCATTGTCAGTGCAGAGCCTGACACAGGGCTTGATCTCCCAAATCATGAGATCATGACCTGAGCCAAAACCAAGAACTGAACGCTTAACAGACTGAGCCACCCAGGCACCCTGCTACAAAAAATCTTGCCATAGGCGCGCCTGGGTGGCTCAGTTGGTTAAGCATCCAACTTTGGCTCAGGTCATGATCTCATGATTCATGGGTTTGAGCCCCACGTCGGGCTCTGTACTGACAGCTTAGAGCCTGGAGCCTGCTTCAGATTCTCTGTGTCCCTCTCTCTCTGCCCTCCCTTGTTCACCACACTCTTTCTCTCTCAAAAATAAGTAAACATTACTTTTTTTTTCAGAAAATCTTGCTATAAAATTACAGTAATCAAAACAATGTAGTACTGGCATAGATCTAAAGAATAGGGCTGAAAGTCTACAAATAAACCCATATATCTACATACTATATGTTTTGATTTTCAGCCAGAGTGCTGAGATCATTCAATGAAGGAACGAAGTCTTTTCAACATGTCCCAGTATACTGGTGGGATAATTGGATATCCACATGTAAAACAATGAAGTTGGACCCCTACCTCACATCATATATAAAGATTAACTCAAAATGGATCAAAAACCTAAATGTAAGAGCTTAAACTACACAACTCTTAGAAGAAATCATAGGAGTAAACCTTCATGACCTTGGATTTGACAATTTTTTTTTTTTTTTTAAATAGGGTACCCAAAGTACAAACAGCCAAAGAAAAAATAGATAAACTGGACTTCCTATAAATTTTTAAACTTTTGTGCATCAAAGGATACTATGAAGATAATGAAAAGACAACCCACAGAGAAAGTTCTTGTAAATAATGTATCTGATAAGGGACTTGTATTTAAAATATATAAAGAACTACTGCAACTCAACAACAAAGATACAATCCAATTCAAAAATGGGCAAAGGACTTGAACAGGCATACCTCCAAAGAAGTACATCAATGGTCAACAAGCACATGAAAAGATACTCAACATCACTAACCACTGGGGAGAGGCAGATCAAAACTACAAGTTACCACTTCAGACCCACTAGGATGGCTACAAAGACAGACCATAACAAGTGTTGTGAGGATGTGGAGAAATTGGAACCCTCACGCATTGCTGGTGGGAATATAAAATGGTACAGCAGCCGCGGAAAACAATTTGGCGGTTCTTCAAAAAGCTCAACATAGAATTGCCGTATGACCCAGCAATTCCACTGCTAGGTAAACATCCAGGAGAAGGAGAACATGTCCACACAGAAACCTGTGCTCGAATGTTCACCGCAGCATTAGTCACAAGAGCCAAAAGGTGGAAACAACCCAATGTCCGTGATCTGAAAAATGGATAGACAAATTATACCCACACAATGGAGTAAGAGTCGGCCATAAAAAGGAATGAAGGGCCAAAACCTGTTACGACGTGGATGAACCCTGAGAACGATGCGTAAGAAGCCCGACACAAAAGTCCACATAGTGAACGATCCCATTGACATGAAATGTCCAGTACAGGCAAATCTGTACAGACAGAAGGCAGATTACTGGTTGCCTAGGGATGGGGGCGGGGGCGGGGGGCTGGAGAGTGACTTCTTGGGGTGATGACAATACTCTAAAATCGTGGTGATGGTTTGACAACCCTGTGAATATGCGAAAAATCCCTAAACTGTACCCTTCAAATGTGTGAACTGTGTGGTGTGGGACTCACACCTCAATAAAGCTGGTATAAAACAAAACAAACAAACAGAAACCAATCCTGTGTCTATACTCACTAAGATTTCAGAGAGATCAAACACGGGAAGTAGGAAGGGGCCTCAGTGGCGCTGCCTGAGAGAGAGGACTCCTGGGTCACCTCTAAATGTCTCTCTGCCCCAGATGTTCTTCCCAGTGTCCAAAAGCTCAGGTTTCTACTTATGCAGAAAGCCTCATTCATGGTCAAGGTCCTGGTGACTTTAAGCCCAGCATCTGTTTCCATGGTGACATGACGGCATCACCGAGGCCACCTTCGGTCAGCTTCCTGAATAGCAGGTGTGCACATGCGCGCGCGCGCGCACACACACACACACACACACACACACACACACACACACAGGCGCTCCCAAGAACACAGTCTCACCCCTGGGGTACAAAGACATGCCATATCTCCACGGCCCAGAGCAGCTGAGTCCCCTTCATAAAAAAAAATAGAAAGGACCCTGGCGGAGGGCACAGATGGGGTCAGCGGGGATACGCCATCCCCTGCTCTTCAAAGGAGCCCACGGAATGCGGCCCAGATTCTGTACTAAAAGCAGCGACCATTTCCCAGACATTTCGTTAGCTCATGCTTCGTGGTGGCTTCACTCGTTATGGTTGTGCCACGTGCTCTGCGTGCACGTCTCCCTTTAGGTAGTGCCACAACCCCTTGAGAAAGGCTGAGTGCTGCTACTGTTCCCAGTTTGCAGAAGGGAAGGTGGAGGCTAAGAGACGTGGAATGACTTGTTCAAGGTATACAGCTTCAAGTGGCAGAGCTCAACCTGTACTCGAGATCCTGTTGGACTCTGGGACCTGTTCAGTCCACAGCATGAAGACACCTTGGCATAAGGCAGGTACTCGGTACTTATTGAGCAAATAAATGGGTTCCAGTCCCAACTCTGTGACCAGTTCCCTCTCATCCTGGACAAGTCACTTCTCTCTGGTCTCAATTTCCAAAACTGTAAGGGGAGATGGGGCTACCTATCTGTCTAAGGCCTGGTGTAGTGGGCTAAAGGGCCCCCCAAAATTCACATCCACCCAGAACCTTAGAATGTGGCTTTATGGTCGCCTGGGGTGGCTCAGTTGGTTAAGTGTCTGACTTTGTCTCAGATCGTGATCTCGCCGTTCATGAATTCGAGCCCTGCATTGGACTCACGGCTGTCAGCGCAGAGACCACATTGGATCCTCTGTTACTCCCTCTCGCTTTGCTCAACCCTCTCTGAATCTCTCTCTCTCAAAATAAAGAAACTTAAAAAAAAAAAAAAAGAAAAGAAAAGAAAACAAAGAAAGCAACTTAAAAAAAAAAGGAATGTGGTTTTATTTGGAAATAGCATCTTCGCAGATATAATTCGTTAAGATGAAGTCACACCGGATTAAGGTGGGTCCTAAATCCAAGGACCATGTCCTTAAAAGACAGACTAAAGGGATGTAGCCACTAGCCAATGAAGCTGGCCGCCACCAGAGGCTGGAGGGGAGCAAGGCAGAATCCTCAGAGGGAGAGAGGGCCTTCAAAGGGAGCAGGCCCTGCGGACACCTTGATTTCAGACTTCTGGCTTCCAGAAGCGAGAGAGAATACATGTCTCTTGTTTTAAGCTCCCCCCCCTCCCCCCCCCCCCCCCAGGAAACGAACACATCTAGGGTTTGTGGTGACTCAGTGTGAAGGGGACACACAGGTCACAGGAGCCAGGGCCACAAGCAGTCTCTGAAGGCCCAGCCTGCCAGGGAGCTGAGGGTGGAGAAGAGGCAGGGAGGGACAAGGAGCAGGGGTAGGGAAGGTCCCATCCGACCTCAGTGGGTGACCCGGCCTGAGTTGTCCTTAGACTCCTAGCCAGGGAAAGCTACCATGTCCACTCCCAAGGCTCTAGGGGGGCTCCTTCTTGGCTTCCTCCAGACCCCAGGGCCCCAGGCGTTCCTGGTCTTGTGGCCACATCACTCGGCTCTCTGCCTCCACCATCACATCACTGTGTCTCTCTCTGTCCTCTCCTCTTCGTAATTATAGGGACAATAAGTCATTCAATTTAGGGCCCATTCTGTCTTGTCCTTAGATAAGGTCACGGTCTAACATCTGGATGGACATGAATTTGGGGGGACACTGGCCAACCAGCTGAGCAAGCCGTTATGGTCACTCATGCAGGATGGATACCATGGGCCACTTGGGAGCACAAAGGCCACTGTTAGCAGTGGCAGAGCCCCAGGACCCAGACTGGCAGTGCTCTGTACTCTCTGAACAGCACTTTGTTGTCTCTGCACAGTAAAGATTAGCTGAATGAGGGCGCCTGGGTGGCTCAGTCAGTTGAGTGCCCAACTCTTGATTTCAGCTCAGGTCATGACCTCACAGTCCATGGGATCAAGCCCTGTGTCAGGCTCCATGCTGACAGTGTGGAGCCTGCTTGGGATTCTCCCTCCCTCTCTCTCTGCCCCACCTCTGCTCTCTCTCTCTTTCTCTCTCTCAAAGTAAAGAAACAAAAAAATTAGCTGAATGAGCAAAAATGGATTCTGCTCTCAACTATCGCCAGTTCCATCTGAGTCTGGGCACCCCCTCCAACTTTGAAGCTAACACCCCAAAGGGCTGAACCCATGGCTCCCTCTGACAATGGCATCTGAGGGGGTGCTCAGTCCCCTGGCACAGCTGAGGCTCTCGGTCATGCCACTTAGGAGAGCTCTTCTCGAAACGTGCTGACCTTCTCTGCTTGCACCGAAAGTCACCACCCCCATCCCTGCCAGTCATCCCTGCCAGGCTCCCTGCACTGTGGAGCCTCCCAGGGAGACCGAGTTAGGGTGGCAGAGATAAGCCCAGCTCCCCAGGGGCATACACGTGCCCAGGGTGAGGCCTCACCCATGACCCCTACTCACCAGGCTGGGGCTGAGTTGGGGAACTTCACCTCCCTACCCCTCTCTATCTCTGGGGCCTGGGGGGCTGCACAGGAGGGGCCTGGTGCAGAAAAAGCACAGACCCTACGAATGATAGGGGTGAAGGACCCAAGACCAAGAATGCTCCAGGACGCCCGTAAAAGTGGCAGCTCTCAGAGCTGTCCAGGGTCCTGGCCAAACCACCTCGGATTCCTCCCTCTGAGGCAAGCATCTGCTGAACACTTCTATGGATGACAGAAGGCTCTCTCCCAGCCAGCCCAACTTTTTTTCTTTTCTTCTTATTCTTCCTCCTCCTCTCCTCCTCTTCTCCTTCTCCTTCTTCCTTGCCTTGAACAACATGTATTTTGCTTGGACACTGGTCAGGCACATCATGAGGCAGCTCGACACGTGAGCTCATCCCATCTTGTTCATGACCCCATGGAGGGGGAGGCTGGCTAGTGAGTGCAGAAGGCAGGCCCGTTGCTAGCTGCCACTCTAGCTGGTAAGCAGAGTCTGGAGGAAATGAACTAAAGTCTTGCTCTTCTTTCCACAAAACCACAGCTGCCTTCCTTGAGGGCCTATCCATCCTCCTCAACTGGCCCAGCTCCCAGTGGACGCACTCTTGGAGCAGCGGCCCTAAGCCCACACGAACATCCGCTCCCTGTCTCCCGGCCTGTATTCAGTAAACTGCCTGTGTGCCCACCTCCCCAAAGGCGCTCCTGGAGAGGAGCAAGTACTTTTACATTCTCCTCTGGAACCCAGCCTTCGGCCCAGGCTGAGCACAGAAAAGTCCGTGCATTTCAGTTAGTGTTTTAAGAGCTCTACTGAGATACGACTGGCATGCAACAAACGGTACATACGTAAAAATACAGCTGGTGAGCTCTGACGCATGTTCGCAGCTGTGAAACCATCACACAACGGAGATAATATGCTTGTCCATCACCCCCCACAGTGGGTGGAGCCCCCAGAAGTGCTGGGGCCAGTGGCGGGTAAGAAAGTGTCAGGGCAGGAGCAGAGGAGGGCAGCCTTGAGAGACAGACAGGTGTTATAGTAGGGCTTGGATGAGTGAACGCACACAGGCGGCCCTGCGCCTACAGCAGGTATCGTGGAGGAGGCTATGGGATAGTTAACATTAACTGGAGGCATAAGGATGTTTTAAAAAGAACAAAATACCGGGCGCCTGGGTGGCTCAGTTGGTTAAGTGTCTGACTTCAGCTCAGGTCACGATCTCATGGTTCGTGGGTTCGAGCCCAGCATCGGGCTCTGTGCTGACAGCTCGGAGCCTGCAGCCTGCTTCGGATTCTGTGTCTCCCTCTCTCTCTGCCCCTCCCCTGCTCATGCTCATGCTCTGTCTCTGTCTCTCAAAAATAAAAAAACGTTAAAAAATTAAAAAAAAAAAAAAGAACAAACTATCTCAATAAAGGGGGGTGGGGATGGCAGGTGCCTCTAAGGAGCCCAGTCGGAGGTGATCACATGCTCAAGAAAGCTTTGGGATGTCCTAGGAGCTAAAAGTCAGTCCCTGGATCCTGATGGGCCCTCCACCAGCTGACAGGCACATGGAGGGGCTGCCTGCCAGGGTCTGGGCTCCCCTGGCTGGGACGGGAATTGGGGAGCCGCAGGACAAATAGCATCCTTGAATAGGCTGAGCAATTTCCAGACAGCTCAGAGCTGGGGGGCTGAGTGAGCTAAGTCCCT
The DNA here is from genome assembly GCF_018350155.1 of Leopardus geoffroyi. Lineage (NCBI taxonomy): Eukaryota > Metazoa > Chordata > Mammalia > Carnivora > Felidae > Leopardus > Leopardus geoffroyi. Next base: position 6,790,323 of record NC_059339.1, on the reverse strand, counting down.
TCTGTCCTTGATCTCTAGGAATAATTACGAGGTAAGTGGTTCAAGAGGGAATCGAGTGGCACTCCTGAAGCCGCATGGAGCCAACAGCCCCTGCCAGAGAGGCCAGTTCACCTTCCATTCTCTTCCTCATCAAGCTCCCCAAGCTGGGGGCACCTGGTCAAACTCTGGTAGCTTCACAGAGCTCCTCTCAGAAGGGCCTGGGGGCCTGGGCTCCGCAGGGAGCTTGTTACTAACTCCCCAGACCCGGGTTGAAGGGTGAGCACCCACCAAGCAAAGCCAGGGGCAGAGGTGGAGCTCTGCCGGCAGGGGCCCATGTGACACTGTGGGACACTGTGTGACACGATGATCCACGGGCTGCACCAAGGCATCCTGATGCCCGGAAGAGCAGAGCCAGGTGAGAGCTGGTTCGTAATCAGACTCCCAACTGGGAGGAAAGCTGCCAGGTCAGGCAAAGGGCTGGGGCACCGAGGCTGAGCAAGACGCTGGCGGGGTAGCCGGGCGGGGGACCTCCACAGAGGAGCAGGAGCCCAGCAAGCAGGAGTTTGGTCACATCGAGGCCACGAGCAACCAGATCCTGGGTCTCCCCGTTCTGTGTTCCAGGTCAGCCAGGCTCTGAGTAGGGATCCGGGTGTGTGGGAGTGGGAGGGGTGGGGCATGGCATTCTCTGGCTTGTCACAGGAATCTGTCACCCTGAAATTCGTCTGTGACTCTGTAAACCAGCCACATAGTAGATGCCACTGTCTTGCAGCCTAGAGTAGTGAGGAAAGTGTGGAGCCAAGAATGGGAAAACTGGCCAGGTGCTCCCAGGGAAGTCATTTAACTTCTTTGGACCTCACACCTTCCTGTCTGTCAAGTGGGTTGCTATGGACTGAATTTCTGTGCCCCCTCCAAATTCATACTGAAGCCCCTAACCTCCAATGCGATAGTACTAGGTCAGGCTTTGGGAGGTGACTAGGTCATGAGGACAGAGCCCTCCTAACGGGATTAGTGCCCTTACAGAAGAGACTCCAGAGGACTCCCTTGCCCCCTCACCCACCATCGAGGACACGGTGAGAAAGAAGGTGGCCACCTGTAAGCCAGGAGGAGGGCCCTTACCAGACACCAACTCTGTTAGCAACTTGACCTTGGGCTTCCACACTTCAGAACCGTGAGAAACAAATGTCTGTTGTTTAAGCCCCCTGGTCTGTGTTCTTTGTTAAAGCGGCCCAAGCTGACTATATGCACGGATAACATCTGAATCAGAGAGAGGACGGGTATTAAGTGCAAAGAGTGTCAGCACTGCCAGCGCCGTGAATACAGGGCTGGCGGGACAGGCCAATGCCACAAACACCCACGGCACTCCCTGTGTTCCTGGCATCGGGCTGGGAAGCCACAACGCCTGGGCAACTGAGACACTTACCAGGAGCCTACTGAGCAGACACTGCTGTGGAGACCACGGTGCCGCCCCACCCCACCCAAGGGTTCGAGAGCCATCTGTACGCCCGGCCTGGCCTGCCCTGGCCCCAAGACCCACCTGTATCATGTATAGCTGGGCGATGCGGTACTCCTCCACGGTCATGGGCAGAGGAATCCGATATTCCTTTATAATCATCTTGGAGTCCAAGCCTTCCCGTCGATGGGGAACTGCGTGTTGGGACTTCTAGGCGAGGTTCCTTAAATAACCATGACAAAATTCACCAAGGACCCCTGGGAGAGAAAGAGAGAGCAGGAGAGTCACTTCCTGCAAGACTGGTGGGCACAGCAGCACAGAGGATGGGCCTGGTCTTGACTCCACCGTGAGCCCACGGTGTGACCTTGAACAAGTTCCCTCACCTCCCCAGCCTTCACTCCCCTTGTTTGCTAAGCAATCTTGTAGACGACGTGTGAACTCTTATCAGCCGTGGGGTAAATAAAAGACTGTCACCCCACCAGTGAGGGCCAGGCGGCGGGAGGGTGTCACACCCCCTAAGCGTGAAGAGCACTGTGCTCTCGATTCGCACGCTGTTCCGGCAAGAGCAGCCCCGTGCTCTGGAGTAGCTGCAGGCAGACACGGTGACGGCAGATGGCCACAGGAAAGAAGGGAGGGCACACAAAAGGATGAAAAACCCAGGTGAGAAATTTAAAAATCAGCAGTCTGCGGGGCGCCTGGGTGGCTCAGTCAGTTAAGTGTTCGACTTCGGCTCAGGTCACGATCTCACGGTCCATGAGTACGAGCCCCGCGTCGGGCTCCGTGCTGACAGCTCGGAGCCTGGAGCCTGCTTCGGATTCTGTGTCTGCCTCTCTCTCTGCCCCTCTCCTGCTCACGCTCTATCTCTCTCTGCCTCTTAAAAAATGAATAAACGTTAAAAAAAAATTAAAAATCAGCAGTCTGGGACCCTTCGGTGTTGGGGCCATCAGTTCCATTCATGTCACCAGACACAAGAGGGCACGGCTGCTTCCTGGCAGGAGATCTGGACTTATCCAAAAGAGGTGATCTCAGTGTGGTTTTAGCTCAATCCAGCAAGTATTTATTGGCATCTGCTCTGCTGCCGACCCAGCCTAGGTCTTGGAAGTAGAAGAGATAAGTGAGATAAGTGGGTGGACTGCATCGCATGTGAGTTCTAGCTCAGTAAGGCTACTTAAAAAATAAACAGTGTACCCATGGAAGCTTCTCTTTAAGATGACAAAGAATACTTTTGAGGGAGATGTGCACCGAGAGCAATCAAATGTAAAAACAAACAAACAAGGCTTGGAGGCATACTCTCAGTGATCTGGAAAATGGAATTACCCATCACAATCCTTCCCCTAGATGGTGGGGGCTTTGCTGTGGTTACCCCCAGAGAGGTGACACGCTGCTAAATGGAAGGTGAGTGAAGGCTTCCAAGATGGACCGTGGCAGAATCAGGATAGCATTTCAGAGGGACCACGCCAGGGACAGCAGTCGGTGAAGATTCATGGTGACACTGGGTAAATGATAAGAGCGAGGGTCTGGCCAGGCAGGCAGCCTCCCTGGGGCACCATCTGTCCGAGGCCTGAGCGTCACCCAGGCACTAAGGGACTACTGGCTATGTAATGAGATTGGGGGAAAAGAATGTACCAGAACTCTTGGAACGATCAGCATGCAGGGTTGAAAGAAATTCTTTAATAAGCCACCTAGGGAGAGAGACTGAGAGGTGGGGGGTGTTACATAAATAAGTCAGAGATGGCCACTGTATTATTAGCCTCAAATGACCCCTATGTTACTCACTTCTGCACAGCAGGTGGGACTGGTAGCCCAAAGCCCCAGCACAAGCTCTCACGCATCCAACTGCTTTAAATACAGTCCAAATAAACATCTTTTTAGCTAATTAGAGGTCATCTACTTTACATAACCCACGAAGCTGCACCCCACATTTGCTGGCCATAGAAAAGACAAAGCCTGGGGCAACAAAACACCGCAGACAGGGAGGCTCCCCATCACACTTCTGAGTGATGTCACCAGACACGTGAGCGCCCTGTCTGACTCTCCTTCCCCTCCTGGGTGGGGGTCGCACATCACTGCATTTGCAAGGCCTCATGCTGGGAGGGACTTTCTCTCTCAGGCAACCTGTCCAAATGCCACGGGATAACACTTGCTGTTACACACTTGTTGTTATAGCCCCCCGCCCTCCTCCGGGTCCTGTCCCCTCCCTCATCAACCCAAAGCCCTGAACTTACCACAGAGAGGAGGGGGTTGAACTTTCCAGAGTTTACACTCAAGAGCATTGCTAACCTTCGTTCAAGGTAGATGGGTGCAGCCTGCAGCTGAGAGGGCCCGTGGGTTCGAGCCCAAGCTGACACTGTCCAGGACGAGAAAGCAGAGGCTGTGGGCTGCCCCCACTCAGCTCTGAGACCCACCTGCCCCGAGGCCCACAGATCTCTGCTCAAGTCTGGCTAGAAGCTGAGGCCACTGGAGACAGAGGTGATGGCCCCAGAGCCCCTGAAGTGTCACCTCCTGCCACGAGAGACTGGGATCAGCCAGGTGGCAGCACATCCAAGCCGACACCTGGAGCAACTTTCAAGTGGCCGACAGGGTAGGACAGGCACTGGATATGGGGACCTTCCTGACACAAAGGAGAGAGACCCACATGCTTGGGAGAAGCTCGATGCGATGAGGCCTGGAGACTAGAAGAGGAAGGATGAGGTTCAATAAGGGCCGTGCTTCCAAGGCTTTTCCACGTGGTCTTCTTTCAAGCCCAGGATCACCTTGCTGGGAAGGTACTAGACGCCCGTCACAGAACAGCAACTTAGCCAGTTGCTAAGTGTCAAGCATCGTGCCCTGCACGACACGGTGGCATGCACACCGATGTCCATGGGGCCTCAGGGGGCCCCTTCTGCAACACAGGACAAATGCAATGACCCACAATGACTTTGGGCAAGTCCCACAGCATCACCTCAATAACAAAGAAGTCAGATGCAATCCCTAAGTGTTCTTGAGAAACTGTGGGAGTCTAAGCAATCTGACCTTTGGTGATCTTAAAGGCTCCACGGAAAGTGACCTGCCTGTGCTCGCCTGCGCACAAGTCAGACCAAGTGTCCGTGCAAAGCTAGGGGCAAAGTCTGGGGCTGACCAGCGGTGCCGGCCCCATGACGGCCAGGAGATGAGCAGACCATGTGAACGCTCAGGATACAGCTCCATCTGCCACTGGGTGAGAGACCGTGTTTCTGCCTGTGCAACACCAGAACTCAGAGGTGGATGCACAGACAGACAGAAGGAAAGAACAGAGTGCCGCACAGTTAGAGATCAGTGCATGGGGTCTAAGAACAGGTCAGAGGGATCAGACCTCTGCGAGACCTGGGACGTCGCAGGTGGAGCCCCAGTCTGGGATCTGAGTTCAAAACCTGACGATGCCTTGATTGACCATGGTCCCCCAGGACGACTGACAGGGCCTGCTGAGACTCGGTGTCTCCATACAGCAAATGCGGATAACATCATCTGCCTTCCAGAGTTGCCAGTGTCCCCAAGATGACAAAAGTGGACCAGCCAGGGGTGGTGTTTGTCAGTGCAGAGGGGGGACTAGGGAAAGGCTTCAGGGAAGGTGGAGCTTTACAGTGACAGGAGCGGGGGCTTCCTGGGACCCGAGGTATCCTCAGCAGACATGGACGTGCTGCAGGACAAGCCGAGCAAAGGCCCTGAGGCATAAATGTGCCACACTATCACAGTGACCTCCCACTACTGTGCCCCAGCACTGTCATGCCACATGCTGGGTTTGGGGCTGTGCGAATGCACGGAGGCCACCCCACAGTCACTGACCACAGGAAAGGGTGGCGTTCAAGGCTGAGATGAGGCCATGCCCTGCAGCCGAGTGCCCATGATGTTCAGTGGGACAGGAGCAGGGTGACAAGAGACCATCATGTGCTTCCAGGAGTGCTCTCCTTCTGAGGGACAAGAGACACACTCCTCAGACAAGGTCTGAGCATAAAGCATGAACTTCATAACCAGAATTTCCACAGGCAAGCAAATGTTATCCTTTGAAGCAGCCCCTGGTGCAGGTATGCGGTCCCCCGTGTCCGCCGGGGGTCCCCTCCGGAAGCCTTCAGAGCTCTGCACCCCTTCAGGAAGCTCCCAGTGAGAGGAGCAGAACTCAGGAGATGGCCACGGGTGATCTCTCAGTGCTGGCCACATTGGGTGTTGTCTTTCAAGCTGATCACTCTAAAGGGGTCTCGTCAAGGACCAGCATTTTATTTAGTTAAGAAACAAAGTCAGGCCTGTTTCTTTACAGCTACACCCTCACCAGTGGGTTCGGGAATCCATCCTGACTTCCTGTTGAAGACGGTGGGGTAGGAGCATTTCTGTTCTACTGTCCTCCCTCGAAAACAACACAAACTACAGAGACAGGGGAGTCCTCGTGGCTGATGAAACAAGGCAATCACTACTCCCCCAAACCACAGACACCATGAAGCCTGAACTGGAAGAAAGGAACATGCTGACAGCTTACACATGCCTCTTCCTTGGACCCCCAAGTAAATATCACTTCTTGAAAGTCATGGCCATGATCCTCCTGCTGGAATGAAGAAATAGGATTGTGGATGCCACCCAGGTGAGGGGAGGCATCTCCCTGTCTTGTTTTTCAAAAGAAAAAACTTCTTATAAATTTATTTTGAGAGAGAGAGTGAGCACAAGCAGGGGAGGGGCAGAGAGAGAAGGAGAGAGAGAGAATCCCAACCAGGCTCTGCGCTCTCTGCGCTCACAGCCCCAAGGTGGGGCTCAAACTCATGAACCATGAGATCACGACCTGAGCCAACATCAAAAGTCGGATGCTAAACTGATTGAGCCACCCAGGCACCCCCAAAAGAAAAATGTTTTATTTTAAGTATTACATACATACAAAATATGCATGTATCATAAGTACAGATATATTTTCACAAACCGAACACAACTGTAGGACCAGCAAGGATCGAGAAACAGGAAGTTAACAACCCAGAAGTCCCCTATGGGTCTCCTTCTAGTCATAGCTCCTCAACTGTGGACAACCACTCTCCTGCCATTTGCTTCTTTTGTACTTTAATGAATTGCCAATACCCAGTTGTCTTTGGGTGATTTCATACAGAAGCATACTATATGTGTTTTTGATCCTGGCTTCTTTTGACCATGATGCTCATGTGATTCGTCCAAATTTTTGCATGTGGCTGTAGATTGTTCTCATTGCTGTCTAGTATTTCATTGAGTGGATGTACTATAATTGACTTAACTATTCCATTGTTGATGGGAATTTGGTGATTTCCAATTTGAGGCTGATGGGACTAGTGCTGCTGTGAACAACTGAGCACATGTAGAGATGCGATTTTACATTGTGGGATGGAATTCGTGTGGGAATTGATGGGAAATAACACCAATGGGCCATTTCTATGACAGAACCCTGTTTTCCAGCTAAAACAGATACTGGGAGTGAAGTGAGGCTGGGGAGAGAGAAGGGGCAGCAAGGGGTTGGTCATAACATGGACAGCCAGTGATGTAAAGAGCTTTGCTGACAACCATTATGACCGTGGACTCTGAAACACGAGAGAGACCGAATCCCTAGGCAGAAGATAAATAACAGCTCTGGCCAGAGAGCCTTCCAGACAGTAAGTAAGCCCATAGTGCATCTGCTCTGGACCACTCCCACATTTTCACATGCTGCTATTTGGAAGGTGGTTAAAGAATAATAATCACAAAGGAACTCACATGAGTACTATGGCATTAAGGGTGGGGGAGCAAATGAAGAAGAACACACAGCATGAGGAATCGTCCAGAGAAATACAGAAAGACATCAGAAAATCAGTTCACAGACCCAGAGAAACTACAGATATAACCTCTTAAGAACTGGTAGGGGCAGAGGCACTTGGTGGCTCAGTTGGTTAAGCATCTGGCTCAGGTCATGATCTCATGTTTCATGAGTTCAACCCCCATATTCCTGCTTAGGATTCTCTCTCCCTCCCTGTCTTCCCTTACCTTTCTCAAAATAAAGAAACTTAAAATTTTTAAATAAAAAAATAAAAAGAACTGACAGGGTCAGATGAGTGGAAAAAAATACATACAGAAATTTAAAAAAAATGATTTGAGGGGCACCTGGGTGGCTCAGTTGATTAAGCATCCAACTCTTCATTTCAGCTCAGGTCATGATCTCATGGTTCATGGGTTCGAGCCCCACATCGGGCTCTGTGCTGACAGCATGGAGTCTGCTTGGGATTCTGTCTCCCTCTTTCTCTGTCCCTCCCCTGCACACTCTATCTCTCTCTCAAAAACAAATAAATAAACATTAAAAAAAAGTTTAAAAAATTTAAAAGAATTTTAAAAATTTTAAAAATAAATGAAAAAATTTTTTTTAAAAAAGAAATTATTTGATAACAGAAAGAGATGAAAGCTGAAAAGTGAGTTAGTGGAGCTCAGGGGAAAATGAGAAAAAAAATAAATACATCACATATTTTTAAAAAAAACCCATATAATAAGCAATGAATAAATGATGAAGCAGAGCATAAACAACTAGAGAGTTGTGGTGAGTGGGTTGCAAGAAATCACACAAAATTAAATGGAGAAGACTAATAAGACAAAAATGACAGATATAGGAGGCAAAAGAAAACCCAACATATACATTGGTGAAGAAAACAGAATAATAGAACAGGAGGAAAAGTATTCAAATATATAATGGAAAATCCCCTGAAAAACAAAACAAAAACAAAAACAAAACTTGGCTCTACAAATTAACTGCCATTCACTGGCCCAGGAAAACTCGATGGTGTAATTAACACCAAGGCATCTTTAAAAAGGTCCTGATCTTAAAGGATAAAGAAAGAACCATATAACTAGGGGGGCAGAAAGGTGAATTGAGAATTAGAATCCTCCATAGCAACCCAATTTCAGAAAACAGTGGAGCAATATCTACAGAGTTGTGAGAGAAAGAAATTATGAACCAGAATTTTATACCCAACAAAATTGTCCTTTGAGTATAAAGTTAATGGACATTCTGTAACATAAATTTAGAGGCTTAGGCATCCATAAGGTCTTAAAAATTACTTCATGCTGAAATCCAGCCAACCAAAATAAGTTCATCAATGAAAGAATCCTGGTGAATACTGAATTAATATTTTTGAAATTGGAGCAATTATTGTTTTTGAATAGAATATAAAAACCTTGACAATGTACACAAATAATAACAAAAATTGAAAGTGGAAACACAGAGGTGGATGGCATGAAAGTTGATTCATTATATAGATTTAAAACTTAATAGGGGATGAAGAGTCAGAGCACAGGGGTTTTTAGGGCAGTGGAACTATTCTGTATGATACTATAAAGGTGGATACATATCATTATACATTCGTCAAAACTCAGAGAATATACAACACAATGCAAACCACGGACTTTGGGTGATAACGATGTCCTGATATAGGTTTATCAATTGTGACAAATGTGCCACTCTGGTGGAGGATGTTGATAGTGGGGGTGGCTGTGCATGTGGGGGCAGGGGAGTATATGGGAGTTCTCTGTACTATCCTCTCAGTTTTGCTGTGAACCTAGAACTGCTTTTAAAAATACAGTGTATTGATTTAAAAAAATGATTCTAGGGGCACCTGGGTGGCTCACTTGGTTAAGCATCTGACTTCGGCTCAGGTCATGATCCCACGGTTCGTGAGTTCAAGCCCCGCATCGGGCTCTGTGCTGACAGCTCAGAGCCTGGAGCCTTCTTCAGATTCTGTGTCTCCCTCTCTCTCTCTGCCCCTCCCCTGCTCCTGCTCTGTCTCTCAAAAATAAATAAATGTTAAAAAAAAAATGATTCTAACCTATTAAAAGTTTTCTCTCATGGACTTCAAGCTATATTACAAAGCTGTAATAATCAAGACAGTATGGTACTGGGCCCAAAACAGACACTCAGATCAATGGGACAGAATGCAGAACCCAGAAGTGGACCCACAAACATATGGCCAATTAATCTTTGACAAAGCAGGAAAGAATATCCAATGGAATCAACACAGTCTCTTCAGCAAGTGGTGCTGGGAAAACTGGACAGCAACATGCAGAAGAATGAACCTGGACCGCTTTCTTACACCATACAGAAAAATAAACTCAAAATGGATGAAAGGCCTCAATGTAAGACAGGAAGTCATCAAGATCCTTGAGGAGAAAGCAGGCAAAAACCTCTTTGATCTTGGCCACAGCAACTTCTTACTCAACACCTCTCCAGAGGCAAGGGAAACAAAAGCAAAAATGAACTACTGGGACCTCATCAAAATAAAAAGCTTCTGCACAGTGAAGGAAACAATCAGCAAAACTAAAAGGCAACCGACAGAATGGGAGAAGATATTTGCAAATGACATATCAGATAAAGGGTTAGTATCCAAAATCTATAAAGAACTTAACAAACTCCACACCCAAAAAACAAATCATCCAGTGAAGAAATGGGCAAAAGACATGAACAGACACTTCTTCAAAGAAGACATCCAGATGGCTAACAGACACATGAAAAAATGCTCGACATCCGTCATCATCAGGGAAATACAAATCAAAACCACAATGAGATACCACCTCACACCTGTCAGAATGGCTAAAATGAACAACTCAGGCAACAACAGATGTTGGTGAGGATGTGGAGAAAGAGGATCTCTTTTGCACTGCTGGTGGGAAGGCAAGCTGGTGCAGCCACTCTGGAAAACAGTCTGGAGGTTCCTCAAAACTTTAAAAATAGAACTACCCTACGACCCAGCAATGACACTATTAGGTATTTATCCAAGGGATACAGGTATGCTGTTTCGAAGGGGCACATGAACCCTAATGTTTACAGCAGCACTATCAGCAATAACCAAAGTATGGAAAGAGCCAAAATGTCCATCGATGGATGAATGGGTAAAGAAGATGTGGTGTGTGTGTGTGTGTGTGTGTATGTGTGTGTGTGTGTGTGTGTGTGTGTGTGTATATACACACACATATATACATATATATATATATATATATATATATATATATGTATACACATACATACATACATACACCCCCCCCACAATGGAGTATTACTCAGCAATCAAAAAGAATGAAATCTTGCCATTTGCAACTACGTGGATGGAACTAGAGGGTATTATGCTAAGCGAAATTAGTCAGAGAAAGACAAATATCATATGACTTCACTCATATGAGGACTTTAAGACACAGAACAGATGAACACAAGGGACGGGAAGCAAAAATAATATAAAAACAGGGAGGGGGACAAAACAGAAGAGACTCTTAAATATGGAGAACAGAGGGTTACTGGAGGGGGTGTGGGAGGGGGGACGGCCAAATGGGTAAGGGGCACTAAGGAATCTACTCCTGAAATCATTGTTGCACTCTATGCTAATTTGGATGTAAATTTTAAAAAATGAAATAAAATAATTAAACAAAAGTTTTCTCTCAGAAAGCTAATTAAAGTTTACCAGAGGCTGGGGAGGGGGAAAACTGGGGAGGCATTGTGTACTGGTTATAGGATTTCTATGTGGGGAATGAGAACATTTTGGAAATAGGAGAGGAGATGGTTGCACAATACTATAAATGTACTAATGCCACAGGACTGGACACTTAACATGTTTGAAAGGGAAAACTTTGTGTTATATAATGACTACAATTAAAAAAAAATAAGAGTGTAGTATAAAAAACCCCACTGAATCACACACTTTAAATCAATGAATTGTATGGTATATGAATTGTATCTCAATAAAGCTGTTTAAAAAGTTCTTCTCTTAAAAAAAGTTTTTCTCTTTTCCCCATTAACTTTAAGGAACTTTTAGGAACTACTTATTATCACTTAAGATTAAGAAATGTGTTTCTCAAAAATAAACAAACATTTGGGGCACCTGGGTGGCTCAGTGAGTTAAGAAATGTGTTTCTGAAGTTTAGCAATTTCTTTCCATTTCATTTCAAAGACATACAAATGGATGTGTCTTCAGTTAAATTTAAGAAAATTAAACTTGACTTTTTATTTTAAAACTGCACGCAGGGGCACCTGGGTGGCTCAGTCAGTTAAGTGTCTGACTCTTGGTTTCAGCTCAGGTCATGATCTCACAGTTCATGGGATCGAGCCCCGCATCAGGCTCTGCACTGACAGTATGGAGCCTGTTTGGGATTCTCTCTCTCCTTCCCTCTCTCTCTCTCTCTGCCCCTCCCATGCTCACGCTCTCTTCTTCTCAAAATAAATAAATACTAAAAAAAAAAAAAACAAAACACAAAACTTCATGCAGACTAAGATCCATTTTTTTTTTTAAGTTCTTACTACTCTGTATGTGTGTGTTTGTATAAAGAGTCTGAAATAATGCTCACTGGATGCTGGTGAGGGTTATCTCAGATCGATGGAATTTGGGACAACTTTTACTTGTACTTTTCTTTGTTACTTGATGTTTTACAAGGCGCAGCAGCAGACTTTGAGTAGCATTTTGAGTACTAACCAGGGAAGGACAGTCGATGCAGTTGTTAAAACCGCGGACTTTGAGTCAGCCGGACTTTCCACCACCTCCCAGCTCTGACTGTGGGCAAACTGCTTAAACTCTTTGATCTTTCATTTCATCTTCCACAAAACAGCAAAATAGCAGGTGAGAACAGCACCTGCCCTGTTGGGCTGTCTTCTGGCTTAAATGACACGATGCACATAAAATGCTTAGCCCAGTTCCACCCGGTACTCAGCTAGCCATTAGGTGGTGTTAACGTGCTCGGCAGGGTCAGGCAGGCTGGGCCCTGGGCCTGGGCAGCTTTCTGGCTGTGCTGCTGACCTCAGGCACAGACACTAAGCCTACCACCATCAGGGAAAGACAGCCCAGCACCCAGGCACAGACATCTGAGGGACAAATGACCCCTTGGCAGGCCGGGTCTGCTTCACAGACGGAATGTGAACCTGCCAGGCATGACACAGGGTCCCCGTGCCTTCATCCTGGTTGAGCCTGGAGCAAGAGGGTGCAGCTGGAGCCCAGGCCAACGAGAGAAGGCAGTGTGACTTGTGTGCCTGCCTGTGCCCTGAGCCCCCTTCAACCAGCAGCCGAACCCTCAATCTCATCACACCCACTCGGGCTGCTCGCGAGACACCCATTTCATCTCCGTCCCCGCTGGAGTCGTGACGGGTTAGACAGGGTTATATTTTACTCCTTTCCACAGGGCAGCCTTCAGTGCCTGGCACAGTGAGGCGGAAGAAAGGAAAACGGCTCCAGACGCCCTTCTTCGAGGGAAGCCAGGTGAGGAGTCTGAGTGACCGCTGTGCCCCCAATGCACCCATACGCACATCCCCCCAGGCCCTCTCCAGGGAAGACAGGGACGGGCCTTCCAATGGGCCTCATGCGTGGCACTTGGCCCCTGATCTGTAGAAAAGCCTTGGCTTTCCAGAACCCCCATATTCATGATCCCAGGACCCATGTTAACCAGGGAGGAGACGGACAGGGCACCAGCAGGCATGGTAAGCAGGGAGGCAACGAGGAGAGAGCCCAGCCCTGGACAAGGCACAAGGTCCAGAGAGCTCCAGGCCAGGGTTCTGGCACAGGCAGACAGGGGGAAGGGCTGTCACCCCCTCCTCCTCAGGCAGCCTGTCCCATCTGAACCCATATGAGGAAGACAAAAAAAAAAGGAGGATGAAGATGACCAAAACACCTGGTTTTGCCTGAGGGGTCAAGGGCAGGACACATCTCAGGGCCTCCCAGGCTGGAAGCTCAAAGGTCTTCAGTGACCCCCCTACCCCGGGCATGGTGGGGAAGGGGCTGGGGTGGCCAGGCTGAAGGGACTTTGGTGAAGCCTGGCGGGTTGCCGGGGCTGGGCTCAAGAGGGCAGGCGACACAGCAGGTAGGGAAGACCACTCTGAGCAAAGGCTGTGGCCGGGAGGGAAGCGAGAAAATTGAGTTTATGGAACTTAATCTGTTTTTCCACGATTAGCTGGGGTTTGACGTCACAGATGGAATTGAGGAGCGAGGCTGTGCGGAGACAAGGGGGATGGGATCTGTCCAAACGCAATTCAGCTGCATTCTGGCCATTAGGTCTGGGAGCAACTCTGAGCCAGGCCATCGGAGCCTGCCTAGACATGTGTGACCGCTGGAGGACAGCTGGCAGCCTCGGAGCACCCTGGGTCTCTCCCCCACATCCTCCAGGAAAGCCCCCTTTCCTCTGCTCTCGGCTTCCCAAGTCTGCTGGCCCCTAATCAGGGGCAGAAGCAGGTAAGAGAACTTCACCTGCCCCCACGTGGGCAGCTCTCCCCCACCATCCACATCTAGGGAAGGCAGGCTCCAGATGAATAGGGGACAACCCCCTTGTGCCCCAGGGACGTGCCTGCCAGGCCAGGGGTGGGGTGGGGGAGCATGTGCATGAAGTTAGCACCCATGGGCTGCCTCTCTGTCCCTGGGGGTAGTAGGCACATCCCCCAGGAAAGTCTGGGCTGGAAGGAGCTGGGGGAGGGGGGTCCAATCCCTGCCCCCAAGGGTGTTCCGTCTTTAGCTGTTAGATGTTGGACTTCCACCAAGATTTCTCTGGAGGAAAAGGTAAAGGATGTTCCCCCCACCCTCCACCACACCCCAGGTCAACGGTCACCTTATAAATGAGAGTGAGACCTGGATTTCACAGGTGGGAAGAGCCAGAGGACACAGCCTCACCCCCTGCTCTGGCCTGAGCAATGGAACCAGGACCCATGGAGCCCCAAAGCCTTGGGCACCCCTGCAGTTACTGACATCCCAGGGAAGGCCATAAATCCCGTCACCGTGCACCCGGAGGGCCAAGCTGGGGACCTCTGCCAAGCCACTGCAGGGCTTGGCCATCAGACCCCAAGGGACAGTGGCCGCTGGGGGCACTGCAGGGCAGGTGCTGCTCTGCGGGGCTAGGAGCTTGGGGTGGTAGGAGCGGGACCCTTAGGAAATGCTTGAGGGCTGTGTAGCTTTTCACCTGTAGCACCTCAACCCGAATGGCAGCCAGGGGGTTCAGCGGGAGGGTTTTTCACGGCTGCGGTGCAGAAAGCAAGGCAGACCCAGAGAGGGTGGGTGCCCTGCCAAGGACTGCAAGCCAAGGGGTATCAGTGCCCCGATTTCCTGACTCCTACTCCCTTGACGAGCCCGCAAATTCCAACGTCACTAGTGGGGGAAAGGGGAGAGGAGATTTGCACGTGGGGAACTGAAAACTGAGAGCCAGATCCTCTGGGCCAACATGAGGGGCTCGAGCCAGCACTCACCTCCTGCTCTGTACTCCTCGCCCTTGGGGGATCCTGCCGGCCACTGCTGCTCTGACCGTCACCACGCGGGCCTCCAGGGGGTGCTCCCCACAGTGAGCACTCAGCACAGCTCCAACAAGCCTGAGCTGTTTTAAGAAGGCCACTGGACGAGGCCTTACGAAGGACATGTGACGAGGGAAACACAAATCCAGAGGGACCTCGCCTACCAGCCTGGCGGCAGGCGGTGGCTCACACAGCCATCGGCTGGGGCGTGCTCAGGGGCCTTCCGCCCGGTGGTCGCCTTTCCCGGGCGCTGCACTTCAGCGGCAACATCCAGATCATTCCATGTCAGCAGTGCACGTGTCTGCTCACCGAAGGTCCTGCGTCTGGGCCTCCCAAGAGCGTGTTGGCCTTGGAGATGAGCACCGCTCTGGGGTAAGAATGCCCCCCAGCTACTGAGGCAGAAGAAGGGGCACCCCTCAGGTGTCTGAAAGTGGGGGGCACCTCTAGGCGAGTGGGGCTCTGGTTATGCCGGTATCTGGCACAGAGCTCGGCCCAAAGCACCTTTGCTCATCAACTCCTGCCCCCCCCCCCGCCCCCCGAAGAAGCAGCTTCGGGGCACCCGAGTATGCTGAGAGGCAGAGCTGGGATCTCCCCCCAGACGGGTGATGGCCCCTTGTTACAACGGCAGTGTGACAGCGATAACCTAAGTAAGCGTCAGTGACCATCGCAGCAGACGGTGCCGAGTGCCCACTTCTCAGGCCAGCCTGGGCTCCGGGTTACGAATGGACACCCCGGGTGGGCCCAGCACCCAGCAAGCCTGCTACAGCGATCCAGCTCCCGCCACCATTGTGTACCTCTCTCCAATCCTCTTCTTTCTTTCCTCAAGTTCCCACCTTGGGTCAAGTCCCCCCACCCGCACCCGCTGCCCCGTGACAGGGGCTCCCACGGGGAGCTGACCTGCCGTCGGCCTGTGCCTTCCTACGGGAGTCTCCCCCGCCGCCAGCACGCACACATGCAAGGGTCGGCCCCCGTGTTTACAAAACGCAAACAAAACCCCCACGGCTCTCTTAACCCCACCCCATCTCTCTGCTCCCCCTTTAGAGCAAAACTCCTCCTAAGACTTAGCTACGCTTGCAGTTTCCATGTTCCTAATCTCTTTCAACCCACTAGTCCGTTGCAAAGGCACCGGTCGGGGCCGCCAGCGACCCCGGCGCTGCTAAGCCGATTCTCGGTGCTCCATCACGTCTCCACGTCCATTACTTCCTGTATTTAACAC
Source organism: Leopardus geoffroyi (assembly GCF_018350155.1). Taxonomy (NCBI): domain Eukaryota; kingdom Metazoa; phylum Chordata; class Mammalia; order Carnivora; family Felidae; genus Leopardus; species Leopardus geoffroyi. Next base: position 6,774,459 of record NC_059339.1, on the reverse strand, counting down.
CCACTGATGGAGCACGTGCAGGTGGCAGGCAGGTAGCCCAGCCCTTGGACAGACCCACACACCCACCGACAAACCTCTGCTCGGAGCCCAGCGGATGCGAGACTCCAGCTGGCTCCAAGCTGATTGGCCATAAGCTATAGATTATGCTTCGGTTTTTGTTCCAAAAATACACAGCCGGGATCGTGCAGCCTCGGCAAGTGGCCCCGTGGGGCTGACCTCCGATCTAGAGGGGCACAGACTCCGTGGTGGGGTTTAGGAGCCGGGGTCCCTAGTCCTGCCCGCTTTAGGGCAAGCTCTCATGGCTTGATACCCAAGGCTCTTTCTGCAGACGCTACAGCCCAGTGGGGGGCGGGTCCAGTGGAGTATTAAAGCCATTAGCTCTGAGAAACTGCCCACAGCTCCCCATAGTGCCTGACACCGTGGTTCCCAAAGTTGCTGGGGCCCAGGAACCAGGTGGAGTGCTCTTTGAAGGTACAGATTCCAGAGAAACTGAGAGGTCAGAGCCTTAGCCGCCTCCCTCCTCCCCCACCCCCCCCCCGCCCCCGGTGAGGAGGTTGGAGGAGGAAATGTCCAGTCTGTCCAACACGGACTCTCCTGGAGGCCCCACCAGGGTCTCATCTTATCCCACCTCCCAACACACGCAAAACCACACTTTCTTCTCGGTCCCTTGGCGCATAAACCCCTTCGTCCGCTTTACATAGTCAGAGTTACTTAATCCTCACAACTGCCTTGTGTTAAATACATGACCCCCAGTTATCTATTTGTTTAATTGAGATGCAATTCACATGCCATACAATTCATCCTTTTAAAGTGTGCACTTCAGTAGTTTTTAGTATATTTACAGAGCTGCGCAACCATCACCACTACCGAATTCCAGAACATTTCCTCACCCCAAAAGGAAACCCAGTACCCGTGAGCGCTCACTCTCTGTCCCCACCCCCACCCTCACCCCCACCAACTCGCTGGCACTCATTCATCCGCGTTCTGTCCCTATGGGTTTGCACACCCCGGACATTTCACATAAATGGATTCGCACCATGTGTGGCCTTTTCTGTCTGGCTTCTCTAACTTAGCATCATGTCTTTGAGGTTCATCTGCGCGGCCTGGATCCGTACCCCCTTCCTTTTTATGGCAGAATAACATCCTGCTTCATGGCTATGACATCCGTTTTCATAGCTGCAGAAACTATGGCTCCATGTCTCTGAAGTCCCTTGTCCCCCGCCCATCACTCAGTAAGCACCGGAGTCAAGTTTATCTTTCTGTGCAGCCAAGAGAAACGGCTCAAGAACTGAACAATCGTAATCACATTTGCACCAATTTATATAAATATATACCCTTAGCATTATTAATAGCGCTTTATGGTTTATAAAAGCCTTTCACTTTATACTCTTGCTTTTTCAGATCGATCCTCCAAGGTGGAAAAGACAAGTGTGCCCCATTTTTGGAAGGAACCAAGAACTTAAGGTGGTGTGTCCAAGGCCTGAGACATTTATTGATGGATTTATGGTGGCTGCATCAGAATCCAGATATAACGTAAGCCAACAGGATAGCTTTAACACTTGTTTACAAAGATGCATGATTTAGAGAGCTGCTTTTATTTTCTCCTTTGGATTACTTTGTAGTAAATGCAAACCTTGCAGCCGAGGGAAAACCCACATAAACTCCATCTGAGAGTGATTACTTGGTTTTAATTTAATGTTTCTGACCGATCCTGGAAATAAAGGTTGGTATTTCTTTCAGAATACAGACTCCTTGGTTCCAGCCCAAATCTTAACTGCATTGCTGACGGAGGGTAATTTGGATGATTTATTGAGGATAAAATCTCAACTTTATAACCTGGCAGATAAGTTCCTTAAATCCAAGTCTCAATAAGCCCCTCCAACCTCCCCCCTCAGCAAGAAGTCTTTTATTTTAATTAAAAAAAAATTTTTTTTTAATGTTTTATTCATTTTTGAGACAGAGAGAGACAGAGCATGAACGGGGAAGGGGCAGAGAGAGAGGGAGACACAGAATCGGAAGCAGGCTCCAGGCTCTGAGCCATCAGCCCAGAGCCCGATGCGGGGCTCGAACTCACGGACCGCGAGATCGTGACCTGGCTGAAGTCGGACGCCCAACCGACTGCGCCACCCAGGCGCCCCTAATTTTTAAAACATTTTTATTCATTTTTGAGACACAGAGACAGAGCGCGAGTGGGAGAGGGGCAGAGAGAGGGACACACAGAGAAAACAAGCAGGCTCCAGGCTCTGAGCTGTCAGCACAGAGCCTGACGCGGGGCTCACATTTCATGAACCATGAGATCACGACCTGAGCCGAAGTCAGATGCCTAACCAACTGAGCCACCCAGGCGCCCCAAGAAATCGTATGCTGGCTTCCCTCTGAACTTCACGTATCCAGAGGTATTTACTGAGCCAGATGTCAGGATCTGTACCAAGTGCTAAGGTTTCGGGGGACCACAACAGAGCCCGCTGGGAGCCTCTAGGCCACATGAAAAGACGGACATTGCCTGAGTTATCAAAGATCTGCTGGGGGATATTACTCACCCTTAAAAAGGAAGGAAGATGCGGACCCCCGGCCCGGGCCTGCCTGCCTCACCCTGCTCTAGCCACCCGGCATGCTTCCTTCTATTGGAATAACCCAGGTGAGTTCCTAACTCCAGCCTCTGCTGTGTCTGTTGAAGCCGGTACCTGAGACTCGGCACAGCTGGCTCCTTGCCGTGATACTGGCTCAACACCAGATGCCGTGCCCCTCCGGGGAGGACCCCACTGCTTACCACGCTCTCGAGCGATCTGATTTACGTGTACACAGCACAGGCAACCCCACGCTGGGGGCCTCGCCTGCCTCATTCCCAGCCGGAAGAAATTACAGCAAATCTGCCCTATTTGCCTTTTCATTCCCTGCAGGTGCTGGGGAGCAGGGGCCTGGCACTTAGTAGGTACTCAAGAAGGTTTGCTTGGTGAATGTTCAGGCAGATAATGCCACTAAGCAGCCAAAGTGCTAATTACAAACTGCTCTGTTAGCTGTTCCTCAGAGCAACTCAAAGATTCTCCAAGAATAGCGCCTTGCTGTCCCTGGAATAACAAACCCAGTTTCTTGATAGCGTCTGTGACTCAGACTGTTCACGGAGCCAGACTTGCCTCCCCCCTTCCTCCCCCCTCCCCCCCCCCCGACCCTGTTCCCCCGAGAGTATGCAGGGGCATAAACCTCAGACACACACAGGGCTGGATGCTGTTATCCATGGAGGGCACAGGGGGCATCCGGGGCCATCTCAACCCCTTTCCTACGGGGGTGTTTTGGGAAAGACAAGCGTGGCCTTGAGTGAGATCCAGAGATCCAGCAACACCCAGGGGCCCAAATATCTTACAGTGGCTGCCACCTGCTCTCAGATATGCTCAGTGCATTACAATTTATCACACCAGGCCGCCACATTCTCGTTAGGAAGTCATTGTTTGGAAGTAGCCAGAGAAAGGTGGGAAGAGGAAAGCCGTGAGGGGCTGAGTCACTTGACGGGGCCACACAGCGAGTCAAGAGCAGGATGGAACAGAATCCATATTTCCTGGCCTGTGATCCAGGCTTGACCTACTGTGCCCTTGGGTAAGCAAGGGTCCAAGCACCTCAGGCCACCGACAATTGGGTGCAAGTGCTCACTCAGTAGGGAGCAAGCAGGCCTGGTTCCACCCTGAGCCAAAAGGAGCAGCCAGTGTCCCGAGGGGGAGCTGTGTGTGTATGCACATGAAAATCCATGTGTCTGTACAACTCTGCCCAGGCCTTGCTCTATCTCACTGAGAAGCATGGCCTTTACAGCCAGGCGTCCCAGGGCTGCCGGAGAACACTGTATGCCTGGAAATTTTCCCAGCTCTTCTTTGCAGTGCTATTAGTTTCCCTTCATCGCCCCATAAAATCCTCCTGCCGATGATGGATGCCACCCCATCGTGGGAGGGAGGGAGGAAAGAAAACACAAAGGAAAAAAAAACCCTCTGGTTAAACTTGGAAAACCCCATGGGCACATAACTTGGGAAAAGGCGGCATCAGAGGTAGTTGGGTTGCCCAGTTCAGCTGCACAGGCTGTGCACTGCCCAACTCCAAGAGATGACATTCTTGTGGACTATAAGATTGGCAGTCCCCTGAGTTGGGCAGTGCAGGGAAAGGGCCCTGCTTGATCTGGGGCAATGTTTTCAACAGTCTCAAGGTCCACTCCTCACTGAAACCTTGTCCTAGCATGAGGATCCTTCAATTCTCAGGAACCACCCTTTGGGTCAGAAGAACTGACCAAAATCGAAGAGGAATCAGGGTGAAGACTTTGGTATCTCTTGAGTCATTCTGGGGGCCAGGCTGGAATCTCGCCCCAAGCCTAGGACCTGACGGAAGAATTAGCTATCTTTTATGAGCTGAATCTCGCTTCTCCAGCACCCTCCTCTCTCTCCAAACCACTCTTATCTTTCACCAGTTCTGGAAAATTCTTAGCAATTCTCTCTCCGAACATGACTCGAGCTTATTTTTCTCTACTCTTTGTGGAATTCTAATCAGATGAAAGTCAGGTGTTTCCCTTCTCCATGTGTCTTATCTTTTCTATGGCTTCCTTCCCTTCCCTTTGCTGTTTTCTGGATGATTTCTTCACATGTGGCCTCCAGTCACTAACTCCTGCTTCAGCTATGCCTACTCTCCTACTGAAGTTCTATTTGGTTCTTTTTCAGATCTGCTTCATCATTTTTTACAGCTTCTTATTCCCTGCATGGTTTTCCAACCCTGCCTTCTATTTATTCAAACGCATTGAACACAGTTATTTTCTCTTCTCTGCCTAAATATTGCTGTAGCTGAGGTCCCGAGGGTCTGTTTCTGCTGTGAATGGTTCATGCTGGCTCTGGCTCTGGCTCATGGTGTCTTCTCTCTTCTGATGCTTCGTTATTTTTGAGGACGAACTGCTCATTTTCTGTGGAAGTTACGCGGAGAAAAGCCTTTGAGACTCAAGACGAGGGTCTGTGCTTTCTGAGAAGATTTACATTTGCTTCAGCAAACGCCTGGGTTACTGCCTGTCTGAGACCACCCTCAACTCCCAGCTAGCAGTTGGTCTGAAGATTGGGTTGGGGCGGGGGGGGGGGGGGTTTGAGCTCACCCTTGTCATCCTCCAGAACAGATAACAAGTATATTTATTTGCTGGGGCTGCTGTCACAAAGGACCACGAACTGGGTGGCTTTAAATAATACATTTATTCGCTGATGGTTCTGGAGGCCAGAAGTCTGAAATTAAGGTGTCCGTAAGGTCGGTTCCCTCTTAGCTTCTGGGAGTTGCTGGCAATCCTGGATCCTGGGCATTTTTCGGCTCCCTGCTGCATCTGCTGTCACGGGCCATTCTCTTTGTGTCTCTGGGTCCCTGTGTCTTCACAGGGACCTTCTTATAAGGTCCTGTTACAAGACCTTGTAAATCCTTCTTATAAGGACACCAGTCAGTGGACTTAGGACCCACTCAACTCCAGTAGAACCTTAACCTGATTACATCTGCAAAGACCCTATTTCCAAATAAGGTCACATATGCAGGTGGGGGGTGGGGAAGAGGGTACAATTCAAAGCACACTCTCCGTCAGGGTGTAACCTCTCTCAGCAGCCTGGACCTTATAATTTCTACAGTTTCTTCTCAGTGTCGCCTGGCGTTACACTTTTCACTCTATTCACTGCAGCACACTGCCTTCCCTCTGTCACCCCAGTAAAGGGGACGTGGCCTCCTGCGGCCCCACCTGTTGAACACCCTCAGGGACAGTACACAGGAAAGGACAGTGTGACAAGGTTCTCCCCGGACTCCCTCAGCAGCAAGCAAATGGCAAAGGTTGGTCTATTGTACGATAAGAACCATCGTCATTTTGAACAACTACTTAGGGGGGAAAAAAGCAAACAGTCAATACACTAAATTCGACGAAAAGTTCTAGTAACTAAATCTTCCTTCCACTCTTGGGATAAATCCTACTGGTCATTCTTATATTATTCTTTTAATGTTTGGCTGAATTAAATGTTGTTTTGTTTTTTTTTTTTTTTTCAAAAAGAATTCAGGTTTCTATTCAAAAGTGAGACTGGCCTGTAGTTTGGCTGAGTTATCCTCTGACTTTGATATGAGGGCTCCTTCATGTTTTTGTATGTTTTGAAATAGGCTATATAACACGGGTATTATCTATATCTTGAAAGGGAAAGATGCTTGAAATCTTTGGGAGATTTCATTCCTGTTTTCGGGGCAAATTTATTTTCTTGAGAAGCCAGTTTTGGTAGTTTTTATTTTCTCAGAAAGTCCTACATTTCGCTTAGATTTTCTAATTAATTGGCGTAAAGGTGCATATAACAGTCTTTTCTTTTTAAAATCTCTTCTGGAAAAAAAAATTTAAAAAACAGAAAAAAAGGGTGGCTCAGTCGGTTAAGCATCTGACTTTGGCTCAGGTCATGATCTAACAGTTTGTGAGTTTGAGCCCCACATCAGTCCATGCTGTCAGCACAGAGCCCGCTTCAGATCCTCTGTCCCGCTTTCTCTGCCCCTCCCTGTTTGTGTTCTCCCAAAAATGCATAAATATTTTTAAAAATCCCTTCTGTAGTTATATTCTTTCTCGCTTGTGCCTTCTGCTTTTTTTTTTTACATCAGACTTACCAAAGTTGTGTTTCTTTTGTTAGTCTTTCCAAAGAACATGCTTTTAGAATTATTAATGAATTTTGTTTTCTGACTTCATGTGTAATGATATCTTTTTACCTTCTCTGAGTTTATTTTTCTAGCTTCTTGACTTGACAGCTGACTTCAACCATGTTTAGCCTTGCTTGCCTCTTAATAAATGAATTTAGGGCTACAGATTGTCCTTTGACTGCCAATTTGCCTTCACTGCATGGGTTTTACTTTCAGTGGCCTTACCGCTCTTCACTGAAAATACTGTAGTTTAAAATTTTTCACTTTGGGGGGCGCCTGGGTGGCGCGGTCGGTTAAGCGTCCGACTTCAGCCAGGTCATGATCTCGCGGTCCGGGCGTTCGAGCCCCGCGTCGAGCCCCGCGTCGGGCTCTGGGCTGACGGCTCAGAGCCTGGAGCCTGTTTCCGATTCTGTGTCTCCCTCTCTCTCTGCCCCTCCCCCGTTCATGCTCTGTCTCTCTCTGTCCCAAAAATAAATAAATAAACGTTGAAAAAAAATTTTTTTTTTAAATAAAATAAAATTTTTCACTTTGGGGGCATCTGGGTGGCTCAGTTGGTTAAGCGTCGGACTTGGCTCAGGTCACGATCTCACAGCTTGTGGGTTCAAGCCACACATCAGGCTCTGTGCTACCAGCTCAGAGCCTAGAGCCTGCTTCGGATTCTGTGTCTCCCTCTCTCTCTCTCTCTGCCCCTTTCCTGCTTGGGTTCTCTCTCTCTCTCTCTCTCTCTCTCAAAAATGAATAAACAGTTTTTAAAAAATAATAAAATTTTCGCTTTGACTCTCATCTAACCTAAGAGTTACTCCGTTTTTTGTACCTAATGTGTATCTCTTGAAGATTTTTCTTGTCAATTCACATGCAGTCGTAAGGAATAATACAGAGAGATTGCTCGCACACTATCCAGTTTCTCCTAATGGTAACATTTTACAAGACTATAATAGCACAGGCAGGATACTGACACTGATAAGATCTATAGATTTTAATCACAGTTCCCCAGTTTTCCTTGTACTTATTTGTGTGTGTGTGTGTGTGTGTGTGTGTGTGTGTGTGTGTGTGTATTAAGCTCTACACAACTTCATCATCTGGGTGCATCTATGTAGACATCTTAGAGACTTTCAAAGCTCAACATTGTTACTTTATATGTGTCATTTTTTCACTCATAATAGCATCAGTTTTTATTTACTGTATTTGAAGCTACATTGTTAAGTACAGAAAGTCCACATCTTTTCACTTTAACTTCCAGTGGAATATTCTTTTTGTCAGCTGAAGCAATTCCTCTATCCCTAAAATATTTTCATTTTACTTCTCTTTTCATCTGATATTAAATTGCTCATTTGCTTCCTTTGCTCTGTTTGTTAGGGATTTCTTTCCTCATCCTTTTATTTTCTTCTTAAATGGTTTCTTTCTTTTTTCAGTCTCATTCAAAAAAAATTTTTAGCTTATTCTGAGAGACTGTCTCTGTTCACAATTATTGTGCTTAGTGATATTTGATATTGTGTTTAGTGATATTGTGCTTAGTGATTGTGCTTAGTGATATTAGTGTGCTTAGTGATATTGTGCTTAGTGCTTAGTGTGCTTAGTGATATTTGATGTGCTTAGTGACTAATTCTTGCCATTTTCTATTTATTATATTTATCTCCTTTCTTCTTTGCTCCTTATTGGATTCGTTTTGTTTTGTTAGATATATCTTTTTTTCTACTACACTAGATTTTTTGTGTTGGTTTTCATTTTTCTAGAGCAGGGTCAGCAAACTTTTTCCATTTAAGGGCCATACAGTAATTATTTTAGGCTTTGTGGGCCAGAGAGTCTATGCTGTAACTACTCAGCTCTGCCACTATAGCAGGAAAGCAACCACAGAAAATACACTAACAACTGGGTGTGGCTGTGTTCCAATAAACCTTTATTTACACAAACAGAGCGTGGGCCAGATCCCAGGGATACTCTTTAATATATATTTTTTTAAATTTTCTTAATGTTTATTTACTTTTGAGAGAGAGACAGACAGACAGAGCATGAGCATGGGAGGGGGAGAGAGAGAGGGAGACACAGAATCTGAGGCTGACTCCAGGCTCTGAGCTGTCAGCACAGAGCCCAACATGGGGCTCGAACCCATGAACTGTGAGATCATGACCTGAGCTGAAGTCAGAGGCTCAACCAACTGAGCCACCCAGGAGCCCCTAAATATTTAAAGTTAAACACGTGATTCTCTAGAGTGCCCAGATTTAATAAAGGTCCACCTTTCCTTCCCCAACAAGAGAGAAAACTTGACAGTTGTATTCATTCTACGTCCGCATTTACCCACCAAACCGGGTAGGTCACCTGAGGACCCTTCACATGTCACATGTCCTCACATGTCACACATCTAGGCTTGGCACATACCTAGAATCCTCTCTACCTCCTGGGTACAATTTGGCCATTGTTTTCTTTCTCGGCCTCATTCTGTTTTCACTCTATCCTTTGCTGACTCATCATGGTTTCTGATACACTAAAGGCATCTCTTTGCCCACCTGGATATTTAATAATATTTGTTCCATCACACAGAGGATTTGGAGGAGGAAGAGAAGGCTGAAATGTTGCCCTCAATCTGCAAACTGTGATCTTGCCTCTGCTTAAAATGCAGGCATCCTGGGGCGCCTGCGTGGCTCAGTCAGTTGGGCTTCTGACTTTGGCTCAGGTCATGATCTCACTGCTCATGGATTCGAGCCCCGCTTCAGGCTCTGTGCTGACAGTTCACAGCTCAGAGCCTGAAGCCTGCTTTGGATTCTGTCTCCAGCTCTCTGCCCCTCCCCTGCTCATGCACATGTGTTCTCTCTCTCTCTCTCTCAAATAGAAATAAACATTAAAAATTTTTTAATGCTGGCACCTTTATTTAAGCCTGGGGTCAAAGAGAACAGGAGCTGGCCCTCCCCTGGTGGCAAAGGCAGGGAGGTGTCAACAGCCCCGTCCTCTCCATGCAGGAGCCAGTCTGGGACAACGGAGCTGGCACACAGGCCTCAGCGGAGCTGAGCACGAACACAAGTCCTGGCAGCCTCGGATCCACAACCCTGGCGGCTGCTGAGGCCGACTGCCCTGTCCTCTGCCCCGGTAACCCCCGCGCTGATGCGCGCATTCCCAGCAGGCCCCCCTTACGCCGGAGCTCGCTCGAACGGGACTTCTGTTATTCTCAACCAGGAAAGTCCTGACTAACAGCAGGATGGTGCATCCTCTTTTGACCTTCTGCAAGGTTATTCACCTGCTAAGTAAACCTTTCCTCCAAAAGGGCAGTAAGGTAAGTTTCACTCTACCCCAAGGTCAAAAATGATTGAGAATTCCAAATCAGCTAAGGCGTTTTTCTTTGTACAGCCATTCTGAAATCTCACAATCTACCTTCTGAGTCCGCGCAGGTCATGGGGAGGTGATCTGGTTGGGGGAAGGACGCAGCTGGCCGGGGTGGAGGGCAGACGTGGGGCAACACGAGGCCCCGTGTCCTGGACGTGCACTGACCTTTCCTCATGCGGAGACATTACCCGTGAGACACTTTCTGTGCGTCTGGGGAGCTGCTCTAGGCTTTTAACAAATCTGGGCCCACCTGCGTGGGGCCTGGAACTACCTCAAAGGTTTCTCCCCTCCCGGAGGTGATAACACCACCAGGTCGGCCGCCCAGCACGTACACAGCACCACATGGGCTTGGTGCTAAACACGTACAATAACTTGGTACTAAAATAAAACCCAGCTTGGTGACATCTTGACACAGCTTTGCAGGAACAGCAGGCTCCTGTGTACACAATGTCCCACTCTGCACGCCTGTTTGTAAATTAATCACACATCAGTAGCCTTTGCTCAGATTCACATGTCTCTGGACCACTCTGAGGGTAGCCCAGGCTGCCGGATCTTCTGACCCACTTAAAAACCAGACCCAGCCCTTCGACAGATCCTAGATGGAGGGTCTCCCTCTTGCCAGACTCCTGAGCCTCCGGGATCTTGCTTCCCTCCCGTGCAGAAGCAGACAGGGCAGGGGGAACCAGGGCCAGGGGCTCCCCTGGAGCCCTGTCTACAAAAGTGTCCGGGTCCACTGATACGATGATTTTAAGACAGATACGAACACACACGCTCGTGAGACGTCAGTGGAGGCAGTATGAAAGCAGGACCGAGAGAAATGGAGAGAAGCGAGTCCAAGAGGGGCAGCTTTTGTCATGTGCTCATGCCCCCACTGGCCACCATGTGGCCCTGGCCTCTCCCCGGGGCTCTTCCCTGCGGTGTTACCCTTACACCGCCTCTGCTCCCGGGGTCCTCTGGCTCCCAGAACACTGCCTGTTTTCAAGCCCCATCAGGCTTGAGTCAGCCCTGAGGGTCCCTGAGGGCTGAGTCCCTGAGTCCTGACCCCTGAGTCCTGACCCCTCAGGTCAGGGCCGTAGTGGAGCGTCAGCGGAAAGAGTCCTGAGTCCTCAGGGCCGTAGTGGAGCGTCAGCGGAAAGAACATCAGGCTGGGCTCAGCCACTTGTATGCGCCACATAACCCCGGCCTGCGTTTACTTGTCTGGGAAGGACAGCGAACACCGGAACTTTGTCAGGGCTCTTGGGCAGTGCTGGGTACCCGGGTGGAGGAGTGCAGGCTGACAGCTCATGTTCGCGTTGCTGGGGAGACAAACTCTCTGTGCCAGCTGCTCACCGTGATGGCTTCTCCTGGGCAGACGGAGGTAGGCCCCTCGCCCTGGGAGGTGCCCTCATGCCCATTCAGCTTCTCTACGCCAGCAGCTCCCACCAGTGCCAGGAGGCCCAGGACGTGCTGCTTCCTCCTTCTGTCAGACTCCCATCATGAAAGAAGTGAGCTGACCTGCCCCCCTTTTCCTGCAAGTCCTCTGGGTCGGCAGAGAAAGGCTCAGAGTCTTTCCACCCTCTCCCAATCCTGTGCGGGCACTGGACCTTGTCCCAGGCCCTCCTTGGCCTCGGGCCAGGGGTGGGGTAACCTCCCACCACCTAGGCCTTGAGATCTGGCTCCCTCCACATTCAGCCCAATTAGGGGGTCACACGCACTTGGTTGCTCCCCCAGGATTTCATTAAGAACAAGGACAACGACCAGAGAGTGGCGCGCGTGTTAAAGCTTCCCCTGCTGGGCTCTGTCTCTCGGGACTTCACTGCTCACGGAGCGGACTGCCCTTGGCCTCGAGCGGACGCCAGGCAGGTGCAGACTGCCACCGCTGCTGGCCTTGGGTAAGTCGGGGCGCTCTGAAGCATCAGACCCCAACGGCGGAAAGTTTGTTGTGAATCCTTGCCTCACGGGACATCAGGAAGACCAAAGGAAGGGATGCTCCTAGGAGCGGAAAGGGCACCGGTGGCCTCTCCAGTCTGCAACGGCTCAACAAGTGCCCTCAGCAGACCCCCTGTGAGGTCAGCGGTGGGCGGAAGGCAGGACCAGCAGTTTCGAAGGAGACTCTCCCCCTCCACGGGCTACGGGCCGACAGAGCTGACGCCGGGGCACCCCAGGGCCCATCGAGGCCGTGGGCACTGGCAGCGAGAGCTCAGACAGACGCGCCCAGCTAATCGCAGCCAGCCTCCTAGGCTCCCCCCAGCCCACACCCACCCCGAGCTGAGGAACAAGCCGCGGGAGGTGATGCGAGAGCAGGAAGGAAAGGAAGCAGAGCCGTCTGCTTGTCCCGAGTTATTAACTGGGGGAGGACGGCTGGGCAACGCGGTGGGCCCATGGGGAGGAGGGCTGGGCAACGCGGTGGGCCCAGGTGGGGAGCAGGCGTTGGGAAGGGACGCTGCGACCCTGTGGCTGCACAGACTCGAGGGATCGAGAGTTGGCAGCAGCTGGGCCATGAGCCCAGGGGCCGTCCTGTCAGGGCAGCAAAACCTAACCCAGCCTCATTAGCTGGCTTGCACTCTCCCAAGTGGTGAGGAACCAGAGTTTCTCGTTCCTTCCTTTTGGGCATTTTGCAAGAGTGAGGAAGCTGGAAGAGATCAGGCAGTTCAACCAAAGTCCCACAGGTGCTAAGGACCAGGCCAGCATGCATACCAGGTCCCCAAGCGCCACCATGCAGAACTGGAGACTCTTATTTGCCCCACCTGTTGTCCCTATTCACCTCGGCCTTGGTTCAGGCCCCGTCAGCTCTCCTCGGGGGCAGGACAGCTGCCCAACCGGCCTTCCAGTCTGGGTTCCCCCAAATCCTCCAAACTGTCAGAATGTATCTGACCACATGTGACAGCTCCCTCCAGGGTCAGAGGACTTGATCCCAGATCATCCCCCGAGGCCCTTGGGCTCTGCCCACGGCCTTTCAGGTCCTCCCTCTCACTGGCCACCCCAACTCTCCAGCTCCATCTGCCCTTTTCACTGTTCCCTCTTGCACCCCTGCTCTGAAGCCCTCAAGGGCAGTGCTCACATCTTCTACCCGGTCCCCAGCGTCTGGCGCACGGCGGGAGATCCCTCACTGTTGCGTAAAGCAAAGCGTTTGCGGAGATTCACACTTGCTGTTCCTTCTGTCGAAAAAGCCCTTCCCCACCTGGTCTACGTGGCAAAGCCCCAAAGTGTCCTGTAAGACTTTGCCTGGCCAGCTCACGCTCAGTGAGCCCTCCTAGACCACTCCAGGAGAAGCCGGGTGCCCAGAGTCCCCCATAGCACCTCACCTTCTGTTCTCACCCCATTCCCACCATCTGTGCCCAACTGCAAGGCCCAAGGGCAGTGCCCATGTCTGGTTCATTACCGTCTTCAGTGCTGAGCACACCACAAGGCACCCCGCAGAACTCTACAAAAACCTGGCAAGCGGGGGTCGGAGAGAAGGGTGGCCAGGGTGCATGGCAGGGCACGAAGAGCCCGGGTGTTTCCGAACAGTCAGACAGGGGGCGCTCAGAGGCTTTCGGTCATTTCTCCCTGGGATCTTCCAGGGAGTAGTCAGGTGGGGGGTGAGTCGATGAGCCACCTGCCCAGCGGTTCAGCTTTCACCCTCTTACGTGGGGGGCACTGAGCCACTTTAGAGGGTCTACAAGACCGAGTGGTGGGCACAGAGGAGGCCAGGAGGGAATCTGCCCGGGGCCTCCGACGTGACCTGCAGCTTCTGGAGCTCAGTCTGTGCTCTCTGTTGTTGGGGCTACTATGCGAGCCTCACAGCCCTACACAGAACCAATGCCCCACAAGGACGGAAGAACTGCTTCTCCAGCAGGTCCAGCCTACAGCTGACTAATCTGTTCAGAGAGTCTGTCTGAACCTCCCGCTTGGACCAGAGCCACAGCCAGGCTGGACACGGGACCGGCTTGCAGGCCACAGAGCACAAAGTACAGGGTGAGCTTAGGGATGGTGGGGGGCGGGGGGGGGGGGCAAAGCAGAACTAAAGTCAGGCCAGAAGGGACGCCTGGGTGGCTCCATTGGTTGAGCTTCTGACTCTTGATTTAGGCTCAGATTATGATCTCACGGTTCATGAGTTTGAGCCCCACGTCGGGCTCTGTGCTGACAGCATGGAGCCTCCTTGGGATTTTCTCTCTCTCCTCTCTCTGTGTCCCTCCCCTGCTCGTGTGTGCTCTCTCTCAAAATAAGTAAACATTTAAAAAAAAAAAAAGCCGGGGCGCCTGGGTGGCTCCATTGGTTGAGTGTCCGACTTCAGCTCAGGTCGTGATCTCACTGTCCATGGGTTCGAGCCCCGCATCGGACTCTGCTGACAGCTCAGAGCCTGGAGCCTGTTTCAGATTCTGTGTCCCCCTCTCTCTCCGCCCCTCCCCCGTTCATGCTCTGTCTGTCTCAAAAATAAATAAACATTAAAAAAAAAAAAGCCCCTGGCATTTGATGTATGTGTGATTCCAGTGATATGATAATGTTGAACCGGCAAATCTGTGGAGAAGGAAATCAGACCTGTGAATGCCAGGCACTGGGGGAGGGGAGATGGGGACTGCCTGCTGGTGGTTTTGGGGTTTCCTTTTGGGGTGATGAGAATGTTCTGGAACTAGACAGAGGTGGTGGGTGCACAACCACAATTTAATACATTGTGCATGTATTTAAATGCCACGGAACTGTTACCTTAACATGGCTAGTTTTATGTTACATGAATTATATCTCCAAAAAGATTTTTCTTTTTTTCAGAAAAAAAAAAAAGTCAGGCAAAACTCCAGCTAGTCAGTCTCCCTTCTTTGTCCCACAGGTCCTGGCAGCCACCCCTTCTTCAGTGAGCCAGCATCCCAGCCCCTTACGTGAACCATCAGGCCTGGAGGGCTCAGTATACCACTCCTAGGTGAGTTTTCTGAGTCAGTCTTGTCTTTTCACCAAAGATGCCTCACGTACTGTAAGAAAGGGGGAACTGACTGGGTCGCTCTCCTGCTTAAAGACCTTCAAGAATTCACCTTTCTTCACCAAAGAACACCTCGGCTCCCTATCCCAGCATCCGGTCTCGTGCACAAGCTGAAGATGGGACAACCCTGTGCATCGGGTCCCAGGCCAGTCTCGGTGCCTGCACTTGGTGTCATCATCTGGGTCCCCATCCCCCCAGGGACACCCTGCCCAGCGAGCTGAGCCCCAGCAAGACCTGCCTTGTTGAGAAAGCCATCCCTGGCCCACGGCCTCCTAGGCCACAGCTGCCCTTCCCCCCGCCACGCTCTCCACGCATGAAGCGGGTGTGTTACCGTACAAAATGTTACACGCCTGTGCCACTTTGACACCTTGCTACCCCACAAACTATGCGTTCTTGGAGGAACGGAGGCCACATGCCCTCGGCGGTGGACCTCAGGGCCTGCTGCCACTACAGGGCTGCCCAACTCCAGGGGGCGCTGTTCCCTTCCACAACAACACTGCCACCCACCGATCCCTCAGTGGCTCCTCGTCATAAACATACAAGCCTCCCCCAGACAAACAAACAGCTCTGTCGAAAACAAAGGCCAAAAAAAGCACAAGTACACCTCCAGGCAGATGTGTGGACACGGAGTGCAGACAGCACACGCACGGATAGAGGCTGGAGGCAGGGGCTGCAAGGCCAGCCCGGGGAACGTCTGGTGTGAGCTGAAAGCAGAGCCAAGAAAGGGTTCCAGAACAGGTATGGTGTTCTTTATAGGTGCCTGGCATGGGGCATGGGTCACAGACAGGATCACAGAACACAGAACCTGTAACCCAATCCTGTCATTGCACAGATGGGAAATTAAGGCCAGAGAAGGACAGGGAATTGATCTTTTCATCCATCCATTGAGGCATCTACCCATCCATCTACCCATGTATACAGCCATGTGTGAATGAGACCATGCATTCACTCACGCACGTATCCATCTATCCACATGTGCACCCATGTGCCCACCATGTACCCATGTATCCATCCATCCTGCATCACATACACATCCATCCCTCTCCTCCCTCTAGGGAGTGAGGGCAGAGACAGACCTGGAACCCAGAGTCCTGGCCTCTCAACCCAAAGCTCTCTACAGCGTGCCACAGTTGCCTTCTTTAAGTCCCGGCAGCTCTGAGAAACCTTCCAACCCAATAAGCGTTGGCAAGAAGGAAGCACTTTCTGGTGGGACTCCACAAACCGTAGGGCTCCTGCCAAGGTACAGACTACCCCAGGCACCCGCCCTAAGGCCAGTTCAGACAGCTCTGTAGATGAGAAAGCTACAGCCATCACAGGGTTCCTCTGATCTCACTGCACCATGGCTCTGCAGGGTGGGTGTGCCTGAGGCGGGGGCGGGGGAAGCATTCTGGGGGGCAAGAGGCTGAGCAAAGGCTCTGAGGCAGGCCTGACTCCATGGCAGGTGCTGAGGGATCCTTGGGTTGACACAGGATGATTGATGGGGTATGCACAGGAAAGAGCTCGCACACTGGAAAGCATGGACCCTTGGGGACTTCAGAGCCCGCCGAAGCTCCCAGATACAAGGGAGGCGCTGAAGGTTGTGGGGAGGTGCTCCCCGAGAACAGTGAGCAGATGGGGTTTAGGCAAAGCTTCACCATCTCTCTGAGCACCTGGGGCCTCGGTGAGTACTGACTGCAGAGAAGACCCAAGGGCAGGGGCAGATGCGTGTGATCAGCTGCCAGCTGCTGCGAACAGACAAGGTGGGGGTGGGGCGGCACAGGTGCTCTTACAACAGGGACTCTCTGAGAAGCAGGAATGACCGCGTAGGTGGGCGGTGGGTCCCGAGGGAGGCCCTGCAGCAGCAGAGGGGCTCCTGCTCCCTCCCCTGCCCCCTGCCAATGGAGGGGCCTGACTCGCATCTGCCTGCTCCCCTCCACATGCACCTGGGGCCCCACATGCTTCCTCCCTCCCCATTTCAACGGGCTTTGGCTGCAAATCCAGGGACACACGTTGCCACGTCCCTAGACACCGTCCCTAGACGCCCTCCCAGACAGGCAGTGAGGTAGAAGGACAGGTTGGCTGGAGCCCCAGTGCTTGCCCCTCTCACCCCTCTGTCCTGAGATGGGATGCTTGAACCTGAGCCTCCGCTTACTGTAAAGGAGCGTGGTGACACATCCAGTGAGGGGACGGATGTAAGTGTGGACAGCACCCGGCACCGTGCCTGGCAGTAAAGATGTATTCCATCACCCATGGCAATACCGAAAATATATAAGTGCTGGGCACTGCCGGTGGCCCAGGCTGTGGGGCTGGGTGGGGGGGGTCCTCCCTTCAGCTCCAGGAATCCCAGTGGGGCCGGGGGGGACACTGTGGGCGCCTGGGAGCAAGAGGCTATTTGCAGAAGGCTCACAGCAGAGGTCTTACCCTTGGGGCCGGATGTATTTAAGAATTCAGAACTCCCCGCATTTAGATGGATGATATTGCATATTTCAGCAGCATCCAATAACCAAATAAGTTGACATTTCTGCAGTGAAATACGTGAACTTAGAATACATGAAGGCTATAAATAGCCTCACTTGCACTATAAATAGCCTCACCTCGGTTCAGGCGGGATTTTGCTGCCAAATGAGTTATGAAAAAGTGCTTGGTTTTCCGAGCTTGCTGGATTCTGGAATTGAGGCTAAGGAATTGTGGGTCTGCATTTCAATGTCTCACTGGGGAAAACGAGTGTGCGTCAGCCCTGGTTCATCCCACAGCTGGTGCAGCCTAGATGATTGGGCGGGGGGGGGGGGGGGGAGGGAGGGAGTCACACACACACCCTGCCCCCAAAACTCACCAAGCCCTCCCTGATCCTGTGCAAGATCAATCACAAACCAAAAAACAACCTCATGCACACACATAAACACACACAGAAATGTGTATAAACATGGTCACACGAGCAAACAATGATGGAAGCCTTGCTCTGCAGATGGAACCCAGCCCTGGTGGAGCCTCCAGCGGCCACGGACACCTGCTTGGGCCAAGCCCTGCGATGTTGCTGAGCCACGCGTGTCTCTAGACCTGCACCCGGACGAGAGGAACAGGGCGGGAGCCTGGTGGTCGTGGGCTTCCTGCTCTCCGGCTTCCAGAGGGGCAGCGAGAGCTCCAGTCACGCTGGGATCTAGTCCCAGCATCGCCACATAGGAGCCAGCGGCCTTAGACGAGTGGCCTGGCCTCCTCACTGAGCTGCATTTCACCTGGCAAGTCTAAATAACTGGGCTTCACCAGCTTTTGTCGAGGCGCATGGAAGTGCCCCGAAGGGCCTGGGACACTGGGCGCTTGCCTGCCAAACGCTTGCTGACTATTCTGTGAAGTCGCTTCAATGTACAGTATAAAAAGAACAGGTTCAACGGAGCAGCTTTGCAGTTCCAGAAACGCAGCCATGTCCCAGGGCTCTCTTTTGAGGTAAGGCCTTTGTGGGTTTCTGTCCTACAGCAGGTTTTCCATGTGAACACAGACAGAACTTTCTGGCTGCTGTGGCTGCCAAGGGGATCCCCCAAGGGACTGGGCTCAGGGTCTGGAGAGAAAAGCCTGGAGCAGGGACAGGCTTACCCTGGAGGAGGGGGTAAGACATCAAAGAGCTTTGAAGCTCGAACAGCGTTCCTATCCCGGCTCCACCTTTCAGCTGGTCTTAGCAAGTTACTCGAAATCGCTGACCCTCAGTTCTTACGGTTATAAAACTAGCTCCGATGCCACGTACCTCCATCGGGTAGTCGAGGGGGATTCGACTCCGGGGCAGTGACAAGTGCCCAGCACGCAACGCCCAAGGAACGGCCTCGGCTGCGATGCCGCCCCCGCTGTGATGCGACACAGTATCGGAACAAGCCTGCTAATGGAGCGCTTCCCTCTGAACGGTATCCTCACATGCTCGAAACGGTAAGGGTTACAAGAAATCACTCATCAAGACTGTTCCTCCCAACCTTCCCACTGCCTGGCTGGGCCCTGGCCCCCACTCTCTCACTCACCCCATGATGACACCAGGCGGTTGTACAGGCCTTTCCCCCTCCAAACGAAGACTGAACCCGAGGGTGTGCCGGAAATTTCGTCAAGGTCATTGAGCAAGTCGGTCACAGGGAGGAAATGAGAATCCCTAATTCCAGGCCCCAGGCTACCCCAAATCCATCCCGGCCTTGAGGCACTGGGTTGGGGGGAGAAGAGCCACCTAAGGGGGCACAGCTGTGTGAAGCAGCATTCGGCGGCCTGGGCTGGGGGGGGGCGGGGCACAGGGCAGGGGAGCCCAGGGGGAGGGCACAAAGTAGAGGGGGTGTCTGGGTGCGGGCAATGGAGTCATCCTCCCCTGGCCCAAGACCATCATCGCACACAACCCACCACTTCCCCACCAGGCTGACTAGGTCAAAAACAAAACCAACCCAGCAACGGCCCTGTGTCAACAGGGTGGGAAGTGAGGCTCTGAACAGCCCCAGAACTGAACAGCAGGAACAGGGGAGGAGGGGGAGGCCGGGGGTGGTGGAGGCAAACACAGCCCTCCCACCCTGAGCAAAACAAAGGTGGCAGGAAACAAACAAAAACAAAACTAGTTGGAGGCAGCAAGATGCAGTGGGAGAGACTAGTTTTGGAACGAGATTGAAGTGAGTTCAAATTCAGGCCTCGTCTTCAAGGGTCAGGTGGGATCAAATGAGATAACACTGAGGCCCTGGGCACGCATGTGAAGGGTGATACCTGCTGGGGGCCCTGACTTGGCCAGTTATCCCTCGGGGTCACTTCAAGCCCCCTCTGCCGGGCAGGCCCCTCTAGCCTCCCGTCCTGCCCAAGACAGGTGCTCAGCAAACACCTGTGCACAGAATATACCAGGGAACAGGGCTGGCAGTACAGACAGCAGGACCAAGGATGGGGACAGCCATTTGGGGGGCATTTCCAAGGAGACTGGCACCTCGTGAGTAGCTAACACAAGTCACCACATGAGTCCCTTGTCTCAGATCACTGCCCTTCAGATGAGAGACAGGGGCTCAGAGAAGAGAAAAGACATGTCCAAGGTCAGCTGGCTGGTCAGAACTTTAGGAGGCCAGCAGCCTCCAGCAAGGGCTCTCAGCATGCTGTGCCCTGGTCTTTCTGGAGAAAATATGGGGGCTGATGGGGAGCAAAGGCAGCATAGCTCGGAGAGGAAGGTACAAGTAGGGAGGGCATTCTGGAATGATCATCTCTCCACTGGGGCCTGGGCCCAAGGACCTGAGTTAATTACAGATGAAGGGGGACCAGTGCATGTACTGGAGATGTGACTAGCCCAGTTTGAGCCCTGGCCCTATACTTTTCTCACTAGACCCTCAAAAAGCCCCCGGTTGGGGCACCTGGGTGGCTCAGTCGGTTAAGCTTCTGATTCTTGATTTTGGCTCAGGTCATGATCTCAGTTCAAGCCCCACACTGGGCTCTGAATTGACAGTGCACAGCCTGATTAGGATTCTCTCTCTCTCTCTCCCTCTCTCCCTCTCTCTCTGCCCCTCCCATGCTCTCTGTCTCTCAAAAAAAAAAAAAAAAAAAAAAAAAGCCCCAGAGTTGGAGTCACAATGGCCAAACCATGGAAGCAACCCAAGCATTCGTTGATCAATGAATGATGGACAAACCCATAAACAAATGTGGTCTATCCATACAGTGGAATGTTATTCATCGTTGAAAAAGAAGGAAATTCTGGGGCACCTGAGTGACTCAATTGGTTAAATGTCCAACTTCGGCTCAGGTCGTGATCTCGCATTTGGTGGGTTTGAGCCCCACGTCAGACTCTGTGCTGACAGCTCAGAGCCTGGAGCCTGCTTCCAATTCTGTGTCTCCCTCTCTGTCCCTCCCTGCTCATGCTCTGTCCATCTCTCTCTCTCTCTCTCTCTCTCTCAAGAAATGAATAAAACATTAAAATATATATATATTTTTAAAAATTTAAAAGTTTAAAAATAAAAGGAGGAGATTCTGACATCTGCTACAACACGGATGGACCCGGAGAACATTGTGCTGAGCCAAAGAAGCCAGTCAGGAAGGACAGATCCTGTATGATTCCACTCACACATACAAGGCACCCAGAAGAGTCGAATTCACAGGGACAGAAAGTAGGATGGGGTGCCAGGGGCTGGGGGAGTTAGTGTTCATGGGGACAGTGTGTCATTTGGAGAAAGAAAAGAGATCTGGAGATGGATGGTTTCAGTGCATCCAGTGTGAACATGCTTAATGCCACCAAACTGGATACTTAAACGAGGCTAAAATGGTAAATTCTGTTACATGTATTTTATCACAATTTTAAAAAAGGAAAGAAAAGGAAAGGAAAGGAAAGGAAAGGAAAGGAGAAAAAAAGCTCCAGAGTTGGGCATAGGGTCTCCTTTAAGGGTGATGAACATATTCTGGAACTAGACAGAGGGGGTATTTGCACAACATTGTGAATGTACTAAATGCTACTGAATTGTTCACTTTAAAAGAATTAATTGTAAATGAATCTTACTTCAATTAAAAAAAAAAACAACTTTGGGGCACCTGGGTGGCTCAGTCGGTTGAGCTTCCAACTTTGGCTCAGGTCATGATCTCATGGTCTGTGAGTTCGAGCCCCGCGTCGGGCTCTGTGCTGACAGCTCAGAGCCTGGAGCCTGCTTCGGATTCCGTGTCTCCCTCTCTCTCTGACCCTCCCCCATTCATGCTCTCTCTCTGTCTCAAAAATAAGTAAACATCAAAAACAAAAACAAAAACAAAAAACTTTAAAGGCCCTGGGTGTGAGACAGGCAGCTTCTGTGGACAGTCACCCTGGGAGAGGCTTCTGGGGCAAGGGGGTCAAGATCTGAGCCATAAGACAGAGAAAGGGGAGGGGAGACCCAGCTACAGAGGCCGAGGGCTCTGTAGGGGCAGAGAGAGGGGCCTGGGACTTCCAGAGGAGCTGATGGCCTGGATACTAGGGGCACCCCCCACCCCACCCCTGCCTTGCAAACCCACGAGCCAGCCTGGAGGGACGGTCTGGGGTCTGGGGTCCCTGAGCTCGTACTGTGGCTGTTGGATGGGGCCGTCGATCCCTGAGACAAGTGCAGGCTCAGAGCTCTTGGGGACAGGATAGCTCTGCAATGCCCACCCTGGGGGGCTGCTAAGACCACCTCCCAGGAGGGGATGCTCACCACCTGCAAGGTACCTCCAGGAAGTTCTTATGCTGTGCAGTCTGCCTCCTGGGGACTCAACCTAGGGTCCTGGTTGGCTTTTCAGAGCCACATTCTGCTTTTCTTCTCCAGGGTAGCTGCCCCCTCGGCCACCACCTCCTCTGCTCTGGGCTCTCTGATTCTATTAACAGAGGCAAAACTGCCTTGGCTGACAACAGAGCCTGAGGCTGCTAAAAGCCCCAGATCTGTTTGCTGGGACCAGCTGCCAGCCCATGGCTCCCCTGGCCGGCGCAGCAGACCTGCCCTTTACCTGGTGACATTCTGCCTGCTGAGTGAAAATTCATGTCCACCTGGGAACCTTGGAATGTGACCTTATATGGAAGCAGGGTCTTTGCAGATGTAATTAGCTAAGGACCTCAAGATGAGATCATCCTGGATTTAGGGTGGGCCCCAAATTCAATGACAAGGGTCCCTGGAGAAGAGAAGACACAGAGAGACACAGAGGGGCCAGCCACGGGCAGACAAAGGCAGAAATCAGAACGACACAGGGGCGCCTGGGTGGCTCTGTCGGTCGGGCATCCGACTCTTGGTTTCGGCTCAGGTCATGATGTCGTGATTTGTGAGTTCGAGCCCCACATTGCGCTGTGTGCTGTCATCGCAGAGCCCGCTTTGGATCCTCTGCCCCCCCTCCCCCGCCCCTCCCCGACTCGTGCTCTCTCTTTCTCTCTCAAAAATAAACATAAAAAAAAAAAAAAAGAAAAAGAAATCAGAGTGACACGGCCACCAGCCAAGAACAGGTGGGGCCTACAGAAGCGAGAAGGAGCAAGGGGGGATTCACCCCGAGAGCCTTCTGAGGGACATACACGGCCCTGCAGACAGCCTGACCTCCAGGACTATGAGACGTTCGTTTGCTCTAAGCCCCGTTTGCGGTCAGGTGTGATGGCAGCCCCGTGAAACAGTACTCTGGGTCTGTGGCATTGGCAAGCAGGATATGGCCCAAGCTGGGCACCCAGACTTAGCCAGTGTCCCCTTGCTCCGGGCGTCTGTGGGAGAAGAACCAATGGTGTCCTGGCCAGGAGACAACACCAGCACCCGCACAGGACTGGGCAAGCCTGTGACCAGGCCATCACCAGGGCTGCAGCCAATGAGCTCGGGGCACTTGAGGAGCCAGCGAGAAGTCCTCTTGCATTCACTATAAACACACTCAAGTGGCAGTGGCTGCTGGGTGTGGAGCCACCCAGCCTCCCCACGCTGGCACCTGGACAGCCTTTTCTAGGCCCCCGTGTCCGGTCAGGCTAGTCTAGCTCTGCCAGAGCCCCCAGGCACGCCAGCCCTGAGCAAGCAGCCGGAAGCACTCCCTGGGTGAGGTCCTAATCCAGGCACCACAGGTTTCTCTGATGAGAAATACTCGGCCCCTACTCTGACCTTTGACTCGGCATCTCCTCCCCATCTGGATTTCTGGGGGAACCTCTCACCGGGGGCAGGGAGGTGGGAAGCTGGCCAAGGCCTCTGAAAGCTTCAGGACTTGGCACCTGGGCTCCTGCAGGGCACAGGAGCTCAGATGATTCAGCATCTACAAACCCCTGGCAGGTGACGGTCCCGGCTCCGCGGATGCTACCATACCTGGGGGCAGGGTTAGGACCCTTGTAGCTCACAGGGCTCTGAGAAGCCAAGTCCAGCACTTCTCAAACTCAGGTACAGGGATGAGCCACTTCACAAATGTTCACTGAGCTTGTTCAAAACGCAGATGCCTGGTTCTCCCTCCCAGAATCAGAACCAAATCTGTATGACAGAACCTCTGCATGAGAGGGCCGGGGCCCTGCATTTTACACACGTTCTCCGCCGATATTGGGAAGACCACCGAGGGGACAACAAGTGGCCTGGCTCAACCAGTTCGTGAAGGAGGAGGGAGCAGACGTGGAACAGGCCTTGCTTCAGATCACACGGCAGAGCCAAGCCGGTTGGTGTCTCTCTGGGCCTGGGATCTGAGCCTCCCGTGCTCAAAGAGCTCTTCTCCCAGGTAAGGCTTCCCTGGGGGCTGGTCAGCTCCCCGGGGAACCCGGCGCTGACTTTCCTCTTGGCCCTTCTTACAAGGCAATGTCACCACCACAGGCTCGCCCTGGAGCTCAGGCCCTGTGGGTCACTCATGGTTGTCTCCCTAGGGCCTGGCCAGAGCAGGTGCCTGGCAAATATCGGTTAGGTAAGTGATCTGGAGTCCAAACTCTGGTCCAGAGCAGCTGTCTGACCTTGGGCATCTCCCTCCACCTCTCTGCCCCTCCGTGGAAAACAGTCTGGTCATCTGCCTTGACCATTTCACAAGGCCAATGTAAGATCCACCAACAAACCGGATGCAAAGCCAACCCAGGCATGAGCTCTGCACAGCAGTATTAACACAGCCAACAAGTTTTCGCGGACTAGAGATGAGCTGGAAGCCCAGGGCAGCCAGGCCAGCCAGGAGACGGAGACGCTATTGGTGGACGGGGCAGCAGAGAGTGCCCGGGGGCAGGCACATGCCCTGCAGTGAGACAGGCAGGCAGGTTCTAGAGGCTCTGCCACCCCCTCCTTAACACAGTCCACTGCTCTTGGGGGCATAAATCCTACCCTGGCCCCATGCCCTGTAGGGACTGGGCCCGGGCCCTGACAGCTATCGGGCTGCAGATGAGGTCACATCGAGTGGTGCTACCAAGGCCCTGGGGGCTGCAGGAGGACCCTGGCCCTCTGTGGGACTGTTTCCCAGCCACAGTGAAGGCTTGAGCTAGACCACGTCCAACGGCCTGAGGACCACGGGGGCAGTGGCTCTGTGCCTTTGGGGACCCGTCCCCCTCCCCCCGCCTCCCACTGGCAGGTGCACGCTGGTGCTCCTCCCTGAGCCCTCTCTTAGAGACAGGCTTCCTGGAGCGCCCAGGCAGGGCGGCTCAGAGGAATGTGACACTTGCCAGGCCAAGGCAGGAGCCCCTCCCCCTGGCCGCCACTCTTGGTCTCCATGACTGCCAAGCGGTCAGAGAGCACAGCCGCCCGTCAGACGGCACACTCTACTCCACTGGGCAGTGCCTCTTCCTCCAGCTGTGGGCACGGCTTCCACTTGGAGCCCTGCCTTCCAGATGACTTCACAGTGAGCAACCAGTCTTCAGCCTGGGCCACTGAGGGGGACACTCTCAAGGGCCCAGCACCCACCTGCCCCTTCATGCATCAGCCCAACCCGGGTTGACTGCGGGGCGAGAGCTGGGCCTGAGAAGGCTGTGACGCAGGCTAGCACTGCAAAGGAGGGGGCGTCACCATGTCCCCAGCACGGGCCCCCCACAGCTACAAGTGGGGAGCAGTGGGGCAGAGGCCAGTGTCAGGGGGAGGAAGGTGGACTTTGTCCCGCCTCAGTCTCCCCATCTGCCTAGACTGACCTGGAATCCCAGCATGCCGCATGCTGCCTGGGAAGGCAGAGGGCTAGGTGGTGATTCAGGCATAAATTCTGGCCCTGGCTCTCCTTGTGGGTCCAGGGGAGACCCCTCCTCGGTGCCATGGCCACAAGCAGCTCCAGCTGGGCCACCCCCCTGTGCCTTGGTTTCCCCATCAGCAACCCTGCTGTGCCATGTGCGCTCAGGCAGCTGGCAGAGCACAGGCTTCCTCTTCCAGGCCACGGGCAGCGTAGTGACCACACCTCCCGACAGCAGGTCCCCCCGGCTGCGACACAGCACCGGCCTTCCAAACGTTTGGAAGCACGAAAGGCAGCAGCTGACCAGGCCCTGATCCTAAGAGGACGGGCTTTGATCCGGAGTGGTCCTTTGAGACCAATCCATTTGTAAGTCGTGCACTGGAGGAGAGCCCTGTAAAACGGTCACCCCGGCATCTCACTCCTGCGGGTGAGGCAGGCACAGTCTCATATTCTCACCCAGCACCTCTGTTCTGCACTCAGGGAAGCTAAGGTTCCCGGGATTAGCACCTTCTGTGGGTCACAGAGCCGGGACCCAGGCTCCTTACCCTTCCTGCCATCCCAGGTCAGCGCCTACCTCCCAGTCTCCCCATCCCAGGAGTCCAGAGGCTTAGGGAAGGCCTTCAGCCATGCAGTTAAGCAGGGGCCCAGCAGGCAAGTGACACCAGGCAGCAAGAGTGTTTTAAAATTAACTGTCCCCCCGGTTCCCCGTCTGCGCAGCCTGCCGCAGCCCTGACAAAGCCACAGGCTGTGATAATGGTGTGCCCACGCCTAGAAAGCTGTGAAGTGCTTCACAAGGGCACAGGGCGACAGGCCAAGGGAGGGCGCCCGCACGGAACAAAGTGCTCCCCTCACACCGTCCCTTCTGTCCTTCCCAGGCTCCCGAGGGCACCTGCCATTAACCCTGTTGTACAGACGAGGGAGAAGCTCAGAGAGGCCAGGGGAATTCTCCAAGGTCTCACACCCAGGCTGATGGCAGAATAGGGGATTAGGACAAGGTCTTCTGACTTGCTTTCACCCTTTGATCCCCGCCCCTCCCTTCCCCCCACAACCGCCCAGTGCCGGGTGTTCACCTAAGAGACAGGACAGAAATGGCCCAACTGCCCAACTCCCCAGCGCTCCTCCGGGCTGCCGCCTCTGTCCTTCCTGCTACCCTCTGGGCTGGGCTGCTTTCAGAGAGGTGATGGGGACCTGGTGAGGAAACCTCCTCTTGCTAGGGCAACAAGGTGGGGAAACCGCGGCACACACTGGGCAGCTGCTGCTAGGCTGGGCTGGACTGAACAGAGCACATCAGGCACCCGGTTCATCCACTCCCACTAAGCTGGGCTCTGGCAGGGAGACAGCAGAGGCGGCGTGGGGAGGTTGCATGGGGCGGGGGCGGGACTAGAGGTCTAGGACTCCCTCCCCAGAGCTGCCTCAAGGACGGGAGGGTGGCCATTTACTGCAGGGGGCTCTCAGGAGTCCAGGCGATGGCAGCCACAAGGCTGACATAGCTGGTGCATTTGCACCCCATCAAGAAACCATCAAAAAACACAAACAATTTCCTCCTGGCCTCAGGCAGTCAGCAGAGAAAGCATCCCAGCCTGGTGCCCCTTCAGGGAGCCCAGGGAGGGAGGTGGGGAGCAGCCTGACCTCACGGGCCCTTGTGCCCAGGGGAGTTGCCTCTAGAGAGTCTGCTGGTGGCCTAAAAGGTCTCACCCCCATGGCTCCCTCTCCCCTGGCCGGCCATCCCCCGTGGCGGGGGGAGGTGGGGCGCTAACCCACGGTTTAACCATATGGCTTCCTGTGGGGTCCCAGAGGTACAAACCCTCCTCTGTTATGTCACTATTCCGTCCACCTTTGGGGAAAAGCCCTCAAACTGCCTAAGTTTTTTTTTTCTTTCACATAATTTTTAACTCACAGAAAAGTTGCAAAAATAATGGAAGAACTTTCACGTACCCTCCGCCCAGCACCACTGTCAAAACCATGTGCTTTACCATTTGAGAGCTATCGGCACATCTGTATGCATACGATCTCTCGGCGTAACTGATGTGCATACGGTCTGTTCTGAAAGGTCAGAGAGTAAAGTGCCTGAAAGTCTAAGTGCACGATCACCATCCCACCCCTGTCCCGCATACCGATTCATGGGGTTCACTGCCAGGCACCCTCACACCTCCCTTGTGCTAAGAGAGGTGATGGGGACCTGGTGAGGAGGTGTGTGAAGGAGGAGGAAACGGAGGCTTGGTCTCCTGATATACAATATGCCCCTCCTACGACATCGACCCACCCACACCTAAGTTCTCAGCATAAAGCAGACAGACCCCGTTCTGCAGACTGTCCTCCCGACGACGTGACGATGCCAGAATAATTTTTAAAAGAAAGCAGAATTGGGCACCTGGCTGGCTGAGTCGGTTAAGTGTCTGACTCTTGATTCAGCTCAGGTCATGATCTCATGGTTCGTGAGTTGAGCCCCATGTCAGGCTCTGTGCTGACAGTGCAGAGCCTGCTTGTGATTCTCTCTCTCCCTCTCTCTCTCTGCCCCTCCCCCTGCTCACGAGCACGCTCTCTCTCTCTCTGTCTCTCTCTCTGTCTCAAAATAAATAAATGAACATTAAAAAAATTAAAAAAAAAAGCAGAATAAAGGGGGTCTGGACTAGGCAATATGAAAGTTCTTGCAGTGCGGCATTAACTCTTGAGTTCTGGGCAGGAATGGGGGGCTGGGGAGGTGGGCAGTGAGGACCTCACCACTCAGGCCCTGGGACATCGCCTCCTTCAGGGCCTGCTCTCTGCTTCTTTCCTTTTGCTTTAATGCCTCAGACAACTGGGATGGATGAACTCCTCCTCATCCCAGAGCCTGGTGGCCTGGGGCCCAATGAATGAATGAGTGAATGGATGGAATCTGAGCTCTGACTTCCCTGGGTCGGTTACTCAACCCCTCTGAGACTCAGTTTGCTCATATGTAAAATGGGACCACACCAAGCACTTCTCAAGTTAACTTAGATGGGATTTGTGAAGGTGCCTGCAGTCAGAGTCTGCTGAGATTGTGCCCTGAGACACGAACCAGAGAATGAGAAGCAAAGCTAAGGAAGCCTAACTATGAGCACTATAGACAGCATATACACGTGTGCACACACAGCCTTGCTCAGCACATCTGAAGCTTAGCAGTCTCTGATGACTCCCCTTCCTTTTGGCTTTAGACACCCAGAGGCTCAGGATGGAAAGCTGGCAACCGGGGCTTTCCCTGCAGACACAAACGTGCCGGGCTCTGTAATACTTCTGACAACACAGCCCAGAGGGCATGGAAAAGAGGAGCGGTTGGGAAGGGAGGCAGCTCTTTCCACGAGTGACCAGGAATGGTCTGTCTCACACAGGTAAGACACGGAGCTACAAAGCAATGCACCAAAGGGACAGCTGTACGATCGTATCAACACCAGGGGCCGTTCGTAGGAGATCACGTTACCGCAAGCACAGTGCCAACTGATACGCGCAGCCCCGATGGCAGACGGGAAAAACGTATCCGTGTGTGCGAGTGTGCACACGTGTGACTGTGTGCATGGGTGTGTGCACACGTGTGGCTGCGTGTATTGTGCACGCGGGGGGTGCGTGTGCACATGTGTGTGTGAATGTGTGGGGTGTGCATATGCATGACTGCCTGTGCGTGCAGGCAGTGTGAGTGTGCATGTGCATGAGTGTGGGGTGTGCGTGTACCTATGCGTGGCTGCATGCACGTGTGTATGAGTGTCAGGGACATCACAAGACAGACCGGGATTGTCAACGTTCACGAGCTTTTCTCCTGTTCACTTCCTTAAACCATTTGTGCCCGGAGATCAACAGCCACCACCAACGGATTTTCTCAAATCCGGGGGGTGGGGCGGGGATGGGGCGTCGGCTCAGCCTCCCAGGTGGACATGATACCAAGTCCTAGAATCCCCGACGCTGAGCCAGTGCCGCCACCCCTGCCTGGCACAGCCCGGGTGCCGGATGCCAGCACTCAGGGCAAAATAAAACCAATCTCCGCTTCAGAGCTTCGTGAGATCTGTGCGAACCACCAGGTTCCCCACCGCACCCTTCCCCGAGTCCCAGTGCTCCCCAGGAATGAAGGAAGAGAGAGTCGCTCACCGCCTGAAAGCCAGCCAACGGGTGATTGTTCCACTTTTCCTGGAACGAGCCTTCCACGCTTTCTCTGGCTGGAGCCCTCGGCAGCTGGGCTCCCACCTCTCCGACCTGCTCTCACACCCTCCGCCGCTCTTTACAAAGCTTTCAAGTAAGTCACTGCTACGTGCAATTACACTAAGAAAGGAGGCTGGCTCCTTGTGCCGGGGGACTGAGCGGGGAGGCTGGCACGAGGCACTCAGGATTCACTCGGGATGAAAGCAGGCGGGCTGGCGGAGGGGCGCTTCCCTCCTCCAACGCCAGCCCTGCTCTGCCATCCTTTCCGACTTTCGGGCTTGCTGGCCGCGCACACACATGCGTATCACCAAAGCAGCCCCCACCCTATGCACCCGGGAGACCCCAGGGCAGAGTCACCCCAGCTGCAGCATGCCGGGCCGGCCTCCGCGGGGAGGCTGAGCGAAGACAGAGCGGGTCGTTGCCCCTGGTGGGGCAGACCTTTTCTGTGTCACATCGGATTTTCCGTTCGCCGGCAAACCAAAAGCAAACCAGCACACTGCCTCCTGCCCGTCTCACGACTCATAAACTTATCAGAATTTACAGCCGACCAACTAGAGAGTCCAGACGCAGGTAATGTCATTAAGAAGCCTGCACAGCGCCCAGATGCCAGGAGGGGCTCAGTGACAGACTCCAGGCTCCAAGCAAAGGGAGGGCAAGACAGCACGGGCGTCTGCAGACTCGAGAGCATTCTCAGCCAGCCCAGCAGGAACCGACCTGATCATCAAAGGGGAGCCTCAAGAACTCAGCGTGCAGGGCAGCTTGGGAGGAACGTGGCTTTGGGAGCTATGCAAATGTAGTTTGAAGGGGTCCAGCCACAGAACCAGACCACAGAACCAGACCACAGAACCAGACGGGGAGCCCTGCCTCGGGCCGACATCATTAAGGCAATCTGTCAGAGAGGACACTGAAACAAAATACGTAATCCAGCCAGACGCCCAGGAGCCTCACTCTAAGACACATACTTGCCGTTTTAGCCCCCACTGCGGGCGCCACCTTCAGAGTCTGGGGTTGTTTCCCTCGTACCTGCACCAAACTTTGAAGAGCCCCTGGGAGTCAGATGGGCCACCTGCTTCTTCTCAGGCACCATTTAACCCGTGGCTTCTAAGAACTGGGTGCTAAATCCGTTCCCTTTGGGCCTCACTTTCCATCAACATAAAGATGCTCCAGTTGATGGAAGGGAGGTCTGTCCGTCTGTTCCCCGGGAGGCAGATGTAGAGGGGAGGGGGCTGCCCACCCTGGGGTGCAAATCTGGAGACTGCCTCGGGACCTCGGCAGTCCCCTCCAGGGGAGCCATTCAGAAGCCATCCTGAGCACCACGGCTGGAGATGGGGAACTGGGCAGCGTTCTTAAAACCCTGCCTGAACCAAACTCTGCGGAGGGACCGTCCCAAACAGACGGCCGTGCTGCCAGGAACCAGCCAGCAGATGATTCTCGCTACACAATCCTCTCGGAAATTCTTGGTTACGAGGACAAAACATTCCCCCACTGAACTCCATTTTCAGGTGAGAGACAACTAGGCAGAGAACCAAACCCTCCGAGGGCCACTTGGGAGCTCTGCCCCATCTGGGGCGCACGCGCGTGCCTCGAAACGTCCCCTCCTCTGGTCAGACCAGGTCCAGGAAAGCAGACCATCCATGCTGTGTAGCAATTACACGGGAAAATGGAAGTGCAACTCACAGCGGAGGCCCCAAGCACCAGGAAGCAGGAGCCAGGCTACTCACGGGTGCCCAGAAGGGGACCCCGTGCCCCCAACTCTGCCATGCCCCTTCCCAGCGGCGAGGTGGCCCATGCCTCTCCCTCCCCGTCTCCCTCCATCCCAGCTACTCGGAGAAAACAAGCAGCCCACGTGACCAGACAGAGCCTTCCTTGCTAATAAACCCGTCCTAAGGCTGTGACAGTTTTCGCAGAACATTACCTTTCAGGAGGAAAATGTAAGGAAGGGGGAGAGAGGGGACAGAGTGTGAGAGCTGGAGCTGCGCGCTGCAGGACCTGGGCCAAGGCTCGGCCCGCAGCCCCCCATGTCTGCGGAGGCCGGCCCAGCTCCCCATGCTGCCTGCCGGGCCTCAGGGAGCCGCCCCCGGCTTGCAGCTCCGCCGGCGACCCATGCCCGTGGCAGGAGCGCACCCCAAGCGTGGAGGTCCCCAGACGGAGGGACAGACAGACGCGGGAGTCCAGGGCTGGCGGGGACGCAGGAGGAAGGGAGGCCAGGAGGAAGGGGTGGGGAGAGGAGAGGGAGGGAGGGAAGAGGGAGAATTGGTTCTCTCTCCTCCACTGGGACCACTGAGCGAAGTTGCCATGGAGAAGGGGGAGCCGCTGGCAGAGCCTGAGGCGGGCGGAGGAGCCATATGCCAGAGGGAAGGCGTCAGCGGAGAGCCAATCCCCACCTTCTCCGGGCGCAGCCTCCCCCCGCCGGAGCCTCGGGCCCACGGGCGGCCCAGTGGGGCAAGGAGCCCTGTGCACCGGCAGGAGAAGGGGGCTGGGGCAGGAGCCTGGGGCTTTCTCACCGGGCTCCTTGCTCCATCACGCGCGGCCTGTGGAGAGCTGTGCCCTCATCTGAGGTCTCGCTGCCGGGCAGGCCACGGGGACGGAGACAGAGCCCCTCCAATGGCCTGGGCGACACCAGGGGCCCTGGCGTCTGGGGAGGCAGGGTGGACCTCCACCTGCCTCCCCATTTCTACAAATCAGAGTGGCCGAACCCCGAGTCTCGGGCCCCAGGAGCGTCAGCCACGTTGCCCACCCTGAGGAACAAGCGTGTCCCCTGCCGAGGGCTCTTTGGTCCAGGCCACCGATGCAGAGGTGGGTGGGGGGAGCTCAGCGGACACGTGCTCCCACCTGCCTGCTGTGGCCCTGCTGCTTCCGTGCAGAGCCCGACTCCAGGGCGGCTCCAGGGCGGGCCTTTGCCACTGGCTCACTCAGACTCCGGGCAGCAGAAATGGGGCTGGGGAGGGAGCCAGGAGGCCTGGCTTGGGGCCTCTGGTCTCCATTCCTTGCGACAAGGATGATAACCCCACCACCCTCTCCCAATCTGCATTCCCAGGCGCTGGGACGCCCCAGCGGCTGGGGACAGTGAGGGGCATGGGCACTGGGAAACACCACCACCTGAGGAACCCTCTCTCCACGGCAGGCATATCCCCCAACACCCCACCTCTCCTTGCTCCCCAACATCGACCAGCAAAGCCTGAAGCCAGCACAGAGGGCTTGGCCTCACTGTCCTGACACAGAAAAGATCAAAGGGTAGCCCATGCTGGAGTCCAGCGTGAAAGCCACAGCCTTGCAAACACTTTCTTTTCACAGTCTTTTCATTTATCTTTAAATTTATGTATTTATTATTTATTTATTTTTTTTTTAATTTTTTTTCAACGTTTATTTATTTTTGGGACAGAGAGAGACAGAGCATGAACGGGGGAGGGGCAGAGAGAGAGGGAGACACAGAATCCGAAGCAGGCTCCAGGCTCTGAGCCATCAGCCCAGAGCCCGACGCGGGGCTCGAACTCACGGACCGCGAGATCTTGACCTGAGCTGAAGTCGGACGCTTAACCGACTGCGCCACCCAGGCGCCCCTATTATTTATTTTTAAGTAAGTAAGCTCTAGGCCCAGCGAGGGGCTCACACTCACATCCCCGGGATCAAGAGTCGCACCTTCCACCGACAGAGCCGGCCAGGCGCCCCTCCCTTCAGTCTTTTCCCCTTGACCCTTTATTATGAAAATGTTCAGACACAGGGCAATGCTGTAACATATTATAGAGGACATCCCTACCCACACCACCTAGATTCTGCCATTCTGTGCCACTTCTTCAGGGTGGCAAAACGTACATAACCTACAATTTACCACTTTAGCCGTTCTAAAGTACGCAGTTCGGGGGCATGTGGTACGTTCACAATGCTGTGCAACCATCTCCATCTAGTTCCAGAACATTCTCATCACCCCAAGACCTGATACCATTCGCTTTCCCTTCCCCTTCCCCCGGCCCCTGGCAACCACCAATCTATTCTCTGCCTCTATGGACTCCTCTATTCTGGACATCCCACATAAACGGAATCGTACAGTGTGTGGCCTTTTGTGTCTGTGCCTCATTCCTGTGCGTAGTCCGCTGGATGGATACACCACATGCATTCATCTTTCGATGGACATGTGGGTTGTTTCCACCTTTTGGCTATTGCTTCCTCAATTTTTAAAGATGTTTATTTATTTATTTTGAGAGAGAGTGCAAGCATGCATGCGAGCAGGGGAGAGGCGACGGGGGGGGGGATAGAGAGAGAGAGAGAGAGAGAGAGAGAGAGAGAGAGAGAATCCCAAGCAGGGTTGGTTCTGTCAGTGCAGAGCCTGATGTGGGGCTTGACCCCACAAACTGTGAGATCATGACCTGAGCCGAAAGCAAGAGTTGGACACTTAACCCACGGAGCCACCCACGTGCCCCAGCTCTCTCACTTTTAGA
Source organism: Leopardus geoffroyi (assembly GCF_018350155.1). Lineage (NCBI taxonomy): Eukaryota > Metazoa > Chordata > Mammalia > Carnivora > Felidae > Leopardus > Leopardus geoffroyi. The sequence goes on along the minus strand of NC_059339.1, from coordinate 6,740,460 downwards.
AAGAGTTTTCGGGGGGCACCTGGGTGGCTCTGTGGGTTAAGCGTCCAACTTCGGCTCAGGTCATGATCTCACCGTTTGAGAGTTTGGGCCCTTGCATCAGGCTCGCTGCTGTCTGCAGAGCTCGTTTCAGATTCTCTGTCTCCCTCGCTCTCTGCCCATCTCTCTCTCTCTCTCAAAAATAAATAAAATATTAAAATGTATATATTTTACGGGGCACCTGGGTGGCTCAGTCGGTTGAGCATCGGACTTTGGCTCAGGTCATGACCTCACGGTTCGTGAGTTCGAGCCCCGGCTCAGAGCCTGGAGCCTGCTTCGGATTCTGTGTCTCCCTCTCCCTGACCCTCCCCTGCTTGTGCTCTGTCTCTTTCTCAAAAATGAATAAACATTTAAAAAAATAAATAAAATGTATATATTTTGAAAATAAAAATAAATGAATGAATAAAAAGAGTTTTTTGGAGACATCGCCGGAAGCCCCTGCTGAGGGATTTGGTCTCAAGGGTGCAGGCTGCGAGGCTCCTTTGCCTTTTCATTAAAGATCGCTCCCCACTAGGTAACAGAGCACAGGTGGCAGGGGTCCCAGTACACACCTGCGTGTGGCCAGCAGGTGGGCCTTTGGTCTCGTTGGTCCCGAGAAGCAGCTCTCTGGGCAACAGGACACATGAGCACAGCAACCCCACATCCGTGCTCTGCGACCTGATGGACCCAGGTTCTAGAACTCTCTGGCACCCACCGGCTCCATGACTAGCACGTCATTCTCTTCTCTGAGCCTCAGCTTTCTCATCTGTAAAATGGGGGCAACAATCGCCATCGTGGGGTTGCACCAGAAACAAGACGGGCACTACGCAGTAGAACTTTCCTCAAGGACGGACGTATTCTGCCCGTACTGTCCTGTATGGCTGTCACCAGCTCGTGCGGCTATTTACTACCTGACATGGGGCTCCTGTGACTGGGAAATGAAGCTTTTCATTTTACCTCACTTTAGTTTAAGATTAAAATTAAGTAGCCGTGTGGGGCTGGTGGTGACCACCCTAGACAGCCCTCAGGACTTGTTGAGAGGGGGCACCCAGCTCCACGGTCCTCCTCCTCCATCCGTCTCTCTCCCTACTTACCCCACACAGTCCCGGCAGTGGAGCCTGGCCCCTGAGGCCCCCTCTAAACAGACAGAGGGCAGGTGGTTGGCCTCTCAGGGAACAAAAGAGGGGCTGGCTGGGCAGTGGGCTCGGTGGACTCCATAATGACGCAGATCCGTGAACCGCTGCCCCTCTCTTGCCGCCCCTACTGGCCCCAGACCCCTATTCTAGAACCCCATCTCCTGCCGTTTCCCCCAGCAACTCCTAAGGTCATTCCTGGAATGTCTGGGCTACAGCTACAGGATTCGAACAGACCCTCCCCCAACTCCTACAAGTGGCAGCAGGGACCCCTGTGGGGACGCGCAGAAGGTCCCCGGTCCCGGGCTGGGCACCCACGGAGACCTTCCCATATGCACACAGCAGCTCTGGCAGATGCCGTCCGCCATCACAGAGTCTGGACTGGAATCCGGACCAGACTCCCATCCGACCTTCTCGCTTTGCAGAAGCAGAAACTCAGACCCCGATGGACAAGAGCATGGGCAAGGCAGGAAGAGTCGGGGCTGAAGCCCAGCCCCCGGCCCTGCCCAGTCTGCACGGGCCTCCTCAGAAGCGACTCTGGAAGGGCAGGAGGGCCCCACACCAGGGCAGGTCAAGGGCCCAGGGGCAGCTGTGTGCTTCCAGGAGTCTGTGCAGCTTCAAACGCCTGAACGGCAGAAACTGAAACCTAGCCAAGCCACCCCACTCCCGGCCCTGACCTACCCCAACCAGCCCACGCGGGGGAGGGAGAAGTGGCATTTGGGGAGTGGCAGGGAGGACTCAGAAAAAGTTGCCACAAAGAACCACAGCTCCTGGTGTGAGCCCATGAACAGGTGTGGGTCACCCAGAGCTGGGAAATGCTACCGAGGACAAGGAGCCCCAGCCTGTCCGCCCCCCGGCCCCCAGCAAAGCCTTCTCTTCGCTTCCCGAGTGTCTTCAGCCTCCCCCAACAGAAGGGCCACAGGCATCCGCCTCAAACCCGTGCCCCAAGTGGCCTGGTCTCACCCACTCAGACCCCACCCTGCCGGCCTCCCCAGCATCAGCACCCTCCTGCCCTGCGCGCAGAGCCCCCTCCCCTCCTGCGGCCTCCGCTCTGGGCCCCTTCTGAACCTTAACCCCAACCCAGCACCGGCCTGACCTTCCTCACTTACTGCACAGCTTGTGCCTTATTGAAGATTCCACCTACTTTTTCTTCTCCTTCTGTTTTTATTTTTTAAACTATGGTGAAATACAGGGGCACCTGGGGGGCTCGGTCGGTTAAGCGTCCGACTTTGGCTCAGGTCGTGATCTCACGGCTTGTGAGTCTGAGCCCCGCGTCGGGCTCTCTACTGTCAGCATGGAGCCCGCTTCAGATCCTCTGTCTCCCCCTCTCTCTATCCTTCCCCTGCTGGTTCTCTCTCTCTCTTAAAAATAAATTTTTAAAAACTGTGGTAAAATGCATAACATCAAATTTGCCATCTTAACCATTTTTAAGTGTCCAGTTCAGCCGCGTGAAGTACAGTCCCACTGTCGTGCAGCCGTCACCTCCACCCACTTCCAGATCCCCTTCATCTTGCACAACTGAGACTCTGTCCCCTTTTCACAGCAACTCCCCATTCCCGGTCCCCAGCCCCAAGCACCCACCCTTCTACTGTCTGTCCCTGTGGATCGGAGTCCTCTGGGTTTCTCATACAAGCGGAATGGTGCCGTATTTGCCCTTTTGTGTCTGGCTTCTCTCACTTAGCATGTCTTCAGATCCATCCATGGTGCAGCGTGTTCTTTTTTAAAAAACAAAAAAAAAGCCGTTTCTCCCCTTGGAACGGAGGTTCGGGGGGGGGGAGGGGGCAGGCTGTGGGTTGGTTGTATTCACTGCTGTCCCCCCAGGGCCTATAAGAACACCTGGTACCCAGCAGACACTGAACGCATCTTTCGAATGAATGAACGAATGAACGAACGAATGAACAAACGAATGAACGAATGCATGAGTAAAAACTTTGCGGAGGTGAGCCCACCCCTCCCCCCACTGCGGACCGGCTCCCACTCTCACCCTGGAGTCTCGCCCACCATCCGGAGGGGTGACCACACTCAGCACCACAGGACTCCCCCACTTGATGGGCTTTCTCCCCAGAGGTGGCATGTCTACGGAAGGATTAACAGGAACAGACAGAGTCCCCCTGCCACGGATGTGACTATGTGCTTTGAAGGCTCACAGTAGCTGGTTCTGAATGGGGAGGGAGGAGAGCGAGAGGTGAGTAAGGGCCTGGAGCATCCGATTCTGCCACTGGGGGTGGGGGGGAGGCGGGCACCCAGCAGGGCAGCTGTCTCTGGCATGGATTTAGGGGACCTGGGGTCCTCTGAGAGTCTGAGCCTCGCAACCTTGGTGGTCCCTTGCCTTTCACCTTCTCCACATCCTGCCTGCCTATTGATAGCCCCCTACTCCTGCAAACTCATTTACCTACGTTCTGGGCCAGACAACCTTGGAAAATGGGATTAGGCAGACCCCTCCGCATGCACAGCAAGCCTGAAGGGGTGACAGACAGTGCAAGGGGGTGCTCACCTCTTGCCAGATTTGGGGTGTCCCCAGGGCAGGAGACGTCTACCATAAGACAGGTGCCGGGAGCGTGTGGCTAGGCCTCCGTGCCCGGCTGAACCTCAGCCAGGTCACTGTGCTGGAAGACAGTGACCCCAGAAGTGCCCCAGACCAGGCCAGAGCCCCACCCCGCCCGGGGGGAAAACAAACAGATTGGGACAGTGGAAAAACAGCTGTACCTTTAAATTATTTGGCCCACAGATATGAAAAACATTTGCATGTTTTGAAGCTGTTTGCATGTTTGGTTATTTTTAGGGTGAACGCAGTTGCCTCTCCTTGGAACCGGATGGAGCCCAAGAGGCACGTAGTCCTTTTTCCCAGATGGGGGTCCTGGTCCCGTGTCCCTGGGAACGAGGGCTTGAGGAGGAGATCCCTGGGGCTCTTGGGCAACAGGGCTGCCACCAGGATGTGCCCCAGGGGCCAACGCAGGTCTGCTGGGACTTTTAAGATGTGTCACTGAGGACACGAGGACACGATGGCCACCCACCTGGGCCCAGAAAGAGCCCCCTGCCCCCACTCAGAGTACGATTTGAATGTGGGGAAGAAATCTCAGCGTTCTGCCTCCACCCATACCGGGCCCAGCTAATGGGAATGTTTTGCTGACATACTTCTAGAACAAGCAGCAATTAGAGCAGATTTTCTCTTTCATTCCCCCTCCCCAAAACAGGAATAAATCAGTTCTACCAATTTCCCAGCTAATGATTTCCTCCATTAAATTAAAAAGAAGAAGAAGAAAATGTTTTTTTAAATGGATTACCAGCCCTGTGCTTTCAGAGACCATGTGACCTGTCAGCCCCTCTTAAGTCCTGATACATCAAAGTCCCTTAATTAATTTTTAATAAATAAAAAAGTCATAGTCTGAGAAGCACTCCTCCCCCCGCCCTGCCCGCAGTCAGCCTGGCACACCGGGGTCAGGTCCAGTCTGGCTGTGGGAAGCCGGCTGAATCGGGTCAAAGGTGACCTGAGAGTCAGGGCCTGAGACCCATTTCACAGAAGGGAAAAATGAGCCTGAGTTGGGAAGTGCACGAGCACGTAACCTGGGACCCGCGGTGAGTGAATCTCCAGTGGTCATATGCTCCACGGAGGACGAAATGTGGGGTGGGAGCCTTGGTTTCAAGGTGTGCCCACCTGGAGAAGTGAAGACAGGTGAGGCCAGGGGCTGTGGAGCCCAAGCCTTCAGGGCGTAGGGACGAAGTGAGTTACTTTATCCAGGACCTGCCCTGCTCTTCCCCCTTTGTTTCTTGGTAACTCTGGGGACAGGGGCAGGCATGCAGTGCTAACACCCCACTTGTTTCTAAAAAGTCCACCCCCAGCAGCATGGGCGAACCTTGAAAGCATTATGTTAAGTGACAGTGGGCAGACACAAAAGGACAAATTCTTTAGGATTCCACTTCCAGGAGGTGCCTAGAATTGGCAGATTCGAGGAGACAGAAAGGAGAGGGGTGGTGATGGGGACAGGGGAATTGAGGATTAGTGCTCAATGGGGACACAATTTCTGTTTGGGAAAGAAAAGGTTTCTGGAGATGGATGGAAGAAGGAGGGCGGGGTGGAGGAAGGGAGGGAGGAAGGAAAGTGGGAGGGAAGGAAGGAAGGGAGGAAGGAAGGAAAGAAAGAAAGAAGGAAGGGAGGAGGTTGGGAGTGGTGGAGGGAGGCACAGAACGGAGCCCCGAGCAAGCAGTGCCAGAACTCCCGCCAGCTTCCGCAGCTCTGACATCAGGACTACGCGAGTCCCTAGAAGCCAGCGGTAAAGTTCTCAGAGCAGATCCCCTGGGGCAGCCCACAGCAGGGCTATACTGGCCTGGTTTCTCCTGAAGGTCTCCCATGTCAAGCCCAAGATCCACGTACTTAGTCCCATTCAGCCAGCTGCACTGGTCAGCACTGAGAGTGCATTAACTCCCTCAGAACGCGGCTGGGGTGCGGCAGGAGAGGAGTATCTCCGTGCCCGGCTCGGACGTCCCAGGAGCTCAGAGACCCAGGGGACACCCGAAAGCCCACACCCGCCAAGGGAGACATGGGAGTCCCCGCACATAGCTAAAGGGCAAGCTGTTTTCACCTCCTTCACAGAGGTGATTCGCTCCCCTCTGTGCCACTTCCTAAAGGCTATCTGCAAACCTCTTCAGTAACCACTGTGCTAGGTAGGCTCCTGCAGCACTGAATTTCTATCTGGTCTCCCGGGGCGTTACCAGTCCAGGGCGGCCAAAGCGAGCACTTAAAAACGTACATAGGGTACGTCACTCCTCCATCTCAAACCCTCCGGCAACTCTCTTCACACTTAGAATCGAGACCAGAGTCTCTACCATGACCTCCAAGTCTTCCAAGACTGGGCCCCTGACTGTCTCCCAGCACCTCTTCTGTCTCCTTTGGCTCCAGCCACCCTGGCTTCCCCACTGTTCCTCAAACTTGCCAAGCACACTACTACCTCAGGGCCTTTGCACCTGTCGTTCCTTCTTTCCCAGACATTATATGACTTGTTTCCTAAGTCTATGTAGGTTTCTACAGAGAGGTCCTCTCTGACTATGCTACCTAAAACCCCTACGACCCTATCCTGTCTCTCCACTCTATTCTCTTATTTTCCTTCCTGGCATTTTAGCATCGCCAAACAGTTTATCTTTTTCACTGCTCAATCTCCAGGATTCAGAACAATGTCTGGCATGCGAGTGCCGTTCAAAAGCTGCTGATGGCTTTAGAAGGCAAGGTGGGGGGGGGGGCATCTGGGTGGCTCAGTCAGTTAAGCATCCGACTTCAGCTTGGGTCATGATTTTGCAGTTTGTGAGTTCGAGCCCCACATCTGCTTCACTGCTGTCCGCAGAGCCTGCTTCAGATCCTCTGTCTCCCTCTCTCTGTCTCTCCCCTGCTCATTCTCTCTCTGTAAATAACCTTAAAAAAAAAAAAAAAAGGAAGCTGGCTGGCAGACAAGTGGTGGGAGCTTCTGGGGACTAATGATGTCCTGTTAGTTGGTCTGGAGTCAGTCTACACAATGTCATCAGCAATACACTTACTTAGTATTTGTACATTTTCTACATATTTGTTACAGCTCAATAAAAAGTGTTGCGCTTTTTTTTTTTAAATAAGCTCTGTTGAGTGAATTAATTAGGGATAACTAGACAATGAAATACGTACAACAAAGCTTTTTAAAGGCACATACGGGGACGCCTGGGTGGTTCAGTCGATTAAGTGCCTGACTTCAGCTCAGGTCATGATCAGCACAGAGCCCTCTGTCCCCCGCTCTCTCTGCCCCTACCCCACTTGCACACACACTCTCTCTCTCAAAAATAAATAAACATTTGGGGCTCTTGGGTGGCTCAGTTAAGTGTCTAACTCTTGGTTTTGGCTCAGGTCATGATCTCACGGTTTGTGGGTTCAAGCCCCACATCGGGCTCCATGCTGACCGTGTGGAGCCTGCTTGGGATTCTGATTCTCTCTGTCTCCCTCTCCTTCTGCCCCTCCCCTGCTTGCACACACTCTCTCTTTCAAAAAAAAAATAAATAAACTTTAAAAAAAATAAACAAACAAACATTAAGAAAAAAATTTAAAGGCACATAAAGTCAATAAGACAGAGCAGACCAAACCAAGTTGAACACAGCGGTCTCTCTCCTCATCCCACATGAAGTCACCTTACTTTTTCTGGAGACTGAGAAGGTAAGGGACAAGTCCTTCAGGACATGGCAGTCACCCGGACTTCAGTGAGGCATCTTACAGGGAATATCTAGGGTCCCTGTGTGCAAAGGTGGAGAAGCGTGAGGTTGTAAAACTGTCTCCACTCCCACCCGACCCCCAGGGCACTCTCTTAAAACTGGCCAGCCAGGTCAGTTTGTTTGCATGTTTTGTGCCAGCAGCAGGGGCATCACTGGCAGAGGCTGTAAGTGCACGTTGTCCTCAGGCCAGGGCAGTTCTTCTGACCCCCCAGCCAGTCTGGCTCCCACAAAGCAGGCCAACTGCACCCAGGCCTCCCTGCCCAGCCTGCACCTTCCTTGTCTTCTTTCTGTGGCCTTCTGACGTCCGGCCCACTTCCAAAGGGAGCCCTCGCCACCCTTGCCACCGGTCCAGAGCCCTGTCCCGCAAAGACCAGCAGCTGCCCTCGGTTCTCCGACGGGCCCAGGCCTTGCTCTCTGCAGACCAACCCGGGAAAAAGAGAACCACTCCAGTCCCAAGTGGTTTGTAAAACTGTGCCAAGGGAAGAGAAAGACAAGGAATGTTGGGGAGAAAGAAGACAAATTTTCCTCCCATCCTCAGACTGAAAAGTTCCAGAACATCCCTGCCTCGCCCTCAACAAAAGCACACATGCAAACGAAACCAGAGAAACCAGTGGGTCAGCCAGGGATCTGTGCACCAGGCTCCGTCCTCCTTTGCCTCCCTGTGCCCCGTCACCTCCCTGCCAGCCATCAAGCTCAGCCCAAGGACGGCAAGTTCTGTGTACTGGCAAAGCAGATGTCGTGACCTTTGCGTTCTGAATGTGACAAACCACAGTGCTCTGTGTAAAGGCCTTCCTGCCAGCCAACAGACCTGCAATTATGAGGGAGAGCCGACCAACGGGCACCTTTGTGGCCACTGGAAAGACGACGAGATTTGCCCCACGAACAGGGAACGCTTAGAGAAACATCAGAAAGGAAAGAGCACGTATGGCACTCTGTGTTGGGTGTCTACGGCTGGGTAACAAATTACCCCAAAACTGAGTTGTTTAAAACAATAAACGTTTAGGGGCGCCTGGGTGGCTCAGTCGGTTTAAGCTGACTGTGGCTCAGGTCATGATCTCACTGTTCATGAGTTCGAGCCCCACACTGGGCTTTATACTGACAGCATGAAGCCTGCTTGGGATTCTCTTTCCCTCTCTCTCTGCCATGCGTGCATATGAGTGCACGCTATCTCCCAAAATAGATAAACTTTGTAAAAAAATAATCATATGGGCCGCCTGGTTGGCTCAGTCGGTTAAGAGTCTGACTGTGGCTCAGGTCATGATCTCACCATTCGGGACTCTGAGCCCCACGTGGAGCCCTGCGCTGACAGCTCGGAGCCTGGAGCCTGCTTCGGATTCTGTGTCTCCCTCTCTCTCTCTCTGCCCCTCCCCTACTCATGCTCTGTCTCTCTCTGTCTCTCAAAAATAAATAAATGTTAAAAAAAATTAAAAAAAAAAAAACAATAAACGTTAGTTTCATACTGTTTCTGTGCCTCAAGACCCTAAGAGCGGTTCGGCTGGGTGGTTCGGGCTCCAGATCTCTCGGGAGGTCACTGCCAAGATGCTGACCAGGGTTGCAGTGACATCGGAAGCCCTGACTGGGGCCAGAAGAGCCACTCGTGAGGGAACTGACTCATGGGACCAAGAAGTTAGGGCTGGTTGTGGGCAAGAGGCCTCAGTTCCTCACTCTCCGGACCTCTCCGGACCTCTCCAGAGAGCGGCTGGCCGGTCCTCAGGACGTGGTGGCCGGCTTCCCAGAGCAAGAGATCCGCAGGAGAGGACGGCGCACGCCACACTGTGCCTTGGCCGGCCGTCACACTCCATCCTTTCCCCAACATCCCTGGGCTACACAGGTCAGCGGGGCTGTGACGGCAGGGGGCCACCGTGGACACTGATAAGTCCAGTCCCAGCCCATGTCCTTTTATCCTCAGGGCAGAGCTGGGAGGCCGGCTTGTCCCTCTTCTTTCCACAGATGTAGAAAGTGAAGCTCTGAGAGGCACTGTGTCCTGCCCGGGGACCCCAGGGGCCCCCCGCCAGGCAGCGGGGCCTCCAAAAGGAGTCCAAAGCCAGGCTGGTGGGGCCCCGCCACGTCCCCTCATCTCTGTGTTCCCACATTCGCAAAATAAGGTTAATCATGGTGCGGACTTGGTGGGATCGTTGGGAAGATGAGATGAGATCACGTGAGAGAAGCGTCCGGCATGGGCCCCGGGGGCTGGGCAACACTCACTAAACATCAGCAGCCGCTCTAATGGCTCACGAGACTCGAGACTCGTGTGTGACTCGAGGCCCCCTGCGGGAACCTGCCGGGACTCTTCGGAGCGGGGAGGACAGGCTGGCAGCTCGCTGGGGGGTGTGTGGCTGTAGGCACCCAGGAGGAAGGCTCCCGAGAAGCAGCACAGGGGCAGGCGGCTCACACGGTCACCCCCTCGCTGATGGGGCCGGGCCGCCAGCCACCAGCGGCCTTGGAGAAACAGCAAGGAGCGCCTCCTCACTCGGTCCTGCTCCTCACCTGCTCTGAGGTGCCTGACTTCACGGCAGGATCACCTTCCGCAGCCACTTCATTAGGAGACAGGCTTCCGGAAGCGCCCGAGTGATGCGTGACCCCGGGAACAGCCGCTCAGAGGCAGGACACAGGTGAAACACACGGCCTGAGAGCTGCCTTCTGTCTCTGAGAGAACAGAGGCGTCTCAGCTTTGCCCACTTTGTCCTCACCACCACAGAGGACAGGGAGGTTATCAAGTCCATAAATCTAACTTCTCCACATAGGGGTGGTGGTTCTCAATGCCGATGACCCTTCTCCCGCACAGGCCTGGGTGGGGGTGAGCGGGGGGCAGGGGGGACACAGAGGCCAGCGTCACCATCTGTTTAAGGCCCAAATGCAAGAAGTGCCTGCTGCCAAACAAACATAAGGGGCAGCCCTGCTGATATATTTTATTTATTTATTTTTTAAGACTTTATTTTTAAGGAATCTCTACACCCAACGCGGGGTTTCAAACTCACAGCCCCGAGATCAAGAGCTGTGTGCTCCACCGACTGAGATGGCCGGGTGCCTCGATTTTAAAAGACGGTGACATTACAACCCCCAGGCGGGGCCACCACCCAGAGCCTTCGGCTGTCAGACCCAGGAAGCCTCGCCCCACATCTCCACCAGCCTGCAATTCCTATGAAGACCAGCCCTCCTCCCTGGGCCACCCACTGTGCACAGGGGACTCCAGCCTTGGAGAGTAACAGCTGCCCCGATCCACTCACAAGCCGGGAGAACGCCCTGCACGGAGAAGCCCTCAGCCATCGCCCCCGCCTTGCAGGGCTGATGCGAGAGTGAAACTTAAAAAGCGCACAAAGGGGCGCCTGGGTGGCGCAGTCGGTTAAGCGTCCGACTTCAGCCAGGTCACGATCTCGCGGTCCGGGAGTTCGAGCCCCGCGTCGGGCTCTGGGCTGATGGCTCAGAGCCTGGAGCCTGTTTCCGATTCTGTGTCTCCCTCTCTCTCTGCCCCTCCCCCGTTCATGCTGTGTCTCTCTCTGTCCCAAAAATAAATAAACGTTGAAAAAAAAAAATTTAAAAAAAAAAAAAAAAAAGCGCACAAAGCGTCCAGCGGCGCCCGCCTCTGGGAGACGGTCCCGGAGCTGTTTCTCTGCGCCTCCTTGCCCTGCTGCTTAGTTTTGGACCCGGACGTGGCCCTACAGTAAAGCAGTTCGGTGGAGAATTCCTCCAGCCAGTGCTCTGCACTCACACTTGGGGGCGGGTGGAGCAGGCCCCACCTGCTACAGAATCTTCCCTGCGACCCCTGGACCCCTGGCTGTAACCTCCAGAACTCAGAACCAGCCACGGCTCGGGTGTGGCCTGCAAACAGCTGAGAGGTATGGTGCCTTTCAATCCAAGACTCTATTGTTCACAAAGCACAGCCTTAAACAGGAGGATTACTAGTCATTCTGTCTGAAAAGAGGAGACAATTAGAGCAAGATTCAACAAATGCTTAACTGCCCTCCCCTAATCCCTGGGTTGTGATCAATCAGGCAGGCTCTAACCTGGGCTCCTTCTAGATCTGCCCGCAAGGCTCCCTGAGGCAGTAGAGGCCACCTCAAAGCAAGGCCTCGGGACATACACGCTCCAGGGTGCCAGCCGTGGGACCCAGGCCTCCTTCAGAGAGACCACCGTCTTGGCTGAGGCAGAGTATGTCCCTGTCTCACATGGAAACAGGAAAGAAAAGTCACCAGGAAACCTGAAACGGGCACTCTTGCTCCTGGTCTCCTAATTCTTCCCTCTCCCTCCCGGGCGGCTGCTCAGGGAAAGGACACCCTCCACCCTCGGGCGCCCCTCTTGGAAGCCACAGTTTGTGCTGTTCACATTCTCTACTCAGTGTTCCCCTGATCCCCTCGGCAGCTCAGAACTCTGCTTGAGATGGAAAATCACCCTTTAATAATGGCAAAAGGGGGGCGCCTGGGTGGCTCAGTCGGTTGAGTGTCTGACTCTTGATTTTGGCTCAGGTCATGATTCCAGGGTCATGGGATCGAGTTCTCCACTGGCCATGGAGCCTGCTTAAGATCCTCTCTCTCCCTCTCTCTCAGAGTGCCTGAGGGGCTCAGTTAGTTAAACATCTGACTTGATTTCAGCTTGGGTCATGATCTCATGGTTCGTGGGTTTGAGCCCCGTGTTGGGCTCTGAACTGACAGGAGCCTCCTTAGGATCCTCTCTCTCTCTCTCTCTGCCCCTCCCCGGCTCTTTCTCTCAAAATGAATAAATAAACTTAAAAAAAAAAAAGGATTCTTGGGGTGCTTGGGTAGCTCCGTGGGTAAAGCACCCAACTTCAGCTTGGGTCATGACCTCACAGCTTGTGAGTTCAAGCCCCTCGTCGGGCTCTGTGCTAACAGCTCAGAGCCTGGAACCTGTTTCCGATTCTGTGTCCCTCTCTCACTCTGTCCCCTCTCCTGTTTGTGCTCTGTCTCTCTCTCTCAAGAATAAATAAAACATTTTTTAAAAATTAAAAAAAAAAAGGATTCTCTCTCTCTCTCTCTCTCTCTCTCTCCCCCTCTCCCCCTCTGCCCATATCCCTTGCTTGCTCTCTTACTCTCTCTCTTGAAAAATAAAAATCAGGCCGCCTGGGTGGCTCAGTTGGTTAAGCGTCCAACTCTGGCTCAGGTCATGATCTCATGGTCTGTGGGTTCAAGCCCAGCACCAGGCTCTGTGCTGACAGCTCAGAGCCCAGAGCCTGCTTCGGATTCGGTGTCTCCCTCTCTCTCTGCCCCTCCCGCACTTGCAGTCTGTCTCTATCTCTCAAAAATGAATAAAAATTTTTTAAAAATTAAAAATAAATAAAAATAAAAAATAAAAATGGAAACCCAAAATGTGGTCCATCCATACAATGGGTATTGTTCTGCCTTAAAAAAGAATGAAACACTAACACATGCTACAACATGAATAAACTTGGAAATATGACACTCAGGGAAAGAAGCTGGTCACAAAAGGCCACATAGTGTATGATTCCATTATATGAGATGTCCGGAGCAGGCAAATCCATGGAGGCAGAAAACAGATGAATGGCTGCCAGGGGCTGGGGTTCAGGGAGCAACAGGGGGAGGTGTCTAGGAGTGATGAAAATGTCCTAAAACTCATCGTGGCAATGATTACAGACATCCGGCAATATACAGTTCCCCTTGAACAACACAGGGCTTATGGGGCTCCCCCCACCCCGAGTGATTGAGGATCTGTGTATAACTTTTGACTCTCCAGAAACGTAACTACTAACAGCCTACTGTTGACCACAGACTGACCGATATCACAGTCCATTAACACGTATTTGGTATATGTTCTATGTATTAATAAATACTGTATTCTTACAATAAAGGAAGCCAGTGAAAAAACAAATTACTAAGAAATTCAGAAGAGGAAATACATTTACAGACCTGTCCCAAATCTATTGAAAAAAATCCATGTATAAGTGGACAGTTCAAACCTGTGATGTTCAAGGGTCAATTGTACTAAAAACCATTGAATTTGCACACTTTAAATGGGTGAATTGTAGGGGATGTGAATTGTATCTCCATAAAGCCGTTATTTAAAATATGCAAAAATGGGGCCCCTGGGTGGCTCAATCGGTTGAGCATCCGACTTCGGCTCAGGTCGTGATCTCATGGTTTGTGAGTTTGAGCCCTGCATCCGGCTCTCTGCTGACAGCTCAGATCTGCTTTGGATCCTCTGTCCCCCTCTCTGCCCCTTCCCTGCTCGCTCTCTGTCTCTCTCAAAAATAAACATTAAAAAAATATTTAAGAAAGTAAATAAATAAAAATAAAACATGCAAAAATCAGACTAGTATTCGTTAACAACTGATGGAAGAGGCTCTTAAGAGGAGGCTCGCTCTGCCCCCAAGCCTTGCCCCCTGTCCATCACTCCGCAGCCCCCTCACCAGTGTGACCACAGCTCAGGGGATCGTCAGTCCCTCCGGGGCCAGCACTGGGAGGGAAAACAAGGAGACGTGGCTCTCCTCACCCAGCCACCCCCGGGAACCGGAGAACAGGCGGTAGTGACCCTGGCCCTGGGCTGCTCCCAGTTTTTTTTTAATGTTTATTTATTTTAGACAGAGAGAGAGAGAGAGAGAGAGAAAACGAGCGGGGGAGGGAAATAGAGAGGGAGACACAGAATCCGAAGCAGGCTCCAGGCTCTGAGCTGTCAGCGCAGAGCCTGACGCGGGGCTCAAACTTGTGAACCGCAAGATCATGACCTGAGCCAAAGTCGGATGCTTAACCGACTGAGCCACCCAGGTGCCCCTGCTGCTCCCCATCTTTAAAGTTCCCAACCCTGAGACCAAAGGCAACAACACATTGACCTCCAGCTGGCTTGTGGGCGAACAGGGTCTGACTACAGGTGGCCGTGCCTCTCTCACCTCTGCTAAACCAACAGCAGCCACAGACAGCAGTGGTGACGCCTGATGCCAAGAGGAGTGAAAAGTGTGTATTATTCTGGGGCAGGGGCCAGGCACCCTGGACAAGCCCCCCTCCCCCAACGCCCACCCACCAGCACCAGCTGGGGGACAGTGGCCAGAGAAGACCGGGGTCCACGGTGAGGAATCCGGAGTTTGCAGAGGCAGAGCCGAACCCCGTCGGCACCTGGTCATCTCAAGGACAAAGCCTGCGACCCTGGCCAGAGACTGCGGCTGGCCCAGTGCAGACGGGGAGGACGTGAAAGCCTGGTCGGGGCGAGTGCACCCCAAAACACTGTCGAACAGGCCAGGTTTCACCCCGCCGCATGCGGCGGCTGCCTCTGCCCACATTACAAGCTTTCTACGGAGCCAGGTGACTTCTTTCAGGAGCGCTTATCTCATTTCAGCCTTGCCAACCCAGGCCGACCCTACGTCCCGAGGGGGCCATCTCAGCTCAGGTGACCCATGAGGGGAACGGAGCTGAGGGGGCACAGGGAAGCCGCTCAGGCCTCTCCGAGCACTTCCCTGGGCCTCGCTTCTGCGTCTGTGCCACCGCCATCTCCTTCAAAGGGCAGCTGAAAAGGGCAGGTAAGGCAACCGACTCACATCAGTTAGCTCGCCTGCCCGGATGCGCTTTCTTTCACCCTCCCTCAAACTCTAGGAGGTGACATTCCCGTTTTGCAGAGTCTGACTGATAAGGCTCCCAGGGTGACAGCACCCAGGTTGTCTCTAAGGCTCAGGACCGCAGCCCGGCGCTGGCCTGCCTTCCAGGCCACACGAGCCGGGCACAGACCACCTGCTCTGCTCGGCTCAGGAGGCCTAACAGGAAGCAGGTGGGTGAGGGAGCAGGGTTGGGCCAGGTCCACCAGCAAGGGCTGGATGGCCGCAGGGCAGGGGACAAGGCAAGACAGAGAGGGTCCAGGAGCACCTCTGGGGGTCCCCAAGGGCCAAGCAAGGGCCCTCAGCTTTCCATCTTCCTGGGCCTGCAAGGAAGTGCCTTCCACAGGTGCCAGGACAGACCCGAGAGGGCCCGGTGGGTCTGGGCGCGGCCCTGGGAAAGCCCAGGCTCTTGCTGCTGCGTCCCTTGGGTGCCTCTGAACGCATGTCCCTTCACCCAGCCTCCTCAGGGATCAGTTTCCCTATGATCTTGTGATATAATAAAAAATACATATTTGGTCTTTGCTTCCTTTTCTGGCCTCCGCAGAGCTCCTAAAACTCCTGTGATTTCCTGAATGACAAGAGTGTCTTCTGTATGCTAATGAGCTGGGGGCTGAGCTCCCCAGAGGAAGCCCCAGTGACCAGCCCCTACCCACCCCTTCCCCTACCCCCAGGAGGGGAGAAGGGGCTAGAGACTGAACTAACCACAGTGACAACGATGTAATCATCTGTGCATAAAAATCCCAAACAATGGGTTCAGAGAGCCTCCAGGCTGACATCTGGAAGGGTGGCACTCTCCGAATCCACAGGGACAGAAGCTCCTGAGGTGTGGAGCCTTCCGGACCTCACCTCGCATGCCTCTTCATCGGGCTGTTCATCTGTGTCCTTTATCACACCCTTTATAATAAACCACCAAACATCAGCAAACGTTTCCTGAGTTCTGCGAACCATTCTAGCAAATGATCCAACCGGAGGCGGAGAGAGGGGTGTATGGGAAGCCCGCCTTTGTAGCCAGATTGGACAGAAGAGCCGGGAACCCAGGACCCGTCACTTGGGATTGAAAGGCATCTGAAATGGAAGGCAGTTGTGGGACCGAGCCTTTAACCCATGGGGTCTGTGCCAACTGGGGGGCGCTAGTGTAAGAGTGGAACGGACACAGAGGACGCACAGCTGGTGTCCACGGAGAACCGGAGAACTGCTTGGCGTGAAGGACCCACACGTTTTGTGTCAGAGGCGTTGCTGAGGAGAGAAACGACTTCCTTCCGGGCCCCATCAGAGAAATGGAGGCCCGGCCTTGCGTGGCCTTTGGGAGTGTCCTGGCTCTGATCTTCTCGGTCCCTGCAGACAGACAGCAGGGCTCCAGAGCAGCATGGGACCTCTGACTCACGTACTCAGAGTCAACATCACACCCTCTCCCCGAAGGCAGGGTCAGGGCCACACAAATCTCTCCTTTCTTCTATCAAAATACACCCGCAGAATCGTAAATACACGAAAATATTTACATGACCAGATTAACTTCTGGGTCCTGTGGCTCGCTTAAGCAAACATGTTTATCTTTTTGTCAAACAACACTTTAGAGATACTTCTCTTTTGGGGTGCTAGACTCACTCAGCACTAGGGTAAGGAGGGGAGAGCAGTGGCAGAGGGGGAGAGGATGCTGAGAGCCACACGTTGACATCTCTTTATAGCCAGCTGACTCAGGGTTACAGGGAAGCCCAGGTCAAGGGCTGAGACCCTTGGGGGTCAGTTATCTTGGCTCCAGACCCGGGTCACTGGCAGGGGGCCAAGCCTGCTGGACAAAGTCACCCCTCTGGTGACAAGGGGAGCCGATGGTGGCTTCACGCCGGGCGTCTGCGGACCGCAGCTCAGCACTGCCATCTTGAGAAATCCCACTTTCTCGGGCGTGCACCCACACGCGTACGTCCCGGTTTCACAGGCTCAGTTAAAAACAAAAAAAAATCTTTCAGGTATGCACTCGACAAAGCAAGATATCGGGACGCTGCCATCAGCCTGCCCCCTCCTCCCCCCGCCTCCGACCTGTCATCCACATGAAGCCAGATGAAGCCCTTTTCTGATATTCCCGGGATAAAAGCCCCTCCACGCTCCCCTCAGCGCTCAAGAGGACATCCACGCTCCTTAAGCAGCACACGACCACCCACACACCTGGCTCCTTCCCTCCACCCTGCCTGGCCTCCCAGCACACCCCCTAACCAGACTCACAGTGGGACCCACCGTGCCTCCATGCCTTTACGTAGGCTGTTCCTTCTGCAGGGAAGGCCCTCCCCGCTTATGCCGACCGCACCTCAGCTGTGGGGTGAACTTGGCATTGCATGGGGTCAATGCAAGTACCAGCACCCGAGACCTTCCTCCCTGGGCTCCCTGCCCCATCCCCACAGGCGTGTAGCACCATCACCACCATGGGCAGACCCTGTCCCGTCCAGTGTCCAATGAGCTCCTGAGAGTGGGGGTTCATCAGACAGTTCATCTCAGCTCCCTGCCCACACTCGGGGTTAAAGCCACCAGCTCTAGGATCTCTAGGATAACCGTGGGGCAGGGGCATAGCCCCTTCTCCTCTGCAGGCCTGGCCACACCCCCACGCAGCAGCTGCCCACTCCCCATGTGCAGGCAGCAAGCACGCGGGCAGGGTCTATGCAGGCAGTGTTACTAAGTGTGACTTCTTCCCCGCACCGGCTCTTCTCGCACACTCCAGCTCTCAGCCTTTGTTGGCCAAGGCCACAGGGGGCGAGCGGGCTCACGGGAAGCCGCGTCCCTGGCTCGGTGGTTGCACAGAAACAATATTTTATTCACGGGGAGCTCACAGGATTCTTGCCAGCTTACCGACTACTCTCCTCGTCCATGAGAAGTAGCTCTCGGGCACACGTCCTGTTCCTCACTCTACGCCAGCCCCAGCTACCTGCTCCCGCCCAGGAGGAGGCAGCGGGGAAATGGGCAGGAAGGAAGACAAGAGAGAGGAAGGGAAAGGGCCAGGGAGCGACTGGACCCCTCCCCTGCAACGCCAGCCTAAACAAGGGTCACTCCCTCAACTGAGCAGTGAGGACAGGGGAAGCAGAAGATAAACAAAGCTGTGCTCTTGTCAGGAGGGTGGATCCAGGCAGGGAGGAAGCAGAAGAGGAGACAGGCATGAGGCTTGAGAAAGCCACGTTGCCGCCCGGGGCCCCAGAACCACCTAAGGCCCAGCCCTTGTCTGCGGGCAGCCCTGCAACAGGAACCAGGCCTTGGGGAGACTGAGCTGAGGAGAGGAGCTGAACCAGACCACGGTTCTTAGCACAACATCCTGTCCCTCCGCGTAGCTGTCCCTAGGACTCCCGCGGGGGCCACTGGCCGTTCCCCTTTGCAAGCTACTCTAAGGAGCGCTACGGGGGAGCGACTCCCAGCAACCAGCCCATCTGCACGAGGTCCCGACACACCTGCATCCTCCCCTCTCCCTCCTCTGCCCCCCGGGGCCCCCAGGCACACGTGGGCTTTGGGACGGAGTCGGCAAGGAAATCTGTCTTTCCACACACGGCTGGTGGCGGCGTGGCTGGGGGGGTGTTCTAGCAGACTTATTTATAGCCAAGTACCCCGTCCGCACACTCTCCAGTACTGCCTGCCTGCTTGCCTGCCACTGGGGCTTTTCAATCCGTGTCTATATTTATCCCCCGAAGCCGTTGGGATAATGGTGAAGCCAGAAATAGCCTTGAAGACATTCACGTGAAGATGATGGGCAGGTCCCCAGCTCCCAGGCTGACCTCACCCCCCGCATCTGCTGCTTGGCAGTGGGTAACAGGGAACAGCTGGATGGGCCGGCAAGGCAGCTGAAGCCAGATGGGAACAACATAATCCCTCTTTCCCTGCCGGCCACGGCCCTCTGTAGTGGTGCGGTGGACGAGTACGGAACAATACATCTCAGCTGCCGGGCTACAGGGAGACCAAAAGTGACGTGATCTCCTGATGGACGTCAGCGTGTTAATCAGCTCAGAGACAGAACGGAGACTCAAAGGGAGCGGGCAGGAGGGCTCTGCAGGTTCCCGGACACGCGCTCACAAAAAAGCAGGTCACCCATGCACCAAGGTTGCAGGGACACGCCCTCCCGCCTCGCCCCCTCCCACCTGGACACAGGCGCTCAGCTCACAGTGGAAGTATGTGCACGGTCTCCAGCTTACCCAGCCACTCTCCACCTCCTGGAAGGGAGGACAGTTCGGAGACAGCTGGCTGGGCAGGGAAGAAGAGCCGGCACCTTAGGGGAACCGGTGGGCTTTTCCTGGTCCTTAGTTTCAGCATCCTGGAATAAGTCACCTTCTGGGATAGGGGACAGGCACTCATTGGAGCACCTGATGTATTAATAGAGGAAGGAACAGAGTGCAGCTGGAATAGAGAGAAGGCACCAGCTGATAGCCTGATGGGGAAGATTTCATAGAAGAGGGGGCATTTTGGTTGGGCTTTGAAGGATGCATAGGAGTTTACCAGGAGAGAAGGGGGAAAGGCACAGGGAGTATCATGAGCCAATGATTTAGTACTCAAAGTGCATGGTCTGACTGGGGAATGGCAGTGGTAGGAGTGCAGGGTCAAGGGTGGTGAGATGGAGTCGGACGAAGAAGGGCTGGGCCCCATCACAGATCTCAGGAGCAGAGCCTTTGAGCAAATGGGATGGAGGAGACTCACTCAGCATCCTTGTGGCTGTATCTGTGGCCTGGGTGGGGCGTTCTCCTACAGGACCTCTGGGCTGGTCCCTGACACAGTATGGATCTTTAGCCCTTTAGCTAAAGACCCAGTATGGATCTTTAGCCCCTGGGAGACCTACCCTCTCCCTCCTTCCCAGTAGGAGCCCTCGCCCATTCTGGCCCAACTCTCCATGTCTGTCAGTATTTTTTAAAATGTGGGGGCGGGGCCTGGGTGGCTCAGTCAGTTAAGTGTCCAACTTCGGCTCAGGTCATGATCTCGAGGTGGGTGAGTTCGAGCCCCGAGTTGCGCTCTGTGCTGACAGCTCAGTGCCTGGAGCCTGCTTGGATTCTGTGTCTCCCTCTCTGCCCCTCCCCCACTTGTTCTCGTTCTCTCTCTCTCTCAAAAATAAACATTAAAAAAGGTTTTTTTTAATGTGCACTGTAAAATGGGACAGCTGCTTTGGAAAAGCCTGCAGCTCCTCAAAATGTTAAAGATTGAGTTACCATATGACCCAGCAATTCCGCTCCCCAGTACATACTCAGGAGGAATGAAACAGAAGTCCACACAAACGCTTGTACGTGAATGTTCACAGCAGCGTTATTTGTAATAGCCAAAAATAAAAGCGAAGCACGGATAAATCCTGAAAGACGATGCTGAGTGAAAGAAGCTGGTCACTCAAGGCCAAATAGTGTATGATCCCATTACACGAAATGTCCCAAACAGGCAAATCCATAGGGACAGAAAGCAGATTAGTGGCTGCCAGGGGGTGGGGGAAGGGGAGTGACAGCAAAGGAGTACGGGTTTCTTTTTGGAGTGATAAAAATGTTCCAAAAACCTCTGATGGTTGCGTAAGTCTGCAAATATATGAAATATCACTGAATTGTACACTTTAAATGGGGGAATTGTATGCTCCATAAATTATATTTCGGTCCAGCTGCTTGCTAAAAAATCACCAAGCAGTACAAAACCAGAAGCGTACAAGCCCAGCATGCTCAGGGAGACAGAGCAGGGGGAGTCCCTCCTGCCTAGGGCGGGGGCAGGCTGGGCAGGCTTGGTGGCCACACTGTGGCATTCCGCTGGCTGTTCACGTCCCCAGCCAGGCCTGTCCCCAGCTTCCTGTGTCATACACAGAGCTTAGGAGCTGGCACGGCATGGGCCATTCTGGTGTAAAAGAGGGGACTCAGGCCGTCTCATCTGGGGCAGGTGCATCCTTAAACACCCTCCTTCACACTCTGCCTCCACAGCTCCAAGGGTCCCCAGCCCCAGGAGCCTTTCCTGACCTCACAGACAGAAGGAACCATTCGCTCATGTGCTCCGAACCCCACACAGATCTGGATCAGAGAGCTCTGCCAACTAGGGGCACAGCTACCGGTCCCTAGGCAGCTGTAAGCCCTGGGATCTATAGTCAACTCTGCTTGTTTGTGTTAGGCAAGGAACTTGTGTGTATTAAGCACCTACTAAGTGCCAGGCACCATGTGAGATGCTCTACACTGGCTTTCTCATTTGCTTTCTTTCCTCCCGTCAGTCCTTTCAAATCTAGGCCATCTTTGTGAAATGCTTTAGTGGTTGAAGAAAACATGTCCCTGACCTCAGATATCCCCTTGTGGCAGGAGTAGAGCGCGGGTCATGGGATGGGCTGGCCCTGGGGCAACTCATGCTGTAAGAGATGTCCCTCCTGCTGAGATGCCGTCTTATCTCATCCTCGCCCACTTGGTTCCACTTAATAAATTCATTCACAACAAAGCACCAGGGAGTGAGTGCACCATATTTCCCAAGAGTATCTGTAACTTGAAAAGGGGGCATTTTGGTTGGGCTTTGAAGGACGCACAGGAGTTTACCAGATGGAGAAGGGGGAAAGGCACAGGAAACAGCACGAGCCGATGGCTTTAGTACTCAAAGTGCATGGCCTAGGGGCGCCTGGGTGGCGCAGTCGGTTAAGCCTCCGACTTCAGCCAGGTCACGATCTCGCGGTCCGTGAGTTCGAGCCCCGCGTCAGGCTCTGGGCTGATGGCTCAGAGCCTGGAGCCTGCTTCTGGTTCTGTGTCTCCCTCTCTCTCTGCCCCTCCCCCGTTCATGCTCTGTCTCTCTCTGTCCCAAAAATAAATAAACGTTGAAAGTGCATGGCCTAGAAGGGCAAAGCTCATCTAGAGGGAAGAGGGGAGGCATGGTTCTCCCCCGTCAAAGCACAACTTGGATTTATTTTTACCTCTGGCACATAGCACAGCTCAGGCACACAGAAGGTATTTAATACATGTGAGATCAATGACGGCCCAACCTAAGGCCATGCCTCCCATCTGGGAACCCACCTCCCAGAAAGCTGCTCGATGAGAACAAGCCGACAAACCCCCTTTTCTCAGGGAGACTGAGCCCAGAGGGGAGGTGTGAATCCTGAAACCCACCACCGATCTGTGGGCACAGCACCCAACCTCAGTTGTCCTAGACAAGGGGTCTACACATGAGAAGCACCACAGGAATGAAATCCCCTGTCAAGCCATGTCAGCCCAGGGCAGACAGGCCCAGAGACAGGCTGCAGCCCACCGTAGGGAAGGAAGGGACTCAACAGCTTGTGCCTGGTTTCCTTGCTGTCCTTGCACCTCCTCTGGCCTCTGAGGACGACGCCAACAGAAGGACAGAGGCTGGCTGGACACCCAGCCCACCGAGGCTCACGCCTCTCTTCAGCATGTGGCCGGATCTCCCACTTCCGGGCACCACACTCTTGTTACCCGTGGTCACAGGGCGCTAACCAGAGCACAGGGCAATGAGAACCGTTTCTGGAGACAGCTGAAAATCAATCAATGGAAGCAATTTCCAAGCTGTCATTCCTCGATGGTACATTTATTATGATGGGGACAGGTCAAGTTAAAAGGCCGAAAGAAAAATCAAACTGGGTTTCCCTCCTTTGGCCTATAGTTTCAGCTTCACCAAAGAGAGCCAAAGCAAAATCTGTCTTTCCCTTCATGCTGGGGAGTCTAAAGACAACGCCCAGACCCCCCTGTGCAGAGCCAGGAACTTCACAGGCCTTGTTCTGCATCGCGAAGGTCACAAGTGACTTAAAGTTCATCATTAGAGCAGGCTCGCAAGCTAAAAATAAGTCACCAGCCCTATTCACAGAGAGGCACACAGGAAGTCCCAGCGATGAAATTCAAGGTTGCCTCCCAGGGAGTATAATCAAGTTCAGGGTGCCACTGGGTCGTCACAGTTTAAGTGAAACCTGTTCTAGGTGACACAGCTGTAGGGCATTGAGATCCCAGCCCCCACCGACCCTCGTGGCCCCCTCTGTTACAAGAGATGGACTGTGGATTTAGCCTGAACCCCTTGGTGTACCGACGGCCTCTGGCTTGTGTTCTCTGGGGTGTCTGGAGATTGAAGAATCTGCTCAGTGCCCGGCCTGACCGTGGACAGAAATCCCCCCAGTGTGGACAGCTTGCCACCGTCCCAGGGGCGTGTGGGTTCACCTGTCTGTCTCCCCTGAACTGTTAGCTCCTCGAGAGCAAGCACATCTTATCTCTGGCCTGGCACTTGGAAGAAGCTCAATAAAGTGTTAATAAAATGCACGGGAGCACCAACTGATCTGCCCCAGAGCTCAGACGTGGCCAACCAACTCAGACCTCTGTCCGACCAAGTCAAAACACCATCCCAGAGAGAGCTGTTCAAGGCCCAGAGCACCCAGAACTCTCAGCTTTCAGAGCCCTGAATTCCTGGCCGCCGGTGCAGTCTGCCAGGACCCCACACTCAGCAGCAGGGTTCGCAGCCAGTCCCTCCCTGAGCCCTCAAACCCCTGCACGTCCCCCGCCCAGAGCTGTCCATCAGTTCAGCTACAAAAACACTGGACTTGGGGCTGGAAGCCTGAGTCTTGGCTCTGCCACTAACCAGCTTGCATTGTGACTTTGGGCAGTGACTTCCTTCACCGGTCCTCAGCTTCCCCAGAGGGTAAGCAAAAAAAGCTGACCTCCTGAGTCCTTCCAAGTCTGTGAGAACCTGTTTTCTTCAACGTTTATTTATTTTTGGGGGGACAGAGAGAGACAGAGCACGAACGGGGGAGGGGCAGAGAGAGAGGGAGACACAGAATCAGAAGCAGGCTCCCGGCTCCGAGCCATCAGCCCAGAGCCCGACGCGGGGCTCGAACTCACGGACCGCGAGATCGTGACCTGGCTGAAGTCGGACGCTTAACCGACTGCGCCACCCAGGCGCCCCGAGAACCTGTTTTCTAAAAGTCCACACCACAGGGCTTGCCTGGTTCCTCAGAGATTCCTTGAGGCCCTACCTTTAAGACATGCCTGGAGCCCAAGTCCCTCACTACCTCCATCGCAGCCCCTCTGGTCCAGGGCCTGCCACCTCAGGCCCTTGTAACAGTCTCCCCGTTGGCCTCCCCTCTTCCTCCCTCCACCCCATCCAGTCCATTCCCAGCACAATAGCCAGAAACCATCCTTTTAAAGCTCAGTGGGAGCCTGGCCCTCCTGGGCACAAACTCCTCAGCAGCACCATATCTAGCTCAAAGTCAAAGTCTCAATAAGACCTCCAAAGACCTGCTGCATGTGGCCTTTCATTTCTTCTCCAGCCCCTTCCCCTCCCTCCTTCTCTCCAGTTTCAAGAACATCCCGGACAAGCTCCTGCCTCAGGGCCTTTGGACAGGCTGTCTCCTCTGCCTGGATGCTCCTCCTCCAGATAACCTCTTGGCTTTTTCTCCTTCGCCGCCTTTAGGCCTTTGCTTAACTGTCCTGACTTGAGAAGCCTTGTCATTCATTTAGCATTAATTTAGCATTGATCCCCATCTGTCAGTCTTACATAGTTTACTGCATTATTTGTTTACTGTATGTATACCCACACTAGACTATAAGCCCAGGAGGGCCAGCATTTTAAATGTTTTATTATTCCTTTATACCCAGCTCTCGGAATCGTGGGTACTCACTAAATATTGAATGAACATATGACTACAATGCATTGGATAAATACATTTCGATCATTGCAGATTCCATCGTGCTGTTAAAATGAACAGTCTGGGGCCACACAACCTCCAGCTTGAATGGCATCATCTCAGGAGTCCCTCTGAGAATCCCAAGCTCTGGACACTGTCTCCAGGAATCAAAGTGATTGTTCCAGGCAGGTCTGCGGCTCAGGAAACGTGGGGAGGAACAAAGCACGGAAATGACCCAGAGAACACTGACTGGACCTGGTCCCGGTGGGTCTGAGGGTCAGTTCATAAGCAAATGCTTCCAGACGCCTCCTTATAAACATGGCGTCTGTCAGTGCACGACCACGTGGGGAAGAGCAAGAAACTCAAGCAGTGGGCCCATCCTCAAAACCGAGTGAAGTCAGAGATGGGGAAAGAGGGAACAGAAGGCAGCCAGAAGGGGGGTGCCGCGAGTGCCAAGAGCCTGCGAGCAGAACTCCGGGGGAGCCCCGGCCGGGACCACGGAGGCTGAGACAGGGCCACAGCCTGGCCTCACGCGGCCTGAAGGAGGCTGAGCCGGCTTCTCACCCTGGCTCTGCCGACCCTGGAGTGTGAGAGCCGAGCGCACTGCAGCCTGGCTCTCTGAGAGCCACGGTGCACCTGTGCAAACCTCCCCAGGTGACCAGGAGCAGGGACCCGACACGCAGCCGGAGGAACACATTTCTGCCACTTGGATGAAAACAAAGTATGCTCTCGGGAAGACGCGCACCACCTAGTCAGCGGGCAAAGCCAGGGAATGGCTTCCCAGAGGCCCCTGAGCTGAGGAAGAGCAGAGAGGCCGTAGGTGGGCAGGGAGGCTCCTGCCATCTCTCTGCTGAAAGCCCCTCCACGTTCCGGCCCAGGTCCCGGGCAGGGCTGGCTGCGTGTCAAGGGACCACAAAAGAAAAAGAAATATGGCGGAGGGAAGTCAGGAGGGGACAGGAGGGGGACTCAGATCTCACCCAGTTCTCTCCCAAGCACTGTGAGGGGACAGCAAAGGAACACGGGAAGCGGGAAGCATCCTTGCTCTAGGACACAACACGGCGTCCCACGGCCCTGCCTCCTGACCTCGAGCTCCTGCCTCTCTGTGCCCAGGCGAGCTGGCTGCAGCCACGGATCATCACCGACCTAAACCCTGAGGGGACAGCCGCTAGGGTGGCTCCGGGCAGGGTTAAGCTTCTGCAGGTGAAGGAGAAGAGCCCCTACCCTGCCTGCGGTCTGTGTCCTGGGCTACAGGGAGACTGGGAGGCCAGCACGGGTGGCAGGGACAAAACATGTGTGTCAGTGCTGCTGTGGGCTGAGGTCCTGCTGGTGACATCCGCTCTTTTCCTCCTCAGGAGACAGTGACCTTGCTGAGGCCTCACAGAGACAATGGCAGGAAGCGCCCCTCCCTGCGAGTGTGGGGAGTCAGGAAGGAAGTGAGGACCCTGAACCTGTGCCTGCAGACCCTCCCCCACCGCAGGCCCCCACCCGAGGAGGTTAAGGTCAAATGCTAGAAGCTCTGCCCGCGGGCTCAGCTCATGGCAAACGTCTTCAGCTTTGCCCCGGGTTGGGTGGGTGCCTGAGGGCAGATGCTGTCCCCCAGCTGGGACACCCCCCTCCCCCTGCCTCTTTCAGGCAAACTCTCTCTGTGGACGGCCCTGCATCCAAGTCAAGCAGATGAAGAACACAGGCAGGCTGAGCGGAGAAAACAACTCCAGCAGCCCCCTGCCCTGCACCCACCCCACCCCCACCTTCTGGAAGGAAGGGCTCCTGTTCCTTTGGAGCAAGAGCTCCTCTAAAAATAGACCCTGTTCCTTAAGCCCTTTCCTTCCTCACCCCACTGTGGGGATGGGGAGGGGATTTCACATTCTCAGCCACTGGGGAAGGGCTGCCTGCCGATACCCATCACCCCCCCACACACACACACACTCCTGCCAGCCAGGGCCCAGGGGTCCTCACGCCTGTCAGGGCCACAAACTCCCAGGGGGAGTTCAGAGGTGGGTAGGGGCAACCACGATCTTCCCCTGTGCAAAGAGCAGAGGTGAGACCGCAGGGCAGGGAGTGTTTCTGAAGCACGAGAGCCTAACTCCACGCGGGCAGGACTCCCATCTCTCTGTTCCCGGCTGTGTGCCCAATACCTAGAACAGTGCCTGGTCTATGTGGATGAAGGACGCAATAACTATTCACAGGATAAACGAGTAAAGCACAGGAATCCTTGAGAACTCTTGGGGTTAAGTGGGTCTCCCCTACCACGTACGTGGGGAATGCAGTTGTAAGGAAGGAAAAAGAACTGCCTTCTGGTAGAAAAGGAAACAGGAAGCAAAGAAGCTGTCGTCAGAGCTCAGGCCTCACAGGCAGAGAAGGGCTCGCCAGGGCCCCGCAGGCCAGCAGGACACAGCGGGATGATGAGCGACCTCGGGGAGGCTCAGGGTCAGGCCTGCGTTCCCCTGCCAGCCCTCCCCCAAACCCACCCTGGCAGCTGAGATTCCGAGACTCTCACACAGTGAATTAACACAAGACAACAAAACAAAAATACAACAGAGCACTCTCCCTTCTTAGCACTTGGAGGCCTTTTTACAGCAACTGGAAAGAATGAGCAGTTACAGAGAAAACAGCCTGCGGTGCCAACATGGAAACCCAGGAGCGAGGGGGACACAGCTGAGGCCTTGTCTGCCCTGCCCTGTTCCGCCGCAAGGAGCAGAAGCCCAGGGGAGGCAAGGGACTGACGTGGAGCCAGACTGCAAGGAAGGGCATAGTCTGAACCCCATCTTTTGGGGAAGTCATGCCATATTTGGAAAACCATGTCATGTGCTTCAGGGTCTAGACTTGGGGTCCAATCCCAAGCCCACCACTGACTTGCTAGGTGACCTTGAGCCAGACACTTGCCATCTCTGAGCCTCAGCTTCCTCGTGGAAAACGGGGTCATAATGGACCCTGTGTGCTTAGCAGGGCCAGTGTGTTCACAGCGTGTTTAGCTGAATAGTGTCCAGCGAGAAGTGTTTGTTGGAGTTTAGAACAAGAAAAGGCAACACCACTTTACCTGCTCTACCCACCGAAGGCCTTGGCATGACAAAAAGGGGACGGACAGAGGCCTGTGCCAGAGACCCGGGGACAGGAAATGCCCAGGAGGATCCAGGGCAGAAGGACAGAAAGAACTAAGCACAGGGAGACTCCACCCCTAGTCCTGGGGCTACCACTGACTCCAGAGAGGACCTCAGACACGCCACAGCCCCTGCTCGGTTTCTCATCTAGGGAAATGTCTACGTGAAAACACACACAAGGTTTTTCCCATGTCGCCAATCACAGCTTATGGGAAACGCCGAGAGGCAGTGCCCAGCCCCTGCCCTCTGCCAAGGCCGAGGAATCCTGAAACTCCTGTCCTGCCGTATTTCCCGGAGGTGGGGAGCCCAGGCTGGGCCAGGGGGTCCAAGAGAAGAGAAGAGAAGTCCTTCAGGGTGCCCTGTACAGTGGAGAGTCACAAGGGCCACCAGAGGGGGGTTGTATCATATCTGGCATCTAAAGGAACCACAGACAGAACATCAGTCCTACCTACTTAGTGAGCAATCAATATTTGCAAGAAGCAGGATCGATTAATACAATCTACCCCATTAATCAGATAAAGTCAGATGTTTAAGAAAGAGGAAATAGCAAGCGAGCCCCAGCTCCCCCAAACTCCAAAGCCAGTGGGCGGTCCTTACCTGTGGGTCTGCGTCAGAAGGCTCCCTCGACGTCCTGCTGCAGGAGGAGGGACGATTCACTAGGCACACGGAAGGGTGTCGGGGACCAGGAAGCACAAGTCAGCATCCTGCAGGGAGAAGCCCAGTCGGGGAGGAGGTGAGGCGCCTGGGAAACTCACCAGGAAACCCACAGGGCCTGGCCTCATCCTGAGCAGCGCCAAAGACCAGAAATTTAGCTGTGCCTAGGGGACAGGACAGGGGACGCTGGGCTGAAGGAGTCTTCTCTCGACAAAGGGGCCCAGTCCTTTCAATCACGGAGGCTGATGCATCCGGCACTGCCCAGGGCTCCCTCTGCTTAGGGAGACAATCAGAACCCCACACCCCCCTGCACACACGCGAGCTTTCTTATCTCAGAAGCCCAGCTCAGAGCTCTCGGCGTCAAACCTGAGATTCCTCACCTATCAAATTTTGGGACTGCAGGACCCCAGGCTGCAGAGGGGAGGCAAGTGGAAGAGAGGGGGGAACGGCAGCCTGGGCTTCTTGGCCACCAGCCTCGAGCATCCTGGTGCCCGGGGCAGGGTCACGAGCAGCGTCATGGGGTGATGCAGATAATTCTCTCCTTGCCATCAAGTCCCTGCAGTTGGGCGGTGTGTAACTGGAGACCCACCTCTGCCAGATATCCAAAGGCCAGAGATGAGCACTGACAACAAAACGGAAAAGGTGGAGAAATGGATTTCGGGGGAGTCCCGGGTACAATCAGACTACGAGACGTCAGAAAATCCACAGGCACTGCTAAAGCCGCCACCCAACCCAGGGCTCCCGCCGTGGCCCCACACCTGCACCTCGACCTCAACATATCCTTGTTTGTCTGACACGCCTGCCAGACCCCATACTGAGCCCAGGAAGTGGGCAGCAGCCGGGAGGCCTTCCCCTGACCATGACTAGAAGGCAGCCTCCCCACCCCACCCCCTGCGTGGGCCGTAGAAGCCATGGTTCTTCAGGAACCAATCCCCCCCAGGTCCGGAATAACCTCACGCCAAGGGCTGAGGCCAGGCGCTGGCGGCTCTGGGGTCACCAGCCTGTGCCCGCAAGGGACTAGTATCCTCGACAAAGGTAAAGGTAAAGGTAAAGGTAAAGTAAGGGGCATTTTGTGGTGGCTCGGGACAGCAGAAGCGATAAACTGCCAAATGAGGGCACAGGCAGTAAGAGTTCAGAGGAGGGAGAGAATCTAACTGGGGACAGCACAGCAGTGGGAGGTGTGGCTGCAAGCAGCGGAGACCAGCTTTTCACACGCCCACCCGAAGCGGTGCGGGCCCACACTCCCGGAGGAGGCTCGGCCAACTCTGAAAAGTCCTCTTTGGGCTGGGCCTGCAGGGGTGAGCCTCCATCTTGGCCCTGCACCTGCCGCTCCTGTCCATGGCCGCACATACACCCCCACATGCACGCCGGGTCCCGAACGAGCAACACGTCTCAGGGTTCCCAGGTTCCGGGCCCCCGCCTGGGCACGTCGGGCCCTCCAGCTCCTCTCCTCTCCGTTGCACCAAATTCCACAGCTCGCCGCACACACGCCCTGCCTCCACGTGGTCTCTCCGTTCTGTCTCTTAGCGGCCATCACAAAACCTCCAAACTCACCCCGTGTGAGGTCAGCCGTGAGCCTCAGAGGTAAGGAAGCCCACTGAGAGGGCAGAAGTTTGCCATAGCAACACAACAGTCAATGGCAAGCCAGATTTTGGAGGCTGGCCCCTCTCCACGCCACCGTGACGCCTCTTGTGGGTGAGAAGGTCAGCTGTGACTCACAGCCGGCAGAATGAGACCGGCAGGGGCTGCGAAAGAGAAGCGCGGGCTCCTTACAGAGAGGTGCACCGCGGGGAGATCATTTTTCTGACTCAAAGAAAGAGAAAGCATTTGAAGTCCAAAAAGTGAATGCAGGATCAGCCTAAGGAGCTGGTCAGCTCCTTGGGGGAACCTCTAGGGGTGGGTGGCGGGAGGCAGGAAAACATCACGGGGATTAAATTGAAGATGCTGCTAGGTGACTCAGGTCTCCTCCCATGACCCCTCGCACAAAAGGCAAAAAGCAAATCAGCCCTCTCCCTTCGGGAAGATGAGAAGTCAAAGTAAAACACAAGCCTCGTGGCTGAGAGCTGTCTCGTGCATGGTCCGTGCACACCTGTGGCTGTGGTCCCAGGGAGGCGGGGTTCCGGACCCATTAATATGCTGGTGGTGAGTTGCTGATTATCAGGAAGAAAAAGAAAACGTTCTGTGCCTTTAAAGTTTTTCTCCCCGGTTTTACTGAGATACAACTGACAAAACGGTGATATATTTAAAGTGAACGAGGATGGGCGCCTGGGTGGCTCAGTCGGTTAAACGTCTGACTTCGGCTCAGGTCATGACATCACGGTTTGTGAGTTCGAGCCCCGTGTCGGGCTCTGTGCTGACAGCTCAGAGCCTGGAGCCTGCTTCCGATTCTGTGTCTCCCTCTCTCTCTCTGCTCCTCCCCTGCTTATGCTGTCTCTCTCCCTCTTTCTCTCTCTCTCAATAAATAAACATTAAAAAAAATTTTTTTAAGTGTACGAGGTGATGTTTGACATACTGCAGAGGATTCCTCCCCATGGAGTTAATTCACACATCCATCCCCTCCCACGGCAACCCTTTCTGGGGGCGGGTGTGGGGAGAACATTCTATCCTCTTAGCAAACTTCAATCATACGATACAGTATAATCAACTACACTCATCACCTTGCAGACTAGATCTTCTCCTTCACAGAGCAAATCTAAATCTTCAGAGAGCACCTGGGTGGCTCAGTGGGTTAAGCATCCGACTCTTGATTTCAGCTCAGGTCATGATCTCACTGTTTGTGGGTTCGAGCCCCGTGTCAGGCTCTGAGCTGACAGTGCAGAGCCCGCTTGGGATTCTCTCTCCCTCCCTCCCTCCCTCTCTCTCTCTCTCTCTCTTCTTCCCTCTGCCCCTCGTCCACTTGCTCTGTCTCTCTCAAAATAAATAAATAAATAAAGGTAAAAAACAAGATTTAAATCTTCAATATACCTCCTGAGTAATTTGAAAAACGGCAAGGGAAAAAAAAATAATAAAACCCACCTTTTGGAGGAGTCAGAACCGCTTTCCTGAAAATTTTTCAGATCCCTGCCTGATTTTGGTCAGTGGACGTGAATTAGTAAGTGAATCTGTTTCTCTACCCAACTTCTATTAATAGGCTATCAGTCTCTCCTCATCCCACTAAATAAATGTCAAACAAACACTTAAAGAATACCGGTTTGCTGGGGTGCCAAATTACGAGCTTGCCCAGACGTCTGCGTGTCTCAGGCTGGCCCTGGTTGAAAGCAGAAGTTCCAAACGAGTGGGTGGTCTAACTGAAGTTAAACACTGTGGTTTCCATCCCCCGTTGACATGGAGACCGTGAAGCAGGTGGCAAAAAACGTGCAGACGCGGACAGATGCAAATGGTAGTGGGGCCGCAGCACGCCGCACGGGTCGCTGGCACACGCTGGGGCATCTGACTCCATCCTGAGACATGGCTTCTGATTTTTTGTTTTACTGAGATATAATTTGCATGCCATACATTCACCCTCCTGAAGTGCACGATTCGGCGGCATTTAGCACATTCACAAAGCTGCGCGGCCCTGAGCGCTACCCACTTCCAGAACGTTTCCTTCGACCCCAAAGAGAGACCCACACCCGTTACCACCGGTCACTCTCCGTTCCCCCTCCCCCAGTCCCCAGTAAATGCCGCCCTGCTTCTGTCTCTACGGATTTGCCTGTTCTGGGCGTTTCATAGAAGCGGGCGCGTCCTATGTGGCCTTCTGCGTCTGGCTTCTGTCGCTTGGCATCACGTTTGCAGGGTTCATCCGTGTAGTAGTGGGAGTCAGCGCCTCATTCCTTTTTGTGGCCGAATAATATTCCTCTGTATGAACACACCGCGTTTGGGGCTATTGTGAATAGAACTGCTGCCGTGAGCGATCACATACAAGCTTTTGTGTGCAGGTGTGTTTAATTCTTTGGGGTCTCTACCCAGGAGTTCCTAACTTGTTGACAAAATAATTTAAAACAAGCATTACATCTATATTTTTGAAAACATAAAAAGGGTGCGAGGTGAGCCTGAGTTTCAGCCTTGTCCCTGTTTCCCGGAACAGGGTTCCCCTGCTCAAGAAGCCAATCCCAGTCCAGGTAGATTCTCCCAGAAGCAGCCTGTACGTACGTACACACACACACACACACACCCCCGTACTTAAAGATTGCTTACAGGAAACCTGGAGACCAGGTGAGGCTGGAGTCAGCCTCCCAGGCTTTGGGAAGAGCCCAGGGCCCAGTGCGAGTCCCATCTGAGGCCGCTGAGCAATGAAGAGGTGACACGGCTGGGTGGTCTGAGGGCAGGTCGGGGTGGCCTCTCAGCTGTGGCCTTGCCTCAAGCAACTTAAGCAGTGTGCTTAATCTCCCTGGGACTCAGCTTCCTTGTGTGTAAGAGAGCCCTGACACGGGCCCCTACTTCACAGACCTCTGCCAAGAGCCGGTGAGCTACAGGATGCGAGTGTAGGTGCCATGCCTGGCACACAGCAAAGTGCTCACCCTCTGATCTGATCCTCAGTTTTCCCATCTGGAAAATGGAGGCATGCACAGTTACGTGTGGACCGCACGAGACCCCTGGGTAAGGGCCCGGCATGCTACCATTTCTGAGTGGCGGGTGCTCAGGGAAGTCAGAGCTCCGGAGCCCCTCCCCAAGGAGATGCCAGATCTCCCAGCTCCACACGCCCCCCCACCCCCACCCCCCACAGCCCTGACTTCTCCCAGTGGTGACAGAACAGGTGAGTCTCTCCCACAAGCACAAAGGAATCGCCTGCATCTTGGACCCCACACCTTGGACAAGTCACTGGATTTCTTACTTCTTGTCCCTTTCCACCACCACCGCCCCCACCCCCACCCTCCCTTCCGGACCCTTCTCTCTGCTTTCTCAACAGACACTCTCTACTCTGGAGCTGAGCTTCCTTCTCTGAATCCCAGACTGTCGGAATCAGCAGGGAAACCCTCAGAGACCTTCAAAGTGGAGAGCCCTCGAGTAAGGAAGGAAGCATTAGCAGGGCCATCAGAAAGCTGTTAGGAGCAATTTTCCTCCCAGCTGGCAAAAGGCAAAGCAGAGCCTGAGAAGAAACCCAGGGCCTGGGAAGGCAGAACAGGGAAGGGAAACTGAAGAATGTTTCCTTGGGCGTGCAAAAGTTCATGGGGGAGAAAACCGGCACGCACACACACATGCACACTCACAACACAAAGGAGAAATTCTTAGCCTGCAGCAGTTGGTAGCATTATGTAAAATTCCAAGCCCACAAAAATATCATTTGGATGATAAAAAGTTAAATTTAGCTAAGTACAGAGTGACTAATACTATGAGGGACAGGCAGCACCCCCAGTTGCCTGGAGCTGATACAGCTGGCTTCTAGAAACTTTTGACAAGTAACCAGGGCCTGGTGCGGCACAGAATAACAGATTATATAATAAGAGGCACAGCCATTAGCGATACAAAACAGACAGCGAGCGCTGCAGCCCCCCCCAAGGGAGGGGACAGCAGGGCTCTGGCTTGAGCTTTGCCGACGACGGAACCTCGCCTCTGGAAGCCGGGGCCACAGGCATCTGGGCATTCGGAGGCATCCGAGAGGGGAACCGGGCCTTGGAGGGGTGTGTGCGAGCAAGTCCACCTGCCTCTCCTGCAAAGATCTTTCCCCAGAGGGGTCGTGGCAGATGGTTTCTGTGGGGGACCCAATGAGCTACAGCCTTGTGGAGACCCGGTCCTTAGAATCTAGTCTGACCCCAAGACCTGTTTTAACCAACAGAACGTGCTGTAAGTAACTCTGCACCAGGTTCAGACCCAAGCCTTCAGGAATGCCTGGCTAAGAACTGAAGGCAGAGACGCAAACAGATATTCACACACCTATGTTCACGGCAGCACCATCCACAATAGAAAAGGGTGGACGCAACCCAGGTGTCCATCCACGAACGAACGGATCAGCAAAATGTGTGGTCTCTCCATACAATGAACTATTACTCAGTCTTCAAAAGGAAGGCCATTCTGGATGAACCTGGAGGCCATTGTGCTGAATGAAATAAGCTGGTCACAGGCCAACAAATACTGCATGGTTCCACCTATCTGAGATGTCCAGAGGAGTCACGTTCACAGGGACAGGAAGTAGGAGGATGGGTGCCAGGGGCTGGGGGAGGGGAAGGGGGGGACTTGTCGTTGAACAGGGACAGAGTCTCAGTATGGGAAGAAGAAAAGAATCTGGGTATGGATGATGGAAACAGTGGCACAACAGTGTGAATACACCTAATCCCACTGAACTGGACATTTAAACATGGCTAAAGTGGTAAATTTTATGTTACGTGTACTTTACTACAGTGCCTGGAGAAGTGATGTGGAGGAGAACCACTGTCCCAGCCAAGAGCCCCGGCAGATAGGGGCGAGTGCCAGCCCCGACACGCCAGCCCCGGGAGTGAGGCCATCTTGGAGAGGGATCCTCCACCCCCAGTCAAGCTGTCCCAGCTGACACCAGTGGAGCAGAGATGAGGTGTCCCCACCAAGCCCTGCCCCAATTGCCGCGCTGTGAGCAAATAAATAAAACGGTGGATGTTTTAAGCCACTAAGTGTGGGAGTACTTCGCTGCAGCAATGAATGATGAACACGGTGGTCAGGCGCCCTAATGGCTTTGGGGGAGATTTCTATTTCTAACGGGGGACCAGTGAAGCTCTTTGGTGCTCTCACAGGTGAGTCACGAAGACAAGGCAGTGCCTAAATCAGTGTCAGGGAGAGACTCCTCTTCCACTCCCCAAGCCCCAGTGGAACACATGCTGAAATCAAACAGCTGCTGTGGAGGCCGGGGGTTTCTCCAGTGATCCGTCGCAGAAGCCGGACCTTCTGCTGGCTGGCTCAGCCGTACCGTCCAGTATGCTGTGAGCAGAGATGCTCCCTGGGAGTCCCAGGGAATGCCCCCAGATGTGGCGCTGAGACCAGCGTTCTCACTGGCTGACTCCAGGTGGACCAGTTCCCTTCTCCGGGATCCACTTCTCCATGTGCACAGTGAGGAGGCTGGCCTCTAAAGGGCCTCTCCGCTCAGCTCCAACATTCTGCGACCTCCTAGTCTGGGCAGAAGGGGACACGGAAACAGAATCCAAAGCACTGAACAAAGGCCAAACGACTGTGGCACCTAGATTTACAAGGTAGGCACACAGTCTCCTCACCTCTGCCCCCTGAGGATCCCCGCCCTCACCTCCGTGCCCTTCAGGCGTTTGTTCGTTCCACAACACTCGCCATGCCACTCCGGCTTGGTCCAGTTTCCTCTTCCTAAATTACATCTGGAGCCCCCCAGGTTCAAGATGCGTGAGGAGTTCTGGGAGCAGCGGCACGTACACCCCTTCCAGGCCTGGCCCCTAACATGCCCACGTGATCCTCAATGCCCTCTCTCTCTTCGTTCACCAGGCAGCTGACTGCCCAGGTCCAGTGGAGGACCCCAAGGGAGCCCCAGGGGATGGCAGAAACACCACAGGAAAGGATGTGGGATCCCTGAATCACCACACAGAGGCCACCCCCAGCCCATCCAATTCAACTGCAAGAGCGAGAACAGCCTTTGTTGGGATAAGCCACTGAGACCGTAACAACGGTTTGTTATAGCAGCCAGCAAACCTATCCTAACTGATACATTCACCAAACCGTTACTGCGCGTCAGACGTGTGAAGGATGCACGGGAGAATCAGGCCTAGGCACCACCAGTGCAGTTAACAGTTCAGGGAGATCAGGTACAGCCCAGTTCTGCACCCGCCAATCACAGGCTAAGCACGTGACGAGAGCTCCCGCATGTATGTGAGCTCCACTCATACTATCTGCTTCTCAAAACCTTACTACGTAGGTGTACCTCCCCCAAAACACTAGATGAGTAAAGAACGAAAGAAACCAAAATGGACGAGAAAAGCTATCCTGAGACTCCCAAGGACAATCCACAAGCAAATGAGTTACAATCATCATCATCATCATCATCTTAGCTGTGTGCTTCCCGGTAGGCAAAGCAAAAAGGGAAATATTCTGGGTCACAGAGCTTTCACCAACGGTGAAAAACATACTGGTTCAAGATGAGAAACAAACTCTGTCCTTGCCAAGAGCTCTAAGGGAATGCTCCCTGGGGTCTCCATGTGAAGGATCCGGTGTCTGGGCAGGAGGCAGCAAGAGGAGGTCAAGCTCGCCCCAAAAGCTATCCTTGCCTGTGGCCCAACTGGCTCTTGGCTGCAGCAAGCTCCTGAGTAATTCTTCATCCTTGTTGACGTGAACACGGCAGCACCATGATAATGACGGAAAATATTTACATACCGTACCGCTGACGGGTTGTTTAGACCATCTGGCTACTAGATGCAGTAACTATTGTCACACACGTGCCCGTCCACAGACGCTGTGCCTTGGTACCGATGATTCAGGCAGCGACCGTCAGCCCCATCCCCATCACGCTCCCAACCACAGGGACCCGAGAGAGGGGTGGGTCTGCAGCCCAAGCCTCAGCCAGCCTGTGCCCCGTTGGCCTCGGCCACTGCGGGCGGGGAGCAGAGCTCTCAAACTCCCACCCTCTGCTCTGTCTGGGCTGAGCACCAATAATAAGTCTCCCTTCCATTTATCAAAGACTCCTCCTTCAGGGCTCGAGTGCCCTAAACGAGGCTTCACTCAACATGACCGCTCGATGCTGCAGCCACCTGGGGGGTTTCTCCAGTGATCCCATGGGGGCTGCTGCAGATTCGCAGGCAAATCCGGCCCTGTTGGCTCGTGTCGGAGGCCCCTTCTACTGAAGCTTTGTCACACTCGGGCGTGGGGGAGGGGAAGACGAGCCGGTGTCACGGCTCCAGGAGGATAGAGGATGGCGGCCTCAGCCATCCTTCTGTCCACGTGGCTCTGCCGGGTCCTGATACCACGCTGGATTTCTGGGTTGACATCAAAAATTTTTTTCCTTTTTTAAGAAATGTGGGGTGTCGGGTGGGTTGTTTTATTATTATTGTCTTAATTTCAGCAAAAGCAAAAAAGTCTATTCGGAGCCTGTTCAAAAGTAGCGATTTTCTTAATGGGAAGCATATGCTTCTGCCCACATGCGGAGCTGTGTCAGCTCAGCGATCACAGCGGCCTGTGGCTATGGTACGTCGTGTCACCTTCTTGACAGATGTGAGTCAAATGGAAACTCCTCACAGGTGCCTGCACAGCCTCCGGCGGTGGCTTCGCGCTCTGACACGGGTTTTTCGGATGGGCGCACCGTAGGAAAGGTGGGGCTGTGTTTCCATCAACCGTGAACCCACAGCGTTCGGGTCTTTTCACGATTACCCTCGAAGACGCAAAATGCCCCAGATGGAGTGCTCGGGGCCAGGGCAGCACCCGGACTGGGCTCCAGCTTTCTGTGGTCACCTCGCCTCCTGGAATCCGAGTTTGGCAACGGAAGGCGGGGTGAGACTGTGTGACTTGGAGCAATCACGAGCTGGTCGTCCAGTCACAGGGTGGCTCCAGTCACAGGGTGGCGGGGACGTACTAGCCCGGGTCAGGGGGCTCTTTGTGGTCTTGCAACCAACCCAGGATCCTGGTCTTTCTTGGGTCTGGTGCTTCTCTCTCTGCAAGTGAGGTGAAGGCCACAGACTCACCCAACGGAGACGGGGCCCTAGAGCAAGTCATAACCCACGGCCAGACAAAGCAGGAGGCCCATTCTCCGCAGGAGCAACCTTGCCTGAGCGAGAGTCTGCTCGCGCACACATCCACACCCTCTAAAATCAGGGACTTCACAGCTCGGGTTTCCCGACGATCGTTACAGTTTGGGGTGACGACTGCACCGGTAACACATGCAGCACCTCAAGGAGGCTGGTGGCCGCTGTGCAGAAGTCCAAGCGACCTCTGTGGGGAGACTTTCCTTCTGGCCAGATCCCTGGAGCCCCCGCACCTGCTCTGAGCCTCTGCGCAGTTCCAGGCAGACACCCGCTCCGCTTCCCAGCTTCTAGGCAGGACCAGGCAAATGCTCTTTTTGCAAAAGTTATCTGAGCCACTGGGGACACAGAAAATCGTGACAAAGCTCGCACCCAGTCACTGCTTGCCAGCTTCACTCATACCAGGCCCAGAAAACACCCAGCGGCAGGCCCGGGACAAGCGCCCTGTTTAAACACAGAGCGACGACACGGGTGAAGGTGAGTCCAGCACCTCAGGGTGGAGAGTAGGTCAGCCTCGGGCCTCCCGGGTCACACACGGGGTCTTCTCAGGGACCACGGAGCCCCCGCAGGCCCAGCCAAGCGCCTGCCCCAGGGAGCTCTCTGTTTCCAGTCCTCAGCGTCTCCTGACCGCTCTCACACCCGGGGAGCGGTCCGCGCCAGGCGCCGCCACGCTCTCAGCAGTGCAAGGTGACCCGCAAACACGGCTAACGGGGCAAGCTGTTCAAAAAGCTCCATCCATTCCTCTTTTCATTCTTGGGTTAGATCGTTCCTGTTTTTCCGTGTCCTCTGCTCACGGGAGGATGGCTACAGTGAACTGGTGCTTCTCTGTGTGTGTGGTCGATTACACGGAACATAACATGCGCCACCCTAACCGTCTGAAGTGCACAGTTCGGCGGCATCAGGCGCACTCACGACGCTCGCAACCCCCACCGCCCATCTCCAGACATCTTTCCGCCTCCCAAGCGGAAACTCTGTACCCCTTAAACACATGCTTCCCGTTGTCCCTCCTCCGGCCCCTGGTAACGTCTGTGAATTGTACAGCTCTTTAAAAATAACGTTCTTAGTCTCGCAGTCCACGGGTTCAAGCCCCGCATCGGGCCCCGTGCTCACAGCTCAGAGCCTGGAGCCTGCTTCGGATTCTGTGTCTCCCTCTCTCTCTGCCCCTCCCCTGCTCGTGCTCTCTCTCTCTCTCAAAAATGAATAAACATCAAAAAAACAATAATAATAAATAAATAAAATAAAAATAATGCCCTCAGGGGCGCTTGGGTGGCTCAGTTGGTTGAGCGTCCAACTTCAGCGCAGGTCATGGTCTCGAGGTTCATGAGTTTGAGCCCCGTGTCAGGCTCTGTGCTGACAGCTCAGAGCCTGGAGCCTGCTTCTGATTCTGTGTCTCCCGCTCTCTCTGCCCCTTCCCTGCTTTACATTCTCTCTCTCCTTCTCAACAATAACAAATAAAAATAGTGTCCTTACCTTGGCAAAATTATTTTGTAATTTTACACGTCCTGGTGTCATTTTTAAAGCATCTGGTGCTCCTCAATACTTGGTGATGGACAAGCTGACAGAGGGGGCCCAAACCCCTCCAGGAAGGGACCACCCAGGCCACAACGTGCCTGGTGGAATCAAGGGCCCCCTCCCTGCCACGTGCGAGGAGGCACCTAATGGGAACCAGCGTCCTTAGCCGGCTGTGCCAGGAACTCTGCTAGAGCCGCCCTTTGCGGTAGCAAAGGCTCTCACGGTTTTCTCCAGATTTTCATTTTACTTAAAAGCTCTTCCTTGCCTGGGGTTTTGAGGTTAAAAACCACTACCTCGCACTCACACGTTGTAAGTGGGAGTGTAAATTGGTGCTACCTTCACGGAGGGCAATTCGGCAACAGCTATCGAAAATAAAAGGAAAACACCCCTTGACCTAGCACTTCTCCTTCGGGCAATTTATTCCGCAGATAGGAGAGTATATGCGCACGAGCACCTCTGTACCAGGGCACTCGCTGCGGCCCTGTTTGCTGCCAGGCTTCTGCCATGAACAATACAGAGCTTCGTGAGTCGGGAGTCGGTTCACCTAATGATGGTGCATCATCCATCAGCCGAACACTAAGCCCATCGCTAAAAAGACCCAGACAATCTAAGTGAACCCACAGAGCACCACCTCCAGGATCCACCAATTGTTACGTCAAAACAGCAGGGGCACAATGGTAGGCAGCCGTCTGTGGTTTCGGTTTTCTGGGTTTTTTTCCTAAGTCATATATATTCATATATGCAGAGAATCTTCCCGAAAGAGTATACACACGCACAAAACTTAGCGACAGTATTTGCCTCTGGGGAGGAAAACAGGGAGCCCACAGACCAGGGTAAGTCAGCTTGGTAACCAAATGTAAGATTATACATACCCAAAGTGTTTTTCATATCAAGTATAGCTTTATCATCTATTTTATTTATTTATTTATTTTTATTTATTTATTTTTTTTAAGATTTTACTTGTAAGTAATCTCTCTACCCAATGTGGGGCTTGAACTCAAGATCCCGAGATCAAGAGTTGCCTCCACCAGCTGAGCTGGCCAGGCGCCCCATCCTCTGTTTTATTATTTTATTGTAACCTATGAGTTTTAAGTTCCATAAATCAAGCAACGTATCTTATTTATTTTTAAAACCTCGCCAACGTCTGGCATAACATCATGTACATTTTGTGTGTGTGTTTTGTCATTTTTTTAATGTTTATTTATTTTTGAGAGAAAGAGACAGAGTGTGAGTGGGGGAGGGGCAGAGAGAGGGGGAGACACAGAATCCGAAGCTGGCTCCAGGCTCTGAGCTGTCAGCACAGAGCCCGACGCGGGGCTCGAACCCACAAACCGCAAGATCGTGACCTGAGTCGAAGTCGGACCCTTAACCGACTGAGCCACCCAGGCGCCCCTACTCTTTCTTTTTTTTCAATGTTTATTTATTTTTGAGAGAGAGACAGAGATAGAGACAGAACGTGAGCAGGGGAGGGGCAGAGAGAGAGGGAGACACAGAATCCGAAGCAGGATCCAGGCTCTGAGCTGGCAGCACAGAGCCCGACACGGGGCTTGAACTCACGAGCCATGAGATCATGACCCGAGCCGAAGGCAGACGCTTAACCGACTGAGTCACCCAGGTGCCCCTGTCATTTTTTAAATAAATGAAAGCATACGTGAATGAAGAGTGAAGAAAAGTGTTTGAAAAATTATGAACGTTCTTTGAATACTAGAAAACGGTGAGTCTTAAGTTGTTAGGGAAGGAAGAGGCAGACTGGAAGCAGACACTGGTTGACAACTGATCATCTCAGTAGAAAAAGTAGGTTCAGTAAAGGAAGAGATACACCACTGACCGTATGGTTAAGTTGACGTCAGGAGTTTACCGAACAAGGGAGCACCTGGCTGGCTCAGTCACAGCATGTAACTCTGGATCTCAGGGCCTTGAGTTCAAGCCCCATGTCGGGCGTAGAGATTACTTAAGTAAATAAATACATTTTTAAAAAAGAAAAGACAGGTTACTGAACAAGGGTTTTAAATTTTTAATTTTAATAACTATGTTTTTAAAAGCCAGCATTTAACTGCTGGTGGGAATGCAAACTGGTGCAGCCCCTCTGGAAAACAGTATGGAGATTCCTCAAAAAACTAAAAATACAACTACCCTACAACCCAGCAATTGCACTACTAGGTATTTACCCAAGGGATACAGGTGTGCTATTTCAAAGGGGCACATGCACCCCAATATTTATAGCAGCTCTATAGACAATAACTCAAGTATAGAAAGAGCCCAAATGTCCATCGATGGATGAATAAAGATGTGATGTATATGTATAATGGAGTATTACTCGGTGATCAAAAAGAATGAAATCTTGCCATTTGCAGCAATGTGGATGGAACTAGAGTTTATTATGCTAAGCAAAATTAGGTAGAGAAAGATAACTATCATATGCCTTCACTCATATGTAGAACTTAAGATACAAAACAGATGAACATAAGGGAAGGGAAGCAAAAATAATACAAAAACAGGGAGGGGGACAAAACACAAGAAACCCTTAAATATAGAGAACTGAGGATTGCTGTAGGGGTTGTGGGTAGGGGGATGGGGGATGGGCTATATGCGTAAGGGCCATTAAGGAGAACACTTGTTGGGATGAGCACGGGGTGTTATATGTAGGTGATGGATCACTGGAATCTACTCCTGAAATCATTATGGTACTATATGCTAACTAACTTGGATGTAAATTAAGAAACAAAGATAAATAATAAAAAAAATAAAATAAAATAAAAGCCAGTATTTAATGTTTCTTTGGATATAGCAGAATGCAAAGAAAATAATGAGTGGTCCAAACGATGAAACAAAAATTTGTTTTTTTGTTTTGTTTTGTTTTGTTTTTGAAAGAGAGCACACACGAGTAGGGGAAGGGCAGAGGGAGAGAGAGGGAGGAAGAGAAACTCTTAGGCAGGCTCCACACTCAGTGTGGAGCCCAACGCAGGGCTTGGTCCCACGACCCTGGGATCGTGACCAGCGGAAATCAAGAGTCAGATGCTCAACTGACTGAGTCACTCAGGCACCCCTTAACATATTTTTTAAATTTTTTAAAAGTTTGTTTGTTTGTTTGTTTAGAAAGAGGGGCAAGGAGGGGCAGAGAGAGGGAGACAGAATCCCAAGCAGGCTCCACACTGCCAGCACAGAGCTCGATGTGGGGCTCAAACTCACAAACCATGAGAGGATGACCCAAGCCAAAATCAAAAGTCGGATGCTCAACCAAACTGAGCCACACAGGTGCCCCTTAATATATATTTTTTAACCACATTACAGCCCACCTTTTAAGTCCATGAACCACATATTCCTAAAGAATCAGGAAGTAGATCAAAAAGCCATCACTCCCCAGTGAGGTGATTACAGTTTTTAAAAGCTCTCCAGAGATGGGTGCAAACTCAGCTTGGGAACTCTTGCCTATTAACCCCTAACTCTTGCCCTATTAACCTCCATGATCCCGCCGGCCAGCTGGCAGCAACCTTAACCCTTTAGAAGTGGGCCAAGCAACACTGCCAGGCTTCCAGGAAAAAGCTGTCATAAAGCCCAAGAACTTCAGTCCTTAGAAAGTTGCACTGGGGGCGCCTGGGTGGCTCAGTCGGTTAGGTGTCCAACTCCAGCTCAGGTCACCATCTCGCAGTCGGTGAGCTCGAGCCCCGCGTTGGGCTCTGTGCTGACAGCTCAGAGTCTGCAGCCTGCTTTGCATTCTGTGTCTCCCCCTCTCTCTCAAAAATAAATAAACATTTAAAACAATTAAAAAAAAAAAAAAAAAAAGAAAGTTCCACCGGCCCCCGCGAGTGGTTGTAAAACAATCGTGGTTAAACTAAGGCAAAAAATTAACAGCAGCAAAACCATACCAAGGAGAGCAAAGGAACAGCAACAGGAAGGAGGGAAAGCCACCTAAAAAGGAATTAGTGGGAGCCCGCAGGTTCGGCCTGAGGGGCAGACGCGCCCCATCGCAGGCCTCTGCGCACAGCACTGCTCCCGACGGCCAACCTCCATCTGTGTCTCCGCAGTGCCGGCCGGCTGGGCGATTCGGTGATGCCGGGTCCCAAAGAGACTGAATTCTCTACCTAATGTTCACCGTTTACTGAAGAGAGGCCAGAAACGCCTTCGAGAAAGAGCAGGAGCATTACTGGGGCCGTGTGAAGTCCTCCCGAGCCCGAGGCTAATGAGGTGACCTCATACGAGGACGATGATGTGGCCTGGTCTGTGCTCTGGCTTCTCACAGGGGTTCACGAGTTACTTCCTACACCCAGATTCTCCTCAAGGGCTGCCTTGGGATGCCCCGGCAGGGACGGGTGACAGGTGGAGGGGAACCCTGACAGCCAGTCTCGGACAGCGCGCTGGGGTCCTCTCTCCACGGGTCCCGGGTTGGTGCTGAGCTTGAGACCACGGACTCCAGCCATTGTAACAGCGGCTTACTGATGCACAGAAGTGCTCAAGTCATTCTCGGAGATTCCTCAGATGTTGTGGCCCCTCTTTCACAGAAGATGGAATTCCGGTTCAGGTGAAGTAGTCCAGCCTAAGCCCCACAGG
Source organism: Leopardus geoffroyi (assembly GCF_018350155.1). Classification (NCBI taxonomy): domain Eukaryota; kingdom Metazoa; phylum Chordata; class Mammalia; order Carnivora; family Felidae; genus Leopardus; species Leopardus geoffroyi. The sequence goes on along the minus strand of NC_059339.1, from coordinate 6,696,517 downwards.
CAGAAAGTGGTATCACCAGACTCAGGACCCAGGGCTCACACCTCCATAACCAGAACACCAGGCGGGGAGCTTGGCCCCACGAAACAGCTCCCGCCTGACCCCAGGAGAGAGGGCCAGGAGAGATCTGGAATGCTCCACATTGCATCACTGCCCCACATTTCCCTGGGACTCTGGGCTCCAGGGAGGCGGAGGAGATGCTGGCGGCTGAGACCGCCTGGGTGTCACTCTTATTCCTAACCAGGAAAGAAGGCCCCTGGTTTGTCGACACCCGAGCAGGATGCCAGAGGCGCTCTTCCCATCACAGCTGCCAGCCAGTTACCTCTGACACCCAGGAAGGCAGTGATGGGCGTGTGGCAACTTGGCCACCATACTGTCTTGCTACTTCTCCTTTTTTCTTTTAATGTTCATTTATTTTTGAGAGAGAAAGAGCACAAGTGGAGGAGGAGCAGTGAGAGAGAGGGAGACACACAGTCCGAAGCAGGCTCCAGGCTCCGAGCCATCAGCACAGAGCCCGACGCGGGGCTCGAACCCACGGACCGTGAGATCATGACCTGAGCAGAAGTCGGGCGCTTCACCGACCCCAAGCCACCCAGGTGCCCCGTCTTACTGCTTCTAATTGCTTGTCAGTTATGTCCACTTTCCTGAGATGAACACTGTATCCATCTCAAAACATTAATTCTGCAACCTCCTTTCCCCAGCCCACTGGCCTGGCTTCCTTCCATCTACAGAGATGTTTAATACTGATGGAAGAGGGTGAACGTGTCTCAGAGGGATGCCTCTCACAGCAAGGGGTTTCCAGATACTGGCTGGCCCTGAAATCCTTTTGCAGCACAACCTGCAACAGCGTTCCGTGCCCCTCAAACAACTTTGGAAGGTGCTGCCACAGCGCTTCACCACGAAGGAGTGAGCCGCCACCGAGTGGAAATGCTCTCTAGGACGGTGCGATCTGTGTCTATCGCTCAGTCTCTATGTTATTAAGAGTAATGGATGTTGCAGTTTATCAAATGCTTTCCTGGCATCTATTGAAAGCATCTAAGTGGTTTTTCTACCCCCCTTGTTTCTTTTAGCAGATCTCCTAGTAAATAATCGTCTGCTTATGTTTTTGAGACTGGTCCACAACCCAGTACAGTGAACCCTCTGCCCGGTGCCTTTCTGGTGGGACGCAGAGAGAGACCCCAAGCAAATAGCTCCTGCCTACAGAAGAAAGCAGGGAAGGGAACATGAAGAAGAGAGTGTGCGTGTGCACACGCGCGCACACAAACACAACGGCACACATCTGAAGAGCAGGCTAGGATTTGTGAATTCATGTGTCACGCACGGGGCACAGTGAGGACTGGAGGAACCACACATGAATGGGGTCAATCACAGAGGGCTTCCTACAGGAGGTGGCAGGGCAGACTCGGGAACCTCTGGACTTGAGTCCTGCCTCCTATGGAGCCCAAGGGCATGCTTTCCTAGCCCATAATCTTCTCGGCAGTAAAACAAATAATCATGGAACAGAAAAGCCCTTCAGAGGCACCCAGCTCAGCTTCCTTCATCTGCAGACGGAAACTGAGGTTCAAAGAGGGAAGCTGATTTGCCCAAGGCCACGGGGCCACCCCTACAGTCTTCCTTGGCTCCAAGGGGAGGGGAGAGAAACAAAGAGAGCTTTGAGAGCTCAGGCAGAAAGGAAGCAGAGAACCCCCGCTGTGTCATGACTTTCCCAGTAATAAATGTTGCTGTTGCTACCTGGAAGGGGGCTGAGTCAGGAGGCAGCGGGAGTGCTCACTCAGGGGATAGAAGGTAGCGGTCAAGGGCCTGCCGGGAGAAGGGGGAGATCCTGCAGCCGCCGTCTCACACACCCAGGTCGACGGGGATACCCCTACCTTCTTCACCAACACAGACACACTTGGACGGCTTTTCATAGTGACTCCCCTCGCTCACTCATCCAACAAGTATGGAGATGATACGGGGTTGAAGGGGGTGCCCCCAAAATCCACGTCCTTCTTGGAACCTCAAATGTGACCTTATCTGGAAATAGGATCTTTACAGATATATTAGTTAAGGTGAGGTCACACTAGACTAGGGGGGCCCTGATCCAATATGACTGGTGTCCTCACAGGAAGAGACCCGGGGACACACACACACACACACACACACACACACACACACACACACACGGAAGACAACCACATGGAGACAGAGGCAGAGACGGGAGTCCAGTGTCAAGGAACACCACTGGCAGCCAGGAGGGAGGCCTGGAACAGGCCTGGAACAGATTCTCCCTCGGAGCCCCCGGAAGGAACCAACGTTACCCAAAGCCTAAATGCAGACTTTGTGTCTCCTGAACTAGGAGAGAGCACGTTTCTGTGTTTTGAGCCCCGTGGTGTGCAGTGATTTGTTACCCAGCCCCAGAACTCGAATGTGTTTGCCCACAGAGCAGGGGGCTCCGTGAGGCACAGGGGGAGTTCGGTGTGGCCCAGAATCCCTCAAATCACATGGCCCCTTCCTCCCTGCCCCAGTCAACAGGCCTCACCCTCCCAAACGGCTACACCTCCAGAACCCTCCCAAGGCTGCGGCCTCTTCCTAGAAGACACCAAGGACCCCAGCACCTCTGCGGGGCCAGAACAAGAAGCTCGGTGAGGCCCCAGGCACTGGGCTGGGCATACACAATCTCCTGGAAACCTCACGACCAGCCGAAAGGCAGGTGAGCCAACAGAAGCTTGGTGAGAGCCCGTGCCCCGCTTGGTCCCCACAGCAGGTGGGTGGCAGAGCCTCGCTCTACGCCCTGGCTGTCTGCACGGGGCCCCGGCCCCCCGCGGGGTTGACTCCTCCGCGCACTGCCCCCCGCCCCCCCCCCCCCCCGCCTGGCTCCCCCCGGGGCTGCGGCACCTGCCCCTCGGCAGAGCCGGCTCCCACTCGCTTCGCAGCTGTGGATGCCAGGGACCCCGGGCAGATGGCATCTGCTCTTTGAAAAGGTATTTGTCTTTCCACTCGCGGAGAGCAAGCAGAGCCATAAAAGGACATGCCCGACGTCAGGCGCACAAATGTTCCGCGGAGACAGATGCCGTTCGCACGCAGGGACCGAGCGTGGCCGTTAGCCGCCGGGAGTGCACTCCCCAAAGAGCACGAGGACCAGCCAGGCCTCTCCCAATTCCCTGGAGGGGGGGGGGAAGCTAGGGGCTCCATAAAGTAAAAGGAAGGTGGGATCCAGCCCACAAGTCTCACTTGGGATTCCAAGACAAGCCTGGGTTTGGTTTTTTTGGTTTTTTGGGGGGTTTTTTTCATTGTAATCATTTTTAGGTGCACCATTCACAGACTATTCACAATGGTATGCAACCACCACCACTATTTCAGAACATTTTCACCACCCCAAACAGAAGCTCCATACCCATTAAACACTAACTCCCCACCCCTCCTCCCCCAGACCCCGGTAACCACCACTCTACTCTTTGTCTCTATGAATTCGCCCATTCTGGACACCTCAGATAAGTAGGATCATATGACATTGTCCTTCTGTGACTGGCTTCTTTTATCCCACTTGATGTTTCATCCATGCTGGAGAAGGTGTCAGTCTCCCTCCTTTTTATGGCTGAATGACATTCCACTGGACAAACGTCCATGTTCACTCATCCATCAGCTGATGGACACTTGGGGGTCTTTCCACCTTCCGGCTGGTGTACAAACATCTGTTCAAGTCCCTGCTCTCAATGCTTTTGAGCATAGTGACCTATGGGTGCAACCGCCGGGTCATAGGGCAACTCTGTGTTTAACCATTTAAGGAACCGCCAGACTGTCTTCCAGAGCAGCCGCCCCATTTTACGTTCCCCCTAGCAGGGCACCAGGGTCCCCATTTCTCCACATCCTCACCAACACCCGTTATTTCCTGTGTTTGGATAACAGCCACGCCTGAGATTTTAAAAGGAGAATTTTAAAGAGTAGCATCTGTTTGCTTTATGCCTGCCGTTCTGTATGGAGCCGCACAGACCGTGCTGGTCGTAGAGTCAGGGGAAACTCAGTTCTAGTTCCAGCTCTGGTGCTCACCGCTGGGCAACTCCGGACACGCGCTTCCGTCGCTGCGCGCCTCAGTCATGTCCACTGTAGGAACAGAGCTAACGGGCCAAGCGTCGCTTCCCTCTGGAGGCAGTTATTTGCCACGGGAATGGAAGACAGAGTACCTTCATAAACTCTACGGGATGGCATACAGGTAGTGGGGAAGGGGGGTCGGTGTCCACGTCGTCCCTTGATTTATCTTTTACGACAATGTATGCAAAGGACTGAATCCTTTTCCCTCCGACCTCTTCTTTCTCTGCCTTCGAACAGAGGAGCCAAATCACAGGGACCAGTAGCAAGATGAAGGAGCAGGCAAAATTCTAGAAGATCTGCTGAGGGTGACCTTGGCGTCACAATAATTACTGGACACGCTCACACACTCGCGCACACACACACACACTCGTGGCACTCACACCTCATTATAGACTCGAAGTTTGCCCCCCAAAAATTACGTCACCAGATCCAGAGAAGGACATAGGGCAGGAATTTTCATCCCACCTTGTCAGGTGAGGAAATGAAGATCCAGGGAGAGGAAGGAATCCTGCCCAAGGCCGCACAGCACAGCTTGAACAGAGCCTCTGGTCTCCCGGCACAGTCCAGCCACAGCACAAGATGGCCGTGGCCAGTGGTCCCCACACAGGGCCTGGTCCCAGAGCTACTTCATCCTCATCACGAGCAGTGGCAGTGGCATCTGTCTCTCTCTCTCTCTCTCTCTCTCTCTCACACACACACACATACACACACACATACACACACACACACACACACAGAGACTGAGGTCTCAACTGAGAAGCCCAGGCTGTCCAGGGAACCAAGTTCCAGGAAGGAAACAGGACCCTCTTTCTCTATGTCAGGGGAAGCATGGAGCCTCGTGGGCCCCCAGCCTGGTATCTCCATAGTGACAGAATCACAGAGGCTGCAGGGCTAAAAATAAAACCTCTACCTCCTGAAACCCCCCCCCCCCCCGTCTGTGCAGCTCCAGCTGCATGGGGGCTTGTGACAGCTCGGTGACACTTGGTGACCAACACCTAAGCAGCAAAGAAAGACCCCTGAGCTGTGAAAACAGGTGACAGCACACTCAGGTCACTGGTAACATAAATCACCATCTGTGACACTCCCCTGGAGGAGTCTGCGAAGACTCTCACCCACAGGGTCCTGGACAAACGGGCTCCACGTGGGTAAGGGCCAGCAAGCGAACAGTACCCCGCCCTCTGGGCACAAACCCTCAGGCACAAACAAGTGCTCTCTTCATGGCAGGCCTCACGAGGCCCACTTAAGCCTTGGAAGTAAGAAGTGTTTCTTCTCCAACTGCACCGTGGGACAAGCTTGTCCACTTAAAAAAAAGTTCACATGATGCTTAGATGCCTAGGTGGGCTCTCAAAATGGGAGAGCCAGAATGCTGGATTCGAGTCCACTGGCTCTGTGTTCTCGGGGAAGTCGCTTTTCCCTCGTGGGCCTCAGGTTTCTCATCCGTACGATGGGGTTACGTGCAGAGGGCTGTGGAAGACCTGGCACAGAAGAGGCGCCCCAAGAACTCAGTCACTCGGCGGTCTGCTGGGTGGTATTTTTGTCGGTAGACTAGCCTGAGAACCTACCAGTGAACTCCCCACATTAGCTGTTAGCTGGCAGTTCACACACACTGAGCCTCCCCCCCCACCTCACTCTCAATCTGTGTGAACTTCCACTAATCACACACACACGGCCTCAGTTTACAATCCAAGCAATCTGCAACATGGATCACAGCTTATGATGCCTAGTACGATCTTGACTCTATTATGGCTAATTTTAAAAGGCCTTCAAATGCTCAAATAAAGCACAATGTATGCGGCTCCTCATTAGCCACCCAGCCTTAGGTTAATAATTAAGCATCCTTAATTGGCAGATATGGAAATGTACAGCACAGCTTCCTAGGCACCGCTGCACACGAAGCTGGCCCCAGCCTGGTCATGGATTTCCTAAAGCAGCTCATAAAGCTAATTCACATCAAAAGTTAATTAGCCTAATGAAGGCAAGTGTGACTTAGTGAATTCCAGACTGACTTTCTGCTCTGACTCAGCCACCCCAGGAGGCTGCCTGCCGATGTCATCCTCCTGGCTTTGATTTCCTGAAGCAATGAAGGAGCGGCCCCGGGGATGGGGATGATGCTTCAGGAGGCCGTGCGACTGGCACTGCTATCAGCGAGGCATCAGCGAGTGCTCTGAAAGCCACCAAGAGGCAGGACCCACAGCCACCCCCTTCTGGAGCTGACTCTCTGGAACCTCTGCCAGGGAGAGAGACTTCCGGCAAGTGGAAGTCACAGGTGAGCCCAGATGGGTGGAAGGCCAGGCACCACCGGGCCTCATGCCCCTCACTGGGAAGACAGTGGCATGACAATCCCCCATGCCACGCACAGCTGCATCCACATAGCACCCCTAGAAGGGAGCATCTCTACCCATCGGATGGATACAGAAACCAAGGCACAGAAAGGTCCAATTGTCCAAGGCCACAGCCCTCGGAAAGAGTACAACTCCTGCCTCCGGACCCCCGGACCCTCCTAGTTCAGCTGTCTTTCACTGTTCCCATCCAGAGTCAACACCTCACTGGCCCAGAATCACAACGCAAGTGTCTCCTTCACCAGATGTATGGATAAACCCATACAGTGGAATATGACTCAGCCATAAAAAAAAAAAAAAAATGCAGTTCTGTCTCAATCTACAACATGGGTCAACTGTCAGGGCACTGTCTTAAGTGAAGTAGGCTGGTCACAAAGGGACAGATCCTGTATGATTCTACTTACGTGAGGCACCCAGAGGAGTCGCGTTCCTAGAGACAGAAAGTAGGATGGTGGGCACCAAGGGCTGGGGGAGGGGACTGGGGAGTCAGTGTTTCATGGGCACAAGTCTCTGCTTGGGGAAGGTGAAAGCGATCTGGAGACGGACGGTGGTGGCAGCTGCAGTGTGAAGGCACTTACTGCCACAGAACCGTTCACTTAAACACGGTTAAGATGGTAAACTTGATATTATATGTATGTTACACACACAAAACAAGGAACGAAGTTCTGACTTTTGTTTCAACGTGAAGGAACATCGAAAACATTATGTTTCTGTGAAAGAAGTCAGACGTGAAAAAGGTCACACACACGGGCGCCTTGATGGCTCAGTTGACTGAGCATCCAACTTTGGCTCAGGTCATGTTCTCACAGTTCTTGTCGGGCTCTGTGCTGACAGCTCAGAGCCTGGAGCCTGCTTCAGATTCTGTGTCTCCCTCTCTGCCCTTCCCCCTCTCCCTCTCCCTCTCTCTCGAAAGTAAATAAACATTAAAAAAAGGAAAGAAAAGAAAAAAAGAAAAGGTCACGCATTGTAGGACTCCTTCTATATGGGACACCCAGAATAGAAAATCCATAGAGACAGAAAGTAGATTAGTTGTGGCTGGGGGAAGGGGTGGAGTGTTTCCTTCTCAGGTAATAAGAAGGTTCTGGAACCAGACAGAGGTGCTGATTGCACAGCCTTCTGAATGTACTATCTGATACTGAATTGTACACTTCAGAAATGGTTAATTATATGTTCTGTGAATTTCACTTCAATTTACAGAAAGGAAAGGGAAGGAAAGGATATCCTGCGGCCCTTCCTGCCTGCTCCCATGTGCCACACAGGCTGGAATCTCCATTTTCCTTCAGGATCCAAGCCTGAGCATAGCCAGAGGCTTGAAATCCTTCTGGGTTATTCCAAGCACCAGAAAGGATTTCAGTGGAAGCAAGAAAAACTCAGGCAAGCAGGTGGGCCAGGCCACCTTCCCCATGTTTCATTCAGAGATTCTGTGAACCCCTTTTCCAAGTTCAGCACGAGGTGAGGCACTCCAAGGAAGGCCAAAACAAGATGACTCGGCCCCTGCCCTGAGCCGCATGGGTGGCTAGGACACCTGGGCCCAAGAATTACCGCAAGGGGGGACAAGCTCCAGGGGTGTATCTCCATCGGGAGCAAGGACCCAAATCTGCCACTCTGGACATACACCTCTAGGCCTTCTGGGAAGAGCAAACCCTCATACCTCTAGGTGAAGGGTCCCTGATCTGAGCCAGAGGCTCCTGCGTGGACCCACCTCCATCAGCCGCGCTCCTTCCGGCCCAGGGGCCACGGGCCCTTCCGCTCTCCCCACTCCCAGGAGCCCGGACACACTAAGGAAGGCAGGTGATGGTGGTGCAGGGAGGAGACACAAAGCCTATGCACCTCCCCTCCTCCTCCTCTACCTGGCTTCCTGCTGCACTCCTAACATGGCCACTCTGGTCCCTTCTCTTTCTCTAATGAGCCACAGAGTGAGGAAAAGGGCAGCAGCAGAGCAGGAAGAGGGGACAGACACAGTCCAAGCTGACCCGGCCTCCGGTGAGAACCCAGGCTGGATGGTTAACGGGTCCTCCCCCTTCCCAACAAGCTCACTCTGAACTGTGCCCTTTTTCAAAAAACTGCCTGCCCCACCCCTGATGAGGGAGCATAAGGCAGACGGAGGGCAAAACACAAGCTAACAACACCCCCCCCCCCCCCAGGTGGCATATGTGTGAAATTCCTTGGACACTCCTGGCTGCCCAAGAACAAAAGAAAGGGGAAAACCAATGCTTAACTGACAGAGATCACAGTCATACAGGACATGAGTCTCCATCGGGTCTACAAACATCTTAGTAAATTACAAGAAAAGGCAATCCTATCAGTAGCCTAATCTCTAGAAACCAGTAGACTCAGTTTCCCAGAGCCCCAGTATCAACCTCCCCTCCATAGTGATGTGGGAACAAAGACAAGAAGGAAATGGCAGGTAAAATTAAATTTCCTTATAACCTGCAACCCCATTGACAAACACTTGAAGCAAATCCAGAGTATAACATTTCTCCAGGAACCCCCTACTGTCCTAATGTTAATGCCTCACTAGAGGGAAAACAACCGTATCCTGACAATAGCAAGGCCTCTGGTATCTCAGGAGTTGTTAGCATATCAAAGTCCTTCTGGAGGCCTCCCTTTTGACTTTATTCCCCAACTTCACAGTATATGAAAATCACCTGTTTGCACCAAAGACATCTTCAAGAATTCTTTCTTGGCTGTCAGCTCCAGACCACCTCACCATCACCCCAAAACCTCATCACCCCCACACACACGGGTTGACCAGCCATCACTCTCCTAGGAATGCTGTTCTCATTTGAGGAGGGAAACAAAGCACGAGTCATACCCAGTGGCCCAAGGGCCTGCTTCGGGGTCTCTGATCGGGAGCCTCCCAGGTGCACAGCTGGAGACATCAGGGCCCGTATCTGTAAACAGCCATGATCTCAAGAGCGTGCTGTCTCAGGGAATCCGCCTAAGTTTGTGGAGCTCTGTGGCCTCTTTGAAAAGCAAAAGCTACATAACAAACAAAAAAGGAATTCTGTTTTTCCCCTCTGGAAAAAAAAAAAAAAAAAAAAAAAAAAAAAAGAAGGAAGGAAGGAAGGAAGAAAAGAAAAAAGGCGAGAAAATCACATACGGACCCAAAATGAGAAGCCCTCTGCACTGTTCAGACTGAGTCAGATCAGGAATACTGATGGGACATAACACCACAGCAAGGGCGTGTAACAGACGTGACTGAACATGAACACGGCTGTGAGGAATCCAGACCTGGCAAGGTCAACAGTGAGCTTCCTCTGCAGTTGGCCCAAATCACAACCTCTCTGAGTTATGGTGTCCCCATGTGTGAAACAGGGAAGGTGGAAGCTCAGGGTGCCAATTCATGACCCCTCTGAGCCTCAGTTTCCTCACCTGTCAAACGGGCACAGCAGCACTTACGTGGGTCAAATGAGACACGGTGGGTAAAAGCACCATGTGTACCGCAGGGTATTATAAAAAGGTGGATAAACAAGAAAGGCCCCTTCACCTCTGGACCCTACAGTCACTGCCTCTCCCAACACGGTCATCAGGCCCTGCGTCACGACCAGCCACTGTGCCAGGCACTAGGTTCAAAGACAAACAAGCCAAGTCCCTCAGCCTGCGGAACAGCTGGGCCAGACCAGGGGTTCCCACTGTGGTTTCGAGAGGGAAGAGCCTTCTCCTGGAGCAGGAATCTCGGTATCTGGAAAAGTCCATAATTAAAGGTCGACCTAACTGGGTACGAGACACGTGCCATTCTTAGCCTAAACCCTCCAAACACCAGTCCTGCAGCTACCAGGCCACCAAGACAAACTTGAGTGAACTGGTTGGCCCAGAATTTATGAGCCGGCCTCCAGTTCACTACTGTGTCCCTGAGTCTCAATTCTGCTCCACGTCCAGCCCTAGGCTCTTAAGGTTTCAGGGAAACGGAAAGTCATTCCTCCACGCGGAAAGGTCAAACCCTTGGACTTGGTTTTTTCCAATGCTCCTTCCGGTTCATCCAGTCGTAAGATTCTGAATTCCTTTCTTCCCCCCTGCTGGAAAGTCAGACAGAACATTCCTCAGGAAAGAGACTTTCTAGCCAGGGGAAATAACAGAGGTAAAAAGAAAAATGGGTGTAATTGAGTGCTGTAAACCTTGGTACCCAGGGAGCGCGGGACGGACCGGGCTGGTCAGCAGTCATTACCGTGAACTCACGATGCTCCGGTGAGTCACCGGAGGCTGGGAACCGAAATAAAACCAGCATTCTCTAGCACAGCACAGGACGGGAGCTCAGCTGCATACTAATGCAGGGATCTGTTAACCACCTCCCTTGCTACTTCCCTGCAGCAAAGGCACGGGCTTCGGGCCTTGCTGCATCCAACTCCAAATTAACGAGCTCCTTTCCGCACGGGGTTAATACAGACCGTGCTCTGGACCAATTAAACAAGCCACTTCAGAACTTTGCTTCACTGTATTGGAAAATGTCACACACGCAGAGGAAAAATTAGGTCTTGGATTATCCATGTCCCTGGCTAAACCAGGGAGCGAGCTTTCAGAACTCTCCAGGCTTTTGTTATTAATGGTGTTTTAGCGTCGGGTTCTCCAACACATCAAACAAATTTCCTTTAAACTAGTAGTTACCGACTGCCACGGGGGAAGGGCTGCGGGCCTCCCACCTCCCAGATGGCTCAACCATAATAAACGTTTGGCCTGTCAGATGCACAACACTGGCGAACTAATTGAAATATGCTGCAAACCCAAAATAAATGTGAAATGATTGTTTCCCTACACGGTAGCCGCCGAATTGCCTTCGTGTCTGGCCCTGACGAATGCTCCCCACCCGGCTCGGTGAGCCTCGCTGATGTGTGGTTTCCAAAGGACTTAAATGCTTTTTTCCATTGTGATTACCCAAGAGGGAAAAACTGTAATTGCAGAAAATGTTTGGGTTTTTTTCCCCCCTCTCATGAAAATGCAAGTGAAAAGTCAACTCTTACAAAGTGCCAAGAAAAGCAATTAATGGGCCCTCCAGTAGGACGGAGGAGGGGAGTGGACGTGCTATCACGAAACCAGCCTTAGCGGAGCTTCCGGACCTCAGGGAAGCCCTGCCCCTCGGCCAACCTGTGCCCGAGTATTCTCCACTGAAAATGAGAATGGTCACCTTATTTCTACCCCACACACTCCCTCCCCCTCACCCGCTTCGAGATGGCCTCGAAAAGGGCTGCACAGGGACAGCAGGGGACAGCTGGCTGCACCTGCTGAGCTGGCCCTCCCTCTACCCGCCTCACTGAGGACCCTGGCGCCTGGTAAGCCCCCAGCGGGGGGCTAGATTCTTTTGTGGAATGAGGCCAGGTGAGCCCAGCAGGCTGCAGAGCCTGACTCAGTCCTGGCAGGGCAGCAGTGGGGAAAGAGCTGGCACCCTGCTCCACAGCACAGCCGATGAGTCAGCCAGGCCCTACAGAGGCCGCGGGGGGGAAGCCCCCCCCCCCAGCTGCCCAAAGAGAAAAGGCCGTCCATCCCCAGGAACCACCTCTGCAAAGGGAAACAGCCTCGGAGAGAAGAACGAGCAATCATCTGTATTACCTGCGTTCCAGCTCTTAACAGGGCACACGGGGAAAACGTTTCTGGAAAGGTTCCCAGGAGGAACAAGGCCAGGATTTGAAGCCATAGGAAGCCCCACGTTGGCCTGAAACACCTCCCTAAGAGGGTCATTCCTTTGGGTGAAGGACTACCTTCAGCTCCTCTCAGCAGAGAGCAGTTAGAGGGACCTACGTAGGCTTGCTGACCCTCCCTTGTTGGGGGCGGGGTGCCCACAAGCACCTCCAGACAGCAGGCTTGTGGACAGGAGAGGTGGGTGCACCTTCTGAAAGAGGGCACAGGGGAGCCAAAGGAGGGGACCTATGCCCGAGAACTCGTCCTTTTCAATGGCACCCGAGATAGCAAACACCAGAATCTGCAGCCTCAGCTTCCATTCCCCACGTACGTACTGAGCACCAATGAGGTGCCCTGTGCTAAATGCTGGAGACACCACGGGGGCGCGGACACGATGGCATGAATGGCAGACCAGGTCCCTGCACTGGGGGAGACACGAGGAGAAAAGAATCCCACCGCATGTGTGCCAGACGTGAGGAGGAAGAGCCACGCGGGAGCCGACCAGGGGCGGGTGCAAATCTTGGCCCCGCCCAGCTGCTTCTGCGAGCGCAAGCAGGTTGCTATACCTCTCTGAGCCCGTTTCCTCTTTCTGTAAAGTTTGGGTAACAGTCCGTCCTTATCTCTGAGGAATGCTGTGGCACTCAAGTGGAAAGAAGCCATTGTGGAAGCGCTCTGTACACACGGGTCGTCCTCATTATTCACGGATTCCGTATTTACGAATTCCTTACTAACGTTACCATGTCGTGGTGCTTACGTGGACATTTGCAAACATGAGCGGGGCAGGGAAGGATTTTGAGTCATCCAGTGTGTGTGATCCCAGCTGAGGCTGAACAAGGTAACACGCTGCCTTTTGTTTCAGCTCTAGGACCGTAAACGAGTGTCCTTTTTGCTTTCTATTTAGTGCCACGTTTTCTCACATTTTGGTGCTTTTCGTTGTGATTCCACCATGTGAAGTGGCCACGGGCCCAGTGTTGAATCACCAGCCCCCTGTTTCTGAGCAGTGATGGGCCTCACAGAGGAAATACCCATGTTAGATAAGCTTCATTCAGGTGTGAGTGTAACTGCTGTTGGCTGTGTTAATGAATAACAGTATCTACTATATTAGGCATCTTTATTTATTTTTTTTTTCAACGTTTATTTATTTTTGGGACAGAGAGAGACAGAGCATGAACGGGGGAGGGGCAGAGAGAGAGGGAGACACAGAATCGGAAACAGGCTCCAGGCTCTGAGCCATCAGCCCAGAGCCCGACGCGGGGCTCGAACTCCCGGACCGCGAGATCGTGACCTGGCTGAAGTCAGACGCTTAACCGACTGCGCCACCCAGGCGCCCCTATTAGGCATCTTTAAACAGAAACATACATAAAACAAGGTGAGGTACTGATCGGTGAACCAACGTATGACCAGAGGCTCACAGGAACCTAGCCAGCCCTTCCCCTAGGGCAGCGGTTCTATGCTCCCTGATGTAGTGTTCGTGACACCTTATAGACGGAATGGCCGGGATTCAGGAGACTGGACCGTGTGCACAAGCGATGTATGATATATTATGAGTGGAAGTCTTTTGCTCTGCAGGGCTCTCATTCCCGCAGCCGCAGGTGGGCAGGTCCATACCCCGCCTATTACATGGCTCTGAGACACGATCTGCCTCCCGGTCCCCCGAGTCCTGCTGCTGTTTTGGAGACTTTCTGCTCTTGCCCTGCACCCCGACTCCTGACCCCATTCCCACAACAGAAAAGCTTTGCGAAGGATGAGGGCCTTCAGCCAGGAGAGGATGTGAAACTGCTTTTTCCATGCTCTCCTCCAAGGCCGTTGCTTCGGGTTTTGATTTGTCTGTTACCGGAACCCTGCCTGTTGGTTAATTTTCTTCCCGTCCTCTGGCAAGGGCAGTTGTTAATATGAGTAATGAAAGCAAATGCCAGCTCTCCTCTCCAACAGCGCTCTCTGTGTCTCTGGCCATAAAGCTTGGGCCTGGCTTTGTCATGGTGTTTGCTGGGCTGGGTGTGAGGGAGTCGGCACCCCTTTACCCATTTTACAGGAAGAAAGGGCCAACGTGTGAGGCTGCCGCTGTCATCAGCCTTGCTAGTATAAAGAGCGAGTGCTGAACTGGCAATCAGAGACCTGGGGTCCAGGCTGAAAGAGGGGTGTTGGGCAAGTCACTTCTCTTCTGCTGGCCTCAACTTCTAGTCTTTAACGGGGTGCAACTCTCCCAACTCCAGTGTTCTCAGGCACTCTGTCCAGGGCTAGAGACAGTGTGAAAAGGCATCACCCAGCACCCCCTCCCTTTACCCTCTAGACCAGTCCTCTCCCTTCACACCCACACTTTTCTGGCCTTTGTAATTAGACCCTAAATCCCACACACCTTCACAGGTGCTGTGGCCATGAAAACTCCACCTATTTGTCAAGGCCTTGTTCAAATCCTACCTCTTCCAGGAAGTCAGCCCTGATTGCCTGACCCAGAAAGGGTGTCTCCTCCTCTGTGCCTGCCATTTAAATATCTTTTTTTTTTCTAAGATTTTTATTTTTAAGTAATCTCTACACCCAACGTGGGGCTTGAACCTACCACCGTGAGATCAAGAGTCGCATGCTGTACCAACAGAGCCAGCCAGGTGCCCCTGTGCCTGCCATTTAAGCAACAGTTAACACACACAACCTGTGTAACTTGTGGGGTACATCTCCCTAACCACACGGTTAGCCGGCCTAAGTTTTAGGTGCAATGTTACTTATTGTATTTAACTCACTTTACCTGTCCTGTTTTCCAGAAACCTTTTGTGACTTACAAAGAATACTGATAGGTTTACACATAAACATACACACAGACACAAAGGAAAGTAGGAATACATATGCTGACCATGAGGGCAAGTGAATACAATTGCTAGATGGAATAATGCATTGTACACCAAGCATCCTGGAAGCCAAGGAGAAAAGGTAACTGTAAATCAATTGAAAACACTGCGTGGGCGGTACGGGGAGGGTCAGGTAGAACTGGGTACAAATCCAGAGAGCCTTTGGGCAAATCAGTTAATCTCCCTGTGTTTCCATTTCTTTCTCTGAGAAAATGGGGGAAGAACACGACTTACTAACCCCCAGGACTAACGAGGAAGCCCGTCACACAGTACGCACACACGGCATGTCTTTCCCCACCTTCCTTCTCGTTGTCAAAGGAAGTGGCAACCTAGTTTCTTGCCGGAGGCAAAGTTTGCCTGGCCCTAGATTCTAAAACAAAGTTCTCATACAAGACTACGTAGGAAGCCTTGAGCAGAGAGGGGGTCAATGCCCCCTGTTCCAGGTTTTGGAGCAAACCAGACTCGGATTTGTCATGGCTCTATTTAACAACATCCCCAGGTACCCAGTAGAAGGTTAATAAACATCAACAGAATGAGCTACGGTGAAGCAAAGACCACTTGGCCACATCCGTGTCCCCCTGCGCGGGATCCTGGTAGGCTGGTTTCAGAACGGCTGTCTGCCAAGGGGCTGACCTCACGTAAGCAGGGCTGAGAAGAGGCGTGCGAGCACATGACTGCTGGCTCTGACCACCTCCCCTGCCCAGCGCTAACGCCTCACGAGTGAGATCCTTAGGACCCCTCCATTGCAGGGCACATGGCCCGTGGCATCTTTTTCAAAAGCAGCAAGGCAATGATCTTGAAGGACCAGCAGTTTCCTCTTCTAATCTCTACAAACGCTGCACATTCTCCATGAATAGCTCTTCTCAGAGGCCAAGTCGGAAAGACTTAACCGGATGGGATGGTTAGAAGCATCCGCTTGGTTTTAAAACTGGCCTCTAGATAGAGAAGGAGGAAAGGTGGATCCCCTGAGAATCTACAAGAAGTCAACTTGGGACAAAAAGGGCTCCTGGCAGCATCCGAGCCAACTCCTCGACATTCACCCAACATCTTCCTGAGAGCAGACCATGAGCCAGGCACTGGGGGTACAGAGAAAAGCACTCAGCACCACTCCCCCAGGAGCTCAGTCTAAGTGGGGAGGTTGGGGGAGGGAGCGCCTATAAACAGATAACTGCTGTTCCACGCCGTGAGTCATACTGGGGTAGCACAAAGGTGGGGGTGATCCCCTTTACCCGGGGAAGGCCTGTAAAGACAAGCCTGGGTCCTGATAAGAGAAATTTGATAACAGAGAAGGGAAGAGGCAGGGCCCAGATCCTGAGGGGCCCGTACTTGCAGAGGAATTTTCTTTCAGATTCCACAAGGACCAACCAAGACCAAGAGAAACCAAGTGTCTTAGTTAAGCTCGCACAGACACTGTGGGACAGACAGGCCTGGAACCTTGACCCGTGGAGTCCAATTCTCTGCCCCACTGCCTCCCGCCCACAGTGAGCTGTGGGAGGCCAGAGAGAAGGACCATCCCACGCTCACCACCCAGAGAACAGCAGAGCTCGTACTGTCCTAGTCATCTGGCAACTCACTCCCTACAAGAAAACAGCCCTACCTAACTCATGGTGTTTCTTTTGCAAAGGGAGAGGGCCGGGCATCTCTTCCGATCAGGGCGTACAGATTCTTAGCAGATGCAAAATAATTTCACTGCAACAGCCCAGGCGTTGGATAGCCTGCCCCCCACCCCCACCCCAGGCAAGCTGGGGTGGGGGCTTCTACTCCATCTAGAAGCTCACTGTGCCCAGGGTGCCAAGCCAGGCCGGAGGAACTGGGAATGAATCAAACTCCACTCCCATCCTCCAGGAGCTCACAAGCCAGCAAGGGGAGATAAGCCAGGCACAAAAAGTAACTGTAAAATAAGGCAGAGCACGATAAGAGCCACACAAGAGACATAAAATGCAATGACACTTCAGAACAGAGACAGTCCCGCCGGGCGCTTGGGTGCTAGTCCAGGTCCAGATGAAGGAGAGGGGTCTACCCTATCAGCTCCAGGGACTCCCAGGTGGGCGCTGGTGTGAGAGCTGCTAAGGGACCAAGAAAGATGCTCAAATGAGGTCTCCTTTGAAGAATCCCGATTCTGCAGAGGGCGAAGCACGCAGGCCTGAGACTTCGCAGAAGTGCCCCAGCCCCTATGAGGCAGGGAGAGGAGTGTAGGGTGAGGAATCTAGAATTTCGATATAGGGGCAGCAGGTCCACTGAAAGGAGACCGGGCTAGAGGAAAAGCCTTGAAATGACATTTGCGGAGCAAGCACATTGTTTACTTAGAATGTGGATTTGGGGTTTCTTGTGTGGGGTGGTTTACACATTATGGGGGAGGCGGGAAGTGTCCCCCTCTCCCCCAAACAGCCATGAGCCCCAGACGAGAAAGGCTGGAAGGGGAAGCTGCCTGCTCTAACACAGCCGGCACGCCAGGTTACAACAGGAAAGGGAGACTCTCAGGATGCAGATGGGCCAGATTTTCCTCCAGCCTAAGGGGGGGATCTGGAGCACCTTCTTCTAAGTTCTGGCCCCTCTCCGAGGGCCACGCCCCGTGCTTAGGCCCCACACAACCCACCGGGCCACAGCCGGCGCTGGAGGGCTGTCCGGCTGGAGGCGGGAAACCGCACAAGGCTGGACAGAGCGCTGTGCCCACCACTTCCTCCCGGCCCCTTCCTGGCCCTTCCTCAAGAGCGCGGGCCGGCCCGGACAGGCCCGGTGCTGCACACACACCTGCCCCCCGACCGCGGTGACACTTGTCACTGGGGGAGGGGAGTCCTCCGCGCCCCGGCCGCAACCGACGGAAATTCGGCAATTAGCATTTGGGGCCCGACTCCGGAGGGCCGGCGAGTCCCCGGGGGCCGGGCTCCGGGGCGACTTCCTGAGGCAGGGGTCCCCGCGCGCGCCACACCCTCCTCCCCGCGCGGGGCGGCCGGGCCCGGGTCTCCCACTTTTCCCCCCTCCCTCCCCTCCCTCCTTCCTTCCTTCCCTCCCCGGCGGGCGGGCGAGCGGGCAGCCGGGGCCTCCGGGGTCGCCGCCCCGCGCCCGGCTCTCCGGGGGCCCGCCGCCGGCCCGAGGAGGGTCCCCGGGCCGCGCCGCCTTCCGGCCGGGCCGCGGCGACACTCACCCCGCTCGGCGCGGCCGCGGCTCCGTCCTCTTCGGCCCGCGCTGGGCCGCCGCCGCCCGCCTCACGCCGCCGGGGAGGCGCGGGCCCCGCGGCCCCGGCCCGGCCGGCTGCGCCCCGCGGCTCCGCGCGCCGCCGCCGCCGCCGCCGCCGCCGCCGCCAGCTGGCCCCGGGCGAGCGGCCGGGCCCCCGCGGGCATGCTCCCGGGCCGTCGGCGCGGGCGGCGGGCGGGCGGGCGCGCACGTGCTGGCCCCGCGGGTCGCGGCGGACGACGAGGCGGCGGCCGGCGGGGCGCGGGGCCGGGCGCGCCCGCGGACGGGGCTGGACAGCTCTACGCCGCGGCGCCGCCGTGCCCCGCGCGCCCCAGCGGCCGCTGCTGCCCGTGCGCGCCGGGCCCGCCTCGCATTCCCCCACTCGGCGGCGGGCCTGCGCCTCCGTCAGGCCGCGCGGGGAGCGGCGGCGAGTCCCGGCGAGGGGCCGCCCCCGCCCGCCCCGAGGGCTGGGCTCCGCCGGAAGAAACCCGGCAAACTTGGGGGCCGACTCGCGGTCTCCCCGCCGCGGCCTGGGCTCGCCCCTCTCCCCTCTCCGGGGCGTGGGGGTGGAGGGGGGGAGCTCGTGGCTCCTCCAACCCCCTCGGCCTTGCCCGTCAGACTTGTAACTGTGCTAGAGGAGCCAACTGCATTTGCGGAAGGGCACGAGCGGGCTTGCGGCAATCGGCACCCTTAAGTAGCTTTTTTTTTTTTTTTTTAAACAATCAAGTTCTTGAGGAGTAAGAGGACAAGTCTAGGGGAACAAAGCGCGTGCGACGTCGTGAAGCACTTGGAATGTTGTGGCCAAACCGGAGGTAGTTAACTGAGGCCCAAACCTAGATGCCGGATACTCCTATCGGTTTAGAGACCCGGTTTGCAGCGCACAGGCAGCCAGTTCTTTTCCTCGACACCGAATACTTTCGCTCTGGGCTAAAAAGATGAAAACGCCCCTTGGTCGTCAGAAAAGGTGGGAGTAGTAACAGCCAGAGGGTACGCCCGCAGCTCCAGCCCACCGACCTCAAAAGAAACTGGAAGAGGGTCAGAAATAGCTTCATCTTGATGTTCCCTCCGGGTTGGACTCTCCAGTCGTAAACAAAGAGACCAAGAGGGGAGTGGGTGCAATTTAAAAGAAATCGTGAAGTGTGTAGACTGAGCAAGAATGGACTTGCTTGCCAAGATCTGAAGTCATAGAATTAAATGGGCACACCTAAAACCCAGCTTCCCTATCACCAAGTATATCACCTTCTGCAGTTGAAAGGAGTGCTTTCCTCTGAAAGGGCAAGTGCTAAAAATTAAAGCAGTCCAAGACTCTGTTGAGACAAAGAGAGAGCAAAACCACCAAAGGCTGCTCATCCCCTTGGTCACTGTCAGAATTGGGGACTAGGCCAGGAAAGCCATCATTACAGAACTCTCCTTAAAATACCCATTTTATGACCTTATGACAATCCCTCCGAGACAAGAGAAGGTGACCCATCGAACACCAAACTCTCACCTTCCCTCCACCATGATGTGCCTTTGAGACCCACTGAGGAAGATTTTAGGAGCACACGCAGATCTCCAGTGAGGCCCTTTGCCCATCAGCCACTCAGAACTGAGCACCTGCATACCATTGTAACCTTGCCATGATTACACCCAAACCCATAAACTCAGAGGCCTTACTACCATCAAAAAGCAGACCCCATGGTTACCCGGCAGAAATAAATACACTAACACCGCAAGACAGTTCATATCCACAAATATTTATTGAGTGCCTATATGCAAGAATGAAGACAGGATGGCCGCCGGCTCTCCTGGAGCTTACAGTTCCACCACTCCAGTACTTGCCTAGCTTTAAAAACAGCGGCAAGAAGCACTTGTCTTTGCCCAACCATCAGCAGCACTGGAGGAAGCAAGTTTTTCACATTATATTGGTCACTGTTACAGTGCAATTGTGGATAAGTATCTTTGAAGGTTGTAGTCACAGCAATGACATGGTGTATCATGTCCAGCAAATGCAAATTTATGGCTTGATTCCCCCTATTTGAGAGGCATCTATTGAAATAAAACACACATAAGAAGGAGAAAGCTTCATAACACAGGTCCTAAGAATACTGGTGTAGTTTATTATCAAACTGCCACAGAACTCTTGGCAACAATAATTTCCTGCAAAGTCTGTGCAATATAACTGGTTGAATCAGACCTGTAAACCTCATGACCATAGGCCACACACACTCACTCATGGCTGGTAAGTAGGATTTACCTGTATGATTCTTAAAGGGCTCTAGGTACACACTTAGTTTTTAAAGCTTCTTAAAGACTCGCAGCACAAGTGGCACTTTAAAATTTAGTGAAAACCGCTTTTGAGATAAAAATTAAAATGACAAAAATGTCTAATTTTACCACAGATGTTAAGTGCAGGATTCAAATTTAAATAGCATTCGGCAAAGCACCTGGCTTTTTAGAGTTAAAAAGGGGAACATGTTTCGGTTGTTTATCGAACTCTAAAATCATAACCTTCATGTGGATCTTCTAGTGGCAGGCACTTCTTCATGTAGTCCTGCTTCACAGGCCATCACCTACTTTACGTGTCTAATTACAGAACATTCCAAGGAGCAATTATTTTGGTTACATTGCCAACACTTTTTTTTTTTTTTAAGAAAAATCGCCTATATCAGATAACCCCCAAATCACCTATTTAAGATGCTTCTGAACTTACACTCAATAGGTTACCAGCTTTGCCACTTTAAAAAAAAAAAAAAAGAACCTTATACCAGAAGATCAAACTCCAAGAAATTTTTTTTTTTTTTTTTTTTTTTTTTTTTTTGCAAAACGGTAGAGAGAACACCTTAGACCACCTAACAAATATCAACCAACCCAAGGTAATTTTTAAGTCAATTGCTGGGGACACAACCTACTTTTCTATTTAAAAAGTGCTAAATCACTACTTCAAATTGAAAGACCTTTTAAACTAGGAATGAATCTCAAATGTACTTTTACTCAAAACTGACTAAGCACCAGGTACTTTACATAATCTTCTTTAAATTGTTAGGAAGTTTCTTATCACTTCATCTTATCTTTCGCTGCCGCTGGCTGCCGAGGCAGGCAGGCCTGAGCCTGGTGGTGACCCAGGTCCACCTGGCTCTCCTGTCCCTTCCGTCCCGGCACAGTGCCCTCCCAGCACGGCCACAGCCACGTTAGCTACCTCTGTTGAGTCAGCTGAATACCTAATGTGCCTCGGGGCTCTGGAAAGGAAAGGTAGGGGGCAGACCCAAGTGAAAGAGAGAACTCTGTATGCGTTTAAAAAGGCACTCCCACTCGGGTTCTTACTACACTGCAGCTTCTTAGCCCCTGCAGGAACAAAGTGGCTCACCTCCCAGGAACAACAGCTGCTTTCTAAGATTGCCATCTTTGGGGTTCAATTGTTTTTGAGTGTTCCTGTGGGTAAATTAAGCACAAAAAAGGGAAAGATGGCTGAAAGGATTTTCCTTGGTTCTCTTCACAGCTATGAAGAAGAAAAAAAAAATTTTTTTTTAATTTTTAAATAAGTGACTGATACTTCCAATCTATTATACATTTCAAGAATAAAAGCGTACATTTTCTGAGAGTGAGCACAGAAGAGATTTTGAAGGTATTTCATATCTTTCTTGGAATAAGCCAACAGAGACTAAGATAACTCCTTCACAAGATAAAAGCATAATCTCTTCTGAAATGGCAATTTCCTATTCTTAAGAAGGTGGTAGACTTTACTTACGATAAAAGTAGGGAACAATGAATATCCTAATTTTCAAGTTAGTTTTTAATATCACGTATAGAACACAAAGGGAATACCATCAGTAAAGTCAATCCCTTAACTGGATTTTGACACAGCTGTACTGGAGCTTGATTAAAATTAACTTTTTCTTTACTACAACTAGGAGACTTAAAAAAAAAAAAAAAAAAGGCTAGAAAAAAAATACCACAAATAAAGGCACTTATTCCGTTGATGAATGATTGTGACTAGTTCGAGGTGTTCAACTGGTGGCAGGAGCTGGGATCTAAGGTTCGATTCACGGATAGGAGTAAGAGGGGCATCGGTCAGCCGGCCCCTCCCTGCGGAGACCCCCTCGCTCCCTGCGGAGACGCCCTCCAAGCTGAGAAGGGTGCTCGGCTGGGGCATCAGGCCTGGAGCTCAGCCAGGTAAGCTTTGGTGAAGGGTGCTCAAAGACAGTTTGAGAACCCAGCTCAAAGGCATACGTAGATCCTGGTGCAGTAATGGTTGGCTTGGCTCATAACTATAATATCTATAAGCTGTTAAGAGGTTACATAAGAAGAAAAGACTCAAAAGAACACCAAACTTTAAAACCTGAGCATTGTTAATGGGAATCAATTTGGAAAGTTTAGAATGAATCTATTTATCAACACATACACAATATGTGGGTACCAGATTCCGACTGGCCACCAAACCAGACCAGCAGTCAGAACACAGACCCACTAGTGCCGATCAGAGCACAGCCTCCTGCCCACGTGCCACCGCCAAGAGCCAAGAGGGACTGCCAAGGCGGTGAGCTGGAGCCCTCCGGCAAGGCCAGAAGAAAGGTCCAAGGCTCCAGCTACACCCGTTCCCCATCCATGAATTAGCAGGGTGGGCTGCCCTGATCTAAACCTGGCGCCCTTACAGCACCTACTATGGGAGTAGTTTGTGGCCGGAGTCTGGCGGGGCGGGGGCGGGGGGGAGACGGGTTAAAAATGTCTGTGTGAGGGCTCTGACAACTGAAGCCATGTGCACTGAGAAACACGGCCGCTCTGACGATCCAGTGGGGCGGCGGCCTGTATTTCATCAAAGTTTTATCCATCGATTTATGGTCACAAGTGGGTCACAGATTCAGAATGAGGGGCAGAAAGCTACAGCTCTCCAATTGTTTAACGTTTTCTGAAAAGCACTACATATATGACTAAAGAATTAGAGTATTACAGCTCTCATTTTTCTTTCCTTACAAATAATAAAGTTCAAGGGAAACAAAATGAGTTGTTCATAGTTTTCAAAGCTTTCCGATATTCCATCATTTCCAGTATTTCCACTATTACTATTCTAACATTCACTCTAAGACATGTTCCTAACAGGAATTGCATTAGCAATTTTTTTTTTTTTTAAATCTCAACACAACTAAAATCCAGGGAGTGCTGCATTTTTCTTTTGCTTTTTGCATTCAGCATGTCTATCATTATGGAAGCTGTTCTTAAGCATTTATTAAAAAAAAAAAAAAAGAATCATATTCACAATGTAGAACAAATATATAAAATTAGTGTGCAAAGTTCATTGTAAAAGGATAACACTATTTGTTTAGAAACAAGCTGCCTCCACTGTTTACATTTCCTTACTATTGATATAAACTGGAGACTTATACTATTTAAAAATAAGACTTTTTAAATAGTAAAATATACAAGAGATTCCTGAGCATAACAAAAATATCTTGAAAATATGTGGCCATTTGAAGTATAAAATAGCAAGTGTAAAGAATAGCATGATTGTAAAACTACTATTTGAAGGCTTATAAACAGTACAAAATAGTTCGCCTTTTCTGAGTGCATAATTATACATTAGTGCAAACAAAAATGTCTCAAAATTTAATGGCTACAAATCTCAGAGATTTGCAGAGGTGCGCAAAACATGAAATTTCTTTAATGTCATTCGAACTGAACCCAGTTCTCGATTAATCCTTTCCAAACGATCTTCCAAGGCTTCCTAAGGGAAAATAACAGGAAACGTTTAATTAGAATTCTACATCAAGTTCACTGGTTCTATAATTACCACCAAATTGACCTTTCTTTTAACAAAAGAACTAGTATAAACATTAAACTTACAGAATTATATTTTTTATGCACATCATCTTATTTCTTTAACAACATGAATCAACATTTCAACCACTCAAAACAACTGCTGCACCTTAACATATCCTCAGTACATGTGCCACTTTGAGTACGTGGAAACCCTAGCAAGGGCAGTGCGGCTCACTGGAAAGAGGGAATTCCCTGACTCCAGAACTGCGAACAGAACAAGAGGAACCGAGGAGGTTCTTCATACATTTCACCAGAAGAAATGGACACATTGAACTGGTGCCTTATCTCACGTATACATGTATCGAACAACTGTTTTCTGACAAGAATTTCTAAGTTAAAAAGGAAGGAAAATGATGGAGGAGTTTGCTTCCCAAGAAGCAAGAGCTCTCACAACGAAGCAATGTAACAACTTCTTTCTTTTCTTTTCTCTCTCTCTTTCTTTCTTGAGAGAGAGAGAGAGAGAGAAATGACCACAAGCGGGGGAGAAGAGCAGAAGGAGAGAGGCAGGCTCCATGCCTAGCGCAGAGCCTGACATGAGGTTCGATCCCACAACCCTGGAATCATGACCTGAGCCAAAATCAAAAGTTGGACGCTCAACCGACTGAGCCACCCAGGTGCCTCACAACTGCTATTTTTTTTTTCAACGTTTATTTATTTTTGGGACAGAGAAAGACAGAGCATGAATGGGGGAGGGGCAGAGAGAGAGGGAGACACAGAATCTGAAACAGGCTCCAGGCTCCGAGCCATCAGCCCGGAGCCTGACGCGGGGCTCGAACTCACGGACCGCGAGATCGTGACCTGGCTGAAGTCGGACGCTTAACCGACTGCGCCACCCAGGCGCCCCAGAACTGCTATTTTTAAATAAGCAGTACCAGTATTAAGTAAATAGTGCCTGGAATATATATTTATCATTTTAGATACTTTATTCAGTATTAACTCCAATGGTATCTGTAATAAAACTTAAAAATTCCTCTTTAACAACTTTAATTATTAAAAGATCACACATTCATGATAAAGTATTTAGAAGACAGATGAGTAAAAATAACCATTGTTCCTCTTTCCTTTTTTTTTTTTTCCTGCAGATATGCACATCATTTTTTAAAAAAAATTTTTTTTTCAACGTTTATTTATTTTTGGGACAGAGAGAGACAGAGCATGAATGGGGGAGGGGCAGAGAGAGAGGGAGACACAGAATCGGAAACAGGCTCCAGGCTCTGAGCCATCAGCCCAGAGCCCGACGCGGGGCTCGAACTCACGGACCGCGAGATCGTGACCTGGCTGAAGTCGGACGCTTAACCGACTGCGCCACCCAGGCGCCCCTAGCACATCATTTTTAAGAAGAAAAATAAAAACAAATTCTCTACTTAAAAACATTTTTCGGGGTGCCTGGGTGGCTCAGTCAGTTAAGCGTCCGACTTCAGCTCAGGTCACGATCTTGCAGTCTGTGAGTTCGAGCCCCACGTCGGGCTCTGGGCTGATGGCTCAGAGCCTGGAGCCTGCTTCCGATTCTGTGTCTCCCTCTCTCTCTGCCCCTCCCCCGTTCATGCTCTGTCTCTGTCTCAAAAATAAATAAACTTAAAAAAAAAAAAAAAGCTGCTGAGGATTCAACTCAGTTTAAAAAAAAACGCATTTTTCAATTGAACTTGTTATGAAATATCTTTCTATGATATCCTTTTAAATCAATGTGCAATATTCCATTAGATTTAACCAAGAATCTTTTAGTAGAAATTTAGGTTGCTTCTAATTTTGGATATCATAAATAATGCTGCAATAAATATTCTTTTTTTTTAAATATTTGGAGGGTTTTTTTTTTTTTTTGGGGGGGGGGAAGCAGAGAGAGAGAGAAGGAGTCAGAGGATCCGAAACAGGTTCTGTGTTACTGACAGCAGACAGCCCAATGCATGGGTTGAACTCACAAACTGCAAGATCATGACCTGATCCAAAGTCGGACACTTCACCGACTGAGCCACCCAGGCGCTCCTGCAATAAATACTCTTAAAAAAATATTTCTTTACAAACACCTGGAAGTATTGCCTTAGGAATCATTCCCAGAAATAAAAATGCTATGTCCAAAGAAATCCAAAATTCTAAAGCTTTGGACCTAGGTAAAATTGTACTCCAGAAAGTTTGTGATAATTTCTACTTCCACCTGCCGTGTATGAGAATATAATTTTCTCCATCCTGAGTACTGGGCTTTATTTTTTTCCCCCATTTTTCTTTAAATACCTGTCAATGTAATCGTTTTTTTTAAAAAAATAATGCTTTGGGGGCACTTGGGTGGCTCAGTCGATTGAATGTCCAACTTCGGCTCAGGTCATGATCTAACGGTTTGCGGGTTTGAGTGCTGCTTCAGACTCGCTGATGTCAATGCGGAGCCCACGTAAGATCCTCTGTCCCACCCCCTTCGGCCCCTCCTCCCCCCCACCCCCCGCCATCTCTCTCAAAAGTAAATAAAACATTTTTTAAAAATAATGCTTTTGTTCAAATGTGTACTGTTTTTTTACTCATTGGTCAGGCTGAATATTTTTTCATCTTTTTTTCTGCCCAATTTTACCTTTTCCACTTATGAATCCTATATAAGCATGCTCAGCCCCTTTTTGCTGTCACTGGTCTCCTTACTGGACAGAAACAGCTTTGACATGTATGAACAGAAACTACTGCCTTTTAAGTTATTTTAAGAGCTTATATTCATTACATAAAAATATGTTAAACAAATGTTTTAGATAAATTTAGCATCAGAGTACCTATAAGTTTTCCTTCTTCCTTCCCAAAAAGGAGGAAGGGTTTCCTGTGTTGAGTCTTATCAATTATTGAGTAAAGACTTTCAGAACAACAAAAAGAATAAAAAAGACTTAAAGTCTTAAAGAGAAGTTAGGGAAATAGGCCCTAGAAAAAGACCTCTGTTGTTTTCTTAGCGTTCTGTTCCTTCTGGTATCACAGATCAACCTGAAAATGAACTTCTCCTAAAGTTAAAGCACTGAAAAGCCAAAACATGCAGTTATGTAAGAGACCTATCCCCATCGTTATGGTTAAAACATTACAAAAAGAGCCGATTTTAAATGTCCCATGGATGGGGCGCCTGGGTGGCGCAGTCGGTTAAGCGTCCGACTTCAGCCAGGTCACGATCTCGCGGTCCGTGAGTTCGAGCCCCGTGTCGGGCTCTGGGCTGATGGCTCGGAGCCTGGATGCTGTTTCTGATTCTGTGTCTCCCTCTCTCTCTGCCCCTCCCCCGTTCATGCTCTGTCTCTCTGTCCCAAAAATAAATAAACGTTAAATGTCCCATGGTTTCGTGCATTTTAATTCTCTCTGAAAAGCAATGAAAAGAAACGCACACGAGTCGCTTCACCTGGACCCTCCTGCCCGATGGTGGAATCACATCTCTCTTTAACCTCTACAGCTCATCCAGCTGCAAAGTGCAACTGTTTTTTACACGTTTACTAAATGGAAAGGGGTTCAGAAATAAATTAGATTGGGGAGGAAGAAACAAACACCAAAAGGGACATTTAATGTGAGAGTATTAACTTAATGTACCATCTCTTAAAAGACAAACTGCAGAGTGGCATGAAGGCATGAACATCTTTTTCATGAAGTACAAAGGTAAAATCACTTTTTATTCCCGAAAGCTAGCCTGCAGTTCTAAAATGCACTATAATCACCACTTTTCTAAAAGGCTAAAAGTTTTTCCTCCCAGTTGCTTCAGGATGCCTAAAACATCATCTTGGATAAATGGAGCGCTAACCGGCATCACGCTTCTAAAGCAGATTCAAGCTAAGTAAGATATTTCACCTGATTTAATCTTGTCTGCAAAGTGATTCGTCCTCCAGTAGAAGGCATTCGACTTAGCGCTGCTTCAATCTGTTAACACACACAAAAACAAATTAAGTAAAAACAGAAGAATTCTATCTAATTCATGGCTGGGGAGTTTATAACAGAATGGACAAGACAGACTTCAGCCTAGTATTTTCTTGTCCGTCTTGCCTTCATGTAAGTCCCTCTGCCCTAATCCGCAAGGACAGCTTAGCTCCAATGCACTCCTAGCACAGCGCTGGTGTGCATCCACAGTAACTTCCTGGGATGGTCTGACTCAAGTAACTCCCTTCTGACCATCCCTCAGACATAAGCATTTGAGTTCAGAGAAAGATTTTTTTTTTTAAGTTTTGTTTGTTTTTACCTGGTCTTTTTCTTTTGTAAGTTCATCAAAAAACCGTTCCGTTTCAGCTAGGGTCCTAATTTTTGCTGTATACTCAAAATCATTACCATGTGGTGCTACTGACGTGGGCTTACACTGTTCATAGCTAACTGATTTATTCTTCTCCCAGGCTGATCTCACAGACACTTTCTTCACTCCGTTTGGCAACAGTTCGGGAGAAGAGCTATGATTAACATGGATGTCGGTGGCTGTTTCTGAATATTTTTTTTCTGTCAGAGAGAAAAGAAATTTATTTCTTATCAATTTTCTTAATAGATCCTTTACATAACTATATATGTCATCCAACTTCACTTTCTGAAAATGGCTCCACAAACCAAAAAACATGAAAAGAGACACAATAATCAATCATATTTACTCAGTGCTTTTTCCCCAAAGAATTCTAAAAGTCTTACCCTCGATTTGGCACCCTGCACAACTTCCCTAAGTCAAGGTAGGTAAACTTTCTGTAAAGTTAAATGAACTTTAAACTTAAAGCCAAAACAAACAACAAACAAAAAAAAAGTTAAATACTAACTACACATTTAGTGGATACACAGCCACACCAACGGTGAAGAGCGAGAGTCTCATGGGCCTGCCCCAGTGATCCACACGCATTATCTTAGAACTTTATTCCAAACTTAGAAGATAAATGAGAAAAAAGGAAAAAAAATCACCGAATACCTAAGCTGCATAGAAATTACAGAATATAAATATTCAGAAAAACTGAACAGTATGGCCCTGGTAAGGAAGCATTAACAATCCCTGTACCTCAGTTTCCCAACTTTTAAATGAGGATCACAACATTGACACACAATATGAACATCACGCATGCTTATTTTTAAAGGCCCTTGCACGGAAAAATGATTTAAGTGCAAGACATTAGAACATTTAGAACCTTGAAAAGATACCAGAAATTCACAAAATGAAGGACTAAAACCATAACTAATAATTTTTTAGGAAAAGATACCTTCCGAGTCATCTAGAGGAAGAAACTGGAGTTGTTTTCTTGGATTGGTACGTTGTAACGCAGACACAGGAACAGTATCTAAATCATCCAAAAGTATATCAAATCTATTGAATGAAGCAAGTTACTTGTGAGAAAAAAATGTTAAATGATTTTCCCTATCTCCACTAGAAAGACGAACTGGCATCCAGTTAACTCACATATTTTTTAAAAAGAAAGCTGGTCATACGATTTTCTAAAACTGAAATTTGTATTTCTAACACAAAATTATGTATTAGACACGTAAAGCATTTATCCATATGTTATCTCCTTTGATCTTTATAACAACCTTATAAAATAAACAGAGCAGGTATTATTATCCTCGTTTTACAGAAAAGGAAACTGAGGTTCAATGTGCTTAAGTAATTTCTCCAAGAGCCTGATAGACAGCTAGGTCACCAGCTCTTACATCTGAGGAGTCAGGCTTCCCCCGGCCACACACACTGCTGAGTACACTTCAGAGGACAATTTTTCAGGCGCCCAGGGAAACTTACCAGGACAGCCCACCTTCTTGTACAAATGGCTCAAAAATTTCCCTCTATCATAAACCTTTTCAGGAAAACAAAGAATTATCATTCTATATCCAAAAGCTGGAAGGGATTCTGAGGCGGTATTTAAATTTACTAGTAGCTAGTTTATATGGTTAAAAACTGTTTTCATGTTTTATAGTACTTTTTTTAGTATGACATTCATTTAAGTGATTTAAAACCACAGAGTTCCCACTGATGAATGAAAAATGAGTGATAGCTATAGGCATAAGCTGACACTTGTAAAAAAAAAAAAAAATCGAGAATATATATATTTTAATCTACTATTTTAGAGAACTTACCGAGCTGGACTGCTTTCATTTTTGCTAAGTAGATGACTGAATCCCGGGGACAAATTTTCTTTAGGGGATCGCTTTGGACTATAAGCCACAGTCACTGGTGTTAACATAATCTCTCTTTTTGCTGCAGAAGAAAATGAAGAGGAAATATTCTTTTTCTTCTATATAATACATATATCGGCAAAACAAGCTTTCTTTTTCAGGACGTTTTCTAACTTTAAATGAAATACAATTTCATTGTAAAACCTTCCAAAAGATAAATAAAAGCATACACAATAAAAATAACTCACAATCCTATATCATCTAGAGGGAACCACTGCCAACACTTTAGTACATCAGACTGTAGTTTCAGCACCCTGACTCAAAACTGGTTTTTCAGGATTTTAGAAGTCGACTGGAAATAAGATGGAAACACCAGTACACCAGTGAACATTCCTATAACACAGTTATATACAGATATCTTCAGCTGTTCTCAAAATGGAAAATTGAGAAAACAGAAATCCAATGTTTAACCTTTAAAACCACATCCATAACTGGCTAAAGAAACCTGAGGCAAAGAGATGCAAAGAAGCATCTTTTAAGCTAGCTTAATTTGTTTGAACTAATGTTTCATTAGACAACTGTCAACGATCTGAAAAATTGTGAAGTGGTATGAGTTGCAAAAAAAATTTGCTGGACACACAAAATATCTTAATATACTGTGATTTCTTCAGCTCTAGTTGTAGTATCTGTGCAATCAGGCAATGTTGTTATTGAACAAGATTCTATTTTGGGATCCTGCGTTCAAAGCACTCTACTAGGTGCCAGGGAGAGCAGAAGGCAAACAGAAAACATCAGGCATGTGTGCACGGCTTGGATGCCACTCTGGAGTCCAGGAGATATATACATGTAATTCTTACTTGGAGTACTTGATTTACGAGTCGAAGGTGGTAAAGACGAGGATCTCTGCGAAGCAGAGTTAAACCTCTTCTGTCTTTGTTGGGCACATTTCTCTGGGGACCGACTCGCACCGACAGACGTTTCGGTTTGCCGAGGATTCACTAATTCTGTAACAGACAAAGGTCAAAAAATAAACAAACAAAACAAACCTAGCTTCAGTTACCTCCCTTTAACAGGTGATTACACCAAGCAAGCAATTGTCATCATTTAGGTTAGAATGATTATTTGCAAATGCACGTTATAAGGATTAAAAAAATGCTGGATGAAGAAAAATGTGGGAGTTTATAACGAATTCATTCTGGCTCCGTTTACAAGTGCCATTCAAGGTGATTTTTCAAGAGAGATTATTTTTAGAAACCAGGTCACTAATTTATTTACTAGGAGATAGTGCTTTGGAGATGCAATGCTGAAGATGTTAACCGTGTGATCAGCAGGCCCGACCAAGTGAGCACTGGAGTAAGTAGGAGGAGACACAAGTACCGTTGACCTGCACTTGCGAGAAAAACAGGCCTCCCATACTTCTCGTCCTGCTGAGAGATGCTCATTAACCAAGAAAAGGAGAGAAGAAAACGTTACATCTCACTTTATGAATACCAACGGTCTGTCTTAACGTTCTGACGTGAGACAAACCAATGTAGAAATTTCTCAAATGTCTTTAAGAATGCCGCATAAATCTTTACTAATCAGAACGTAACACGTAGTCTGCTTTGTATAAAAGGTGCCTATTATGCCATGATTGTGATAAGTTATGAACCAGGGGATTTAAAGAAGGTGATGTAACTGGGGGGCGAAGGGGAAGGTATCTAAAATCTATTACCTATCTCTATCAAACAAGGAAAAAATGCTTACTATTTGAGGTGTCCTCTTTCTCTGTCTGTGTGCCCCAACTTTTCAGTATTTTTCCTTCATCAAGTTCTTTTAAAGCTTTCATGATTGGTGTATCTGAAATCTCTCTCTGTTTCTTTATCAATACGCTTCTTGGTGAACTTCCAAATGAAGAATCCTTTTCCGGAGGAGAATGGTACCTTAAATAATAATCACAAGACACGCAATGCTATGGACTGAATATTTGTGTCCCCTCCCCCTAAAATTCGTATGCTGAAGCCCCAATCCTCAGTGGATGGTGGGAGGAGGTGAGGCCTTGGGGAGGTGATCAGCTTTAGATGAAATCATGAGAGTGGGACCCCCTGATGGAATTCGTGCCCTTATAAAAAAAAAGCGATACAACATCTCTCTGTCTGGACACAGTCACCAAAGAAAGACCATATAACTAGGAAGAGGAGCCTCACCAAGAACCCAACTATGCTGGCAGCACCCCAACGTCGAACTCTCAGCTTCCAGAACCGCAAGAGTAAGTGTTTCTTGTTTTAAGCTGCCGAGTCTGCGGTGATTGGATACAGCAGCCTGAGCTAAGACAGAGCTCGTGGCGTTGTCAGGGGAATAACACGAGAGCTGACAATTACGCTCCACAATGAAAATGTATGCTTTACAATATAAATACATTACGATCGAACCTGCATGTAATAGTCCAGTGCTTCCCAACCATTTTCCCAGCCTCGCACAGGCAGGAATATCGTATTTATATGGTGCTCTGGAGTAATACGGTTGTTCGAGCTATCCAGAGCCTGAGACGATCGACACCTTACCCAACCGAGAGCCCATGCACAGCGCACCACTGTGTCGGGAGCACAGAGTGGGGGACGTTCTGCACAGCCTTTGATGGTCAAGAATCCTAAAAGCATTCGTTTTTCAAAGTAAACTAAAAATCAGGTCCTCAAAATTAAGGCATTGAAGCCACAGAGAGAAGGCTCTTTATATCTTCCTGAACATTTAAAAGCAATTAAAATCTCTATGAAACCATAACAGTTCCTAAATATGACCCTTGAGAAAGCTACCTTACCCGGGAACACAGGTTTCCACCAGCTGGTTATTCACTCTATTATCCTGGGTGTCCAAAGGCTGGCCAGTGAAGATGGAATACTCCGCGCCTGGTATCAGCCACTTGCGTCTGCTGACGTCGGAGGTGGCCAGCGTGCTAGGACAATGAGAAATGAACTGAGGCGTTACAGGCTCGTGCTTCAGTTCAGACTGAACACATACAGAAAACAACCTGCTTTGAAACGTCATCTACGCATCTGCACAGGAATTTAAAGACTGCATAAAGCAACCTTACGTTAGATCCGTGAACTCTGTTTCATCGTTTTCAGATCCAACTGAACTGTTATTTTAGGTTTTCTGTTACTTTGGAGTATTTCTGCACTTCAGTCAAGATTCAGGTACTCCCCTCTCTACGCAGCTCTGAACACCCTCAACCGACCTCCCACCACACTTCCTATGCTTCGTACACACCCCGTAGCTCAGGCCACGGCCACGCCAGCCAGACTACCCTTCTTGTTCCTGCCAGACCGGCACAGAAACATCCCCCATCTCACAGTCCAATGCAGTAGCCACTAGTCACATACTGCTATCGAACACTTGCATTGTGGCTAGTGAGGTGAAGAACCAATTTTTAAATGCTACTTAATTTTAATGAATTTTAAAACCTTTTTTAATATTTATTTTTGAGAGAGACTGAGTACAAGCAGGGGAGGGGCAGAGAGAGGGGGAGACACAGAATCCGAAGCAGGCTCCAGGCTCCGAGCTAAGAGCAGAGAGCCCGACGTGGGGCTCGAATTCACGAACTGTGAGGTAATTTTAATTAATTTAAATTTCATAGCCACACGTGGGGACTGGCACTAATGTACTGAGTAGTGCAGTTCTAGGCTAGTACCTGCCCCATCTTATGAAAACCCTGCCCAGCTGAGGCTCCCACATCTTGCATTACCTGGCCCTTCGCTAGACTCCAGAACTGGTCTCATCTTCTCCACACCTGCTTCTGACCCCGCTCTGGGCAACGTCAGTGTCCATGCAGAGGAGCGGTCCAGGACCTCTCCTAGTGACTGGACTCTGCTCCTGCTCACTCACCCCCCTCAGCACACACTCAATGGACTTTGTCATCAACAGCGAACACCCCCCACTTAAGAAATCACAACTCAAAGATTCTTCTGGCTCACACACTCAAGTATCACCAAGGCACTGTGTCCCCAAGGCCTGTGATCCTTGGCCTCACCATTTTCTATGTATCACCCCTCCAGTTCCTCTCTACCTACTCTGGGACGCACACCCCCGATAATAGTTACTCACTGCCTTGCCCCCTTCCCCGCTCACCTCCCATCACACCCAACTGGCAGCAGAGACCTAACCCTGGAGGACCACAGTGGCCTCACTTCTGAGCGTCTACAGTCCTACACTTGGGCTTTGCTGGAAAAAAGCCACCCATCCGTGCAGACTGGGCTATCATTACAGAATCACTATCACCATCTCAACAGACACCCGACACCGGCTGGCAACATACCTTTTTGTAATCAACGAGCTCCAATTCTCCAACAGGACTACCTTTCAGCTTCTCCACTCTCCTCAAACCTCTTACCCAACCCTGATGGTCAGGTGATAACCTCGCATCACACTTTGGCGAAGAAGAGAAACCTAGAGAAGAGAGCCGTCTTCCTCCCTCTGCTCCCTTTCACAGTCCAATTTCTTACAACTTGCTTCTATTTTCATTTCAACTCCCAGTCACTCCCTTGCTTTGGTCCTCAATTTTTAAATTAAGAAACATTCCAAACATTTTTAGAAAATTACATGCGGCACTTGGGTGGTTCAGTTGGTTAAGCATCCAACTTCGGCTCAGGTCATGATCTCACAGTCTGTGAGTTTGAGCCCAGCGTCAGGCTCTGTGCAGACAGCTCAGAGCCTGGAGTCTGCTTCAGATTCTGTGTCTCCCTCGCTCTCTGCCCTTCCCCCACTCCTGCTCCGTCTCTGTCTCTCAAAAATAAACATTAAAAAACTTTTTTTATTAAAAAAAAAATGACAATGACCACTATGAGCACCTGTACTTGGTTTTAACAAATGTTAACATCTTACCATACGTGTTTTCAATGGAAAGACAAAATTCTATATATGTGGTTGTTTGTATTTTTTTTAATAATGTCCGCTTAATGTACACATCCCTCTAATGCTGCTGCTTCTACTCAACATGTTTCAGATACCCCATGTTAACACAGACAGGTGTGTCATTTTAATCATTTGCCTACAGAATGACTATACTGCCCATTATTGATTCTTCGTCCGGTTGTGGATGTTTAGTTTCCAACACATCACCTTTCTTTTTTTTTAACTTTTTTTTTTTTCAACGTTTATTTATTTTTGGGACAGAGAGAGACAGAGCATGAACGGGGGAGGGTCAGAGAGAGAGGGAGACACAGAATCCGAAACAGGCTCCAGGCTCTGAGCCATCAGCACAGAGCCTGAAACGGGGCTTGAACTCACAAACCGCGAGATCATGACCTGAGCGAAGTCGGATGCTTAACCGACTGAGCCACCCAGGCGCCCCCCAACACATCACCTTTCAACAGTGCTACAATTAACACATGTAGGAATTCCTCTAAGGTAAATATCTAAAACCAGAAGTGTGCGATTTGGGGTGCACATATTTTCAGTCTTAGTGGATATTGCCAAATCACGCTCCAGTCAAGCTTACTGATTTTCAGTCCAACCATTACTTTGAGAGTACCTCTTTCTTCACATCCTTGCCAAACTTTGCATTGATTAAAGTGTGGCCTGTCTGACGGTGTGAGTGGTGTCCCATGCTTGTTTTAATTTACATTTTTTGATTACTAGTAAAATGAACATCTTTTCATTTTATCAGCCATTTATATGTCTTTTTCTACGAATCGTTTATTCATGTTCTTTTACCATTTTTCTATTGAGGAGACTTTTTCTTTCATAGTTCTTTATATGGTGGATATGAATCCTTTATTGGTTCATGTTCTCTTCAGCATGCATAGACACACAGATCATACTCATGCACCAACCGTCTGCTTATACAATCTTGATTATTTGCAATATTTCTGTTAGATTTTTAAACAGGGAAACACCACAGGGGCGCCTGGGTGGCTCAGTTGGTTGAACGTCCGACTTCGTCTCAGGTCATGATCTCATGGTTTGCAGGTTCAAGCCCCGTGTCGGGCTTTGGGCTGACAGCTCAGAGCCTGGAGCCTGCTTCACATTCTGTGTCTCCCTCTCTCTGCCCCTCCCCCGCTCGTGTGTGCGCGCTCTCTCTTAAAAATAAATAAACATTTAAAAAAAATTTACACAGGGAAATACCACAGATACAACTCAAGTCCCCTGTGTACCTCTCCAATATCATTCCTCCCCAAAGCAACCACTTACACTAAATTTGTAATGTGTACATACGTTATACTTTTAACTACTTCTATATGAACCTGTAAGAATATGTACAACTGTTCTACATGCTGAAGTCAATATAAATAGTATCCTACTTCTTCTGCAACTGGTTTTTCGTTGTTCCAAATTATGTTCCTAAGATTAAATCATGTTAATGATCAACTTCAGTGGTTGGCAAATTATTCCTGTGGTCAAATAATAAATAAGTTTTTTGTGTTATTTGTTTTTTATTATTTTTTTTAATGTTTAGTTTTTGAGAGAAAGAGACAAAGTGTGAGCTGGGGAGGGGCAGAGACAGAAGGATACACAGAATTAGAAGCAGGCTCTAGGCTCTGAGCTGTCAGCACAGCGCCCTACCCGGGGCTCGAACCTACGAACCACGAGATCACGACCTGAGCAGAAGTCGGACACCTAACCGACTGAGCCGCCCAGGCACCCCTATTTTGTTTTAATAAATAGGTTTTATGGGCCAGATGGAAGAGGTTTCTGTTACAACTACTCAACTTAGCCATTGTAATGCAAAGCAGCCACAGACAATAGGTAAATGAATAAATGTTATTTATGGACACTGAAATTTCAATTTCATGTAATTTTTACATGTATGAAATACTATGCTTTTTTTCCCATTTAAAAACAAAACACCTTTCTTTGCTCATGGGCCTTCCAAAAACGGGCAGCAGGCTGGATTTGGGCTAGGGGCTGTGCTTGCCAATTCCTGATCTAGCAAGTACACTCTCACGCATACAGCACCATGCACAAATATATCACAATATATTACTGTTCCAGTTGTTAGACACACAGGTCGCCTTCACTTATTCTACACAACATTCTCAACCAACGTTCACATCTGTCCCTCTGTGCAAACTGCTCTCCAGGCCACCAACCCCTGGCTGGCGCACCCAGGGATCCCCAGTCCCCCTCACTCGCTCTCTCAGCTGCGGCCACAACACTGGCCACTTGGGGGTTCCTCCCAGCGTGCTGGCAGCTCTTTCTCGGCTTCTTGTGCCAACCCCCACCCCAACATCGGGACCTCAGGGCTCTTCAGAGCTGCGTCCTACACCACCTATCCCGTGGTCAAGCACTACAGAATGATAATTCTACAATTTGTAACTCCAGCCTGAGACCTTATTTCTGAGCTCCAAATGCAAATGTATAATCACCTGCTGGATTCCCATTTGGAATCTGTAGGAATCTCAAACTAAAATATTTGGAATAGAAATTCTGATCCTGGGGCGCCTGGGTGGCGCAGTCGGTTAAGCGTCCGACTTCAGCCAGGTCACGATCTCGCGGTCCGTGAGTTCGAGCCCCGCGTCAGGCTCTGGGCTGATGGCTCAGAGCCTGGAGCCTGTTTCCGATTCTGTGTCTCCCTCTCTCTCTGCCCCTCCCCCGTTCATGCTCTGTCTCTCTCTGTCCCAAAAATAAATAAACGTTGAAAAAAAAATTAAAAAAAAAGATGCCTTTAAAAAAAAAAAAAAAAAAAGAAATTCTGATCCTTGGGGCGCCTGAGTGGCTCAGTCAGCTAAGCGTCCGACTTTAGCTCAGGTCACGATCTCACGGTCTGTGAGTTTGAGCCCCGCGTCGGGCTCTGTGCTGACTGCTCAGAGCCTGGAGCCTGTTTTGGATTCTGTGTCTCCCTCTTTCTCTGACCCTCCCCCGTTCATGCTGTCTCTCTCTGTCTCAAAAATAAATAAACGTTAAAAAAATAAAAAAATTAAAAAAAAAAGAAATTCTGATCCTTACCCCATGGCCTGCTCTTCCCATTCCTTCCCTAGTTCAATATACGGAACCCTGAGTCGCTCCAGACAGAAACCAAGACATTATTGGACACTTCCCTTTCTTATCTTGTTACCTCATTCTTAGCTATGTTCTTAGGATTCCACCTCCAGAACCCTCCCACCTTTCTCTTCTGTCCATTTCTACGGACATCACCCAGCGAACACCACCTCTCCCAGCACTACAATAGCCTAATTAGTGTGTCTGTTTCTACTCTTTTCCTCTCCGTCTTCTCCTCATAGCAGGTGCATTAAAAAAATAGAAATCAGGGGCGCCTGGGTGGCTCAGTCAGTTAAGCGTCCGACTTCGGCTCAGGTCATGATCTCACGGTCCGTGAGTTCGAGCCCCGCGTCAGGCTCTGTGCTGACCGCTCATAGCCTGGAGCCTGTTTCGGATTCTGTGTCTCCGTCTCTCTCTGCCCCTCCCCTGTTCATGCTCTGTCTCTCTCTGTCTCAAAAATAAATAAACGTTAAAAAAAAAAAAAAATAGAAATCAGATGACCTAATTTTACCATATACAACCTTTCAGAGGCTTCCCAACGGACTTAAGAGTAAAATCCAAACTCTCGACCATGTATGGCTTAGAAGGCGATGGATGATAGTCTACGATTTCATCTGGACCTACTTGACCTCTTGCTGGCAATATTCGGGCCACAGAGGCTTCCTCCAGGTTCTTTAAACATGTAAGCTCTTTCCTACCTCAGGACATAATGAGGCTAATTTCTCTGCCTGGAACATCCCCCGCCCTCACGTCCCCACCCCAACCACTCAGCACAGGGCTTACACCTCCCTGCTTACAAGTCACCTCCACAGAAAGGCCTTTCCTGACCCCAATCCCACCCCACTCTTGTTCTCCCACAAACGTTCAATTTCAGCTACTTAATTTTTTTTTCTTTAAATAATTCACTATGTTCTAACTTAAGATTAATTAACAAAGATCTAGAGGGGTGCCTGGTGGCTCAGTTGGTTGAGCGTCCAACTTCGGCTCAGGTCATGATCTCGCAGTTTGTGAGTTCGAGCCCCGGGTCAAGCTCTGTGCTGACAGCTCAGAGCCTAGAGCCTGCTTCAGATTCTGTGTCTCCCTCTCGCTCTCTGTCCCTCCCCCGCTTGCTCTCTGTCTCTCTGTCTTTGTCTCAAAAATAATAAACATTAAAAAAAAAAAAGATCGGGGCACCTGGGTGGCGCAGTCGGTTAAGCGTCCGACTTCAGCCAGGTCACGATCTCACGGTCCGTGAGTTCGAGCCCCGCGTCAGGCTCTGGGCTGATGGCTCAGAGCCTGGACCCTGTTTCCGATTCTGTGTCTCCCTCTCTCTCTGCCCCTCCCCCGTTCATGCTCTGTCTCTCTCTGTCCCAAAAATAAATAAACGTTGAAAAAAAAAAAAATTTAAAAAAAAAAAAAAAAAAAAAAAAGATCTAGGAGCACCTGGGTGACTCAGTCAGTTAAGCGTCCGACCTCGGCTTAGGACATGATCTCATGGTTTGTGGGCTCGAGCCCCACGTCGGGCTCTGTGCTGACCCCTCAGAGCCTGTGGCCTACTTCAGATTCTGTGTCTCCCTCTCTCTCTGCCCCTCCCCGCCCCTCAGGCTCTGTCTCTCTCTCTCAAAAATAAATAAACAATAAAAAAAAATTTTTTTAATAATAAATAAATAAAAAGATCTAAAGAAAGTTTCTCATTTGACAATTACAACCTAGGTTAAAGTTTACAATTTAACAATCTTTCCGATACACATCAATTTATGACCTTATGATCTACTCATTTAATATTCTTTATAAAATCGTAATAAAAACCAATTCTAATACGAAAAAAAAACAGCTCTAGGGGCACCTGGGTGGCTCAATCGGTTAAGTGTCTGACTTTGGCTCAGGTCAAGATCTTGCAGTTTGTGAGTTCGAGCCCCGTGTCAGGCTCTGTGCTGACAGCTCAGAGCTTGGAGCCTGCTTCGAATTCTGTGTCTCCCTCTATGTCTCTGCCCCTCCCCTGCTCGCTCGCCTTCTCTCTCTCTCTCTCTCTCTCTCTCAAAAATAAACATTAAAAAAAAATAAAAAGAAAAAAGAAAAAAATAGCTCTATAAAAGTATCATCAAGATAATACTCTGAGATTACAACAAAGCTAATTCTGAATAACTAAAAAAACTAAAAAGAAAAATCCTTACAACCTAATAAAATCCACTATCTTTGTAGATATGTCCATTAACATAGGGATACAATTTCTGGAATTTTAGGGCTAAAAGACCTTTTGAGGTGCTCTAGCCCAATGTCCTGGTTTTTACAGATAATAAAATTGAGCTCCAAAAAAACCTCAAATTAAGTGATTTGCCTAAGGTCACACAGCTGGGCAAAATCATGAATAAAAAACATTCCAGGTCTCTTTACACCCCATCAGATTCTATTCCCTCCTTTTGGCAAATGCCTCTGCATAAGACCTTTTATAATATCTAATAATTAGATGGCTTTGTTTTTGTTTTTTAAGTAAGCTCTACACCCAACATAGGGCTCTAACTCATGACTGAGCCAGCCAGGCGCCCCATAATTAGATGTTTTTACACATCTAAGTTCTATAATGACACTTAACCCTGACTTTCTCATGATTTAGACAGATGAGTTTCTCAGTTCACTAAAAGGGTGCACCTATTTCTAGCTTTACTGAGATTAAACAAAATCACTTACTTGGCACGTGAGGGTCTTGCAGGAGTTCTAGAATTATGACGAAGACTTAACATATTTTCATGCTCTACTTGCTTGACCTGAGCTTCAAGTTTTGAAATTGTTCTAATTCAAAAGCAATAAGATAAATTAAGTACACGATAGATTTTAAATATAGCTCAACTACAGATTACTTATTTAACAGACCCTTCTAGAAACTGCTGGTCCATACACCTGTTTTCACAGTAAAATGCCACCAGTAAGCTTAAAAAAGCTGAACAAAATTGGAAAATAAACCGAAAGACAAATACATTAAACTCTACAAAGAAGCATTTCACATACTACAACTGAAGGAAAAGACAACAAATGGCTTTTATATAGCCAAGGAAGAAAAGAAAAATTATAAATTTGACTACAGATCAAAACACATGGTATAAATTTTAAAAATAAAATAAAACCAAGTACTCAAATAAAATGCAGTTCTAGTATGTTTCATTCTGAACGTATATATTCATGCATATGAAATCTAGATAGGTAATGCTTTCACAAAAGAGGAAGCAATTTTAATATAACATCCAATAAAAGAGCTAATAAGAACTTCTTAAT
This sequence comes from Leopardus geoffroyi, assembly GCF_018350155.1. NCBI lineage: Eukaryota > Metazoa > Chordata > Mammalia > Carnivora > Felidae > Leopardus > Leopardus geoffroyi. The sequence continues at coordinate 6,655,431 of NC_059339.1, read as the reverse complement.
TTTTAAAAGACACAAAGGTCTAAACTATCCTGAACAACTCTCTACCTACAGGCAACTCACCTCATTTGTGCCATGTTCAGAATAAAAGCCTATTTTCAAATTCACCAACAGGGGGTAAGTACACTGGTACTTCTGTTTTGAAGCTACCTTGGCATTCCTTCTGTTCTCTTAAACTCTGCATATGTGTTCATCTCCTTCTAACCTCAAATTCTTGTCTGCCCTGCTGCGAGGAGGGTTTGAGGAAGAACAGCAGCTCTAGCAGGGCTGACGCTTCGTGCCAATTTGACAAGGAAGCTCTTGGCAGAACTGAATGCATCCCAGCAAAGACCTAAGCAAACGAGCAGGCCAGGCAGCATTCACATTCTCTCCAACCTGAAGTCCTTAGGAGCGCAGTAAAATCTCCAAAGAAGGGACGTATCTCCAAATACAAACACAAAAGCACCCTCCAAAGCCAATTAAAAATAATTAATCATTTGCCATAGAGACCATTTATGCCTCTGTTTCTATCTAATTAAGCAAATGAGATCACAAATGTAGTCCCCAAACCAGGTTTTTAAGAAAGTAGATGGTCATAAAGTTGGTGTGAATGCTGTTTTCTTTTGGGAGCACAAATATCATTTGGTGAACTAGACTGCCTCTTAAAATTCTCTTCTTCTTTTTTAAGGATAGATTAAATTTCCTTTCAAAGGTTTAGTACCATTTAGATTTTGCTTCGCTGACCAAATAAATGTTTCAGGAGTGCACACTTCTCAAGCACAACTACCAATCTACTCTAATCATTTAAAAATCTTTGGCTAGGGGCGCCTGGGTGGCGCAGTCGGTTAAGCGTCCGACTTCAGCCAGGTCACGATCTCGCAGTCCATGAGTTCAAGCCCCGCGTCAGGCTCTGGGCTGATGGCTCGGAGCCTGGAGCCTGTTTCCGATTCTGTGTCTCCCTCTCTCTCTGCCCCTCCCCCGTTCATGCTCTGTCTCTCTCTGTCCCAAAAATAAATAAACGTTGAAAAAAAAAAAAAATTAAAAAAAAAAATCCAATAAGCAAGTTTAAAAAATAAATAAATAAATAAATAAATAAATAAATAAATAATAAAAATCTTTGGCTAAAATCAAATGTATTTCCAGGTCAGGGGAAGATCAGGATAAAACCTGACCTCAAAGTGCCTAAAAATCCTCAAGAAAAACTTCCTTTTCATCGCTTTCGGTACAGACACATATTTATATGCTAAAAGAATAAAGGCATAATTATCTTATTAGAAAGATAACACATTTTACCTTTTCAAATCAGAAATCTGAGTATGTGCATCAAGCAATTTGTTCTCGGTTGTATTTAATGTATCCTATGAAAATAAAGGAAAAATTCAGATAACTGGAATATTCAGGTTTATACTCCTTTTATTTTAAAATACATAATATAAAACAAATCTGAGGTCACACCAGAGAGCTACAAAGAAAATTATGCAGATACTCAGCAAATACAGCATTGACCACAGAGCCAATATGCACAATTCCAGGGAAAAAATGAGACAGCAAAATGCTGGTTGATACAAGTAGCGGTATGCACATGACCTGTGTAATAGGTATAGCCTATGATGCTTTCCTTAATTCTGCACAATCCAGTGTCAAAATGGACATATTCTAACTACAACTTGCCTAAAACCTCAGTAGTAAACACACAGGCATTTGTTTTGCCACTTAGTAAGATTTCACATGTGATGACTGGCTCCTGACCCCCCAGAATTCCCTCCTGCCTAGCTGTGCAGACCTTTTCACCAACCTTGAATGATCACAACCCTGTATTTTATGCAATACAAGTACTTTGGACCCCACTTACAGCGTTATTGTGGGGTTTTGCGGAATTCAAACATATAGTTCCCAAACGGAGCTTTCATTAAGAATTCAAGCATTATCGGGGCGCCTGGGTGGCGCAGTCGGTTAAGCGTCCGACTTCAGCCAGGTCACGATCTCGCGGTCCGTGAGTTCGAGCCCCGCGTCGGGCTCTGGGCTGATGGCTCAGAGCCTGGAGCCTGTTTCCGATTCTGTGTCTCCCTCTCTCTCTGCCCCTCCCCCGTTCATGCTCTGTCTCTCTCTGTCCCAAAAATAAATAAACGTTGAAAAAAAAAATTTTTTTAAATAAAAAAAGAATTCAAGCATTATCAATAAACTCAAACAATCCCACAAAAAGCTACTGCTTTAAAAAACAAAACTTTGTATTTAAATATTATTAAATAATTATTTTCATCTGTATGGTTCTTATATTCTTCTAAAAATTTCATCTCAACTCATCTCAAATACAACAGCCATTCAACATTTCTGAAGATTTCAAAGAAATCCAACAAATCTGCGACGTAAGCGGGCAAATATTTGCCTATAAGGATGCTGACAAAGATGAGGTGATGGAGAGACAGTCTAACTAAGGCGGTTAGATGGAGGTAGAAGAGGGAGAGAAAAGGAGAAGAAAGGGTCACCCCTCTTCATTTCCAACCCAGTGTTTCTGCCCCTACAGGATGTTCAGAACATGAATCATCAACCATTACCTTTACTCTTTCGTGTTCTTTTCCAAGGGACTCATACTCTCCTAAGAGCTATAAGGAAAAACAAAAAAAATTGCACCACAAAGTTAAACATTATAATAGCAACTCAGAGATGGTCTATACAATAGCTGCCCTTACTCTTCAAAAATGCAAATGTCATGAAACAGGATGGTTAACACTGTGTTCCAGATTGAAGGCGACTAAAGAGATAACAGAAGTGAATGTAAGGCATGATGCTGGGTTGGATCCTGGACTAGAAAAAAAAGTGTCATAAAATAATACTTTGGATGTAAGTTGCACATTAGACTTCTTTACTTTGATTCGTTCTGTGGCTATGTACCGAAGGCCCTTGTTCTTAGGAAATACACACCAAAAGGTAAGGGTAAAGGGCCAGGTCTGCAACTTACTCTCAAATTGTTCAAGAAAAAAAAATGTATGTGTGAACACATACATATGGGAGATGATAAAGCCAATATGGCAAATGCTAACAACTGTGATCTAGGTAAGAGGAATATAATCGTTCTCACAAGTTTTCTCTAAGTTTGAATTTACTTCAAAATAAAAAGTAAAACAAAAACAATTTAGTAGCAGTCCAGACCCCTTGAGCAGTTTGTTTGTTTACTTATTTACTTATTTATTTAGCTTCACGCCCAGTGTGGGGCTCGAACTCATGGCCTGGAGTTCAAGCCCTGAGCCAAGATCAAGAGCTGGATGCTCAACCCACTGAGCCACCCAGGTGCCTCAAGAAAGCAATATTTTAAAAGATTAAAATTTGCGGGGCACCTAGGTGACTCAATCAGTTAAGCGGCCAACTTTGGCTCAGGTCATGATCTCACAGTTCGTGGGTTCAAGCCCCATGTCAGGCTCTGAGTGAACAGCTCAGAGCCTGAAGCCTGCTTCGGATTCTGTCTCCCTCTCTCTCTGCCCCTCCTCCACTCACTCTCTCTCTGTCTCTGTCTCTCAAAAATAAATAAAACATTTAAAAAATTACCAAAAAAAAGCATAATCCCAAGTCTAATATAGATTACTTATTGTGGCTCCTGAGTTCAAGCCCTGCGTCGGGTACTGTGCTGACAGCTCAGAGCCTGGTGTCTGCTTCGGATTCTGTCTCCCTCTCTTCTGCCCACCCCTCCCTTGCTCATACTCTGTCTCACTCTCCTTCAAAAATAAACATTACAAAATTATAAATAAATAAATAAATAAATAAATAAAAGTTGAGTGGTTAGAGCCCAGGACCTTTCCCCATCCTATACAGCAGCAGACTGACCAGCCAGGCAACAGGACTCAGTGAAGGTGAATGAGACACAAATTCAACTTTGGAAACCCAAGTGCAACAGGTGGAGGAAGTAAAGGGATAAGGAGAAGATGGAAAAGTTTTCAAAAAAACAAAACACAAAACACAAAACAAAACCCACCTTGGCTCCCCATCCCTCACTGCCACCAGATCCTGGATGAAAGGTCCCAGACAAGAGACTGGGAGACTCTTCCTTGGGAAAACCAAACAATCCCAGAAAGAAGACCTCTACATAATTACTCCATGATTGCTGGTAAGTAAAGGCTACCAGGAAGTAAGTCACATCTGTACACATACTGTCTCCAAATGGCTTTTGATTGCCTCCCCCTTAAATGTGAGTCTAGTAAAAGAACCAACATTAAAAAAAAAAAAAAGCAAAAACATTCAATATGAAGCTGATTTCAAAAGGAAAGGCTAACTTGGAAGAAATAATAAATCAAAACTAAAGAAGTATTACAAGAAAGCTATTACTAATATCCTCAGAGAAGTAACTGCTATATACATAAAGCAAGACCAGAAAGCAATGAAAAACTAGCAATGAAAGGACAAGAAACAGCTCTTAGAAACTAAAAATGAGAGAGAAAATAAGTTTAATACTAAAACCAGAAGATAGAGAACGAAGAGGCTATGATGGAAAGTAAAGCATAAGTAAGTCTCAGAAAATCAACCCAGGGGCACCTGGGTGGCTCAGTCGGTTGAGCGTCTGACTTTGGCTCAGGTCATGATCTCATGGTTCGTGGTTTCAAGCCCAAGCTGGGCTCTGTGCTGACAGCTTGGAGCGTGGAGCCCGCTTCAGATTCTGTGTCTCCCTCTCTCTCTCTCTGCCCCTCCACCATTTGTGTTTTCTCTCTTTCACAAAAATAAATAAACTTTAAGAAAATCTGATAAGAAAATATACCCTAGAATTCTATACTCTTAGCCAAATGACATGTGGAAGACCTAAATCTTCATCCACAATAATTATGGATATTGTTAAAAATTCAAGAAATCGGGGCATCTGGCTGGCTCAATTGGTGGAGCATGCAACTCCTGATCTTGGGGTCGTGAGTTCAAGCCCCACTTTAGGTGTAGAGCTTACTTTAAAAAAAAATTGGGGGTTGGGGCACCTGGGTGGCTCAGTCGGTTGACAGTCTGACTTCAGCTCACGTCATGATCTCACGGCTTGTGAATTTGGGCCCCGTGTCAGGCTCTGTGTTGACAGCTCGGAGCCTGGAGCCTGCTTCAGATTCTATGTCTCCCTTGCTCTCTGTCCCTCCCCTGCTCAAACTCTGTCTCTCTCTGTCTCAAAAATAAATAAACATTAAAAAAAAAATTGGGGGCACCTGGGTGGCTCAGTCGGTTAAGCATATGACTCTGGGTTTCAGCTCAGGTCATGATCTCACCGTCCATGAAACATGGTTCTCTGTGTTAGGCTCTGAGAGGATAGCGCAAAGCCTGCTTGGGATTCTTACTCTCTCTCTCCTTCCCTCCCTCTCTCTCTCTCTCTCTGCCCCCCTGCATGCACTCTCCCTCTCTCTCTCTCTCAAAATAAATAAACATTTTTAAAAAGTTTAAGACAAAAATAAAAAATAAATAAAAATTCAAGAAATAACATAAGCACATTATTTAGAAATACATAAATATTAAAATAGGGTATCTAAGGAGAAAAACCTAACAAAGGATGTGAAAGGGCTTAATGAAGAAAACTACAACACTGTTAAAAGACTTTTTAAAAAAAGATTTAAATAGAGGTATAAACCGCATTCATATATGGGATGACTCAATATTATAAGTCTCAACTACTTCCAAATTAATCTATAAATTTAGTGAAATTCCAAACAAAAGCAGAATTTTTGTTTTGTTTTCTTTTGAAGTCATCTCTACACCCAATGTGGGGCTTGAATTCATGACCCCAAGATTAAGAGTCACATTTTCCACCAACTGAGCAAGTCAGCAGCCCCAAAAGGAGTTTTTTTGTTTTTGCTTTTACAAAATAGGATAAGCTGACAGTAATATTGACATGAAAAGATACTCTATTTGAAAATGGCTCTGTCAGAAGAGTATGTGGCTCCTGATCTTTGGGTCATGAGTTCGAGCCCCACCTTGGGTGTAGGGATTGCTTAAATAAACTTTTTAAAAAATGGTGCTGTGACCATCGGTTAACCATTTGAAACAACAATCAAGTTCAGTTCACATCTCACACCATACATACGAAGTAATCTGGGGTAGCTTAAAGGCCTAAATGTATAAAGCAAAACTTTACAATTTTAGAAGGCAATATATAGGAGATTAATTTTTATTTATTTATTTATTTTTTCAACGTTTATTTATTTTTGGGACAGAGAGAGACAGAGCATGAACGGGGGAGGGGTAGAGAGAGAGGGAGACACAGAATCGGAAACAGGCTCCAGGCTCTGAGCCATCAGCCCAGAGCCCGATGCGGGGCTCGAACTCACGGACTGTGAGATCGTGACCTGGCTGAAGTCGGACGCTTAACCGACTGCGCCACCCAGGCGCCCCAGGAGATTAATTTTTGATCCTTGAGTAGGAAAAGACTGTGTAAACAAGACATAAAAGAGGCCTAAACCGTAAATGAAAAGACTGTATTTTGAATATTACAATCTAAAACCTGTACCCCATAAAAAAGAACGCCAAGTTAAATGCAAACCACAAGCCAAGAGAGCTGCAATACAGATTAATCACTGCACATCAATCAAACCAGCAAAAAATTAAGACGTCTGACAATACAAGGCATTGGAAATACTCTAGAAAATAAGAACACTCATCGATTACTGGTGGGAAAATGAACTGGTACCACTATTTCAGAGGGCAATTTAGCAATATTAGCAGCATCTAATGAGGATGACAGCGTTCACATTCTATGTCCCAGCCACTGCATACAGAACACAGGCTCTTGTGGCAGATACTGTGTACCCCAAAGAGGCAGCAGCAATATTTCTGTTCACAAAAGGTCTTCCAGAACCTTGAGACACCCCATCAAGAGGTGGTACCTACTTTTTCTTTCCTTGAACCTGGAAGACCTTTGAGAGAGACTGTGTAACAAATGTGTTCATTCCATCAGTCACTCCTAAGAAGGCAGGGGTGATCAGAAATGGGTGCATGGGGGGACTTCAATTGTATCTGTGGTATTTTAAATCCGAAGATGAGTGCTTGGTCCACATGTGATTTTTCTTTTTATATACCTGAAATATTTAAAAGCTGTTTAAATAAAAACGAGTAAAAGCTGCATGTATCAGCATGGTAAATCTCAGAAGCAATGCTGCAAAAAAACAGGTTGTAGGAGGGGTGCCTGGCTGGCTCGGTCAGTAGAATATGCAAATCTTGACCTCAGAGTCGTGAGTTCAAGCCCCACGCTAGGCGTGGAGGCCACTTAAAAATAAAAACACAAAACAGGCTGCTGGAAGATATAGGTAGTACAATTCATACGTAGTTCATAAACATTACTATATATTGTTTATAGACACGTGGGTTTGGAGCAAAAGTAGAAAGAAATGCATGGGGAAACCAAGAGTGTATTCAGCATAGCAGGTAGGAGAGAAAGGAATAGAAGAGGGTGTTTCAACTGGATTTGCAGACAGCTGGTATGTGGATGTTCTATCTATTACTCTCTGTACATCTCCCTAGGCTTGAAGTATTTGACATAGCAAATGCAAACAGTGTCATCACTGGCAACATTAATATAATCTCAATTCAAAGCAACATTCCAATGATCCAATGAACAATGAACATACCTAGTACTAGATGTCCGTTTCTACATATTTTCCACTTAAAGGAACCAGGGCTCCTTGGAGCCCTGAGTGGAGTTGGAGTCATGAGTGATTTAGAGCTATGGGAAAGTACAAACTGAGCCTGGAAGCGTGGATGTGCTCAGAGAATGACAGTAACACGTCAAAAGGACACAGGAGCCAGCCAGCCTAACACTTACCCCACTGGCCAAAACCAGGACAAAGCAAGCGTCAAAATAATAACCATAACAGCGACAGCAAAAAGAACTATATAACCCACTGAATAAAATAAGAATCCATGAGTCCACGCTGACATAAATAAACAAAGGAGAGCAGAGAGGTCCTCCTTTCAGAAAAATGTAGAAGGGGTAATAGGAAAAGCATCATTTGGCAACCACCATAGTAATTACCTGTTTCAGGAAAGACTCCTCATGCTAAAGCTAGTGGGTAAAGTCTTATGAGAAGAAGGTGATTTACAAAGTCTTAAAATATCCCCTAATACTTACAAATTCCAAACTTGGAGTTATAACTTTACAGTGTAGACACCAGGCAAACAGCACCTTAACCAAGAGATCAGGGTTAACACCACAAAGTGAACATGGGCCTCCTGATAGGATGTGCTAAGCAGGCTCAGCTTCCTTCCACTCTTGGGCATTACAACAACCTGAATCTGACTGCAAAATACAAACCTGAACTGAAAAACATTCTGCAACAGTGCTGTCCAACAGAACTGTCTGCAGCACTGGAGGTGTTCTCTTATCTGTGCTGCCTAATGGGGCAGCCACAGCCTCATGCGGCCGCTGACAGACTGATAAAGCAAATAGAGTCAAATGTTAAGATTTAGAATCAAGGTGAAAGGTATTTGCAAAGTTTTTATACAATTTTTGCTACTTTCTGTATGTCTGGTATTATGGCAAAGTAAAATGTGCAAGAAGTTTTAAAAACCAGGATCTCATCATGTACTCGCACACAAAATTATACTGTTAATACACATGAATAAGAACAGTAATAACCAGGGGCTCTTGGGTGTCTCGGTTGGTTAAGTGTCCGACCCTTGACTTCTGCTCAAGTCATGATCTCATGGTTCATGAGTTTGTGGGTTCAACCCCTGCATCAAGCTCTGTGGCTGACAACGTGGAGCCTGCTTGGAATTCTTTCGCCCCCTTGCTCTCTCTCTGCCCCTCCCCTGCTTGCATTCTCTCTCAAAATAAATAAATAAATGAATGAATGAATGAACATTAAAAAAAAAAGAGTAATAATCAAAACCATGTGAAATTGTAATCAAATATGACATAGTGAACAGAGTGTTTATATCCACTCTCTCCTGAAACTTGACTATCAGAGAATAAAATACATAGGGTTTATTGATAAGATGTGCTGAAATGGCACTTTCCCTCTGTGGTTTTCCTCCCAATATTCCATAACTACAGTCTAATCATAAGAGAAACATCCCAAGGGACACCCAACAAAACCCCTGACCAATCCTCCTCAAAACCGTCCAGGTCATCAAAAACACGGAAAGTCTGAGAAACTGTCATAGGCAAAAGGACCCTAAGGAGGCATCATGGTACCTAAATGTACTACAGAATCCTGGGACAGGGAAAGAACATTAGGTAAAAACAAAGGAAATCTGAATAAGCTATGGAATTCACTTAATAATAATGAGTCGACGTTGGTTCATTAATTGCCGCAAAATACCATACTAATGTGAGACGTTAATAATAGGGGAACCGTGCAGGGCATACAGGAACACGACACTATCTTCTCAATTTCTCTGCAAATCTAAAACTGTTGTAAAAAATAAAAGTATTTTTTAAAAAGTGTGACTGCAAGGGCACCTGGGTGGCTCAGTCGGTGGAGCCTCTGACTTTGGCTCAGGTCATGATCTTGCGGTTCATGAGTTCAAGCCCCGCATCGGGCTCTATGCTGACAGCTCAGAGCCTGGAGCCTGCTTCAGATTCTGTGTCTCCCTCTCCCTCTGCCCCTCCCCTGCCCGCGCTCTGTCTCTCTCTCAAAAATAAACAAGCATTAAAAAAAAAATTTTTTTTTAAGTGTGACTGCAAACCATAAATGTTTTCAGACATGGAAGGCTTCAGAATCTGTCTCCCAAGTACTCTTTCTCAAGAGATACACTCTGGCAAAACAGAGAATTCAACTAAGAAAGAAGTACAGGATGCACACAAAACAAGAGACCCAATACAAGAAAGAAGCAAAGACCATTCCCAGGATGATGGCAAAGGTAAGTCCCAGACATCTGTGTATCCGACCCCAAGAGCAAGCAGCTCCTAACAAAGCAGAAGTATTTGGAGGCGGGAGCAAGTACTAAATACAGGCTACTTATCAAGTTAAAAAAAAAAAAAAAAACAGTAATTATTAATTCTAGGGAAAATAAGAGAAAGGAAATGTAATCACTGAACACTGCAGCCTGGCTCTCAACAATATTTACACAGACAGTAAGAAATACTGAATACTGATCTAACTGTCAATGATAATACATCTCATTTCAAATCTAAAACACCATTCACCAGAAATCATACCATTATTTACTACTATTTTCTACTAAAAGAGAAAATAAAATGCGGCCAATTAAACTATGACACCATGGTGTAAAGATGTATACCAATTCTTCAAGTTGTTAAAATGTAAAAGAACAGCATCTTAGAATCAAGTTAACGTATTAATCACACTGAAAAGACAGAGAGGGGGCGCTTGGGTGGCTCAGTCGGTTAACCATCTGACTTCAGCTCAGGTCATGATCTCATGGTTCGTGAGTTCAAGCTCCATGTCAGGCTCTGTGTTAACAGCTCAGAGCCTGGAGCCTGCTTCACATTCTGTGTCTCCCTCTCTCTCCGTCCCTCCCCTGCTAGCACTCTGTCTCTCTGTCCCTCTCTCAAAAATAAATAAACTTAAAAACAAAAAAGAAAAAGAAAGGAGAGAAGGGTTTGTATTGGGAGCAAATGGTGTAAGAAGGCTAAACTGTGGCTTTCCTTGCACAGAAGTAGATATGTAATGTCTGAAACTGATGAGGAAAAAAAGAGAAAGAGAAATATAAGTTTGTTACATAGAAACATGGAGAAAAATGCTACGAGAAACCACTAGAAGAGCTGAGAGTGATGACTTCTAAGGTAGGGGACACCTAGGAAGGGAGAGGTGGGGAAGACCACCGTTTTCCCTTAACATCTGAATATTTAAACCATTTACATGGGGGCACCTGGGTGGCTCAGTCGGGTTACGCATCCGACTTCAGCTCAGGTCATGATCTCATGGTTTGTGGGTTTGAGCCCTACATTGGGCTCTGTGCTGACAGCTCAGAGCCTGGAGCCTGCTTCGGATTCTATGTCTCCCTCTCTCTCTGCCCCTCCCCCCCCTTGTGCTCTGTCTCTCTCTCAGAAATAAATAAAAAATTTTTTAAAAATGTACATGTAGGGGCGCCTGGGTGGCGCAGTCGGTTAAGCGTCCGACTTCAGCCAGGTCGCGATCTCACGGTCCGTGAGTTCGAGCCCCGCGTCGGGCTCTGGGCTGATGGCTCAGAGCTTGGAGCCTGTTTCCGATTCTGTGTCTCCCTCTCTCTCTGCCCCTCCCCCGTTCATGCTCTGTCTCTCTCTGTCCCAAAAAATAAATAAACGTTGAAAAAAAATTTAAAAAAAAAAAAAAAAAATGTACATGTATTATCTTCATGAAAATAAATATTTAAAAAATCAAAGTAACAACAATCTAATGCTCTCAGGGAGAAAACTGCAACAGCCGAAATGCTTTCAGATTTCTTTATGTACCATGACAAAGAATATTAAGATAAATCTAAGAAAAAAAAAAAATACACAACCCGAAACCTAATGCAGTTTCAATGTTGTACAAATCCAAATTTTAAGTGACATTATAGCAAAATGAAAAAATTCAATCAAACCTATTCTAAATCTGGTTCATTTTACCCATCTAGCCACATAGATGCTTATTTAAGATAGCTCAAAAGGTGACTCAATAGAGACAAAAAGCATGGGGGAAACACCACAGTTCTGAACGCTCTGACTCCCTGCTTCAAGATAAGACCTAACAGACTCAATCGGGAGAATCTATATTTGCAGCCACAGCAAAGTTATGTCAAACAAAAATAAACTTGGAAAAAGTCATAATAGCCTGTAAGAGTATAACATCTAAAATAACTTTTAGCCAACCCTGTCTTAAGTTTCCATTTTTTGTCACTTACATCTTGAAACATTTTGTTTTCTTGTTTCAGTCTTGCTTCTTTATCATCTGAGAGTTTGTAAGCATTCTCAAATGCTTCTTCTAAATCCTGCAGTCGAGATTTTAGTCGAATGATGGTATTGTCTTTTTCTTTGTTACTTGTTCTCATTTCCTCAATCCGTTCCTGCAAAATTTTGGAAGCACTGCTGGCTGCATTGAAGCGTTCTCTAAAATCACTCTACAAAATAAAAACAAGGATAATAAATTGTTTTTAATTAAAAAAAATAGATGTTTCAGTAGCAGCTAATAAATTGTGGGCATTAAACTATGAAAGAAAAGTAATAAAATAAAACCTACAAATTGGAATTAACAATTTTAATATTTTGTTATGTCCTGGGATGGAGACTAAAAAGGATCACTCTACTAAAGTAACAGCTTCAGGGGTTCAGTCAGTGGAGCATGTGAGACTCTTGCCCACAGGGTTTTAAGTTCAAGCCCCACACTGGGTGTTGAGAGTACTCAAAAATAAAATCTTTAGGGGTGCCTGGGTGGTTCAGTTGGTTAAGCATCCGACTTCAGCTCTAGTCATGATTTCATGATTTGTGACTTCAAGCCCCACGTTGGGTTCTGTGCTGACAGCTCAGAACCTGGAGCCTGCTTTGGAGTCTGTGTCTCCCTCTCTCTCTGCCCCTCCCTGCTTGTGCTGTCTCTCTCTCTCTCTCTCTCTCTCTCTCTCAAAAATAAACATTAAAAAAAATAATTAATTAAAAAATTAAAAGATAAAAGGGCACCTAGGTGGCTCAGTCAGTTGAGCATCCGACTGCTGGTTTCAGCTCAAGTCATGATCTTATGGTTGATGGGTTCAAGCCCTATATCTGGTTCTGTACTAGCAGCTTAAAGCCTGCTTGGGATTCTCTCTCTCTCTCTCTCTCTCTCTCTCTCTGCCCCTCCCCTGCTTGTGCTATCTTTGTCTGTCTCAAAATAAATAAATAAAACTTAAAAATTTTTCTAAAAAAAATCAATCAATAACAGCTTCATGAGATTGTCATGAAGTACAGACAGAAAACCATTTCTGGCATTGAACTGCTGGACCCACCTGTAGGTCACTTTAATGAAAACAATAACCATGGCTGTTAGGGAAATGATTCTGAAAGGGCAGCTGGAGTCTGTTGCCCCACATTAATATTTAGGGAGAATCAAGCATTTCTTGCCCTATTCTCTTACTATGAAAATAAAAGAGAAAATTCAAAATGCATCTGCTATGTTAATATTCATTCAACAATCGTTTCTTGAATATCCACTAGGTGCCAGGCACTAGGGTGCAAAAAATATAAGATTAGCAAGAAAGACAAGTCCCTGACTTTGAGAAGTTTACAGGTTAGGAGAAAGACAGTCTTTTTTAGAAAGACTAAAAAAATATATATCAAAGAAAAACAAAGAAACAGTGCACAGAACGTAAGTGGCATTTTCCATCAAAATGTTACTAACAAGGTTACACATAGAAGAATAAAATTTGGTAACGCATGAAAAAATATTTTAAAATATTAAAATATTAAGCGTCTGACCTCGGCTCAGGTCATGATCTTGCCATTCCCAAGTTCAAGCCCCGCATAGGGCTCTGTGCTGACAGCTCAGAGCCTGGAGCCTGTTTTAGATTCTATGTCTCCCATTCTCTCTCTGCCCCTCTCCTGTTCACGTCTGTCTCTCTCTCTCTCATAAATAAACATTAAAAAAATTTTTTTTAATTTTAAGTTTATGCATTCCTAGTTATACATCAAGAAAATTTAAAACCTAACTCCACATAAAATGTTGTATACAAATATTCATAGCACTGTCATTCATAACAGCCAAAAAATCAAAACAACCCAAACATCTATCACCTAATGAATAAATACAGAATAGTATTCAACCATAAAAAATAATGAAATACTGATTCATGCTACAACGTGGATAACCCTTGAAAATAATCATGCTAAGTGGAAGAAGTCTGACACACACGGTCATGTATATAAGACTCCATTGATACCAATGTCCAGAACGGGCAAATCCAAAGAACAGAAAGGAGGGTAGTGCTTGCTCAGGGCTGGGAACAAGGGGCTTTGGGGTTAGGAGGAAAAGGCTAATGGTTAAGGGTTTCAGGGTTTCTTTTTATTTATTTTTTTGTTTTTTTACATGTTCATTTATTTATTTTTGAGAGAGAGAGAGAGAGAGAAGGAGAGAGCGGGGAGGGGCAGAGAGCGGGAGAATACCAAGCAGGCTCTACACTGCCAGCACCACAGCCTGAGGTGGAGCTCGATCTCACGAACCTCAAGATCATGACCTGAGCCAAAATAAAGAATCGGACACTCAACTGACCGAGATACCCAGGTGCCTCTGGGGTTTCTCTCTGAGTGAGAAAATATTCTAAAATTGACTGTAGTGATGCTTGCACAAGTTTGCAAATATACTAAAGACCACAGAATTCTATACTTTCAGACAGTGAGTTTTTTGATCCGCAAATTATATCTCAATAAAAAAAATAAAAAATTTAAAGGGTAAAAGTTTATCCTATCCTATGAAGCCAGCAGCATTCAAAATATAAACTTACTTAATAAGACAACCTAAGAAGATTAAAAACACATAGCCAATATTTTCATAAAACTATTAATTTGTCTCTAAAGTTCAGTTAATAAAAAGGCTTAAATTCTTAACGTTGAGCCACTAAACAACAGAAGAATACTTACAACTTCTATTTCCAGCAAGTTATTCTTATTTTCAAGTGTTCTCACACGACTAGTTGCTTCATTTAGAGCACTATCTAATTGGCCACATCTAAAAACCATAAATTGGAAAGAAAAAATTAGAAGATAAAATCCTTTCCCTTAGGAGTATTCTGTAAATCTGATTTGCCAATATATAAAACAAATTCTCCATTTATTGAACACAGAGGATGTCATTTTAATAAAATACATCCCAATAAACCTGATATCTTCCAGAGAAAATTACAATATGAAAAGATCCCTAATAGATAAGTGAAAAAGGCAAAGTATGAAAGACATTTGTATACCTGTGTTCACAGCAATGTGCACACTAGCCAAAAAGGGAAGCTAGCCAAGTGTCCATGAGGGCTGAATGGATGAACAAAATGTGGTCTATCCATGCAGTGGAATATGATTCAGCCTCAAAAAGGATGACCGTCCAAAGCCTGCTACGACATGGATGAACCTTGAGGGCATTATGCTCAGCGAAATAAGCCAGACACAAAAGTATGCTTCCACTTATACATGGCACCCAAATTCATCTGAGGTGTTAACTTCATAGACAGAAAGTAGGATGGTGGGTGCTAAAGGGTGGGGGTGATGGGAGTGCAGACTTGTTGTTTAATGGGTCCAGGGGGTCGGGTTTGCAAGATGAAAAAGTTCTGGAGATGGATGGTGGTGATGGTTGCCCAACAATGTGAATGTACTTCATGCCAGCGAAATGATCGCTTAAAAATGGTTAACATGGTAAAAAAAAAAAAAGATGGTTAAGATGGTAAATTTTGTTATTTATATTTTACATTAAAAATAAATTTTAGGGGCGCCTGGGTGGCGCAGTCGGTTAAGCGTCCGACTTCAGCCAGGTCACGATCTCGCGGTCCGTGAGTTCGAGCCCCGCGTCAGGCTCTGGGCTGATGGCTCAGAGCCTGGAGCCTGTTTCCGATTCTGTGTCTCCCTCTCTCTCTGACCCTCCCCCGTTCATGCTCTATCTCTCTCTGTCCCAAAAATAAATAAACGTTGAAAAAAAATTTAAAAAAAAATAAAAAATAAAAAAATAAATAAATAAATTTTAAATTAAAAAATATAAGATATAAAAGAACGCATTAAACAGCTTGATCTTTGTTATGAAAGAAAACCTATATATAAATATGTGTATTGTGATTTGTAGGATATAAAACTTAAGTCTGGAAACTTAGAGGCTGGGTAGGGAGACTTTTCTTATTATATCCCCCTGTAGTTTTCCAAATGAGCATGAATGTATTCTTCTTAGAATTAAAGACCTTCTTCATAAAGTTAATCATCACAGAACCTTAAAATAACAAAATACACGGAAGAATTCGGTTATCATTTTGACTCCATGTTCATGAATTGGGAGTACAAGCCAATATCTATTTGGCACTGATTATATGTCAAGTCCACGTTAAGCACTTACATTCATCCTCACAATCCTATGAGTTAGGACTATTATCATTAGCATTTTACAGATAAGAAAACAATATGAAGCTTAATTCCTCCTGGGTTGTAAGCCATCAAACTGGGATTCTAAACCCGGCAGTCCGGCTCCAGAGTTCACGCTCCTCACCACTGTGCATCGATGCCACGTAGCAACGAAATACTGATAAAACCGTTCTAGAAAGAAAGAGCACTAAATAGTCAAGTGTAGGTGTGTTAACTGTATTTCTCTGTTTTAATTCCCACACTGACTCCGGCATGAGGCTGTGTCACATAATCTGGTATCGCAGCTGGCCTACGAGAGAAGTGTCCATGGCCCCATCGGCAGTTCCAGGGGGATTCTCCCAGTTGCAATTTTAAGTCTGAAAAACCCTGATGTGTATGCTGACAACTTAAACTTGGTTTTCGTCTTTGGCGAATCATTTCTCCAATCCTGGCTGACTGCAACTACTGCCACTCATTTGCACACTGTCCTTGCGCCCACCCCAGCGCCCTGACTGCTGCCGCCGCCATTAGGACACAGCCACTTAGTCAAATCCTGACTTCCGATCTGTCCTACCTACACTGCCTCACCGCTCCATGGCTCTAGCAGCTTCTAGACAGAAAAGTGCGTTAATCAGCTATCATTTCCTAGGTGTCTTTTCTCGTGGCCTATCTTTAACCCAACAAGGTCTACGAGCTTCTTTCATACTCGTTTTCCACAGGAAGGACCTACAGTCATCTTTGACTTTTTTTTTTTTTTCATCTTTGACTTCTTGAAAACAAACAACAAGAACCAACTTCCCCTAGCCTGACATCTACTCTTTTCCTTTTATCCTAGAAAACCTATTTCTGGCTCTTTTCAAATTACTGCTCTCTACCATGGCACCCCCAGTTCCACCCCCAACCCCACCTCCAGCCCCACTCCCAGCAGCAAAACCGAAGCTGTAGTAACACTCAGGTAGTTAACAGCATGTTAACTACCACAGCAACCACAAACTAGTATAAAGGCTAGTTTTCCTACAATTCTCCAAGCTAAACTACTAACTGGACCAGAAGATTTCAGTTCCCTCATCTTTTTTTCAAGGGGCTTTGTCTTTTCTTGCCTTAAAAAAGAATACTTTAGGGGCACCTGGGTGGCTCAGTCAGTTAAGCATCCAACTTCGGCTCAGGTCATGATCTCATGGTTCATGAGTTCAGGCCCCGCGTCAGGCTCTGTGCTGACAGCTCAGAGCCTGGAGCCCGCCTCGGATTCTGTGTCTCCCTCTCTCTCTCTTCCCTGCCCTGCTCACACTTTCTCTCTCAAAAATAAATATTAACAAATTTAAAACAACAACAAGAACCAAAAAATAGAATACTTTGCTGCTATACTGACCTGAGTTTTTTTTTTTAATATTTATTTATTTTTGAGAGAGAGAGAGAGAGAGCGAGCGCAAACAGGGGTGGGGCAGAGAGAGAGAGAGAGAGAAGGAAAGAGAGAATTTCAAGCAGTCTCTGCACTGTCAGCGCAGAGTCCAACGTGGGGCTCAGTCTCACAAACTGTGAGATCATGACCTGAGCGAAAATCAAGAGTTGGACACTTGGAGCGCCTGGTCAGCTCAGTTAAGTGCACTGACAGCACAGAGCTTGCATGGGATTCTGTCTCCCTCTCTCTCTTCTCCTCCCCTGCTCCTTCTCTCTCTCTCTCTCAAAATAAATTTTAAAAAAATTTTTTAATTTTTTTTAATGTTTATTTATTTCTGAGACAGAGCGAGACACAGCATGAGCAGGGGAGGGGCAGAGAGAGAGGGAGACATAGAATCCGAAGCAGGCTCCAGGCTCTGAGCTGTCAGCACAGAGCCCAAGCGGGGCTCGAACTCACAAACCATGAGATCATGACCTGAGCCGAAGTCGGTCGTTCAACCAACTGAGCCACCCAGGCGCCCCAAATTAAAAAAAATTTTTAAAGGTGGCTCAGTTGGTTAAGCGTCTGGTCATGATCTCACGGTTTGGGAGTTCAAGCTCTGCATCGGGCTCTCTGCTCAGAGCCCACTTTGGGTCCTCTGTTCCCCTCTCTCTCTGCCCCTCTGCTCTACTCCCCCTCTCTCTCAAAAACAAATAAACATTTAAAAAACAAAAAAAAGAATCAGACACTTAATAGACTGAGCCACCCAGGTCCCCCCTCCCGCACCACCCCCCCCCCCCCGCCCCAGCTTTCAATCTGTTTAAATCCCATTTAAATGTAAAGTATGTTCCAAGTATGCTGTTATTAACACTAGCAAAGGCATCAAATTTTGTTACTGATTCTCTCCCTAAAACAGGTATACAGGTATCCTTAACATAACTGCCCCTGTGTTTCCATGTTGGTTACTTGTTTGTACAGGATAATTGCTTACACAGGTTCAGGAGTGTCTGGATTTAAGTTACATGTCTCTGAGTTTCAAAGCAGGTTGAGAACTGCTAGAGGATGTTAGAGACTTCTGAGAAAATCTGTACACAATACTAATCCACTCATAAATGACGTTCCTTTACATACAGGGTATCTGCTCAACTGTTCCAGTATTCTGTCCGTGTGAAACAAATGTTCTCACGTCAGCTATTAGTGTGCTACACGAGGTTGGTTTCGATCTGTGAAAATAATTCCTTAGGCAAACAGGTCTCTGTTAAAAATTTCAAATCTAACGCACATCTTTGTAAAATGTTTTATCACAATTAAATATACTTAGGAAAAAATAACATTTCCAAGTTGGAGAAACACTAACTTTAGAGTTGAATTATAAGCTTTACCTGTCTGCAAGAATTTGATTGGTTTTCTTCCAATCTTCAACTGCAGAAATCTCCTTTGCCTCCAGTTTCTGTTTCAAACTATTTATTTCTGACTCATAATAAGCTCGAAGATCGGCTACGTGTCGAGCGTGCTTCTCCTTCAGGTTCTGCCGAATCCTGTTGGTGAGGGCAAAACAACTTGTTAGGAAAGCATTGGGGCGCCTGGGTGGCGCAGTCGGTTAAGCGTCCGACTTCAGCCAGGTCACGATCTCGCGGTCCGTGAGTTCGAGCCCCGCGTCAGGCTCTGGGCTGATGGCTCAGAGCCTGGAGCCTGTTTCTGATTCTGTGTCTCCCTCTCTCTCTGCCCCTCCCCCGTTCATGCTCTGTCTCTCTCTGTCCCAAAAATAAATAAACGTTGAAAAAAAAAAAAAAAAATGAAAAAAAAAAAAAAAAAAAAAAAAAGGAAAGCATTTCCTCACTCTACCCCACAAGAGAAACTAAGAATACAATCTTTCTCAAAAGCAAAACTACAGCCTTCTTCCTCTGCACACTCACACAAAACGTAACAGATCAATACACAAGTTAACAACTAATTAAGTAAAAAAAACAAAGACGCGGATATTTAGATGCCCTACTTTAAAAGTTCCGCGTCTCTTTTTTTAAGATTTTACACATTAGTGAAGGTCAATAAAAATCATTTTCATAATTCAAGCAGACATCAAAGAAAAGCTATTAACATTACAAGCCACGCGCTGAAACACATACTTTGACAGTATTACAGGATCTTCCAGAGGAGTCAGCGAAATGCATTCTGGGACGCTGTTGGCTGTCCCTGGAAGCTGGGACTGACTGGCTGAGGCTGAAGTTACCACGACCGTGTTTTCTTCATCTACAGTGTTGACCGAGATGTCATTACTAGCAGTAGTAGCCACCGAAGGAAACGTGGAACTGCTCCTACTTTCGTTTGGGAAGCCATGATTTTGCCAAGAGTCCACTGGTGAAGCTTTTGTGTTTGAAGGATACTTGAGGAATCCAGATGACTGAGAAGCGATATTACTTGCTTGTGAAAATGAGTCTATATCAGAGTGACTAGACATACTGGGGTCTAGAACAGAGTCTGGTGAAAAGGACATTCTGTCATCAAGGGCATTCAAAAAGCCTTGCGGCTGAATTCCTGAAATCTGATGTGGCTTCATGTGTAACGTTGGATCCAGAGTCAGTACCTAGAAATTAAGACAGACAACAGTAAGATTTTGCCCTCGGCACTCAGTGTTTGTTTTTAAGGGAGTAGGCTTTAGATCTCCTACGGAAAATAAAGCTTGAGATAAAAGTTAAGAGTCATGAAGCATCTTTCATTTTCATTCAGCAGGGTGTTGCCAACTTTACCTCTGGCGGATGATTTGGGTTGGAAGCAGAAGTGAGATTCCTCTCAGGTAACTGCTTGTTTTCCCTTTGTTTTTTATGATAAATATCCTTCAGTGATGGTAGCTTCATCTCATTACTAGTATTAGACTTAAAGATATGAAACAAAATTATTTAAGTGGTATTATCAATGATGGAAAAAAATCACTGACACAAGATCAGCACCACAAAAAGATTTCTGAAAGAATTTAAATGAACTGAGACTCTGGAGTGTCAGACTTATAAAACAAGTTTAGATGTCATTACCCATTAATTATGAGTCTCCCTCAGAATGAAAAAAAAAATGATATCCCCTAATAATAAATATTAAGGTGATAATCTGAACCTAAGTTATTTAATAGCCTCAGAATACTTCCAAAGAATAAAAAACCTTGGTAGTCCCCCGTACTCAAGATAAAAACCAAGTTTTGAGGTATGAAAAGACTTCATGATGAAAAGAGTGAAGCAGGATTAAGAAGACTTTTGGCTAGATTAACATCATGTGACTCAGGGAGACAGGTATACAGAGATGAAATTCCTTATCTGTGTAGTTATTTTCCTAATTTTTTAAGAGTTCACAGACCAAGAAAAAGTGTTAAGAAAGAAGTTACCCAATGGAAACAAGCCCCTTTTTAAATTAATAAGATAAGAACATACGACCCTAATTCCTACAGCTTGAAATCAGGGCTTTGTCATGCTGGAAATGTTGCAAAGAGATCTAAACCTCCAAATTTAAAACCTCAGCCTCAAATTATTTCAAAGTGGGACCTACTGTAGGGCATGCTGGGGTATCATTTAACCTGGGTCTCAAATTTAAACTGTTTTAAATGAGATTATAGATTCAGCAAGAGATATATTGAAAGTACTCAAAGAATATATTCACATATAGCTTTAAATATGTGTCCCATTTCCAGACCCTACACAGGCTGCAGATTACCATGCATTAACATGTTTTAACAAACCCTGTAACTAGCTTGGGAATAGGACAATCGAACTTTTTACGTGTGCATTAAAAACATTAATTTTCTGAATGTGAGCCCTTAAAATTTACCACAATTTCTGTAATTGGAATTTTACTTTTAATTGAAATTTTTTTTAATGTTTACTTATTTTTGAGAGAGAGACAGAGAGAGAGAGAGAGAGAGCAGGAGAGGGGCAGAGAGAGAGGGAGACACAGAATCCAAAGCAGGCTCCAGGCTCCAAGCTGTCAGCACAGAGCCCCAATGCAGGGCTCGAACTTATGAACTGGGAGATCATGACCTGAGCCAAAGTCGGACGGCCAACTGACTGAGCCACCCAGGAGCCCCTGGAATTTTACTTTTTATACACCAACAACCTAAAAAACCCTTTCAAGCTGAAAGTTTGTAACAAGCAGAGCACTCAGGAAATGGCCTCGAGCCTGAGGAATCCCTGCCTGGTGATGCCCCAAACCTGGTGGAGCACCCCCAGGCAGAGCTGCTGGAATTACTCTATTTAGAGGTCGTGGTAGCATAACGAACCATTCTTCACCATTTCCACTTCTATGATCACTATATTTTAACATCTCAGAAGTGAGGATGCCTCTTGTAATTAACGGCATCTTAACATTGCTTTTGGTCAAGTAGCAATTGTGATATAATTGTCATTGTCTGCTCATAAGCACACATAGAAGACATCCAAATTGGCCGAACAGGTGTCAGCAGTTAGAAAAAAAATCCTAGAGCCTACACCAGAAACCCTGAGAACCAGTATTTAAGGGACAGTGAATCATAGATGGTTAGCAGCATTCCCCATCTGGGTGCCAAAAGTAGGCCAGATCTACAGAACTACTAGGCCAGGTAAAAACTCAGCACCAAGGCCTCTCATCTTTGCCAATCCCCAAAGCTCTTGATGGCTCAAGGAAAACAGTACGTGGAAAAACACAGAAACGAACACTGAGTTGAAAAGAGAGCATAAGCCTCTGTAGGTGAAGAGGTTTTAACAAATTTATTTCACTTATATCGTCCTTTTTAAGTATGTATAAGAGTTATATGACAAAAATCAAGGTTCAGTTACAAGATCTTTCATTAAGAATAAAATATAAATTCTAAGTGGTAAGAAAGCACTGATATACACTGCTTTTTATTTTTGTTAGAATAATTTTTTAAGTTTATTTACTTATTTTTGAGGGGGGGGAGAGCGAGCAAGCGGGCAAGGGAAGGATAGAGGGACAGAGGGAGGGAGAGGGAGGGAGAGAGAGAGAGAGAGAGAGAGAGAGAGAGAATCCCAAGCAGGCTCTGAGCTGTGAGCACAGAGCCCGAAGTGGGGCTCCAGCTCACGAACAACGAGATCACGACCCGAGCCAAAACCAAGAGTCGGAGGCCCAACAAACTGAGCTACCCAGGCACCCCTAGAATAATTTTGTTAGACTACGAAATAGGAAGTTTTAAAATTGACAGTATCTTAGAATCACCAAAATACAGTATTCACTCACTGATGGTGCTGATCACGTCACACACAGTGAGCTCTGTAATCACAAAGCCCACTGAGGCTTCCAGCCCCTCACAATCTCACTCCCCAGCCTTCCTTTCCCTGCATTTATCTGTCTCTTTTGCTCCCTTCCTGAAGGATGGGATGCTGGTTTGTACCCCTCTTTGGGACTCTGCTGTCTACACATACGCTGTATCCCCACTGCCCCTACCAATGCCTATTACTCATGCTTATAGCTCTCCTGGTTACCTTCGTTGTAATCACTCCTTTTCCCCAACCTTTCTCATCACCTGAATGTACACATGCTGGGTAGTTTGATTTCACCGTGCTGAAGTAAAGAAAATATTTACATTTCATGCTCAAAGAAAATGACGACAGCAAATTAAAATGCTCAGCATTATTGGCACAAATGGATTAGCAGGAGGGCGGAATAAGACAGAGAATCAAAACCAGGTGTAGGAACAGCGGAAGCTGTTATCTGCAGACCTACTACGTTTAGCACAGTAGGCACAAAATCATCTCATTTAATTTTACGACACATTAGCTGGGCATTTTAAATTCCATTTTTAAGTAACCTTCCTATGATCACATTGGCAAAAAATGAGAGATTACATTTGAAAGCAAGTACAATTTAAAGCCCACGCTTCTTTTGGGGAGCCTGGGTGGCTCGGTTGGTTAGTGTCTGACTTCGGCTCAGGTCAAGATCTCGCAGCTTGTGAGTTCGAGTACCGCGTTGGACTCTGTGCTGACAGCTCGGAGCCTGGAGCCTGCTTCGGATTCTGTGTCCCTCTTTTGCTCTTTCCCTCCCCTGCTGACGCTCTGTCTCTCCCTCTCTCAAGGATAAATAAAACATTAAACGAATAATTGGAAAAATACAACGTTTATAATGAAATGGAGCTCTGAACTATAATTGTGTGACACAAACATACACACAATGTGTTTTTAAATCACCTGGCCTGGTGACCTATCTCCAGAGGACGGTTCAAATGCCTTCTCTAAAGTCTCAGGCAAAGAGTGATACATGTCCTTCTCCTCCAGCTTCCAGTAAGTCAGGCCTGTTGTGCACAAATACACAGAAGAGAAGACTGAGAAAAGAGAAAAGTGCTTTCTAGAATAACTTACTTCTATCTACAGAAAATTAAATACAAGAAGTAACTAGTTTTTGGCTATCTGGATACAGGAAATTGAATTTTAATGGAACAAGAATCTCTTAAATGCCTTCCCATGGAAGAGTTCTAATTTGATGATCGAAATATTTAAAAATGAAATATATTATTAAAAGTCAAGATGTGGGGTGCCTGCTGGCTCAGTTGGAGAAGAGTGCAACTCTTGATCTCGGGGTCGTGAGTTCAAACCCCACGCTGGGTGTAGAGACTATTTTTAAAAATGTTTTTAAAGTCAAGATAAACTACTACAATCTAAAATGTATTTCTTAAAAAAGAAAAAAATTCTTTATGAATAGCACAGACTTAGATAGAAACAATATAAAGAATTCAATGGGTCAGGGGCACCTGGGTGGCTGAGTAGGTTAAGAGTCTAACTCTTGATCTCTGCTCAGGTCATGATCTCCCGATTCGTGAGCTCAAGCCCCACGTTGGGCTCTGCACTGACAGCAGAGAACCAGCTTGGGATTCTGTCTCCCTCTCTCGCTGCCCATCCCCCACTTGTGCACACGCTCATGTGCTCTCTCAAAATAAACAAACTTTAAAAATTAATAAGAATAATAATTCAGTGATTCAAATACATACTGAGTGTTTACCGTGCCAGGCTGGGGAGCAGAAAATGTGAGAAATGAACAGTAAATAAATCACAACGTATACACAGGAGGTTAGAAGGCAGTAAACACCAAATGGTAAGACTTAAAAATCAGGTAAAAGGGAATATATGTAGCGTGTGTGGACGGGTGCTCAGGGTTGGCTTGCTGCAAGGTAACAAGATAATGTTAGCCATTTTAGCCACATATGAGGGAGATCCCCTATATAACGGGTGGAGAGAACATTTCAAATATAGGAAGCAGCAAAGCAAAAGCCCTAAAATGAGAACCTATCTGGCACATTTAAGCAAACAGCCTCTCTGCTGAAGCAGAGAAAGGGAGCAGCAGAAAATGAGATCAAACAGAACAAGGCTAGATCTTGCTGAGCCTACGGGCACCTATACGACTCTGGCTGTTACTCTGAGGGAAAGAACATAGAAGGGTTTTGAGCAGAGGAGTCACATGATCTGACCCATCTTAGAGAAGGACTGTTTAGGCTACTGTGTGGAGAACGGATGGAAGGGTGCAAGGGTGAGGGCATGGATGCTGGGCAGGAAGTTGCAGGAACTCAGGTGACAGGTGATGGGGACTCTATTAGGGTGACAGCATGACAGTGGTTGAATTCTGGCAATTTTCATCAGGCAAAGCTAATTTATCCTGACAAACTGGATGTGGGATTGTGGAGGGTAGGGTAGGGAATCAGTATGTTCAGTCATTAAAACTAGAATAAGCTTACCATGGAGAGTAAAGAATGACTCATAAAGGGTTTGAATGTCTTAATTCATTCTGGAGCATCTGAAAAATGCTGAGATGGCTTTTGCAGCTGTTTGAAACAACTGCAAAAGTATTTTTCCCATCTATCTTTACAGAATCTGTAACACTAATGCAAGTAAGGAAGTTATAGTTAACAGAGGCAC
Source organism: Leopardus geoffroyi (assembly GCF_018350155.1). Lineage (NCBI taxonomy): Eukaryota > Metazoa > Chordata > Mammalia > Carnivora > Felidae > Leopardus > Leopardus geoffroyi. Next base: position 6,630,269 of record NC_059339.1, on the reverse strand, counting down.
AACAGAACACATTTACAGAAAGCACGCTAATACACTGGATAGAATTAACATCCCGTGAGAAATGCAGACAAGTTGTTATCAAAACAAAACGAAACAAAACAAAACAACAGGTCTCATACCTGTTCCTGAATCAGACATCCAAGAATTTGGACTCTCATCTGGTTTATTGAGGTAAAAAGCATGAGGGTGCTTAGCAGCAGTGAAATTAGGCTGCAATGCAAGAAAGAAAACCATTAGTCGGTGGATAAAAATCATTAGGCACAAACTACTGACCCAAGGAAAGAGAGCCAGGTATCAAACCAAGGCACAGAGAAAGCCTCAGAGGGTTCAGGAAGAACTACGAAAGTCCAGTTTTCCCTGTGATTACAAGAATACAAAATGATAGGAATTAACCGTGAAGGATTTTCTTTTCCTGTGTGTTTACACAAGTTTATTTTGGTTCTGTGGAGCTGGAAGAACACTGGGAGCTGGTGTTCCTTAATGAGTTCAGAATGAAAACGTATTTATAGGGCCGCCTGGGTGGCTCAGTTGGTTAAGTGTCTGACTTCAGCTCAGGTCATGATCTCACACTCCGTGAGTTCGAGCCCCGCATTGGGCTCTGTGCTGACAGCTCAGAGCCTGGAGCCTACTTCAGATTCTGTGTCTCTGCCCCTCCCCTGCTCATGCTCTGTCTCTCTCTGTCTCAAAAATAAATAAAAACGTTAAAAAGAAAGAAAGAAAGAAAGAAAGAAAGAAAGAAAGAAAGAAAGAAAGAAAGAAAGAAAAGAAAAGAAAAGAAAACGACTGTATCCACCGAGGTATATACCAAAGACCCAAAGTTTATCAGCGGTGAGTAAGTCTCCAAAAGACTAGTCTGTCTGTTCGTTTTTTTGTTTTTTGCTAGCCTCCCCAAGACTGAGTTTTACTTAATGTAAAAACAGAAGAGAAACTAGCATATATGAAAACATTTTTTCTGCCAACCTATTCCAATGGAAAAAGCAACTTTCACCCCGTCTCTAAATACTCTTATGCGCTCACACCAAAGATGTACCATCCCAATGGCACGTGAGTTCAAAAGAACAGACCCACAGATACAGTACTACAGGGCGCCTGCAGGTGAGGCCAGTGGTCCCTGGAGCTTTATCACCCTCACTTCCCTCCTGAACACAAATCTGAATAGGTACTGGAACGGTGATCTTGAGAAGCCTAAATATCACAGGCTGAAGAAAACTTATGGCAAGAAAAGAGAATAGTGCTTTATAAAGGTTGAAGGACTGTCTTCTTAGGACTTCTATTTAATCTTTTTCACAGGATGATAGAAAGACCATGTTTACAGCAATCAAGACCAGGGGCGCCTGGGTGGCTCAGTCCATTAAGCATCTGACTTTTAATTTTGGCTCAGGTCATGATCTCACGGTTCATGAGTTCAAGTCCTGCGTCTAGCTCTACGCTCAGCACAGAAAATGCTTGGGATTCTCTCTCTCTGCCCCTCCCCTGCCAGTGCACGTACTCTCTCTCTCTCTAAAAAAATAAACATTAAAAACAGTGGCCAATTTCTAAAGGTATCAAGTTTGCAGAGAGACGTGATTTTGCAATTTCAATTCAGTATCATAGAATAAACATTACTCTATGACGATTTAAGCCAAAAGGACTTCAAAGATGTTTAAAACCTACTCAATATCTACACCTCTTTAACGAAAGCAGCTGCTAGATTAGTAAAAGGGCCACACAGAATTTAAACATTTAACCTCTTACAATTTGGATTATAAATTCAGTACTACTTCTTACAACTTAATAGTAATATAAATTATGTGAGAGTTTTTTTAACTTTTAATGCTTATTTATTTTTGAGAGAGACAGACAGACAGAGCACAAGTAGGGGTTGGGGCAGAGAGAGAGGGAGACACAGAATCCGAAGCAGGCTCCAGGCTCTGAGCTGTCAGCACAGAGCCCAACGTGGGGCTCGAACTCATGAACCATGAGATCATGACCTGAGCCAAGTCAGATGCTCAAAGGACTGAGCCACCCAGGCACCCCTATTTGAGAGTTAAAAAAAAAAGTTAAATGGATTATTCTCTGGCTAAATGTAAACAGTTGCAGCACAAAGAGAATTAGGACCTTTACAAAACGGTTTTCATTTTCTATTGTACTTTATTCCTCATTATTTTTGATTTCCAGACTACTAAAAAAGCAGTACCCAGAGCAAATCATTGTTTCCAATCCTCTGGGACACCCAGAGAAAGATAGGTCAATGGAACAAATTAACAATACCAAAGAAAGGGCAAAAAACTTATGTTGACGAGCGCGTGGTAAACTCCACCATAATTAGCAATAAAGTGACTCATCACCTACTTTCTCAACTGGTGATTTCTTGGCTTGCTCATTTCCTTGCATAGATTTTGAACACCCCTCCTCTGTAAGTGCTCTCTTTGGTTGGTTCTGCTTCAGCTTTTGTGCCCATGACGTTACAGACTTACTATTCAGAAAGAGAAAACAAAATTATTCTCTTTAGATGCTGTCCTTTGCACATAAAACTAAACACTAATAAATATTGTGTCCATGGGAAATGCTTTGAGTTCTTTTTCTAACCGCAGAGAAAGAATGGATTTTTATCCATTCACCTACATTTCTTTTTACAATTTCTTATTACCAAAGGCAAAGCGAACACAAAGACTAATGGTGATTAATAAAGGATTTAGCCTGTAGCCATGGAATAGAACAAAACCACCACAGTGGCCTGTTCACATACTCAATGTAGCTCTACAGCAAAAGCTTATTTGTTTACAAGGACTAGTGACTGTATTTACAGGTATACAAGATCTGTGTTGCTATAGCTAAACACTGATTTTAGAGAACGAATTTTAGAGATATAAAACTCAACATTTAGGGTAAATGACAAATTTTAAATGATTGTTTGCTTTACAAACATTCAGCCACACTTATCATCAAACTTAGAAAATTTCCTCTTCTATATAAAAAGCATAAAATTGAGTATGCTTGTGTATAATTTTTGGTTGCAAATTACATGCACATGTATACATTTAGACTCTAAAAGGAGCTTGATTTACTAGATTCTAAATGTAATAAACAAGTAAACCTCCCTTCAAATGTTGGAGAAATTCTACTTACCTATTCGTTTTTCCATTGTATACTTCTGAAACCTTATTTTCACCAAGAAAATTGTGTTCAAATTCACCAGGAAAAATGGAAATATCTTCTTTTAAAGATGCACAAAACTCTTCAGTGGTATGTATACGAAAATTCTTGTTTTTTACACCCTCTGCAAGTGACTCCATCTGCCCCAAAGATGCTCCAAACTGTCCCTCAGAAACCTCCGTGTGCTCCATGAACTCCCGAGGGTCCTTAGATTTGTAGGCATTTAATTCGGAGACACAAAAGGTACCATACCCACTGCTCACTGAGCTACTGTCCACATTGCAGTCTGGTTGTGATGTGGATGTTTCTTGCTGCATTTCTGGTTCTTCAGACTTAGGATAACTGATAATAGGTTCATTTCTCTCACTGTTTTCAGAAAAAAAACCCATTTGACTTCCTGCAGATAACTGTTTACTTAAAGAAGTATCATAGGAAGCCCAGGAAGCATTACTGGTCTGTAACTTGACTAAATTTTTTATCTCCTCCTGTATACGCTGAAAACAAAGTTACAGATTTGATAAGTATACTAAACATTGCATTTTTTTATAAATACTATGAAAATATTGCTTAAAAATATGAGCTATTACTCTAAAGACGGTATGTTTCTAGTTCATCAACAAAACTGATATAAAGTATTAACGGGTTCTTCTTGCAAATCTTACAGTACAAAAAAGAATCAATACAAATAACAACTTACTTGAATTTGGTTGTGGAACTGCTCCTGCTGAGCGGCTATTTGCTCTTGGCATTGTTTTTCCACCAAACTGAATAGTTGTAACCACCTGGTCTATTAAGTTATAAAATATTTTCGTTAAAAATAATTTTCAATGTAATATTTCACAGAAAAATTCCTCCAGTGGGAAAGGACCTTTTTAAAATGTATTTTAATTTAAATTTATAAGCTGAATTAAGTAGTTATAAAACTGTATTTAATGTAAAAATACAGGCACAGGCTTGGTCACCCCTTTCATATGTAACCTGTAGTTTGGATAAATTTGAAGGTCTGGGTAAATCTTATTTTTCAAATGGCATGTCATCTGCTATCGTTTCTGATTCATCAACAACTGGCAGTCATACGTCGTATTTGTCTTAAGTTCTCTTCCTTTCTTTGTAACAGCTAGTGATTTTCTTAAACAATGACTTGTACCTAGGAAAAAGAATCCCACGTCTTAAAACAAGAGATAGTTTGATATTATGGAAATTTAACCCCTAATTTACATGGGATTTAAGTGGGGGAAAAAAAAAAAACTTTTTCAAGTCAGGTGCTGAAGTGTTTTACAGCGCCACAGCTGAAAAAGGAATTTAAAAAATCAGTCTGAAAACCTGTGGAACTGGCCTAGGACTCCCTTCATTCTGAGGTTCTGATCCATGCTGACTCAAGAGTATAGTAAGTGTTCTTATAATCAGACTACAAAACAAGCCAGAAAAGGGTTCGGGGAAATCTCCAGAAGCTAAATTCAGTCTCAAGGCTGGTTTACAGTAAGAGACTCTACACAATAATATACAATATCAGTAAGTAGCTACCGTGAAAAGAGCCTCCCTGTTTAAAACCATTCACCATCTTTACGCTCCTGTACTCCTCACAGGCCCCGGAGTGACCCGGCCCATGCACACCTCCCAACTTCATCTCATCCCTATCTATTCCGTGCTCAAAGCACACCGGCCACACTGGCCTCTACCTTGTCCCTGAACATGACAAAAAGGTCTTCCACCTTGAAAGCTTTGTCTTCACTGTACCCGCTACCTGGAAAGCTCTCTCTCCAGCTCTTATGGCTTCCTTCCCCCACCCCCCCCCCCCCCCCGCCCCTTGCAATCTCAGCTTAACGACCACCTTCTCAAAGACAGTTTTTCCAAACCATCCTGCAGTTGCTCTCTTTCTCAATGTCATCCTGTTTTTGCCTTCAGAGCGTTTACCACAATAAGAGGGCATCTCATTTATTCACTGTTAACCTGTTTGCCTCCAGCACCTAGGACACAATACCAAGGAAAGAGTGTCTAAATGAGGGTATAAAAATGTGAATTTCAGGGGCACCTGGCTGGCTCAGGCGGTAAAGCATGCAACTCTTGAGCTCAGGGACAAGGGTTTGAGCCTTACACTGGGTGTGGTTTAATCAAAAAAAAAAAAAAAAAAAAGGTCAAGTTCAAGATGAATTTTTTTTCTTGGTATTACTGACTACACAATTCAGAGGTCCTTCAGATTAATACTGAAAACCGTTTCTATAATTATAATAGAGCAGAATTAAGTTGAAGACTATATAACTGTATTAAAACAAAGGAAGCAAAAAACCCCAGGATTGAAATAAAACAGTGCTGGGGCGCCTGGCAGGCTCAGTCTGTTAAATGTCCAACTTCAACTCAGGTCATGATCTCACAGTCCGAGAATTCAAGCCCTGAATCGGGCTCCATGCTGACAGCTCAGAGCCTGGAACCTGCTTCGGATTCTGTGTCTCCCTCTCTCTCTGCCCCTCCCCTGCTCGTGCTGTCTCTATCAAAAATAAACATTTTTAAAAACAAATAAATAAAACAGTGCTGGTCGCCTGAGTGGCTCAGTCAGTTAAGCATCCAGCTCTTGATTTCTGCTTAGGTCCATGCTCTCACGGTCGTGAGATCGAGCCCCACGCTGAGCCCCATTTTGGGCTCCACACTGGGTGGATGCTCTCTTTTTCTCTCTCAAATAATAAAAATTAAAAAAATAAAAATAAAGAAAATAGAATAGTGCTAATAGAAAGTATTAATTCTAAATCAACTAACTTGATAAGGATAAGGTAGGCTACATCAAATTCAGTTCCTTATCTTCTCAACTTACCTATAATATGAAGTATCTTAATCAAAACAAAAAATAAATCAGGGAACAGTTTTCTTATTAAGTTATACTAACTTAAGCACTACTTTAGGGGTTATTTTAATCTGACAAAGTTACTAGTCACAAAAAACTAAATTACAATAATGACGGAATTACATAACAACAACAAAAAAATAACCAAAAAATGGCCTTATATTTATGTGACACGCAACGTTAACCACATCCTTATTATCATTTTCTTATTTAGGATACAAATGAATAGAGCTTGCTCTGGATATAAATTGGTAGAGAAGATTCTGTTCTCCCTAGTCAAATTTTATAAATAATATTTTAATTTTCAATAAGCATATTTAAGAACATTATAAACGCAGCAAATAGTATTTTTCACATAATTATTAAGAACTATTATTCATTTCTAACCAACATTATTTATATGATCTGCATTGTACATACTGTTGGAGGACTTAGGCATCTAATTAAAGCTTTCCCCTGTACAGTTTTTGATGCTATTAGCCTGAATGGGGTTTCTATCGTATGCCTAGTAAATATTCCATTGGCTTTGACATCCTAGGACTGACTCCCTGCTCTCCACTAACAACCTGTATGGTCCTCAACAAGTATATTTCATTTATGCTCTTTACTGATTTATAAATTGGGGGGGGGGGGGCAGTATAAAATCGGAAGAGGAACACCTCCCAGGTGGCTGGGAGGATAAATTTTAAATTCCAATATGATGGATGTGAAAACTGTGATCTCAAGGGGGGGAACTAGATTTTGAAAATCTGTGAGGTCATGGATGTCACAAAGCTAGGGAGAGCACTACCAGCACTTTGTGGGCAGTCCAGGGATGCAAATCACAGGATGGTCCCCGACAACGAAAAACTGTCCTGTGTCCACTTTATATTATAAAAATAACATATATTTTGCACAGCTTTCAAATCACCAAATTGTCCAGGAATCCAACTACAAAGATGTTATGTTTGCTTCAGAACTTGATCCGAAATTGGTCACCGTTTCAGAAAATCATGTCACCAAATGCAGTTCTGGATTGTCAATACAGAAGAGCTGTATCGGTCCATGTCTGTAGCCACTGCCTTCGCAATGAGTCTACGTATAAACACCAGGCTATGCTTCACTAGGTCTTGTAATGTAGGATGTGCCTGAGCACGTGTATACTGAAATACCTGTTATCATGCTATAAGTAACTGTCATTCCTCCTTTATATCACAGTTAAGAGGATGATTGTTTTTAGAGTGGGTACAGGCAGGATATATCTGTGAACTTCATTTCAGGACAAGATAAGTTGATGTTATTTTTGAAATTGTAAAATTTATTTGTAAATTAGTAATTTAATTGTAATATTACAAATTGAGGGCTTTGGGTCTAATAAGGTTGAGCGCCACTGACAAAAAAGTGTCTAGTATATTGCTTGGCAAATCGACACACAATAAACAGTACACATAATAACAACAATCATTGTACAACCATTACTCTTAAATATGTAATCAGTAGCACTAAATAGTTAAAATGCTAAAATAATGAATTAAGACAAATTAGCTAATGTGTTTTAAAAATTTACCATCACAGAAATATTAGCAATAGCAAGTCCTTAAGAATATATTGAAGTATTTCTATGTAAATGTGTTAAAAAATTATTTCCCATGAATCAAAATACATAACCTTCTCAAGTTTAAGCAGTGATAAACTTAAGAATTCCAGGAAAGATGGGGGCCCCTGGGTGGCTCAGTCGGTTAAGTATCCGACTCCGGCTCAGGTCACGATCTCAAGGTTTGTGACTTCGAGTCCTGCATGGTGCTTTCTGCCATTAGCGCGGAGCCTGCTTCAAATCCTCTGTCTCTCTCTCTCTCTGCCCCTCCCCAACTCTCTCTCTCAAAAATAAAATAACAAACATTAAAAAAAAAAGAATTCCAGGAAAGAGGTTTTAGAAAGAAATTCTAAAGAAATCAGATCTCCAAAGCTCTGAGCTCTGTGGAAGGTTTATATTTTAATAACACTACAAGTGGTAGAAATCAGACAAATGTTACAATTCCAGAAGAAGGTGAAAACATGAAAATTCAGGGGAAATAGTCAGGAATAAGGCTTGCACAATCCTTACCCCTCCCATTCTTCCTACAATACTACACTAAAACATCATATTTTGGTTTTGTTTGCCACAAAATACACTAATAAATTGGAGAAATTTTACTGAAATGACCAGGAGATTTCATATTCTGTCAAAGAACTATCTTAAGAAACTATTCACTGAATAATCAATTACATGTCTACATTACAAAAATTAGTTATTATTAAACATAATAAAAATAATAATATTATATCCCAGGTGAAGAAGAAAGGGTGTAAAGAAACAGGCTCAAATGTTAAGGTGTTAGTGGCTAGTCGGTATGCTGGCTTATAAAAACCTGTATCTTAGATTCACAAACAAATACTGATTCAAAGATGCTGATTTCGAAGTATTAAAAGCAACAATTTCTAGCTAAACATGAATTTGCCAGAAAAGCAATGCCTTATTTTTTTAAAAGCATACTAATTCAGGTTCATAAGCTAATGAGTAAGTATATTTGGGGAAATATTTCACAAAAGATTTCACTTTTAATTGCATCATTTTACCGGTCTCTTGCATTATCACGGACTGATTATTACATGGAAAAAACATAAAAACTGTAAACACTTAAAATTCAGTTTTCTTAAAGTTTGCATTAATACTCAGTCATTCTTTCTTTCTTTCTTTTTTTTTTTTTTTTTAATGTTTATTTATTTTTGAAAGAGAGAAAGGGAGGCAGAGGATCCAAAGCGGGCTCTGTACTGAGACCGATGTTGGACCTTAACCGACTTAGACACCCAGGTGCCCCAATACTCAGTCGTCTTATAACTTCAGTGATTATGGATAATGAATACAAATAATTACAATTAGGGGTGGCTGCTACTGAATTCTTAAACCAGGTATTCATCCATTCCATTTTACATTTTGACAATTACACAAACAATGGTTTTAAAAGTATGATAAACATTTAAAATAAAATCTACTGTCCCCTAAATAAACAATTTAATAATAATAATGTTTTATACATTTCTATAAAGCATTACCAAATCTAGCCTTGGAAAAATCTAACTTGGGCATTATTCTGTGAATCAAAATTTACATATTATGTATTCTTTTATCTGCTACGTTTTTATATCACAATTTAACCTGTAGACCAAAGAAAGAACCACTGACCTGAAAAATCAATATAACTCAATGTATCACAACTAAATGGGATAAAACATTACTAAGCAAAAGCCTTAATTTATAAATAGTTCAAAGAGGATTTAGGTTTTTCAAAATGGTAACACTTCTGTATGTGTTACTTAAAACATTAGAATTAGTAATAGTATTAGTAAATTTGGACTTCTCCCTTCTCTGAACAAAGCTAATATTTTAGTTGACACTTAAAATATAAATTAATGTCTAATGACTGATATTTGTCAAAACATGCTTTTGATCATCTTTTTCGTATTCGTTCAGTGCTGTTCCCCAATTACTACTTTTGACCACTTTAGCAGTAAGTATCATGCTCTTTAGAAGATAAATCTCTAATAATTTAGAGTTTAGTAGAGGCACATGTACAATTATATTTTTTAAGATTCCACAAATAAAACAAAACTAGATACCTCACAGTTTTTCCAAAGTTCCGAATCAGTCCTTCCACTGTTTTGTAGCTCTTGCATTAAAGAGGTTAGGACTTCAACTGTACCTTGAATTACAGATGGTCTGGTCTTCCCTGAGAAAGAGGATACCCCATTTGTACTAAGGTGGGGACTACTTCTGTTGAAACATAAATAATTCAAATGGTTTTCTTCATTCTACCAAGTGTTGAATAATTCAGCAGTTCAAGTTTAGCAGAGCAGTACAAAACCACTGACATTTAATCCTTCTTAATGGCACCTCGTTTGTTGAAAATCTGATCACGTTTGTCCACAAAAGGAAAATAGCAGTAAAAAGACAACACTTATTTAAGAACCCAACAGAAAGACTTTCTCCAAAAGCATGAGAACACTCCAAAGTACCAACAGAAAGTAAGTTTCTGCCATACGATAAGAAAAAGGTCTAGCTTCTCTATTCTACATTATTCCAGAGGATTATTGCACTCTACTGTAAGAAGAGCCTTTTTTATTGTAGCAGAGATTCTTTTTCCACTGCCCAGAACTGCAGTCAAGTGTTGTTAATCGCATCCCCCTAATTTGGTATGATAAACTGATGCTTATCTTTTTTGCACTGTCTTTGAATAAAAGTTGTGCCAAGTAAATTAGCAGCAAATATTCAGGACTTATTTAGCCTGTTCATTGTGTAAAACAGCACTCATTCTTTCCAGGAGGACTGCTTTCCCAAACTTGAGAGGAAGTTATTTCAGATTTGTTTTATAAAAACACAAAGCATAATTAAGGAAAATAAAATCTGTTTAAATTCCAGTCTAAGAGATCATTTTTCATTTATTTATTGATAACCTATATTGTTTCACAAAGAGTTCATTTAAAAAAAACAATACTAATTAAAATAACAGAAAAATAGTGACAAGTAGAATCAGAGAAAGATTAATAAAAACCCAAGGGAAAGGAGAACATACATGTTGTCCGTAACAGATTTACACAGTTGTGTAATTATCAAGTCTAAATTTGGCTGATTTAACCACCAGTCACAATGAAAAGGGAGACAAGTTCAGTTACATAATTTTCATTAGAAGGGCATATTTAGGGGTCACCTGGCTGGCTCAGTTGGTGGAGCACACAACTCTTGATCTCGGGTTGGTGACTTCAAGCCCCATGTTGGGGGTAGAGATTAAAAAAAAATTTTTAATTAAATCTTAAAAAAAAAAAGGACATATTTAGGTTCCCCTAGGAAAATTGTGTTCTAAAAGGGATTTCTTCAGGGGCGCCTGGGTGACTTAGTTGGTTAAGTGTCTGACTCTTGGTTTTGGCCCAGGTCAAGATCTCAGAGTTCATAAGTTCGAGCCCCACATTGGGCTCTGCACTGACAGTGGGGAGCCTGCTTGGGATCTCTCTCTCTCTCTCTCTCTCTCTCTCTCTCTCTCTCTCAAAATAATAAACATAAAAAAAATTTTAAAGGGAGTTCTTCATAGGGACCACCAGGTGATACAGGAAACAAACTTTCAGTACGTGGGTATAGATTACAAAGACAGACATCTCTCCTGGACCATTTGCCACACACTCTCCCACCCTTTCACCTTACTTTTTCATTTTATATATTCTTGTAAGCTGCCTTATATTCCTCCTGAGAAGGGCAGAGAATGAACAAACTTTTTAAGGAATTAATGAATTTATTAATTTCATCAAGATCTATTGTGTTCGAAAATATCTGACCCTTTAACAGTAGGGCCCAGACTGGTAAGTTTTTGCTCCCTTGTACCTGCTTGGTATATAGGTGGTCTCCTCTCTGATGGACTCTACCCCTTTGCTGTTTTTAAGCTACTAGAAATTTAGAAATCAAATAACCCAAGTTTGTCAGATTATGTACAAAATGAAAGCAAACAGGTTCTGATTACAAACAAACCAAAGGGGTGCATGGGTGGCTCAGTCGGTTAAACGTCCCAAAACCTGATTTTGGCTCAGGTCATGATCTCATGGTTCATGGGTTCAAGCCCTGCATCAGGCTCTGTGCTGACAGTCTGGAGCCTGCTTGGAATTCTCTGTCTCCCCCCTCCCTCTCTCTCTGCCCCTCGTTCTCTCTCTGTCTCAAAAATAAATAAACTTAAAAAAAAAAAAAAAAGTGCAAACACAGGATAGCTTAAAAAGAAAATGCATAAAATGCATTGTTGGATAGCATCTATTTTTGTCTACTCAGGGTCTGTTTTTCTGCTTACTTCCTAGTATTCAACTTTGTTACTTCCCAGGTTGGTGAGGTAGTTCTGAAATATTAAACGTTATTTGTATGTAGAAACAGTATTTAGTCAATTAAATTCTAAAGGCATGTTGGTAATCTATGAGGAAGTTTTAAAAGTGTACAGAGAACCGTAACTAGGAAAACAAGTTCTTTTCCACAGTGTTCCCCATGCAAAAGTGTATTATCTCTGGGAGAAACAAAAAAACAGGAAAAGAATGAAACTATTCTGGACTTAAAACAACTATCCCTGAACAGTTCCTGCTCAGGGGCTGTTGTTATTTAAATGCGAACCGATAACTGTGATGCTATTTGGGTCAACTGGGCAAATAAACTTGTTTTGATTTGTTGTTACATTAAAAAAAAAAATCTATCTATCCCATTCTTACCTATTAATATTTAAGTTCAGTCCAAAAGAATGGGGAGAATTTTTTATATCAGATTCTACAGAAGATGAAGTTTTCCGTAAGGGTTTCACCAAATCAAAATCTTCCATAGTGTATAGAAATCGTTACACTCTCTTATTTGAAAATGTAGGTTCTTTCAATGTTTGAAGAAACTGAATCCGAGTCATCTTCAGATGCTTCATCGTCTACAGGCATTTTCAGTGGCTAACATTCAGAACTGGGAAATATCCTAAGCTCCCAAGAGAGTCTGAAAATGAATGGAGGAAAAAATACTATAAAAAGCCACTAAATCTAGCAACTGCTTTTTCATTACTTTGGAAACCTTGATCCTTTTATATAAATTGGCATTAAGAATAGCAACATCATTTACAATAGTTAAAATGCAGAAACAACTAAGGTGTCCATCAACTGATGAATAAACTAATGTTGTATATACATATAATGGAATATTTCTCAGCCATAAGAAGAAATGAAATACTGATACAATACTACAATGTGGACAAACGCCGAAATATTATAATCAAGTAAAGGAAGCTCAGTAAAAGATCACATAATGTATGATTTCATTTATGTGAGGAATCTAGAATAGGCAAATCTTGTGAGACAGAAAGTAGATTTATGGTTGCCAGAGCTGGGGCATGAAGTGACCAAAAATGGGCATGGAGGGGCGCCCGGGTGGCTCAGTTGGTTGAGCGACTGACTTCGGCTTGGGTCATGATCTCACGGTTTGTGAGTTTGAGCCCTGCGTTGGGCTCTGTGCTGACAGTTCAGAGCCTGGGTCCTTCTTCGGATTCTGTGTCTCCCTCTCTCTCTGCCCCTCCCCCACACATGCTCCGTCTCTCTCTGTCTCGGAAATAAATAAACATAAAAGAAAAAAATGGGTATGGAGTGTCTTTTTAGGGTGATGAGAAATTCCAGAATTAAATGGTGGCGATGATTACACAACCCATCTGTGAATATACTAAAAACCAATGAATTGTACATTTTAAAGGGATGCATTTTACGATACATGAATTGGATCTCAAAAAGTCTACAATAAGGGTGATTTGCAAAAGTAGCTTCATCTTTTCCAGGTATTATTTCAGAATTTTATGTGTTTAACTATCAAGGTTCTAGACACTACTCTACTGTGTAACAACTGGAATACGTACGTGCCTTGTTCATTTAAGAAGCTCTACCAAGTATCCATGCTTGCTGATCTACACGGCGGGTAAACTGGAACTACTTAGTATTTAATTTGATATTAAAAACAGCCAATTAAGGGGCGCCTGGGTGGCTCGGTCGGTTAAGCGTCCGACTTCGGCTCAGGTCATGATCTCATCGTCCATGAGTTCGAGCCCCGCGTCGGGCTCTGTGCTGACAGCTCAGAGCCTGGAGCCTGTTTCAGATTCTGTGTCTCCCTCTCTCTCTGCCCCTCCCCTGTTCACGCTCTGTCTCTCTCTGTCTCAAAAATAAACGTTAAAAAAAATTAAAAAAAAAAAAAAACAGCCAATTAAATGGTTAACAACAGTTGTTTGTCCATTGGCTGGAATGCATTTTGCACTACATAGCCTTTATTACTCTATGCACGTATCACTTCTTTAAAGACTATTCGCCAGGTCAAATAAAAATAACGAACTGATGCAGGTTAACTGATGCCAGGTGTACAGAGGCAAGTTGGCCATAACAAATCAAACGCCATGCTTCCTACTTAGAGAATTCATGTGTTTTTGAAAAAGTGAAAAGAGCAAAAAAAAAAAAAAATTTATGCTGCTTACAAGATTCCACCAGGTTCCCACTTCTAGGGCCTGGTTTTACAAAGCACAACCTTAAAAAACATCAGCTCATAAAGGAACCACTTCCTTGGCGGGAGGTAGGTTTTGTGAAAGCCAAGGGTAACTGGACCTACCTAAATGGATTTCTCCCCAGTGGCTCAGCCCATCACCAGCCACAAACGGGGTACTGAAAAGGTCTGGGGCCGCACCTTCCACCTGGCAACGAAAATATCTGGTTTCAAATCACCCTGCTCTTCTACCAGGGAAACACAAGGCTCTCCAGGGACTTGGATCTGCGACCCCATCCATTATTTCGCCCGCTGAAGTAATCCGGATGCAGAAGATGGAGATGGAAAACCACTCGAAACGCAAAGATGCTTCTCCAGTGGGGGAGGGAGGGAGTGGAAGGGGAAATGAAAGGGGGGGGGGGGACCCGACATAAATGCAAAATTAAAACAAAAACACGCGATGGACAACGGTTATAAGCACAGAGCCATTTTTATATTTCCCAGTAACGAAATGTGACGCTCTTGGTCCCCAAAACCCCTAGCCAAAAAGAAGGTCGCTGGGAGGATGGGGGATGGTATGGTACAAATTGGGGCCTGATACTCGGAAAGTTAGCCAGGTGTTTCGCTTCGCTAGGAGCCCGAGGGGGGTATGGAAGACAGGGTTCCAGAGGTTTTGAGGCCAGATCCTGACCCCCTTGCCTTCACAGCCAGACCTCAATTGCTGATGGGGTGGCTCTCGGGTCAAAGTGGGACGGCGAGCAAGAACAAAATGCGGTCGCCTGAACTGTGGGCAGCGGGGAGGCGGAAGGAAAAGCCGCTGCTCCCACAATTACAACCGCGATTCCCAAAGTCAACCAGGGAAGATCAAAAAAAGGAGACAAATCCCACAAGCCCCCCGCCACTCGGGATGAGGCGCTCTGCGATTGGGCCGCGCGGGTGTCACTCAAGGGCACTGAGTCTAGAAAAGGCACCCGGCCGCAGGCAAAGCCCCCACATATCCGAGGACTGTGGTGGGGGTTGCGTCGTGTGGCCGTCGTCCCCCCACCCCCGCCCTGAGCCCATCAGCACACTTAGGGTTCTGCTAAGTCCATGTCTTCTGAGCCTCGTCCCCTTGCCCCCCGCGACTGACGGCTCCCCGCAGGACGGCGACCACTCACCCGGCCGGGGCTCCCACAGTGGATGTCAGCGTCAGGCGAGCGGCCTCTCGCGACCGTTAAACTCGAGGGAGCGTGCGCGCGCCCGTCGTCCTGCCTGTGATTGGCTGCACGAAAGGGGGCGGAGACGGTCGCACCGCGGAGCGTCTGTCCTTCTCCCCTTTCTCTTCCCGCCCCTTTCTCCAAAGGGGGAGGTCCTACGCTTGGGAACTCGGAGGGGGCGGAGCTTCTGCGAAGCCCTCCCGTCTGATTGGTTCTCTGGGAACGTACAGCAGCCACGCTAAAAATAGCTTCCGCTCTCCGCATGCGCAGTTGGTAAGAATGAGCCCAGGGCAAGTGAGGGAAGCGACGGCGGGAGTACTGCGCGTGCGCAAACCCAGGAGTGCGCTTTCGATGCACCTTCTGCAGTGGTTCCTGTTGCCCCAGAAACTGGCGGGTGGGAGACCACGTCTGCAGCCAGGTAAGCGTCCGTGGAGCAGCCAGCCGCCTGTACGGTTGCCTGCGATTGTCAAGGACTCTGAAGAGAGGACTGGGAGCTAGGACGCCTGACTTTCCCAGCTTACGGTCCTGATTCGTGCAACCAATTGACCTGAGACACCGCTGGCGGTGAGGTGCAACTTGTCCAGACACTGAGCTAAGTTTTCTCTGCACCTGGTTTACCCTAAGCTGCTGGGGGTCTTTCCCGGGGCTCTTCAAGGACTGGTGTGGGGAGGGGAGGACAGCTCACCGCCTTGGAGAAAACGGGTCCACCGAGGCCCGAGAAGAAATGGAAAGAGCTTCATTTACTTGTCCAATAGAGCTCTATAGAGCTCTTAGCACGCAGCAGGTGCTGTTCCAAGCTGGCACATAGTAGGTGTCAGCATGGCTCTTGCCAGGCCTTTCAAGGACGACAGAGAATCTGTGCCCCTTCCTGGAGGCCCCACCATTTCATTCTCTGTTCAGTTCACTTTTTTTTAATATTTATTTATTTTTGAGGGAGCATGAGCAGGGGAAGGGCAGAGAGAGAGGGAGAGAGAGGATCCGAAGCTGGCTCCGAGAGCCGTTAGCAGAGAGCTGTGAGATCAGGACCTGAACCGAGGTCAAATGCTTAAGCGACTGAGCCACCCAGGCACCCCTGTTGAGTTCACATTCTTAAGACTAGTTAACCTTTAAGGCCAGCTCTTAGATTTCCCTCCAGGGTTCCTGGGTCCAAAGTGAAAGAACTTTGCTAGCCCTATCATGTAGCTATGGCTGAAAAGCCAGGATGCACCGTGAAATGTTATTGGCAGGAATGACAGATCTTCGAGGCATTCCATGTCATCTGAGCTTCCTAACAATTCTGTCTCAAAGAGTAAAAATTCAGTCTGTGTCCAAAACCCCATCTGTATATGATAGATTTCAAGCTTAAATAAACTTAATCCACACCCGCCCCACTGTGTTAATCCATCTGTGCTCGTGTAATACCTCACTAAAATCAAAATCAAACTAATTCTAAGCACATGGCTCTGACTTCAGTGATATTTCAAGCCCACCAAAAAAAAAAAAAAAAAAGTTTTATCACTAATTTCAGTTGGTCATAATTGAACATAATTTCAGTTGTTATTTGAGACATTGTAGAATCTTTTTTTTTTTTTAACGTTTATTTATTTTTGAGAGACACAGAGACAGAGAAGCAGCAGGGGAGGAACAGAGAGAGAGGGAGACACAGAATCCGAAGCAGGCTCCAGGCTCTGAGCTGTCAGCACAGAGCCCGACGTGGGGCTCAAACCCACGAACCGCGAGATCATGACCTGAGCCGAAGTCAGTTGCTTAACTGACTGAGCCACCCAGGTGTCCCAAGACATTGTAGAATCTTTTACACTCAGAAGAACTGAGAAGTGTGAATTACTGAGACATCTCCAGGCAGACAGAGTTGTGTTTCCTTACAAGAAAAAATATTAACCCCAAAATTGAGTACTGGTGATTAGTTCCTAACCATGCAAGAGGCAGGAGATGATCACTTATGGCTGCAAAATCCAATGGGTTCTGTTCAGTTTGAGGATGTAGGTTTTTGGGGTTTTTTTTGGTTTTGGCTGTGTGGTTTTAGGTAACTTTTTATCTATTAATGTCCTAATAAGCCAGCTCTTATTCAGGAGCTACTATTCTGGTTAACCAAGTTTTCTTGGGTTTTTTTTGTCGTTTTTTGTTGTTGTTGTTGTTGTTGTTGTTGTTTTAATATTTATTTTTGAGAGAGAGAGACAGAGCGTGAGCAGGGGAGGGGCAGAGAGAGAAGGAAATACAGAATCCGAAGCAGGCTCCAGGCTCTGAGCTGTCAGCACAGAGCCTGACCGAGGGCTCAAACTCAGGAATGACGAGATCATGACCTAAGCTGAAGTCAGATGCCTAACTGACTGAGCCACCCAGGCCCCTGTTTTTGTTTTGTTAATGTTTATTTATTTTTGAGAGAGAGAGAGAGAGACAGAGTGTGATCAGGGGAGGGACAGAGAGAGAGGGAGACACAGAATCTGAAGCAGGCTCCAGGCTCTGAGCTATCAGCACAGAGCCCAATGCGGGGCTCAAACTCACGAACCACGAGTCCATGACCTGAGCCGAAGTCAGATGCTTAACCAACTGAGCCACTCAGGCGGCCCTAAAAAAGTAGTTTTTAAAACCCATAGACATCATTTCTGAATGTAGAAAACAGAAGTAGAGGCTTCAGAAATTCCAGTAAATGTATAATAACTTCATCTAATCTAAACCTACCACCCATCCTGGAGATTTTGCACTATTTGTGTGCAAGCTGACACCACTATTTTATGCCCTTTATGATGGTATGATTACTATAGGACTTTATCATAACAAATTGCTCAAGTATCTCTTTGACCTTGAAGGCTTCCCACTGACAGCTTTTGAGCGGAGATCTTTTTTTTTTTTTTTTTTTTTTTTTTTGAGCAGAGACCTTTCACGTTGGTGTGGATAAGACCAGGCTGTGCAGTCATAATGGCTGATAATAGCTTACAGCATTTGGTTTCTGTTAACCCTAGGGTTGCTACTCTTTGATTATTATGTCCAAACTGTTTGTCATTGGGGGGGGGGGGGGGCAGTTCTCTACAGCAAAAAATATATATATATGAGGAACATTAAAACTTTATAGTTTAATTATTAAACATGAAATCGTCGGATATATATTTAAGTTTTTTCAGGGCACCCGGGTAGCTCATGAGTGATAGAGGGGTAGATCGTGAGCATCCGACTCTTGATTTCAGCTAGGGTCATGATCCCAGGGTTGTGGGATCGAGCCCCACATCGGGCTCCGCACTGAGTACGGAGACAGCTTGGGATTCTCTCCCTCTGCCCCTTTCCCCTGCTCGCACGCTCTCTCTCTCTCAAATTAAAAAAAAAATTTTTTTTAAATATAAATTTTTTCATCTTTCTTGTCCTTCACGGTTTTTCTTCCTATATGAGATAATCCCTAACGATCTTCATGTTTAAACCAGGACTTGCTTGGATGCAGGTGGTTTATCTTTCAATGTGAGCCTGCTGGGAAGTCACACTGTATTCGTGGCATCATAATTATCTCCTGGCACCTGATTTCATAGACCACAATTATGACCTCACCAAATAGCATGTCTTTGGTAACCTCATGGTTTTCAAGTACTTCTTAAATTGGACCGTACCAACTGAAATAATTTGCAGGTCACTGTTCTAGATGCCTTTTCACTCTGAGCCTGGCTGGCTCAGTTGGAAGAGCACGTCACTCTTGGGATCTTGGGGTCATGAGTTCGAGCCCCATGTTGCGGGTAGAGATGACTTAATTCAAAAAAAAAAAATTTTTTTTTAAAGCCTATGAAACAATGTTTGCAGGTTAGGTTTGTGGGATAAGACCACAATTTATATGGTGTGTTAGTCAGAGGCTCTTTAGCTTTATAGTTTAGGGATCTGAAGTGCTCCTGAGTGCTCAATGTTTGTGGAGATTTGTACTTTTTTTTTTTTCTCATTGTAGGTGGTATCACTTCCACTTTACAGATGATGAAATATGACCAAAGTTGCACAGTGAGCAAATCATGAAGCCAAGACAGTGACTATAGGCAGTGTGGCCTTTCAGGGACAAAAAAATTAAAGGAAGAGTCAAGAAGAGAAAGTTGAGGAAAATGAGCTAACACTTTTAAGGAGCTGGAGAAAGAACATCTAGAGATGTTATGAAAGGTGAAGGGAAAAGGGATACAAAGAAAGCTGTCGAAATGATAAGTTTAGTTTAAAAATGGAATACCTGGGGCTCCTGGGTGACTCAGTCAGTTGAGCGTCTGACTTCAGCTCAGGTCATGATCTCACGGTTCATGAGTTCGAGCCCCGCGTAGGGCTTGCTGCTGTCGGCAGGGAGACTGCTTCAGATCCTCTGTCCCCCTCTCTCTACCTCTCCCCCACTTGCACTCTTTCAAAAATAAACGAAACATTAAAAATAATTAATAATAATAATAATAATAATAATGGGATACCTAATGTTCTTCCAAGATAAGTCTTCCTGAGTTAATCCCTTTTTTTCTTTATTTGTGTCAAATATGATAATATACTTGAAAGTACCTTGAAAGCATCTAAGTCCTAAACGAATACAAGGTATCGATCATGATAATGGAGGCGTTGAGAATTTAAGAACATGTAGAGTGTTATTACTGCTGCTTTTTTATGTGTTTCTGCCTTATTTTAACAGTTGGGGGCACCTGGGTGGCTCAGTCGGTTAAGCGTCCGTCTCTTGATTTCGGCTCAGGTCACGATCTCACAGGTTTGTGAGTTCGAGTCCCACAATGAGTCCCACATCAAGCCTGCTTGGGATTCCGTCTCTCCCCCTCTCTGTCTGCTCCTCCCCTGCTCATTCTCTCTCCCTCTCAAAATAAATAAACTTAAAAAATTATAATTAAATAAACCGCAGGTGATAAAATTATAAAGTTCCTGTTAGATGCCATAAATAGAGGAAAAATCACAGCACTGCACACAAATAGGACACGTGTCATTCTCTGTGGATTCAGAGTTTTCTGTTAAAAAAAAAAAAAACAGAATGGGATGTTAGTGTCATGTGAATTGAAAGCTTTTCTCTTTATCTCCTTCATGAGTTGTCTCTTGAGCTCTGTTACATGGAGACCAGACCTGGCGCAGTCCCCAGCTGGGCATTTCCTGCTCAATCTATTATGCTCGTCTTATTTGAGAAATAATCCTCTGCCAGCACTTCCTGTGAGTGAAAGGTGCCTTATCTTCAGGGCAAACCCCCAAGCCCAGGAAAGGACTTGGTCTGTTTCAGGCCTGAGCCGTGGCCCCGTCGTTCCTTTCCAGGAGGTGCTCTAGCCCCTGCAAGGACTTCAGACACGCAGAACAGAGGGACGAGTTAGTTGGAGCCCATGGGAAACGGCTGCTTTTTTTTTAACTCCCATTTTCCAGGGCGCACCGAAACATACTAGGCAACATGGATTATGATTAAGCATTTCTCAGAAAGTCATTCTCTCACTTAGCTTCTGGTGCCATCAGCTGGCCATTTTGTCCTTTTCAAGCTTCACCACCACACATCCGCCTGTTCCAGCAGTCACCGTTTCTGGTCCCTCAGGATCGATCAGGTCATTGTTTCGCGACTTGTCACTTTCAGTCCTGTTACGGAGAGGGAAACAGGACCCCAAGAAGGTTGTCGGCACTCCAGAATTCTGGCCTCAACTTCTTAAATATTACAAACATGAGAAACACCAGTTTCTAGAAGCGTCTGTCCCAGCAGATGAAAGAACTTGCTCGTTCCTGTGTCCTAGTACAGTGCTTCTCAGACTTTGGGAGTGTGACTCTGAATCACCTGTGGATCTTCATAAAATGTAGGTTCTCAGCTCGGAAGTCTGGGGTAGGGCGTGAGAGTCTCCATTCCTAACAAGCTCCCAAGAGGTTATGTTGCTACTGCTCTGCGGACCATAATGAGGAGAAAGATTCTGGAGCTACGCTGTCTGATAGGGTAGATTTTGAAGACTTCATATAAATAATAAGGTGTGCATAATTTTTATATTGATTACATGTTGAAATGATATTTTGGCCATACCAGGTTAATATAGTAAGTAAAGTATATTAAATGTGTCTTTCAAATATGTTAACATTCATTTCATCAGTTTCTTATTACTGTTTTGAGTTTATTTTTATTACTTTTTTATAAATGTTTTTAAATATTTATTTTTGAGAGCACGAGTGGGGAAGGGGCAGAGAGAGGGAGACACAGAATCCGAAGCAGGCTCCAGACTCAGCTTTTGGCACAGAGCCTGACGCAAGGCTCGAACCCACGAACCACGATATCATGACCTGAGCCTAAGTCGGACGCTCAACCGACTGAGCTACCCAGGCACCCCAGTTTTGTTTTGTTTTGTTTTGTTAAGATTTTATTTTTAAGTGCTCTCTGCACCCAATTTGGGGCTTAAACTTCCAACCCCAAGATCAAGAGTGACATTTTGCACCGACTGAGCCAGCCAGGTGCCCCTTTTTACTGTTTTTGAGGTGATTACTAGAAAATTTAGAATTTCACACGTGGCCTACATTATGTTCAGGTCGGACAATGCTGTTCTAGAACACATTATTGGCGTTCTTTTTTCGGATGACCCCATTTCTCAGTCCCCTGGTTACCATTTCACATTCCCTATTAGCTCAAATCCATATGCATTCAGTTCTTTCTGTGAGTGTTTTCTGTTCCCACCATTACTGTCCTTCACACCCTCCTCATCGCCATCTTTTCCATCGTCGTCCCAGGACCCCATCCAGTATTTAGACGCTCCCAAGAGCCACCACCCAGACAGCACCTTTGCTCAGAGCTTTTGGCCATGACTCTCGCAGTGGGGTTCCTGGAGGCAAGAGCCTCACCAGGGAGCTGGTTAGGAATACAGAGTCTCAGGCGCCACCCCAGGCCTAATGAAGCAGGATCCTGGTTTGCAGGATTCCCGGGGATTTGTCTCTCTCAAGAGCTTTACCGGTTGCCTTTCCTAAAGCACCCTGTTCCCATTGAGCTCCATATCTGTTCTTTCATTTGGCTTTGATGAAGTCTCTCCGAGGTTGAGACAATATGAAAGTTGTGGCTAAGAGAAAATAGTTTCTCTCTCTCTCTCTCTCTCAGAAGAATAAACAGTGAATTTGGGGCAAATGGCATCCGGAAGGAGAGTCCAGAGATTGAAATCCTATGACTTCCTGCAAATGGATTCAGATACCCTTATCTGTCTCGGAGGCACAACGGGAAAGGCATCAGCGTCCCCTTTGCCCGTCTCAGGAGCATTAATGCTGCAGGCGAAGCGAGCCTCACCTTGTTGCGTCTGCTTTACGTCTGACTGTTGGCCGCAGTCACGGGCCACATCCCAGAGCGGACCACACCACCCCTGCAGCTAGACGTCTTCCTGAGTTTGGGTTGGCCACGGAGGCCTGAGACGGGAATGTGTGGCGGCTGGGTCCAGGTCAGGAGAGGAGGCACCTAACAGAATGCAGATTCCAAGTCCCAGTAATGAGCACGCCAAGGGACTCGGGCACAGTGACCAAGAACCACCGCTCTCTGTGGCATCTTCTCCATTCCGGGCTACAGCACGTGTCAGATTTCGGGGCATCTTAATTTCTCATTTATGCAACAGGCCCCCTGGGCTCCCTGAGACCCATGCCCGGCACATAGGAGGTGTTGGAAACATTCATTGAACAAATGAACGTTCCCTTTTGTAAAGTCCTAACTCCCGTTATCTCTGACCTGACCAAGTGGGAAGGGACTGGGACAGCGAGAGAGGCTTTAAGCCCAACTGCATCAGCTGTTGGGGGCCGAAGCCGTCAGAGGAGGAGCAGCACTGAGGCGACACCGGGGTGGAGAGCCGGCCCTGAATGGAGGCGCACGCTCACAGAAAGGAACTGGGGCAAGCTGTCATGACTCCTGGTTCCCTTCTGCCAGCACTTGTTACCATTTGTCCTTTTCTCTTTTTTAATGTCACAATGAGCTCTAATTGAAGATGCTTGTATTGTTCCCCCAAAGACTTTGGGTTGCTCTGCGGGTATCACAAAAACTGAAACCCAATCCGTATTCTTCTCTGGGCTTTGGGGAAGCGGAACCACGGGTGAGTTTGTCATTTTGAGCAGTCGTTGGCGTAGAGCCAAAGCTCCAGGAGATACTAAAAGTATTTAGAATCGTCTGATTGGCTGTTGGAATTAGCTGTTAAACAAAGCAGCCAGTAACTGAACACCCGGGGCCTTCGTGAACTCCAGTTGGGTGGGAGACCTTCTAGTGTGTGTGTCGGCTCTGA
Source organism: Leopardus geoffroyi (assembly GCF_018350155.1). NCBI lineage: Eukaryota > Metazoa > Chordata > Mammalia > Carnivora > Felidae > Leopardus > Leopardus geoffroyi. The sequence goes on along the minus strand of NC_059339.1, from coordinate 6,606,881 downwards.
ACTAGGACAGAAAGGTAGAGATTGGAAACACAGCAGGCTGGGGACAGAGCAGCTGATAAACGCACTCTCCTCTCCGCCCTTTGTCTGGGAGTTTTGCCTTGTCTCCGACTCTCTTCCTTTCTTTGTCCCTGCACTCAATTCCAAGGCTGCCCTGGCCGGTCAGATTTACCAACCAGCGGAAGAGAAACCCCAAGGGAGGCCCTGGGCTTGAGTTCCACAACAAATCTGATCCAGGGACTAGATGCTGTCTGGTACACAAAGGGATCTTGTTCTGTGGATTGAAAGCAGAAATAAGGGAAAGGGGAATTTTGGGCATCGACTCAGTCTCATTCACTTCACTCAGTTACAGGGGAGCGGATTCTTTGTTGCAGCGATTTCAGAAAAGCGCCTGAAGTTTATGGGTTTATCGTTTCTCTGCTCCTGAGCGGACTTTGGAGAGACCTGACACACGATAAACAAACCCGGTTGTTGTTTTTAAGTGGCACCGGCACACTCTGTTTCAAAATCTAGCCCCTCGCAGCCACAGAGCATCTTGCCAATGCCATGCTAATCCTCGCCCCCAGGGACTGACCTACACGCTGAATGGCGTACTTTTCAGAAAGAAGTTACAAGTTTAGGGGTGCCTGGGTGACCCGCTCAGTTAAGCATCCGGTTTCGGCTCAGGTCACGATCTCCCGGATTGTGGGTCCGAGCCCCACATCGGGCGCCATGCTGACAGCTCAGAGCCTGGAGCCTGCTTCGGATTCTCTCTCTCTCTCTCTCTCTCTCTCTCTCTCTCTCTCTCCCTCCCTCCCCCGCTCGTGCCGTCTGTCTCTCTCTCTCTCTCAAAAATAAAACACTTGTTTAAAGAAAAGAAAGGAAGGAAGGAAGAAGTTATGAGTTTAGACTACAATGTCAGTCATACAATTGAAAATTAGCATTGGCACAAGGCTTGAAAAGCAGATTTCATTGTTTTTATTTTCCGTAGAGGGAGAGAGATGAACACCTTACTGTCACTCTAGAGATGGCCAGTGTCATCTCAGGGCCAGCTGAGAGGACTACTCAGATAGATACACGTAAAATGACAGAAGTGCACGTAGTTACAAGGCAGCAATGCCCAGCAGCATGTGTCTGCATTGAGCTTCCACAAAGCTAGTTGGAGACCAGCGTGGGCTCAGTGGAAGTCAGCAGCCAGACCTGACATCCCACGACAACAAAGGTAAATGAGCCAAGAGCAAACCTGCGGGAAGTATTTGGTGCAGGTTAAGCTACTTGTGGCTTAGGCACACGCCACTTCCTACCTATGTCGGAGACCGGGGGCCATCAGGTGGAATTTACAGGGTCTCAAACGGTAAAAGCAGCTATTTAGAGTCTGAAAGGAAGCAGCAGTTGTTAAAAAGGGCCGTACATCCCTTTTTAGCGCCCGCGCCCTCTCAGATCAAGAAGCGTCAAGCAAGGGAGCGGCACACTCATAGTTCCCATAATCCACCTGAATGACAAGAGTTTTGCTACAAATTCGTCTCAAAACAGATCTTTCCGGGATATATATTTTTTTCTCTGATCTTTATGCCTGTGCAGGATGGGTGGAGAAGGGCTTATTCACCCATTTTCCAGATAAGACGGGCCCCCGTTGTGACTTGTCCCTGTCTGCATGGCGAGGTTACCGATCTTGAAAGGAGCTAACACCTTTCAGCTCGCTCTGCCCTCCTCCGCTGGAAGCAAAGGCCTGCGGGACCACCATGTTCTGGGAGCTCCTGTCCATACTGTTACCTGTCAGCTGAGACGCTTCAGCCTTCTGCTGAAGGAGCAGCTATTTAAATCCAATGGTCCAATACTGCTTACTTGGAGTGCCTGGGTGTCTCAGTCGGTTGAGCGTCCGACTTCGGCCCAGGTCTTGATCTCACGGTTTGTGGGTTCGAGCCCCGCATCGAGCTCTGCGCTGACAGCTCGGAGCCTGGTGCCTGCTTCAGACTCTGTGTCTCCCTCTGTCTCTCTGCCCCTCCCCTGCTCCCACTGTCTGTCTCTCTCTCAAAAATAAATAAGCGTTAAAAAAAATTGTCTAAATAAATACTGCTTTCTTTTTTTAGCATCTTCTGACTAGACTCCAAGCTCCATGAAGACAGAGGCTCGCTCTTTTCCGCCTTGCACCACTCACTACACCCCGTGTGGCATTTTGAACCTAACAGGCACCTTACTAAAAATCCGCTGATTTGATGGTTCCAGTAAGGAGCGCCACTTGGATCACGTTATTGGCAGTGCGTCTGAGGGAACAGATGTTCCTATTCAAATCCATGAAACTGGAAACATTAAAAAACAACAATCATGACATTGATTGATAGTGATATTTACCGTGTCAGACTGTGTAAGCTCAGCTATAAAATAGACTCGCATACTGTCGTTCTTTACATTTTCATTTCAAAGATTCTCAAATGTTGAAATAACGTCGCTTGACTCAGATCCTAATTCCCGCTTGATGCCCTGTATAATATTTCCTTAGCGAATTACGGCCCTCTTCTGTTGTGTGTCACACACTCAAAACCTCTCCTCCCTGAGAAAACGGCACCTCCGGGTGCTTCGAAGATATTTTCAGTCCGTCGTAAGAAAACATGTATCCGCTGGCAGGGAGCGTGCTGCTAAGATCACGGGAGATCAACGCAAGGCTCGACGCTCTGTCTTTGCCAGTTTCCTAAATACTTTGGTGACGGGTGGGTGGCCGTCATCTGAACTGGTTTATAAAAGGTCGTCCTAGATCCCGAAGTGTCCTCTTGGGAGCAAACGCGTCTTCCTGAAAGGCTGTCTTTCTTCCTCCAACTCAGGTCCTCAACAAGCAGAGCTCCTCTCCATGAGTACCTCGGGTTTCTTTCGTTGGCCCGCACCGCTGGCCAGAATGTGCACGGCGCCGTGGGGACTCGGGCTTCGGGGGAAGCCAGCGCTGTTAGCCCCGGGAGCGGCAGTCACCGCGGTCCAGATGGCAGGCAGGAGGGACCGCCCCGCTCTGCTGCCTCCCCTGGATGAGAGTGACCTTGAAGAGCAGTTCGTGAAAGGGCACGGTCCGGGGGGCCAGGCAACCAACAAAACCAGCAACTGTGTGGTGCTGAAGCACATCCCCTCGGGCATCGTCGTCAAGGTAGAGGAGGAAGCCCGCTGGGGGTCCCTGGGTTTGGGGGGGGGGGGCGCTTGAGTGACGGCGGTGGTCAGCTGAGGTGCGTTCTCCTCGCGGCCCGGTTCGGTTGGCGCTGCAGATCCCGCCTCCGGCCCTGAGCCTGAGGCAGAGCCTCAGAAGCTTCCTTCCGGGGGCCCGTGGCGCCAGGGGACACCTGCGGGCCTGGCATCCGGCAGGCAGCGCGGTTCTCGCAGAGCCGTGGGGTGTTCGCAGTCCGGCAGAAGCCGCGGGCTCCGGTCCCCGAGCAGCACGCTGGCCTGGGGTGTCTGCCAGCCGTCCCAGCCCTCAGCGACCTGGCCATGTCCCTCCGTCCCCTCTTGGGTAAATGTCAGTGACACCCGCCCTTCTGAGCGTGAGGTAACAGGGGCGAAGCCTCTCTAGCCCTCAGAGTAAACACGCGACGGCTGGCTGCCTGTAGGAGTCTTCCCTTTTTGTATCAAAACCAGTCTCCGATCAGAGCATCACCAGCTCTCAGCACGGTTCGAAGCCCTCGGAAATACAGAAATGCTTTTTTCCCCGTTTTCCTGGTTTGTAAGTAGTGGCCCCGCTGCCTCAGTGGAACTGGCAGTCCCTTCTGAGTGGCCCGAGGGCCCGAGGGGCGGCCCGGGCAGAGGAACAGAGATGGCGAAGCCGCTGTTCCGTGTGCCGGCGGTACTAACCGCAGCGACGTCCGTCACGTCCACACGTGGTAGGCGCCGTGCAATGAGGCGCGCAGTCTTCGTCCTCATGAGCCCTCCTGCCTTACCTTTTCCACAGTACAAGTGCGGAATCAGGCACAGAGAGGTTAAGTAACTTGCCCAAGATCCCACAGCCGCAGGCATCGACCGAGAGCAAGCCCACAGTCTGGCTCCGAACAACTGTTTTTTCACTGCCAAGTTTTTGAGCCAAGAGCCTATCAACTAAAAACCTCACTCGCTTTTCTTTTTTTCTCAATCGCTTTTTTCCTCCTTGAGAAACGGTGTCATTCATGAGCAACAAATAAAATTCTGAAACCTGACACGGTTTTTGTTTAACTATTTTATAACCTCACTGCAGATTCGCCTTTAGTAGTATGCTTTGACTCTGATTTCACAGGCTTTATCAGATAGCTTTGCAAGGCGCTCACCCTTCCTAACTCAGGTATGACATAATCACTGTTACGGTTGACTAATAATAAAGATGCTATCTCCCTCCTTGAGACAGAAGTTTACATTTATAAATTTTTCTAAGTTAGTTTATTTTGAGAGAGAGAACACGAGGAGAGAGAGGGAGAGAGAGAATCCCAGATTCCACACATCAGTGCAGAGCTCAACGCGGGGCTCAAATTCACAAACCACAAGATCATGACCTGAGCTGAAGTCAGACGCTTAACTGACTGAGCTGCCTGGGCGCCCCCAGAATTTTACATTTATAAATGGTGCAGAGTGTTTGTTCCCTGGCCACAAGCCAGACATAGCAATTGATATTTTCAAAACTATTTGGGGACGTTATGTTACTGCTGTCATTGCTTCCGAACAAAGCAACGCTCTTAATTACAAGTAATCACAGAAAAAGCCACATCACACGTATGCGGGAGGGTGGGGCAGGGCGAGGGCGGAGCAGAGCAGAGGCAGGAGGGCAACATGGTCTTTGTTCTGTCCAGAATGAACTTTTCCACGGTGTGAATTACTGTCTCTTGCAGTGCCATCAGACAAGATCAGTCGATCAGAACAGAAAGCTAGCCCGGATAACCCTACGAGAGAAAGTGGATATTTTCTACAACGGCGAAAACAGTCTTGTTTACAAAGAAAAACGGGAGGCAGAGAAGAAAAAGCAAGAGAGGAAAAAAAGAGCAAAGGAAACTCTAGAAAAAAAGAAACTCCTGAAAGAACTGTGGGAATCAAGTAAAAACGTCCACTGAGAAAGAATTAGAAATGCTTTTTTGTTTGTTTGTTTTGTTTTTAAGTAATCTCTACACCCAATGTGGGGCTTGAACTCGACCCTGAGATCAAGAGTCGCACGCTCCACTGACTGAGCCGGCCAGGCACCCCTGAAAGAACAGCAGATTCTGACTAAAGAACCCGCCAGATGCTTCCAGGGAATAATGGTGGGGAGTTCTATTCCACCTCAAGCATTACTATAGTGTTTCTGTATTTTCAACCGACTTCAAATTTTAAATCAAAAATTTTTTAATGGCGGACTAAACTGGTGGATAAAGATACGCTTTTTTTTTTTTTTAAGTTTTATTATTTTGAGAGAGAGAGAGCAGGGGAGGGGCAGAGAGAGAAGGAGAGAATCCTAAGCAAGGCTCCACACTTACCACAGAGTAAGGCGGGCCTTGAACTCACAAAGCATGAGATCATGACTTGAACTGAAATGGAGAGTCCAACGCTCAACCAAAGGAGCCACCTAGATGCCCCTAAATGCGTTTTTTTTGTGTTTGTTTTTTTTTTTTAAGTGTAGGGGCGCTTGGGTGACTCGGTTGGTTAAGCATCCAACTTCAGCTCAGGTCGTGATCTCGCGGTTTGTGGATTTGAGCCCTGCATCAGGCTCTGTGCTGACAGCTCGGAGCCTGGAGCCTGCTTCGGATTCTGGGTCTCCCTCTCTCTCTGCTCCTACCCCACTCACGCTCTGACTCTGTCTCTCTCTCTCAAAAATAAACAAATATTAAAAAAAAAAAAAAAGTTTATTCATTTGGGGTACCTGAGTGGCTAAGTCGGTTGAGCATCTGACTCTTGGTTTCAGCTCAGGTCATGATCTCACAGTTCGTGGGTTTGAGCCCCACGTCAGGTTCTGGGCTGACAGTGCGGAGCCTGCTTGGGACTCTCTCTCTCCCTCTCTCTCTGCCCCTCCCCCCACTCTCTTTCAAAGTAAATAAACTTTAAAAAATACTATTATTAAAAAATAAAAGTGTATTCATTTATTTAGAGAGAGGGCATGTGTGCAAGTAGGGGAGAGGAAGAGAGAGAATCCCAAGTAGGCTTTTTGCTGTCAACGAGGCGCCCAACACGGGGCTCAAGTTCTTGAAATGCGAGATCATGACCTAAGCCAAAGTCAGACACTTAACTGGCTGAGCCACCCAGGCGCCCTAGAGATGCACATTTTGAGAATAAAACTATAAAGAGACACACAGAAGTCATTACTATAAAAGGACAGCAGCTACTTTTTGTGGGGAGGAAGGGGGTCGCCACAAGGTGACACTCAGAGGGGTGTCGGATGGCTGGCGGTAGTTAGAAGGATGTCACCATATCTTTTTAAGCTACACATTTGTGTATCTTGTTTTATTATCAAAAAAGAAAAGATTAATAAGGAAGGTCCATTTTTTGGGCAGGGGAGAACTGTGGAATTGAGCCAAACATTAATGGCATTTAGTGCCACCATTCATCCACTGGGAGGTCATGGCTAGGTGATACTTGACATCCCTTAGCTTAACGTCAGGCTAAGAAAATGAGAGAAAACCACGTGGAGAAAGATGTACACGTCAGTAAGTTACTTGCCCGTTTACCCCATTAACTTAATAGACTGTATGTTGCCAAATATCCTCTCTGATGTCAAAATACACACAATGGGGGCACCTGGCTGGCTCAGTCAGTAGAGCACGCAACGCTTGATCTACAGGGTTGTGAGTTCGAGCCCCACATGGGGTTTAGAGCTTACTTAAAAAAAAAAAAAAAAATACACCCGACATTCCCTAGGAGTTGACTTATAAGTAGATTTACGAAATGAAGGCCCAGAACCTGATTTGTTTGCGAATTTGTGCAACACCGATCACTCAAGCTGCATTTGACCCTACAACTGTTTGGGGCTTTTAGGCATGAGTAGTAGCTTGGCTTGTCAGAACACATCTGGAGTTCACGTGTAACACAAGTAGGGGGAAGAAGCCATGAGGCGAGAAGGCCCATGTCACGGTCTGCAGTCAAAACCAGCCCATTCCGCAGGCACAGACGGCACGCCCAGTGCACGGATCCAAATAAATTTACCTTTAAGGCAGCCAGGTGGGGCTCTTCTCACCTTGGAGTAACCTGGTTTGGAAATTCAAGCGGCATCCAGGGCCCTTCCCCGTTCAGAAGGCGGCCAGGTACCTGCATTGGCACACGACAAGCCGGTAATGGTGGGAAGGGAAATGGGGAGCCGTAGACAGGAGAGACAGAGGCTTCAGTCTGTCTCCTTTCTCGTACCTTCCAGGACTTGCCGTCACGTGCACGAAAGAGAGGTAGATAAGCCCGCTCTCTAGAACCTGTTCTTGGCGGCCTTTAGAACGGACATGGCTGGGACCTTGCCTTATGCCTGCAAAACTGCCCCCGTCCCTCATTTGTCTGTCTCCCCCTCACCCCAGTGAATCCTCATTACACGGGATTAGTGCCTACGGAACGTAGTAAAAATTACCGCAAAATTCCTTCGGAAGGCACTGCTGGAGACCACCAGATTCTCAACACATCCGGTGCGACCTGGTTTTCCCCAGCACAGAGCAGGCCATTCTTCGGCGAGCGCCAGAGCGAGCTAGCTTGCGTTTAGAAGCTGCATTATATGAAAACCAGATTCCCTTTTTTTTTTTTTAAGGTTTTATTTTTTTGAGAGAGACAGGGCGTGAGCAAGGGAGGGGCAGAGAGACAGGGAGACACAGAATCCGAAGCAGGCTCCTCCAGGCTCTGAGCTGTCAGCACAGAGCCCGACGTGGGGCTCAAACTCAAAGAGATCATGACCTGAGCTGAAGCTGGATGCTCAACCGACTGAGCCACCCAGGTGCCCCTGAAAAACAGATTCCTTTATTTAGCACCCCGGAAATGCTCACAGGATCATCAGAGAATGGCCTCATCGCGAGCGAGGCAGTGGGCAGAGTCAGTAACACCGGTTCCACTGATGTCTTGTGTTCATCCCGGCACGCATTTAACTCAGCTGCAGTGAAGACGCGCTGTGATGCTACTTTTGACCCCTACCTTCTGACTTAAGCAAACACATTCCTTCCTCGGTCCGTGGTGTTAACAGCATCGTCACACAAAATGTTTCTGGGCCAAGTGGAAAAACACCGTGACAGGTATCTGCCACTCTCACTGAGATGTTTTTTAAGATAGCACTTAAGAATTCAAGGAACCCACACCTTCACACAAATTGTTAATGAAAATAAGCTTTATTACATCAAGTAATAAATACATACAAAGATGCAAACAGTTTTAATCATTTTCTTCCAGATGTTTGGATCAACTTACACGAAAGGCAGAACTGAAATCCACACACAGTCTTAGTAGGAGTATTTTCGGGGGTTCTTGTTAGGTTTGGTAGGTTGCTCTTTCTTCTGTATTTATAACTTGTGCATTTTTAAATTTGACCTCAAAGCACTAATAGTCATGCAGGCAAATGCTTAAGCACAAAAGAAGTTACATTAAGCAGAATCCACACCATGTGGCAAACGTATGCACTAGAAACAAAACCCTGGAGTTGTTGTATTAGCTTATGAAAAGGAACGAAGAACAATCTGGGTAACATAACGGTATTCAAAAGGGAAGACAAAAGGGAGACACTGGTGTCTTTGCTGTGAGACAGGTATCTTTTCCGTGCATCTTCTAAATCAATGCTTAAAAAAAAAAGAAAAAAAAAAACCTGGGTGATTCCTAACTATTTAATATGTAAATCCTAATCAACGGCAAAATATTTCTCAATCTTAGAGCCTCATGAACCATGGCAGGGACACGGGAAGGAGAAACCGAACTGTTACCATTTTGAAAACAAGAGTTTCATCTGAACGTGGGAGTTGAGCTATAACTTCTCTTCTTGGAAGAAGACGGAAAACCTTCCACGCAAACAGGCAGCTAGGATCTGGCATTCCGCTCCGTTTCAGCCAAGCACTCTCGAACCAGTCCTCTGGCATGAATGATGCCTGGGAGAGAAGCAGAGGCTGAGAATCACGCGGCAGGACCCATTCCAGAAGAGAGGGCCCTTCACAACCAAGCCACCCCAGGATTCCCGCGGTTTGGAAAGGCGCTAGCATCCCATCCCCTCCTGGAAGGCCTTCTCTCCTGGCCAAACTCCTCTTCCTGGCTCCCTGACAATCCCTTCCTGCACACAAGGGGCCAACCAGCAAGCTCTCTTCATGTCATACCATCAGATGACTGGAGTAAACGTGTCCCCCGCTTTCACTAAACCTGACCCACTTTGGAGAGTCTGTGACTTCAAATCCTTATTTTTCTCTGGCTTCTTCACATTCTAAACTCTAGAAGGGACTTGTCCAATGTCCAGCCTGCACAGTTAGAACGCAAGACTGCTCATTTTTGTTCAACCTTGGTCCACCGTGACGTCCGCCTGCCGGGGTGCCTAGTGTGCATCTTCTGCCCTATTACACCCCTGTGCATCTCTTCTCCCTCTGCTCTGGTGGTTATGGTTTGGTTGTTGGGGTTTGTTCGGTTTAGCCTTTACTGAACTCCGTGAGATACTGATCTCGTTTTAATAGACGCCAAGAATCTATTCCTCCTCAGAGACGACTGCCGGAGGGCTGTGAATGACGTCCCCCAAGTCACGTAGGCGTCCCACGTGTCACAAATCTTATCTCTGAGCTTCAGAAGACCTTCTCTGGAAAGGGCCAGACGGTAAATATCTCCCGACTTTGCAGGCCACACGGTCTCTGTCACAACTACTCAACTCTGCCACTGTATCGATAGAGAAAGCAGCCATTATACAAGCAATGCGTGTGGCCATATTCCAATAAACCTTCATTTATGGAGGCCGAAGTGTGAATTTCAGATACTTTTCACGTGTCACAAAATCATTTTTCACCATTAGAAACTAAAAACCATTCTTGGCCTATTGGCTACAGTTTGCTGACCGATCGCCAGTGCTCCTGACTCCCTTGCACCTTTTATGACCCTTCTTCAACCTCGTTATGACATAAACTTGGCTAGCCAATGGTGCTCACAGGTGCTCACCCAAGACATGCCCTGGAGGGGTCACCAGGCTTATCTGTATGTTGACTTGAACCAACAGGTTTTTTGGGTGACTGCAGATCGCCTGTTCGACTCTGGCGTCCAGCATCTTCCCAGGGATTTCCACTCAGGGAACCAGCACGCCGGGTGCCAGGACTGTTTTGCTTCTCCTGACTCCAAATAGCAGCCCAGACGCAGAGCGATGCCCACCTCACCCCCAGCTTAGGTCAGGTCAATCCCACCACTCCCCAAGTCCTCTCCAGGTCCAGCCTCTTACTGCCAGCTCCCCTTCCGCACGCCGGTGCCCGTTCACCACCCGGTCGGCCGGTCCCTCCACAAAGGCTTCATCAAGGGCGGTGAAGCCCACCGCTGTGGGCAGGCGCCCGTCCTCAGCCGGCCGTGCCCATCGCTGCCGAGTCACCGCCCCCACGGCAGCCCCTCCTCATGCCCCACACTTATAACCACAGAACGTTCCTCTCATTTCTCTCCGAACTTGCCTCTCCAACCTTCTTCAGAACCCCACATCCCTTCTGAAATTAAATCTGCACCTAGGCCACTGCTGCTCTGAACTGCCACCTTCTAAAACAGAAATCCTCTTGTCCCCTCCGCCCGACTCACGTAGCGAGGGGACAACCTATCTCACCTGCTCGGGCAGTCACATCTTCACAGGAGTCACTTGTTTTCTGTGACCTCATGCTCCCGCCCTCCCTCTCTCCCTCCCTCCCCCTTCAGTCACAGAAGAATTTCGCAGTGTTGTCCCTCTCATCTGCCCAGACCAGGACGGACCCATGCGCCCCACTGGGCTCTGCTCCAAAGATCTGACAGCAGAGGGCAGCACAGGACCCGGGACCTCATGACTCCTGGTCACCAGCTCCCCCAGAGGAGGGAGACCCGTGCGTCTGACCTCCTACAGCTCCCGGGACTGGTGTCAGCCAACATTAGACAAAGCTGCAGGATCTGGGCTATAAAGATTCCTTGTTTAGGGGTGCCTGGGATTAGTATTGTGTACAGATTTTCTCAGAAGTCTCTAACATCCTCTAGCAGTTCTCAACCTGCTTTGAAACTCAGAGACATGTAACTTAAATCCAGACACTCCTGAACCTGTGTAAGCAATTATCCTGTACAAACAAGTAACCAACATGGAAACACAGGGGCAGTTATGTTAAGGATACCTGTATACCTGTTTTACGGAGAGAATCAGTAACAAAATTTGATGCCTTCGCTAGTATTAATAACAGCATACTTGGAACATACTTTACATTTAAATGGGATTTAAACAGATTGAAAGCTGGGGGGGGGGGGGGACTTGGGTGGCTCAGTCTATTAAGTGTCTGATTCTTTTTTTTGTTTTTTAAATGTTTATTTGTTTTTGAGAGAGAGGGGAGTAGAGCAGAGGGGCAGAGAGAGAGGGGAACAGAGGACCCAAAGTGGGCTCTGAGCAGAGAGCCCGATGCAGAGCTTGAACTCCCAAACCGTGAGATCATGACCAGACACTTAACCAACTGAGCCACCTTTAAAAAATTTTTTTAATTTGGGGCGCCTGGGTGGCTCAGTTGGTTGAACGACCGACTTCGGCTCAGGTCATGATCTCACGGTTCGGGAGTTCGAGCCCCGCTCGGGTTCTGTGCTGACAGCTCAGAGCCTGGAGCCTGCTTCGGATTCTGTGTCTCCCTCTCTCTCTGTTCCTCCCCCACTCACCCTCTGTCTCTCAAAAATAAATAAACATTCCAAAAAAAAAAAAAAAGATTCCTTGTTTAAAGCACGAGGACCCTCCCCCGAGGCGCGCCAGGCCTTCCCATCAGATCCCAAGGATGGTCTACATCCCACACACCCGCCCCCCCACTGCCCCTGCCTGCTGTCAACATATCAGATTAACAAACTGGGAGCCCAGGGAGCCCCTGGGGCGTAGGGGACTCTCCTCCCAGAAAATCTTTCACAGCAGTTAGCACCCAGCAGGGAGGTCCAGGGAGTCGGGGACCCACGACTTACCTCGTTTTAGTCTCTCCATGGCGCTCTTACTCCCCGCATAGGTGGGTCTGATCTCTTTCCCCAGCTCCTCGATGATGGCCAGCAGCTCAGCATATTTGCTTTGGGGCACCTGGCTGTTCCCAGTTCCCTAGAACGAGAAGGAGAAGTTTAGCTGGACCGAACCCTAACCTGACCCCAAGGCCATGGTCAGGACCCCACCACAGGCCAGCCGCAGCGAGAGCAGGGCAGGGAGAGGCCGACCCAGAGGGTCCAGCCTGAGGGACGACCACAGACCAGACTGCAGGGCCTCTCTGCTGTCCTCCTACACTCGAGGAAACCACTAGCGGCCTCCAGAAAACTTTTATCATCTCAAATGAGGAAAAGGAGAACTGGTTTTCTCGGCAAGAAAGGGTCCACCGGGAATTTCCCGGGACCCAGGTGGACGCGCCAGAACATCCTGGGGGATGACAGTCCAGAGCAAGTGCGTGAGACGGGGGCCACACCTCGGGGTCAGCAGGGCTACACATAACTACCAAAGACCATTTGGACAGAATCCAGAATGTATTTCAGTTCACCTATCCTCTGCCACCCGCCCCCCACCCCTGTCAGGGCCCACCCCACAAAACCCTTTCCTCCAGATCCCACCCACCGCCCCAGCAAGCACCGCAAGGAGTGAGGAGGGGGTCCCGCGAGTCGCCCCCCCCCCCCGCCACAAGGCCCTCGCCTGCTCCTCCCTCCTCCTCTGCTGCCTCTGCCTCCTGGCCTCCAGGGCCTTCCTCCTGTCCTTGCCCAGCTCCTCAGCGCCCTCCACACGCTGCCACTTCTTCCCACGGTGGCGCCACACCCGCTTCTGCTCCTGGGACAGCACGGCCTGGTGGGGCATGACCGGCCACCAGCCCGTCCCAGGGGCGGCCTCCACGGCGACCTCAGAACGCAGACACGTTCCGGCAGAGAACCCTACCGCGGCCACGGCCCGGCCAGGTCCCTCCACGAGCAACAACAGGCAGTGAGCAGTGCCAGCATCGACCCCACTCAATGGCGGGGAACCGCATCTCCGCGAGGTCACCAAGCAGGGGTCAGTCTTGGAAGTGGCAGAATCAGGTGGAAACCCAAATGGCCTGGCTCAGGGGCCACCAGCCCCCGCTGAAGTGCATTAGGCTCCAGGAGGATATCGGCCCTGTCCTCTATCTTTGCTGGGGCCGTGACCTTGTGGGGAGTGAGGGGCCACAGGGTCTCCTCTCCTCTGTCCAGGCTCGGATCCAGAGCCCAGGTCAGGCTTACTTACTTCCCCAAGAACCAGGATCAGAGACCCCCACCCAGGGATACACATGGGTGGTGGCACCAATGGGACAGCGGCGCTCAGGGCTTCCAGCCTTTCCTTGGGCTCCCCCATCCCCCATCTCTCGGTGCCCCCATGAACCGCCCCACCCCGCCGCTCCTCCGCTGACCCACCCAGCCAGGAAGCTCAGACGACTGCTCCCTTACATCATTTTTACTCCTTCATCTGTCCCACCAGCTCCCCCGCCCTGGACGGTGGGAAGCATGTCCCCTCAGTGGCCAGGCCCTGAGGCCACTCAGTGGCCAGGCCAGAAGCCCTCCTGCCAGGCGTCCCCCCACTGCCATACCTGAGTGTAGCCTAAAGACGGTGGCCCGTAGTCGCTCAGCAGCTGGCGGTACTGCGAGGACGTCGCCATACTGGTGGAGGGCGGGTGCACGCTCCCAGCTGTGGGGGGAGGAGAGGAGAGTTCGGGAATCGTGTAGTCGTACCCAAAGCAAAGACTCTGGGTCTTGCAACAGTCCCCCTCCCCAGGACCCAGGCCACCAACAGTGGTCTTTTGTCTTCGTAGGACGGGCCAGAGACCCCGCTCCCGTCCTCTGGTTTGGCGATGGCCAACACAGCCCAGATGAATGGCGGAAGGCAGCTAACAGCTCACTGCTCCTCGTACTCGCCACCAGGGCAGACGTCGCTCATCGACCGCAGAACAACCTCCCATCCGTGCAGTCAGGCTCGGTGGCCAAGATGAAACCCGCTGCCATTCTCAGCCTAATCCTCGCTAGTCCCTTTTCCCTGGGTCCTGCTCCCCAGAGGTCGATGACCTAGAGCCACATCAGTGCCGCAAGAGCGCACCTGCTCCTGAGGCTGGTCCACATCGGGCTAAAGCTTCCCGCGTGCCCAAATCTCCGCTGGACGCATGGTAAGGAAGACAGAGGGAGGGTTTAGAGGATCTGAGACGCAACCCTGGCTGGGGCCGGGTTCGACGGACACCGAGTCAGGAATCCGGAGTTTATCACAGCCTCTCTGTGTGTCCTCAGAAGCCTCTCGCTCTCGCTGAGCCCCCGTGGCTCCCTCCCCAAAGTGGGGACAGGACTCTTGACAGTCTGATTCTATGCCCCGGATGGCTCACATCCAAAGAGGGGAGGGAGAGGGCCCCACTTATGGACTGCAACACTCGGAGACACCGTCCCTCATCTGTGAGGGACCACGTGGGGACAGGACCCAGCTAAGAATGGAGTCTCCTGGATGGGGGGTGGGGAGTCATCAGCAGGGAATTTTCCGGCTCCGGCTCAGTAACTGGCAGCATGCAGACCCATAATGGCGTCCAAGTGGCCATTAGCGGGTAGAGGATGTCCTGCAGAATTACAAACAGCGGTAACCATGGAGAATTTACCTAGCCCTCCTCGGCAGCCGCCCGCCTGCCTCCACGCCCAGTCGAGGAGCAGCTCCCCCTCTGCCTGCCGCCCCCAGAGCCGAACGGTCTCTCGCACACACGGCGGACTACGCAGACTTGGCCCCGGGGATGGACAGCTGGTGCCAGGCTGGCCAAACCGACCAGCTGCTCATCTGGTGTGAGCAGGGGAGGGAAGGGGAGGAAGGAAGCTCAGGGGCGCAGGCTGATGGAGTGGAAGGGGCCCGAGGGGGGCCCTGGAGCCCCTCAGGGTAGAGAGACAAATGGTCCAGAGAGGGGAGGTGTTCCCTTGAGCCACACGGCACAGAGGAGGCTAGCCCCCTGACACCCGTCCCTCCCTCTAGGAGCCGGGGACAGCTCTGGACCCAAGATGTCTTTCTCGCTATCAGGCCTGCCCTGGATTTCACCACCTCCTCACACCCCGGGACCCAGGTTTAGGCTCAAAGGTGGGATGCCCAGTCGGGAAATACGGATTCTGCCACCTCTAAGCTGCTAAGTGGGCACATCACTGGGCCACTCCTAGCCTCAGTCGCCATGCCTCTGGAGTGGGGATGATAATACACCTGTGCTACAGGCATGCAGCTCTCAGGACGGGGGTGCACCACCAGCACGTCCGTGACCTCCATCCAAGGCAACCGCGATGTGCAGGGGCCAGAGCACAGGAAATGGGACCGGGTGGGTGCCCCCCAAGCACCCTCACCACGTCAGCCAAACCCCAACTTCCTGAACCCTCTGATGTGGGCAGTGAGTGTGGTCTTTGCAGCCCCAGACCCGGGTTCCAGTCCTGACCACTACAAGACATCGCCCCTCTCTGGAAGGCCAGAGTGCTAAATGCCAGGGCCCACGGGGTTATGTATCACCACACAGCACCTCAAGTGTCTAGAAGATTCCATTCCCTGGCAGGAGGTGAGGGGACTCAGGTGTGCACCCTCTGCACCACCCTTTGCCCTCACCTCTTGTTGCTCCTGTCTCCCTCCCTGGCCCATCCTCTCTCCTGCTGACAAGGACCCAGACCAGGAACCGGTCTGGCTGTGCCACTCCTGGCCGCGTGACCTTGGACTAGGGCCTTCGCTCTCTGGGCCTCAGTTTCTCCATCTGTTTGAGGCAACGGTTCCCAATAGAATGTCTAAAGGCTCTAGATCCCACTCTTCCATGGGGCTAGGGTTAAGTCTCGGGGGGCTAAGGGAGAAGGAGGAGAAATCGCCCAGTTGGGGCTGGGGGGTGGGAAGGTCGGACAACTGCTCTGGGCTTGCCTCTCCCATCGTCAGGTGACGCGGTACATGACCCCGATTCTGTGCCAATGCCAGTCCCTTACTCGGTGTTGAAGGCGGGGGCGGCGGGGGGGGGGGGGGAGGGGGCTTCTGTGGTCCTGGAGAGAGTTGGCAGAAGGGCCCTGAGTTCGACTCCTGCAGAGGCAGGGAGGGCCGGTGCATCGGGCTGCAGGAGGCCAGGGAGAAAACCAGACTGGGCGTGAGCACGGCTGTCTCTGAGCATCACAGACAATGCGCGCAGTGTGCGGGGACCAGGGAGGGCCCGGAGCCGAGGGAGGGACTGGCAGAGGCCAGCAGCTCCTGGGGCCAGGCGCAGCTCCCCGCCCCCACGCCAGACAAAGAGCAGCCTGGGCCTGGGGAGCTGGCGGCCTTCCCGCCACTTGGGGCGCCTGGGGAGGGGGGGGATGTGCTCTCCGGCGGGGAGGCGGGGGCTTTGTCTAACTCCGCCACTGCCACCACCGGCCAGGCCGCGGCTTGGCAACCCGCGAGGAGGCAGGGCTGGAGGGCGTGAGGGATGATGACAAGGAAGCCGGAGGAGCGGCGGCGGAGAGTCCATCTTGGATGCAAATGGCAGGGGGAGATTGGGGCTTTCAAAAGGGTCCATGGGGAAGGGTGCAGCCCGCCACGAAAACACCAGATTATCTGGGGACCTCAGCAGTCCTCCTGGAATTCACCATAGAAGAAAACCTGTGCACAGGTGCCGGCCGGCCCAGAACAGGGCTTCAGGGGTCCTGAGTGGGTGCCCCTGTCACTTGACCCCAACCCCCAAAAGTCCCCGTTTAAGGCACCTGCCTCAACTATACTAGGGCAGGCCTGAGTTTTCCAGCGTGTCCAGGCTGGCAGCAAGACCTTCCACGCAGCCCACCCCACAGACAGACGCAGGAGTCTGGGAAAAATCCTACCTGGGCCACAAAGCCTGTCTTTGTAAGGTCTGCAGACCCCAACGGTGGTGAGAACATTTGAGAAAATAGTGGCTGTTTGCTCTTGGGACTCGGTAACCAAACGTAATCAATTCAACTATGCCCCCAACCGAACCCTGAAATCTTAACCCTTTCCAACCCCCCAATCAGTGTCCCGTAAGTTAAAATACATATACATATATATAAGGCTTTTCTGGGTTCCTCTTCAGATTTTTGGAGTGATGGAGTCATCGTTTGGAGACAAGGCCCAAAACTTGCAGCCAACTGCCAACGTGGCATTTCTGACCAGCAAGGCCAATCCCCTCCCCCACAAGGCCTCTGCCCCCTCCCCCCTCCAGCGCGCCTGCTTTTTTGGAAGTCTATTTCCAACCAAGCGTCTAAAGGAGAAAGACCCAGGCACCGGGGAAAAAGCCGGTCACACCCTAACTCACAATTTTCTTCCCTCCCACCCCGGGTCTCCCTTGATCCCTGGGGCAAGCCCCTGGGCACAGCCTAAAGCTCCTGACAACTTCTGGAGGAGTTTCCTGGGATCACCCACGTCCAGCCCCCGAGGAAGAGAGAGGACGCCCCCAGCCCATTCCCTGGCTTCCGCAGAAGGGGCCTTCCAAGCCCAGACTTGGGGGCTCCGAGATGCGGGGTCTGCGCTGAAACGCCGCTCCCACCCACTGCCCGCAGGCACTCGGGAACCCCCAGTCTCCCAACTTCTGTCACTCCGCGCACGCCTGAGAGGACCTCCGGCGTGCCGCGTTCCGGGTACCCCTGCTCCGGCGCGCCCGGCCGAGCCCCCCTCCGCCCCCTGACGATCGAGTCCCCTGCACCGCCGGTGACCCCAGCGGCCTCGCGCCCTAAGGGGCGCCTACACCTGGCACGCGGGTCGCCCCCGTCCGGCCCACGCGTGGCTGGGCCTTGCTCTCGTGCACCCCTGCAGCCCGGGTCCCCGGACCCCCAGCCCGGGCCCGCGCCCCCGCTCCGCAAGGGCGGCCCGGGCCCCGGGCCCCGGGCCCCGCGCCCCGCGCCCCGCTCCCGGCGTGGCCCGGCCGCTCCCGACTCCCGCCGGCAGGGGCCCTCGCCGAGCCGCCCAAAAGCCGGAGGAAAAAGGAGCAGAGAAAAGCCTCCCCCGCCCTCTCCCGCCGCGCTCCCCGCGATCCCTCGGCCGCCGGCGTGGGGGGGACCGCGGCGGCCGCCCGCGCCCGCGCCCCCGGCCCCGACCCGGCCGATTCCCGCCGCGGCGCGGGGCGCCCCCGCGAACTTTGGCGGCTCGGGCGCCGGAATCATGGCGGCGGCGGCCGCGCTGCCCCGGGCCGGGACCCGGTGCCCGGCGCCCCCGGCCACCGCGGGCCCCCGGGAGCCGGGGCCGGGGCCGGGCGCGCCGGCCCCCAACTTGGCGGCACTTGGGGCGCGGCGCGCGCGGCCCGCGGGGCGCACTCACTCACCGGCGTTGAGGGAGGCGGCGGGCATGTGCGCGGCCAAGTTCGGTTTGTAAGACATCCCCCCGAGCGGCGGGGCGCGCCGGGGCGCCGCGGGGCCAGGCCCGCGAGGGCGGCGGCGGCGGCGGCGGCAGCGGCGGCGGCGAGGCCGGGCGGCGGCGAGGCGGGCCCGGCGTCCGAGCGCCCGTCCGTGCGCCCGCCGAGCTCCCGCGCACTTTTTGTTGTTGACGGCTCGGGCCGCACCGGCAAATATGGCCGTCCCTCACCCTGACACCCGCTGCAGTATATCACCCATACATCGGGCGGGCGGGCGCAGGGGCGGCCGCAAACTTTGAGCGGAGCCAGCGGGGCCGGCCCGGGCCGGGAGGGGGCGGCCCGGCGCGCCGCGGCCCGGCGTCAGGGGGCGGCTCCGCCCGCGGCCGCGCCCCGCGCCTCCGGCCGCGCTCGGCGCCCGCAACTTGGCAAAGTTTGGGGGGCTGGGTCCCGGCGGCGCCCGAGGCCCGCGTGGGTCCCTTTCTTCTTCGAGGCTCTCCTTGTGCCTGGATATTCGCTATTTTACTGCTTCATTTCTTTCTTTCTTCCTTTCTTTCTTTCTTTTTTTTTTTTTTTTTTAAATAGCGAGGTAGGATTTCAGAATTACTTTTTTCCCCCTTGACTGTGGGGGCAGGGATGGAAAATTACCTGGAGAAAATGGTGGCGAGTGGTATTTTTAAGCACGTAGATCATTCCAGACGCCGAAGTCTGGCCATTCCCCAGAATAAGAACAACCAATTCTTGACATTGATTTCAAATAAATTTCATGTCCCTGTCTGTATTAAGTGGTTTTTAACTCCTTGGGGGCCTGCGAGTCTCCTTGGATTCTGACGAAAGCCAAAGGCCTCTTTTCTGGAAAATTCACTCTTTAATTCACGTAACTGTACATCTTACCTCAGTCAGGTATTCGAGAAGCGCCTACTGTGTGCCTGGCACCTGTCCAGGCGCCAAGGAGGATGAATTTGATGTTTCTACTCTTCTGGAGTTTGCATTACAATTTTTGGTTCTCCTTCAACGCCTACCCCTCCAGCCCATCCTCAGGTCTGGCTGAAACATATCAAATATACCTCTTGGATTAGATGACTAAGCTTTTGAAGATACTGCTTCTTGGGGTTCAGCTTAAATAGTAAAGTTCGTCAAAATACACAAGATGCCCACCCTTTTCTGCCATTTTTAATCGCCATGCCTTGCAGATTTTTTCATTAGTCACAGACCTTCAGGCACATCTGGATCTAGTGAGGAATGCATCAAACTCTCTGCCTAGAGGGAAGGGATACCACACATGCCTTCCTTCCTTCCCTTTAGGATTAAAAGTGCAGGTGAGAGGCACCTGGCTGGCTCAGTCCGCAGAGTATTGACTCTTGATCTCAGGGTCATGAGTTCAAACTCCAGGTTGGGCGTGGAGCCTACTTAAAAAGAATCATTTTTTTTAATGTTTATTTATATATATTTTTTAGTTTATTGATTGATTATTAGAGAGAGCACATGCTGGGGAGAGGCAGAGAGAGAGGGTGACCCAGAATCCGAAGCCGGCTCCAGGCTCTGACCTGTCAACACAGAGCCAGACGCGGGGCTCAAACCCATAGACCCACAGACTGTGAAATCATGACCTGAGTCCAAGTCGGACACTTAACCAACTGAACCGCCCAGGCGCCCCAACACTTTTTTTTTTTTTTTTTTTTAATTTTTTTTTTTTCAACGTTTATTTATTTTTGGGACAGAGAGAGACACAGCATGAACGGGGGAGGGGCAGAGAGAGAGGGAGACACAGAATCGGAAACAGGCTCCAGGCTCTGAGCCATCAGCCCAGAGCCCGACGCGGGGCTCGAACTCACGGACCGCGAGATCGTGACCTGGCTGAAGTCGGACGCTTAACCAACTGCGCCACCCAGGCGCCCCCCCAACACTTTTTTTAAAGTGAAGGTGATACCCCCTCTCCAGCTTAAGCAGTGCCCCTGGTGATCAGCTTTAAGCTAGTTCAGCCAAGGGTGCTCAGTGAAATTTTACTTAGTGAATGAATTGATGTCACCCTCTCCTTTGCTGCCCCAGGGTCCCACAGGGTAGCACTGTTCAATAGAAATACAAATGCGAGCCACAAACATCATTTTCAATTTTTTAGTGGTCACAGTTTAGAAAGTAAAAGACACTGGCAAAATTGATCATATACTTAACCCAATGTGTCTTGAGCAGAATGATTTGATTATATCATGAACATAAATTAAGGTACTTTATATTCTTTTCATCTTACAGTCTTCAAAACCTAGCGTGTATTGTACACTCATAGGACATCTTAATTCAAACTAGCCACATTTCTTTTTTTTTTGTTGTTATTAAAAAAAAATTTTTAATGTTTATTTTAGAGAGAGAGAGCGTGAGCAGGGGAGGGGCAGAGAGAGAGGGAGGTACAGAATCTGAAGCAAGCTCCAGGCTCTGCGCTGTGAGGACAGAGCCCGGCACAGGGCTTGAACCCGTGAACCACAAGATTATGACCTGAGCCGAAGCCGGATGCTTAAGTGACTGAGCCACCCAGGCGCCCCTGGACTAGCCACAGTTCAAGTGTGTAATACCCACGAGAGTTAGCGGTTTTCCTATTGGACAGTGCAGGGCTAGAAGCTGCAAGCAGAGAGCTCACAAAGCACACACCCCTGGGTACGAAATCTGGCTCCACCCGTTAACTGTTCCTGTCTTCCTTGGCACAAGAATCTGATTCTCAGCGACCTGCCCCATCCCTCCGACAAATGGTCTGGGCTATTCTCTTTCGATGTTAATTTTTGTTAACGTTCATCTGTTTTCAAAAGTCAGAGCGAGACAGATCGTGAGCGAGGGAGGGGCAGAGAGAGAGGGAGACACAGAATCTGAAGCGGGCTCCAGGCTCTGAGCTGTCAGCACAGAGACCGATGCGGGGCTCGAACCCACAGGCTGTGAGATCATGACCTGAGCCAAAATCAGACACTTAACTGACCGAGCCACCGAGGCGCCCCTCCTTTTGTTTTTAACTATGTATAATTTACTTAGCACAAAATTTCCCCTTTAAAATATACAGTTTACTGGTTTTGGGTATACTCACAGTTGTGCAGCCATCACCAGTACCTAATTCTAGGACACTTTTGTCACCCCCAAAAGACACCCAATGGCTGTCACTCCTCATTTCTCACTACCCCTGGCTTTAGACAACCAGTAACCTAAATTCTGTCTCTACGAAGTTCCGTATGCTGGACATTTCCTATCAGTGGGATTATAGGGGGGCGCCTGGGTGGCTCAGCCAGTTGAGTGTCCGCCTCTTGATTTCAGCTCCGGTCATGATCTCACCGTGAGAGTCCGAGCCCCACATCGGGCTGTGCGCTGACAACGCGGAGCCTACATGGGATTCTCTGTCTCCCTCTCTTTCTGCCCCTCCCCTGCTCACTCTCTCTCAAAATAAATAAACATTAAATAAATAAATAAATAGATAGATAGATAGATAGATAGATAGATAAAAATGGAATTATACAATACATGACCTTTTGTCCCTGGCTTCTTTCACTTGGCATGGTGTTCTTAAGGTTCATCCATGTTGTAACACATACCAGTACTCTGTTCCTTTTTATGGCTGACTAATATTCCACTGTATAGATAAACTACATTTTGTTTACCTCCTTACCCGTTGAGGTACA
Source organism: Leopardus geoffroyi (assembly GCF_018350155.1). Lineage (NCBI taxonomy): Eukaryota > Metazoa > Chordata > Mammalia > Carnivora > Felidae > Leopardus > Leopardus geoffroyi. Next base: position 6,584,908 of record NC_059339.1, on the reverse strand, counting down.
TCTGTATTCTTTCCACTTTTTGGCTCTTGTGAATAGGGCAGCTATAAACATGGGTGTGTCTGTGTGAACATGTTTCCAATCCTTTGGGATCTATACCCAGGAATGGAATCCCTAGGCCATGTGGTAACTCCGTTTCATTTTTTGAGACATTATCAGACTGCTTTCCACAGTGTCTGTGCTATTTCCCCCTCCCACCAGTGATGTGTTAAGTGGCCCAGTATCTCCACGTCTTCACCAACATTTTTATTTTCTGCCTTTTTTTTTTTTTTAAGGCTTCCTAGTGAGTACAGACTGGTATCTCATGACTGATTTACATCTCTCCCTAACAAATAGTGATGTCGAACATCTTTTCCTGTGCTCCCCAGCCATTTGTATATCTTCTTTGGAAAAATGTCTATTCTGATCCTTTGCCCGTTTTTTATGTTTTTTTTTTTTTTAACATTTATTTATTTTTGAGAGAGAGAAGAGAAACAGAGCGTGAGCAGAGGAGGGGCAGAGAGAGAGGGAGACACAAAATCCCAAGCAGGCTCCAGGCTCTGAGCTGTCAGACAGAGCCCAAAGCGGGGCTCGAACCCACGAACAGTGAGGTCATGACCTGAGCCAAAGTTGGACGCTTAACCAACTGAGCCACCCAGGCACCCCTTTAATGCTTTTTTTTTCTTTTTTTTTTTTAAGATTTTATTTTTAAGTACTCTCTACACCCAATGTGGGGCTCAAACTTAAAGAATTCTTTTATGTATTCTGGAAACCAGTTTCTTCTCAGATATACAAATTGTAAATAGTTTCTTCCATTCTGTGGGTTGTCTTTTCATTTTCTTTCTTTCTTTCTTTCTTTTTTTAGTTTATTTATTTAGTTTGAGAGACAGAGTGTGCCCATGAGCGGGGGAGGGGCAGCGCGAGAGAGAGAGAGAGAGACAGAGACAGAGACAGAGAGACAGAGAGAGAATTCCAAAGCAGGCTCTGCACTGAAAGCACAGGGCTCGAACCTATGAACCTCCAGATCATGGCCTGAGCCAAAATCAAGAGTTGGACACTGAACTGACCGAGCTACCCAGGCGTCCCTGTTTTTTCATTATCTTTTTTTTTTTTTTAACGTTTATTTATTTTTGAGACAGAGAGAGACAGAGCATGAACGGGGGAGGGTCAGAGAGAGGATCAGAGAGAGACACAGAATCCGAAACAGGCTCCAGGCTCTGAGCTGTCAGCACAGAGCCCGACGCGGGGCTCAAACTCATGGACCGCAAGATCATGACCTGAGCCGAAGTCGGATGCTTAACCGACTGAGCCACCCAGGGGCCCCTGTTTTTTCATTATCTTGATACTGTCCTTGGACACACACAGATTCTTAATTTGATTGAGGTCTGATTTATCTATTTTTTTTCCCCTTTGGTTTGCTCCTACTTTTGGTGTCCTATCAATTCCAAGGTCACGGAGATTTTCACCTACACTTCCTTCAACGAGTTTCATAGGTTTTGTTCTTACGTTTAGGTGTTTAACCCATCTTTAAATTATTTTTTTGTGTATGGTGTGAGGGGGGGTCCAAGTTCATTCTTTGTATGTGTATCTAGTTGGTCGAGTACCATTTATTGAAAAGACTATTTTTCCCCATTGAGTGGTCTTGACAGCCTTGTTGAAAATCAATAGATGATAAATGTGAGGGTTTATTTCTGGACTCTCAATTCTGTTCCATTGACCTATATATATATATATATATTTTTTTTTTTAATCAAAAAAACTTTTTAAATTTATGTTTATTTTTGAGAGAGAGACAGAGTGTGAGCAAGGGAGGGGCAGAGAGAGAGGCAGACACAGAATCAGAAGCAGGCTCCAGGCTCTGAGCTGTCAGCACAGAGTCCGACACGGGGCTCGAACTCATGGACCTCGAGATCATGACCTGAGCTGAAGTCAGAAGCCCAACCGATTGAGCCACCCAGACACCACATCCACCCATATTTCTATCCTTAAACCAAAATGGCACTGCTTCGATCACCCTGGCCTTGGGTAGGGCGAAGTCAGCTTTGAATTTAGGAAGGGTGAGCACTCCAACTTTTTCTTTTTCAAGCTTGTTTTGACTATTCTGGGTTCCTTGTAATTCCATACAAGTTTTAGAATTGGCTTGTCCATTTTTGCAATCAATCAATCAATCAATCAATATCAACTGGAATTCCGATAGGGTTCGTATTAAATCTGTGTATGAAAGTCGGGAGTATTGCTACCTCTTTTTTAGTGTTTGTTTATTTTGAGAGAGCGTGAGCACAAGCAGAAGAGGGACAGAGAGAGAGGATCCCAAGCAGGTTCCATGCAGTCAGGACGGAGCCCGACCCACGAACCTTGAGATGTGACCTGAGCCAAAATCAAGAGTCAGACGCTGACCCGAGTCCCCCAGGCGCCCCAGGACATATTGCCATCTTAATCGCAACATATGTCTTCCAGCCCACGAACGCAGGAAGTCTTTACACTTAGGTTTTTTCCCTTTGATTTCAGCAATGTTTTATAGTTCACAGTGTTCAAGTCTTGTAATTCTTTGGTTAAAATTATTCCTGAGTATTTCACTATTTTTGATGCTGTTGAAAATGGAATTGTCTTCTTGATTTTGGATTGTTCACTGCTAGTCTATACAAATACAACTGATTTTTGTGTGCTGTCGTGTATCCTGCAACTTCCCTGAACTTACTCTTTGGCTCTTACTCTTTGAACTGACTTGCTTGTGTCTATATGGTTTCTCTAGGATTTTCTGTATATAAGATCATGTCATCTGTAAAGAGTTTTACTTCTTCCTTTCCAAGTGGGATGTCTTTCATTTTTCCCTTTCTTGCCTAATCGCCTTAACTAGAATCTCAAGAACAATTTGGGCATAGGTGATGAGAACAGACATCCTTGTCTTGTGTCCGATTTAGGGGGAAAGATTTCAGTGTTTCACCAGTAAGTATGATGTTCACTGTGGGCTTTTCATAGATGCCCTTTATCAGGTGGAGGAATTTCTCTTCTATCACTAGTCTGTTGAGCGTTTTTATCATGAGAGTTGGATTTTGTCAAGGGCGTTTTTCTGGGTCTCTTGAGAAGATCATGTGGGATTTCTTTTCCCTTTATTCAACAAATATTTGAGAGTCTCCTAAGTGCCAGACGCTATTCTAGGGGCACCAAAGGAAGACAAGCCCCACGCTGTCATGAGACTTCCTGTTCTAGGCACAGCAGCCACACTTAGCTCTCCCCCTTCCCCCCACCACATGGGAGTCATTACCTCACCCCTCACCTCCCACTGTTTCTTATTCTTCTTCAGGCCAGACTGGGTGATGAGTCTGGTTCTTGTTCATCCTCACACCTAAGCCTTCATGAAACTTGCCCCTATGTTTCAGCGCGCAAACTTCTGCTCGTCTATCAAAGCCCGGCTCAACTCTCCCACCTCTGAAAAGTCTCCCCTGGCTGGCTGCCCTCTACTGGTGTCTGCTCTTGTGTTTAATCTGGCCCGCCTCCTTCTCGAGTCTTGAGCTTCCTGAAAGAAAAGAATTGCATCCTTGCGTGTTCTAGTCAGGCACATACAACATTTCATAAATGGCCTCCATACGGTCCTAGAAAGGAGATCAGTTCTCCTCTGGAGGAAGGTCTGCAGTTCCCCTCTCTTTTCCTGCTCACAGCTCACTTCCCGTAACCGATGCCTTCGTCTCCTTGCGCTGCCATAACAAATTACCCGGAACTTGGCTTAAAACAAAGGAAGTGTGTTCTCTCACGGTTCTGGAGGCCAGAAGCCTGAAGTCAAGGTGTTCCCTCCAAGACTCCAGGGAAGAATCCTCTGCTCTCCCAGCGGCTGGTGGCTCCAGGTGTCCCTTGGCTTGTGGCCACATCATTCCAAGCCAGTCTTCACACGGCCTTCCTCTCTCCTTGTCTTCTCCCCTCATAAGAACACTTGTCATTGGATTTAGGGACCACCCGAATCTAGGATGATCTCATGTCGAGATCCTTTTTTTTATTACTTTTTAAATGTTTATTTTGAGAGAGAGAGAGAGAGAGAGAGAGAGAGAGAGAATCCCAAGCAGGCTCTGTGCTTCAGCACCCAGAGCCTGATGCGGTGCTCAAACCCACAAACCGTGATGACCTGGGCCGAAATCGAGAGCTGGCCACTCAACCGACTAAGCCACCCAGGCGCCCCTCATCTTGAGATCCTTAATTACACCTGCAGAGATATCTGCCCCCCCCCCCAAAGGTCACATTCCAGGTGGACACATCTTTTAGGAGGTAACCATTCAACCCACTACAACAGGCTTCAAAAACGACTTGGATTTCCCCCCCTTTCTTCTGTTCCTTCTGTCTCTGAGTTAAAACCCCTCAAAGGAGAAGAAAACAGACCTAGTGGCTCCATTCAAAACGTGTCTGTGATGACACTCAAAGAACCTTTTAATGAGTGGTTTTAGAATGATCTAGAATGGTTCCTCGTTAGTTTAATGGGCATTTCGCAGATTGGCTTGCCAGAAGCAGAGCAGATGAAGGAGACCAGAAGCCTGGGGAAAGAGCTTGACGTAAATCAGAACAACATTATTAAAATAATGCTCGGGATCCATATACTTCTCCTTAGCCCTCAGCTTATTTAACCTCCCTCGGCTTTAGTTTCAACTGTAAGTTTGGGGATTTGATGGGACAGAGCTCTAAGAATTCTGGGAACTCCAACATCTTAAGAAAGCAGGGAGACAATGCACAGCACAGACCATTTTCTCTAATGATCTCTAAAGCATCAGCCCAGAAAGGCCTTTGCATCATCACGTTGGAGCCATTTCCATCACTGGACAACATTCTGGAGCAATCTGCTCAAAGTGGGCCGCACCTGGTAAGAAAGGGGAGTCATAGAACTGGGGGAATATAGAAATTCTATTTAAGTGGGCTTTACTGTGTACCTATTAGCACAGCAGCATACACAGAACTTACAAATAACCTAATCAACAGTAGTAAAGGTATTCTCAGAAAAAAAAAAAAACTTACAAAAAATTTTTTTAACGTTTATTCATCTTTGAGAGACAGAGAGAGACAGAGCATGAGCAGGGAAAGGGCAGAGAGAGGGAGACACGGAATCCGAAGCAGGCTCCAGGCTCCGAGCCGTCAGCCCAGAGCCCGACGTGGGGCTTGAACTCACGAATTGCGAGATCATGACCTAAGCCGAAGTCAGACGCTCAACCGACTGAGCCACCCAGGCGCCCCGGAAAAAAACTTTTTTGGATATATGACCAAAAAAGTTTGGAGACCAGTGACCTAAGAAACTAGTTAGGTAGGCAGTTTGACTGCCGGACAAGTTGTGGGTGGCAGTATCATGGTTAGCTTATCACAGTCAGTGACTCCAACGTGGCGTTATGCCCTCAGGACAGTAAAACTAGACTTGATTTTATATCAAGTCAGGTTTTGATCAGAGATCCATTCCCAAATGTATTCATTTTCGGTTCGGTTTCTGCCATTACTCCCGTTTGTAGGCCAGAAGCCAGCAAGCTTCTCCTGCAAGGGGTCAGATAACCAACTTTTAGGCTTTGCCATATAGTTTGGCCATACAGTGTCTCCCATTGTAGCACTGAAGCAGCCTTACACAATACATAGAAGGAAAGGCATGACCGCGTGCCGATAAAACTTTATTTACAAACACTGAAATTTGGATGTCATGTGACTTTCGCGTGTTATAAAACAATCTTTTTATTGTTTTCAACCATTTAAGAATGTAAAAACTATTCTGAGCTTGGAGGGTCATTCGAAAACAGGTGATGCACTGGTTTTGACCCGTGGACTGTAGTTTGCCAATCCCTGTTTTAGACTACAAAATTTGTTTCTCAAGCTTGATTCCCTGTGGGTAGAACACCAAAAAACAGGGCACGTAAACCTTCGAGGGCAGAATGAACTTAGTTTCATATCGATACCTCTGGACGAGAAACACACTCAAAAAATAAACTGTGGGAACACAAAGTCAAACAAAAACCCAGGATTAACGCAGGAACTGAGAGAAATGCGTAATTTATCTTGATCTTAGGCTCGAGATGAAAATGGGGGATGTTTTGGAGAGTCTTCCTGTTCTAACCAGCGGGCACCTTCACGAAACACTCAACTTCCTACTATGGGTTCACGCTGTTACATTTCCTACCATCCTAATTTATTCTAGTTTGGATTTCTCTAGTAATTAAGGGCTCGCACATCAATCTTTGTTGAAAGCTTATCTCGCCTGGAACCAAAGGTGAGCATTTTGGTGTTTTTGTTGCTAAAAGAGGTCCCCTCCAGAGTTCCCCCAAGAAGGGATACTGAAGAAACGGGCGAGACAGGCTACCTTGAGGGGTGGAACAGCCCCCTGGGGCTGCGGGGGCGAGTGGTAGGAGTGGAAGCAGGATTCGCTGTGCGTTCTCGTCTGCCGATCGGCTTCGGTCCCGTGGTATTATTTAAGCGAACGACTAACCCGAAACATTAAGTCTCCCAGACTGATGTAGCAGCCACGTAGTCCTCCTACCCTTGCCTGATACTCTGTGGTAATTCTTAAATGAGGAGGGTTTGGTGATTTGGAACCAACCGCAAGGCACTCGCCTCTCCTAACCCAATAGTGCACTTGATGCCCGGCGTGGGTAGCTTTCGGGAGACGAAGCCAACGTGCCGAGAATCGGACTCTAAAAATAAGCATTTTGCACATTTCTTTTAGCCTCTTTTCTCTCCATAAAGGCCTCCACAGATGGCTTCTTTACATCATGCTCTCAAATGACTAGCTGTTAAATATTCATACTTATGGAAATGGTACTGTACATGCTCCAACCCCCCAGCCAGTTAACATTTGTATTTTCCGTATCTCAAGGCCCTTGTTCTTGGGCCTTGTCCTCTGTAGAACACAAACTCGTGCATAACACACACACACACACACACACACACACACACCCATCGTAGACACCAACTTTTTGCCTCTTTATGACTAATTTGCCTAGAATAGTTCTTTTATTGTTAAAGTTTGTTTTATTTATCTTGAGAAGGGGGTGGGGCAGAAAGAGAGAACCCCAAGTAGGGTCCGCGCCATCAGCGTAGAGCTCAACTCCGGGCTTGAACTCATAAAACCGTGAGATCACGACCTGAGCCGAAGTCAAGAGTCGGATGCTTAACCGAATGAGCCCCCTGCGTGCCCCTCGGGCAGTAGTTCTTGACCAAGGGGAGATCCTGCCCCTCAGAGGACATTTGGCCACGTCTGGAGACACCTGGGGCTGTCGCAACCAGGAGGACAGCAGCGCGTACCACTGGCATCTCATGGGTTAGGACCAGGGATGCTGCTTCACTTCCCACGACAACGGGACAGCACCTCACGAAGAATGGCCCGGCCCAAATGCCAATAGCGTGAAGGCCCAGGGTCCCACGGTGAGGCTGAAAGCAGACTTGAAAACACCGACGGGGAACAAAGTCCAAGCAAACTGGAACTAAAAACTCGGGGATGGTGGAGGCGTCCAATGAAGGTCAGGTCTCTTAATTTCTTATTCAGGTTAATACTAAGGTTATACCTTTAAGGGGCGCCTGGGTGGCTCAGTCAGTTAAGCGCTTGACTTCGGCTCAGGTCATGATCTCATGGTTCTGAGTTCGAGCCCCAAGCGGGGCTCTGTGCCAGCAGCTCAGAGCCTGGAGCCCGCTTTGGATTTTGTCTCCCTCTAGTCTCTGCCCCTCCCTCACTTACACTCTGTGTTTCTCAAATAAATAAATAAATACATGTAAAAAAATTTTTTTAAAGTCCTGTTGCAGTCTTTAAGCTCAGCTTACAAATATTTTATCTTGTATTTTTAAAAGATTTTTATTTTTTAAGTAACCTCTATGCCCAATGTGGGGCTCAAACCTACAACCCCGAGATCAAGAGTCGTGTGCTCTATTGACTGAGCCGGCCAGGTGCCCCTCAACTTACATGTATTTTAATAAAATTTTAGTTAAAATGTAGAACACTCCCTTTCACTCGTTCCATTAATACTCAATTATCTCACATATTTGACAGATTAAATCCCCCTAAACATTAACACCATTTACAAACTTGATTCAATTCCCTCAAGGATTTCAAGCTACAAATTGAGATGGTTCTCTTAAGCATTTCAAACCCCACAAAGACTCACAAATAAGCTGTATTCCAAACATTAAAAAAAAAAAAAAAGTCCATCCACGCGTTCCCACCCTGCCTCCCGCTGCCTTTCTCCAGGACAACAGTGCTGGCTCCTGGCCCAGGCCACCTAGGCTGGACGGGAGCCCACCCCGCACCAGCTCCCAGGTCTGCGCTGGTCTCCTCTGTAAAGAGGGAGGGACTCCAGCCTCCCAGGGAAGGTGGCTCATCTTTCCGTGGTGTCCTCTCATCTGTCCATTCCCTGTTCTCTGGCTTCCCAAGGCCAGCGCAAGACTGGGCCTCCTGGCCAATCCTTCTCAACGAGCTCCAGAGCTCAGCGGGAGCACAACACCGCCGCGCACCGGCCTCCACCCGTCTCAGCTTCTCTGGTCACTCACCTCCCGGGCCTCCCCTGCTCGGGCACACGTGAGCATTCCTGCTGTTTTCCTAACTGCCAGGACTGCAGGAATCTCCCGTGCTCACTCGTCTGCTGTCTCGACAGTAGAGGAAGTACCCGCGAGGAATCACCCGTGGGGACAGCATGTGACCCGATGCCAGACACACGCTTCTTCTTAAACTCTTACTAACTACAGGCACCAACCCCCCCAAATTGGAAACTGAACGCCTTTCACAGCTCACGAGCCAAGTAACTTCATCTGAGAACGAGGGAGGGACTGAAGACCAGGGAAATGAAGACAGAGAACACCCCACAGCCACCGGCATACACTAGGCACTCCGTATTCCCGGATAGTTTTCTACATCAAACATTTTCAGTTTTTTCATAAGCAGAGTTCGGATCGTGGACTGGGTGGCTCAACGCCAGGAATGAATGATTTTAAACAAGAGCCTCGTGCCTGCCTCCACGTCCTCCGATGCTGGCGGCCACCCTTCTGTGGCATTGCTCAGGGAAGACACTTGAGAGGGGAGGCCTCAGGAGCCGCGGGAGGCCGGAGGACCCCAGCCCAGGCCCTACCGCAGTGTCCGCGGGTGCGGCGGTGTGCACGCTTCTCGCCCCAAAGAGTGCCGGCTTCTGGGGCGCCTGGGTGGGTGTCGGTTGAGTGACCGACTCTTGATTTTGGCTCAGGTCATGATCTCATGGTTCGTGGATCGAGCCCCGTGCCAGGCTCTGGGCTGACCTGCTTGGGGCTGACTCCCAAGCAGGCTCCACTTGGGAGTCTCTCTCTGCCCCACCCCCACTCTCTCCCTCTCAAAATAAACAAACTTAAGAGGTGCTCGGCACCCAGATAAAGAACACACAGAGTGGGAAAAAGTGTATTAGCCAGTTTAATTTATTTAAGAATCTTACAAAAAAAGAAAACAGAACAAAAACCACAACAACAAAAAACTAAATACAGAATTGGTTATGCTTCATGGTTGATCGTTTTTTACTTGCGAGGGTAAACCTCGCTAAATGCAGCCGACACATTTTTATTGCATGAGACCCAATTTTTAAAGTTACACATCAAAATGGTTGGAACAGTCATTTCTGGACACTCGGTACTGTTTTCATCACGGAAGGCTGAATGGAGCAGTGCAGTATCATCAGAACAGTGCGTACCCTTCGTACACCGACAGACATTCAAGACAGAGTAGCAATATAAAAAGGGAGATTTAAAAAAAGAGAACCAAATAAAAACAACCAAGAGTTTACATCCACCTCTGTTTTCAAATTGTCTTTGGATTCCATCAGACGTTGTCTCAAGATGCACCAAGTCAGATCGGTCAAGGAGGAAGATCTATGCCTACGTATAAAAGTATCCTTTGCTCAGCGGAGGTAGAACCTGGCAAAAGTTTTATTGCAGAGATACAGCGGCGTACCTCTTCCCACCTCTCATGGTTGATGGTAGATACAAGTGGTTATTGAAAAATAATATCAGTAGTTTGCAAATTCAGTATAAACTGTGAACAGGATGAGTTTTCTCTAATGGCGGTGAGACTGCAGATGTGCTACGTAGAAAAAAAGCTCTCTGCCCCCTAAAGGGGAAGTCAGAAAGGAGGCTCAAGCTTCTATCCTCTTCAGTGCCACAAATACTGTCATAGCAAGAAAGGCCCTTGGGGCGGTGGTGGGGAGGGGAGGCGGAAGGACGAATGGGGTGTCCTCACTGAGGGGCCTGTGGACTGACCTTCGGGCCCGGAGGCGGCCTGAACTGCCAGTAGCAAAGAGAACGGGGCTGGCGTCGAGGGGCGCCCCTCGGCACTGCTGCGCACAAGCTCAACCACTCCTCGGGCGCCAGAGGAAGGGAGAGGACGGGGCGGGTTTGGGCCGGGATTCCCACTGGAGGTCATCTCTGACAGGGCCTGACTCAGGACACGCTAGGTTCCCAAGACTTACCTATCTAAATGCAAACAACTTCTCAGTTTTCAGCAAGTGTACCAAGTTCAGTAGTGGTGAGTGGAACATGTATGTGAGGAAAAGGCCCAAGAAATGCCCACGGCAATCCTTCCTCAAAGTTACAGGGGAACATTTCCTTACAGGTGCAAAATCTTTACATAAAAACCCAGTGTTTGCCTCCCGGCTGATGATTCCCACCACTTTCACGAGCCAGCCCAGGGTCTTCCCTATTGGCAACGCTAACTGTCAAGAGGGCCTTAATCTGGCTCGGCACTGGATCTGTGGCCGATCCAGTCAAGGTCAATGCCCCAGTAGCAGTCCACTGGTGGTGCGAGCAGCTCAGGGGATCCTGCTGGCCAGTCCAGCCACAGTTCACTGCCTGCTTTACCCTCAGCGCAGAATCAACCTATGGGCTGAAGGCTCGCGTGAAGCCCCCACAGCAGCTGTGTTGCTCTCTCTGGGAGGACAACGGTTCCTGACAGAACATTCTTCAGCGTTACCTGTCCAAACAGAGACCCACATGTACCGGGCCGGTCTCCCCGTCTGCTCTTAATATCCTTAACAGGTGAGAGCAGAGGCAGATTACCTGTGCTCCCTGCAAAATAACTTCCTGATTCTTTTTTGCAGGTTAATGGTAGAGGCCTGACTTGTTTAATTCAAGAAACAAAAACAAAAACACAGAAACTCTGCGGCAGCAGGCCACAAACCAAGGTTCAGATCTGCAAGATTTTCTTCTCAGCTGGAAAGCCACACAGATGAAGGATTTGGTACGGGCCTGAAGAATGGAAAGGGTAGGAGCAAGTCAGGTTACTGAAGAGCTACGTTTGATCCCAAATGCACTGAAGAAGTTAGAGGAGCTTAAAGAAGTCTTGGGAAGAAATGTTTTTTATGTGAAAACATCAGGCTCACTACAGCTTCCAAAGAGCAACATAAATGAGCATAACTAGTCATATAATGACAGTATCAGAAATTGCACTCAAGTACATTCCCCCCAATACAATGCATTGCACACAGTAAAAATTTGTAATAAAAATGCAAAACACAATCAGGCATGTTGAAAAATATTAACACAAAACAGACATAGGAATTCTATAGTCAAGATGCAAAACTGAATCCTAAAATATATGAACAAATTCAACTAAGAAGTTTTTCATACTTTTATATATATATATAAAAAAAATTATAAGATGCCCCGTATGGGAAGTCAAGAAAAGAATAAATAGGATTGAAGGGAGGGGGGAAAGAGAAAGAAAGAGTGGGTAGGGTCCCAATTTACAAGAAATATTTACATTCAGAATTCAAAAGAACTCAGCATTTCTATATATACACATTTATGTACATATATATAAGTACAGCATAAAATCAATCAGAAGGTGGGTTTTGGGATTTCACCTCAAGTACTCAGAAAGAAATTACTAGCTAGCTTGAGTTGCAGGTATCTATTTAGTTGAGTTTCCTTCACTTACATGCCCCTTAAAAGACACTGCATTTGTATCGGATAATTGGCATCCCACGAGGAATTTTCACAAATGGGTTCTGCTCGCGGCTATCGCCACAACGGGGACTGCTTGCCTCATTCCAGCAGCAAAGTGTGCACGGCCCTGTGCGTGGGTTATGTGGTTAGCCAGGGAGACCCCGGACACAGGAGGGGGAATCAACAAATGCCCATCGTCACAGCGGTTGCCTTTGCCACTGGGATGCCTGAACTAACCAGACATCTGGCTAACTGGATCCCGGCCTAACGGCGACTCTTACGTAGCACCATTCTTAGAAGCTATCAAATATCACCCAGGTAACGTTTTTAAAATAAGAGTATTTAGATAGAGACCCTCCTCTTAACATCTTACCAAGAACAAGACTGAAAGGGAAAATACTTTTCGTCTCTCTTTCGTGAATTGAGATGCACCAATCATTTGTAATCTACCGCTTTTTGCCCTCATGCTAACTGGGAAGTAGAAGGGGTAGGGACAAGGGTTCCCGTTACACAACTGTTAAGTGCTGTGCTGGTCATGCCTGTTAGAAGTTCTAATAGCATCACATGGAGGCTAGCAGAAGAATGCCCCAGGGACTACAGGCACAAAATTGCGCCTCTAAAATGTTATATTCCCCTGGAACTTGGTAATCTAGAACTTTTATCTTCACAGATAAAGCACACTAAAATGAAAAGGGTTATTGTTGCAGCTCAAAAAAATTTCTCAAGTGCTAATTATTTGGACTGGAATAAATATATGTACACAAACACACACTACTACATTGCTTTGGATGCAAGTTCTTGCTAACTTATATACAGATGTAAAGAAAAGGTATTGAAGACTGTATCTGCAATATAGCAGCAAAAAGGGAAAATCGCTTAGGATATTTACTTTTTGATCAAGTTGTGTTTAAAGACATACTTTGTTAATACTTGTAGGACTTTACACATCATTGATCCCTATCTGGGTAATCTCACTAAACTGCAGATAAAGACCTTGTGGTGTGGAGGTTGCTAAATTAGGGGAACACTAATTCCCCCCAAGATACCATCTGAGCGGCTCTGGACTCAGGAAGTGAGTGGTTTTCAGCACAATCGACACTGTAAACTCTGAAAACGCTAACATGATTTACAATCAAATCTTTGTGCTCAGAGCCATATTGCTAAAAAGGGAGGGAGGAAAGGCATTGCAGGGGCCAAATGGACTCACATCAGGTTCAGCAAGGCCCTGGGGTCAGACGTGGCATTCAGATCCTGAAACACACGGAGCCGTTTTATAGAAGTCAGCTGTTGTTAAGACTTGGGTTTTTAACAGAGGGGGACCCTGAATGCTGGCCAACCTGAACGTGCTGGCTTAGATGAGGATGAGGGCACAGTGTAAAGGTCGTACGTTCAACCTCCAGAGAGGGGGTGAGCAGCGGACTCATGGTGTCCTGATGGGAGGAGCACAGGCGTGTGGCACCTCAGCGCCCACCCCCCCTTACACCAGTTGCCTTTCTGAGGTCTCCTTTCAGACTTTTCAGAGGCCTTATTTCTGGACCTTATTTTTAAAAGCGAAACAATGCTGCTCCTCCAAGAACAGAACACGCCTATGCCCTTTTGTATCAAGACAGCTATTCAAAGAGCCAACACCACATCAGGAATCGTGGGGGTCAACTGACCACATTCGTCTCCCCGGAGGGAGCAGGCTTGTCAGGGTTCGGTCCCCGTCCCCAACTCTACTTCACGTTAGTGCGCGGATGGATGCCGAGCGGGCTACCGGATTAAAACAGAGGAACTAACTGGGAAGTTCTGCTGCAGGTGGGACGGTCTGCCCTTGGCTGCCAGCTGGGTCCAGCGGCCCTGACAAAGAACACTGGTTGATATTCACACGGATCACTGCCTGAGATAGAAAGCCTAGACTGAGGATAAAAGTTGCATCCACTTGGCAACACATGCCAAAGAACAGAAATGATTCTCGATGTGTTCTTTCACGTATCAAGAATAAATAAATCCAAAGGAAACGTACGGTAAACTTGACGTAAGCAAACTCGGCCTTAAAGAAACACAGGAAGATGAAAGCCCTAGCCATCACCGAACAGACATCTTGCCTGATTCTGCAAGAAGTTTCAAAAGTGACAAAGGAGAACAATTCAACTTGAGAAACATTCAAAACGACTATCGCTACACCCCTTTCTCGGCACCATCTCAGTTTTGAGGGGTAGGTTTTAAGCCCAAAAAGGCTGCCTGGAGTGCCGCGTAACACGCCAGTTCTGCAGAATCCCCGTCACAGACTCTGCCTCTGAAGGTGGTGAGGGCCTAAGCAAGAGTCCACTTCTGGTTAGTAGAACAACTTTTTATTTGACATCTACAAGACTGTGGTATCTTGCAGCTTTTGACCAGGTTTATACAATCTCAATTTTTCAATAGTGCAACCTGTGCAGGCAAAACAAAGGGAAAGGAAAACAAAAGGAAACAAAAAACCCAATTGTCCCCTCACTTGTTTCATAAACATCTATTATAGGCGAAACAAAACTTACCCATATTATAGATAAGTGTCTATTCACATTTGTACATTACCATTTTTAACAGCTTGAGATAAACTCTACAATGTCTTACAACACATTAAACGATATTCAAGTTACTGGGTAACAACAATAACAACAAGAAATAAACATACAGCAGAAGCCTCAAGTGTTTCCTCATTGTCTAGTTTACAGCTCAAGTACGGTTTCCTTTTTTATGAGTGACAAATTAAGATAATGGAGTAAAAAAAGATTGTTTGCAAGATGGAAGCCGATTTGTACTTCTTTCTAAAACGATCTTTAAGTTAAGGAAAATGTAGTTTTAAGAAAAGCAGGCTTGTAGCCATTTTTGCAGCACACATTAGGAATACTATTAATACATTAAAATTAACTTTCAGAGTTTTACCACCAAAAAAATGTATATACTCATTACCTTGACAAGAAACCTGGGGCAGGGAGAAGAGGGTGAGGGGAATCCGCGGGGTGAGAAGCAATACCCAGGTATAAACACTATAAAAATGCAATAACCAATGCTGTACATCTACAAATGTTTCTCTCCGTTACTTGACTTGTTTTCATCTTGTTTACGCATGCTTTCAAAGACATGCACTGTCAGAACAAAAACTAAAAAAGAACCCGAATGCATGATATGCAACCTTTCATTTCATGCTTTAATAAACCTATTGTTTAATAAGTTGGAAAAAGAAACCAATATATATTTTCTATATTTATAGACTCAAAACACATGCATCTGGGGATAAGTCCCACAGCAATTGCATGGATGTACTGCGTTAACCCTGAGCACTGTGTAACATAAAAGTAAAGCCAGTTTGGGAAGTTCCAAGCATTTTTAAACCAATTGTGGTTTGTAGCCTTTAACAAACTCACAAACAAACAGACACACGCACGCATACATACCCCTCTGCTCACCCAAAGTAAAAGCATATGGGAAGTACCATGGGAAAAGCAAAAGGAAAGACATATGTACCACCATCGGCACTGCTGATTTTCAGTTTTGCTATCTATTCCAGGTTTGTCCTTATTCCCAAAAAAATTAACTAGAGAGAGCACAACTGAAAAAAATTATAATTCTTTGGAAACTGTCCCTGATTTTTATGCAAATGATATGCTTCAACAGCATTTCAGATACATCCATGTTGAAACCTGTCTGTTCTTAAGCGTTGCTCAAGTTGGCGATGCTCTGCGGGTGACGCTGCTGCCAGAGCTGTTTCTGTTGGACCGCAAGCTGTTGAGACTGGTCTGAAGTTGACAGGAGATTTACAAGAGGAGACACACAATTTGCAGGAATGATCAAACCTGCAATTAGAAACAAGAACTTATCAAGGCTATATCCAAGAGAAATCATACTGTGTTTTACAGCTGCACAGCACATTCCAAATGAAGCATAATATTAAGTGTAACAAATAAGACTCCACCCAAACACTAAACGAATACTTGAGAACTGAAACTGCCCCCTCAGAAGTAACCCAATTCCTCAGCAGCATTACTCGCAGAGGCCTAAGCATATGCAAAGTCTACAGCAACACTGACTTCTCGGTGGAGGATTGGAAAATGGACTATAGTGTCTCTCTATCTACTGTGTTTGCAGCTCCACAAATGCAGGCGAACACGACCTTCTTTGGGCAAGTATTAACGGACCAACAAGGCTACAGAATAGTGGATGTGAATTCAACTGCTTAGTGAAGCAGGTAATTTCCAAGTGGGCACGCTACAGGCGTTAGCAAACTGTGGAAAGTATACGCCCTCGGTAAAGGAAGTTTAACTTCTCCCATGTGGGAACAGGGGCTAGATGTTCCACATAAACTGTGTGTGTGCGCGTGCATGCGTGCGGTTTTTGAGAAAACAAAACCCAGGCTTTTGATTTTTAAATGTTGGCCAACTAATTCAAATGCAGACTCGCAAAAACCAAAAATATCAAGAGGGTCAAAAAAAAAAAAAAAAAAAAAGGTCAGGGACCGACTCTGGCCCATGGGCTGCCAACCTGCAGCCCACAATAAAAAGGAAGGTCGTCGTAAATGCAACAAACACGAAACCACAGGCCAAAGTGCAGTAACGATGAATTCCTGCGAGGCCTGCCATTTAGAGGATGGTGGGAACAGCTGCCCGGTCTGCCTGTGCTCTCTGCTAAAACTCCAGTCCCTCCTCTGTGCAGTGACTGTAGTTCCAGTCTCAATTTGGCTCAATGACCGGAAACGGGTAGACTTCAGAGGATCCTGGGCAAGAGGCTGGGCTCGGTCTTTATACCACAGCCTGCACAGACAGCGACAGTGAGGAAGGGGAGCAAGAACAGCTGAGAGCGGCCTAAAATAAATGACATTGTAACTTCAGCTAGAATCAACAATGCCCATTCAAAGGATTAACTTCCGTTCAACCTTTTAAGAGCATATAAAACAAGCTCTCCCCCGTTACTGGAAGAGATACTGATTCTAAAACGTTAGAAGCAAAATAAAAAAGAATAGGATCTGATTTTTCCCAATAGCTCAAACCCCCCAAAATTAGACTCACCTACAATCCGTTGTCCATCCTCTGTTCTCAGTCGAACAATCTGCATTTTCACATTTGTGCCACTGACAGATGCTAGAACACCCTCAACCTTTGTCCAGACACTCAGTACGGAGCCACATAATACGTAGTATGTGCGGCAACGAAGACCTATTTCACAAACTAATCCCAAGCTTGCCTTTTTACAGTTGCCACGCCTAGGAAAAATAGGGGAAAATATATACGTATACACATACACGCACGTGAACAGCTAGCAAGGTCTACCTAGGTTTCAAATGGAAGATGTCCTAGTCCAATTTGCCTTTCTTTATTGACAGTTTCTTTGATTACACTCTTATTGACATATTGGATTATCCTGTCCAATTTAAGGTGTCATTACTGGTTTGTTAAGTTTCTAAAATTTGTTTTAGAAAATAAGATTTCTGGGGCCTGACTCCCAGTTAAAAGGGTTTATTTACTGGGTTTGATATCCATTTAAACATTTGTCTTTTGAAAAATTCTTTTCATTTACATCCAAGTTAGTGAGCATATACCGCAATAAAAATTTCAGGAGATTCCAGTGATTCATCCCCTATGTGTAACATCCAGTGCTCATCCTAACAAGTGTCTTCCTTAATGGCCCTTGCCCATTTAGCCCATCCCCCCACCCACAACCCCTCCAGTAAACATCTGTCACTTTAACATCTGTTAGTTTACTATATTGACGCTAGCTTATAAAATAATTCTGCCAGTTACTTCTAAAGTATTGAACAACCAATATATTATAAATCATGTCACTGAGAAAGGCCTCAGCAAACCAAAAGAATGGAACTATTAAATTTTTTTTAAACTGTAAGAAAAAGAAGACATGGTTTATAAAATTATAAAATTTTTAAATTTATAAATATATAATTCCTCAATAAAATTATATTTTTAATAGTAATTCAAGAGGATACACAGTATTATTGGGCACTTGTCTTGCTAATGTTCAAAGCAAATGTTTTAGAGAGGACTACTGTAAGTTAACTTCAAAAATATTTTATCTTGGGGCGCCTGGGTGGCGCAGTCGGTTAAGCGCCCGACTTCAGCCAGGTCACGATCTCGCGGTCCGGGAGTTCGAGCCCCGCGTCGGGCTCTGGGCTGATGGCTCAGAGCCTGGAGCCTGTTTCCGATTCTGTGTCTCCCTCTCTCTCTGCCCCTCCCCCGTTCATGCTCTGTCTCTCTCTGTACCAAAAATAAATAAACGTTGAAAAAAAAAAAAATTAAAAAAAAAAAAAAAAATATTTTATCTTGAAAGATTTTCCTAATTTCCAAAACACTAATTTGCTCTCAAAATGAAAACAAAAAACATTGCTCGTATCAAATTTATCTTCCTAACATGTCTTAAAAGAAAAAAAAAACTAGCTAAAATTCATCCATGTCCTGTATTCCTTTTCATAACATGGGCCAGATACCCCATTGTCTACTTAATGGGTGAGGAAACAGTGGGTAAGGAAATAGGGGAACCATGATGTGCAGGGTATTACGTGCCCTCCACACCTACGGCCTCAGCTGAAGTGGACACTGTAAGTTGGGGGATGACACAGTGACTTGAAAGAACACACCTCCAGCCAGCCTAGTGGCACAGTAGGACCACTTCCAGGGCTCAACAACAGTCTTCTGGTGCTGTCAGGAACTCTAATTTCCTAGAAGTTTCCTAGCCTTAAAAATGAAAAGTGATTTGGGATGCCAGTACACCTTTTTTTTTTTTTTAAAAGAGAGAAATAAACAAACAAATAAATGAAGGGAAGGGAGGAGAGGAGAGGGAGAAAAAGTCAGCTTTAACAAGGAGGATAGACAAGTCCGTACTGCCAGACTGCAGCTGGCCGGAAGTAACAAAGCACTGGTGAAGAACACAGGGGACACCTGAACAGCGTGTGGTCCACAGACATACAAGCAATTCTAACTGAAGAATGACACCTAACATCAGATAATCTGTTCATGGACTTCGAGAGACAGACAGCTAAAGAGCAAACATGTGTTTCAATTAAGTCTTGATTACATTTTGGAAAATACGGTGAGAAACATGAAATACTAACCAATAAGCATGAGTACAAGTGTCTGCAGATGAATTATACTGATCTAACCAGTGGATCAGGGCATCATCTGAGACTACCTGTGAAAATAAGACAAAAATTCCATTGAAACAGGATTGTTTTAAACAAGCTGGTTGCCTTCCTATGTTCTCTAAAGCCAATTTACAATCCTCTCTATACAGAAAATCTGGCCCGTTACTAGCTGCATTTGAACGCCCTTCATCAAATCCTGCCATTAGGCTCTTCCTATGTAACAAATGTTTCCAATAGCTAGTTTAATGTTAATTGTTGAAACTGGCTAGGAAGAATAGTAATACAAACAAGGTAATACTAAGAATAAATAACAGTAATGGTAGAAAAAAAGTAGTCATTCACTGCTTTTCTACAAATCGTTGTAAAACAAATATTTTTAACGGTTCTATTTTTTTGAGTTAACGCTGGAAGTTTCTTTTTCTACAACACAAACTCTTTCAAATAATCATCTTACAAGTTTCTTAAATGGTTGATAACATTAAGACTGGTATGTTAATGTAACAAAATGTGACAAAATGTTTCCTAAAAATAATTTCCCTGTAATCAAATAAGGAAAATTTACAACATAATTTTATATATAGACATAAAGCACTCCTAAACAGTTTCAATATATTATTATAAAACAAGTATTCATAGATAGTATAATACAAACGAAAAAATACCTTCTTATATTTCTTTTTTAGATCAGCATAAATTTCTAATTTGAGCTGTTTTCCAGTATTTGGTCTATACACTAAGAAAAGCTTCTTTTTTGGGTTCACTTCTTTAACCAAGATGGCAGTTTTCTTGTTGTTCCTTATCTATTTAAAAAAAAGTGAGAAAGTATAAAGATCTGTACTGCATACCTTAAGATACACTTTTTTGTACCATCACATTAGCAAATGCAATCCTTTGAAAGACTGTAACGCCAAATAGGCACATGAATCTGTAACTGTGGAAAAAGACAGCAGCTGCTCATCTACCTGAGTTTTTACAAGGTCTCACCAGAATGAAGACTGGACCTGAATTCTTTATTATTTTTTTTTTTTTTCAACGTTTATTTATTTTTGGGACAGAGAGAGACAGAGCATGAACGGGGGAGGGGCAGAGAGAAAGGGAGACACAGAATGGGAAACAGGCTCCAGGCTCCGAGCCATCAGCCCAGAGCCCGACGCGGGGCTCGAACTCACGGACCGCGAGATCGTGACCTGGCTGAAGTCGGACGCTTAACCGACTGTGCCACCCAGGCGTCCCTGAACCTGAATTCTTAGGTACACTCAAAACATAGGTTGAGGGCCGAGACACTCCTTAGGAGATTGTTTAGAATAAGTTTTAAAGCATAAATGTCCAGTGGAGACAATTTCGCTTGTTCTAGGCCATGTTCTTGCCTCAGAGATCCATGAGATAGGAGATTAGGGAGGGGGTAGAAAGGGTCTTCAGAGGAAAATCCTTTTACCTCTACTCTATTGTTCTTTGTTTTTTAAGTGTTTATTATTTTTGAGAGAGCAAGTGTGAATGGGGGAGGGGTAGAGCGAGAGGGACAGCAGAGAGCCTGATGCGGGGCTCAAACTCATAAACGGTGAGATCATGACCTGAGGCGAAACTGGACACTTAACCAACTGGGCCACCCATGCACCTCCCATTTCTTCTTTCATTTATTTTGAGAGAGAGAGGGAGAAAGGGAGACCGTGTGCAGGGAAGAACAGAGAAGGGGCAGGGCAGGGAGAATCCCAAGCAGGCTCCAGGTTGTCAGCACAAGAGCACAACGCGGGACTCCAACTCACAAACCGTGAGATCATGATCCGAACTGAAATCAAGAGTCAGACATTCAACTGACAGACCCACCCAGGCGCCTTACCTCTATGTTTAGAAATTTTCATAATAAAATGTGTAAAAAAAAAAAAAAAAGTTACTCTCCTTGAAGTTACAGTGAACCATAACCTCTAAGATAATGATTTTGATCACCCACAGTTCCCTGCACCCATCTATAATCCATCCATCAGGGCTGTCTATCCCTACGGTTGCTGTAGGGTGAAGTAAGACATCACATGATCTGTAAACAGTAAAGCTACGATATAAAAAGCCAAAATGTTGAGCAAATAATAAATATATATAGGTAAAAAGGAAGACGTGGATGTATCAGACAAATGATGGAACTTACACATATTTTTAATTTTTTTAAAAAAGTTGGGAGTTATGGCAGAAATACTAAGACGAAGGAAAAAGCCCATTAAACTCAAGGAAAATTAAGACTGGAAAATTAACACCTCCTGTAAAGAATGGTGAACAATTTCTAAGCAATAATCTCTGGAGCAAAACTGAAGGAAAAAAAAAAGTTTCAAAGTAAAGATACTTTCTCAGCCCCTCTACAAAACAAACTGTTCTCTGAGCTACTAACTTTACATTAATTCTTACACTGATAAAAGAAAAACACAATATTTTACTTATCTCTCATAGATATTAAAGATCATTTGTATGATCTTGAAGCATTGTGTATACATTTACAAAGTCTATAAAACAATAGCTAAGGTAAAAATTACATTTTCTGATGTTTTATCAGTTGATGTGAAACTCCATATAATAATTATGCTTGGAGGACAGTGTTTAAAGCATTTAACAGTGTAATCTATCTTTACCGTGTCAAATTAGTTCATTACAATTACAAAATAAATCATCACGTTACAGTGGAAATAAAAGTGATTTTGACATGGTTTTCCTAATGTTAACACACACTAAACACTGTAAAGCACACCTGCTTATTTCTGTAGAGTGTCAAAGACAGACAACACCTGCACCTTCCTGGAAGGATTGCCCCTTCTAAGGCTGCGTCTCCTCACATCCAATGGCCTGCTGCCGTGCCGGAAGTAACAAAGGACCAGTGTTACCATGCCCTTCCACTCAAAGGGAGATGAGGATCAGCACTTTCCTCAAAACCGACCAGCGTATAAATTCTGGCCATAGTTTGGAACAAATAAAGAATAGCCAGTACCCTAGCCCGCATCAATAAAAATCCCATCTAAGGGAGAATAATAAAATCTGTTGAATTCGATCAGTAATTGTGATGTAATACTGGTTTTGATATTATGATGCTGTAGTTTTATCAAATGTTACTGTTGGTGAAAACTGGTGTACAATTTCTCTGTATCATTTCTCATAACCTCATGTGAATCGACCAATATCTCAGTAAGATTTTCAAAAAACAAATTAACTAGGAGCCAGATTCAGTTTGAGAGCTTTGCTCTTGGATCAAGGGCCAGTAAATCAGGACTGTGACCAAATCAGGCCTGAGGCTCCTAAGCTTAAGAACACTTTAAGGAAAGCGATGCCTGCATGGCTCAGTCAGTTAAGCGTCCGACTTCAGCTCAGATCACGATCTCACAGCTCGTGAGTTTGAGCCCCACATCGGGCTCTGCTGACAGCTCAAAGCCTGGAGCCTGCTTCAGATTCTGTGTCTCCCTCTCTCTCTGTCCCTCCCCTGCTCATGCTCTGTCTCAAAAATAAACATAAAAAAAATCAAAACAAAACAAGAACAGTTTAATAAGGAAAGAAGGAAGGAAGAAAGGAAGGGAAAAAGAAAAACAAAAACAAAAAAGAATAGTCAGGGGAAACCATCTATGGCCTACAAAACCTGAAATATTTACTATCTGATCCATTGTAGAAGTTATTTAAGGATACCTGTTCTACATAGCTTATTTATGACAGCACCATATATGGCCTCTTTTATGCAGTTACATCTTCAACCTGGTCTTCATTTACAGTTGGCCTCTCCACAAATTTTGCAAATCAAAACTAAAATGTGGCACATACATACAAAGGAACATTATTCAGTCACAAAAAGGAATGAAGCACGGACACATGCTACAACATGAATGAACCCCGAAGGCTTTTATGCCGGGTGAAAGCCAGACACAAAAGGAGAAGTATTCTATGCCTGCACTTACATATACGAGGCACGTAGATATGCATATTCATAAACAGAGGGGAGATTAGAGATTATTAGAGGTTAAGAGAAGGGGGAATGGAGAGTGTTTAACGGTTGTAGTTTTTGTGGGATGATAAAAAAGTTTTGAAAATAGAGAGTGGTGATGGTTGCACAATACTGAACATAACGCCACTGAATTATACACTTTAAAGGAGTTAAAGCGGTAGATTTCGTTATATATTTTACCACAACTTTAAAAGTTAACAATGTACACTGAACTATACACTGAAGTGAATTGGATGGTATATGAATCCTATCTCAATAAAGCTGTTTAAAAAAAAGAAATAAAGGAATAGATTAAAAACAACTCACGACAAAATAAATAAAAGGTAAAAATCTAATCAAGTTTTTAATGTTTGTTTTTGAGAGACAGAGAGAGAGAGAGAGAGCGTGAGAGTGTGGGAGGGGCAGAGAGAGAGAGGGAGACAGAATCTCAAACAGACTCCAGGCTCTGAGCCATAAGAGAGCCCAATACAGGGGCTTGAACTCAGGAACCACAAGATCATGACCTGAGCCAAAGTTGGACTGAGCCACCCAAGCACCCCTCTAATACTTAGATAAGAAATCTTGATAAAAGAGAAATTCAAGGAAACCATACTAAAGACTTTGCAAATAAAAATAACTTAGAAAATTTTCTGAAATAAAAAGATTTGAAAAAGAAAAAAAAATTTGAAACTTCCTATATTGAAAGAGCGTATCACATACCTGAAAATACTAAGAATAACTAATACCAATATACGTTCACAAAATTATCAAACTCTAAAGGGAATCCTTTGAGTATGTAGATGAAAACAAAACAACCAAATTAAAAAGGGGAAAATTCTGGGCACCTGGGTGGCTCAGTCAGGTTAAGTGGCTGACCCTTAATTTCGCCTTAGGTCATGATCTCATAGTTTGTGGGTTCAAGCTCCACCTCGGGCTCTGAGCTGACAGTGCAGATCCTGCTTGGGATTCTTCCTCTCACTATGCCCCTCCCCTGCTGTGTTCTTTAAATAAATAACATTTTAAAAACGAGGGGGGGGGGAGGGGAAGATTCACTGAACTGTATAAGATTTATGTTACGTATGCTATACCTTAATAAAAACATATAAAACAAGAGCTGAGAAAAAACAATCTTTTTTTAAGCAATTTTTAAATCTTTATTTTTGAAAGAGAGACAGAGTGTGAGTGGTGTACAGAGAGAGGGAGACACAGAATCCAAAGCAGGCTCCAGGCTGTCAGCACAGAGCCTGACATGGGGCTCGAACTCACAAGCTGTGAAATCATGACTTGAGCCAAAGTCGGATGCTCAACTGACTGAGCCACCCAGGCGCCCCTGGTAAAGTGGTTTTTAAGTACAAAGGCACAAACTTTAACCATTTAAGAACTCAGGGAGTAATGCTCCCAAGCCCTTCTTGAGGATTCTACTACAGAACAGGCTTCAAACAAGATGATTAGTGATAGTAACCTCAGGACTAGTGAGAGGTGAGCATTAAATTTAAGAGCTAAGGTTAAGTATTAAAAGAAAAGCATACTATGTAAGTGCCATATGCTAACAATGCAGAAAAACACAGCTATGTTTTAAAATGGGAGAATGAGGGGAAGGAGAAGCCCCCCCCCCCCCGCCCCACACACAAAAAACCTCTCATGCTTTTTTTTTCCAAATTATTTTCAGGAATACTTAGGTATAGTATCGTTATTATTTTATCATCCTGTGCGCGATGGAGAAAAAAGATTATTACTGCAGAAGAAAAGAACACACAGATACCAGAGAAGAGAGGACATAAAAATTCCACAGTCTTTAAGAGGAAAGTTCAAGATATTAGGCCCTATGTGATTTCACATAGACACGCATGCATGCATTTGTGGATGTAGGGATGTGTGTCTAGACGTACACACACATACATATACCCGCCTCTCTCCTCCTTAGCTCTACTGACAAATATTAAAGAATTATTTACACTAATAGCTAAAAATGAATCAATGTTTAAGACACAAAGCTTAATATAAGACTACAAAACTATGTAGTCCTTTATATTGGCAAAAGAAGGTCACTATCCCATGCAAAACAGTCCAATTAACTAATATATAATAATCCAAAACTTGTACCTAATATCCTTCATAATCCATTAAATGAAAGTGTCTATAAAAGGACAAAACCAGTTACAGAGATAAATGATCAAAACAGAAAAAGCTAAATACAACTGGAAAACTGGCACAAAGCAAATAGATAATTTGAATTCTGGCAATGGTGATGCATTATCTATCTTCACAATTAGCACTGCAAGGAAACAAGTCTTACTTGCAGTGACAAGTAAAAGCCATCATCTGGTCCTGTCAGCTCAGCCCAAATCTTGGTAGCTTCCTCCCAAGACATTCCTCTCTCTACACTAATCTGTAAAAGAAATAATAAAACTTAAATTACACTCATTTCTGTGAGTGCCTGTCACAAAAGGAAATTACATTTAAATGTGCACATTTTCCAAACTTACAGTGTATAACTCTACATGACCAGAGGTTGAATATCCTGGAGTCAAAAACTTCTTAACATCACTTTTCCTCACTTTTTCATCTCCAGAACCAAGATCTTAAAATAGAAAAAGCAACATATAAGTGAAAAAAGAACATTTTATTAGGAACACACAGGACATTTTCCAAGTTTCTCCACTTACCTAAAATTCCCATATCATATCTTCCATTTTTTTTGGCATTCTGAACAACGGCTGTAAGTGTGTCTGCAAAATACTGAAAGAGCGCATTCTGCTGGTGCACCTCCATGCCGAGAATTCTGTTTAAGAATTTTCCTATGTTATTATAATCTGCAAGGACAAGATTATATCAAAGATTTAATACATTCAAATGGCAATTAAAATCTACTCGCCCCTGGAATTAACAACAACAACAAGAAAAGATGGGGTGCCTGGGTGGCTCAGGTCATGACTCAGTTCAGGTCGTGATCTTGCAGTTCGTGAGTTCAAGCCCCACAACAGGCTCTGTGCTGACAGTTCAGAGCCTGGAGCCTGCTTCAGATTCTGAGTCTTCCTCTCCGACCCTCCCCCACTCGTGCTCGGTCTCCCTCTCCCAAAAATAAACATCAAAAAAAAGAAAGGAAAAAGAAAAAACTCATTCATCTAGGCCTAGGCCAAGTCTCCTTTCTCCCCCATGCTCTTCCCTCACAGCCTTGACTTCCCCCTGCTCCCAGAACAGAGCTGTAACCTGACCATGTCTACCTCTAACAATTAGTATGGCCACATACATGCTCCAAAAGATAATGATCCTATTGAATTTCTGCATCTTCAACTCCACTTACTGAAAGTATGAACACAATTTAGCACATGAGAATGTTTGTTCTCCAACATGAAATCTTGATTTATAAAGTTCTAAGTGCTATACGTCTGTGAAGCTCAACTTTGGCTACAACATTTGGAACTGTGGGAAATAGCAATGTCTAAGCCCCAGCCCTGGCTTCAGCATTTTCTAAAAGCTTGACAGTTGATCATACATGCAACCTGGGTTGAAAACTGCTGCTATATGGACATAATAAAGGTTTAATCTCTTTTGAACAACCACATTAGCAAAAACCAGCCAGAGTGGTTTAGGAGGAGCACTGAGGAGGGATTGAGAACTACAAACTTGAAACTTCAAATTGACAGAAGTATAAACAAAAGGGGCTGTAATGATACAGCAACAGTTATGTCTATGTACAAAACTCATACTCTTACCTTTATCTAGAGTCAGAATTCCTGAGCGATCTTCTACATTTATCAGGCCAACTCCTATCAGTCCTTGTCGAACATCTGTCAAGAAATTGATAAAAAACCTTACAGACCAAATGACTCAACGAGCTGTGAGACGACCAAACTACATCAAGTTCTAGCATTAAAACACAGCCTAAAGTATTTTTCACAGTTCCTATTAGCTGAATTAAATGGCCATCCCCACAGGTCTTCAGGCACTCCAAAATCCTATAGTATTCAAACTTCACACTATATTACTTCATTAAAATATCTCATCTTCCCAACAGAAGTCATTGGAAGTGGAGATGTTTGGTTATGCAGCTGTCACCCACAGGCCATAAACAATTTTGGACACGTAAAGAAGACTAGCTGATTAAATAATTGTGTAAACAAGCTATTAATCTTGCTTCCCTCTCAAATGTTACCCATCAGCATTGACAAGGTGGTACAAAAGCAAAATGTGTAACAGTTAGTTAACATGTTCTGAATTATGTTACTAAGAAGGCAGTTTATGGGCCTTTTTTTTTTTTTTTAAGTTTATTTATTGGGACACCTGGGTGGTTTAGTCTGTTAAGCATTGGACTTCGGCTCAGGTCATGATCTCATAGTTCGTGAGTTCAAGCCCCGTGTCAGGCTCTGTGCTGACAGCTCAGAGCCTGGAGCGTGCTTTGGATTCTGCGTCTCCCTCTTCTCTGCCTCTCCCCCATTCACATCCTCTCTCGTTCTCAAAAAATTAATAGAATCATTAAAAATAAAGTTTATTTATATATTTATTTACTTATTTAAAGAGAGAGTGAGCGAGCATGCCCAAGCAGGGAAGGAACAGAGAGAGAGAGAATCCTAAGCAGGCTACACACTGCTACCATAAGGCCCAGTGTGAACCTCGAACCCATGAGCCACAAGATCATGACCAGAGCCGGAAAGCAAGAGCCGGACGATTAACCCACCCACGCATCCTAGTTTATGGGGCCTTTTATTACTGACGTCCAGGGTCCAAACCAGACTTACAGAATGAGGGTCTAAGAGAACAGAGTCAATAGGAAAGCATGATTGCATCCTATTTACACATTTATTGAATCAGTCAGTACTCTGCTACACACACAAAACTGTTTAAATTCTGTAGGTGACAACTCTGCAGCCAGAGATCTCTGCTGCCAAAAATCCTCCTTTTTGGAAACCAGTCTTGTGGAAGAAAATCTGTACAGAAGGATAACTGTATAATTTCATCACTGTTTATGATGGCCAAAAAATGAAAACCACCTGAATACCAATGAGGGAATGATTAAAAAACTGTTGTATAAGCTAGCTGTAGAGTATCATCCAAATGTTAAAAATACATCAGTGCTGGGACGCCTGGGTGGGTCGGTTGGTTGAGCGTCCAGTTCTTGATTTCGGCTTCGGTCATGATCTCGTGGTTCCTGAGTTCGTGCCCCACACTGGGCTCTGTGCTAGCAGTGCAGAACCTGCTTGGGATTCTCTCTTTCTGCCCCTCCCCTACTCATGCTATCTCTGTCTCTCTCAAAACAAATAAATAAAATTTAACAGAAAGAAAAAATTAAAAAAAAAAATGTTAGGGGCGCCTGGATGGCTCAGTCAGTTAAGCGGCCGACTTCGGCTCGGGTCATGATCTCGCAGTCTGTGAGTTCCGAGCCCCGCGTCGGGTTCTGTGCTGACAGCTCAGAGCCTGGAGCCTGTTTCAGATTCTGTGTCTCCCTTGGGGCGCCTGGGTGGCGCAGTCGGTTAAGCATCCGACTTCAGCCAGGTCACGATCTCGCGGTCCGTGAGTTCGAGCCCCGCGTCGGGCTCTGGGCTGATGGCTCAGAGCCTGGAGCCTGTTTCCGGTTCTGTGTCTCCCTCTCTCTCTGCCCCTCCCCCGTTCATGCTCTGTCTCTCTCTGTCCCAAAAATAAATAAACGTTGAAAAAAAAAAAAAAATTAAAAAAAAAAAAAAAAAAAAAAAGATTCTGTGTCTCCCTCTCTCTGACCCTCCCCTGTTCACGCTGTCTCTCCCTGTCTCAAAAATAAATAAATGTTAAAAAAATGTTAGTGCTATAGCTACTGAGTTTTAAGAGGGGTCTATGTTATTAAATGAGAAAAGTACACTGTACGTGATATCAACAACGTTAAAAAAAAAAAAAGCCCTGTGTTTAGACAAACAAGGAGAGAAGATGTAGAAGGCGGTCCTTGTTCAGACTGTCAACACTTGTGTGACCTCAGCAGATGAGAAAGGGGGGGATTAAGGGGAGAGTACTGGTTCTTCATTATATACTTTGACTTTTTTCATTGCTTGTGAGTAACATGTAATTTACTTATTTTTTTTAAGGTTTTATTTTTAAGTAATCACACCCAGCGTGGGACTTGAACACACAACCCGGAGATCAGGAGTTGCATACTTTATCAACTGAGCCATCCAGGTGTCCCAAGTAACATGTAATGAAAAAAAAAAAATAGAAACAAATGAGGGAGTCATTTTAAACACAACAACAAACAACAAAAAAACAGGAAGAAAAAAGAGAAAGAGGAAAAGAATTAATTGGTTCTTTGCTTTGGGTTTTTTTTTTTTTTTCTCTTTTTGAGAGAGAGGCAGCACGAGATGGAGAGAAAGGCAAAAGGAGAGACAGAATCTTAAATAGGCTCCACACCCAGCGAGGAGCCTGATGCAGGGCTTGATCCCACAACTCTGGGACCATGACCTGAACTAAAATCAAGAGACGGAGGCTCAATCAACTGAGCCACCCAGGTGCCCCTGTAGTTTTTGCTTTGTTAAATGCCATCAGTGATTATAAGCATCCTTGCCAGTATGTCAATATAGCTTGTTACCAATACTAAATAATGAACCAATACTGGTTCAACTGGAGAAGGACTTTCTAGTGAAAAATTCTAACTCTACAATAATGTTTCAAATACCCTACATCTACATATTTGCCAAAATATTTTCTTTTCTCTTAAGATTTATTTATTTTGAGGGGTGCCTGGGTGGCTCAGTTGGTTAAACATCTGACTTCGGCTCAGGTCATGATCTCATGGCTCATGGGTTCGAGCCCTGCATCAGGCTTTGTACTGACAGCTCAGAGCCTGGAGCCTGCTTCAGATTCTGTGTCTCCCGCTCTTTCTTTCCCTCCCCCATTTGCACACATTCTCTCTCTCTCCCTCAAAAATAAACGTTAAAAAAAAAAGGCTTATTTATTTTGAGAGAGAGAAAGAGTGTGTACACTAGCGGGGGAGGGGC
The DNA here is from genome assembly GCF_018350155.1 of Leopardus geoffroyi. Lineage (NCBI taxonomy): Eukaryota > Metazoa > Chordata > Mammalia > Carnivora > Felidae > Leopardus > Leopardus geoffroyi. The sequence goes on along the minus strand of NC_059339.1, from coordinate 6,555,018 downwards.
AGAGAGAAGGAGAGAGAATTCCGAGCAGGCTCCACACCATCAGCACAGAGTCCAATGTGGAGCTCAAACTCACAAACCATGAGATCATGACTTGAGCCAAGATCAAGAGTCGTACACTTAACCGACTGTGCCACCGAGGCACCCCCTCCAAAGTATTTTCATAAATTTCTGAATTATAAAATAAATCATCAAAAATCAAAATCATCTAGACTACTTACATTCATGGGGAAAATGTATTCTACAGATTTGCAAGACAGGTCAAAAGAATTTCTATAGCACTACCTGGGGCTTTTTTTTAATATGAAAATTTCAAACGTATAGAAACATAAAAAGAATTACTCTATGAACCAGATACACATAACCCATCATCCAGTTTTAACAACTATTAACACATGGTTAATTTTGTTTTATGTACATCCTGTACCAACTTCCACAGATTATTTACCTAGGCACTTTCTAAAATTAAAATTTAAAAGCTACCTGGCATAGTCATTTTAAATTAACGTAACAAATCCACTTTCCTCTATTAATCTAGTATTAACATGCAATAAACTGCCAATGGCAAAAAATACCTCATATAAATGAAATTTAATAATCTGATTGTAAGAAGTCAACTTAGGTGTCTGTTAACCTTTAATTTCTAAATTTTATACAATTTACATCCAAAGAAAATGTAAAACAGCGCATGTCAGAATAAGTTTTAGTGCCTACCTTGTACTTGTTTTCCTCTATTGTGATTATTTTTATTTTTTAAAGTTTGAGTGGGAGAAAGTGTGAATGGGGGGAGGGGAAGACAGCGAGGGGAGAGCAAGACTGCCAAGCAGGCTCTGCATTTCCAGCATGGAGCCTCATGTGGGGCTTCAACTCATCAACTGTGAGATCATGATCTGAGCCAAAGTTGGACGCTTAGCTGACTAAGTCATCCAGGCACCCCTGAGTGATTATTTTTGAAAGTTACCTTTAAAGAATTCTCCAGGATAGTCCGGAGGTGGTGATACCATAGGAGAATCCAGGTTGACAATAGATTTCATGACAATTTCTAAAGCATTTCTTCCATACTGCAATAAAAAACGAAAGTCAACCAATTCCAGCACTTGCTACACTTCAATCACATGACCAGCTGAATGCTATAAAAACTATTATGTATGGTACCAAAGATTCAAAAATGACAGGACTTTATATATATGTATATACATATATATGTGTGCGTGTGTGTGTATATATATATATATATATGTATATACATATATATATATGCTAGTTCACACAATAGCAGAAAGCAGATGTCCAATAAATAACTTCCTTTAAATTCACATTTGATTCATTCACAAGTATTTATTATATTCCTATTTCCTAATAAGGATGAAAATACGATTATACTGCAGAGTTGATCACCAAAGGTCTGATATGGGAAAATCTGTGTCTTACAGGATGCTATCATTTTACAGCAAAAACAGAAGAGGAGGCGGTTTTAAGTTTTAGACGGTAACCACTTCCCCTTTTTGTTCACCAGAGAACTAGACACTACCACAAATTTTCAGAGATACTGAAAGCTGAAATGTACCTTATTATCAAAATTGAACCTGCTCAGATCTCTAGATTCTGTTGCTCTTCTGTCACCATGTGTAAGCGCTCCCTATCAAAACAAAGTTTCCAGTCAAGGCACAGAAGACAGGTTAACATTCACCATCTCTTACACACAACTATACAACTTCAAAAACTTACCAAACTCTCAAGTCTTTTAGCAACAATAGAAGCAAATCTTTGCTCTCCTGCCAATTCAGAAATCAGAAACACATATTCGGGAGCAGTGACTTGGTTTGATCTATGAGTCCGTCCTGTAAAGACATTAAAAATACTGATGTGTTCCCTATACACAAAGTATTCTGAGATCGATTTCTAGCATTTTAACACTAAGCTGGTATCTGGAAACTTTTAAGAGAAAAACTGAAGAATGTAACATTTGGGGCACCTCGGTGGCTCAGTCGTTTAAGCTTCCAACTCAGGTCACGATCTCACGATTCATGAGATTGAGCCCCATGTTGGGCTCAGCACTGATACTGTAGAACCTTCCTGGAATTCTCACTCCCTCCCTCTCTGTCCCTCTCCCACTCATACAGTCTCTTTCTCAAAATAAGCAAATATTAAAAAAAAAAAGTAACAATTACTGTGACTCTCCAAAAGGCACAAAACAGAAAACACTCGCTTGAACAACGTCCATATTCAGAGCACTACTCCCCCCTTACAAAAGGACAGAAACTGCCACAGAACTGTCCAATGATAAACGTATTATTACTGCTGCCCCACTTGGGGTTAACCACAATGTTTCTGAAGCAAAGTCACTCTGGGTTCTTCCAAAATTTTTATTTTTTAAATCATCAAGTCACAGGGACATGAATGTGTAGGGCAAGGGAGGAGTAATAGGCCTTCAGTAAAGATACTGAGGGCTGAAAAGGACATGAGGTGGCAGGTGCTCTGACAGAGACCACATACATCCTGAAGATCTATAATGAAGATATTCCCGAGGAAACTTATTCTTAGATATAATGCCAGAAACCCCCAAGAAATCCAACACAGTTCTTTTACATTTCTCACAACAGGTAAGAAATGAATTCACGTATTCGATTTTTAGGTATATGCAATACAAAATCCACTCCAAAATTACACATACGTCATGCTTTAAGATATGACATTAAATATAGATTTTTTGTTTTTGTTTTTGTTTTTTTATTTTATTTTATTTTTTTTTTTATTTTTTTGGGACAGAGAGAGACAGAGCATGAATGGGGGTTGGGGCAGAGAGAGAGAGGGAGACACAGAATCGGAAACAGGCTCCAGGCTCTGAGCCATCAGCCCAGAGCCTGACGCGGGGCTCGAACTCACGGACCGCGAGATCGTGACCTGGCTGAAGTCGGACGCTTAACCGACTGCGCCACCCAGGCGCCCCTAAATATAGGTTTTGATATGTACACATTTCCCCAATGATCCCTAGCTATCTATTAAGTGATATTCAATGTAGGAACTTACCGAACTGCTGAATTGCTCTATCAGCACTCCAGGGTAATTCCAAAGTCATGTGAACCCGTCGCCTTTGATTTTTAGCTCTCCGATCTGCTTGTAATGAAATACCCGAGCTGGCAGCTTCTGAGATGATAGCAATATTCTGTATTAAATGTAAGGGGGAAAAAAATAATCACCTTTGCACAAAGACAAGTAGGCCAGTACCCTAAGTAAATTTCTCAGAGTACTAGTGGTCCACCAATACCTATCCTCCCCTCCTTCTTCAATTATGGGACCCCAAATTAGGCAGGTACACGGCTGCCCAGAATCAAGATTGTATTTCTCACTCTGCAGTGCAGCTAATTGTGGGCATACTCCAGTAGGCTGGAGGTGATACGAACATCTAAGTAATGTCCTTCAAAGTCAAGAACGTGCCCTTCTCCTTTTTTCTCCTTTCTGCTAGATGAAATGTAAAGGTATTATGACTGAATCGAAAATAGGTAACTTGAAAATGGAGGCCCACATATTAAAGGAATAAGACAGAAGAGGCATAGTCTTCAAGGAGCTTTAACAGCCCTGGTCTACATACTCAAACTTGTACATGGGAGAAATTACCTTCTACCTTGTTTAAATCAGTATGATTTTGGATTTTCTGTCATTTAACAGCTAAAACTAATTCCAACTAATACAACTCCCAATGCACATGGGTAAAAATTCATGAAACAAAGTACATAGCACAACTGGTAATACCTCTTCCTACAATCTTTAAAATACGTAGCATGAGCTTTTAAATATACTTATAAGGGGCACATGGGTGGCTCAGTCAGTTCAGTTAGTTAAGCATCCGACTCTTGATATTGGTTCAGGTCATGATCTCATGGTTGTGAGACTGAGCCCCACGAAGGGCTCCATGCTGACAGCAGAGAGCCTGCTTACGAGTCTCCTTCTCCGGCTCTCTTCCCCTCCCCTGTTCATGCGTGCTCTCCCTCAAAATAAATAAATTTTTTAAATACATAGATGTATTTCCAGAAGACTTTGATAATGGTAACTATCCTCAATTATTTCATTTGCAAAGGCAGAAAAACTCACTGAAATATAAAGAAAAATGTGAGTAAAGATTTAAGATTTTATTCTACCTTTTAAATTAAGGAATTAAGGGGCGCCTGGGTGGCGCAGTCGGTTAAGCGTCCGACTTCAGCCAGGTCACGATCTTGCGGTCCGTGAGTTCGAGCCCCGCGTTGGGCTCTGGGCTGATGGCTCAGAGCCTGGAGCCTGTTTCTGATTCTGTGTCTCCCTCTCTCTCTGCCCCTCCCCCGTTCATGCTCTGTCTCTCTCTGTCCCAAAAATAAACATACATTGAAAAAACAAAAAAATTGAAAAAAAAAAAAATTAAGGAATTAAGTTTAAGTGGCACACCTATTTTTTAGCAATCTCATCAGCAAATGCTTATGGTTAATTCCAACTAAATGGGGAAGAACTAGTCTGAGAATCTCAAAATTGACTGATGGTTGCTTAACAGTAAGAGGCTATACAAAGAGCCTCCGGAGGCAACCAAGGTCTGTCTCCACAGCGGTGACGTATGCAAGCCAATCTAAACGTCATTCAGAGGAATCACCCTAATATGACACGGCACAGCAGTAAGAATCAGCAAAACCAAAGACCATCAGGAATCTGTGTGTGCTTAAATGTATTTTTAGACTCAAAATTAGACTGACACTGGAGAGTAGCATTAGATGTGAAGTCATTAAGATGACCTGTGAGAACTCAGTATTTTCATATTCTGATTAAAAATGTAGAAAGCCTCCAAAGTTATTAAGATCCACATTTAATTTTGTGCACAATAGAAAATACTTACTACATCCAATTTGTGAGAATATAATGAAAATGTAAAATGTGCAATATGTGCAATTACTAAAAATTACAGAATAATAACAACATTCAATGCAATTTCTTTTATTTATTTTTAAAGTTTATTTATTTTGAGAGAGAGAAGTGGAGGGAGGGGGCAAAGAGAGAGGGAGAGAGAGAATCCCAAGAAAGTTCATCCTGGCAGCCCAACACGGGGCTCAATCCCACAACCCTCTGACGATGACCTGAGCCGACACTAAGAGTCAGAAGCTTAACCAACTGAACCACCCAGGTGCCCCCACACGTAGTTTCTTTTAAAAGAAAAAACAAAACCAAACAAAAACCCTAAACATTAATTTTAACATATGGGCATTGTTCTTTTCATTGAAAAGCATCCCAGAAAAACATACCTTATCTCCATCCATAAATCTTTGTTTTTCTGTAATATTTAGTATTTCCACAGGGACATCAAGTTCAGATCTTGACTCATAAGATATGCTTCCATCATCATTGCTTACGACCCTCCCTTTGCGGCCAGTCATCTGAAAAACCAAAGTGTCCTTACAATTAAGTTACCTGATTAAGACGCAGGACACCCAGGACTCCTTCATTAGAGAAACGTGGTGGGGGACAGAAGGGGATGATGAAGCCAGTATGTACTGTGCAGCCTGGGCCGCACAGGCACCCTGGGGGAGAGAACACTGCAATACAATCTCTGGTTTGGAGAAGTTCAGATTCCAGCAGAGAAAGCAGATGTGGGGCAATGATCACAAAGGCTGCATGACAGGTGCAGTAACAGATCAGTGTTGGGTAAACATCAGATATTAAGGATAAGAATTCACTGACTCTAGGAAGACAAATACAGAACAAGGTTCTAAGATCTAAGAGAAAATTAGACACATTATTATGATATCCAAAATAGCACTCATTCCTCAGCATTTTGCAAGTGGCCAAAAGGAACACAAAAAAAAAGACCAAGGAGAGACACAGCCCTGATCGAGTCATATTTACCTCAGCAACATTCTCAGGGCCACCAAGTTCATCAATAAGTTCATCCAGGGTATTAGGAGGGAGGTCTTCAGCTAATTTTTCTAGTTTATCAAGTAGGTCTTTCTTCATCTGCTGGGCTCTTTCCACAGCATCCTGACTCGTTATAAGGCTACTGTTACTGTTGGTGTTAGTGTTGGCTAGATAAGGCACATTTGGTAAGAAAAAAAAAAATCAGTACAAAGTTTAAATATGTTTTGTTTAAAAAGTACATTTCAAGGACAAAGCAAGCTTCCTCTTAAGATACCTGGTGCACTGTTAGGAGCAGGCAAAATTACTGGCGTAGATGAAAAACTAGGTCGTTTTGATCCAAGACCTGATGCTAATAAGGCACTTTGAATAGAATCTGGATCTATACTTTTCTTTTTTTTTTTATCTTTGTTTTTCTTGTGATCTTTCCTGATTAACCAGGGATCTGAAAGTTAAGAAAAGATGTGTCAAATCATTTGTGAACGAAGCAGAATCTTCAAAGGCAGTAACACTTGAATTTTCTGTATTAACTGGTAACTTATAATTGTCACCAGCTACACTGGTCCAGTAGTACATCCAACACACCATAAGGTACAATGCCAGAGTTTGAGGTTAAAAAGAACTACACAAAACAGAGGCTACCATCTCCCATAAATGAGATAAACTACCAAAAGACAAACAAGCTTGGGAGTTGTCCACCAAGCAAAGATGAGAATCTGTGCGGTGATTTGTACTGCACGGGGGGGGAAAGAAATATATATATATATATATATATATATATATCCCATTTCAGACACAGAGATAAGTATCCTTTAGTTTATATTTAACCGACACACTTACCGTCTTCGTCATCCTCACTAGACTCATCTCTGAACGGGTTGAAGTCATCATCGTCTCCGGAACTCATGTTTTTTGAGCTCTCATAGTCACTTTCTTCATGGTCAGACGCGTCAGATTCACTCCCACTGTCATCAGAACTGCTACCAGTAAGGCCACCTACTTTTCGTGCTTTTTTGGCTTCTCGGGTTATTTCTTCACCTACCCTCAAACCCCCAAACAAGACAGTCAGCCCAAACACACTATTCTAAATATCCAAAAAATTACATTTAACTCATGAGTTATTCGAATGAGAAACACAGAGGGGGCGCCTAGGTGGCTCAGTCGGGTAAGCATCCAACTTCGGCTCAGGTCATGATCTCATGGTTCGTGAGTTCAAGCCCCACGTCAGACTCTATGCTGACAGCTCAGAGCCTGGAACCTGCTTCAGATTCTGTATCTCTCTCTGTGTGTGCCCCTCCCTCACTCACTCGTGCTCTGTCTCTCAAAAATGAATAAACATTAGAAAAAAAAATGTTTTTAAATCACATGAGAAAACAGAGGAAAAACATTTCCTTAAGTACATAAAATTCACAAGTGTTAACCTTTTAGACTCCCATAAGAAATCAGGTTAAGTTTAGTTATTCAGAAGAAATGAAACATGTCAATACATATCCAAGACTGCCTTTAAATATATGTTTCAAAACAAATTCAGGACAACAGACACAAAACAGAATCTCTGGCATTTTCACACAATCCAACTACATATCAGGTTGAGAGAACAGACCTAATAATTGTAGGTTTATAGAGTACTTAAAAAATAAAATACCTTAAAAAAATAACTTACGGAATACTTAAAAAAAATCTATAACACACCATTTTAGAAATCAAACAAGGTGCTGATTTGAATTATTTTACTGACTATTCAGAAAAGAGATCTGGAACAAACCATTAAAAGTTCATATATTAATGATATATATGGTAAGAACATAACTCAGCAAAGGGAAACGACCACGCGACCATTTAAGAGGCCACTGATTCTAAAACATAGCATTACTTTTTGTGCCACTACCATAAAAAAATGTTCTCAATTATAATAACCAACCCACTTTCAAGCATATTAAAAATGTAGGGGCACTTGGGTGGCTCAGTCAGTTAAGTGTCTGACTCTTGATTTTGGCTCAGGTCATGATCCTAGAGTCGTGGGTTTGAGCCCTGCTTGGGATTCTCTCTCCACCCTCCCTGCCCTTCCCCAGCTCGCGTGCTTTCTCTTTCAAAATAAACTTAAAAAATGTGAAAAACATGTACTTACAACAGATAAAAAAAATTAAGACTCAAGTATCAGCCACTGTGTTTAGAATACACAGCATCACAGACATTCCAATGGAAGTTATCACTGTCCTAGAGAAAGCCTGTGAAGTTAACTTTTGTTTCTTAATGTTTATTTTTGAGAGAGAGAGAAAGAGAGACAGAGCAGGAGCAGGGGAGGGGCAGACAGAGGGAGACACAGAATCCAAAGCAGGCTCCAGGCTCTGAGCTGTCAGCACAGAGCCCAATGCGGGGCTCGAATTCACGAATGGTGACATCATGACCTGAGCTGAAGTCAGATACTTAACCGACTAAGCCCCCCAGGTGCCCGAGAAGTTAACTTCTGAAAGCCAAACATCTTACTAAGCATCTAAACACAAGCTGAAGCTTGCATATTATAAAATGTCTAGTAAGTACGGAGTGTATTCTTAAAAATAATAAATTAACAAATGACTCTTTAAAGACTGTAAAAACACCATATGTGTGTGTGCATATGCAGCTGTAACAATAGCAAGGCCCAGATTTTGCTGTGTATTGCCCACTAGCTATGTGAACCTGGGAAGATTCCTTAACCTCTTAATCTTTCTGTGCCTTAGTGTCCTCTGTCTAGAAAACAAAAAGCAAGACCTATTTTCATATGGATCCCTTGTGGGTTAAATGAAACAATGTATGGCCAGTGCTTAATATAGTGCCTAGCACCAAACTGTTCAAGTCCTAATTTAAAACAGGGAGTTACTTGTGTGTTCAAAACCACACAGGCAACAGTGAAAATATACAACTACATGCCAATTTAAGGAAGGCAGCTCAATCCCAAAATACAGCTGCTTCAAAATGCTCAAATTTACACTATTTTCAACATCATTTAAAGAAAAAAAAACCCACCTTTCCGCTTCTTCACTTTATTTTCTTTACAAGGACTATCTCTTGGTGAACTATTGTTACTTGGAGCTGTCAAATCAATTCCTAACAAACTATACAGTTTTTTTCGATCTGGAGCAGGGAAGTGTTTTTCAATTAGTGACTGCAACACTCCTCTGTTTATAGGAGAAAAAAAGTGACAATTAGTGGTTCAGTTTGCCAAATAGTTTATTATATGTAAAGTCTTACTGAATATATTTTTAAAATACATTTCCTAAAAAGTAAATACTGTATACTTTGTTCAGTTTTACAAAACAGTGATAATCCAGCTGAAATAACCTTAATATTGTAGGTCAACGCTAACTGAAATAAAGTTCAGGCCAAGACAAATATGCAATTTTTACATTTTCTAGTAACTACATTAAAAAGTAAAAGAAAACTAGACAAACGTTTTTTAGTAATACATTTCAGGACATATTCTACTATTATATATCAATGTATCGTTTCAAAATGCAATCAGTGAGATGTAAAACATATACTTTAAGTCTTTGAATGAAATCTCCTGTGTTTACATTCACAGCGTATCTCAATTTGGACTAGCCATTGATAGGCACCCGTGACTAGCTCCTACCATTTTAAACAACATAGTAATAGGCACATAAGTACAAAAGACAACAGATTAGTAGGTGCATGTTTTGTTTTTAGAAGCAGTTTTGGGTTATATTCACCTTAAAAGGAACCACTTGAATATATCGCCTGAGGCAAAAGATAGGTGGGGCAAAGGTTATTTTGCTAATATTACTACCACAGTTAACATGGCTAGGGTAGGCAAATAAACTGAGAAACGATGTCTAAAAACTTCTTTTTAAAACTCTTTTTGAATATCCCATGATTGCGTGCAATTTTTATACACAGATTACTAAACTGGGGCAAACTCTACTTATTGTTCCTGTGGATAATGGTAATTTCAAACACACAAAGCTGAAACTAAAACAGAAACTAATCCAAGCTGTCACACATTTCCAAGATCTACAAGACAAAAATCATACCCTTCCATTAGTTCAAATACTGGGCACAATATTGTCAAAATGCTCAACAACTGAGCATTCGTATGTTGTTTTCCAAAGGATATACTGTCAAGGGATCGCACAGAACTGCAAAAACTAAGATCAGAAAAACTTTAATGATGATATGGATGAATCAAAACTTTTGCCTCCAGGAAATGCGAACACTTAAAACTAATCTAAATAAAAACTTAAAACCAAAAACATTACTTGGCAGTTGAAACGAAATCATTCAATTCTCCTCCACCCTCCTCCAAGGCTTCTAATGTTCTAGCTTCTCCTGTCGACTGCAGACCAATTACGACACACTGGAGAGAAAAACAGAATTATAAATAATACCACGCATGTGGTTTCTTAAGATGTATTTTACATATTTAGTGAAGAAAAAGGATTTCAAACAAGAATGACCCATTATTGTACATACGTGCTCATTTATTTATTCTGTATATATCTGAGGCATGCTACTATGTGTAAAAAACTTAGCTAGGAAATAGGATTACAGCAGTGGACATATTTAAAGCCCCTGCCTCAGTTCTTTGTACTTCAAGTATATCTATATTTTGCTGAAAAGAAAAAACTGTATGGCAATAAATACCCACATGTCATCAGTAGTTGTATCTATGGATGGCCAAATTATAGTGGTTTATTTCTTTATACTCTTTTGAGCTATCTAAATTCTTTAAAGAAATGTGTATTTTAAAGTCTGACTACATTAATACTTTTACAACTCTCAGAAAGAGCAGGCTTTCCAAGCAGAAAGCCTGAACACACAAGACTAGAAAACATAACCAAAGAATAAATCTATTAATGTGTTCTTCAACTTACTTTTCCATTCTTGATTTCTTCTCGAGCTAGTTGCACAACCCTTTTAACTTTGGATGCTATACACAAGTATTTGAAAAATCTCTGGTGAGCAGACCAGAACTGACCCCACATGGATTTCTTCATGCGTTGCTCAGCATCAATCAGATCTGCAGCTTGCTGAAATCGCTCTCTGGCAATGACCCACTGAAGATACACAATCAACATTTTAGATATTTCATCTGTAAGTGTGAATTATTTAAAAATCACTGATTCGGGGCACCTGGGTGCCTCATTCAGTTAAGCGTCCGACTCCTGATTTTGGCTCGGGTCATGATCTCACGGTTTCTGAGTTCGAGCCCCGCATCAGGCTCTACGTGCACAGCATGGAGCCTGCTTGGGATTCTCTCTGTCTCCCTTTCTGCCTCCCCCCCACCCCACCCCCGCTTGTGTACTTTCTCTCTCAAAAATAAATAAACATTTTTAAAAAATGACCGATTCAAGCAAAATAATGTTAGGTGCAAGACTACTTAACATTAATTTAATAAACCAACTTCAGTAGCTTGGGAAGCTCTAAACAAATGTTTTTCAGGATGTTCACGGTTACCTCGAAACTCTTCTTAGCAACTACAGTCATTTTAGGGAATAGTTACACTGTAATTTTAAAACTATGCGACTTAAATAAATGGCATTTTAAAATGTTTATGCATTTAAGTGATCTCTACACTAAATGTGGCTCGAACTCATAACCCTGAAGATCAAGTCACATGCTCTTCGACTGAGCCAGCCAGACACCCCATTGTAAATAGCTTTTTTATGTTGCTTTATTTATTTATATTTACTTGAAAGAGAGAAAGCGCACGTGCACAAGCGGTGAAGAGAGGCAGAGGGGGAGAGAAAGAATCTGAAGCAGGCTCCACACCCAGCATAGACCCTGATGCGGGGCTCGACCTCATGACCCTGGAATCATGACCTGAGCCGAAATCAAGAGTCAGACGCTCAACCGACTGAACTACCCAGGCTCCCCAATAGCTTTTTTCTCCTAATAAATTACTTTAACAAAGAGAAAGCTCAGAAAATTAGGAAAGTAAGGATCTGGTGATTTATCTGTTGTTTTACAGCAAAATATACTCTTGTGGGCTGACAGACATTAAAAATACTAGGAATTAAGAAATAACTTCTCACCAGCTTGACTGCTTTGTTATACATTTTCACATAGCTCTGAGAAAGAAGAACTTCCTCAATTTTGAAGGTCACTCCAGTAAAGCTCAGCTGTCGAGCAATGTACATTCCTCTAAGTTTCATATCCATAGCAACTATTTCCATGGCACCAACACCTCTGAATAAAATTAAAACACACAGTAACTATCATTAAATATAGTAGGGCTTTAATATAAGTGGAAAAGGTTTTAGCAGTAACACCTCTTTTAAACTGCAACTGAGAACAAATAGCGTATACCGTAAACTACCTTACCTCCGTTCTACCGCTTGGATAAAATCACTGAATTCTCTAAATGGAGTTCCCTCACCCCATATTCCAAGACGGTTCATATAGGCCATGTTTCGTGGTTCAGAAGCACCTGAAAAATCCCAAAACAAAACATGTTATAGCTGAATAAATAACTCACACATGTATCTTTCAAATAAAATAACAACTCACCAGTGGCACTAGCATAAACAACTCTGGCCTTTGGCAATTTGTTCTGAAGCTCTAAAACTGCCAAGCCTGTCTTGGTTGGCTTCGAAGAACCAACAGGACATAAGTTTTTTGCTTTATGGCATTCGTCAAAGACTATCTGTACAGAGTGAATTAAGGAACATATCACAGTAGCAAGTATTTCTAATCTTTAAAGAAGGTTTAACTTTTATTTCCTTAAGGTCTTGGGGAACATCCCAAATTTCTGTGGTAGAGGAGTGGGCCAAGTTCAAGATAATCAGGAAGGGAGAGTTGCCACGGATAATAAGCCCCTGAGCATTAACTTTTTAAAATAATACCAACATACCCATCATACAGCTTTGTAAAACCTGTAACATTTTACCTTATTTGCCTCAGATTCTTTTTAAGATCACAAACATAAATGAAGCCCTCTACGTGCCTCTCTTTGACGTAACCCCTCCCTTTCAAGTCTCAGAGGCAACCTCTGATTTGGGTATTTCTATTAACCTGATATTTAATTCTTGACTAGAATGGAGGAAAGGATCCACCCTGGCAAGAAAGGTCCACCACACAATTTTGGCAAATTCTCTAAGTAGAAGTACAATTGGTAACTAACTTTATGAGCATTTTAAAAACTGGCATTCCTCATGCAGGACAGCAAAAGGTTTGCCACGGGTAAATAGGTTTGAACATCACTAAGTTCAGTTTTTTCCCCTTAGTCGTCTCAGATGCTTTACTATATCAATATGCACCGTGAATCCCCAAAAAGAGGAATATAGCATTCATCACGTCCCACACCTCTTAACATTTCCCTAAACCAGGAGCTTACATACTGGCCTCCTATATGGCAGCTACAAGACAGAATCAACTTTCTGACCCCTTGGATGCTGAGCTATCCTAAAAGCTCTCATCCCAGCAATTGCAGTTAACCTCAGGATGTAGTTTTCCAAAGGTTTATTCTCACATGCACTTTTGTGTCATTAAAAAACATAAAAACATTTATTGAAAAGGATACCACTCCATCGAAGTCATCACCACACCAATGCAGAAGTTGTTTTAATCTAGTTTTGTATTTACCACCAGACTGACTTTCACCAATAAGGGAAGAATAGGTAGCAAAAATAACACCCTTTTTCACGCTCCCGTTATGTTTGGAAGAAATTTTTCCATATTTAAACTAAAAAAGAAAAAAGAAATTATAAATATACTTTTTTCTCTGAAACATTTATCTTACCTAAGCTTCTATAGCAGGAAACTGGTGAGTCTATCATGGGTTTTAGGGAAGTCAAAGGACCCCTAAGACCATACACAAAATTTCTTCTACATACGTATACACACACACGTACCATTGTATGTATGTACGTACACACACACGTAACTTCATGACGTAAGGATCCAGTTTTCATCAAAGTCTCAAAAACCTTTTTTTTTGAGAGAGTGCTGGCAGGGAGGGGCACAGGGAGAGGAAAAGACTCCCCTAAGCAGGCTCCACACCCAGCAGGGAGCCACCCAGGCCCTCCTCAAAAAACTTCTATCAACAGCAACAACAAAAGATTACAGGGGCTCCTGGGTGGCCAAGTCAGTTAAACATCCTACTCTGGATTTCAATTCATGTCATGATTTCGCCACCATGGGATCAAGCCCCGCATGGGGCTCTGTGCTGGATGTAGAGCCTGCCTAAGATTCTCTCCTCTCTCCCTCTGTCCCTCCCCTACTCCCTCTCTCAAAAACAAAACAAAAAGCCGAAAGGTTATAAACCAAGCTCCCCTCTAAGAAAAAAGTCACGATATTCATTTTACAAATATTTATTGTGCACTTGCTATATGCCAAGTCACTGTCAGTCCTGTGTCATATATAACGAGCTACGCCAGTCAGTTTTTTAGTTTGAGCTGTCAGTTATCAATTCAAGAACCAGCACCACCAATCCACTCAGTCATACCCCCCCCCCAAAAAAAGCCGATGATGAGCAAGGCAACACTGAACCAACTTAGGGCCACATGGAATGCTTGTCCTTACTTATTTTCAAAAGGCTAACGGGGAGGACCTGCAGGAACCAGGTCTGTCTATTCCACCCTGGTAACTCCAGCAGTTGGTGCACAGGAGGAGGTCAGTAAGGGTTTGCTAAATGAACATGAAGATTCTTATTACATTAAACTGCTTTAAATTTTTTTTTTTTTCAACGTTTATTCATTTTTGGGACAGAGAGACAGAGCATGAATGGGGGAGGGGCAGAGAGAGAGGGAGACACAGAATCGGAAACAGGCTCCAGGCTCTGAGCCATCAGCCCAGAGCCTGATGTGGGGCTCGAACTCACGGACCGCGAGATCGTGACCTGGCTGAAGTCGGACGCCTAACCGACTGTGCCACCCAGGCGCCCCTAAACTGCTTTAGATACCTACCCACATTTTCTTCCACTTGACAGTACTGTTCTTACACAAACGCAGGTACAGATACACAAATCTACCAGACAAATCTCCAAATCAGTCTCCAAAAGTCAACAATTCCCTATGTGCTGTGATGGGCACACCACCTGTCCACACAGCTTTACTACAGTGCACCCTTCTACACCCAGTTGTGAGCTTCAGCATATAAAGTCACCTCAGAAACAAAGACCAACACTGAAGACTGAGAATAAACTCCGTAATGACAGAGACAAGGCCTATTTTGTTTGTCACCACCCAACCGTACCTGGCACAGTAGCTGACGTACAGTAATCCACAACCCAATGAGAATGGCTAGCCCTCAACTAATGCTTTCTGTAAAATAACTCACTCGATCTTTGTAACTCTACAAAGTAGAACCTGTTATTATTCCAATCTCACAGATGAATCAATATTTACTGAATGACTGAATAGAAAGCTTTCATACCTTATTTAATGAATGAACCAAAATGTTTTTTGCTCCAATATCCCTCAAATCTCTTTCAGCATCATACTTCAAGTCATTTGAAACACTGAACCTGCCACATAAAAAAGAAAAGAAAAAAAGAAACACACACACATACAAATTAAATGCAAATTCCATCAATCTAGCAGTACTCATCAGGATAAATAAAACCAGGCCTCGACACTTAAAAAATACACCTACTCAGTAATAAAACCCATCTCACATGCGTAAGTAATTATTCACAAAAGAAAGCTTACACAGTCTTTGGCACTTACTTACCATAATGCTCTTTTTCTACTCAACAAATAATTTTCATAGATGATTCCTGCTATCGTCCTTCCTTTTCCTACACCAGCACCATCACCTATTAAGAAGCCAGCACGATCTCCATTAGGTAGGAATGTTTCATGTTGCTAAAAAAGAGAAAGTTGATAATTAATCTACTCCTTCAAATACCTTAGTCATCAGCCTTTTAAACAGGAAAATATTAATGTGATTTATGCGTATACAAATGACATACACTTTGGCTTAGTATGAATACTTTCTTTATATTTACTAAGTACTGTTTCTTGCCACACTCACATGCACCAGGTAACTGAAGTCAACAAACTGGTGAGCATTCTCCCATACCTGTTTCAATGCTTGCAGAGTCAAATACAAACTTTTAATCACACATAAACATGGGGGATGGTTAGCTGTTTGGCCATTACTTATTTTACAGAAATGGAGTACGACAGAAGCCCTCTCAAGACAACTAGCATAACTCTAATTCATGGTTTTAAAAGACAGTACCATACCCATACACTAATACCACAGTTTATTCAAACACCCACAAGGGTATGGGCTTTTAAGTCTTTTCCAGCATTCTACCACCAAAGTTAAAAAAGCTGCAACAAATAGTCATCCACCAAAAACAAAAACAAAGTCAACCACCCATCTATCCATCTCCTTAATATATATGTTCTCAATCTAATAGTTCTGTCGAATAGACTTCCAATAATACACTTGTTAGGTCAAAGGATATATGTTATTTTTTCAAGCAAGCTCTGCGCCCAACGTGGGGCTTGAACTCGTGACCCCGAGATCAAGAGTTGCATGACTCCAAGATCAAAAGTTGCATGACTGAGCCAGCCAGGCGCCTTACGATATATGTATTTTTAATTTTAATACACATTCCAAAAAGGCTGTAACATTTGTCATTTCTAGTAGAAACGCACACCTCCTGAATCCATGCTACCTCTTTAATTATCAGACACGTGAAACTTCTATAAAAATCACATTCACAAGTTTTTCATGCAAGGAAAACTTAACCTTTGCATTAAAACAACTGTATTATATGGACCAGGATTCAAAGATAAATATTGTATGTAGCTACGAAACATTATTGCTTACCTGCGCTGCATAAGTAATTGCCTCAAGCTGTAATGCTGATAACCAGCCATTATCAATGGTTTCTTCAGAAATGGATGTTTTGTACCAAACATCAGGAGGAGTAACACTGGATAAAGAACTAGTTTCCACTACAGCATCTGGATGACGTAGGCCAATTTTTACTGAACGAAAAATTTAAAAAACTTCATTTTAATTTTTCTAGGTAATAACACTTCCAGTTTTATTATATGATATTGCCATATTTTTCCTATCATAGAAAAAGTAAAAGTAAATAAGTAACTATACACTTCAGGATTCTATAAAGGCATTGATGGGTGGTAAATTACTATTTAAATTTGACTAAAAGGACCTATTTATCAAATACTCATGCTTTAAATAAAGACCCGCTGATTAAAAAAGTCTAGAAAAATATGGACTTGGTTCATACCACCAGGTTCTCCAATAGCAACAAACACAATCCTAGATTTGGGAATTTACTTGAATGAATCATTCCCTTGCATCAGTGAAACAAAAGTTTGGAATGTAATTTTATTTTGAAAGGGATTTTAATGGAAATCTTGGCCATAAAATTAAACAGCAACTAATTCCCCAAAATGCATTATGTGAATAGCTTTAAACAGAGGTCAGCAAACCTTTTCTATATATAGTCAGACAATAAATATTTCCAGCTTTGCAGAGTATCTGGTGTTACTGAACATCGGTATTGTAGCAATGTAAAAGCAGCCACAGCCAATAAATAAATAAACTCACGCGCATGGTTATGTTCCAATAAAACTTTATAAAAACAAGCAAAAGTCCAAATTTAGTTTGCTGACTTTGGTTTCAAGGGCCATGGATAAACTCTCAATCCTTTTATGAACTATTATGGGTGGGAGGGGGAAACTACCCATTTCAGATACCACAACCTGAAGTTTGTAGTTTAAAAACGTATACAGGTATGTAAGTATATGTGTATGTATTATTTTTAAGTAGCTTCCACATCCACGTGGGGCTTGAACTTACAACTCTGAAATCAAAAGCTACATGTTCTACCAGCTGAGCAAGCCAAGTGCTCTTTAAAGTTCGTCAAAAAACAATTATTTTTACTGTATGTTCACTAACTTGGATTTAAATTAAAAAATAAAATTTAATTAAAAAAATTGTTTTTCTTTGACTTCTAAAGTTCATTTTAGGGGCGCCTGGGTGACTCAGTCAATTAGGTGTCTGACTCTTGGGTTTCAGCTCAGGTTTCAGTTCTCACAGTTTATGACATTAAGTCCCGAGTCGGGTTCTGTACTAATACCATGGACCTGCTTGGGGGTTCCCTCTCTCCCTGTCCTTCCCTGGCTTGCTCTCTCAAAATACATAAATAAACTTAAATAAATAAATAGAGACACCTGGGTGGCTCAGTAGGTTGAGCGTCCAATGTTGGCTCAGGTCATGATCTCATGGTTCATGGGTTCAAGGCCCCACACATCCAGCACTCTCCTGTCAGTGTGGAGCCCGCTTTGGATTCTCTATTCCTCTCTCTTTCTGCACCTTCTCCTCTCCCACTCACATGCATGCACGCTCTCTCTCAAAAATAAACATTAAAAATAAATAATTTCTTTTTAAATGGCCAGAAAATTATGGGAGCTTGAAGTCCATACACAGTTGGTAAACAGATTTTTTAGTTCAAGTGGTAATATTAGTGGCTTTTTATAGAAACTCAGAGTACATAAAAGATTCTAGCCATGTGTATATTTTTTCCATCTTATCACCACCATATAATGAGAGTGAACATTTGGTTTTTTTTGAGAGGGAGGGAGTACATGCTAGAGGCAGGAGGGAGGTGGGGAGAGGGAGAATCTCAAGCAAGCTCCATGCCGAACTGAAGCCCCACTGGGCTCAAACGCACAATCATGAGATCGTGACCTGAGTGAGCCTAAATCAAGAGTCGGGCACTTAACCAACTGAGCCACCCAAAGTGAACATTTTTCTACTAAAGTTAAAAACTATTAATTTTCAGTTTGACATAGTATAGTGGTCACTAAAAAAAATAAGACATGGTTGTTACGGCAAAAAGGGAGAAATGTTAATGTACACTATTGAAATAAATAGCACATTGTATTTTTAAGATTCCCATGCTTTTGTTTGCATAAAGTATATAAAGCTAAGGTACAGACTTACGCCTCTATAATTCACTATGATTTTATACCTGCTGCTGACATGAGCAAAATTAACTTGAAACAAAATAAAGCCCAAGCTTTTTTACTCTTAGTTTTAAAGGACTTCAACCCAAAACAGTTTTAACTTTCTGTAGGAAAAAATACACCAGTAAAATTTTCACCTAGATATTTTAAAACCTGTAATAGTTTAAAACAGATTATAAGGCTCACACTTGTCAAAATTCCAAGGTACCCAATATTGATAGATCCTAATAGGTAATAACATGTGTGGGAAAGTTACTTAAGTTCAAGAGGAACCCAAAAGTCTTTCATCATTTTGACAAATCCCAAAGACATACATTTTATTGGCATATATTCTGCATAGGTTTCTGCATGACCCATTTCTTCTTCATCTTCCTCTTCTGGTTCATCTTCCTCTTTCACAACAGGGACCTTCTGTAACATAGAGCATAATCAGAGACTGGAGGTCCAGCCAACACACAGGAAAACTCCTCTGTAGGAATACTAGCAATCTTCAGTCTCGGAAACATGACATTCCTCTTCTATGTTCCCTCAAAGCTGGATCATACTTTGGTTCTTCCGTGCTTCTCTGATGAGCAAAGATAATCCATGCCCTACTCTCAGCTCTAACACACTGCTGGGTCACCTCAGGGCTCCACCTTCCTTCCAGTCACTACCTCTCAAACTACTTTCCCCTTTGCCTACCACCCTCCCTGATGCCCAGAACTCTTTCTAACCTCAGTCCTTGTCAGTTCCAGGAAGAGAAGGACCAAAAGGCTTAGGAAGGAAGGTGGATGAGCCCCAGCAGCTCATCCTACAACATCAATGGCAGAAACCACTGAAGCCACACATCCCACCCTCATTTTAGTAAACCTTCACGTCACCTGTCTTCTCTCCCTCGGACATTGAAACTAAAACCCCAGAAAACTCTGGATTTAAAGGTTCTTCTGAAGGGCGGAGCATTTACTTCAGACATCTGTGTTTCCACAAACACAACAATCACATATAAGAAAGCCATATCACTTACTCTCTAATCCTTGGCACACGTGAAAATGAAATGGGGAGCTATTAGTTAAGCACACCAGGAAAACTAGAATAAAGCCAGACTGTCCTAGACAACTTGTGCGAATGGCTACCAATCACATGTTCCTTTTTTTCTTCACAGAATCTTAAAGGAGGAGTGGTAGGGAGAAATAGGGGAATAGAAAGACCCTGAACAAGCCTCTTTTCACTACAAGTAAACCAACACCAAAGGTATTTATTAATGTGCTTGTTCAAGAAAGACTATAGAGAAAAATCTGTGAAATCCAGTATATCCAGAAAAGGAGGGGGAAAAAAAAAGAGAGAGAAGCCAGTCAGGGCCTACAGGCAACACCAAGGATAACAAAACATTGAAAGGTAAGGGCAGGCTCTTCGATTTCTTTTTATTTTGTCTAGAGTTATGATGGCAAACAGATGCTCAATAAAAGTGGGAAGGAAGAGGGAGATGGTAGATAAATATCCAATCAACATCAATCCATGGAATCCTTAGGAAAAAAATCCAAAAAAGTTCCTGAATGTTCTTAGAAAGTATGCCAAAATAAAACTCAATTTGAGAAACTGGAGACAAAGTGGGGTTGGCAAAGAAACACATACAAATCCTCATTCTGCTGTTAATTTGCATGGCCTTGCTTAAATCACTTAAATTCTGTGTCTTCCCCATCCCACCTTCAGCCCTTTCCCCACGTTATCAAATAAGACTAGGGGACCTGGGGAGCTCAGTGGGTTGGGCTTCCGACTTCAGGTCATGATCTCCCAGTTCGTGAGTTCAAGCCCCATATCGGGCTCTCTGCTGTCAGTGCAGAGCCCGCTTCAGATCCTGTCCTCCTCTCTCAGCTCCTCCCCCACTCATGCTCTCTCTCTCAAAAATAAATAAAACACAAAACATTGAAAAAAAAAAAAAAAAGAATGCATACTATGCTAAATGACCAGCCTCCTTCCCTCTCCCTCTATCTTATCTTCCCTCACCTGAATTTAAAAAAAAAAAAAAAAAAATCACCAAGAGTGTTAACTGGAAGATAAGCTGGTCTACTGTCTGGTCACAAAATCCAGGGACACACAGGTAAATTTCAAAGCCAATAAAAAGGCAACTGAGGGTCCCCAAGCTTCAGGTCAAGGAGATAAATGAGGGGGAGTGGGGAGACTATGGTACCTGCAGAACGCCCACCCAACACACAAAGTCCACGTTCCTACTCAGCCAGAAGCCTGTTCAGGTGGGAATGCGGGCCCACGGTCGTCAGGTACTCCTGTTTTTCAGGAGAACCTGGAAATCAGAGGATTTTTATGTGGTAGCAACAAATTCAAATTTTTTCAAAATACTGTGGAGTCCCACCCAACAAAACACATTTGTCAACTGGCTTTGGTCCACAGTCTACCAGTTTGTGATCTCTGCTAGAGATACAGATTTTCTTTTTGTTTTTTAAAAACTAAGCTCTATGCCCAACGTGGGGCCAGAACTCAAGACCTCAAGATCAAGAGTCACATGCCCCACTGACTGAGCCAGTCAGGCGCCCGTTAGATGTTTCTTTCTTTCTTTCTTTTTTTTTTTTTTTAAAGTTTATTGGTTTTGAGGGAGGGAAAGAGAGAGAGAGAGAGAGAGAGAGGGAGGGACGGAGGGAGGGAGAGAATGAGTAGGATAGGGGCAGAGAGAGAGAGAGAGAGAGAGAGAGAGAGAGAGAAAGAGAGAGAGAGAGAATTCCAAGCAAGCTCCATGCTGTCAGCACAGAGCCTGACGTGGAGCTTGAACCCACAAACTGTGGGATCATGACCTGAGCCAAAGCTGGATGCTCAACCAACTGAGCCACCCAGGTGCCCCTCTTTTTTTTTTAATATTTATTTTTGAGAGAGAGAGAGAAAAAACACGAGCGGGGGAGAGGCAGAGAGAGAAGGAGACAGAGTATCTGAAGTGTGCTCTGTGCAGAGAGCCCCATGCAGGGCTTGAACTCACGAATCGAGAGATCATGACCCAAGCTGAAGCCACCCAGGCACTCCCTGTTAGAGGTTTCTTAACTGCAAGGACAACAAAGAACTTCTGGCATATTATGGGCAAACATAAGCTGAACTGGGAACCTGAGTACTACATACATTTTTTGAAAGAAAAACGCAATCTCAGGGTACCTAGGTGGCTCAGTTGGTTAAGTGTCAGACTTGGGTTCAGTCATGATCTCATGGTTCATGAGTTCGAGCCATGCATGGGGCTGTCTGCTGTCAGAACAGAGCCCGCTTGGGATCTTCTGTCCCCCATTCTCTGCCCCTCCCTGGCTGGTTCTCTCTCTCTCAAAAATAAACTTAAAAAAAATTAAAAAAAAAAAAAAAAAAGAAAAAGAAAAATGCAATTGTATTTTCTAAAAATCAACTTCCATGTAAGTTGCTGGCACACAACTATTAAGTAAACTGGGTCCGGCCAGCATTCACTCTCCTAGTCCCTGTTCAAAACCTCAGGCACAGACGGCTGCGCTGTGTCTCCAGTTCCTTATTCCGTCCCCAAGTCTTAGCAATCCTCTGGTACTGTTACATGTTTTCCCTTTTTTCTTCCCTCTCACCTTGTTCCAATCATTCTCTTTGTAGTCCCCCAAGTTTAATTTCTAATACTTCCTTCTGGAGTACTTAACCAAAGGGTCTTCCCCCCACCAGCCCATCCTGAGTCACTAACAGGATCCTCCACTTCCAGTGGCCCCGACTGGTGCTGCACCAAGTCCAAATCTTTCAAACTCAACTCAGAACCCTCCAAAGTGCCAAATCCAACTATTCGAACTTCCTCATGGCTTACGGTCACCTAAACATATAGCCATCTCCTCTGTGCCAATGCATTAGCTCCCTTCCTAAAATGCCCTCCTACAGTGTCTCCAAACTCAACACCCAATCTCCATTATATCTCTGCCACAAAATGAAATCTTCTCAGGCCATTTGAGTCCAGGGAGACCTCCTCTTCCTCCAAAGTCATAACCCTAATTGTGACTGTCCCAATGTACTTTTTGCTGTACCTTCTATTGCTACTTACACCATGTGCTTGTCAAATTGTGTGATTATGGAAGGGGGAACCATGTAGTATACCTCTTGTACAAACCCACCACACGCATGCAGTGTTATACACAGCAATGAAATAAATGTACAGAATTAATTAACCCAAAACATACATTTCCAAACTACAAGGAAAAAGATTACTTGTAACTAGAACATTATATGATCTGACAGCTCAGAACTAGCTATACATGCAAGTTCAATCCTAAAATGGACAGTTATCAAACACTTTTGGTTAACTCACATTGTCTTTGTCTACCAGATGAGATCCACAAAAAAAGGATGTGAGTACCGCGTGTAATACTACACCCTATCAAATATACAAGTTATTATCACCTTGTTCAGTATGTTAGTTTACTTCAGTGAGATTTAATGCTTACTCATTAGTTTATGCAGTTCAGTAGCCCCCCTTCACCCCCAAAAATTTTCTGAGGGTTGTTTTAGAGTACTTTTAGCCAAGTGTACTTCCATAACACAATACAGATACAGCTTTTAAAACTCACCATGGTTGGGGAAAAACTCCTCATTTTCATGTCGTTTATCCATATTCTCGCTACTTCTTTATTAGAAGACTCTTTCTTTACTGTACCATTGCTTACATCAGCTGAGGGGGAGAGTCATTACATTTTAGAATGATTTCTGAATTTCTTTTCCAACAGTTTTTTAAAAACTCAGTAGTTTACCCACTTCACAAATGAAAAAATACCGATCTGCTTATCACTACCTTAAATTAAGCATAAGGATAAAAACATGCAAGGCAATGTGTTATCGTGGAGGTAAGAATTAACCTTAGAAAACAAGTTACCTTAAACGGATATGCGTGTACAGGAAACTTGAAAACTATCAAAAAGACACCTTAATCAGAATATTTGATAGTTTCTTTCAACACAAACACCAAGAGCTAGCATTACTTTGCGACACTTCACTTGGTTCATCAAAAAAACCCACAAAACTTGGTATTATCACCAAGACAGAATCAATCTCACCTAAGTTGATGATACTTGCTTTCAAGGCAAAATAATTCTTTCTTGGAAGGAAAAAAGAAAAAAATTTGGAAATTCTATGTTCCTCCTCTCCTCAAAGATCCGAACAATGAATTTTTTCTTCTTCTATACCAGTGGTTTGCAAACTCTTTTTACACACAGCAAGAGAACTGAATCCTTCAATTTGAGTACTAGGCCAAGGAGAACTTCTTGACTGAGGAGTCTAGAGCCCCGTAACCAGCCTACATCCCTGAAGTGCTCGCTTCAGGTACCTGGGATCCTTGAGACCACAGTGTGACAATCACACCAGGAGCACTCACCGGATCTGATCTATTCTACCAAAAGATAGGGAGTGTTTGGAGGCCTGTCACTTGGGACTCCAAAATAACAAAGTGTTAACAAAATAAGGAGGTCAGCACAGAGATAACGGATTTATCTGTTTAACGTAACTGTGGGAGAGCCAGTGAACAGTTCACAGAGTTACAGAAGCGGACTCAACCCAGAGACCCAAAGAGCTCATGGCTCCAAAAGGCGCAACACCCATAGCTAAGTGAGGGAGGAACATGCAAAATCTTGCTCTTTGCAGTTTCATACTTTTATTGTTCTTCCCCTTTAGTAAAAAGATGATCCTCTGCTACAACACAAAAGTATGCTTATCTTCGGCATTCACTTACATGTTTCTTTTTCAGCCCTGGTCTAGTCTGACGGTTTCTCAGGCTTCCACACAAAGATGGCCTTGATTTGTACTCTTTTGTCTTTTTAAAACTACTCCACTGGATGTGGTAGATGTTACTGTACTTACTAAGTATTACTGGATCAGCTCCAAACCTATCCTGTTTTGTTTTGCTTTCTGAACTTCCCTCACAATAACACAGTCTTCTTTACATTATGAGGACATGTGCTCTGAGGGGTAGAATGCTCAGAAAGCCACTCAAAAAAGCAGCAGTATTTCCTCAAACCCAAAAACTTTTAATGAAAGTTGCTTCCAAAACTGATCACCCCACCCCACCCCACCCCTAAGTCTCCCAAGAGCCATCCCAGATGCTGCCCTGCACCCCAGCCAGGTCAGGGCCACGGTCCTGCTCTCCATGGCAGAAAATAAAAGTCTGTCCTAAGGCAGTTAAAATTATTTTTCAGTTGGCATCTAGCTGCCAGGCTGCAGTTAGTTCAGGACAATGACCTTGAGTAAACTATAACCATAAAGCCACAATGGTATGGACTCAAAGAAAACATTAAATAATTTGATATTTTTAATTGCATCTCTCACTGGAGACAAAGTTAGTTCTACATCGCACTACAAACACTTTTTGACCACTGCTTTCGAACGCCCCAGCCTTCTTCTTTATAAACATAAGCACAACTTCCAAGCAGTCAATTCTGTCCCTAAATTATATATTGGTCTATATCAGGTATTAGAACTTATTTATTTCCCACAATTAGAAATACAAATACCTTTTTCCTTTGGAAAAAGGAACTGTACAATACCTATCACCTCATTCCAAAACCCTAATAAAATGCTATTTATGTGCCAGTATAAATCATCAGGAACCTCCATTCTATCTCCTTAATCCAAACATACAATAATCCCAAAGAAATCTACTTTAAAAAAAGGCACCAATTCCTATGCTAAAACTATACAATAGTGGTCAGCTCAGACTATGACTGAGGTCAGTTACCGTTTCCAACAGTGCCTGCCATGGTACTGTTACATAAAAGGCACTCAAATAGGGGCGCCTGGGTGGCTCAGTCGGTTAAGCGGCCGACTTCGGCTCAGGTCATGATCTTGCAGTTCGTGAGTTCGAGCCCCGCGTCGGGCTCTGTGCTGACAACTCAGCCTGGAGCCTGTTTCAGATTCTGTGTCTCCCTCTCTCTCTCTCTCTCTGACCCTCCCCCATTCATGCTCTGTCTCTGTCTGTCTCAAAGATAAATAAACGTTAAAAAAAAAAAAATTAAAAAAAAATAATTAAAAAAAAAGGCACTCAAATATATTTCAGCAGAATGTAGAGGGAAGGAAAGAATATCCCTCTTTAGAGTTCACATTTTTCAGTTTCTAAAACTATACTACTAAAATACGACATTGCTAAAATTTTTAAAAACACCAATTAATTCTATTTTACCCTTAAAAATTACCTCAATACACTAAACACGAAGCTTCCTCTGAACGTTCCACTTAAAACTGTAACCTCTTCCTGCCCTGTACCCCATTTTCTATTTCTTTCCACAGAGCTTGTCCGTATCAGACGTACTGTATAACTTATTTTATTGTCTGCATCTCTCCACTAGGATGCAAGCTCCACGAGAGCAGAGATTCCAACAGTTTTTCTCCCAGCCATAGCCTCAAAACCCCAGAACAGTACTTGGCATATAGAAGGCACTCAATAAATATTCGTTGAATAAATGAGCAACAACAAACTCCAAAGAAAAACTACAAAATCTATATTCTTTTTTTTTTTTTTTTTTTAATTTTTTTTTTCAACGTTTATTTATTTTTGGGACAGAGAGAGACAGAGCATGAACGGGGGAGGGGCAGAGAGAGAGGGAGACACAGAATCGGAAACAGGCTCCAGGCTCTGAGCCATCAGCCCAGAGCCCGACGCGGGGCTCGAACTCACGGGCCGCGAGATCGTGACCTGGCTGAAGTCGGACGCTTAACCGACTGCGCCACCCAGGCGCCCCAAAATCTATATTCTTTATGCATAAATGAACTTTTTAAAAATGTAATCAAACCACTGTGGAACTTTTTCCCATTAAACCCTATCCTTAAGGTACTATGGATTAGCTAGTGGTGATGGTTTAACAACTGTGAATATACTATAATCTACTCAACCGTATACTTCAAAAAGGTAAAATTTATCGTATGCACATTATATTTCAATAAAACTGTTTTTTTAGAAAGTTATCATATGGGTGCTCATTCTTCAAAAAAAAATGCAGTAAATTATTTTATAATGAAAACATATGTATTTTAAAAGGGAATTTACTAAATACACAACTATCCATAAGCAATGAAGCCAGTGACAGGCAAAATCATAAAGCTGTAAAAGTCACAGTAAAGCAGTAAAGTATCAGTTTAACGCCAGTTACCTCACGCATGGTCCAAGGACCACCAGCAATAACACCTCCAAAAAGCTTGTTAGAAAAATGCAGAATCTTGGGCCCCACCCAGACCTACTGAATCTGATTCTGGCTGTGAACAAGATCACATAAAGTTTGAGAAGCACAGATTTAAAGGACCAAGAAAGTGTTAACCAGTTATTCCCAGTATATAAAACCAGTATCTCATGGTGTTAATGATTGTAGCCACCTGGAAATTTCATATTTTACTTCAAGATAAATGCTAAGGCTTCTAAATTTCTTCTTCCTTTGTACTGTATAAATACTGTAATTGTACTGTACAGAGTCATGCAGACATCTCCTTTCTGCCCAGTTCTTTTAAGACCCAAGCAAACCCTTAAAAACACACTGACCTATCTTACCTCAGGGAGACAGGTGACACCATAGAAAATAGAAAGACTTACTAGCTGCTGTTGCAACTGGCTGAGCAATATTAGCTGGTGGCTTCAGTTTCATGAGTTCGTTCAGACTATTATTTTTTAGTAGATCCTTCAGCTGAACCTGGTCTTTTGAGGGTGCAGAGGTCATGGCATTTCGTACTGCTGGTGCTGAGACTGAAGGGCGTGTGTTTGCAGTAGTCTGGATAAACTTTGTTAATGTGATGGTCTGCCTATTCGTTGTTACAGGCGGTGTTTTAGTCATTACAATTGTAGATCCCAAGGTCGGAAGCTGATTTATTTGATTCAGCACAAATGTTGTAGTAGATGGAGGCTGTTGCTATAAAAGAAAACCATAACACATCAGAACACTGAGAAGTACTTTACTCTCTAACACAGCCTAGATCCACACACATGGAAGGCCATTTAAAAATCTAAAACTAGGGGCTCAGTCAGTTGAGTGTCTGACTCTTGATTTCGGCTCAGGTCATGATCCCAGAGTCATGGGATCGAGCCCGGTGTCTGCATGGAACCTGCTTGAGATTCTCTTTCTCCCTCTACCCCCTCCCCTTGCTCACTCCCTCTCTAAAATTAAAAAAAAAAAAAAAAAAAAAAAAAATGGGGGGCACCTGAGTGGCTCACTCAGTTAAGCATCCAACACCTGGTTTGCTTCAGGTCATGATCTCATGGTTTGTGGATTCAAGCCGTGCACTGGGCTCTGTGAACGTGCTTGGGATTCTCGCTCTGTGTCCCTTCCCTGCTCCCATGCGTGCACATGTATGGGCTCTCTCGCTCTCTCAAAATAAATAAACATTTAAAAGTTAATAATAAAAAAATAAAATTTAAAACTGACTTTCCTACCAAACTATTGGTGCTGTATTTTTAATTAAATATGCCTAACTATAAACTACCAAGTTAAAACACACCATTTTGAGGGGGAAAAAAAAGGTATAGTAGTAGTGTGACATTTTCTGTAACTGTCAGGGGCAGCATGCATAAAGTAGGACTATCCCAAGCAAGCTGTGATGTATTGCAACCCTATATATACAAGGGCTAGGAAGAGAAAGTATTTCTAATCCCAGCACTGCCTCAACTAGGTCAATAACCTTAAGCAAATCACTTCACCCCTGGAGGCCCAGGCTCTCTGAAGTCCATTTTCCATTTCTAACATTCTGTGATTCTTATACAATGTTTTGTTTGCTATCATACAGACTATACCAACATTTAGAACTTAAAAGAGAAAACTACCAAGCAGCATTTTTTTTTTTGAAGATTTTACTTTTAAGTAATCTCTGCACCCAATGTGTGACTTGATCTCATGACCCCGAGGATCAAGAGTCCCATGCTCTATTGACTGAGCCAGCCAGGCAACCCCAAGCAACATTTTAAATACCTATCTTGCATGAATGATCCAGGGAATCCACCAATATCATCAATATCAAACATTGGTGATAATACAGGTACTACCTTTGAGCCTAAGAAAAACCATATAGCATTTTATTTTTTATAGTTGGGGGTGGGGAGGGGACATTAGAAGCTGGAGAAAAATGCAGGAAAAAAAAGTCAAAGATTTGAGAATGATAAAATATCTGTGATCTTAAACGACTGAAGTACAACTGAGTATTTTTATAAATTTCAGTCTATTTCTACTTCCTTCCCTCTTCAAAGTATTTGGTATTTTTCCATGACTCCTATAATAAGAATTTTGTAGGCTGCCACTTATCCCCCCTTTTTTAAAGCAGGGAACTCTTTTAAAGATTTAAGTAATCTCTGCACACAATATGGGGATCAAACTCACAACCCTCACATGCTCTTCCAACTGAGCCAACCAGGTGTCCCACCACTTACCACTTTCAAATAAAACCCTCAACAATAATTTATCATAATTATCAAATTTTTAACTAGGATGTCCTTTACACCACTAGGCTTAAGTTCATAAATGCTACGTTTACGGTAAACTTTGTATTTAAAGCACAATTATGATCACATAATGGACAAAAGCTGAAATAAACAAGGAAAAATTAAGTGCAGTGGGTTAATGTGTAGTTCACAAATTTTATATCATTTACAATGAGTAAATTCAAAAAATTTTCTGTTTTGTCCTAATTGTCTTTTGATCAACATAGCTACCAGAAGAATGAAAGCATTATTTTAGCAAGTAGGATGTGAGAGTAGCATATTGGAAAGCAGCAAAAAGCAGAACTAGTAAGATAAAAATGACTTCATCTTATAGGTTATTTTCTGACTATGATCCTAAACCATTTTAGTAACAATGTCAAATGTAAATCGTTCTTACCCTAACATTTAACAGTGCTGGAGTAGGTACTGTCTCTTGTTCTGGTTTAACAGGAACTGCTGCTTCAGTCTCCAAACCCAATTCTAACGCACTAAGTGGCACTGACTGGAGAGAAAATAACATCAGAGAAAGAAATAAAATATGATGGGAGTGAACTGTTTTAAGAACCAAAGATGTATTCATTTTATTAAAACAGCAAAAACAAAAAAGTTTTACCCTCAAAAAAATATGATACCAAGTATAAAGTAATAATCTTTCCAAGTACAACATCTTCACAAAATTATGCTAACACCAGAATCTTATTTTAACTTTCAGAGAAAGTATATAGTGAAACCTCAGAAGGTCCCCAAGAAGTACAAAGACAACTAGTAAGGAAATTAACAACCCTCCCACAAGAGCTCTAAATAATACGTCTCTCTTATATAAATATATATGTATATCAGAGCAGAAAATGTCTTAATTTTTCACTGCAAAAATGTCCCTCTCATGAATGAAGACTAATAACATAAAAATAACATGCACATGCATATTTAAAAATATGTCTTGGGGCGCCTGGGTGTCTCAGTCAGTTGAGTGTCCAACTTGGGCTCAGGTTATGATCTCATGGCTCAGTTAGCAGGTTTGATCCCTGCATCAGGCTCCCAGAACCCACTTAGGATCCTCTGTCTCCCTCTCTCTCTGCCCCTCCCTAACCCACTTACACACGTGCGCTCTCTCAAAAATAAACATTAAAAAATTTTTTTTAATGTATCTTAATACCTATTTCTGTAAGGAGAAATGAAATTTAAGCAATCTACTCTTTACAGAGGCTTTGGAAAACTCTTACCTGCTGAACTGGAGGAGTAGGTGTTGGAGTTGCAAGCCCTGCATCTCCACCATCAATATCAAAGAGGTCATTCGGACTAATTCCACTCTCACTCAAAGCAGCAAGCAGTAAATCTTGCCCTGGCTCCACCATCTTTAGAACAAAAGATTTAATGTTAACATAAAAAACTTAAAATGACAATTAACTCTCTTCTAAATATAAACGAACATTTTCTACTAGATCCATTCACTTGATATTTACGAAGAACCTGTTACATATCAAGTAAGAACGACTAACGAGAAATAGTCTCTGATTCCAAAAAATTCACAAGATGGAAAGGACAGAGAAA
The DNA here is from genome assembly GCF_018350155.1 of Leopardus geoffroyi. NCBI lineage: Eukaryota > Metazoa > Chordata > Mammalia > Carnivora > Felidae > Leopardus > Leopardus geoffroyi. Next base: position 6,524,241 of record NC_059339.1, on the reverse strand, counting down.
TATGTAAAACACAGCAAGAGTATTTGTGTACAAAATGTGGTGGGAACACAAAAGCAATGTTAAACTTGGCCTGGGGAGAGAGGGGACAAAGACGACCGGGAACTACTGAATCTCAAGGAAGAAATCACCAGGTGGGGAAGCATCTTCTGCACAGTGCATTAAAATTTATGGAGGCATGAAAGACATTAGTACTTTAAGAACAACGTTTATGAGTAATTTACCATTGGTACGGAAGCTCAGAACAGAAATCCAAGGCTCAGACAGGTGATGACGAGAGATGAGGAAAATGTCACCCACAACCTTCTATACAATGCTAGAGAGTTCACTTAATCCCGTGGGTGGTGGGGGTCACTGAAGAGTTATCAGATAGAAGACTGCAGAACACAGATTTGTGACAGGTTACTCCACAGAAGTATGGAAACAAACTGAGAATGGGTAGAATAAGACCAGAAGCAGAGAGACATTTTAGGAAACCACTACACACACCAAGAGAGAGATGATGTGCTATAATAACAGAGTGTGGAAAGAAGGGGGGATGGATTCCAAGATATTTAGGAAGGACAATCCATAAGGCTAAGTTTATACAGAAGCTCTTAAGATCAAAGAAAATATGAAATACACAAAAAGCATGAATTGATGGACGATTAGAGATAAGCCAACACAAAGTGAAAAAATAAGCATTGAGCCCAGGAGACCCAAAAAGGAGTTATATGGTTTAGTAGGGGAAAATGAAGCAAGCAAATACATTTCAGGTTTGGGTTTTCCAACTGTACTCTAAGGAACCAGTGTACTTTGATCCAATGTATCAAAGTAATTTAGCACCAAAACAGATTTTTATCCATTTTGTAGAGGGGAAAAAACAACTTCCTCAATTTTTAACTTTTGTCATTATCTGAAATAACCAATTTACATATATAAACACGGAAAAAAAAATGACTGTACTTGTTTTTCTCAAAACACTAATTTCATGTTACATAAATATACTAATTTTCAGCTAGTTCATTTGTTCTCAGGCTGTGTGACAGAATTTAATGCCAGTGTTTTCATTATGTCCTACTAAAAGAAAGGTGTTAGTCACTATGACCATGACTTCCAATGTGCAGAAATACTGTTTCAAATGAAAGCAAGATACTTAACAGAGAAATCCTCTACTAGGTAGGCCTATGTCACAGGAGCCTAAGTATCAATTAGAAAGAAGTTCTAACAGAAACATGAATGAGTTTAAGATAGAAACCACAGATACCCAGAAATGAAACTAAGGGCAGACTGTTTAAAGAGGGTCTTAAACAGCCCCAAGGAAGAGGAGATAAGCCGAATGAGATTCCCCCAAAATTTTTCAGAAAAAGGAAAAGAAGTCTTTGGAATACATTTTGAGCAGGAAGAAGGACAGAAAGGAAATTGACAACTAAGTATCTTTTACAAAGCTCACAGTGTTAGGCTCTTCATGTACACTATGAGCCCACAACAACCCCGAAAAAGGTAGGTATTATAATTTCAGAGATGAAACTGAGGCGCAGAAAGCTTATATTACCTACACATACCCAGATCTAGATTGTTCAAACTCCCAAAGCCCATGCATTCTCTTTCCAATGAATAGATCAAGAAGTCAATGTTGCTAACCTAAGAAGTTTCAATACTTAACTTTGGAATAAATGCCAGTTTGAGATTAAAATCAGAAGGAAGACAGATCATTGCACGGCAGGATGGAAACGGTATGAAGGGAACGAACAGAGACAAATAGGAGAAATGTCCCAAAGAAGATGTAAAATAAATAGCTGACCATATTTTACAAACTAATCCTAGTAATGTAGTACAAACATGTACTGAGAGCTAAGCCAATACTTTAGAAACATTTTCAGGGGCGCTCGTGTGGCTCAGCCAGTTAAGTATCTGACTCTTGGTTTCGACTGAGGTCACGATCTCACGGTTCGTGGGTTCAAGCCCCACATCCAGCTCTATGCTGATGACACAGAACCTACTTGAGATTCTCTCTCCTTCACTCTGTACCTACCCTGCTCACTCGAAGTAAATAAACATTTAAAAATAAAAAATAAATAAAAACACTTTCAATCCACAAAATACTTCACTAAGACCAGTGACCTGGGGGAATGTGTGGTGGTCCTGGTCTGCTTGCTATGACTAATCCTGACCTAGATTGATTGATAAAACTCCAGAAACTATCAAAATGTCATCTTTTTAAAGTCAATATTAGAAATAATGATTTACTTACATTTGAAATAAAAATACATTGTTTTGGGGCGCCTGGGTGGCTCAGTCGGTTAAGCGTCCGACTTCGGCCAGGTCACGATCTCGCGGTCCGTGAGTTCCAGCCCCGCGTCAGGCTCTGGGCTGATGGCTCAGAGCCTGGAGCCTGTTTCCGATTCTGTGTCTCCCTCTCTCTCTGCCCCTCCCCCATTCATGCTCTGTCTCTCTCTGTCTCAAAAATAAATAAAACATTAAAAACAAAAAAAAACAAAAAAAAAACATTGTTTTGAACCAGTGACACCTAAACTACAGACCAAAGAACGCTTGGGAGGCCAAGGGATCCATTAATCCACTAGAGGCACACCAAGCCCTACCTAATTATACTAAAAAATATAAAAACATCATTAATGATGGGGCGCCTGGGTGGCGCAGTCGGTTAAGCGTCTGACTTCAGCCAGGTCACGATCTCGCGGTCCGTGAGTTCGAGCCCCGCGTCGGGCTCTGGGCTGATGGCTCAGAGACTGGAGCCTGTTTCTGATTCTGTGTCTCCCTCTCTCTCTGCCCCTCCCCCGTTCATGCTCTCTCTCTGTCCCAAAAATAAATAAACGTTGAAAAAAAAAAAATTAAAAAAAAAAACATCATTAATGAAAAAAAATCATTGAAAAGCATTACTAAATTCATGAGAGGTTTTTGAAACATATTTTCTGAACAGTGAGAATTGAAAGTACAAAAATATTATCAGGGAAGGGAAAAATTTGGGAAAAACTTGGTATTTTTACAAGAAATAACAGCACAGTTATAAATAACACTCAATGACCTACTGAAAATTCATTCACAGGAATAACAATTCGAGACCTCTAACCTCAGTAGTGACTTAGTAACGACAATGACTTTTACAAGCTGTTAATGAAGGAGATTTTAGATTTATATACATCTTATACACAAAATCTAGGGATCCTTTTTTTTTTTTTTTTTTTAATGTTTATTTTTGAAAGAGAGACAGAGCATGATGGGGAAGGGGCACTCAGAATCCGAAGACACAGAATCCGAAGCAGGCTCCAGGCTCTGAGCTGTCAGCACAGAGCCTGATGCGGGGCTCGAACCCACAAGCCATGAGATCATGACCTGAGCCCAAGTAGGACACCCAACTGACTGAGCCACCCAGGCGCCCCTAGGGATCCTTTCTTAGTCAACTGGGCACAAATTCTTTACTTGCACTTTTTTGCAGTGAAAAAGGGGGAAAGGGATATGGAGGAACACCTAATGCCATTCTCTAATGCCATTAGGCAATACTCTTAATATTTAATTTTCCTATTCTGAAACTATTACAGACTCACAGAATTTCAGTGTTCAGGCGAAGAGAGCTCTTAAAAAGGTTATATTATTCAATGTTCTCCTCACCTTACGAGTAAGATTTATTGAGAGGAAAAACAACAATTTTACTTTGAACCCTTTAAATACAATATAAATGCAAATACTGTTAGATATAAAAGAACTGTGTTACAGTGTATCTAACAAAGGATTTCGTAGACCTTAGGTGAAGTTTAACATGTAGCAATGTTTAAACAAACCCCAAAATTGCTAACCTCAGAGTGACTCTCTCTGAAACAATGAACAAAAGGTTCCATTTCTATCATAAATAAACACATTCAAAAATACCACCTATTTGAAAATAGTACACCTATGAAAGCATCTACGATAAATAAGAAACAAGGACACAGTAGTAGAAATGAAGAGCCATCCTTGGCAAGAAGAGAATCCTGAGAAACAACAGCCAATCAGAAGAATGCAAGGGTACAGTTCCCACTGAGAATACCAACACTGAAACCTATCAACCAGGACAAGATTGCTCTTGTTGAGACCTAAAGCAGATCTTTATAGCTCTGGGCAGATACAAGGGGTCTATCTGTAGCAGTGGCAAGTGTGCAGACAATGGGGTCAAACAATATCTGGGTTCAAATCCTGGCCACATCATCCACTAGTAGTATAATACGGTCAAATACTAACTTATGTGATCAAGTAATAACTTGTTTCCTCAAATGGGAATAAAAACAGAACCTATTTTACAGGATTGCTGTTGCATAAATGTTACATTACTAGCTATTAAATATCATTTGGATAAATATTAGTATCACGTCAAAAATACAGGTTTTCTTCCACATCACTGATCCAACGCTTTATTCCCTAAAATACAACTTTACTTGTGGGCAATCTATTCAATAACTTCCACATTAGTTCTATAAAATACGAGTTCCTTTTTACCTGTAAGTGTCAGATATTCAATTTGTCCAGCTAATCAGTTAGGTTGCCTAGAGGAGACTAGTAGACCTCTTTATGTAAAGCAAATATCTTTCTTTGCCTGAACTAATAACAAACAGGACTTTTTCTCCTTAACAATGCTAAGTATGTCTGCCTTTTAACTCCGCTTCAACTTTGCTTTTACAAAGCCCACACGTAACGAATGACATTTAGTTTAAGAAGTTGAAAGATAATGATCCACTCAGAATTTAGCTAACATAATCTATGAACAAGGTATTTATTGTCTACTGAATGCAATTCCTTAATTAAGAACATCAGGAGAGGGGCGCCTGGGTGGCTCCGTTGGTTAAATGTCCAACTCTTGGTTTCAGCTCAGGTCATGATCTCACGTTTTGTGAGTTCAAAGCCCCACATCAGGCTCTGCGCTGACAGTGGGGAGCCTTGCTTGGGATTCTCTCTCTCTCTCTCTCTCTCTCTCTCTATCCCTTTCATGCATGCATACTCTCTCGCTCTCTCTTCCTCTCTCAAAATAAATAAATGAAACAACAACAAAAAAAACATCACGAGATATAAAAGATAATATAAAAAATTCATTAACAAGGATTTTCATTACCTTGAGGAATATAATTTGTATTTTTTAATAGCTATTTTTTTTTAATTTTTTTTTCAACGTTTTTTATTTAATTTTGGGAGAGAGACAGAGCATGAACGGGGAGGGGCAGAGAGAGAGGGAGACACAGAATCGGAAACAGGCTCCAGGCTCCGAGCCATCAGCCCAGAGCCTGACGCGGGGCTCGAACTCACGGACCGCGAGATCGTGACCTGGCTGAAGTCGGACGCTTAACCGACTGCGCCACCCAGACGCCCCTTTAATAGCTATTTTTCAAGGGAGCAATTGCTCACTGAAGTTTGCCTCTTCCTGCTCTCACTACAAAACTTATAGGAAGAATGGATTCACAAAGGAATGTGCAGATAACAAAATTTCAAATATGCTTTACGAAAAAACACATGAAAGAATGGAGGGGGTGGGACAACTTTCTTGATTACCACCATCAAATCCAGATAGTTAGACACCTTGAGATTTACTACAGTGTTGATTTTTTTTCTCTTTTAACCCTCCAGATAACCCGTGAATAAATATTACCTGTTATCCCTTTGTCACAGATAAAAACTGAGCCTTAGAGAGATGAACTGTAACAAGGTAACAACAAAGCAAGCATGGAGCAGAATTAGAAACCTAGGAGCTCTGACCCCACATCCCTCCAGGATACTGTACTCTTAACCCTACAACATATCTTCCAATCTGCTGGTCACACCACAGTGAGTTGTCAAGTCAATTCAGTGTATCATGATCAGCATTCTTAAATATTTCAATACAGAACAGAAAACTAGCGCAGAGTGCGTAGAGAGGATAAACATTTCGCGACATGACTTTTTCAGTTCCGTGTGTGCGTATATACTAGATCACAACGTAAAACATGTCATTATGTTTACACAACGTAAAAATACCACGGGATGCAGTAAAAAGGTTTCAAAATCACTACTCTGTACTATACACTGCCTCCCAAGAATTAAATAATAAGCAAGTTAACTTGATGGGTTTTGTACTGTACTCATAAAACCAGAGTTCCTGCTCTTCAAGAGCCTATCTTTCCATCTACACAAAATTTCAGTGGTATCCCAAGACTGTCCTAATAAGTTCAACGACATCAAAGTCAATCTTCAGCATTAAAAAAAAAAAAAAAAAAAAAAGACAACTGCAAAAACTTTAGGATCCTATCATTTTGGTAACGACTTAGCTATTTCATGTGAAAGCAGTTCTTCTCAGAAAGTATCTTTACACTAATTTTAGGCAGACAAAGCACGGGAACTGAGAGACTCATGAAGTCAGGGTACCTGCAAGACCAGATCTCAGATCCAAGCGTTCAGGACCTTCACAGGAGGCAAGTCTCAAATCAAAGCTCAATTTAGAAACTAAGAAACGCAGAAATGTATCTGCAGCCAGAGTCTTTGAGATGAATCATTTTAAAAAGCATGAAAGAATCTCCACACTGTCCGTTTTTAAGCAGTATGTAATTTCAGCAAAGCCCTTAAGTAAAACTGCCAGACACTTAACAGCATTCAATGAATGAATGAATGGGACTGTCAGCCACCAACTAAGCCTCCCCTTCTAATACTTACCCACAAGCTAGAGTAAAATTCACTTAAAATTCTATAGACAACTGTGTGTAATTAAGTTAGCCTGGGGGACAAAAGAGCAGAACCCAAAAGAATATAGATGTTTTTCCAGATAAAGGAAATTTTGGAAGCAGCTTCTTTAAACACGAAAATGAAACGTTCCCTTGCTCTCAAAATCACGGTCCCATGCAAGGCACTCAAGCCAAACTCTGCATTTTGTCCTAGAAATTCTATACAAACTGTCTTTGGGGCAATGATCCTGGCTTTCCCCGCAGCTTACGGAAAAAAAATCACTTGATTGCCCTAAATATACCGGGGGAAAGGAATCCCTTCGCACTGTTAGCTGGTTCGTGTCTCCGAGTCTATCTGCTCTAGGGCAACTCCGGATTTGACAGCTTTCTAGACCTCCCTGGCCGACTCTGTACAAGCCCTACTTCGTCCCTAATCATGGCTGTCTAGAAAAAAAAATACAAACAAACAACCATTTAACCCAACATAAACTGCTAATAATCAACTCTCAAAGGTCAAAGGGGACCCAGCTTTTAACCTTCCCTCAGCAACACGTGTTTAGTACAAACTTCCGGGTGCGGTTACAATTGGCTGCGCAATTCAATGGATAAAAACGTTGCTTTATTTGACTCTCATTTTCTTGGCCCTTCTTTCCCCACGTTTCTCGACCAGCGACTCCCCAAAACAAAAGCTTCCTACAGTAAACGGAGCCCGCACATAAAAAGGGCTTCTCTGTGCGAGGATCAAGTTAGTGGTCCGCAAACATTAACCAAACAGCAGCACAAAGCCGGGGTGGAAAGGGGAGGAGCTGGATGCCAGGGTCAGGAAAGAAACAATCACAAGGGTTCGGGCACATCCAAATCTCCTCAGCGGTTAAACCGATCCCAAACCACTTCAGGGAAACCACCAGCAAGCACTGGTTTGGGGAACTTTAGATGCTCGTTACGCCAAGCACTCTTAGAGTAAGCAAATCCGCAACCGCCTTTCTCTGCATAGATGCTTAGGGTCTGGGAGGCGAGCGAGCTTGAGACAAAATTAACCTGATCGCTCGGTGAGGCTTGAAGGTGGCCCCCACGTGTCCCACGTACCGCTTCGACACCCTGAGAGCGAGGTAATCAGAAAACTGCAGGTGTGGGGTCCAGATTTGGGGCGCTCCCATCGCCTCCCGCACTCGTCGCAAGCCGGGGGCAATCCTCCGACAGGAGGACTTTTGAAGGATTGCGGAGCTCACTTTCCTGCGGGTCCGGGACCTCGCAGTCCTCGAGTGGAGCGGGGAAAGCAAGGGGGGCGACCCAAGTAGAGTCGGAGCCGGAGTCCGCAGACCTTGCCTCCCCGCCCAAACTGGGTGCCTCCGGCCCGGGACAGCGGGGCCCCCGGGGCCCGAGAGCCCCACGCGCAGCGACCGCAGGGCCCGGCGCTGACGGGCGGAGGAAGCGAGTGCGGCGGGGCTGCTGCTGGGACCGTGCCCCCGAGAACCCTGGGGCGCGCAGCTGAGGGGGCGAAGAGGGGCGAGGGAGGCCCCAAGCCGGGGTGAGGTGGCTGCCCCCCCCCCCAGCCCGGCCCCACACGGCCCCCTGAGGAGGGTGGGAGTGGGAGGCTGGCTGTCCGGGAGGGGGAGTGTGGAAGCAGAAGAGAGCTAAGAAAAGGACTTACTTTCCCCGCGGGATCCGACGCCGGAACAGCTTCTCCCGGGTGGCGAGAGCTTGAAGAACTAGAGGCGACTGGAGCGGAGGCGGCGGTGGCGGCGGCAGCAGCGGCGTCCGGCTCTGCCTACCTCCCCGCCGCCATCTTGACGCCCCTCCCCCCGACCCCCCCGCCCCGCCGGAGGGGAGGGGGTGGGGCGACGGATGAGGCGCCGCGCGCACGCAGCGCGCGCCGCGCGCCCCACGTGACTTCCTCCCTTCCCCCCCCACCCGCTCCCCAGCGCCCCCCTCCGCCCCGCCTCCCTCCTAGGTGAAGGAAGATGATTTCCCCCCCCCATCTTGACCGCCCCCTGCCTTCGCTGCCAAGCACGGACTCCGCCGGCCCCAGCCGACCCGGTACCAGTGGTTGGATCCAAGAGAATTCCGGAACCCAAACGGTCCTTTACCGCGTCTCCGGGGTGGGCGAGGGGTGAGGGGGCCGGGTTTCCGAGAAGGGGGAGGGGGGAAGGCGAAGGCCTCTTGGAAGAGTCACGTGTCTACTGCTTCCGCCGGCGCTCAAACACCTCGCGAGAATTCCGTTCCCCCTCCCTTTCTGCCCCGCGGGCCGTCGGGAGGAAGGTCCGCACTCTGGTTTTGCCACGAGGAGGTCAGCCGGTGGGCCGGGCGCATGCGTCCCACACCTGCTTTCAAAAGTCGGGCTAGGAGGGGCCCGAAGCTATTTTCAAAACCTTTTGGTGTGTGGCTTCGGCCCAGGAAGTTACCTAGTGGCGTCTCTATCACTTTGGAAAGCTCTTCATTACCCAGTCAATCCGAGAAAAAAATATTCGCTTATTCTTTGCTTGTTAGGCTCGCTCAAAGCACTTTATTCAATATGAAACCGCAGTGTAACTCGGAGACCTTCGGCTGGTCCACTGTCAATATCATACCCTAAGGAGTGTGAGCAGAGTCAGCCCCATTTCTTTTTTCTGAACTATTGCTCTTGATTAATGATTGCTGCAGAAAAGGTTTGTCGCCACCACCTCTCGCTTCCTTATTTTCTTCTCCTTCCCCTTATTCTTACCACTACTACTATTATTATTGTTCTTATTAAATGACCTGACAGAATAAACAAATTAACTTCTTGGTAACCCTTTTGTAAAGTCATTCTGAATGCTGTTTGACTCCGTTGCTTAGGTAATAGGCACGCCTGGGTGAGTCTTGCCCCCTACTGGCGGCGCATCCCGCTCGCCTTGCGTTGAAAAACCAAGTCCCCAAAACAGTTGGAGGTTAAGGTGTGAGCTCCTCAGGAGAAAGTAGAGGGAAAGTGGGGAGAAAAAAAAAGTAGTCATGGCAAGATGATTATGAATCTTCCAACTGGGCGTTTATATACATAAGTATGTGTCATATATGTATATGTATATTCATATAAGTGAACATTTTAAATTGCTGACTAATTACTTTGCTTTCATTATTTCATTTCATCCTTACACACAAAGAAACCTGGTAAAGGTAAAAATGATAAAACTAGTCCCATAAGAACAAGGCCCTCATGTGTCCTGTTCACTGCTGGCCACTAGACTAGCCCTAGTTTATGGTCTAGTGTAGATGACACCAAACAAGTCATTACAAATCTGTCAAATTATGAAAAGACAAGGAAATGAAAGGAGAAAGGATGCAGAAAAAAAAATCTAAAACACTGTATTTAATGAATCAGTGTCTTCTGAGCATGGCTGGTACAATTTGGTTTCCAAGTGGCCCTCAAACTCTAGCTGCAGGCTAGGACTAGGTAAATACTAGATTCCAAAAAGTGGAGGTCTGACCTAGAAACCCCCACCTTTAGAGACACTTTCTGAGCATCCAAGCCAGGTCCTTACTGCCAGATCTGCATAATCTCCTTCTCTGGGACCAAAGTAAAAGATGGTATTTCAGGAGATATTGCAATATAACTGTGTATTTGCACACAATGTCATACACAAGGTTATTCACTGCAGCATTATTTGTAGAATCCAAAGATGGGAAACAAACTAAATGTCTTTGAGGAAAGGACTGGTTAACTGAACTGTGGTACTTTCCCACAGTGAAAAACAGTTGTTCAACAGAATGAAGCACCTCTATCTATGAGTATGTATAATAATATATTTTGCTTGCGTGTACACATAGAGCATCTCAGGATGACAATGCAAGTAGCAGTTGTATCGGGATGGGAGACAAGCTAGCTACTGAGGACCAGAAGCAGGAGGAAGACTTATCGGGTCCACCCAGAACAGAGATGCTATTGGAAGCAGCTAATTCAGAAACAAAACAAAACCCTGTTGAGGCATGGTATTGACTTCTCCGTGGCTGTTAAAACTGCACTTCTCACTCCATTCAACAAGTATTTATTGAGCCCTTACTATGGGCCAGGTACATTGTTAGAAATTAGGGGCACAAATGTAAGAAAACCAAATGAAAATAGAGACGGGGATGGTTCCTACCCATAGATTAATGTCCTTACAGTGTTGGGGCACCTGGGTGGCTCAGTCGTTTAAGCGTCCAACTTTGGCTCAGGTCATGATCTCATGGTCCGTGGGTTCGAGCCCTGTGTTGGGCTCTGTGCTGATAGCTCAGGGCCTGGAGCCTGCTTCAGATCCTGTGTGTCTCCCTCTCTCTGTTCTTCCCCCGCTGGTACTCTGTCTCTCTCAAAAATAAATAATCATTAAAAAATTGTTTAATATCCCTACATTGTAGTGGGTGTTAATCCAAAAATTATACAAAATGTAAACTTGTAATTGTGACATTGTTACAAAGAAGCTAACAGCCTATTAGAGAGGGATTTGACCTCACCAGAGGACTCAAAGGCTGCTTCCTTGAGGAAGTGGGAAAAGTAGGTATTAAGTGGGCAAAGAGAAGAGGGAACTGCATTTCAAGAAGAGGAAACAGCACATGCAAATGTCCTGAAACAGGTAGGAGCAAAGCAAGGAGAAGCGACAGTAACAAGGCAAGCGCACGGGTCATTAAGACAGACGTCTCTCAGCTCCAAACCCAGGCTTCTCTAGTCTGTATCGTGATGCGCAAAACCACATTTCTGCTCTGCCAGCTGTTTCAGTGTTTGTTTCTGCAACAGGGAGTGCCAGAGGGAGACGACAAAGCTGGAGGAGGACAAAGTTTCCTGTGAACATCATCCCAACAACACTTCTTCACCCTAGCAGCTGCCTCTCCTTCCTGTAGCAGCAGCTCTCCTCGGTGTCCCCCAGGCCTGTGGGATAGTCCCACCAAACCCTCCTCCCAGGGGGCGGGACCAGCAGGACCCTCCACAGGGCCACCCTGTAAGGTCTGAGATGCTGGCACCAGCTGAGCAGAGCCCCCTCCTTGGAGTTTAGGTCTGAGCAACACGGGTCCCTCTTTTGTGTTTCTAAGTTTAATGACACCAACCCCTTCCCTGCGTCCCGTAGCCCAAGTGGTGGGAGCTGCTTCCTGCAGCTGGAGAAGTGATGTCTTAAAGTTCTCTTTTCACCCTTTCAGGTCACCTAGTTAACCAGCTTAGACCCAGTTAACAGTTCTTTACATTAATGGATCTCTATTCAAAACCCGGTGTAGTTTCGGCCTCCTGTCTGAACCTTGATTGACATAGCAAGTAACAGGGAATTATCAGTAGGATTATAAAAATAGATGAAGGTCATTCTCCAAGAGCATTTTGTAACTGAGTTTGGACTTTATTCTGTAGGCTACAGGGAGCTCAGAAGCCTGTTATGCAGAGAGCTGCCATGGTTGGCTAGACATTCTAGAATATCACTCTGGGAGCAGTGTAGCAGAGGGATCTAAGAACTGGGCTGCAGATATGAGGACTAGATAGATCGAGAGAAGATAAGAACAGAAGATGATATGGAGCAAAACTCTGTTGAGCAAAAGAAGAGGTCCAGGTTCAAGAGATATTTAGGAGATAAAGCCAACGACACACAGTGGCTAGTTGTATAGGGGTTGTGAGGAGGGAGGAGTCTATAATGAAGCCTCAGTTTCTCTCTTCGGAACCGAGGTAGGTAATAGTGCCACAGATGAAACTATGACCTCAGGAAGACCAACATGTGAAGAGGAAGACAATGAGTTTGGCTTTAGATAATGGGGAAAGTTTTGCTTATCTATTACTATGTAACAAACACCCCCAAACCTAATGACTTAACCACCATTTTGTTTTTTTCTCACGCTGCAAGCTGGGCTGGGCTGGGCTCAGCCAGGATGCTGGAATAGCTGTAGTTCTCTCTCTGTGTGTGGTCTCTCCAGTTGCCTCATGGTTCTTACGTGGTGGCTCTGGGCTCCCAAAAACACAAAAGCAGAAGCTTACAGCCTCTCTTGAATTTTTGGCTTGCAACTGACCAAGTGATGTTTCCATCACATTCTGTCAATTAACAAGGCCGCACAAGATTCAAGGAAAGACAACACAAGGGTATGAAGGGGTGGGAAGGGCTGACTGGCTCAGTTGGTAGAGCATGCAACTCTTGATCTTGGGTTGTGAGTTCAAACCCCACATTGGGTGTAGAGATTACTTGAAAATACAATAATATATATATATTTTTTTTAAATGTTTATTTTGAGAGAGAGCACGCAAGTCGAGGAGAGGCAGAGAGAGAGAGAGAGAGAGAGAGAGAGAGAGAGAGAGAGAGAATTCCAAGCAGGCTCCATGCTCAGTGCAGAGCCCAATGCGGGGCTCAATCCCACGACTGTGAGATCATGACCTGAGCCAAAATCAAGAGTCAGACACTTAACCGACTGAGCCACCCAGGCGTCCCTAAAATAATCTTTAAAAAAATATGAAGAGTAGGAGGTATTGTTCATTGGAGGCCATGAAAGTAAGTCTATCATGAGGAATTTTGAGGGGCCAATGGGATATCCAAGTGGAGAGGTCTAGCAAGCAGTTGGGAGTCTACAGCTTGAGGATCTAGATGGGGATTAAAACATGAAGAAGGAGAAAACTGTGCTAGAAAGAATGCAGAGAGGAAAGCAGGGGGCCAAAGGCAGAACCCTCAGGGTGTGTATCTAAGAGGTGAGCACTCAGTGAGCCTGAGTAAAGTCAGAGAGGTAAAGCAGAACCAGGGAGAGATTATATCACGGATGCCACGGAAGTGGCGTTTCAAGGGATGAGTGGTGAGCAACCTAATGCAGCATCAGAAGGTGACTAAAGCATCTACTGGATTTTTCACAATGGCAGACATCATGTGGACAGAGGCTTTTGGTGGGTTGTGTTTTGAAGGCCTTTTTTTTTTTTTTTTTTTTTTTTTTTAGCAGTTTTATATTCACAGCAAATTTGAGGGGAAGGTACAGAGACTTCCCATGTACCCCGACCCCCACCCATGCACAGGCTCCCCAGTTAATCAATGTCCCCTAGTAGAACAATACATTTGTTACAGTTGTGCTAACCCCACCTTGATACATCACTATCACCCAAAGTCCGTAGTTCACCTTAAAGTTTGCTCTTGGTGGTATACGCTGTACGGGTTTGGACAAACGCATAATGACGTCTATCTATCGTTACAGTTATCAGAGTATTTTCACTGCCTTAAAAGTCTTCTGTGCTCTGGAACAGGTTGTTTTTGACTGCCCCCCTCCCCCAATCCATCTCTGTCTCTTTTTCTTTAATCTTTATTTTTGAGAGAGAGACAGTGTATGTGTGAGCAGGGAAGGAACAGAGAGAGAGAGAGAGGGAGAGAGAGACACCGAATCCAAAGCAGGCTCTGGGCTCCGAGCTGTCAGCACAGAGCCCGACCCAGGGCTTGAACTCATGAACCGCGAGACCACGACCTGAGCCGAAGTCGGACGCTTAACGGACTGAGCCACCCAGGTGCCCCACCTGTCTTTCTTCAGATAGTGGCACTTTAATTTTTCTCTCTCTGTCTCAAAGTCCATGTGGTTTGGAGAACAGTAACCATCTCCCATACACATTAGTCCAGAGTTGAGCATGTAATTCAGTTCTGGCAAATTGAAGTGTTGGGTGCATTTCCAGGCCACACCGATAGATTCAGTGCCGAGGCAATGAGTTTCAGTTTCAGAACTTTATGTTGAAAGTAGTAGGGGGGCGCCTGGGTGGCGCAGTCGGTTAAGCGTCCGACTTCAGCCAGGTCACGATCTCGCGGTCCGTGAGTTCGAGCCCCGCATCAGGCTCTGGGCTGATGGCTCAGAGCCTGGAGCCTGTTTCCGATTCTGTGTCTCCCTTTCTCTCTGCCCCTCCCCCGTTCATGCTCTGTCTCTCTCTGTCCCAAAAATAAATAAACGTTGAAAGTAGTAGGAAAAAGAGGCGCCTGGCTGACTCAGGTCAGCATGCAACTCTTTATCTCAGGGTTGTGAGTTCAAGCCCCATGTTGGACCTAGAACTTAAAAAAAAAAAAAAAAATCATTATAAAACCAAGACATGAACTGAAAATAGTTGGAAAAAGACAGTTCCTTGCCACTGACGTTGCTAAGATAGCATCAGAAGTGGGGGCAGAGGCCACGTAGAATGGGAGACCAGTCTGTGAGGCCGACCTAACAGCGGTAGGGCAAAGAGGTGGACAGGGAGGGAGAAGGAGACACTAAATGCAGATGACACTCTTTGACTCCCTGGATCCTGTCCTGCCAGAAGTTACTTCTACCCTTGAACTTTTCTGTTATGAGCGATAATCCACATCCTCATTTCCTTGAGCCAGGTCGAGCTGGGCTTCTTTCAATGGCAATCCAAAACCAATCTTGATTAATGCAGACACTAATTAAAGTGAAAAGTTGAAAGGTTTAAACATATATTTAAACTAATTTTTAAAAGTCTTCCCTGGCCTGAGAACCAACTTCTTGGAGTACAGACTGATATGGACTCAAACTGTCCCAAGAAAGTATGGACATTTTTAATCCCTGTGGAGTATCTCTTTAGGAAAGGGAAAACGAAATGGAAGAATGACAAGAAAAAAATGAAGGCCCGGGTAACAAGAGTTGAGTTTCTTGTGGGGCTCGATGCCATGACCCTGGATTGTGATCTGAGCTGAAATCAAGAGTCGGATGCGGGGGCGCCTGGGTGGCGCAGTCGGTTAAGCGTCCGACTTCAGCCAGGTCACGATCTCGCGGTCCGTGAGTTCGAGCCCCGCGTCGGGCTCTGGGCTGATGGCTCAGAGCCTGGAGCCTGTTTCCGATTCTGTGTCTCCCTCTCTCTCTGCCCCTCCCCCGTTCATGCTGTGTCTCTCTCTGTCCCAAAAATAAATAAACGTTGAAAAAAAAATTAAAAAAAAAAAAAAAAGAGTCGGATGCTCAACCAAATGACTGAGCCACACAGGCGGCCCTATTACCTGTTTCTTAATACAGATTTTCAGAATGTTCTGACGACTCTTCACACACAAAGTGTTGACGGTCATTATTGATTTGGATCATTGCCATAACCTGTCTTTACCTTCTCCAACGTAGTATAGTAGCATATGCATAGAATGGTTCTGGAGCTGCGAGAATGAGATTAAGGAGGAGAAGGGTTTCTGTTTAAAGTTTTCACCCTATGTGTGTATTAACTTAAAATAATACTTTACTTTTTTTATGTTTTTATAATGGATGCCCTGCTATTCGTTTTTGTAAATTTCCCCTAAAAGCATAACATTTAAATTAGACATAAGACACATCACATTAAACATAAGATGTCTAAATTATTAAACTCAGACACACTATTGTCCCATACTGAATTGTGTCTCCCATGAATTCATATATTGGAGTTCTGACCCCCAGTACCTCAGAATGTGACCTTGGAGATAGGGTCTTTACAAATCAAATCAAGGTCATTAAACGAGGTCAAACGAGGTCATTAGTATGATTCCCTAATCCAACATGGGTGTGTCCTTATAAAAGGGAAATTTGGAGGCACATGCAGACAGGCAGAAGGCCGCATGAAGATAAAGGCAGAGGTCGGAGTGATGCTTCTACAAACTAAGGAATGCCAAAGATTGTCAACATGCCACCAGAAAGCAGGGGACAGTCATGGAACAGACCCCTCCTCAGAGCCCTCCAAGGGAACCAGCCCTGCCGATACTTTAGGCTGTTTTTTTTTTTTAATTTTTAATGTTTATTTATTTTTGAGAGTGGGGAGGGGCAGAGAGAGAGGCAGACACAGAATCCAAAGCAGGCTCCAAGCTCCCAGCTGTCAACACAGAGCCCCACACGGGACTCGAACCCACGTGAGCATGACCTGAGCTGAAGTCAGATGCTTAACCAACGGACCACCCAGGTGCAGGCAAGATGGTTTTATTGTTTCAACCACTCAGTTCGTGGTGCTCTGTTACAGCAGTCCCGGCAAACTGATCCAGCTATTAAGTACATCTCTCAGAAAGAAAATGATGTTTATTCACCCCCTTCAAACTCACAAATTAAAGAGCTATCCAAAAACTAAAAGCCCATGCATAAAAGAAATTTAAAAATCACATTCTAGGGGTGCCTGGGTGACTCGGGCGGTTAAGTGTCCGACTCTTGATTTAGGCTCAGGTCATGATCTCACAGTTTGTGGGTTTGAGCCCTGCCTTGAGCCCTGTGCTGACAGCGTGGAGCCTGTTTGGGATTTTCTCTCTCCCTCTCTCTCTCTGCCCCTCCCCAATCTCTCTCTCCCTCTCAAAAAAAAAAAAAAAAAGTTTTAATCACATTCTAAATTAAACCATTTGACCTGTGCTGTTAAACCATCTTTAAGCTTGACTTTTCAAACAAACACCCTTACTGATCGATACATACATTCCCCATTTACTTTTTCAATACACTAATAATGTTAAACCCTTAAGGAATTCTAGTCAACTAAAGAACTAGTTGATAATACTGTTTCTTAAAAAGAGATGTTAAGATGGAAGGAAGATACACCCATTTTAAAGGATGAGGAAAAAGACTGAAGCATAGAAGCTATTGGTTCTATATCACCTGATACCAAATTTTATGCTATAGACATCATTTTCGCATATTCTCTCCGTACTCAATAACAAGGAGCCTGACCACAGAGTCCTGTCTTGAAATGCTACTCAATAGACAAGTTTTGGCTTCCCTCTGAGGACACCAAGAAAAGAATGGAGAAGGAGAGGAAACTGTTAACAACCCAAATTATAGCAATTCACTAAGATGCAATTTTGTAACTTTATTTTAGTCACTGCTAAATGGCTACCATTTCCAACTCCTACATCCCCATATGCTTTATATTCAGTCTCCCATTTGAGCCTAACAATAAGCCTATGAGGTAAAGAGTATTGTTTTGCGGTCACTTGTTTGCATTCCAAATATGTACATATATTGTATACATATTACACATATTAATGTATTACGTGTATATACATATCGAGAGGGGAAGTTTTATATATTTGTATGTGTGTATCCATGTATCCTTACATATAGATATATAAATACACACATATACATAATAGAAAATATATATATATGTATTCACAGAGAATGGGACGCAGTTAGTAGATCACAGTGGCCACCAGCCATGAAACTTTAGGGTGCACATTCCCCATTTGATAGAACCTTACAAGAAGTGATGCTGAGGGGCGCCTGGGTGGCGCAGTCGGTTAAGCGTCCGACTTCAGCCAGGTCACGATCTCGCGGTCTGTGAGTTCGAGCCCCGTGTCGGGCTCTGGGCTGATGGCTCAGAGCCTGGAGCCTGTTTCCGATTCTGTGTCTCCCTCTCTCTCTGCCCCTCCCCCGTTCATGCTCTGTCTCTCTCTGTCTCAAAAATAAATAAACGTTGAAAAAAAAAATTAAAAAAAAAAAAAAAAAAAGAAGTGATGCTGATATGAAATATTTAACAATAGCAAAAGCCTGGAGCAAATAGGAAAGCAAAAATAACACTAGAGTAAGGAAAGTAATCATAGCATTGGTGTGATTTCACCCACATGATGTAACCATCTTAGGAAAGTGGGGATCATTAAGCAAACAGTCCAAAAACATGTCACATTATTCCACGATTCCAAACCTCAAAATAGATTATTGTAATTTATGTAACTATTTGCAGTGAGTAACTATTCAGATTCACCCCATCTATCTATCCTTGGCTTGAAACCATTTAGTGGCTTCCCATTAGACATGGAATAAAAGTCGGAGTCCTTGCTATGACCTTTGTGTCCGTCTGGGTCTCATTAGGAATAGAATCTAAAATAGGAAATTCAGGGGCTCCTGGGTGGCTCAGTCGGTTAAGCGTCCGACTTTGGCTCAGGCCATAATCTCACAGTTTGTGGGTTCGACCCCCGCATCGAGCTCTGAGTTGACAGCTTGGAGCCTGGAGCCTCCTTTAGATTCTGTGTCTTCCTCTCTCTCTGCCCCTCCCCTGCTCATAGTCTGTTTGTCTCTCTCTCTCTCTCTCAAAAATAAACATTAAAAATTTTTAAATAAAATAGGAAATTCACTAAAGAGGTAGTGGGACTACTAAGGTAACTTAACTGCAGGAAGTAGCTCCCATCTTGAGGGCTGGAGAACAAATTGGGGAGATTAGAGCTAGAAGAATCAGAGGGGGAGCCTGTAAGAACATGGACTCTGGGGGCGCCTGGGTGGCGCAGTCGGTTAAGCGTCCGACTTCAGCCAGGTCACGATATCGCGGTCTGTGAGTTCGAGCCCCGCGTCGGGCTCTGGGCTGATGGCTCAGAGCCTGGAGCCTGTTTCCGATTCTGTGTCTCCCTCTCTCTCTGCCCCTCCCCCGTTCATGCTCTGTCTCTCTCTGTCCCAAAAATAAATAAACGTTGAAAAAAAAATTTTAAATAAAAAAAAGAACATGGACTCTGAACCAAATGCCACCGTGAGAAGCAAAATGTCATCACTTAGGTGACCATGATGGGAACTGCAAGCAAACAGGCAGTAGCAAGTCCCCTCTCCCTCCCCCTGATTTCCAGATTCCCTGTTTCCTCTCCTGTTGACAGAACCTAATGCTAGCTGACAAAGGACCAATGTGGCTTGTAGCCCCAGTATCGCAGAACAGGGTCGAGAAAACTAGATTTGGAGCTGAGAGGCCAGCACAGCCTTCAAGGGCCTATGTGATCTAGCGCCTGCCAACCTCTCCAGCCTGATTCCCTCCATTCTCCCAGCACGTGCTCAATTCCAATGACATTGGGTGTCTTCTTTTTTCCCAAGCACACTAAGCTCATTCTTGCCTCCAGACATTCACACACGTTATTCCCTCTACCAGAAGTACCTTTTCCCTTGTGCCCTATTTATTTAGGGTATAACTTAAAGTTACTATTCAAAGATGATATATCTCACTTCATCAAATCTATAGAAGCAACCCTCTCCCCACTCACGTGGTAAAATTCTCCCTTTTCTTTTTTTTTTTTTTTTTTTTTAATTTTGTTTTTCAACGTTTATTTATTTTTGGGACAGAGAGAGACAGAGCATGAACGGGGGAGGGGCAGAGAGAGAGGGAGACACAGAATCGGAAACAGGCTCCAGGCTCTGAGCTGTCAGCACAGAGCCCGACGCGGGGCTCGAACTCACGGACCGCGAGATCGTGACCTGGCTGAAGTCGGGTGCTTAACCGACTGCGCCACCCAGGCGCCCCAAAATTCTCCCTTTTCATTCTACTCATAGCATTCATCACTATTTATCTTTTTTAAAAAGTGGTTACTTGTTTGTTTTTTCCCTAAAAAAATATGGTGAAGGATCTGTGGCTTATTCATCACTGTATCTTTAAGGGTACCAGATGGCACCAGGTATATACAATTTACTAAGTGCTGAATTAATGCATCTTAGAGAAAGGAAAAGCCTGTGTACATTTGTGGAAGCTGGGAGAACCTTGAAGAGAACAGTCCTAGTCCATCATTTGACAACTGGGGAAGTTGAATTCAGAGAGATGAAATGATATATCAAAGCCATACAGTGAATTCGTGACAGAAGTGTCACTTTGTACTTTTCCCAATGTCTTCACATATATCATACATCACCTCATCACCTTAGTTTTCCTTTTTGTGTGTGTGTGTGTGTGTGTGTGTGTGTGTGTGTGTGTGCAATGGTAGGGTCCTTGGGCGGTGGCATGGACTCCAAAACCTTCTTGGGGACCAAAGAGAGACAATGGATGAGTGACCTCTGCCTACATCTCCAGGAGGGGCCCCCGGAAGACAGCTGTAATTGGACACCTTCCCTGTGTTCAAAGACTATCCAAGACATATTGTGTTTCTCTGGGAACGTATGACCAAGGGTCCCCTGGTGGGGCACAAGGCAGGGTTGTTTCCCTGGGATTAAGGTAGTGGACTACTTAGTGGACTCAAAGTCACAAAACTCATCCAGGCCCTGCAATCATACTGCTGGGTGATCTTGAGCAGCAAGTAAGATACCTGGTCCTTCTGGTCGTCTCTCTTTCTCCGTCTGTAAAATGGGTAGGTAGGTTGGGCTAGGATCTCTGAGGTTCTGGCCCATTTAGTGCCAGCTAGTTTTGAATACTGAAGACTCCCTAAGCCTTTCAAACTTAGGAATGAATGAATGAGACCGCTGGGGTGGGTCAAGGTGCTGGAGGCGCCAAACTGCTGGGAGAACTAGGCTTTGCAGGTCACGACGGGAGGCCGAGGGGTCAGAGGTCGGGTTCCGGTCAAACCCAAGAAGAACCGGAAGTCCCAAATCCGGTCCTCTCTGGGCCCGGGCCTCCAGCCGCGTGACTGAACCTCCCGAGGCGGAGCTTCAGAGCCGGGAGCGGGCGGAGCTTGGGGCCTCCCAATGGCAGCGTGGGTGTCCTCCCACTGCAGCCAATCAGCGCAGGACGACGGTAAAATTTAAACCCCCTCCCACCTCCTCCGCCGGGACCTGTCCCTAAAGCGCTCGTGGAAAGTGCGGCTGCTTGCCCCGCCCCAGCCGGGGAGGCGGGAAGAAGGGCGGGCTTTTCCTCCTGCATTCGCCTATCACGGCGGACAGCCTGGGGAGAGGCGGGCGGCGGCGCCAATCAGGGCAGCAGCCGTAGCTCCGCGGAGCAGTTGGCTACAGTTGTTGCAACTTTTTTCGAAAGCTGCGTTTCCCGGGAGATCCCAGGCGGTGACAGAGCCGGGCCATGGCTAGAGGTATTTGCCCAGGTGGCCAGCGCCGGGGCGGTTCGGGCTGGGGAGGGTCATGTTGTGAGTGGGGGACCAGGGCGTCGGGAGCGGCAGCGGGGAAGCGCCCTGCTGAGGACTGCTCGGACTGAGCGCGGAGACGGGGCCGGGGGTGTGGGGGGGTTGCTGCGGAACCTTCCCCAGCCAACCCCCCCAAGCCTCCAGAAGTCCCTCCCACTTCCGTGCCTAGGTTTCCCCTTTCTAAAGTATGGGCACCCGCTGGCCTTCCTCTCCAGCGACAACAGACCCATATGTCAAAGCTCTTTGGAAACTAAAGCACAGGGCACCTCCAGGGAATGGTTGTTATTGATACGAAGAAGGGGGAGGGCGAAGTTTCGCCCGCCTAGGGTCTCTCTCTTGTTGGGAAAGGAGGGGACTTCCAGGCCAGGGCGCAGATGGGTAACCTCCATGGTGGGGAGCGCATCGGAGTGGACACCGCAGCAGGGGCCTTCCCTCCGCACGCCCTGAGTCAGCTCTGCGCCGCAGGGGCGAGGACTGGGCCCCGCCGGCCCACTTTGGGGTCAGATGAGTCTCACCGCACCACCCGGGGCGGCCCTTCAGCCTGTGGCTGGTCAGGACTCTTGCCCTCGGGAGACGGTTTGAGTGGGATTGTCCATCGCGGGAGGCTACGTCCCAGCCTTAAGAGCTTTGCACACTTAGTTTGGTGTCAGGACAGGAAGTCCCACGTTAATGCGTCAAAGTGATCTCTAGCCACTGGTCATTTCCAGCCGCTGTGTCTCCTTCAGTGCAAAAACTTGGAGCGTGAAGGTTGAGTAGAATTATTATTTTAGAAAAATAAGTTGCGGTTTGACATTTTTCTCAAAATTCCAAGGGACTACGTTATAGTAGGAATTTGCCTTAATGCGTTACGCTCCCTATAGCAGTAATAATGAATAAAATAAAGATTCATTTGGTAAATATTTATTGGGCACCTTTGTTTTCAGGCCCTGAACCCAGTTGCATCTTTTATTATACCAGCATCTGCTTAGGGTCTTTTGGGACAAACCAGATTCTGATTCAGAAATGAGGCAGAGTGAACTTCCAAGTTAAAGAGCTTTGTAACCCAATCCGCAGAGAAAGCTAAGACGAATATTTTTTCCTCGGAAAAGTGTTAAGCATCTAAACGTATATTTAATAGTATCTGACAAGTCTTAATAAATCGATGCTTCCCTGGTTCATTTTTCCCATTAGAACAAAAATCATTTAAGCTAACTGCTTCAACAGTATTGCCTTTTTTAAAAACAAAATAACAACATGAATTGCTTTAATTGATCTATAGGGAAAACAAAACTAAGCACTTTGCCATTGAAGTATTTAAGGACTTAATAGCGGCAAATAATAATTACCAGTGAGGGCCAGGCAACAATAACAAGTTGTTATTCCCATTTTTCAGAGGTGGAAGCCAAAGTCCACAGTCAGAGTCTAGACACTGGCCAGTCTGTGGCTTTTCTTGTTCCACTCTCCCTCCCTTAGCCAAAGTGAGTACAAGGGTTCCTAGCTCCTACCACAGCAGGCTTACAAATCACCTTTGTAATTTATTGGTTAGAGATTCTCAGTATCTCACTTGACCCCCAAATTAGTAGTTACTTCTTTCTTTTTTTTTAAATTTATTTGTTAAAAAAAATTTTTTTTTTAATCTTTATTTTTGAGAGAGAGACAGAGTGTGAGCAGGGGAGGAGCAGAGAGAGAGAGGGAGACACAGAATCCAAAACAGGCTCCAGGCCCTGAACTGCCAGCACAGAGCCTGACTCAGGGCTCGAACCCACAAACCATGAGATCATGACCTGAGCCGAAGTTGGACGCTCAACCGACTGAACCACCCAGGCGCCCCTTTTTCTTCTTTTTTTAAATGTCTATTTATTTTTGAGAGAGCGTGGGCGAGCATGAGTGGGGGAGGGGCAGAGAGAGAGGGAAACACAGAATCCAAAGCAGGCTCCAGGCTCCCAGCTGTCAGCACAGAGCCTGATGCGGGGCTCAAACTCATGACCTGAGCCGGAGTCTGACGCTTAACCGACTGAGCCACCCAAGCACCCCGTTAGTTACTTATTTCTTAGCCTTTATTTCTCTTGTAGATTACTAAATTGGGCATTTGGTAGTGTAAATATCAAATCATTTATAGTACTTCAAATGAAGGGTCAGTCTTTTTCTTCTAGAAAAGCGGTCTTTGTTGCAAACAAAGAGAATCTTGCTGGGTCACATGAGCAAAATGTTCAGATACCAGGCAATTCCTCTCTGGTTTTGAAGTTTTACAATCATGTAGATATTTTCAACCTTAAATATATTAGTTTGAGAAGGATCTGTCCATCTGCTTTTCTCCATTTCTGCTGCCACAGCCAGATGGCCTCCTATTTGGTCTCCCTCTTTCCATTTTTACCATTTCCAATTTATTATCCCCCTAGCAGCTAGAGTGATCCCCAAGAACACAGATTTTTACCATGTGACCTTCACTCCTCTTCCCTCCCCCACTGCTCTTAGGATCAAATCCACAATCCTCACAGTGGCCTGTGGGGTCCTGCCTGCCCCTCTGGCCTCAACTTGCCCTGTCTGTCTCTACCTTTACTGTTGTGTCCTTAGCAAGGGCCTGGAACAAAGTAGGTATTCAATAAATGTTTGTGCAGTGAATGAATTGCTGTTTTTGTGTTTGACTTCAAGGGAAGTGATATACATTCTTTTTCTTTTTTATGTTGAATTTATTTATTTTGAGAGAGAGAGAGAGCACGTGAGCAGGGGAGGGGAAAGAGAGGGAGAGAGAGAATCCTAAGCAGGCTCTGCGCTATCAGCACAAAGCCCTGAGATCATGACCTGAGCTGAAATCAAGAGTCAAACACTTAACTGACTGAACCACCCAGGCACTCCAGCAATATGCATTCTTTATGATAAAGTACCCTCATAAAGCAGCACTGGGGTCAGATCTCAGCTCTATTATCACTTCAGTCGTGTAATCCTCGGTCAAGTGATTTATCTTCCCTGAGCTTCAATTTCTACATCTCTGAAATAGGAATAGCACTTTCTCATAAAGGGTTGGGAAGGTTAAGTTAACGCATGATTACAGGGCCTAACACATAGTAAACATGGAATAAATGTTAGCTATTGGTATCATTTTTGTTGAATTCTATTTCTGTGCGACCCTGGGCAACATTAAGAGTCTCTATTTCTGCTGATGGGTATATTTGTTATATGCACCTAGACACCTCACGTACAGAGAAAGGAAAACCTGTTTTGAAGCTTACCCTGAACGAGTTGTATTATATCTTCTAGTACTGGAGCTGCAGAGTTGAGGAATGGGTGCTAGACTTGGACCTTAACGTATGCGCCCCTGCATTTGAGGGCTGAAATCGAGAAGGCTGCGGCCATGAGCATGTGTGTGTATTTGAGGGTGCGGGGTTGGGTGATGTTGAAACCGTATGTAGACGAGACAATCTGAGAGGCTGCTTCCTGTTCGCAAACCACGATTCCCGTGATAGTTTGACGACAAACTGCAAACCTCTGCCCTGGAGATGTAGCACACAGTTTCAAATGGCTCGGCCTGGGTGTCAGAGTGTTATTTTAGAGTCCTCTTTCACTGTCTGCATAGTGTCTTGGGTATTCACATGGTCAGAGGACCCTACCCGACTGGAGTTAGGGTTGGGGTGGGGACTGAGATCCGGTGGGGAGGAGGGTGCTCCCCAGCCCTGCCCAGGATGCTACAGCATGAGCTGATTTGGGAGACATTGTCCTGAGTCTGTTCCTGCCATTTAATCCTTCTTAGTCTTATCCCTTCTAAGGGGAGGCAGCTACTTAAAGTGACAGCCATTTGTTTATCTGTAGATGTTGAAAGGTGCCCTGGGTGCGTTAAGAAATTTAAAATTCTTGGTTTTTATTGATGAGGACACTGAAGTCTAGTCCAGGGAAGTGGCTTGGTGGTCATGGTCACAAAGCACCTCTGGGGCAGATGCAGGGAGAGAAACCCAATCCTTGCCTCCCAGGCCATGACCCAAGCAGTAGGAGCTGGATGTCCCTAGGTGTCTTGTTTGCATCTATGACTTTGCACAAATACAGTGACTCTTGGCTGTGGGCCCTCAAACCCTAATGGCCTGAGCACAGTGGTGCAGGGCAGTGAGCTATGCCAACACGGACACCTGAGTGCCTGGAACCCCTGCCTCCCTAGGATGTTTTCTCACGGGGTGGCCAGGAGAGTCGGGTGACCTGCTAAAGACTTCTGCAGCAGCATTTGGCTCTCCCATCTTGAATTTCCTCATCTGTGTCTGGGAGTTCAGCCTCCGGGGTCAGTTGGCCTGGAAATCCATTTCTAGTTCTGAGAATTTGGCCAAAGCTCCTCACTTCTCTGAGCCTCAGTTTCAACATCTGTGGAAAGGAGATAAGGGTGTGTCCCTTCGCAGGCCTGTTGTGAGGTTTGGATGAGATCATGTATGCACGGGAAGCACCCCACCAACTTACCATAATAACCACTAACTCTATCTCCCCAGGGCCCGAACGGGTCAGGTGCAGACCACCTGGGTTTGACACTTGAACCCACCCCCCCCCCCCATGGCTTTCTAGTTCTGTAGCCCCATCCAAGCCTCTGCACCTCCCTTGAGCCTCAGTACGCTCATTTTTAAGGGGTTTGCCACAGGACCTGCCTCCCCCTCCTCCCCTCCCCGTCCCCTGGGGCGGGGGGACTTGCGTGGAGAATTAAATGTCCCTATAATGCTCAGGGAGCCCAGGCTCGGGCACACAGGAAGACTCTCGTCTGTCGCGCTCACCGCTGCTGACTGCGCCTGGCACCGACGGGCCTCCCAAAATATCCGCGGAGCCAGCGAGAGAAGGAGCCCGGCCGGCGAGAGCCCGGGCTGTCATTATCATGTTTCCCACCCCTTCCTCCCCGAGTGGCTGAGGACGCGCGAGAGGGGGCGCGCCCGAGTCGGGATTCGTCGCGGCCGCGCGGCCCGCCCTGCCTCCCTCCCTCCCGAGGAGCCTCTCAGCGCCGCCCCTGCCAGCCCCCCTCCCCGGGCCGGGAGCCGGACGGTGGGCGGCGGCGGCGAGCGAGCGGGCGGGACGCGGAGGACGCGCCGCCAGCGCCTCCCTCCCTGCGTCCTCGGTCCCGGGCCGGCCCGGGCTGCCGCGGCGCGCGGGTGCCGGGCCCTGCCTCGCAGGCCATGGGGGAAGGGGGCGCCGTGGGGCGCCGCCGGCCCTTCCCCGGGGCGCCGCGGCGGCGCTGGTGGCGGCGGCAGCAACAGCAGCAGCGGCAGCGGCAGCGGTGGTGGCCGGGCCGCGGCGGCGGCGGCGGCGGCGGCGAGGGCGAGGGCGCGGGGCGCGCCGCCATGGGCCTGGCCGGGCTGCAGGTGGGTGTGGCGGGCCCGGCCGCGCGGGGGGCGGGCGGCGCGCGGGGCCCGGCCGGGCCGGGCGGCGGGAGGGCGACGCGGGCCCCGGCCCGGCCCGGCCGGCCGGCCGGCCCCTGCCTCCCGGCGGCGCGGGCGGCCCACCACCGCCAGGCCCTCGGAACATGGCTGCGGCGGGAGGCGCCGCCGCGGCGCCCGGCCCGGGCGGCCCCGCTCCCCGCCCCGCCGCGCCCTGAGCGCCCCCTCCCCCGCTTCCCCCGGGTCCCCCTCTCCAGGCAGGAAGATGTCCAAGCCCCGCGCGGTGGAGGCGGCGGCGGCGGCGGCGGCGGTGGCAGCGACGGCCCCGGGCCCGGAGATGGTGGAGCGGAGGGGCCCGGGGAGGCCCCGCACCAACGGGGTAAGCAGGCACCCTCCCCGCACTCACTCAGCGTGCCCCGAGGGGCCGCGCGGCCGGCCGCCCCCGCCGGCCCAGCGCGGCGAGCACGTGCGCGCGCCCCTGGACCCCCCCCCTCCCCTCCCGCCCGCGGCCCTGGGCCCGGGGGCGGGGGTGCGGGGG
The DNA here is from genome assembly GCF_018350155.1 of Leopardus geoffroyi. Classification (NCBI taxonomy): domain Eukaryota; kingdom Metazoa; phylum Chordata; class Mammalia; order Carnivora; family Felidae; genus Leopardus; species Leopardus geoffroyi. The sequence continues at coordinate 6,497,087 of NC_059339.1, read as the reverse complement.
TGCGGGCGGGGCGCCCGGCTCGGGTAGCTTCCTTTTCTGCTGCCTGCCTGGGAGTGGCGTCCACCCTGGCTCCGCCATGACCCTGGCAATATTTGACCTCGGAAAAGTTTGTGTCTTTATGGCATTTCCGCACCCCGAGACCCAGCTAGCCCCGCGGTGGCTGCCTTCCCAGGGTGTGCGGGGCCTGCCCGGGGGCCCTCAGAGAGCTCACGGGTCTCGCTGACTTGGTGTTGAGAGGTTCACCCAGCAGAAAGGCCCTAGCAGTGTTTCGGGGGAAGTCCTCCTCCATTCCGTGCTTACTCAGAGGGGAGGCCCCACGCCCAGAGACGCCGGCAGTGACCTGTACCGCCCCACCCGTCTGCCCACCCTCCTACTATTGATGCCAAGATGCCGTCTGCAATAGAGTGACCGCCCTAAATGAGCTGGCTATAGGCTCTGCTTTTATTAAGCTCTCCACCCTCCACCCCACCCTTCAATTACCACTGCAGTCCGGTCCGCAGTCCTGGGAGGCTGCTGGGCTGCGTTGATTTGAAAGGGGCCAGGCTTGGGGACACAGACAGCTCAGGCAGTAATAAGTCCTATCGGCTGACTTCGGGACCAAGAAGTAGTTAATCAGATTCCCTGAGGCCTGTTTCCGTGCTAGAGTTCCTGCAGCTCCTGCACAGAGGCCAGCCCTTCAAATTCCGCATTTGTTTAGTCTGGGTCATTCTGACCTCTCTGCTACTGGTAGGTTGTCTGCTTTTGTACACCTTGGTGCACAGCTGGCTTCCTGCTGGCCAGATGTGCCCTGAGTGACCAGAATTAGAGACCACACGAGTTCAGGAAATGTCTAACTCGGACCTGGGAGATCCTAAACCTCCCACTGATCTCCTGGGGCTGGCAACCCTGGGTTGGCTCGGCTTTTGAGAGATGGTGTCTGTTTCTGGTTTTCGTATTCTGATTGCCCTTCTCCGCCATTTGCCATGGGATCTTCTTCAAGCCTCTTTCAGAGCATGCATTTGTCGTTTTAGGAGAATGTATTTACCGGGCAATCAAAGATCTATTCCTACATGAGCCCCAACAAATGCTCTGGAATGCGTTCCCCCCTTCAGGAAGAGAACTCAGTTGCACATCACGAAGTCAAATGCCAGGGGAAGCCATTAGCCGGACTCTACAGGAAACGAGAAGGTAAGGTTCTGAAGTGGCCCCGTTCTGACCGCAGCTGGTTGGGTTGCAGAAAGCCCCTCTCTGCCATTAATTGTGCCTATATATTAAATGATTATCCAGCCTTTTCAAACCCAAGTTCAGAAGGTTGGATCCATGTTCTGTCTTGCTGCTAAGAAACAGACACAGGGGGGAAGAGTGCCCTGTCCCAGGGTGTGTTCCCTGTTGGTCTAACCGGTTTTCCCTGCTTTCACGAGAGTTAGCACGTCCTTCAAGCTCGATTGTGTCGCCAAGTTACAAGAATAATACACCTGGCCTGTATTTAAAGAGGCTCACAAGTGCCCAAAGTATAGAAATTCTGAGTCTGGGTTGTACAGGCCAGATGCTTGTAGTCCTGATTGTGTTGTGTGAACGTAGGGAACCGACTTCCTTCCCTCTTTTGAGCTGGCCTTGACCTCATTTCTGAGTTTCTTTCTACTCAAGTGTTCGGTGCTGCTCTCTGAAGCAGCATACTCTGTGATGAGATTTGGAGTTAAAATACTGAACAAGAAAATCTAAAGTTCCAGAAATTTCTGTTTGGCCCAGCAAAACAAGCTGAAACCTCATAGAAATCTTGCTGTATTCCAAATATTTCCTTTTAAAGCTGCAGTGGGGAATATGAGCTTTCCCAAATTCACCAAGCTCCTTTCTAATTAAAACTTGTCTTAAAGATGTAGCACTCTGGCTACCAGCAGCTTCATACAAGGCAGCCTTGTAATTCATTTATGAAAAGTGCCATAAGTGATGCTTAGGCCAACGTCTGGGACCAGATCTGAGAACCGAGGGTCGGGACACACAGAACTAGGGGCAGGAGCCAGCCCTCTGCTTGATTCTCCTCCCCGGTGCAGTGGCTGATACTATTGCAGTCAGTCTTCAAATGGCTTGGGTTCGAATCCTAGCTCTTCTACTTACGAGAGGCTTGAGCAGCTTACTCCTATTTTCTGAGTCTCAGTTGTTCCGCCTTTGAAGTGGGAGAGAGGATTCCTACCTCGTAAGGCTATCCTGAAGATTGGTTAAAGCATGGATGCAAAGGGCTTTGCACAGTGCCCCACACTGGCGGCCCTTTCCCCTGCTCCTCCCTGGATCGCCAGCACTTAGGATAGCACCTACCATGCAGGCACTGGGGAAAGGGCCCTCTCTGAATGATGGGCAGCCAGTCTCCCATCCCTTCTGGAATGGGGTGGGATGTAAATTATCCTAAATGGTGACACGGTGCACAAGCTAGCTTATTTGGGTGTAGTGTTACTAAATGGCAACGATTAGAATTTGGGGCCAGATACACTCTGGAGGAGAGCCCAGGGGCCACGCTTTTTGTCCTTGACTCTCAGCCTTTTTTCTGCCTTGATGCAGACTGATGTGATATTGACATTCACGGGCATCACATACTCCTTGGGTTTCTGCACGATGTCCCAGACTTAACTCCCTCTGGTTCCACTTGACACGTGTAAGGGAGTGAGAATGGTCTGGATGGATTTTGATGTATTTATTTTTCTCTTTAGCTGATTGAGATATAAGTCACGTAGCCTAGTGTTCACCATTTTAAAGTGTACAATTCAGTGGTTTTAGTCTATTCACAGATAGGTGCAACCGTCACCAACTGTCTAATACCAGCACATTTCCTCGCCCCAAAGAAGAAACCTTGTACCCATTAGCTGCCATTCCCCATTCCCCCACTCCCCCCGGCCCCTGGCCACCACTAATTTACTTTCTGTCTCTGTGGATTTGCCTGTATTAGACATATCATGTGAACGGAACCGTACATTATATGTGCCCTTTTGTGCCTGGCTTCTCTCACTTAGCACCGTGTTGTCAAGGGCCATCCATGTTGCAGCAGGTGTCCGGGCCTCCTTCCTTGTGACTGAACAATACTTCATCGTGTGCAGAGACCACGTGTTATTTACCCCTTCATCAGTTGACGGGCATTTGGGTTGTTTCCACTCTTTGGCTATTGTGAATAATGCTGCCACAAACTTTCCCATACAGGTCTTTGTGTGGACATATGTTCTTAATTCTCCTAATAGCCGCCTAGGCGTGGAATTGCTGGGTCATATGGTAACTCCATGTTGAACTTTTTGAACCGCTGCCAGCTATACTCTTTGCAAAAGTGACTGCGCCATTTTATGTTCCTACCAGCTGTGTGTTATTTGCTTATTCTCGAAAGTAAATCATTTATTTATTTATTTACTTACTTAATTTCTTAACGTTTATTTTTGAGAGAAAGAGACAGAGCATGAGGGGGAGAGGGACAGAGAGAGAGGGAGACACAGAACTGAAAGCAGGCGCCAGGCTCCGGGCTGTCAGCATAGAGCCCGACGCGGGGCTGGAACTCATGAACCGTGAGATCATGAGCGGAGCTGAAGTCGGACGCTCAACCGACTGAGCCAGGCGCCCCTAGTAAATCATCTTTTTAAAAAAGTGAATCGTTCACCCATGCTGGTATTTCGCAACTATTTTTCGTAACAAGTCATTTTTGACGTCCTTTACTGTGACACACTGACCAGTATTGGTCACCATACTGGGAACCACTGTGAACATAGGGCCTGGACCGCTTTAGAAGAGGAAACTTCTTTTCTTAAGTTTATTTATTTATTTTGAGAGGGGGGGAGAAAGAGAGAGAAAAAATGTGAGTGGGGGAGGGGCAAAGAGAGAGGAAGAGAGAAAAAATACCAAACAGGCCCTGCACTGTCAGCACAGAGCCTGCTGAAGGGCTTGGACTCATGAACTTCAAGATCACGACCTGAGCCAAAATCAAGAGACGCTTAACCCACCAAGCCAGCCACCCAGGCACCTCAAACTTTCTTTCTCTTCTTCTTTTTTTTTTTTTTTTTTTTTGAAAAGAGTCTGAAATGAAGTGTGCCAGGCTTGGGGAAGAGGTCTTTGCTAGGGAAGAAGTTCTGCTTTATTGCCTTATTCCTGTCCGTCATCGCTGGCCCACTCTTTAGCAGTTTAGCTTTTTCTCCGGGGTGTGCATCCCAGTTCCTGAAAGCTACAGATCGAGCACTTACGCTGCTCTTGCTGTCTGCGGTGCTTCTGCAAGGCCTCTCCCCCGCCACGATGCAGAAGACCAGAAGTGTTCATGAATGAGATGGGAGGAGGGATCCTTCCACAACGTGTATCAGATTATCACGAAGTACACTGTCAATATCTTATGATTTTGTCAGCTATACCTTAATAAAACTGAAAAAAGACACCAAAAAAAAAAAAAAAAAGACACAGACCGGAAGCTCTGCCCAGTGCCTGGGTCAAAAAGTAAAGCCAGTGCTTCCCCCATGGAAGCCATTAGTAGACACCGAGCTTAACAGGCGGAGGGCAATGCTGCCCGACACACCCAGGATCCTGTCTCCTGTAAAAGTGTGTCTTAGGGGCACATGGGTGGCTCAGTCGGTTGAGCATCCGACTTCGGCTCAGGTCGTGATCTCACAGCGTGTGGGTTCGAGCCCCGCATCAGGCTCTGTGCTGACAGCTGGGAGCCTGGAGCCTGCTTCAGATTCTCTCTCTCTCTCTTTCAAAATAAATAAACATTAAAAAAAAAAACCTTAAAAGCGTAAAAAATAAATAAGTAAATAAGTAAATAAAAGCCTGTCTTAGAATGCAGCTGATGGTCTAGAAATGGAGAGACAGAGAGTCCAGACTAAATTTCTCTCTTCCTCTGCCCGCAGAGAAAAGGAACAGTGGGAACGCAATCCGAAGCACCATGAAGTCCGAGGAACAGAAGATCAAAGACGCCGGGAGAGGTCCCCTGGCACCTTTTCCAAACCAAAAATCTGAAGCAGCAGAACCTCCAAAAACTCCGACCTCGTCTTGTGACCCTCCCGTCGCAGCCGTCGCCAAGCAGGCCCTGAAAAAGCCCGTCAAGGGCAAACAGGCCCCTCGGAAGAAGTGAGTGCCCTCTGGAGCCCTTCCCCTAACTAATGCAGGGCAGTTTGGTTGTTGTGACCCCAGCAGACCCTGCTCAGGTGCTAGCTGGGGGGTAGGGAAGCGGGTAGCAGTGCCCCTGCTCGGCCTGGCTCTCATCGAGGCTCAGCGTCCCTGAGAGTAGGCAGCCTATCTTTGACCCCCGGAGCCCCCCTTGGGCCCGTGAGCCTACGTGGGCCCCCGTGGACAAAGGTGTTTACGTGACATCATTTCCGAGGAGCCACCTCCCAAGGAGCCGGGGGCCTCCCGGGTGTGAGTGTGGTTTCGGTGCTAACACTTGGTTTTCTCCTCTTCCCTTCCCACCCAAGAGCTCAAGGAAAAACACAACAGAATCGCAAACTCACGGATTTCTACCCCGTGCGAAGGAGCTCCAGGAAGAGCAAAGCTGAGCTGCAGGTAGGGTCATGTGGCTTTAATTCTGGCTCTTGGAGGGGCAGGGCGGCTCCGAGGGCAGCGCTTGGCAGGCAGGGCTTGAGCTTTCTCTCCGTCGTCCCGGGGTAGGTCTGCTTCTGTGGCCCTGGTACTCTCCTTGGTCTAGTTCTAACGTTTGGGGTCACTCCGAGGCTCGGTTAAGGTCCTTCTGTGAAGAAGTCTTGTAACCTGTAGCACATGGTGTGGAGAGTCCTGCGTTCCCATGAAGGCGTCTTTTCCAGGACTTGTTGGCAGGATGGTCAGAGCCTGGGACCTCGGCGGGAGGCTGTGTGTGCTTTCAGAGGCTTGTCTGTCCGCCATCCACAAGTTCCCGTGTTGTGTCTCAAGGTGGTAAAGAGCAGTGGCTTGAAAGCCACTTACTGGTTGTGTGACCGAGGGCCAGTTACTTGACTGCTCTGAGCCTCAGTTTTCCTATCTGTAAAATGGGGTAATAATGTGGCATCTTCTGGGAATGTCGGGATATTAAATGGATTAATGTACACAGCACACTTGGAACCATGCCTGGCACCCAGTTAAGCACTAGCTGACTCTTATTATCGTCACCATGGCTTCCCCATTGTTGTCACTTCCTGAGGCCCCCTCTTTCCTCTTTCCCTCCCAGCTGTGGTCCTAGGAACACCTGAAAAAACAGGCAGGAAGGGCAGCCAGACTGTGCAAGCCTCCGCCCGCTGTGTTTACAGAGTGCTGAGCTGCTCAGCAGTCAATCAATATTTGATGCAGTGACGTGTGGTTATTGCCTTTCTGTTAAGGAAACCCAGGGCGTGGTCCGGGTGGCCCCCGCAGCCCGCCACCCTCCCACTGCAGGCCGGGCCAGCCCCTCTCTCGCCCACACCCTCAAAGCAACCTCAAGGTGGGGGGGCGGTGCTCAGGATGGCGGCCCCCGCCCACCCCGCCTGGAGGCCTTGTCGGCCTGAACCTAAGACGCCTTCAGCGTGTTTTACGTTCGATCTGTAGACGCAGATACGTAGATGCGGTGATGTAGCATTCTCTTCCTCTGCTTATCTGAGTCGATGAGGGCTTCGCTTAAAATAAAAGAGAAAAGGGGTCCATTTTCCCCTCAGAGAGGAGCTTGGGCTTTCCTTTCCGTAGAAAGGCGGCGTCTTGCAGCCAATAACAAGCTGTTATGAAGTGTCTGCCTGCAGTGGGAGGCTGTGCTAGGTCACTCTTCGAGACAGCACTGCAGAGGGCGGGGTGGCGCCGGGCCCCAGAACCCGGGGCACCTCCCAGCCCTGGTCGGGGCTGCTGGGGGCTGCAGAGTGGGCGCAGCTCAGTTTGCCTTTTTAATTAAAAAAAAAAAAAAGGAAAAGAAAAGAAGAAGGGCTTTCTGGCTGGAGGAGGGAAGGCTGCCACAGGACGTGGTGCAGGTCTGCTCGGTCTTGCAGCAGAGGAGCAGAAGGGAGCGGATCCTTCCTCCCCGCAGCCTGGTCTGCAGCATGGTGCGGCTCGCTCTGTCCCCGGACAGAGGGCCGGTCGCAAGGGAGCGCCACGCTGTGCTCTCACTGTTTGCGTTGGCTCTGCCGAGCGAACACCATGGCCAGTTGGTTGCTGGCCCGGCGGGAGGCCGTGGCTGGCCAGGGTGCTGTATTCTCCTGACCGCACAGGTAAAGCTTGAGGCTGGGGCAGCCGCGCCTCCCTCACCTGAGCGGTGAGGTAGGTCCTGACCTGTCTGTCCTTCGGGGCCGCGGAAACCAGGGCCCAGGCCCATGGGGCCTAAGAGAGGGATGGGGGTGAGGCAGGAGAGGAACTAAAATCAGAAGCTTTGCAGGCACTTGACTGAGTTGGAAGACCGAGCGGGCAGGGCCTGGTGTTGGGTCCAGGGCAGGAGGGTGGGCATGAGGCCTTGGAGAGATGCCCTGAACCCCTGTCGTTTGGCCGTGGGGATCCCTTTGCCGGTTGGCTTGCTTGCGGGTGCCCCGCACTGGGGCGAGGACTGCACCTGTGGGCCGTGCCCTGGCCTCTTCAGCCCGGCCCAGCCCCAGGCCTGATGTGCAGAGCAGCCTCGACCCAATTTAGGCCTTGCTTACCTCCCACTCAGTCTGCCTCTAGCCCCCCTCCCACGCCCATAGGCTGCTGCCTGAATTCTCTTTTGGAAGCCTGCAGCTGGTTGACGCATGCCCCTAAGCACCAAGGCCGCAGGATGAAACTCAGACTCTGTGCCTCTGCCTTCAGGACATTCGGCCCGGTCCCGGCCCGGTCCTGGCTCTCCCCAGCTCAGCTCCTCCCGGCACAGTCAGTCACGGCAGGAAAGTCTGCAGGTGCCTGGCTCACTCCGCTCCCGCTTCCAGAGCTTCCTGTACTTCTCGCTGGTCTCCACACGCTTGTAATTAGTTATTTAGCAGGGTGGTTGTGTGTGCACTTGCGTGTGTTAATGCTGCTGTTGCTTTGAGGGCTTACTATGTGCCAGGCACTGTTCTAGGCCAGGAGATTCCACGGTAAACAAGATCAGGCCCCTGTACTCAGGGAGGTTATACTCAAGTGATTACCCATTAAAAGACAAGCATAGAACAAGATAATTTCTGATAGTCCTTTGACATTAACTTAATAAGACGGTAGTTTGAAGGCATGGTGAGGCTTAGGGCTACTTTAGCTACGGTAGACGGGGAAATTTCCCTGAGGAGGTGCCTTTTGAGCAGAGCTTGGAAGGAAGGGAGGACACAAGCCAGGTGAATGGACTAGGGAAAGGGTATTCTAGGCGGGGGCAGTACCAAGTGCAAAGGCCCTGAGGCAGGAACGAGCCTGGTCCTGTAAGAGAGTCCGCCAGTGTGACCAGAATGTGAGAGCAAGGGTGAAGACAGCAAACGAGGCTAGAGATGTGGGGCTGGGATCCTGCAGAGACTCATAGGCCATCAGAAAAGTAGATTTTATCTCGGTAGGAGTGGGGAGGTAAGGAAAAGCTTTTGCTTCTCTTTAAACAAACCCTTGGAATAATTTTAGATTTACAGGGGAGTTGCAAAGGTAGTACAGAGTATTCCCGTAGACCCTTTACCCAGTTTCCCTCATCATTAGCATCGTATACTATCCTGGTACATTTGTCACACTAAGGAGCCAACGTTGGCACGTCACTATTCAGTGAACTTCCTGGAAGGCTTTAAGCAGGGAAATGACATGATCTTACGTACATTTTTTTAAATGTTTATTTTTGAGAGGGAGAGAGAGAGAACACGAGAGGAGGAGGGGCAGAGAGAGAGGGAGACAGAGAGTTCCAAGCAGGCTCCGCACCGACAGTGCAGACCCTGATGTGGGGCTTGAACCCACAGACCATGAGATCACGACCTGAGCCGAAGTCGGATGCTCAACCGACTGAGCCACCCAGGCGCCCCTTTATGTACATTTTTAAAAGACCCCTGTGACTACTGTGTGGGGAACAGAGTGGAGTGGGTGGTCAGAATGGAAGCCAGGAGACCAGTGAGGTGGCCATGATGTGGCTGGAAGACGGCAGGAGAAGAGCAGGGATGTGGGCTGGGCCTGGGAGTGACAGCTTGGTCAGTCTGGACCTGCAGAGACCTGGGCTTTGCCCTTCACACCACAGGCGTGCGGTACTTCTGTGTGGAGAGGGACTGGGGAAGTGCGCGTGGGCCGCAGACGGCGTCCTGAGGCCTCTGTGCGGGCAGGGTCCGTGCTCAGCTGTGGGTGGAGGGCTCTGCCGTGGGCGTGGCCACCGCGTGTGCCAGCCAGTGCAGGGCCTGGGCTCCTGCTGGGTCCCTCAGCGGCTCTCTGTGCCTCCCTGCAGTCCTGTGCATGGACGGAGCATGGGATCTGGGTCCGGGAGGGAGGTGGTGGCAGGAGGGGTGTCCCTGAGGGGCAGGTGAGACCAGGAATGTCCACTCCTGTCTAACTTCCCTATTCAGGGTGGTATTATATTACCTCTTTGGGGTGGGAGGCCCTCTTCTCATCCGTGGCAGTGGCTTCCAAAAGACCCGCCTCCAAGAGTTGCTAAACCAAGGCACCCATAGGGGCCATCAGACAGGAGGAACATAGTGTGCACATGCCCCTTCGAGAGGCTGTGCTCTGATCTGCCCTGGCCGATGTCAGATGAGATCAGAGTCTCGATTTGCAGATGTCGGCAATTTAGATCTTTTTAAAAACCGCGCGTGTGCCAAATGGAACATAGCCCCTCAACCCAGTTCTGCCCTTGGGCCACAACTGTATCCCTCCTGGTCCCTTTGAACCCCAGGTGCCAAACCGTCCACAACAGGTGGGCAGTGAGAAAAGGACAAGGGGTGTGGGGGCTTGGGCATCCTTGGGGACCCGTGTCATGGAGGCCAACTGGGAGTAGCCCTGCGGGTGGCCCAGGCTGCCGGACTGCCCTGAACGGCCCAGGAGAGAAAGCTCAGGTGCTTTTTGTTTTTCTCCCTCTCCACACAGTCTGAAGAGAGGAAAAGAATAGATGAGTTGATTGAAAGCGGGAAGGAAGAAGGAATGAAGGTAAGGGGCAGTGGGGCCCGGCGCACGGAGGCGGAGCCTGGAGGGTACCTAGAGAAACTAACAAATTTTTCCTAAACAGTTTTCCTGGGAAATGACAGGACCCGAGAAATTGGCTTTTCTTTTCACATATTGCAAACACACTGGGTGGATGAGAAGGGCAGGGCTCTACAGTGGCGGCCACGTGGGTCTGGGCTGGGACTCCAGAGTCCTAAAAAAAAGCTCCCGTTTCACGTACCATCTAGAAGGATCCAAACTTAAGTCTGGGCCCCTCAAGCAGTCAGCCTGCAACCCCATATATAATGAGTGAGCAGAAGCACAGGAGGGTAAATTACAGAAAAAGGAGAGACCTGGAACACGGGGTCTCTCCCCCTCCGCCCCCACCTCGCCCCGGAAGGGGCCACGGATGCGGCTGCCAGCCGGACTTTACCACTTCTCAGCCATGTGGCCTTGGACGTGGCTCTGGCTCTCTGAGCCTCCGTTTTCTCATCTGCGAAATGGGGCAACATCCACCCAGCAGATCCCTCAGGAGGATGAGGCGTAACAGTGCTTTGCGAAGGGCACAAGGGAACTTTCTGGGGTGACGGATCGTGGCGATAGTTGCACAGCTGTGTACATTCATACGTGCTGGGCACGTAAAGAGAGTGAGATCTAGGGCACACCTCAGGAAAGCCGATGGAGGAGGGGGGGGGGGGCAACCCCAGGCGCCCAGGAAGCTGGCCACGCGTGGTGTTAGGAAGCAACGCTCTCTCCTCGCCTCCCCACAGATTGACCTCATCGATGGCAAGGGCAGGGGCGTGATCGCCACCAAGCAGTTCTCCCGGGGCGAGTTCGTGGTAGAATACCACGGGGACCTCATCGAGATCACCGATGCCAAGAAGCGGGAGGCTTTGTACGCACAAGACCCCTCCACGGGCTGCTACATGTACTATTTCCAGTATCTCAGCAAAACCTACTGGTAAGTCCGCTAGCGCTTCGAGTGGCTTTTCCGCGCCCTGGCGGAGAGGACAGGCCCGAGAGCCGGAGAGCCACGACAGCCTGCCGATTCTTTCTGTTGCTCCTGCTTCTTGGTTAGCTCTTGCTGCCCTTTTCCCAAGCCGTGAAGCGGCTCTCCCCCCACTTGCCGCTTCAGCCTTTGGGCCTAGAGCTGCTGTGGCTGCCATCTGACCGGGCGAGAAGCAGAGGCGGACCAGTCCGTGCAGACCCGCTCCGAGGCTCCCCAGGCCGCTCCCGCTCCTGCTCCTGGCGTTTGGCCAGAGCGGCTCTAGAAACCAGCGACTGCTCCTGTCCCCATGTGGCCAGTGCGCTCGATTCGGTGTTTTGTTGCGTTGGTGGTGGTGGCGGTGGTGTTTGACATCAGGCTTTATTTTTCCGACCAGTTTTGGGTTCCCAGCAAAACCGAGCAGAAGGTACAGAGAGTTCCGATACTCCTGCCTCCTCACAGCTTCCCCCACCATCCGCAGTTGATCTTTATTCATTTATTTCTTATGCACTTGCCTCATGGGCCTCCACAAAGAGCCTCTTGCATTCCTGTCTCCTCCCACCCCCCACTCTTTCGCCCAGTGCCTCCCTCGGCTCTTAAAAGGTGTTGTTTTGACTTGAATTGCTTTCCCCAAAAACGTGGCTGTAAATCGACATCCCACCCGAGTTGAGAGCTGGCTGTGACTGGGATCAAAAGCCTCTTTATCAATTTAAACCCTCTGTTGCCCTCCCTCCCGCCAGCGTGGATGCAACTAGAGAGACAAATCGCCTGGGAAGACTGATCAATCACAGTAAATGTGGGAACTGCCAAACCAAACTGCACGACATTGACGGCGTGCCTCACCTCATCCTCATCGCCTCCCGCGACATCAAGGCCGGGGAGGAGCTCCTGTATGACTATGGGGACCGCAGCCGGGCTTCCATCGAAGCCTATCCCTGGCTGAAGCATTAACCACCCCGCCCTCCCCGCCCCCCTCCCTTCTTCCATGGACAAAGTGCCCTCAAAGGGAATTGATTTTTTTTTTTTACACACTTAAATCTTAGCAGATTACTTCAGATGTTTTTAAAAAGTATATTAAGATGCCTTTTCACTGTAGTATTTAAATATCTGTTACAGGTTTCCAAGGTGGACTTGAACAGATGGCCTTATATTACCAAAACTTTTATATTCTAGTTGTTTTTGTACCTTTTTTGCATACAAGTCAAACGTTTGTGCTTCCCGTGCATGCAGTCAAAGACGCAGCACAGGCTTTAGAGGAAAGAGTGGACATGAATTAGGAAGCTGGGCGACCCTCCTGCCTCCAGCCGCAGAGCCAGGACTCTCTTCCCCACGCCCCCGACGGCCGGCGGCCGAGCGCAGGCGAGTCCCGGAAGACGCTGCCTCCCGAGGCCCGGACGGGGTGTTCCCAAGCTCTTGTTTTCCTGACGTCTGGACAGGCGCACAAGGAAGTGTATGAATATTTTTTAAAAAGGTTTCGCAGTAAGCTAGTCTTCCCCTCTGCTTTCTCGAAAGCTTACTGACCCAGTGGCCCGTGAGCGCGGTTCACTCTTCCGCAGGCCGCCGCTTCTCTGGGCGCCTCCGCGTGTCAGGGCGGGCAGTCAGAGTCGACGTGGGCAGGGAAAAGCGTTGCTTGCCTAGCCCTGCCGGGGCAGGGTTTCCCAAAACTGGGTTGATTCTTTATAGAAATGTGAACACTGAGTTTATTTTAAAAAACAATAATAAAAATTTAAAAATTTAAAAAGACAAAAAAAAAAAAAAACCACAGAAAACAACTTACATGTATATAGGTCTTGAAGTGAGTGAAGTGGCTGCATTTTTTTTTCTTCTTTCTCTTTCTCTCTTTTTTTTTTTTTTTTTGGGGGGGGGTTTGTTTTTGTAGAAGAGATTTGAGATGGTACTCTATTCTAATCAAAAATAAAAGTTTTGTAGTGGGACCAGAAATTACTTACCCAATATTCCGCCGGCCCCCCCCCCCCCAACCCTGACCCAATTCCAATGGGTTGAAAGTTCCAGACCTGCTGTCAGGCTTTCTGTCTGTCAGACCACCTCGTATCCTTCCTGCAAAACTGAAGATGCAGCCATGAACCGAAGGGGGAGCCTGCTGGCCCTGAAATGCGTGGCCCCCACCCCAGCTGCTGATGTGCAGGGGAATGGGCAGGCCCGGCAGCCCAGGGATCAAGGCTAAGGGTAAAGTTTTCACCTTGACTGTGATGCAGGAGGAGTAGGTAGCTTCCTCCTCCCTCCCGAAGGGAGACCTATTCTCTCTGTTAACCTGCAGTCCAGGGGGCCGTGGCTCTGAAGCCATGACCTGGGGTTTCCCGGCCTCCCCTGGTCCCGGGTAAATGTGAATGGAGACAGGTATGAAAGCCTGTCCTCAACCTTGATGCTCCCCTGGCCCCCACCCCGGCCTCACCACGGTGCTACCTACGAAAGTCTTCCCGCCCCTGCGCCCCCACCCCACCCCCCACACTTGCCTGGTCAGTGGTCAGAGAATTGGAGGAGGATCCGACAGAGTGTGTAAATGTGAGATAAAATGTCTTGGTTGTACCTGTTTGTGGTTTAGCTTTGTATTTAAAAAAAAAAAAAGGAAATAACTTGAAAATTATTTGTCATCATAAAAATGAAACAAAAATTAAAATATTTATTGCCAGGCGAGGCCACCTGTGTGTCTTTCTGTTTGGGTTTTCGTTTGTTTGTTTGTTTTTTACAAAGCGGAGACAGGAAAATGGTTACACAGCAGGGGCGCCTGGCCAGCCTTCGTCGTCGGTAAAGCACACAACTCTCGATCTCAGGGTTGTGGGTTCAAGCCCCATGTTGGGGGCAGAGGTTACTTGAAAATATTCTTTTAAAAGAGATTAGACAGCAGTATGTGTGTGTTTTGGTGAATGTCCTAGGGGATAGTTTATTTGTATAATGGGGGTCACAGGTGCTGATAAGATTAAAAGCTAATGCGTGTCGAGTCCTCCCTTAGGGACGGCACCTGGCACTTAGTAAGCATAGGTCTTTAGCTGCTTGTCATTATTACTGTTTCTAATGTAGGAGATTCGGTTCTCAGGAGGAGTCTGTCATCAGCTGTGCCCGTCTTGTGCTGGAAGTTGCTCCCACCAGATCTCTGTCCCCACCACGCACTCCACCAGCTGCCCTTTGTCAGCTGTTGGTTCCCTTCCTCTCCGGGCACTAGGGGCGGATGGGGACAGTGGATAGAGTCCTTTGGGTTGTTTTTTTTGTTTTTGTTTTTTTAATTTGTATACATTTATTTTTTAAATATTTTTTATTTGTATTCACTTATTTTAAAAATATCTATCTTGTTTTTTCTTTGTATTTATTTTTAAAATATTTATTTTTTATTTGCATTCATTTATTTTTAAAATATTTGTTGTTTTTTTACTTGTATTCATTTATTTTTTAAATATTTACTTTTTTATTTGTATTCATTTATTTTTTAAATATTTATTTATTTTTAATTAATTTTTGTTTAGAGTCCTTGGTTTACGAGCCAGAGGTTTGGTGCCAGCACCAGCTTTAAGTGTTTGTCAGCCTGTCCCCCTGCACAAATCCCTTTCCTTCTCTGAAGCTTGCCCGTCATGTGAGAACAGCCTCTGCCCCCCTGACACGCAGGGGGGTCCTGAGGATTCAGCCGCCGTGGATTATTAGGTCTTCGCCTCAGAGGGGACAGAATGGTCTGGTGGCCGAGTGCACTCAGCCCTGGAACGGAACCTCTGTTTCCAACCACTTCGCAGCTGTGTGTCCTCGGGCAGGTGACAGCTTTGCGCGCCCACTTTCGTCCTCAGCGGCACAGGGCGGTGCTGGTGTGTGTGTGTGTGTGTGACTGAGAGGGTTGAGTTCGTGCAGGAAACGCTGTGGAGCACCGCCCGTCATTGATGTTTGCTGTTCGGATTAAAACTTGGCGTTGTTTCTACCATTTGCTGTTCACGAGCGCCCAGAACTGATGGTGAAGAGCCTCCACTCTCTGATAGTTGCTGTATTGATTTGTTTTTTAAAAAGATTTTTTAAGGGGCGCCTGGGTGGCGCAGTCGGTTAAGCGTCCGACTTCAGCCAGGTCACGATCTCGCACTCCGTGAGTTCGAGCCCCGCGTCGGGCTCTGGGCTGATGGCTCAGAGCCTGGAGCCTGCTTCTGATTCTGTGTCTCCCTCTCTCTCTGCCCCTCCCCTGTTCATGCTCTGTCTCTCTCTGTCCCCAAAAAAATAAATAAACGTTGAAAAAAAAAAATAAAAAAAATAAATAAAAAGATTTTTTAAGTTTATTGAGAGAGCACAGGTGGAGGGGGGGGAGCAGAGAGAGAGAATCCTAAACAGGCTCCACGCTGTCAGCACAGAACCCGATGCAGGGCTCAGATTCACACACTGAGATTATGACCTGAGCCGAAATCGAGAGTCAGATGCTCAACCGACTGAGCCACCCAGTGCCCCTCTGGTCATATTTCTTTTTTAAAGATGACTGCTACAGCGACCGCTTCTTGTGCCTTGTGAAACCCCAACCTTTCAGCCTGTTCCTCCCTGTGCTGGGTTTGTTGAAGACAGCCCGCAGTGTGGGAGCAACTGTAGCTGTTTCCTGTGGTCGCACCAGGCCCCAGCTCCAAGAGAAATGCTCCCAGGACTTACCTTCCGGAACTCCCACACCCCAGTGTCTGATTTCACCAAGAGCTGGTAATATCTGAGCACTCTTTTAACTGTCACCTTTTTTTTTTTAATGTTTATTTTTGAGAGAGCGCTCTAGCTGGGGATGAGGGGAGAGAGAGGGGAACAGAGGATCCGAAGCGGACTCTGCACTGACAGCACAGAGCCCGATGTGGGGCTCGAACTCACAAACCACAAGATCATGTGAAGTCAGATGCTTAACTGAGCCACCCAGGCTCCCCGAAGACTGTTTTAACTTGACATTCCTTTTTCTCTTTCTTTTTTTAAATGTTCATTTATTTGGGGGGGGAGGGGCAGAGAGAGAGGGAGACAGGATCCGAAGAGGGCTCTGCGCTGACAGCAGCGTGTCCAACTCAGGGCTTGAACACACAAACCATGAGATTATGACCTGAGCCGAAGTTGGATGCTTAACTGAGCCACTCAGGCTCTCCGACATTTCTTTCTGAGTGGGTTTTCTTGCCTCATCTATCCCCGAGAGGGAGAAAGGGGCAGCTAAGCATTGATACAGGGGGACCCCCAAGTCTGAAAATGCAGGTGATCCATTTAAGTAGGCTTACTGACAGCAGCACACAATGATCTGTCTGCTTCTAGACTTTATGGTCATCCTGCAGCCGGGAGATCGGGAAACCAAGGCAGGAATGAGTCAGGTGTAGGGGACTTGGCTGCCATTGCTGGGACTCAGGATGTAAGGCTGGTGCCTCGGAGGATGGACTTTATTTTATTTTATTTTTTCAACGTTTATTTATTTTTGGGACGGAGAGAGACAGAGCATGAACGGGGGAGGGGCAGAGAGAGAGGGAGACACAGAATCGGAAACAGGCTCCAGGCTCTGAGCCATCAGCCCAGAGCCTGACGCGGGGCTCGAACTCACGGACCGCGAGATCGTGACCTGGCTGAAGTCGGAGGATGGACTTTAAATGTCATTCCCAGGAGCGGAGCCTGCTCCACAGTCCTGCAAAAGACACAGCACTGCCCCCTCCCCCCCCCCCGCCCGCCACACACACACACACACACACACACTCTGCTTTGTGACCTCACCGCCCCTGGGTGTGGTCTCTGCACAGCCTCTGCGTGGGGTTCAGACGGACGGCAGGATGCATATTTGTTTCCCCAGCTAGTTCTCCCCTCCAAGGTGCAGAAACCTTTCCCCTCCCTCCCTCCATTAAGACAACAGCACCCAGTGAGGACTGCAGCAAATCTGGGGGTAGCAGTCAGGAGCCCCTGATGGGAGGAAGGCTCTGCCGAAATAGCATTCTGGACGGGACTCAGCGTGGCCAGCGTTTCTCAGGAGGCAGAGTGGGCGGAGTCTGGGTTGTGGAGTTTGTATCTGGGTTCAGGTCCAACTTCCACCACTTGTGAGCTGGGGCCCCGGACGAGTCCCTCAGCCCTAGGGTGCTGTAACCTTGGGTGTCCCACGGGAATGACAATACCCATCCCACAGGCGTGCGGTGAGGCAGTACGCATAAGGTCCTCAAAACGGTGCAGGCGAGATGCGCATTCATCATTCGCATTAGTGCTGCTTGGAGAGGCAGGGTACGTTTCACTTTGCAGATAGGAACCTAGGCCTTAGAATCAGGCCTTCACCTGCATCTGGGGCAGCCACCTCCTAGCGACGTGGCCTCGCGGAAGGTACTTTCACCTTTTGGAGTTTCACTTTCCAAATCTGTAAACCGGGGAGGGGGGGGTGTTAGTGCCGGTCCCCACCTCCCCGGGTCGTTACAGGAGTAAACGAGGTAATCCATTCAGCAGGCAAAACATTCAGCAAGGCAGGGTTCCTTACCAGGACGCCAGGCTCACAGGGGACGTCCAGCAGGCTCATTAGCTTCCCTGTTCTCTGGACTGTATTTCACCGAATCCTACGTGCATTTTCCCCTCACGTTTTAACATCTTTGAAATCAGGATGAGCCTTGAAATCAATAGCATCTTAATGTTACGATTTGTTCAGTTTTCCCAGCAGCATTTGTTGAAGAGACTGTCTTTTCCCACTGTATATTCTTGCCTCCTTTGTCACAGATCAGTTGATCAGAGATCAATATAAGTGTGGGCTTATTTCTGGGCTATTCCATTCTATTGATCTGTGCGTCTGTTTTTTTGTGCCGGCACCATACTGTTTTGACTACTGCAGCTTGGTGGTATATCTTGAAATCTGGGACGGTGATACCTCCAGCTTTGTTCTTTCTCGAGATGCTTTGGTTGTCTTGGGAACTTTTGTCAAAAAGTAATAATTTGCGGCATTCTTTTTCTCTCATAGCGACACACAAAATGCTGGCGTGTCAGAGTCACTGCAATATATCTGCACCGTATATATACCACCATCTGCAATATGCATACGTACATACATACAATTTACAGATTTGGCGCGCGAGGGTCTGAACGGTTAAAGCCCCTTACATAAGACCACCCTAAAACACTCCAAGAAAGTATAAAAGTCGTTTTACTTTGATACAAAATCATGTAAAATCATGTAAAGTCACGTGAAGCAAAATCAAATATTCACTACATATCCATGAAATCACTGGAATGTCATTACCATTTTTTCCTGCGTTCTCTCCTCCCCTCTCCCTGTGGGCTCATGCATTTTTACTGCTACCACGCGGTAGAGACGAGGGTCACCTGCAGGACCAGACAAGTGGAAGGCGCATGCGCACGCTGGAGGCCCCCCCCCCCACAGCGAGGCTGAATGGAGCAGGAATTGGGTCTTGTTTTGCTTTCCTTCTCCTGTCTTGCCCAGGCCAAGCGCCCAGGGGTGTCCAGTTCCACAGCCTGGCAGACAGTGATCATGAGAGCGCCTCCCCTCCTTCCTCCTTGGTGGCTTTCAGGGGAAACAAACAAGCGAGGACGGTGCATATACGTGGCACCGAGAGATGTGTCTGGGAGTCTTGGCGCGTTGCCTTGTTGAGTCCGAGACCCTCTGCCATAGTCGTGGCCTTAGAGCTGTGTCTACTTCCCTGATCGGAAAAAGAACCTGTGTGAAGAGAGGGAGGGGTCAAGGGCACACAGAGAATGAGACGAGCGGTGCAGAACCCCGAAGGATCTGTAAGAGGCTCTTGCGGGCCACGGACTCACTAGGGGCAGACACTGTCTAGGGCTTTCCTTCTGTCAGCTCGCTTCACACTCAAAACAGCTTGATGAGCTACGTACCATCAATGTCCCCATTTTATAGATTAGCACACCGAGGCCCTGCAAGGTTCAGCAACAGGCCCAAGGTCACACGGTAAGTTGTGGAACCAGGAGTTGGAGGACCCAGAGCCCACTCAACCCCTGTGCTGTGCCGAAAGATGGTGTCCAACACCTTTTTCAATTTCAGGAGGTTTATCGTGGAGGAAGCATGCGCGCGACCTCCAATTATAAGACAGATCTTTGCAATGAATAAAGATCGGCATGTAAATTCTCAGATGAAACACAAAGATACCCCCGAGACACGAATACCAAGCGTTCAGTGTCTCCCCCCTCATATGCAAAGCTTTGAAAAGGAAGCCTGCTGTCTGGGGGTTGAGTGCAACGCTGTCTCAGCGCTTGCTAGGCTCAGCTATGAGAGAGACCCAGAGCTGGCTGGTGGGTTGGAAAGGCAGTGACAGGAATGCGGCCTCGTGCTTCTTGTCAAAGATAAACCCCTTGAGGACCGTGAGCCGCTCTGCTAGCGATGGCTGGGGCAGGCCCTGGACGCGTGTTCAGACACAGGCGTTAGGGCTCAGCCACTCCCCTGAACCTGGACGCACTGCCCACCCCCACCGGTACCCAGTCTCAGGAAGTGACACCATCCCCCGCCTCGTCATTCACGCCCGGGAACCTGGGAGTTGTTCTCAGCTCCTCCCCCCCATCTGCTACATGTTAGTCACCATGCCCCAAATATGTTCCTAATCCCAACACTTCTCATCTCCTCCACTGCCACCCCCCAGTCCAACAGCCTTCCCGCCACCCCCTAGAACACACTCACGCGGCAGCCAGAGTGACCGTGTCACTATACAGAGCTAAGTCATTCTGCAGCTGAAACCTTTCCATGGCTCCCCATTGTTCTCAGGATAAAGACAAACGTCCTTCTTAGCATGACCTACTTCCTCAGAAAGTCATTCATTCATTCATTCGTTCGTTCATTCAACGAGCTGCTCTGACCACGAAATTGTGGCCTCGTGCTCATTAGACATATGACCTCAGGCTGGCTTTTTTTTTTTTTTTTTTTTCCATATCAGGCTCAAACTCTCTAAGGGGCCCAAAGAACTCTCCTAGAAGAGGCACAAAGAAACCAGCAGTTTATGCCTCCTGGAAGCCTTATCTACATGGGCTGTCCAGACAATAAACGTGCTAAAAGAACACCTTCAGAAATGACACCTAGTGTGGAATGGAGGTGCTCTTTCATTTTATTACTTTGCCTCAGGAGAGGCTTCCTTGGGAAAGAAACACGGCCCAGGCCCTGCTTTGACCCTGCCCCCAAAGGTGACTTTGACACCTCCTCCATAAGGCAGCCAGATGAGCTTTCACAGGCAAATGTGGTCCCCTTGTCCCCCTGCTTACAACCCTCCACGTCTTAGCGAAGTTCTCAGAGCGAAATTCAAACTGCTTAGTGGGACCCTCGCCATCCCCCCACCCCCACCCCCGCCACTACCGCCACTAATCTCCAACCTCCCCTCCATTCACCTCCTGCCTCGCCTTTATGCATGCTGTTCCCTCTGCCAAGAATGCGTTTCTCTCAGTCTTCATGGTCTTTCAGGGCCCAGTTTGAATGTCACCTCCTCACGAAAGCCTTCCAGGACTCCCCAAAGTGTAACCCCGCTCATGTCTGTAAGATGTCCCTTCTTTAAATCTTCTCAGTCACCCCTTTAACGTGTGCAATTTGTTTCTTGCCAGGACTCTGGCAAATGTCCCCCCCCCCCCACCCCTCCATCACTCATCAACATTAAGTGCCTGGCCCCCATAGGCATTTGAGTTTGAGATCCCTGACTGAGGCTGTTTCTCAGTTTCTGTCCAAGAGATCGGGGGGCAGGTAACTGTCTCCAGGCCAGACATTCCCAGGACAGCCAAGGCAAACGGGCTGTTTGCTTCATGGAGGGGTGGGAGAAAGCCGTGCCTCGTTGTACCGGCACCTGGTGACCGAGAAGGCACCTCTCGAGGTGTGGTCCAAGGGTTCTCCACATCAGAGCTGCCTAGGGGATTTATTAGAAATCCAGACTTCTGGGCTTCATCCTAGACTTGACTTCTGAGAATCTGAATTTTAAACAAGTACCACACACACTATGGTTTGAGGCTTAGCACCCGGAGAAATGACGGATTAACAAGGGAGCATAAACATGAGGGGAGTATTCAAAGGAAACTACATTATGTGGCCCAATGCTGGGAGACACAGGGTCCTCCAAAGTTGGAAGTAAGAGAAGTAATGAATCAGGCCACCCTCCTTTTTTTAAGTAAACTCTGCACTCAACGTGGGGCTCGAACTCACATCCCCAAGATCAAGAGTTGCATGCTCTATCAACTAAGCCATCCAGGCACCCCGTGAGTCCCCCTTACACCCTAATAAGTATTATTTGTAGTATTATTATATCATAGGGAGGCAGCAGTGTAGAATCTGAACTTCCTTGGGTTCAAATCCTGACTTCGCTGTTTACTATCTGTGTGACTTCAGGCAAATTACCTTATCTCTCTGTATCTATTTTACCACGTGCAGAATGGGGATAATGACAGTTCCTACCTCCTAAGGTCACTGTGAAAAGTCAACGAATTAATGTATGTTAAGTGCTTAGACTGCTGTCTAACAGATACGGTAATACTTCTCTGAATTTTCCCATCAGCTGCAGTGCCACCAACAGGACAGCAGGACCTCTCCACCCTGGCTAGCTGGCCAGCCTCCTCGGGCCCTCACTCCTTCCTCTGGCAATTATTCGGTGGCAATGGGGCAGCAGGGTAACTTACAACTTCCTTATGATGGTCTTCTCCTCCTTGTTACTTCTGGCATTGCTGGGCCTGGCGACAAGGGTGTCTTTTTCTCTTCGTCCTCCTGAGCCTTCTCTTGGTGGAATCAGACCACTGGGGAAAAGGGGCCAAATAAATGGGTTGTTTTATGGCAGACCTTCTGTCTGTGCAGCTCTGAAAGTGAAGGGTCTTAATAATTATTACATTAGTAATAACTGAAAGCTAGAGTCAGAGAGATTCTCTTTCCAATCATGAGACTCCTCCTCCCATGTTTCCAATGCCGATCCCTCTTCTTTCTTTCTCTTGTCCATCTGCATTGGCTAGTACTTCAACCTTCTCCAGTCTCTAGGAATATGACCACATATCAGTTGTGTAACTGAAGCCTTGATTTTCTAATCAATAAAGTGAGAATAATAAGAGTAACTGCCATCTAGGACTGAGTGATTAAGTGAGATATTACACAGCACCTGACATTCACTCAACAAATATTTATTAAGCCACATCCCGTGCCAAAGCACTGTAGCAGTGAACAAAACAGACAAAATTATCTCCTATCATGCAGTTCATGTTTTTCCACTGGGGAAGGAAGGAGTCAATAAATAAATAAATAAATAAAGTAAAAAATATATAGTGAGTCAAATGGTCACAAGAGCTAAATTGATATTGACTGATAAGATATTGAGGTCAGTTGACTCAAAGAGGACCAGAGTATCTCCCTGGACCTGATGTACAGAAGCTGGAAGAAGGCTGTTCTCTCTCACTTGGTCAACTGGGGTCGCCAGCAGCCATGTTGCCTAAGATTCCTAGCAGGTGTGTCTACAACACCAGATAATGAGGCCAACAAACAAAGAGAAGCAAGGAGGAAAGAAAGAGGCACCGAGTCCCTGGCTCCAACCTTGAGGCCTTAACTGCAGTTTTTTCTTTATTTCTGAAGGCAATCCCAAGATCATTTCCAACTCTGTGGGTCAGTAAATTCTCTTTTGTACTTAAGCTAGTTTGAATTGGATTTCTGTCACTTGCAACAAAAAGAAACCTGACCACAATGCAATATTTCAAAAAATTTTTAGTTTTAATTTTTTTTAAGTTTATTTGTTTATTTTGAGAGAGAGAAAGGAGGGAGGGGGGAAGAGAGAGAGGAGAGGGAGAGAGACAGAGAGAGAGACAGAGAGAGAGAACCCCAAGCAGGTTCCTTACTGTCAGCACGGAGCCAGACACAGGGTTCAACCTCATGAACCGTGAGATTATGACTTGTGCCAAAGTCAAGAGTCAGAGGCTTAACTGACTGAGCCACCCAGACACTTCCCAAATTTTTAACTTTTTTTATGTTAGAGAGAGGGCACGTGTGTACATGCAAGCAGGGGAGGGGCAGAGGGAGGGAGACAGAATCTCAAGCAGGCTCCAGCCAAATGCAGGGCTTGATCCCACAACCCTGGGATCATGACCTGAGCTAAAATCAAGAGACAGACACTCAATTGACTGAGCCACCCAGACACCCCACAATGCAATATTTCAATGGCATAGCTCGTTGTATCCACCTAGGTATTTTGCTGTGGCACCTGCTGGCAAATTTAAGCGCGTGGTGTTTCCTCCTCCCTACAGATTGAATTGTGTCCCCCAGAATTCATATGGAAGCCCTAAGCCCCAGTGTAATGGTATTTGGAGATGAGGCCTTTGGGAGACAACCAGGTTTAGATGAGGTCATGGAGGGGGGACACGGTTGGATCGGAGCCCTTGTAAGAGGAGACATCTGAGGGCTTGCTCTCTCTGCCATGTGCAAGAAGTCAGGAAGAGTCAGAACTGACCATATTGGCACCCTGATCTTGGACTTCTACCCACCAGAATTATGAGAAAAATATTCCTACTGTTCAAACCACCCGGTCTACGGTATTTTGTTATGGCGACCCAGCTAAGACACCTCTTGAGGTATGAATGTCACAGGGCAGGATTCATCCTTCTCTGTCCTTTGCAAAGAGTGAGCTCTTATTACTTGACATTATTATTTATATATTTACTTTAGTATTAATACTAATACATTATTAATTTATTATTAATAAAATCCCCCCTTCCATCATCTCTTGTGGCATAACACCCTAAAACACAGTGATTGGAAACAAGGAAGATTTATGATTTCTTACGATGACTCCATTTTTATGGTTGGCTTGATGGGTCATCCAGACACAGCTGTGGCACCTCACTTCTCCTTTGTGTGACCTCTCCGTGGGACTACCTTGAGCTTCCTCACAGAACTATGGTCTCAAGCATTCCACAAGGATAAAAATGGAAGCTGCGAGGTCTCCCGGCACCCTCACCGCAGAAGCCACACAGCATCACTTCCACTACATTCCATTGGTCAAGGCAAGTCACTGGGCTGCCCAGACTGAAGGAAAGGGGAAACAGACTCTACCTCTAGAGGCTGGAAAAGTCTCATTGCCAAAGGCATGCAGGATGGGAAAAATCGTGGCCATCTTTGGAAGCCTCCCACCACTGCCTCAATTCAAAACTATCATTAGGGGCGCCTGGCTGGCTCAGTGGGCCAAGCGCCCGACTCTCGACCTCAGCTCAGGTCTTGATCTCATGGTCATGAGTTGGAGCCCTGCGTTGGGCTCCGCATTGGGCGTGAAGCCTAGTTAAAAACAAAACAAAACAAAACAAACAAACAAAACCACTAGAGCCTGGACCTCCAAACTGATGCGGTTGCTAGGAGAACACCTCAGCTGGCATGCTAGTTTCTCCAGAATGTAGGACCCACGTGAGGAAGCAGAGTCCTGCTGTCTACCGGCCTATACCAGACGGGACGTGCACAGCTACCGTTCTCTGGGAATTCGGAACTGGAAATAAGGTGTGTCTCTTTATTCGCTAACAAGCTGCTCCAGCACCAGCTGTTCAGCCATTCCCACATCTCACTACCTGTGTCTGAAGGACTTCTTAAATGAGATGAAGACAGGTCTTTCCATTAACAGGGTTCCAACCTCAGCAGAAGGAAGAAAATTAAGTTCCTGTTGCCAGAACTCGGGCCTTCTGGATGTGGCTCGCTACAACTTTTTTTTTTTACTGTACCGCTGACCTCTTAATGATTCTACCTTAAGCAAATTTAAACGTAATGCCATGGGGCGGGGGGTAAAGAAAAAGAGTGGTATCACTTGGACTTTGCTTTGTTTTGGATCAGCCTATGTTCTTACTTGTAAACGTGGCCAAGAATTAAAAGCACGGGCTCTGATAATCACACTGTCTGAGGTCATGTCTTACTGTGGCCACCACGAGCCGTGGGACTTCGGCAGGTATTGACCTCCCTGGCCCTTAGAACACCTTGCGGGTAACATTACCGTAACTCACTTTGCTGTGAGCACTAATGGACCTGATGCTTCGAATACACCTAGCAGAGTCCTGGCACGTATAATATTTATACATTGATAAATATTAGCTGGTGCTGAGTTTTTCATTCTCTTTGTCTTTCCCTCTTCTGCCTTTCAGAGAACCTGCGTTGTTTAACTCAACGGTTTCTCAGAGTTATTCGACCACAGAGCCCCCTTTTCTAGAAGTGACGGCATGAAAGAAAATATTTTGGGAAACAGGATGCAGATGGATATAGCAAAGTCCAAACCCGGCATGTTAACAGCTTCTTCTTGCCTCTCTTGCTTGTCCTACAATCTTTTCCCTACATGTGTCATTGTGATCTTTTTTTTTTTTTTTTTAGATTTTATTTTTAAGTAATTTCCATATCCAACATGGGACCTGAACTCACAACCTGAGATCAAGAGTCACACGTTCTACCCACTGAGCCAGCCAGGTGCCCCTATTGTGATCTTTCATAACTTTTAATTTTTATATAATTTCAAACTTACAGAAAAATTGTAAAATTAGTATGAAGATTTCCTATATGCCCTTTTTCCAAATCCCCCAATAGTTCATCTATGTCTCCATCTACCTACCTGCCTATCCATCCATCCATCCCCATCCAGCCACCCATCTACCCACCCATCCACGTATCTGTCTTCTTTCTGAACCACTTGAGAGGAAGCTGGAGACACCTTACCCCCTTATTCCTAAATACTTCGGTGTGTATTTCTGAGGAACGAGGACATTTCTGACATAAACAAGTAGTTCAGCTATCAAGTTACCACACTGATATTTTATTCTACACTTTTTAAAAAATGTAAGCTCTCGGGGCGCCTGGGTGGTGCAGTCGGTTAAGCGTCCGACTTCAGCCAGGTCACGATCTCGCGGTCCGTGAGTTCGAGCCCCGCGTCAGGCTCTGGGCTGATGGCTCAGAGCCTGGAGCCTGTTTCCGATTCTGTGTCTCCCTCTCTCTCTGCCCCTCCCCCGTTCATGCTCTGTCTCTCTCTGTCCCAAAAATAAATAAACGTTGAAAAAAAAAATTTTTTTTTAAAATGTAAGCTCTATACGCAACATGGGGTTTGAACTCATGACCTCGAGATCAAGACTTGCACGCTTTGCCGACTGAGCCAGCCAGGTGCCCCTCGTGTTGATCTTTTAAAATAGTAAATTGGATCTTGTCATTTCCTTGATTAAAACTTTCCAGGGGCGCCTGGGTGGCGCAGTCGGTTGAGCGTCCGACTTCAGCCAGGTCACGATCTCGCGGTCCGTGAGTTCGAGCCCCGCGTCGGGCTCTGGGCTGATGGCTCAGAGCCTGGAGCCTGTTTCCGATTCTGTGTCTCCCTCTCTCTCTGCCCCTCCCCCGTTCATGCTCTGTCTCTCTCTGTCCCAAAAATAAAATAAACGTTGAAAAAAAAAATTAAAAAAAAAAAAAAAAAAAAAAAAAAAAAAACTTTCCAGGGGCGCCTGGGTGGCGCAGTCGGTTGAGCGTCCGACTTCAGCCAGGTCACGATCTCGCGGTCCGTGAGTTCGAGCCCCGCGTCGGGCTCTGGGCTGATGGCTCAGAGCCTGGAGCCTGTTTCCGATTCTGTGTCTCCCTCTCTCTGCCCCTCCCCCGTTCATGCTCTGTCTCTCTCTGTCCCAAAAATAAATAAAACGTTGAAAAAATTAAAAACAAAACAAAACAAAACAAAACTTTCCAATGACTTCTTGTTACACTTAATAAAATTAGAGCTCCTTCCTGTGGCTCACAGGTGTGGCACACCTCCACCTACGTTACAGCTTCCACCATGGTGGGTCTCTTATTGGTCAAGCTGGTTCCCACATCAGGGTCTTAGCACTTCTGCTCCACTTTTGCCCTACCAGTCCTTACATGGTGGGCTACTTCTTGTCATTGACCTCAGAGGGGTCTGAGCTGACCACGCCATGTAAAACAGGATCCCTCCATTCCCTAGCACTTTGCTTTGCTGTCATATGTCACCTTGTTTGCTTGTTTTGTTTTTTTTTCACGTTTACTCATTTCTGACAGACAGAATCTGAGTGGGGGAGGGGTAGAGAGGGAGGGAGACACAGAATCCGAAGCAGGCTCCAGGCTCCGAGCTGTCAGCACAGAGCCCAACGCGGGGCTTGAACTCACAAACTGGAAGATCGTGACCTGAGCCGAAGTCGGATGCGTAACTTACTGAGCCACCCAGGCGCCCCTCACCTTGTTTTGAAAGATGTTTTGTTTTGTTTTGTTCATTTATTGATTTTGAGAGAGAGCGAGGAAGCAGGAGAGGGACAGAGAGAGAATCCTAAGCAGCCTCTGCGCTGTGAGCAGAGTGGGGCTCTAGCTCACTAACTGTGAGATCATGACCTGAGCCGAAATCAAGAGTCAGATGCTTAACCGACTGAGCCACCCAGGCGCCCCATGTCACCTTGTTTTACATTTTTTAGACCACTTGTCGCCATTATCCTGTGTGTTCATTTCAGATTGCCTTGTTAATTGCTTGTCTTCCCCTAGACTAGCATGGACTTTCTCTGTTTTGTTCACTGCTATTCCCCAGGAATACTAGGTCTTTGAGAAACTGGCTGAGTGAACACAAGAACGAATACATAGCACATCACGGAATTCCAGACGGGGTCTGATCCTTCCGTGCAGGGGTCCCCACGGCATCCGAGCCCCACCTCTTATAGCACTGCAGCTCTTCCTGCACCAGCAGCAGCTGGGACTTGAGTTTGTTGCGCTCCTGGAGCACATCCCTTAGCTCCTGTAGAGTGAAGCGTGGCCGGTTGGGATCTGTCAGGTCAACCACCATTTTGTCTGGTCCCAGGTTTACCTGTAAGAAAAGATATCGGGTTGCTTATACAGTTTCCCTCATGCACTTGGACTGTTGGGGTCCCTGGGTGGCTCAGTCGGTTAAGCATCCGACTTCAGCTCAGGTCATGATCTCGTGGTCCATGGGTTCGAGCCCCACGTCGGGCTCTGTGCTGACAGGAGCCAGCTTCAGATTCTGTCTCCCTCTCTCTCTGCTCCTCCCCTGCTCGCGCTCTCTCTCTCTCTCTCTCTCTCTCTCTCAAAAAAAAAATAAACATTAAAAAAGTTTTCTTAAAAAAAAGTAAAAAGATGGACTGTCCACCCCAGAAAGGAAAATTCTGTTTTGTTACTCCCAGGCACCCTATCGGATGAGACGCTGCCTGTTGGAAGTGTTTGGTTGATGGTAAAGAAGCAAAAGTTCTAAGTAGCATTCTCCAAGTAAACAACCAAGGCTCCTTGGAGAATGGCTGATTTCTGGGTTGGAACAGGAAAACTATAAGATGAGCCTGGAACGTTTCCTTGTGGAAGGGAACAAAATGTCAAAATGACAGTTTGAAGGAGTTCCCCCTGGCCAGACTGAGAACAATTTGAGTATCAAAACGAGTAATAACAGGAATGGACAGTAACAGTTCACATAAAAAGAGAATTCAGGAGTTCATACTTAAAATTTAAATCAATTAACTAATTAATGGGGATGTGATGGCTAATTTTATGTGTCTAATTTTACTTGTCTGGGCTAAGGGATGCCCAGAAAGCTGGTTAAACATTTCTGGGTGTGTCTGTGAAGGTGTTTCTGGAAGATATTAGCATTTGCTTTGATGAGCTGAGTAAAGCAGCTGGGGGGCGGGGCGGGCATCATCCAATCCACTGAGGGCCTGAGGGCCCACATGGAAGGAAAGGGGGAAAGAGGGTGAATTTGAGCTCCGTCAGTTGATACAGGACATCCCTTCTTCTCTTGTCCTCAGACATTGACACTCCTGGTTCTTGGGGTTTGGGATCCAGACCAGGATTTCCACCATCAGCCCCCCACCCCCAGTTCACAGGACTCACTGGTTCTCCAGCTTGCAACTTGCAGATTTTAAGTAAGATTTCGCAGCCTCCATAACTGCATGAGCCAATTCCTCAAATAACTATCCTCTTTATATTGAGAGCTATTTCTCCTATTGGTTCTGTGTCTCTGGAGAGATCTGATGAGTACAGGAGAGGAGGAGGGGAATTTGTATCTTACAGCAGAAGGCCAAGTAATACGTGCAGAAGATGACAGAGTTAAAAAAAAAAAATTACCCATTTGCAACCAACTTAGCAATAATTGATTCAGGCAAGACTAAGGAATGGATCTAAAACTTTAGGGTGAAAATCTGTTGGGGAATAGAATATT
Organism: Leopardus geoffroyi; assembly: GCF_018350155.1. Classification (NCBI taxonomy): domain Eukaryota; kingdom Metazoa; phylum Chordata; class Mammalia; order Carnivora; family Felidae; genus Leopardus; species Leopardus geoffroyi. The sequence continues at coordinate 6,468,083 of NC_059339.1, read as the reverse complement.
TTGCACAGTTTCAAAGCATCTTCCTACAACAACTTACGAATTACAAAGGGAATAAAGGCACCTTTACAGTGCAGAAATCTCGCAGACACCACGTTAACCAAGTGATGCAAGTTAACATCACCAATAATCACAAACTGAAGCAGGTGCCTCCTGACACATCGCACTGAGAAGGACGCAGCATCTCTTCAGTGGTATTCCTGCTAAACTGCGTATCTTGAAACTAACGATGACGATGGCACATCAAAACAAACCTAAATTGAAGGACGTTCTACAAACAAACTGATATATAATCTTCAAAGATGTCAAGGTTGTAAAACACAAGGAAAAGCTGAGGAACTCCTTAAGATTAAAGAAATGTGTCAACTAAAGGTACTATGTAACCCTGGACTAGATTCTGCACCAGAAAGAAGATGCTGTAAAGGGCATTACCATGAATTTTGAATAGGGATAGTATATTAGATCTTAGTATTCTATGACTTTTTCCCCTGAATTTAATCATTTACCGTCACGATGCAATAGTGCGTCTTGTGAGATTTTAGGGTAAAGGGTCCTAATCTTCTACTAATCCTGCAACTAACATAATGTCTGCTCAAATAGTTGAGAAAAACTGTGAGTGAATAAATAATATATATAAATAGTACTTTTGTATATGCATATATACATATATGTATATGTGTTTTGTGTGTGTATATAAATACTTTGATGTATATTTTCTTCTGTTGTTGTTGTTGTTTTTTTTTTTTTTGAGAGAGAGTGTGAGCCAGGGAGAGGGGCAGAGCTGAAGAGAGAGAGAATCCTAAGCAGGCTCCACACTCAGCACAGAGCCTGAAGCGGGGCTCAATCCCACAACCCTGGGATCATGCCCTGAGCTGAAATCAAGAGCTGGCCACTCAACCGACTGAGTCACCCAGGCGCCCCTATATCTACTTCTTTATCAAATCAGGTGATCTAGGGGCACCTGGGTGACTCAGTCGGTTAAGCATTGACACTTGATTTTTGGCTCAGGTCATGATCTCATGGTTCGTGAGTTCAAGCCCCATGTCAGGCTCTGTGGTGACAGACAGTGTGGAGAATGCTTGGGATTCTGTCCCTCTCTCTCTGTCCCTCCCCCACTTGCTCCTGAGATCTCTCTCAAAATAAATAAACTTAAAAAAAAAATAAGGTGATCTAGAGGCAGGTCTAGTAAAATACTGAACAAATACAAAGCTTTAAGATGGGAACTATATTGTTACAGGACTTGAAAATATCTGCGGTTTCCACTGGTGACTGCCACAGGTACTGCTATTATTACTGTGGTTTGTCGTCTATATTTGCAACTGAAGAAAATGACACATTTCAGTTGGAGGTTAATGAAAATGAAAATATAATTTTTTTCCCATGCCAGGGCATGGACCTCTTGGATTAGAATCACGATTCCCTTGGGCATCTAAGAACTTTGAGTTAAGAACCCTCAGGTTGAATAATTGATATTGTACAATGGAAGTTTTCAAAGCCATTAAAAGATGAAGAAGCTCTTCATCCTGATTTAACTCAACTTTCATGCTATGTTAAGTGAAAATACACAAAAGGCAGAGCTGGGTATATATTATAATACCATTTGTATAAAAAAGAAAAAAGTATTTTCACATCTGCTTTTGTTTGCATAAAGTACCTCTGGAAGGACACACAAGAAACTGATCATTTTAATTTTTTCCAGGGAGGGTAAGTGGTTGGCTGGGGGTGGAGAGAATTGGGGAGGAAAAGTTTTCAAGGCGAACACTTTTGTTACCTTTTGAACTTTGAACTTCCATTTATTTTATTTATTTATTTTGAGAAAGAGAGAGAGAACAGGGGAGGGGCAGAGAGAGAGAACTCTAAGCAGGTTCCGTGCTGTCAGCACATGACAGCAGGTAGCCTGAAGCGGGGTTTGAGCCCCTGAACTGTGAGATCATGACCTGAGCCAAAACCAAGAGCTGGACGCTTAACTGACTGAGCCGCCCAGGCACCCCTAAACTTCAAGTTTTAAAAGGGAAAGGAAAAAACTACCTCGCACCCATTAGGGTGGCTATTGTAAACAAACAAAACAGAAAAGAACAAGTATTGAAAGGAGATGGAATTCTTGTGTACTGCTGTTGGGAATGTAAAATGGTACAGTCACTATGGAAAACCATATGCCAGATCCTTAAAAAATTAAAAACAGAATTATCCCATGATCCAGCAATTACACTTTAAAAAAATTTTTTTAATGTTTATTTATTTTTGAGAGAGAGAGAGAGACAGAGTGTGAGTGGGGGAAGGCAGAGAGAGAAGGAGGCACGGAATCTGAGGCAGGCTCCAGGCTCCAAGCTGTCAGCGCAGAACCCAACGTGGGGCTCGAATTCGTAAACCGTGAGATCATGACCTGAGCCTAAGTCAGACACAACAGAATGAGCCACCCAGGTACCCATATACTTTTTTTTTTTAATGTTTATATATTTGCTTTTGAGAGAGAGAGGGAACGAGAGAGCGAGAGAGAGACCTCAAGCACAGGAGCGGGGGAGGGGCAGAGAGAGAGGGAGGCAGAATCCGAAGCAGGCTCCAGGCTCTGAGCCGTCTGCACAGAGCCTGACGCGGGGCTCAAACTCATGAACCGTGAGATCATGACCTGAGCCGAAGCCGGACGCTCAACCGACTGAGCCGGGTCCCCCCAGCAATTCCACTTCTAATTATATACCCAAAGCAGTGAAAGCAGGGGCTTGAAGAGATAGTTATACATCCACGTTCATAGCAGCATTATTCACCCTAGCCAAAAGGTAGAAACAAACCCGGCATCCACCAACAGATGCACGGACAAACAAAATATGGTATCTCCACACAACAGACTATTATTCAGCTGTTAAAAGGTGGCGAATTCTGACACCTGCTATACCATGGATGACCCTTGAAGACACTGTGCTCAGTGAAATAAGCCAGTGACAAAAGGAAACACCTATTATTCTCTTATGTGTAGTAGCTGGAATAGGCAAATTCACAGAGATAGAAAATAGACACGGGGAGGGGGGAATAAGGAGCTGGTGTTTAACAGAGACAGAGTTTGTTTTGGGAGATGAAAAGAACTCTGCAAGGACAGTGGTGATGGTTACACAACAGCGTGGATATACTTCAATGCCACTTCACTGTGCACTTAGAAATGGTTAGGATGGCGAATTTTATGTGTACTTTACCACAGTTAAAAGAAAAAGAGGAAGAAGACGTATTTTTATGAACTGCCTAGTGGCACTAAACATTCATTCTCTCTGCCCCTTTCCCCACTTCTGGGCTTAGGGTTTAAGGTTTGGGAGGAACAGGCCATCTCATCTGCTGCCTGATAAAGCTTGTCCGCTGTGCCCACTACAGAAAATCACCCGGCCCCTGGGCAAAGCACACTGTAGATGGTCCGTGTGGGGCTCCCTCCATATCCTTGTTCCTGGAATCGGAGGTGACGGGAATGAGCTCAGAATGTGAGCTGAGCCATCCCGAGCAAGACGTTTAACTTCTCTCGAGTCTTCAAAGCCAGGCTGCGAATGGTAGTCATGATACTCAGCCACCTTATGTGACGGACACTAAAGCAGAAATGTATCCACAAACATTGTTGTCACTGTGACACGTGAGTAGGTGAAATAAAAGTTTGCCAGAGAAGTGACCAGAAACTTTCACTCTTTTTTCCCCCCGCGAATGTCAGCGCCCTGTTCCTGTTGTCCCTTCCCGGCACACTTCTTGGTTTGTGATTCGGGAGGTGTGGGTGTCTTAGCTCTCCCACTCGATGTGAGCTCTGGGAGGGAAGGCTCCTGTCTAATTTACCTCTGCAGCCCCAGGATCCAGCTCTATGAAGTTGCTCATCAAATGTCATTCCAGCAAATGAGGTCAAATGTCTGCATTTAGTGTGCAGAGGTTGAGACTAGCATCTCTGAGCTCAAACCCTGCCTTCATCTCTTACTCCGAGAAAGTCACCTGGCAAATCACTTAACTATTCTATGCCTCCATTTCTATAAAATGGTTATGCTGATAGTAAGAGGATTAAGTGAGATGTCCACTTAGAACAGTTTGTTTTTTTTTCAATTGTGGCTGGAGACCACTAGTAATTCATGGTCTTAATTCAATCAATTGCAACAAGAATTTTAAAACTCATAAAAATAGGGGCACCTGGGTGGCTCAGTTGGTTGAGCGACCAACTCTTGATTTGGGCTCAGGTCATAATCTCAGGGTCATGGGAGCAAGCCCTTCATCAGGCTCCAATACTGAGCATGGAGCCTGCTGAAGATTCTCTCTCTTTCATGGGGCACCAGCGTGGCTCAGTCTGTTAAGGGACCAACCTACCCTTGACTTTGGCTCAGGTCATGATCTCGTGGTTATTGAGTTTGAGCCCTGTGTTGGGCTCTGTGCTGACAGTGCAGAGCCTATTTGTGATTCTCTCTCTCTCCCTCTCTCTCTCTCCCTCCCCTGCTCTCTCTCTCCCTCAAAATAAATAAATAAACATTTAAAAAAAAAAAAGATTCTTTCTATCTCTGTCCCCTCCCCTGCTCATGCTCTCTCTCACTGTAAAATAAAAAAATACTCCAGGGCACCTGGGTAGCTCAGTCGGTCGAGCGTCTGACTTTGGCTCAGGTCACGATCTCATGCTTTGTGAGTTCGAGCCCCTGATTGGGCTCTGTGCTGACAGCTCAGAGCCTGGAGCCTGCTTCAGATTCTGTGTCTTCCTCTCTCTCTGTCCCTTCCCCACTCTTGCTCTGTCTTTCTCTCTCTCAAAAATAAATAAGGATTAAAGAAAAAAATTTTTAAATAAAAAAATGGTTAAAAAACTCATAAAAATAGAACAGGCAAGTGTGATTGTGCATCATGTTTAATAAGGGTGAGTTAGGGTAAATTGTTTCTTGAAACTTCTGTTTCATCAATATTGGATAGTGATATAATGGGTAATTCTGTAAAATAGAGGTATAACACACATGCACTAATCTTGAGTTTATAGCTGGATGATTTTTTTAAAAAACTTATTTAAGTAATCTCTACCCCCAAGTGGGGCTTGAACTCATGACCCCTGAGAACAAGAGTCACACGCTCCTCTGACAGCTAGCCAGGTGCCCCTAGCTCGATAATTATTAAGGTAGGTATACACCCATGTGACCACACCCAGATGAGCTCCCCATGAACCTTCCCCCTGCTCTCCCCTCCCTGGGGTTACCACCAATCTGTCTTCTATAAAAACAGGTTATTTTGCCTGTGCTGCAGTTTCACGTAAACACACAGTAGATTCTCTTTTGTGCCGGTCTCCTGTCTCCCTGTGTAACACCAGTGAGAGTCATGCCCACAGTTGCTCTTTTCCCCTGCTGTGTAGTATTCCACAGCGACTATACCACAATTTAAAAATCCATTCTTCTGTAGCATTTGCTCCAGTTCGGCACACTTCTGAAGAAAAGTGCTCTGAACATTCTTGTAGGTGTCTTTCGGTGGCTTCGGCACTGATTTCTCTCCCTTAGAATTTATTTCTTACTAGAGGTCGAGATTCTCAAAATGTGATGGAACGTGTTAGAAATGCAGATTTCCAGGCCCCCTCTGGAATCTAAAACTCTGGGGCTAGGGCCCAGTGATGTGTGTGTGTGTTTTTTTGTTTTTTGTTTTTTTTTTTTTTAACGTTTATTTATTTTTTAGACAGAGAGAGACAGAGCATGAACGGGGGAGGGTCAGAGAGAGGGAGACACAGAATCTGAAACAGGCTCCAGGCTCTGAGCCGTCAGCACAGAGCCCGACGCGGGGCTCGAACTCACGGACCGCGAGATCGTGACCTGAGCCGAAGTCGGCCGCCCAACCGACTGAGCCACCCAGGCGCCCCTGATGTGTGTTTTAATGAACACCCCAGACGATTCCGCGGCACGCTAAAGCAGGACAGCCACCGCTCTAGGTCACGTCAAAAATGCTGGGAGGCCCTGATGCAGAACAAACTCGGAACAGGGCCCAGCACCTAGTAAGTGCTCAATAAATGTAGCTATCACAATGCTTCTAATCTGAGGATTGGGCAGGCGCTGTGGTCGTTTTCAGGGGCTCGGGGACCCTGGGTACTCTCCTCCCACGCCCTGCAGCCCGCACTCACCTCCCTGCCGGCCGCCGAGCCCTCTGTCCGCAGCCCCTCCACCTCCTTCTTGAGGCTGTCCCTTTCCATTCTCAGCTCCTCCACGGTCAGGTTGCCCTCATTCACCAGCGTCTCCAGCATCTCCAGGACGCGGACGATCTTGAACTGCAGCTGTGTCACCCGGGGGTCGCTGCCCAGGGCCATCAGCTCGCGGCCCATCACATAGGAGATATCATACACGTCCTCGGCGGTCAACTGGAAGGGGCTCTTGCCCAAAGCCCCCTCGGGCCCAGCCTCGTCTCCTTCTTCCTCCTCTTCTTCCCCCTCCTCCTCTTCCTCCTCTCGCAAAGGGGGCTCCTCCATGGCCGCCCAGAACCCTGCAGCCACGAGAGCTGCTTTCTCACAATCTCCAAAAGTCTAACTTCCTCCCGGCGCAGAAAACTTTCCGCAGCCTGAGACCTTGCCTGCCCGGGGACGGAGGGTGGCCCAGGAGCGGCCAATCAGCGCGGCCGAGGGGTGGGCTCAGGACAGAAAGGCCGAGCGCTACGGCTCCGGGGCCCGGACGCCTGGTGCACCTGCCCCGCTGAGGACCGTGCGGGAGGGCGGCCTCCAGGATGTGGTTTGTGGCACGAAAAGACAACAGAAAGGGAGGGCAGCCGAGAAGAGGAACGCAGAGCTTAAGGGTGACCGCGATTGCTGCTGGCTGGGAGGGGTTGCAAACCGGGGGGGGGGGGGGGGGGGGGGGGCTCCGCCTGAGCCCCGCCCCCGGTGACGGCCGCCACCGCCGCCGGGTTTCTATGGAGACGCAGCGGAGTTTCCACAGCGAGTCTGGAAAAGAAAGGTGAAAAGCCCACAACTTTTTCTTCTGTGCTCACGCTTTCCAGCCATAGAATTTGCATTGTACGTGGAGGAATATCCGGGTCTCTGTGGGGGGTGGGGGGTGGGGGATACTTTCGGAAGCCCCCGGCAAAACAGAGGACTGCTGTTGGTGGCTGCGCGCGGGAGTCGGGAGGCCCGGGTCGCGCACAACTCCCGGGTCGGTTGTCACCAGGACCTGTGTGTGGCATCTGACTCTCAATAAAATGGAGACTCCCTGCGCTGTGCACTTGGCCGATTCCTGGGCTCCTCCCCTTAGGCAGCGTTGCAGGCTTGGCAGATTACTTAACCCTCAGCTTCCTGCTCGGGGAGTAAGAGCACTTACGTGGTGAGGTTGCTGCAGGAACATACGAGGTGAGGTCAGGAGATACTGCATGTGACAAAAGTACTTCGGAAGTACGCAAAAAGTGTTCTCCAACAAACCCCACTTGTGTGAGAGACACGTGGCACGTGGGCTGGGGTGTTAGGAGTAATAAACAAGACAAAAATCACTGCTTTGAAAATTAGAAAGCATTCTACAGATAGGGTATTAGTAAGAATATTAGCAGTGTGGATTACAAAACGAGTTCTTTTAGGTTTGATTAGAAATTTGTAATAGTCATAGGCAGAAAACTCTGCAATGGTGCTGGTCTTTCCCGGGAATATATTGCTACCTTTCTTTGGGGGTAGATGTACCTGATTTTCTCCACACTGAGGTTCTACCATCACAATGGTGAGTGGCCACGGATAAAACAAGCAAAGAGCAAAGCAGGCAAACAGAAAAGACACTATTTTCAGGGTACAGTGTTCTAAAGATTGGAGCCAGGCCCCCGGGCAAGGACTCAGTAATCCATAAATTACAGACGTGACAACGCCCAGTGATTAAATAAGGAGATAAAACGTTAGACTTGCCATAAATAAAATATGGTATATCCAAACAATGGAATGTTACTCCACCATAAAAAGGAATGAAGGATTGGAACAGAGTGCCCAGAAATAAACCCTAGCAAATATGGTCCAATAATTTTCAACAAGGGTGCTAAGACCATTCTTGGGCGGGGGGGTGGGGTGGGGGCGGAGGACAGTCTTTTCAACAAATGTTGTTGGAAAAATTGGATACCTACATGCAAAAGTATAAAGGTGGACCCTTGCCTTACACCACATATAAAAATTAACTCAAAATAGATACAAAAGACAAAGCTATAAACCTCTTAGAAGAAAACATAGGGGAAGAGCTTTATGTCACTGGATTTAGCAACGATTTCTTCAAAAGCACAGGCAATGAAAGAATACATAAACAGGACTACATCAACACTTAAAACTTGTGCATTCAGGGTGCCTGGGTGGTTCAGTAGGTTGAACATCTGACTTCAGGTCAGGTCACGATCTCAGGGTTCGTGGGATCGAACCCCGCATCGAGCCCAATTCTGATCCTCTGTCTCCCCCTCTCTCTCTGCCCCTCCCCTGCTCACACTCTGTCTTTCAAAGTTAAAAGAAAAAAAAAACAGGGGCACCTAGGTGGCTCAGTCAGTTAAGCTTCTGACTTCGGCTCAGGTCACGATCTCACGGTCCATGAGTTTGAGCCCCACGACAAGCTCTGTGCTAATAGTTCAGAGCTTGTAGCTGCTTCAGATTCTGTGTCTCCCTCTCTCTTTCCCCCTCCCCTGCTCGCTCTCTCTTCCTCTCTCTCTCTCTCTCTCTCAAAAATAAAAACCAAATAAATAAAACATTAAAAACATTAAAACATTAAACATTAAAAACACACCTTGTGCATCCAAAAATATATAAAAATAAGAAAATAAAACTTGTGTGTCCAAGACCACAATTAACAGAGTGTAAAAGCAGCCTACAGAATGTGTGAATATATCTGCAAGTCAAATCCGATAAGGGGTTATTAGGGGTTATTATCCAGATTATACAAAGAACTCCTACTATGCAATAATAAAAAAAACCTAGGGGCACTTGGGTGGCTCAGTCGGTTAAATGTCGCACTCTTGATTTAGGCTCAGGTCATGGAGCCTACTTTTTTTTTAGTTTATTTATTTATTTTGAGAGAGAGAGAGAGAGCACGTGAGTGTGAGCAGGGGAAGGGCAGAGAGAAAGGAAAGAGAGAATCCCAAGTAGGCTCCATGCTGTCAGCGTAGAGCCCAATGAGGGACTGGATCTCACAAACTGAACTGTGAGATCATGACCTGAGTTGAAACCAAGAGTTGGACACTTAACCGACTGAGCCACCCAGGCACCCCTGGAGCCTACTTAAAAACAAACAAACAAAAAACAAACAAAATCTAGATAAAACATGGGTAAAGTAAAAATAGATGTAAAATACTTAGCAAGATATTAGCAAACAGAATTCAGCACTACATAAAAATTATTATACACCATGACTAAGCAGGGTTTATTCCAGGGATGCAAGGCTGGTTCAGAAAAGATAATCTATGTCATCCACCATAGTAACAGGCTAAAGATTACACACACACACACACACACACACACACACACACACACACACATTAGAGCTAATGAACAGCTCAAGGTTCCAAGATACAAGATCCATATACAAAAACCAATTGCATTTCTATATACTTGCAAGGAATAATCTGAAAATAAAATTTAGAGAACAATTCCACTTAACAGTGGCATCAAAAAGAATAAAATATTTAAAAATAAATTTAACAAATGAAGAAGACGACCTGCACACTGAAAACTACAAAATCTCATTGAGAGGAATTAAGATGTAAATAAATGGAAAGACATCATGTGTTATAAATTATAACAAGATGGTTAAGATGGCAATATTCTCCATCTTACATTTCCAACTGATCTCCAGAATCAGCATAATCCCTATCGAAATCTGTGCAGAAAACAGTTAACATAGCAGGCCCAGGAATGCTCTCATTGGAAAATCCTGCTTTCAAGGTTGGCCTTAGCTAGGATCTGGGAACTTGTGTTTGGGGAGGGTTCCCACCACCCCATCTGAAAAGAGTAGCTCAGTGTTCCTTAATTGTTCATGCAAATAGCATAGTTCACTGGCTTCCTCCTGGGAGTCTGGAATTTTGGTATGTGCTAGGCAGAAGGTACCTGCATGACGAGCCCCCTTAAGAACTTCTGGCACAGTCTCTAATGAGCTTCTCTCACAGACAACATTTCACCTATGTCATAACTCATTACTGGGAAGTTACATCAAGTCAAGCCAGTCACAAAAGACCTCCTATTGTATGATTCCGCTTGTGTGAAATGTCCAGAAGAGGCAAATCCACAGAGAGAGACAGAGCACCTACTATGTGCGAAGTCTATAGTGTCATGGTCAACTGGGCTCTGGAGTTGAGCAGTATGACTTAAACCTCACAATTGCTACTTGCTGGTACGTCAGTTTGATCAAGCTCCCCAATCTCTCCAAATCCACATTTCTTCACTGGAAACTGGAAAAAATAAAAGTATTCCCCAAGACTGGCATGAAAGTTAGATGACATAATGCATGAGAAGTGCCTAGTCCAGGGTCTAGCACATCATAAGCATCAGTGGATGTTGGCTATTATTGGCTATTATTATAAAGCGTTAATGATCTTAACTCTTAGATCCCTCATAGAATTCGACAGTCTCAACCCTTCTCTCTCCACTGGGAAATTATGAAAGCAGTTATGAGTTACAACAGCGGTTCTTAAAGTGTTCTCCCCAGACCGACAGCAATGGGGTGCATGGAAACTTCTCAGCAATGCAAATTCTTGACCCACTGAATCAGAAACTTGGGGAATGGGCCCTAGCAATCTGTGTTTCCACAGCCCTCTAGATAATTCTAATGCATGCTCAAGTTTGAAAAACAATAAATGATAGCACAGTGTTCACAAGGGTGGGTTCTAGACCAGACCACAAGTGTTCAGATATTGAACACTTGAATCTGCCACTAGCAAGCTGTGTGATGTTAGGTAAGTAAATCATGCCTCTACTCTGGGGCTTAGTTTTCCCATCTGTAATATGGGGATAAGGATAAAATCTAGTTTGTGGGGCTCCTGGGTGGTTCTGTCTGGGTGGCAGCCTGGAGCCTACTTTGGATTCTGTGTCTCCCTCTCTCTCTCTCTGTCCCTCCCATGCTCGTGCATGCTCTCTCTCTATCTTTCATAAATAAATAAATAAACAAACATTTAAAAAATCTAGTTCATAAGATTGTTGTGAAGTGCTTTAGAACAGTGACTGGCACATAGTAAGCGCTCAGTAGATGTCAGCTATTATCATAAGCTACTTACCATTCAAATATGAAACATAAGAAATTTCCCAAGTTCATATAATTATTGGGGAACGAGATATGGAAAGTTGGATTAGTAACACATGTAGAACATGTTTACAACAAAGTTTTTTTGTTTTTTTTTTTAATTTTTTTTTTTTTTAACATTTATTTATTTTTGAGACAGAGAGAGACAGAGCATGAACGGGGGAGGGTCAGGGAGAGGGAGACACAGAATCTGAAACAGGCTCCAGGCTCTGAGCTGTCAGCACAGAGCCCGACGTGGGGCTCGAACTCACAGACCACGAGATCATGACCTGAGCCAAAGTCGGCCGCTTAACCGACTGAGCCACCCAGGCGCCCCAACAACAAAGTTGTTTAAAGTCACAAGGATAGGGGTGCCTGGGTGGCTCAGTCAGTTAATCCTCTGACTCAACTTGGGCTCAGGTCATGAGCTCACAGTTTGTGAGTTTGAGCCCCGCGTCAGGCTCTGTGCTGACAGCATGGAGCCTGCTTAGGATTCTCTCTCTCTCTTTCTCTCTCTCTCTCTTTGCCTCTCCCCTGTTCTCTCTCTTTCTGTCTCTCAAATAAATAAACTTAAAAAAAGTCACAAGGATATATCATTATACAAAGTTTAAAAAAAATTTTTTTAAACATTTATTTATTTTTGAGACAGAGAGAGACAGAGCATGAACGGGGGAGGGTCAGAGAGAGAGGGAGACACAGAATCTGAAACAGGCTCCAGGCTCTGAGCTGTCAGCACAGAGCCCGACGCGGGGCTCGAACTCACGGACCTCGAGATCATGACCTTAGCTGAAGTCGGCCGCTCAACCGACTGAGCCACCCAGGTGCCCTGTACAAAGTTTTAAAAAGAATTGAAGAGGGGCGCCTGGGTGGCTTAGTCGGTTAAGCGTCCGACTTCGGCTCAGGTCATGATCTCACAGTCCATGAGTTCGAGCCCCGCGTCGGGCTCTGTGCTGACAGCTCAGAGACTGGAGCCTGTTTCAGATTCTGTGTCTCCCTCTCTCTCTGCCCCTCCCCCGTTCATGCTCTGTCTCTCTCCGTCTCAAAAATAAATAAATGTTAAAAAAAAAAAAAATTAAAAAAAAAAAAAAAAAAGAATTGAAGAAACACTCTTCCCCTGAGATTTAAGACAGTATATATAGGGGTGCCTGGGAGGCTCAGTTGGTTAAGCGTTCAACTTCAGCTTAGGTCATGATCTCACAGTTCATGAGTTCAAGCCCTGTGTAGGGCTCTGTGCTGACAGCTCAAAGCTTGGAGCCCTGACAGCTCAGAGTTTGGAGCCCGCTTTGGATTCTGTGTCTCCCTCTCTCTGTCTCTCCCTCTCCTTAAAAATAAATAAACATAGGGGCGCCTGGGTGGCGCAGTCGGTTAAGCGTCCGACTTCAGCCAGGTCACGATCTCGCGGTCCGGGAGTTCGAGCCCCGCGTCGGGCTCTGGGCTGATGGCTCAGAGCCTGGAGCCTGTTTCTGATTCTGTGTGATTCTGTGTCTCCCTCTCTCTCTGCCCCTCCCCCGTTCATGCTCCGTCTCTCTCTGTCCCAAAAATAAACGTTGAAAAAAAAAAAAATTAAAAAAAAATTAAATTAAAAAATAAATAAATAAATAAATAAACATAAAAAAAAGTGTATATAGCTGCACTAGCCCCCCACTACCTCCACTCCACCCTCTGTGTTTGAGTAGAAACCAAAGTGCAAAAGGGATCCTAGAGTAAAGTCATGCCTTATGGTTAAACAAAGGAAAAAGTGACATGGAAAACAAAAGTTGTGGGTGGGTCACACTTAAAAAAACCAAAAATGTTTGCAGGCTAATGCCCACCAGCAGTTAAGTTCCATTAGCAAACATCTGGTGGTCCTATCTTGGTACGTTAAGTAGACTTAAGTCTTACGCTCCTGTGAATACCTATGGCACCATTTGTTTCCTGGGTGGTACATCAGTATGGCTTTCTTCACGTTCTTTAAATTATTTCCAGGTCTTCTTACCCATAAATCATGCATGGAAACAGCAAAGATTTTGGAGACTTCCCAGTTTGGCTTAAATGCCTGCAATCCCGGGTCAGTGACTTCATCTCTAGGAGTTGAAGGGCTTTAAAAAGAATCTGGTTGCAGGAAGGGCAGTGCCCAGGGCACTAGTTTTTAATCTGTTTGCACAAGAGCATACTTTTTTTTTTTTTTTTTTAACTTAGGTGAAATGTTTATTTAGGGCGCCGAGTGGGTGGGGAAGCATTAAAGGAAATTTTGGCAGAAGGGAATCAAATTCTCCTCCCCACTCTCCAGCCCAGCTCTTGATCCACCCTGGAATGTAAAAATCTGTTCCTCAAATAGTCGTTGAGAGAAACGAATGATCCCGGCCCAGTGCTGGCAGATCTGCGTAAGATGCTATCCGTATGCACAAATGTCAACTAGGGTGGTCCACGCGGCCCTCCAGGTCTTCTGCTGGCTTTGTAGAATACTGTGTTATTAATTTCTAATCACCCTTGAACCTGTTGACCCTTGAACAACATGAGGGGTAGGGGCTCCGACCCCACGGGCAGTCAGAAATCCACGTATAACTTTTGATTCTCCCAAAACTTAACTACTAATAGCCTATTGTTGGCTGGAAGCCTTGCCCAATAATGGAGTCAATCAACACATATTTTGTATGTTATGCGTATCCTATACTGTATTCTCACAATAAAGTAAGCTAGAGAAAATAAAGGTTATTGAAGAACATAAGGAAATTATATTTATAAGATTGTACTTATCAGAACAACCCACATGGACCCGTATAGTTTTTTTTTTTAAGATTTTCTTTTTAAGTAATCTCTAAACACAATGTGGGGCTCGAACTCACAACCCCGGGACCAAGAGTCACACGCTCCACCGCTCCACTGACTGAACCAGCCAAGTTTAAAACTATGTTATTCAAGAGTCGGCTGTCGCTAGACATGGCAGTCACAGAGATGCCTTTCAGATGACCCTTCAAGAGGCCAAGAAGCACGTGAAAAGATAGCCAACATCGCTAACTGGAGAAATGCCAGTCAAGCCACAAGGGGAGAATATCTTGCCCAGCCATTAGGATGGCGATTCTTCAAACAAAAACAAAACCCAGAAACTAAGAAGTCTTGCAGAGGATGCGGACAATCGGAACCCTCGTGCTTTGCTGGTAGGAATGTAAAACGGTGCAGCTCATGTGAAAAACAGTATGGTGTTGCTCAACAAATTAAAAATACTGGGGCGCCTGGGTGGCTTAGTCGGCATTCGACTTTGGCTCAGGTAATGATCTCGTGGTTTGTGGGTTCAAGCCCCGCGTCAAGCTCTGTGCTGACAGCTCGGAGCCTGGAGCCTGCTTCGTATTCTGTGTCTGCCCCTCCCCTGCTCATACTCTGTTTCTCTCTGTCTCAAAAATAAATAAAACGTTAAAAAAAAATACAATAGCCACATGATCCCACAATTCCACTTTTGGGCATATAGCCGAAAGAAAGCAGGATCTGGAAGAGATCTTTGTATACCCATGTTCATAGCAGCATTATTTACTCTAGCCAAAAGGTGGAAGCAACCCAAATGTTCATCCACAGATGAATGGATAAGCAGAATGTAGCCTAGCCCTACGGCGGAATGAATTTCTGACAGTTGCTACAACATGCATGAATCTGAGAACGTGATGCTAAGCGAAAGAAGCCAATCACAAAAAGGCAAGTGCTCAGGGCACCCGGGTGGCTCAGTCGGTTGAGCGTCTGACTTCGGCCCAGGTCATGATCTCACAGTTCGTGAGTTCGAGCCCCGCCTCGGGTTCTGTTCTGACAGCTCAGAGCCTGCTTCAGATTCTGTGTCTCCCTCTCTCTCTGCCTCATCCCCACTCATGCTCTGTCTCTGTCTTAAAAATAAATAAAACATTAAAAAAAAACAAGGCAAGCGTTCTACGGTTCTGTTTACACGAGGTGCCTGGAATAGTGAAATCCATAGAGGCAGAAAGCAGAACAGTGGTTACCAGGAGCAGGGGGCTGGGCTGGGGGAGTTTTTATTTAATGGAGACAGAGTTTTAATTTTGCAAGATAAAAAAAAAGTTCTGGTGGTTGGTTGCACAACAATGTAAATACACTTAACACTATGGAGCTGTATGCTTAGAAATTAAATGGCAATCAGAATTTAAATGGTAAATTTTATGTTTCCTCTGACCACAATTAACAATTTAAAAAAAAAAAAAAAAAAAAAGGAAAGCACTGGCCGGTCAGTGCGAGGGTTGTGGTTTGCTGACTGCCTCTAGCTTCAGCACCTTTGGATTCCGCACAGCATTCTTGCCAGGGCACACTTCCCAGGGGCTCTCAGCTGATGACTGAGCACAGCAGGGAGACGAGGACCATGCCATTTGTGTCCCCCACGGGACAGCTCTAAGGGGCAACCTGCTCTGGGTCCTCCCCCCTCTCCGTGGTCAAGTGCACGCTGTAGTCTTAGGCTCTCACTTCCTGTTTCTTTCCTTTCCTTTCTAACATGTCAAATCTGCATCCTGGTCTGAAGGCGAGTTTCTCTGCCCAGCGTTGCTTCCTCCTTCTCTGTGACTCACAGGTGTATCTCCACTAACCCCCTTTGCACTCCTAAGTTGGTCGGACCCTTTGCTCACCAGAGGACCTAACTCACACAAGACACGTGTAAATATATGCTCACTGTGAAAAACTGTAAATGTTCCGTGAGTAGGTATAAGAGGTGAGAGATCCTCCCCCTGCAGTCCCGCCATTACCCCAGAAACAGCTAACGCTGGCAGCTTGATGTAACCTATCTACACCCGCACTCATCTAGTAGCCACCAGCACGCGAGTGCTTGAAATGTGGCTAGTCCTAACCAAGTTATAAGTGCACACTGGAATTCAAAAATGAGAATATAAGCTATCTCTCTAATGATATTTCTACTGATTACCTGTTAAAATGATGTTTAGAATGTGCTGGGTTTGTTCTATTTAGAATAAATGATTAAAATTAGCTTCACTGATTTCTTTTTATTTTTTTAATGTGGTTACTATAAAATTTAAGATGACATATGTGGCTGACATCCTCCTTTTATGGAACATCACTGCTCTAGATCAGTGTGGTCTGACAGAACTTTCTACAGTGATGGAAATGTTCTGTATCCACACTGTCGGATATGCGAGCCACTAGCTGCCACATCTACGGAGCACTTGAAATGCGGCTGATCCGACTGGGAAACCGAGCTTTTAAATTTTAAAAATTGGAATGAATTAAGTTGACCTTTATACAGCCAGCCGCAAAGGGCCAGAGGCCACCATGCTGGCAACCACGGTGCCTCCTGGATGTTCACGTATGTACACACTTCCACGCACATATTTACATTTGACCGAGGTATAAACATGTTATACCTTCTATGTTAAGGTGCACAGATCTCTGTTGTACACCTTGATGGATTTTCATAAACGTGTAACTCTATAACCACCATCAAGACATTCCCAGCACTCCAGGAGGCTCCCTCATGCCCTTTCCCAATCAGTAATAACTTCCCCCGTAAGAAAGCTCTATTTTGACCCTTATCATTGTCACAGGTCAATGCTGCTTGTCCTAGAATTTCCCATAAATTAAAATGTGTAGACTGTACTCTTTGAGTCCGGTTTCTTTGCTCATCATCATATCTGAGAGATTCAACCACATTGTTAAATATGGTAGTAGGTTTCTTCTTTTTTCTTTCTAAACACACGCTATGTATTTTAATTTTTTTAATGTTTATTATTTTTGAGAGAGAGAGACAGTGTGCAAGCAGGGGAGGGGCAGAATGAGAGGGAGACACAGAATCTGAAGCAGCTCCAGGCTCTGAGCTGTCAGCACAGAGCCCGATGTGGGGCTCGAACTCATGAACCGTGAGATCATTTCCCGAGCCGAAGTCGGACGCTTAACCGACTGAGCCACCCAGGCGCCCCTCCACACAGATGCATTTTATAAACTTTTAATTTAAGAACAACTTCAGATTTGGGGCACCTGGGAGAACACTACTTTCTCTGCTTTGGCCGCTGGGGAGCCTTTAGGTGGCTCCAGTGTCCCTGTGACATCATCATCATTGTTTTTTGTTTTGCTTTGTTTTTAGCCCTTCCTTACTTTCTGGCACTACAAGTCGCTCCAAGCTCACCTTGTGTATTTCTTGCCCCAGTGCTAGAACTGCCACTTCTCCAAGGAGCACTGGTTATTTTTTTTTTTTTAATGTTTATTTTTGAGAGCGTACAAACAGGGGAGGGGCACAGAGAGAGGGGGACAGAGGATCCGAAGCCAGCTCTGCGCTGACAGCAGACAGCCTCATGTGGACTCAAACTCACGAACCATGAGATCACGACCTGTGCTGAAATCGGACGCTTAACTGACTGAGCCACCCGGGTGCCCTGGCACTGGTTACTTTTCTTTGAGGATGATACCAGAAAACAAGATCTGGGTGCTAGGTTGTGCTGGCTGCTACTGAGGTGCACATGAATATTTAACAAAACTTTTCTTAACGTGGTAAACACATATGCATATTTACGATTTCAACTCTTCTTAGGTGTGCAGTGCAGTGGCATTAGGTGCATTCACAATGTTGTGGAACCATCACCCTCCTTCTCCAGAACTTGTTCATCCTCCTGAACTGAACCTCTGCATCCATGAAACACTAACATTACACCCCCAACATTCTACTTTCTGTCTCTGTGAACTTGACTATTCTAGGTCCCTCGTGTAAATAAATGGAATCATACAATATTTGTTCTTTTGGGCCAGCTTACTTCACTTAGCACAATGTCTCCTAGGTTAATCCACGTTATTGCAATGATCAGAATTTCCTTCCTTTTTTTTAATTTTTATTTTTTTAATTTTAAGTAGGCTTCATGCCCAGCATGGAACCCAATGTGGGGCTTGAACTCATAATCCTGAGATCAAGACATGAGCTGAAATCAAGAGTCAGACACTTAACCGACTGAGCAACACAGGTGCCCCATTAATACTTTTTTAAGAGAGCGAGAGAGAGCACACACAAGTTGGGGAGGCGCAGAGAGAGGGAGAGAGAGCATCTCAAGTAGGCTCCACCCTGTCAGAGCAGAGCCCGATGTGGGGCTCAATCCCACAACTTTGGGATCATGACCTGAGCCGAAATCAAGAGTTGGTTGCTCAACCGACTGAGTCACCCAGGTGCTCCATACATTTTTATTAATAATGTATTTTTAGAAAACATACTATGAAGAAAGCTGTAGGTATTTAGAAACTATGTTCACCTACCAAATAAAGATTCAATAAAGGGGCACGCCGGATGGCTCAGTCAGTTAAGCATCCAACTCTTGATTTCAGCTCAGGTCATGATCTCATGGTTCATGGGATCGAGCCCCAGGTCGGGTTCCTCTCTCACTCCTTGGGATTCTCTCTCTCCCTCTTTCTTTGCCCCATCCCAGCTCACACACTCTCTGCTTCTCAAAATAAATACATAAAAACTTAAATTTAATGAAGACTAGATAACAGTAATACCGTTCTTAGTAATTAGAGATAAACTTACCTTCTAAGGATAAGATTACATTGAAGATACCAGTTGCAAAAATCATCCACTTGTAAGGATTAATCAGAAAATGAGTGGCTTAAGAAAACCACCAGACACCCACCATCAAATTTAAGCACAACTGTATCGAAGAATTTCAAGGTGTAACACAATCAAGTTGTAATCTACTGGAATATAAGCACCTATGAAAAAAGAAACATACCATAATCAGAATGCATACATCTGTTCTACAAATATTTATTGACCACCTGGTTCTCTCTTCCCTCCTACACCCAAGTTTTAAATCTGGGCTTCTTAACCATGACTCTAACGGGCAGGAGTCTTTTAGTATGCTTCAAGAATCATTTGGGGACTTGCAAAAGATGCAAATTTCCAGAGATTCTGAGCTCTCAGATCCCAGCGGGGCCCAGAAAATGGCATTTTAACAAGTTCCCACATGATTCTAAAGTCAAAGGCCCCAAGCTCAATTTAAAAAGCTATTTTGCTTGTGTCGAAAGTGAATTTATTAAATTTAGGGGTTGGGAAAATGTACAAAATTTCATGTTGTTAAAGAAAAATTTCAGGAGTGAGCCTATGAGCAAGGACAAATCTTTATTTAGGTTTGCAAACCCAGAAGGACAATCCAAATCAGTCGGTGTGCCTGTCCAAAGAGGACAAGGAGACGTGGTATTTTTAAGGCTTATTTTATTTTTAAGGCTTAAAACTACAGCGAGGGAGAAATTTCAGTTGGTATGGGTCACTCAGCGACTGGCTGACTGCTTTTGCTCAGTATTGTGAGACAGGTGGAACTTTCCAGGTGTCTAAACACCAAGACGTTTATCATGATTCCAGGAAGTGGCTGCTCTCTGGAAAACTCCATAAGATGGTGGCTGTTGCAAGATGGAGTCAGGGTTGTCAACTCTTCCCTGGCCCCTTCTCTGCTTCACTTCCCATTGATCAGTTATGGTGGGGGAAATTCATTACAGTGGAGTCCTTCCTTGCCCAAGTCCTTCCTTCCTCTGCTCATACTCTTGTCTCTCTCTCAAAATAAATATTTATTAAAATTTTTTTTAAATATTTTTAAGAGAGGAGAGAGAGAGAGAGAGAGAGAGAGAGAGAGAGAGAGCATGCAAGCAGGGGAGGGACAAAGAAAGGAAGATGCAGAATTAAAAGTAGGTTCCAGGGGCGCCTGGGTGGCGCAGTCGGTTAAGCGTCCGACTTCAGCCAGGTCACGATCTCACGGTCCGTGAGTTCGAGCCCCGCGTCGGGCTCTGGGCTGATGGCTCAGAGCCTGGAACCTGTTTCCGATTCTGTGTCTCCCTCTCTCTCTGCCCCTCCCCCGTTCATGCTCTGTCTCTCTCTGTCCCAAAAATAAATAAACGAAAAAAAAAAAAAAAAACTATATAAAAAAAAATAAATAAAAAAAAATAAAAGCAGGTTCCAGGCTCTGGGCTGTCAGCATAGAGCCCGACACGGGGCTTGAACTCATGAACCCATGAGATTATGACCTGAGCCAAAGTGGAATGCCACCCAGGTGCTCCAAATAATATAAATAAATATTAAAAAAAAAAAAAAAAAAAAAAAGAGTTGCATGCTCTTCTGACTGGGTCAGCCAGGCACCTGCCTTTTTATCTTCAAAAAAAACAGTTGTAGTTTGATAAGATTATAGCAACCAGCTAATGCAAAGATGAGATTTACATCTGTAGAGACCACACTAGGTCCCAGGTGGACATATCTTACAGAGGAAGTGAAATTAGGGATAGCAATAATGTCAAAACAGGGAAAGGAGGTTGAAGCCAATGGAGTTAGGATGCCTCTGGGGTGGAGGAGCGATGGTTAGAGGCACTGCACATGATCCTAATCTATGGGGCATTTTTACTGAACGAAGAAGAGTTAAAAGGGAGCATTTAGTATTTGGTTGGGATGTCTGCTGAGTGGGTTATGATGACACGCAACAATTCTTCAGAGGGGATGGGGGAGAATCCCCCGGGCTATGGTTGGGACAGCTTAATAATGGAGTTAGTATTCCAATCAGAGACGGTTCTCTGTTTGATGGAACTTAGTAGTAACAATATTGTTAACTGGTTTTTCATCTTGAATTTGTATAGGAGTTGAGAACAAAGGGTAGAGACTATAGGGTGTCAAGTCTTATTATTATTTTTAAAATTATTTTTTTAAGTAATCCCTATCCCCAACGTGAGGTCTGAATTCACAACCCCAAGATCAAGAGTCGCATACTGTACCCACTGAGCCAGCCAGGTGCCCCAGTGTCAAGTCTTATTAAAACCTAAGAGGTAATAAGGAAGTCTTCAGTTAAGAACTCGAACCAACGGAGCAGGCAGAAGTCATCAATGACTTCAGGCCTATCTTGGGTGGTGGAAACAAAAGGAAAAAAATGAGAATTCAAGTAAAAGGAGGGTTCTGGCTTGGTCCTAAATTCTGGGTATCAGCTTTTGGGATCAGACATTGTCTCCTTCAGTTCTGGGTTTCTGAAAGTTGTTTTCAGAATCTGGAGCCCTTTTTATTTATTTATTTATTTATTTATTTTTTTTTTTTTTTAATGTTTATTTATTTTTGAGACAGAGCATGAACGGGGGAGGGTCAGAGAGAGAGGGAGACACAGAATCTGAAACAGGCTCCAGGCTCTGAGCCATCAGCCCAGAGCCCGACGCGGGTCTCGAACTCACGGACCGCGAGATCATGACCTGAGCCAAAGTCGGATGCTTAACCGACTGAGCCACCCAGGCGCCCCTGGAGCCCTTTTTAAATGAGAAACATGAATCTATACGAGTCAGCCCCTTGTAGCTTTGCTGCACACAAGGCGGTTAACAATACCCGATAAAGTCCTTTCCATTTCAGCTGTAAAGAATCTCTAAGTTGATGTGTCCTCCAATATATTAGATCTCCAGGCTTAAGGTTGTGAGTATTTCATCTCTCGGGAACACTCTTTAAAAATTTTTTTTTTTTTCAACGTTTATTTATTTTTGGGACAGAGAGAGACAGAGCATGAACGGGGGAGGGGCATAGAAAGAGGGAGACACAGAATCGGAAACAGGCTCCAAGCTCTGAGCATCAGCCCAGAGCCCGATGCGGGGCTCGAACTCCCGGACCGCGAGATCGTGACCTGGCTGAAGTCGGACGCTTAACCGACTGCGCCACCCAGGCGCCCCTCGGGAGCACTCTTTAAAATGAATCTTGAACAAATTTGGCCTTCCATATATATTCTGTACTGAAGAATTTCTCCTTATAACAAAGTAGAGGGCAAGGGATCCTCAACTATGTTCATAGGGCACTCGGTGATGATTTTGAATGGAGACAAGTGAGCCCTTCCATTAGGGGTAGATCTTAGATTTAAAAGGACAAGAGGCAAAACTTTGGGCTGTGGTAGACCAAAGGCAGAGGTTGGTTTGGCCGACTGAGTTTTGATTATGCCATTAGAGTGCTCAACTAATCCTGTGAATATCGGGGATGGTAGGTGCAATGAAAATGTTGAGAGATGGCCAGATTTTGCAGACCTCTCAGACAGTATGACCAGAAAAAAATGTGTTCCTCAATCACCGTGTAGCTGTCAAGGAATACCCCAATTGGGAATGATTTTTTTCTAATAGGTTTCTGGCCACTGCTTTTGCTGTTGCTTGAGTGCAAGGAAATGCCTTGGTCTGGTGAGAAACACACAGATCATTACCATTGAGGAAGCTGGATGAAATCAATTTGCCAGATGTCAAAAGGCCCACTGGGAAGAGGAACTTGACCTAATGCACTGTGATATGGTTTCCCAGGATTGTGCAAGGGGCTAAATTGTACATTTTGAAATATTTGTTGGGCAATAGTTAGAGATGGCTTCCAACAGTATTGTGCCCATAGGACCATTTTATTTGTGCCCCATATGTCATACAGATGGACATTTGTGAATCAGAAGTTCGAAGTGTCACATCTTTGGTGGCCGGGTCAGCATAATGATTGACCTTGGCTTCAGGGGTATCTTGTTTGAAACGGGCTTGAACTTTTAATAAATAAGCTGGAGGAACTTTTAATAGATAAGCTGGAGGGAAGGAGAATGGTGTCAAGTAGTTTTAATATGTAAGTTTTTAAAAACATTTTTTATTTTATTTTATTTTATTTTTAAGCTTTATTTAATTTGAGAGAGAGAGGAGAGCACACACAAGCAAATGAAGGAGGAGCAGAGAGAAGGAGAGAGAGAATCCCAAAATCTGTATTTGGGAATTTCATGAAGGTCTAATCAAGGGGTAAGTAATGAGTCAGTTACAAGGATGCCGTCACAGGATGTGTTCAGTTGAGTTTTGGAGGGGTAAGGGACATAAGGTAGAAGGACTGAGAGGGGGACAATGAGAGACTAAAACGTTTGGAGAGCAAAGAAACCAGAGTTCCAATTTTCTAAGTCAACTGGCAGACAGGTGTGTGTGGTGGGAGTCTAACAGAGTTCTAACTGTATGTAGGCCTAATACCTATGGGGAAGAATCTAGTGTTCGTTTTTTGGTGGCAGTAATGAGTATAGAGTATACTCATATAATGAGTATACAGGTGGGTTGTCAAGGCACGGAGGCAGGGAGGTGAACCTTTGGCCACAGGGTCTAATTGAAGACTGCCATACCCTTGGGGGCATTGTAGGCCTCCATGCCTTTGGGAAAGGATGTTCAAACGGACAAAAACAAAGAAAGGCAGTTGGTAATTAGCATGTCCTGGAGCTGCAGAAGAGGTGAGGTTCTTTTTGTTTGGTTGGTTTAAATTTATTTATTTATTTTTGAGAGAGAGAGAGAGAGAGAGAGAGAGAGAGAGAGAAAGTGTGAGTGAGGGAGAGGCAGAGAGAGGAGGAGAGAATCCCAAGCAGGCTCTGCACTGACAGTGCAGAGCCAATGTGGGACTTGAACCCACGAACAGTGAGATCATGACCTGAGCCAAAGTCAGACGCTTAACCGACTGAGCCACCTAGGCACCCCTGTTTTTTAAAGATATAAAGGCAGGCACCTCGCTGACTCAATTGGAAGAGCATGCAACTCTTTTTTTTTTTTTCTTTTTTTAATATTTATTTATTTCGAGAGAGAGACAGAGTACAAGCAGGGGAGGGGCAGAGAGAGAGGAAACACAGAATCCAAAGCAGGCTCGAGGCTCGGAGCTGTCAGCAGAGCCCGATGCAGGGCTTAAACTTACAGACTGCGAGATCATGACCTGAGCCACCCAGGTGCCCCAAGAGCATGCAATTCTTGATCTCAAGTAGAGTTTGAGCCCCATGTTGGGTATAGAGATTATTTAAATAAACAAATAAACTTAAAAAAAAATAACAAAGGAGCCTCTTAAGACCATGGGATCAGGTTTGGAGTGGTAGTAGTATGGAAGGCTTAGTATAAGGGTTGAGCTATGAGGAAATATTTGGGAATCCAAGGGCGACAGTATCTAGCAAGACCCAGGAAACCGTGTAATTGTCTTTTAGTCTTGGGGTTGAGGGAACTGGGTGAAGGTAGTAATTCTGTCTGGTTCTATTTTTAGCCCATCTGGCAGAAAGGTGGCCTAGGAATTTGAGGCAGAACAGAATTGTCATTTATCTTTAGATACTTTATGTCCTTTGTTGGCTAATTGCTTCAGAAGGCATTTAGTGTCAGTGCCACAGGCCTTTAGGGTAGGAGAACATAATCATAAATCATCTATATATTGCAAAGTGTAGATATCCCAGGGAAATCAAGATCTTGTAGGTCAGCATGGAAGGTTTGAGAGAAACAGCTAGGGCTTTCAGTATATCCCTGGGGTAGGATTCTCCAAATGTGTTGCTGATTGTTCCATGTAAAAGTAGAAAGATACTGACTTTGGGGGTCGACAGGGATGCTGAAAAAGGCACTGCATAAGGCAACAACAGAAAAAGCAGTGGTTGCAGCTGGTATATTAGAAAGGAGGGTGTGGGAGTCAGGAGCAACAGAGTGACAGGGTATGACAGTACTGGTAATTGCCCTAAGGTCTTGAACAAGATACTTTCCTCTATTATGGAGCTCTTTAACTGGAAAAATGGGGGTAATACAAGGACTAGTAATGGGGATGATCAATCCTTTGTTGATAACAGGAGTTATTCTTATAATGGCCATAAGTACTGCTTAATATTGGGTGAGGCCTTTATTTAAAAAAAATTTTTTTTTTAAAGTTTATTTAGTTTTGAGACAGAGAGAGATAGAGCATGAACAGGAGAGGTCAGAGAGAGAGGGAGACACAGAATCTGAAACAGGCTTCCAGGCTCTGAGTGGTCAGCATAGAGCCCGACGCGGGGCTCGAACCCATGGACTGCGAGATCATGCCCTGAGCCGAAGTTGGACACTTAACCGACTGAGCCACCCAGGCGCCCCTGGGTGAGGCCTTTAATGATCAATTTGAATAGTTATTGGGGAACCAAGGTTATGTGTCATATATCGGTGGAAGAGGTGGCCCACAATTGATCAGGGAGTGCATTTAGGAATGGGGGGCAGTGGCCTGACTGGAGGACAGTCCTGAACAGATCAGTAGAATTAGGAATTCTGAAGATTGAGAAGGCAGATCTAATAGCATTTCATTTTTTTGGTCAGAGGAAATATGGGCCCAGTGAGCCTGCAAAAAATTTCTTCCTAAGAAAAGTGTTTGGGAAAGGGGGGTGGTGTACCTCGCTGGTTCAGCCTATAGAGCATGTGACTCGTGATCTCAGGGTCCGGAGTTCAAGCCCCAAGTTGGACATGGAGCCAACCTAAAAAAAAAAAAAAAGTGCTGGGAATGAGGGCACCCATAAAAAGGAATGGTTGCCTTGTTAAGTGCCAAGAATAAATCTAGGGGTTGAGATAATGGGATAGTTGGTGGCTGATTAAGCACCGTGATCATGGTCAGATGCTTTCGTATTCTTGAGGCAGGGGACTGGAAAATAAATTGTGGCTGAGGACTGAATAAGATGCCCTAATGTCTATAAGAATAAAACCATCTTCATTCTAAATGTTATAGGTGTTTGCTAAGAGAAAGGGAAAAATCCCCTTTTTGTCCTCAAATCTGATAAAGGAATGGTTTTTGAGATTTTTGTTCTTTTGGAACCATCGTTTAGATTTCAAGTATTCCTTTTTGGAAGGTTCAGGATTTATTTATTTATTTTGTACTGCCTTCTAATTTATTTTGAGGTCCCCACATATGGGGAATCATTTTGACTAAATTTGCAACTATATCAGTAGTTTTTTCTAGGGCCTCATTATGAGGAAATTTTAAATCCTGTAGGGGGTCTTCCCATCCAGCCTTATTTATCCATTCTTGGGCCTATATTGGTCCAACAAGCATGCGTACTAGTTGGTAAAGGTCAGAAGGGCCTGGATTATAGGCACTGATAGTCCAAATTAGTTGTCGGGTAAACTCTTCTGGATTTTCTTTAGGGTTAGGAAAGTCTTGCAAGATTTAGAAGTTCTGTTTAGGACCAGAGGGTCAGAGGACCAGATTACTGGGATTAGGGCTAGTGCCTTTGACTTTGAAAGGGGCTATGATGTTAGTTTTGGGAGTGTGGATGGTGGCAAGGCTGGGGAGGGAGAAATTTCAAAGAATAAGGTTGGGAAGACCTGCATACACTGGAGGAAATAGAAGGCGTGCAGTGGGGGGGGGGGGGGGGGGGGGGGAGGGAATTGGATGGAAGAGGAGTGGGTCATTTTTGATTCAGTATTGAGTTGTTCTAATCCTTTTCATCTTTCTTTGGTTATTGAGGTTTCTTTTCCTTTTGCGGACGCCAGAGCGGAGTCTGTTCTTTTGGAGGCTACTTCCAAAAGTACCAATTGAAATAGGTTTCCACTGATTTGGGGAAGTATGATAGTTTCACCTTTCCAATTGTGCTCTTAAATACACCAATTTAGGGATACCAAAGGTGCGCCCAACGGGACCAGGGAGGTTTTAAATGATCTTTAGTGATTTGAGCCCAGGTGGAGGAAACTTACAGCTCCCCGGGCCCCAGATGGCTGGTGAGTAAGAGCTCTTTCTGAGAGATTGGTACCCATTCTGCATTGGAGGAATCCTTCCCTGAATTGCTAGCAGAAAAGTCTCCTGAATTCTACCAAGGTGGGTGGTCGGGGATGTGAGAGGACCATACCTGTCATCCCCCACTCCCAGCCCGGGATTATAGGAGCCGCCGGAAGAGAAGCAACCCCGGGCTGCGGTGCTCGCTTCTGCAGGTCCAGAAATCCGCAGGAGGTGTCTAGGTCGCTTCATATCCCAAACTCGGCTCCAAACTGTTAAGCAAAAACCTCAGGAGCGAGCCTGTAAACGAGTGAAAAGGTGTCAAAGCTTTCTTTGGGTTTGCAAACTGGGAAGGGCAGTCCAAGTTAGCTGGTGTGCCCGTCCGCAGGGTTGTTTTTAAAGCTTAAAGCCCCAACGAGGGAGAAATTTCAGTTGGAAATTCAGTTGGTTGCCGAGTAATCGGTTGACCTCTTTTGCCTCACTATTACGAGACGGGGGAACTTCCCGGGTGTTCAAACCTCAGGGTGTTTATCATGATTTCAAGAGGTGGCGGCTCGTCGGGGAACCCCACAAAATGGTGGTCGCCGCAAGATGGAGTCAGGGTTGTCAACCCTTCCCTGACCCCTTTTCTCCTTTGGTGTGAACCAGCACACGCATCCTTTGAAGACGCTACTATACCACCCGATTTCCAAACTGCGCCTGAGAATTGACACTCTCGCTGCGCGGCCAGATCCCTTCGCTGCGGAGGGCGATTCGGCCACTCCCAGACCACTAACTGCACTTTCGGTACTCGTTCAACTTCACTGTTCCATTTAGCAGTTTCTGTCTTCGTGCAAAAAGTCAGAAAAATGGAAAATTCATTCTCTTCGGGGATGCTGTGCCGTCGACGCTCAACGCACGTGGATTAAATTTCTTAAAACAAAAACAAAAACGGAAAAGGAAAAAAAAAAACACCCCACCAAAACACTGCCCGTGGCGAATCTGCTTCTCCCAATGTAAAGCTCCGATCAGGCGGTCAAGAGGGATCTACCGGCGTTTGGAGTCTGGTGCTGGCTTCCGTGGGAAGGGATCCCGAGCCTTTCTGAGGTGAGTGGGAGCGGCTTGGTGGCAGCAGGGCCCACTCCGGCGGAAAGGACGAGAGAATTCGGCCCGGACAGTGCGCGCGCTCCTGTCAGGGCCGCCATGTTGAAGCCTGGCAAACGGGAAGCCCTTTTAGGGTTGTGTTGCGGGAAGCGAGGGCGGGAGCTGGGGTGGAAGAAGGACCCCTTCTCCCCTTCGCCCACTGAAAAGGCGAGAGGTCGGGGAGGGCCAGCCTCGAGGGCCGGTGGTCAAGGCGGGGGCACTGCGGGGCTACTGGGGTGTAGGCTTTCCGCCCCCCCTCCCAGACTTCCGCCTTCGCGTCCACCGCGCCACTGCGCATGCTCGGGAGAGTTCCGTCGGTCCGACTTCAGTTCTGTTTCCTACCTGGATGCGAAGCGCGGGAATATCCGAACTCGGCGGAGTCAGTAAGGAGAGGCACGCTTTGTTCGGTGGTTTCTTAATTAACTGACCTGTATCGTAATGTATAATTATGAAGCACCTTCACGGACACTGCTGTTTCTGATCTTCACAAAAACCTAGTCGAGTGGCATGTAGCTACATTTTACAGATGATTTAAATTTTTCCCACGATAGGACTGGGTCTTAAACCTGGTGTTCTGTCTCCGGATCCAGCGTTCTTTTTCACTTTCCACACTTCTGTCTTTAACGATTAATTGCCCCTTCCGCCTCCATCCCCCACCACTCATCTCTCACATCTCATCCCCGTTTTATGAAATAATGACATGAATCTAAAAATCCAAACAAACTGTAGGAAACCTCAACATAATGCGGCAAGGGAGGGAATACTCCCAGAAAGACGAATGGGAAGCCGTGAAGCCTGCTGCTCTCTTGGCATTTACTGCTTTAAAATTAATTATTAATTAATTAATTAATTAATTGTTTAGAGAGAGCGTGCACAAACATGGGAGGGGCAGAGAGAGAGGGAGAGAGAGGGTCTGAAGCGGGCCCTGTGCGGACAGCAGAGAGCCCGAAGTGGGGCTCAAACTCACGAAGGGTGAGATCATGACCTGAGCTAAAGTGGGACGCTCAACCGACTGGGCCACCCAGGCGCCCCCCAAAAGAAAGCCTTTTTGTGTCTTTCATTCCTCACCGGAGATGGCATTAATAGTAAAACCTAGATCCTGACAGTTTGGGGAGGTGAGGGGAGTTAAGTGCTTAGCATAGGGCCTGGCACCTCCTACGTCTTCAAGTTAACAATAATTATTATTATCGTCCTTGTTGTTTTCCTGCAACCTTGTGATGGAGGGTGGGGAGTGCGGCCCAGAGTGGTAGGGCCAGTAGAATGGAATTGTTAGAGAATACTAGAGCAGGGAGAGGTCCAACATCGTGCTCTCTCTTCTTTTCTTTTTTCTTTTTTTTTTTTCTTTTCTTTCTTTTTTTTTTTTCTAATGTGGAGAAATTCCAACCATGAGCGAGAAGAGACCCAAGAGTTAGAGGCAGTGCCCAGAGGGGCCTGGAAATCCTCTCTTGTCTCATTGCCCCAGCTGTTCCTCATCCTTTCACTGATAAGGGTGCCAGAGAGGCGCTTCCTCCAAAGTTGCTGGTTAGTGCTGGCAGTCATATACCTCCTTTTACAGTTTGGTGGCAGACAGTATAAAGTCGTTTTGGCTCTTAGTTCGCCATGAAGTCATCTTTTTTGTCTGATTTGGACAAAAGAAAAATTTCATTGAATTTTGGTTGGAGTTAGTTCAGTTCCCCAGTGTTTATCAGGCAGTGTCGTAGAATCTGGAGATAAAGTGAAGCAGACACTAGACTGAAGAATGTTTACTGTGCGTTCGGGAAAACAGACTGAGCCACTCAGATGCCCCATATTTTAATAAATAAATATCATGGGAAGATGTTATGAATGAGGATTACTATATAAATTTGACAGAGTCCCAGTTTTATAATTTTTAAAGTTTTATTACAAAATTTTTTTTAAATGTTTATTTATTTTTGAAAGAAAGACACAGCGTGAGCAGGGGAGGGTCAGAGAGAGAGGGAGACACAGAATCCGAAGCAGGCTCCAGGCTCTGAGCTGTCAGCACAGAGCCCGACATGGGCTCGAACTCACGAACCATGAGATTGTGACCTGAGCCGAAGTTGGACACTCAACCGACTGAGTGACCCAGGCACCCCTAAATTTTTCTTATCTTTATTATTTTTGTATTAAAATTTTTTTAAATGTTTATTTATTTTGGGGGAGAGAGAGAGACAGAGCGTGAGTGGTGGAGGGGGCAGAGAGAGAGGGAGACACAGAATCCAAAGCAGGTTCCGGGCTCTGAGCTGTCAGCATAGAGCCTGATGCAGGGCTCGAACTCACGAACCGTGAGACCGTGACCTGAGCTGAAGTCAGACGTCTGACCGACTGAGCCACCCAGGTGCCCAAATCCTTATTATTTGTAAAAGTAAACTCTACAGCATGGGGTTGAACTCACAACCCCTAGGTCAAGAGTCACCTTCTCTACTGACTGAGCCAGCCAGGTTCCTGGAGTCCTGGTTTTTGTTTTTGTTTTTATAAGTTTATTCATTTATTATTTCTGAGAGAGAGAGCGGGGGCTGGGGGGAGTGAAGTCCGAGAGAGAGGGAGACACAGAATCCGAAGCAGGCCACAGGGTCTGAGCTGTCAGCACAGAGCCCGACACGGGGCTTGAACTCACAAACTGTGAGATCATGACATGAGCCAAAGCTGGATGCTTAACCGACTGAGCCCCCCAGGCGCCCCTGGAGTCCTAGTTTTAAGGTAACATATTTCAGTATTGGCTCTAAAGTTTTACGGAGGTGGTCATGTGAGCAGTAGCAGTGTCTTGAAATGTTGGCAAGTATTATTCCAGCAGATTCACAAGAATGTGAATCAATTACCATGTATCAGCCTCTCCTCTGAACTTAAACTTCCCACCCTCTTTCAAAAAAATTATCATGTATCAGATAATTGGAGTATGCTTGCAGGCTAAAATTACCATTGCAATCAATTCCCATGCCTAGAGGCATAAACAGATTATCAGCCAGGGAATTGGGAAGAAATCCCATATTCCTTTTTGAACCTGAGAGCCTGCTGTTGCTGAGTCACTGTAGTTTTAGCTTTGCTACCTGTTGCAAAATACTACATTAAAAGCACCATTTTCCCTTGTAGTTTTTTTTTAAGTCCTTATCTTTCTATTCTTTTAATGATGCGTACCAAAACATTTGCAGATGAGCGATGTAATATCTAGAATTTCCTTTAGAGTAATCTAGGAATGGGGATGTGAGTTGCTGCACAGATGAAACCAGGCTAGGTATGTGTTGGTCAGAGTCAGGTGATGAGTTTGTGGAGGGTTATGCCATTCTCTACGTTGGTACATGTTCGAAATTCTTGGTAGTAAAGTTTTTAAAAACACCATTTTCCGTTAGCAGTTTCCAGGCTGGTTTTCCTATGACCTTTTGTTTTGTTTTGTTTTGTTTTTTAATGTTTGTTTATGTTGGCGGGGGGGAAGGGCAGAGAGAGAGGGAGACAGAGGACCCAAAGCCGGCTCTGCGCTGACAGCAGAGAGCCCCACGTGGGGCTCAAACTCATGAACCGAACCATGAGATCATGACCTGAGTTGAAGTCGGACGCTCAACCGACTGAGCCGCCACCCAGGCGCCCCTTAGGGCCATTTTAGAGTCTGAAAGGCAAGCCTGGATGTTGATCCGTGTTGCCACGTTATAATATAATTGGTAAGTGCCCTGAGATGATAACCTGGTTGATACACAGATGGACCACACTCAAGCACGATGCCCTCTGCTTCTTCCCGGGAGGGACGGAGGAGCAGCGGGTGAGAGCATCCTGGAGCCCCACTGTCTGGCTTTGATCCCCATTCTGCCCACTTTCTAGCTGGGAGGCCTCAGGCCCTGGGAATCGTGCTTCCTTCCCTGTTGAAGGAAGGGGTGAATGGTAGTATCTGTTTCGTGGGGTTGTTGTCAGGATTAAATGGGTAGCTCGTAGTAGATGCTCCCTAAAGGTTGCTGTGATTCTCTCCTAGAACATGAACGATTGGATGCCCATCGCCAAGGAGTATGACCCGCTTAAAGCTGGCAGCATTGACGGCACCGATGAAGACCCACACGATCGCGCTATCTGGAGGGCAATGTTGGCACGATACACCCCCAACAAAGGCGTCACGGGAGACCCCCTCCTCACCCTGTTCGTGGCAAGACTAAACCTGCAGACCAAAGAGGAGAAGTTAAAGGAAGTATTTTCTCGCTACGGGGACATCCGGCGGCTTCGGCTGGTGAGGGACTTGGTCACGGGCTTTTCGAAAGGCTATGCCTTCATCGAATACAAAGAGGAGCGTTCTCTGATCAAAGCTTACCGAGATGCAGACGGCCTGGTTATTGACCAGCACGAGATATTCGTGGACTACGAGCTGGAAAGGACCCTCAAAGGGTGGATCCCTCGGCGCCTTGGAGGAGGTCTGGGGGGGAAAAAGGAATCCGGGCAACTGAGATTTGGGGGGCGTGATCGACCTTTTCGGAAACCCATTAATTTGCCAGTTGTTAAAAGCGACCAGTACAGAGAGGTTAAAAGGGAAAAGCGGGAGCGATCTCGGTCGCGAGAGAGACACTGGGACTCTCGGACGAGGGACCGAGACCATGACCGAGGCAGGGAGAAGAGATGGCAGGAGAGAGAGCCAACCAGGGTGTGGCCAGAAAGTGACTGGGAGAGAGAGAGGGACTTCAGAGATGACAGAGCCAAGGGGAGGGAGAAGAGGGACCGAAGTAAGTAGAGGCTCACCAGCACCACCAGAGCCCAGACAAAGACGCCGCAGAGGCACAGGGAGATGCGTGGCTTTTATACAAAGTGTACGTCCAGTGCTTGAATAAAACTTGCTGGTGGTGATGGGGTCTGGAGTTGAGTTTTCTTTCCAGTCTAGAACCCAGGTTTAAGCTGAACACGCTGATATTACGGGGTTTCTCCTCTTCACCTTGTAGTTCTAAGGACCCATTACCTTTATTACAGTCGTGTCCTCACCGGCAGCCATACAGAAGGGCACGTGTACGGAGCCACCACTCTGGTTTAATTTGGCAGTAGAGAGCTTGTTTTGCGATTCTCATGTTCTCCTGTCTACTGGAATTGACCGTTTTGAGGGGCTGGCAAAAAAGAAGTGACGACCGAAAATCCCTTGCATCGCTCTGACTCCTGGGAACCCGAATCTGGCTAGATTGTTGGCAAAGTGGTATCTTTCCCATCTGTATATCTATAGCGTACAGGCCTGCCGAACTGAAATGAAAATGGGATAGAAAAGTGAATTCAGGGAGAATGTCCAGACCTTCGTACCAAAGCCAGTGTGAGCAGTGGTCTAGGTCAGCAATCAGCTACCCTTGAACAAATAGAACTCCGTTCTTGAGCCAAATGCTGACTGCCTTTTTTTCCTGTTTTTTGGCAGGGAGGCTGGTATTTAAAGTGAAAAACCAAAGTTGCAGGGCTATGGGGTTCTGGTTTATGGCAGCCTTCCAGCCCTTTGAAAAGATGAAGCTCCAAAGAGAGTGAAATGAAAATGAGAAAAAGCCAGTGAAAGGTTTCTGTCTGGTTCTGATGGACTGATTTGTCTTCTCCCTCTTGGACACCTGGCCTCCCATTTGTAGGAGGGCTGCATAGATCATATCGACTATAACTTCTTCTGAGGGCTTTGAGTACCAGGCTGTTCACGTGGTTTTAAAAAAAGTGACACTTAATGTTTCTGTTTTAGCAATGGCTGTTATCTTTGCAAGTTCAGGGTCTTAAAATTCAGGATGTTTCACGCAAAGCAGACAATTTAGTATCGAGACTCAACACATTCACGACTAGGTTTTTGCATTACGAGTATGAATCTCTTTGTTATGTAGGGAACCTGCCCTATCTGAAAACTGCTGTTAGCTGTTAGAACAGTTTTATTTATTTATTTTTTTAACTTTTTTTTTTTTTTAATGTATGTTTATTCTTGAGACAGAGACAGAACGTGAACAGGGGAGGGGCAGAGAGAGAGGGAGACACAGAATCCAAGACCGGCTCCAGGCTCTGAGCTGTCAGCACAGAGCCCGATGTGGGGCTCGAACTCACGAACTCTGAGATCATGACCTGAGCCGAAGTCGGACGTTTAGCCGACTGAGCCACCCAGGAGCCCCAAGAACAGTTTTAGAAAAAGGCTCTTTCCTTTGTAAATTTCCAGTGCAGAATCTTACCACGTCCCCCACGTCTCAGAAAACAGCCATTCAGGAACACCCTTCTGATTTCACACAGGTTGTACAAAGGGCTCCCTATTACAGCACCAGAAGTGCATTATGGGCTTGAGCTGGTAGGTATTTCAGCTAAACGAGCACTCTGCCCTGGGGGTGTGTTGTGAGACAGCACTGGAAGAAAGAGATCCAGTCGCGGTGCTTACATTGTCCAAGCCAGCGGCTGTCAACCCTGGGTCCCAGAACATGGATGGATTAGACCCCTCAGACCGCATCCTTGACATTGAGGCTTCATCTTGTATGGGCCCTGGTAACTAAACAAAACAAAGAAATTGGTAGAGCCCCCACAGCAGAGACCTTAGCAGTAGCCACACAACAAAGGCATACATCTTCTCACCTAGCGATTTTTCTAGTTTATTCTGCAGACTGACGCATGGGTGTGAAAGTGTGCAGTGCTAAAGGAAGCTCCCTGTCCATCCGTGGGGTCTGGACAAACATGAAAAATGACACATCTACGTGGCAGACGGGTCCTCCATTTCGCACTATTACATCTGATGCTGAAAGAGTCTTTGTTGTGGGGCACTGTCCTGGGCATTGCAGGATGTTGAGCACCGTCCCTGGAACCTACCCACTGGATGCCAGTAGTAGTTGTGACAACCAAAACGCCAGAATGTCTCCAGGCGTTGCCAAACGTCGCTGGGGGGGCGTTGAAACCCACTATCTTATGTACTGATGTGGAATCATTTCCAGGGTATTCTAAGAAAAGGAAGGTACAGCATAGCACATATATAGTATGCTGCCATTTATGTAAAAAAAAAAGAAAGAAAAAATATATTTTGTTACATAACTGCATGTATATTTATAAACCCTTTCAGGAAAGACACCCAAGAAATTGGCAACACTGGTTGCTCCTGGGGAAAGGGCAACCAAAGGTGGCCAGGGGAAGGGAGATTCCTCAATACACCTGCTTTTATACTCCGAGAATAAACTAGCGGCAGTTTTGAGAACCACTGCGCAAAAGCAACGTTATCTTGTCTGATCATTATTTTCAGCAATGTGGAAACAGAGTCCCCGTGAACTCTGCAAACCAACTGATGGTTTCTCGGCAAACCAGGAGAGAAGGTGTAGAACGTGGACCCGTCAGATGTACTTGAGCGCTCTGTTAGCACACGCTGCCTCTCTCAATCTGTCAGCGCCCAGCCTGTGCCCTGGGTCCTCCGTGGGTAGAGAGAAAGTGCTATTTGGGCAAAACCCCAACTCAGCAGATGCAGGCTTCTGGCTCTCCGTCTGCCACCACAGCCCCATGAGTCAGCCAGACGTGTAGTCCCCAAACTACCTCTCCACCCACTGCCCTCACCCTGGCACTGGCAGGTCTACTCCCCACCCCCGTCCTGCACCCCCTAGGCTCCCCAACCCCATTCCACGTCCGCTCTGGGACACTTGTCTTCTTTATAGGGGACTGTGTTTGATGGATTGAAGGCTAAAAGAAAAAAAGGGTTGGGGGGGAACAAACGAGAAATGAGAAAGGCTGCAATGTCTCATCCTTAGCAACTTTGTTTGGTTAGCACTGCATAACTCACAGCCGATTCCAAGGCACTCGCCACATGCTCTAGGCAGTATCCGTAACAAGGTGCAAAAGAGAACCACCAGCTCTTACAAAGTTGTGTCCAGTTTCTGGGTGGGAGGATGGTGGTCCTTAGCTACTGTTGCTTTGCATCTAAGTGGGGCCAGCCCGTCTGGTGACTTTGGGGGCCCGGTTTATCTAATGGATGCATCCTACGTATTATGCTACCACCGCTGACAATTCCATGAATGAGCTAATGAATACCACTTCCCTGCCTCCCACTTAAGTATGACAAACAGGTGAACAAAACCCCTACACACAGAATTTCATACAAAGCAAGTCAAACAGCAATTATAGTGGCATGTGTGTATTTGGCTTAAAGAAGCTTGTGTTACTGAAGTTAATGCAAAAGTCTGGCCTCTGCTCATGGTTATTATTAAATATATATCCTAAGAGATCGGTCATCTATTATAAACGGTGATAGCCCTGGGTATAAATAAACATTTCTTTAGAGTTTGGCATCAGTTTTTCAGTGTGCTTCCTCAAAGGAGACAGTCTGTTTGAGGGATCAGTCTTGAGGGTGCATCTGAACCGAGAGGTGTGCAAGGTAGTGACCCCTGCCAGGTTCCACTGCAGGTGCTGGCGGTGGACAGTTCAGGTCCAAAGGCAGAGGTGGGCTGCGGTCACAGGTGCTGCAGGGCTTCCTGTCCTTGCTCCGTGTAACCGTCATCACGGTGGGAGTTGACCCACTGGCCGAAGGACTCCTGGATGTGCACGTTTCTCTGTGTGTTGGCCAGACGCTTCTTATCTCGGGAGAAGAAGCTAAACCTTTCGAAAGGGAAAGAGAGAAATGAGAGCCCGCCTTCGCTGCGCACGGTAGCGTTTTTGCAATGCCAGGACACACAGCAGCAGACGTGGAAGGAAGCAGATCAATCCAAGGTGTGAAAGGAGAGGTAGGGGTGCGGGTCAAAGTTATGTGAGAAAGCAGCAGGGGCTTCTGCATGTCATTGTCACCGCACCTTGGAGGTGACACAGTGTGAACGGGGCATACACAACTACTGATGTGTGATGTATCTCATCTCTTACTTAAGCATTGCTGAGGGTCTGTTCTCATTATCAGCGGACATAAAAAAAAAAAAAAAGACTAGAAACACACGTCTGGAGTCTCTTTACCCTAACGATGCAGAGAAAGTAATGACTGAGAGCCACCTAGAATTTAAGATGATTCCGACATAAAGAGACAAATGTTTTTCCTTTAGGTAGTTATGTAACGTGAATCGGGAAACTGGAAAAGCAGCACATCAGGGCCCAGATTTCCTGGATATTACTGCTAGAGAGGAGTCGGGAGTAGTTATTTTAGAAGAATGAGACAACCGAAAACAAGTAACGGTGCCCACAGTTCTGTGATTAAACGCTGTGAAAACCGTCTGCAAATGAGACTGGGGAAACCGTCGGTTTAGTGTTGGAAACTGACTTAAGGGCGAAAGCCTTTAGACCTTAGCACAGTGACTTGCTGACTGGCAGTGGCCGATGTAGACCAAGGGGTCTTTCTGAAACAGCTGTGACTGCTGATCACTGATCAGAGTGAACCATCTGATGCCTTAAAGACGAAGGCAGAAATTACAGGCAAAAAGCTTATACACTGGCCCATTGATTTTTTAAAATTTTATTTCAAGTAGGCTCCATACCCAACATGGGGCTCGCTCTCACGACCCTGAGATTGAGAGTCGCACGCTCCACAGACTGAGCCAGCCAGGCGCCCCGGAACTGGCCCATTTAAAAGGAGGTCTGCCTTGGGGCGCCTGGGTGGCGCAGTCGGTTAGGCGTCCGACTTCAGCCAGGTCACGATCTCGCGGTCCGGGAGTTCGAGCCCCGCGTCGGGCTCTGGGCTGATGGCTCAGAGCCTGGAGCCTGTTTCCGATTCTGTGTCTCCCTCTCTCTCTGCCCTTCCCCCGTTCATGCTCTGTCTCTCTCTGTCCCAAAAATAAATAAACGTTGAAAAAAAAAATTTTTTTTTAAAAAATAAAAGGAGGTCTGCCT
This sequence comes from Leopardus geoffroyi, assembly GCF_018350155.1. NCBI lineage: Eukaryota > Metazoa > Chordata > Mammalia > Carnivora > Felidae > Leopardus > Leopardus geoffroyi. The sequence continues at coordinate 6,430,649 of NC_059339.1, read as the reverse complement.
TACCTCCACCTCCACAAAGACCAGGGCCCCCAAGTAAACCTGAGGCGGCCCACCTTGAATTTCTCCCAAAAACCTTGGCTAACTTGCCCTTCGATACTCGTACTTTCTAATGAGGTTCATTCTTCTCTCACCAAGTTCTGCTACTCTTCAATTTTGGTTTCTGAACTTGGTGAGAGAGATAATAGCTATGTTACGTTTCCCGGGGGCAGGAATAGGAAGGCACCGCTGAGAAACTGAAGCTTCAAATCAACTATTTTTAGTTCCTCTGTCTGTTCACCTATTAGCTCTCCCCTACCCCCACCCCCCTGGCTTGTAAGTGCTATGGCCTATGGAGTTCAGTTTTAATCACATCTGGGCAAACATGATTTTATTATTCTGTGATTACTGGACCCTACGGTCACCTCCTACCGGGAATAAAGTGGTCTTTCACTGTAAAGCTGGGGCAAGCCAAGTGTATCTGGAGAAATTCTCCCTACCAGCTAAAGGCTCTTTTCTCTACAACAGACATGCGTCCTGACACACAAAGGCACAATTTTCATACCGGGTTATTTGCGAGCTCCCTCCATAGTGTGATCAGGGCAATTAGCTGGCCAAAAATACAGCAACATATCACTGCCACATGTCACCTCTACCTGACTCAAGCAGGAAAGCCACATGCTGCTTCCTGTCCAAGGGGACCCAGAGAGACACAAAGCGTTGGTCCCCTCCTCACGGGATCAAATGGCTTTCTGAAGATGGCTCGGCGAAACAAAGCGGTTTAGAAAGCTAGGGCGTGAAGGTCCAACACGGCATTAGTGTCACTCGGGGGTTGGTGGTCACAGTGGGCGTTGATTACTGACCCGTCACTTAAAGGACCTTCTTTACTGGATCACGGACAAGGTGATTTTTAGAACGGAAACGAGAAAAGACAGAAAGAATTATCGGTGACAGAGCCGAGAATTCCGCAGCTGCCCTCGTGCAGATCGAGACTCACGGGCACAGGTCTGAAATCACATTCCACACACGCGCGCGGGTGGGGGCCATGCAGCTGGAGTGGCCAAGGAAGACAGGCCGGCCTTGGCAGAGCCTCAGCACACATTCCAAAGGCACAGCTCAGAACGCAAGCAGAAACACACACAGTGCCTACAAGGGAAACGAGTCGTCGGACAGGTTGCAGGGTGGGGTCATCTATTATCAGTCCCGCTGCTACCATGGGCATTATGGCTGTAAAGATCCTGGTTAGGAAAGTACAGATAGACACAGAGAAGATAAAAACAGAGGAGGCATGAAAAACAAACACATTCCACGCACAGACCGGCTGAAGGGTTTGCTTATAGGAGGCGTTACGGATGGAACTGTGTCCCCCCCCCCCCCCCCCCGCCCCCAAACTCATGGTGAAGTCCTCCCATGACCTCGGAAAGCGACCTTATTTGGAGGAGGTAACAAGAGAAAGTTCTACTAGAGAAGAGTGGATCTTTTTTTTCCTTTTTTTTTTTTTTTTTTTTTTGTTTATTTTTGAGAGACAGCACGAGCAGGGGAGGGGCAGAGAGGGAGACGCAGAATCCGAAGCGGCTCCAGGGTCTGAGCTGGCGGCGCAGAGCCCAACGCGGGGCTCAAACTCAAGAACCGAGGGATCATGACCTGAGCCAAAGTTGGATGCTCAACCGCCTGAGCCACCCAGGCGCCCCGAGAAGAGCAGATCTTTATAAAAGGGGGAAATCTGGACACACACACACACACACACACAGGGGGGCCGTTCTGTGAAGATGAAGGCAGAGATCCAGGTGATGCCTCCACACGCCAGCAAAGGCCAAAGATCGCCAGCAAACCCCTGAAGCTAGGAGAGGCACAGAACATTCTCTCTCGGTCCTCAGGGGGAACGGGCCCTGGCCACCCCTGGCTCCGGGACTCCCAGCCTCCAGGAGGGTGAGACAAAGCATTTCTGTCGCTGAAGACTCCCAGGTGGCGGCTCGTTATTAAGGCAGCCCTAGCAAAGTCACGCAGCACCGAGGGAAGACAGGGTCGGCCTCGGGGCTGAAAAGCAGGCCTGGGTTTGGGAAAGAAGGAGTCAAAACCCGCTGTAGCTTAGTGGGGACACCCTCGGTATCTTCCAGCAAATCTCCCCCACTACCATGCACCGCAGGCCCCGTGCCCCGAAGAAGGCAGCTGGCGGGGGGAGGGGGGGTGTCCAGGAGAGAAGACGAGGCGGCCACAGTGGGCGGGGCAAGAGGACCGAGGCAGAGCACGTGCACGGGCCACCCCCGCTGCTAAGTCAGAGCTGACACGGACTTCTCGTCCGTCCCTGGTCTTGGCAAGGAAAACGAAGAAGAAACGACACTCAAGTCAGAATCAGAGCTTATTCTGAACAATTTTGATTTTTTTTTTTTTTTTTTTGATGCGGGCGGGGAAAAGATAGAATGTGAGTGTCTAGTGAGGTTTGGGATTATCTGTGTTTGGATTTACCTCTGATACACTTCAAAAGGCAGCTGGGAGTTGGCATCCTGGCAGAACCACGTGGATGTCTTCTCGCGGCGATGAGAAAAGGGGACACCTTTTGTCATCTGAACGTGCCCAATCCCCAGAGGCCGGGCTGTCCGGCACTGTTGGCTTTCCAGGGGCTCGACCTCTGCCAGGACCCCTCTTGGCCCCCAAAGACACAGTCACTGTGGAGGATGGCCCCAGATGCAGGGTGAGATGTATGCCCGCCTGGAAATGCTGGGCTTCATTTGGGGTCCCATCAGGGGTCAGACTGGTGCACAGGGGCCTTGGGACACCTGGAAGGTTCCAGTCAAGTAACTATATGCTTCACTGAACGGATGGCCCCCTTCCTTCCCAGAAGCCTCCCTGTCCTCTGGAGGGACAGCCACTTCCTGGGAAAAGACTGGCTTGGGCACCTGGGTGGCTCAGTAAGTTAAGTGTCTGACTTATGCTCAGGTCATGATCTCATGGTTCGTGGGTTCGAGCCCCACATCGGGCTCTGTGCTGACCGCTTGGAGCCTGGAGCCTGCTTCGGATTCTGTGTCTCCCGCTCTCTCTGCCCCTCCCCTACTTGTGCTCTGTCTCTCTCTCTCTCAAAAATAAATAAGCATTAAAAAAAAAAAAAAAAAAAAAGACTGGCTTTTTTTGGTCAAAAGTTTATGTCTGAATATGGTGTGGCTGGCTTTACCATCTCCCTCCCCACTGATTATTTCTGGAAGATGCAAACCAAATGCAGTTCTAACAGTGGCATTTCAGGCAGTGCAATGGGAGGCTGTGAGGAAGCTATTTCTGGGCTGAAGCAAGGAGGGCGGTGGGTAGGAGGACAGGGACTAGTGTCTGATACTTGGGTGGCTGCCTCCTCTGAGGCCAATCTCTCGGGTGCAGAAGAACCGTTGCCTGTGCCCTGCCTCCCTGGCCGGCCCCTCCGCCCCGGCTCAGCAGACAGCTGGGTGCTGTGTGTACCTCTGTAACAGAGAGACAGAGGCCACACAAAGGGGGCGCTGGTGACTGGTGGCCGCTGGGGACAAGACTGGAGTCACTCAGAGCTCCCTCGTGACCTTCCCAGGCAGTGCCAACCTGGACTCTCCGGCCGGCAGCTGCTCAGTCACAAGCTTTTCTTGGACCGTCTTCTGGGCACAGTTTTAACTGGTGACAGGAGTTTCTGGTTCCCTTCGCCGGTTCAGCCCAGAAACGCAGACGCTGACGTCCCTGGCTTGTGGTGCACTTGGGACAGAAGGGACTGGGCAGTCGGCCCACAGCTGGTGACTCAGGAATAGGGCAAGGAAACGGGCGGTGGGAGGTACACAGAAGGCACGGTTCAAACCCCACCTCTGACCCTTCCCAATGGTACGATCTAAATGAAGTCAGTGGGCTTCTCTGGGCCCGATATTCATCTGAGAAGTGGGGCTAAGTCTCCCAGCTCTGAGTCTCTGACCAGGGGGAAGATACCTCAGTGTAGGTGCTGTAAGCTGACGGAGCCCCTCCAGACCTCCAGGGTAGGTACTGCTCACTCACTGGTGGGTGGAAAAAACCGGTCAAGGGCATGAGGTTGAGCTAGGAAGCAGCCAGGTCCTGTACTAAAGAGGCTGTGTGATTCATATTCCACAAAAGCAAGGACCGAGGGACAAGTGGACCCTGATGGGTGCCAGAGGTGTGAGGGATGGGAAGGGAGGCGGGCGTGAAACCATCTTAAGAGCCCCATTCCCTGCCCCAGCCCCAGGAAAGATTCGTCCCGGCCCCTGGCTCTGGGCTCACAGGCCACACTGACAGTTCTCAGTCAGCAGCCGAGGTGGACAAAGGCGACCAGTGTCCTGCCTGGGCTGGTCAAAAGCCTTTTGTGCCAGTCTGATCTTCTAATCATCCCCTAGAAGGCCGGGGTGGCCATGGGACTGGCCACCTGCACCCTGTGGACGGGGGGGATTCTGATTTCTCTCTCCCCCTCTGTGTGTTTCTCGCTCTCTGGCTCCCCAATTCCAGCGGCTTCTCTTCCCAGTCTCGGAGCCCCAGGTCTTGCTGAGCAGACAGAGGCCACAGTGAAGGGGAGAAGGGCCCAGAGTCCTTTGTAGACCAGTCTGGAAAAAAGGATTAGACACCACAGCCTATTCAGGTGTGGGTAGAGGGACCGGTGGGAAGAAGACTGTTGGCTAATTCTGATAACTCGTCTCTGCATTTTATCCAGTTTGGGATTTGCAAAAGCCCCTCTTAATTGTCTGCTTGCGAGTAAAGGGGGGCTGGAGCAGAAAACTCTAAAACCGAGGACAGCCCCGCTTGGAGGGCAGGCTTACAGCTGCGTACATCCTAGGGTTGCGGCGCTAGAGGCGTTAAAAGATTTGTTTTTAGTTTATTTTGAGAGAGAGACAGAGAGAGTGAGTGGGGGAGGGGCAGAGAGAGAGAGGGGGAGAGAGAATCCCAAGCAGGCTCCGCACCGTCAGCACGGAGCCCGAAGCCGGGCTCGAACTCACGAACCGTGAGATCATGACCTGAGCTGAAACCAAGAGTCAGACGCGTAACCAACTGAGCCACCCAGGCGCCCCTAAGAGGGTCTGATTTTTAAAGACCTGGCAACGAATCGCTGAAGGAAGCACAGGCCTGGTCTCTCGGTCCTGCCCCTCCTCAGCCCAGGGGCGGATTATGTGGGCTCATGAACTTTGTCTCAGCTTCCCCAGGTCTTAACCCAAAGTTGTAGCTACTGAAGCACAAGGTCAATGATGCTCATTCCCACACGTCTGTGTGGGGCTGGCAGATGGCTCAGGGTTCAACAAAAGTCAATCCCATTGCTTAGCGCTGGATGAGAAACGCTAACCAAGGGTGAGAGTCTCCCTGGGTACTGAGTACATCATAAGACTTCAGACTGGAGGACCCTCACCCCCATGATGAGGCCACAACAGACACCCAATCCTTCTGTCCGCCCAGCCCTGTGAGCCCCGTGGGACCCGTCCTCCCCCCTACTTCCGGTCCATCTGAACCAGACCAAGTTTGAGCCATCGCAGCCTCAGGCATGTGGAGGAGACCCAACCCGGCTGATGGATATACTGTCCTGTGATTGGCTTAGAGGCCATGTGACCCGGTCTGAGCCAATGAGACTTGATTCCGTGACTCCTGTGGAAGATTCTCTTCCCACTGGAGTCTCAGACAGAAGAAAGCAGAAGGCTGAGCTGATGTCTGCCATGTTGCCACCCTGAGGGACAGTGTGTTCAGGAAAACAGCCAGAGGTGGAGGGAATGAGGCAAAGCCCTTGATGACAAGGCCTGGATCCAGCTGAGCCTGAAGCCAGTCTGACCTGGGAATTTTTGGTCCCTTAGCTCCCAGTCTTTCTTCAGTTACTTTGAGTTGAGTTTCAATTGCCAATGTTATTACTAATTAATACATGGCCAAACAGTGCTGGGACTCAGAGGAAGCCTTTCTGGTTACAAGTTCCACCCTTCAGTAAGTATTTACGGCTAACCAGAACTGGGGACTGCACACAGGGATCGAGGGCCAAGCAAATAAGCAACGTGAGGCTGGCGAGAGGGGCTTGGGAAGGAGCCACGCGTTCACGCACATGCTCCAGAGGGCGGCCGGCCTTTTCCAAGAGCAGTCACAAGGCTGCACGTGTCCTGGTTTCCCCTCCCGGCCACCAATGCTGAGCGTTCAGTCGCTTCACAGGGTGAGGGCTAGCCGAGGATTTCCTAACGTAACTGGCTTTGTAAAGGGTGAGGTCCCCGAGTGACACCCCAGTGCCCCTCCCCACACACTCCCGGTGGCTCTTCCGACTCTTGCCACCTCCTTTCACAAAGCTTCTGCCAGAGTTTGGGAGAAAGAGAGGAAGAGGGTAGAGCCGGAAGGCCCGGAGGGAGGAAGACCCTCTCGGGAGAGACATCAAGGCTACAAGACAACAGTGTGAGCACGCGCACCCTGCAAAGAGTTCGAAACGTGGGCTCTGGGGCCAGGCTGCCCAGGTTTGAACCCTGGCTCTGCGTCTTAACAACTGAACGTCCTTAGGCAGCTGCCTTAGCTTCTTTAACTGTAAAACGGGAATGACAGTGTCTCTACCTCCCAGGGATACGGTGGGGACTGGATGAGATCATCTATCTGTAGGAAAAGAACCTGGCACATAGTAGGCCCTTAGCAGACATTAGCCAACGAGACCAGAAGTTTTAACCCTCTACCTAAAGGGCTGCAGGTGTCAATGAACCTGAAACCGTATGTGTGGTTTTCCTCTGCCCTCAGGGAAAGGGTCTGCAAACTCTCGGAATCTCAAAGGAGTCTTTTGATGTAAAGAAACACTGAAGTAGTTTAAAGTCTGGTTGAGGGGCAAGGCTGAGTTTCTTTCTTGTGTGCTCCCCACAGCAAACAGGGCCTGACTGCCTGCATGTATTATGCAGCAGTGAATACTTAGTGGAGAGACAGGGGTGGTGTGGGAGTCAGCATGGAAACGCACTGATCCAGCGGACCAGGGCCCAACCCTTCAGATGCTCGAATCTCTCCCTCCAGTCTTATTTGCTGCCCAGTGACAGGCCCCCCGCCGAAGCCCCGAGGCTTGGCTACAGGCCCCGCCCCCTTTCCACCCTCTCAGCCTTACCCAAACCTCTCTGCCCAGGGAGCCCCTGAAGGAACTCAGCATTCAGGTACAGAGATGAACTCAGAGTCGAGGGCCAGGCCCGGTGTGCTCCGGGGTTAGGCCTGTCTCAGCAGGAGATGGTTAGTGACAAGCCTGGCCCTGGAGCAGGTGCCCAGAAGTGAGAGGCTGTGTGAACCACTAGGTCAGCCGTGAGCGAGCAGCCCCACACTCAGGAAGCACATCACTTACAGTCGCTTGATCCCAGACTCCGGCTGGGGGGACATTCTCGGGTGGGCGACCGGTGGAGGTTGGGGTATTCGATTTTCCTCTTCTATTTCTTCACTGGAAGGAGTTGAGAGGTGTGAGATAAGACAGTCAACAATTCGGTAAGAGCTGGAATATTCTAGAAGGGTATTGTCTGATGGTCTGGGAGGGCTTGTACTAGGAAGAGGGGGACCTAGGAAGATGGCCATAGTGGCCTGTGCCCCAACAGTCTCTTTGCCTGGGGGGCTGGCCTCTTAGCAGTGGGCGTGGCCAGTGAAGAGAGAGGTCAGCCCTGGAAGCAATGCCTATGGTCTCTTTGGCCCAGCTGGTCAAATGTGAAGAATTTCAGGAAAGGAACCCACATCTCAGAAACGCAACCTTCAGTTTCCTCTGAAGAATCTTGCCACACAGAACCTGTCCTTGCCAAATGCTATCTTCATACCTTTGTGGTTTCTTCCATCTCAACATCCCCCATACCTGACTAGTACCCTGTCCTTTAGGGAAGGGCCCAGTTCAAATGCCACCTCTGCCATGAAGTCTTCCTGGTTTCTACCCCATCCCTGAGAAGTAAACTCTCCCTTTGAACAGCCAGTGCACACAGCATCAGTAAAACTTTCTTATGTGCCAGGCCTACAGTGGGTTTTCAATAAAAATACACGGCACTGTGTTTTCTGTGCCTCTCGTTGTCCCTACTGGAGCAGGGACCACATCTGGTGCATCTGTCCTTCCTTCTGGCTCTCCACTCAAGAAGTATTTGTTGCATACCGACTCTGTGCTAAGCTCTATCCTAAGTCTTGGGAACTTAGCCATGAACAAGACGAATGTGGTTTCTGGTCTCACGTTGTTATAGTCTGGTATGGAAACATACAATAAAACAAGCACATTAACGAACAGGATTTCAAAAAGACGGTGAAGGACTGTGAACGGAGTAAAGTGACAGTGACTGGGACAGGGCACTCCTTTGAAAGGGAGATAATGTGGAAGGAAGGCCTCTCTGAGGAGGTGACCTCTGACCTGAATCCTGAGTGACCAGCAGTCAACCATGGGAAGAGTCAAAGAGAATGTTTTCCCAGCTACAGGACCAGCATGTGCAAAGGTCCTGAGGTAGAAACAAATGTAGTACGTTTTGAGAAACCAATAGAGGGGTAGTGTGTATAAAGCTGAACCAGTATGTACAATCGAGGAACTGGATTTTAAATGTTATTTTAGTTTAACTCGTTTAAACTTAAATAGCCACTCAGCTAGTGGCTTTCGTAGGAGACAGTGCAGCCCTAACATATGCAAGGAGGTCACTGGCCATGAACCGAATGAACAAATACTTAGGCTGCACAGCTCTACCATCTCTTACCTGCAAAATTCTAACATCCAAAAAGCTCTAAAAACAAAAATTCATTTTTTGGTCATTCATTTGGTGGCAACACCTGAAAAACTCTCATGAGGCCGATGACAGTGTTTATCCCATGTCGTACGAATATTCACATCTTGGCCACAAAAATATTAGCGTGTTTGATTTGGGGGGGCTGCCTCAGGGCTCGCTGGTGGTGTGCGTTATGTATCCCTTTCTAACAGCTGGGAAGTGCTGAATTAGAAAACGCGCCTGGGCCCAAGAGTTTCAGAAAGGGATCGTGAACTTGTGCGTAAGTGCTTCCAGACAGGGTCCCCGGAACGGAGACAGATGCAGTCCTTGTCCTTCCCAAACTCCGCACAACCCCAGCAAGGAGCCAGCCCTGGAGCTCCCGGGGACGCTCACCTCTTATAGTACGCCAGCTCCTCCTGCAGCAAAAACACCTTGGACTTGAGTTCGTTCCTCTCGTGCAGCACGTCCCGCAGCTCCTGCAGGGTGAAGCGGGGGCGGTTGGGGTCCTTGAGATCCATGGCCATCTTCTCCGCCTCTGAGACACACTCCTCTCCGCCCGGCTCCGTCTGGAGGAGGCAGAGATGCTGCTAATGAATTCCTGGCGGCCACCAGCACCAGCACCCACCCCGCATCCTGCCGGAGCCCGCATCTCCCACCCTCCCGGGGCCTCGCAGCTTGCCAAGGGCGCTATTTTAAGAACTCGCAGGCGGCCTCTGCTCACGTTCTGTGCAGTCAGCATCGCGGTGGAGACGAAAGCCAGCGGCCACCTGTTCATTGTTCGCCTTCTCAGCAGCCAGCCCTGCCGTCCTGGTGCCTCCCCACCTGACTCAGGGGGTTATTACCAACACCACTAAAAGGTGTCCAAGGGGAAGAAACAGCACGCCCCAAATGCTGCCGCCCCCATAGATCTGCTTTCCTTGTCCCATATTCTCTCCTCGTGTTCTTACTAAGACCGTTGCTAAGAAGACCTTTGCTAATTTGGCCAAAGTTGTTAAAATCAGAGCTTATGCCCAGTTTTCTCTTCCCTTTTCATTTAACATTGAGTCGTACAGGTTTTCCCATTTGTTCCTGGACTTCTGGTCAAGCCCCGTCATCTCCAGTGGCTGAGGGATCAGAGGGAGCCCAGGGGAAGAGGCAGGTGACATCACAGCAGGTGTGCACGGGCGGGGCATTTCTCTTTCCACGCAGGTCCCTCAGATGGACCGGAGCGTGCTAAGTCACCTGCTTCAGGCCAGACCCTAACCCCATCCTCCCTCCCGTTCTCACAGCAAGAAGGTTTTTAAAACAAAACAAAACAACTGGTAAGAGACACTTAATATAAAACCGACCATTAAAAATACACTTCGGTGGCACTTAGTACATTCACGGTGTTGTGCAGTCAGCAGCTCTGTCTAGTTCCACAACATGTTCATCACCCCAAAGGAAACTCCATACCCACTAGCCGTCACTCCCCAGCCCTCCTCCCCCCAGACCCTGGCGACCACTGTCTGCTTTCCGTGTCCGTGGATTTCCCCTTTCTGGACATTTCGAATAAATGGAATCAAACAGTATGTTTCCTTTTGTGTCTGGCTTCTTTCAGGTAGCGTCGTGTTTTCCAGGGTCATCCATGCTATGTAGCAGGTCAGTGCTTCGTGCCTTTTCATGGCTGAATACTATTCCGCGTATGGATATGCCATGTTTTGTTTATCCTATTACCCACTGAAGGGCATTTTGGTTGTTTCTACCTTTAGGCTATTGTGAACAGTGCTGCCATGAACATCTGTGTACGAGGATTTGTCTGAACCCGTTTTCAATTCCTCCGGGGGGATACCTAGGGGAGGAGCTGCTGGGTCACATGGTCTCTCTCTGTTTAACTGTTTCCTACAGCAGCTGCCCCACTTTACGTTCCGTCAGCAGCGTAGGAGGGTTCCACAGTCTCCACATCCTCTCCAACAAGTGTGTTTTTCTCCTTTTTTTTTTTGATAGCAAGGAAGGTTTTGCAAACTGCCTCCGAGTCAGCTGGCCAAACCTGCAGGGGTTTCTGACACCCTTGAACCGCCAATATCCCATCATCAACTAGGAGGAGTGGACAAAAGTTCAGGACCACAGCAGGGAAGCTCTGGAACAGGGGAAAGTGGGGTTGAAACAGAGACACCACCCCCCTGCCCAAAATAAATCCCACAGCAGCATAGGAGGAAAAGCATGCCGACCCAGACGATGACAGAAGGCCAGCAGGTTGAAGGACCCCAGGAGGCAGAGCTGAGATGCCTCCATCCTGGGACAGTCAGCACAGGCTGTTCTGGGAAAGGACACTTGAAAGGAGACACCACTCAGCAGGGCAGATCAAGTGACAGAGAGTCACCCAGCAGGCACAGGTGGGGGAAGTGGGTCTGACCAGGAGTCAGCACGGAGCAGGGGAGGCACCCGGCTCCAGCAGAAGATGGAAATACGCCATCCCCAAGCCCTCTGGGCAATGGAGCGGGGCCTCTTCCCACCCAACAAGTATGGACGACTTCACGTCCCAAGAAGGTTCTCTAGGTATCTGCTGATGCCACACCTTCAGGTGGGCTGTGTCCTCGGGGCACATCTTCAGCGTCTGCCTCCTACAAAGCCACACAGTTGGACAGTGTCCTCCACCCAAGACCATGCATGGCAAGTGCCTTGTATGCAGTAGGCACTCACTAATGCCAATCCCCTTCTCCTGCCCAGGTTAACCACGGAGCATCTTTAGATGTCTATAATAAACATTGAATAAATAATTGGGATCTCGATAAATACTGGATGTCTCAATAAACATTCAGCATTTATTGAGCATCACCTGTGTGCCTGCTGGGCACTGAGCTAGTGAGATGAGTCAGCTGGGGTTGGAGGGAAGATACACATAGACAGAAACTTACAAAGTCCTATAATAAGAGGTGCAAGGACATCAAACTCTTAACTGGGAAGGATCATGGAAGACATTACTGCAGAGGTAGTCTCTGTGCATGGGGTCTTGACGAATGTGTAGGAGTTTACCAGGAAGTCTGGGTGTCCCCCCAGTCCCCCCCCCCAACATTTTGTGTGGCCTTCACTGTGTTCTAAAACTCTTTAGAATTAGTTCCCAAAAGTTTTTTTTTTTTTAATTTTTTTTAATGTTTATTTTTGAGAGAGAGAGAGCGAGTGTGAGTGGGGGAGGGGCAAGAGAGAGGGAGACACAGAATTGGAAGCAGGCTCCAGGCTCTGAGCTGTCAGCACAGAGCCCGATGCAGGGCTCAAACTCACGAACCGTGAGATCATGACCTGAGCCGAAGCTGGATGCTCAACCGACTGAGCCACCCAGGCGCCCCTCCCAACCGTTTTATATCAGGAGATTTCACACTATTTGGGTCTTGAGCTTCCTTTTGGAAAAAATATTGGAAGACTGGGTTACACTGGGTCCACACGGCAACACTGGGCTGGTGCTACATAGCAGCTATTGCCTTTTATATGTTCTTTCCGTGTCTGCTCCCGCCCCACCCCCCCACCCCCTGTTCCTCTGTGCCTGGACCCCATAGGCACGGGCAGCCCCTGCCATGGACCCAAATTTCAGGCTCACACACTCCCTCCAGCCTCTCCCTTCCCAGATAAGTCAGGCCCTGCCATTCACTGGGGCAAGTCTGTGCCTCTCTGTGTCTCTGAGAGGGGCCGTCTGGCAGGGATCCACACCTCCTGGGGAAGGTGAAAAGCCCTTCACGAGGGTTCCCAAATCCTCACTTCCCAAGAGGCCTTTGGGCAAGCTGCCTGATCCCCTCTGGACCTTCATTTCCCCATCTAGCCCTTGATAATCCAGTAATATGTCTAAGCTCTGTTTCCGCCCAGGCACTGGAGACCGGAGATTCCCCAGAACACATGCTCTCCGGACCCAGCAGGTTCCCGCCCACCCCCGTGGGCTGTAAGCACCCAAGAAACGGAAGGGCTTCCTCAGACCTGAGTTCTTTTTCTCTGGGGAAGGGATGTTTCTTTAATCAGGGCAGCAACCTCATGCCCTAGAGCTCGGGGGATTCCCAGACAGGTTTGCAAAAAAGTCCCAACTTCTGGGACCGTTGCCTGAAGTGCAGAAGAGGGAGTGTGGGGCTCCAGCTCTTCCGGAGGCCCTGCAGGTGCCAATGGAGCGCCTCGAGCAGCCCAGGACCGGCCTGTCCTGAGAGAGACCGCGAAGGCTCTTCCCACCGTGGAAATCAGGCCCATCGCCGATGGGTCTTCTAAGTTTACTCCACGAGGGACCGCAGAGGTGGCTGGGGTTATCGAGGATTGTCCACTAGTCCCCGGAGGCACTCTGGGCACAGCTTGAAGGAGATGCCCTGAGGCCCCAGCTGTCCCCAGGGAGGCCCCAGAAGCCAGCTGACAAGCAGTGGGGCCAGACTGGCTTAAGGAAGGCCACATCCTCCCCCAGGGCCCTGCGTCCTGAGGCCCGGCCCCCTGGCCCCTCTCCCCCGCCCTGGGCACATCAAGGCCACTATGCCCCCTCAGCTCCTGGCCCAGCAACGGGGGGTGACTCTGCCCTGGTCACCTTCAGTAACTCCAGGCCCACCATGCATGCATTCAGCCAGAAAACCCAGCTTCACACACCAGCCATCAGGCCCCTGTCTGCTTTCCCTGAGCACTTAAATAAACAAACATTTATTAAGATAACAGAATTTGTAAGGCAGAGACATCAAGTAGGTAACTACTAGCTTCACAGTTTTCTTATGATTTGAGATGAAATCCTTTAGATAGGGAGCCCACCAAATCATTTTCTAGAGGGTTCTATGTCTACCTATCAAAGGTAGAAAAGCCTCCAGTGAAAACATGAGAAACCGGACAAGCTAGAAAACATGCTGAGTGAGGGAGCCAGTCAGGACCACGTGTTACGTGATTCCACGTCCCTGAAATGTCCGCAAACAGGCAGATCCAGAGACAGAAAACAGATTCACTGTGGCCAGGGGCTGGGGGAGGCAGAGATGGGGAGTGATGGAAATGTTCTAGATCGTGGAAATGGTCGTACAGTAGAGTGAACATACTAAAACCTGTTGAACTGTATACTTTAAGTGGCTGAATTGTATGTGAATATCTCAATAACTATGCTATAAAAACATATAAGGAGGCTTATTTACCGGTGGTCACAGTGAAAGACAGTGATGTAGCTCAGAAAGGATCGCATGAATCGAGGGGGAGAACCGGAGTAACCACGGCATTGATGAGAACTGATTCCTCCCCACCTCTGGATCCCTCTATAGCTCCCATCTCCTCTCACCGATCCTAGGCCAGGACCAGCCCACCACTCCAGCTGCACCTGTTCCTTCTCCAGTCTGGCTCGTGTTCTTTCTTCTGCCTGGAGTGGTCTGCCCCACGTTCCTCCCTAGGCATCATCCTAGCTGTCCCATAAGACTTGTCTCAATGACTTGAAAACCTGCACTGGGCTCGCTTCTCCACTGAGGATCCACCGTGCCCTCCTCCGACCCCACGGCCCTCTGTCCCTGCCACGCTAGCTAGCTGGTCTACTGAACTACCTCAAGCTCATTCCCCTCATCTTTCAGATAGGAAACTGAGCCCCAAAGAGATGGATGGGCCCCAGATCCCGCGGCAGCAGGTGGAAAGCCACCGCAACCCGCAGCTTCCCTGTGTGAGTGGCAAGTATCTTGAACCCTACTCAGCTCCGAGGGAGGGAGTCAAACTCAGCAAGGACGCCCCAAGTTTGGGAACAGACTCCGCAAAGCAGCCCAGCGGCTTAGTCATAACTGCCACCTGATTTTACTCCACTTGTGTCCCACCCGCTTGGTGCCAGCAGGGGAAACTGAAACGGACAGGCAGTTGGGCCAAGGAGACGTGGCATGTCCCTGTCCTGTCGCTAAATAGATGCGGAGCAGGGCTCGGCGTCTCGTGGCTGGGGTGGTGTCCCCGGGACCTGGGTTTGCGGCAAGCCCCGCCTTCCCAGGAGGAGCCGGGCCTGAGTTCTCATGGGGCACAGGGGGCTGGAAGAGGGACACCAGGGGAGGAGGGGGGGGTGACTGCCCTCAGCCGCGCCTAGTGGTTATTTCTGGCATCTGTCTCCTCCTCACCCATCCCACTGCCATAGGTTTGGCACAGACCTCGCCTTTCTTGTCTGGACTACTGCAAAGGGCTCCCAACAGCCATGTCTGCCTTCAGCTCCTTCCCCTCCCAAGAGCCCTCCATAGACTCCGAGCTGATCCCACTCCTCCCCTGCTGAACCCTGTGGGGGGCGCCACAGTCCCCACTGCTCAGAGTCTTGTGTGTGGCCTTCTGGGCTCCGACTTCCCGGTGCTGTAGACGACGGCTGCCGTCTCTGTCTGCCCTGCCACCGTTTCCATACTTGTCTGGGCTGGGTCCTTGCCGCTGTCCTCTGGAGAAACTCCCCCTGCCCACCTCCGGTGCGTGCGGCATGGATGGGCACCGCGTGGCGTAGCCATGTGACTCAGGAACAGACACCCCATGCATATTCCGGACCTCAGGCCACAATGACTGGTCCAGCGATGGGCCGAGGAGAGGGTTTCCTGAGACTGGCTGGGAATTTGGGAAAGAGGCAATTTCTTTTCACTGGGGTTGGTATACTGGTAGAGTACCAGGGGCCACTATATGGCCAAGAGCCGACTTGAGAACGACACCGACACAGAGGAAAGCAAAGCTGAGAGATCTGATAGCATCATTTGGGCCCCTGGAACCAGCTATACCTGAAGCCATCATTAACTCAAAGCTTTTAGCTATACAACCCAAAATTCCTCTTTTTTTATTCCTTAAACCACTTTAATTTAGGCTTCTGTCACTTTTAGCCAAAAAGCAAGCCCTAACCTCTCCCTTTTAAGGCCTCTTTCCCTAACCTCCCTAACTGTATCCCAGGTACCTGTGCTTCAGAGAATCTAGAACCGTCTGACCTGAACTCACGAGATATCTAGCGACCGTGCTGGCATTTGAGCCAACCTGATTGTGGGCCCATCTGTCTTCCCTCCCCTACCTGTAACCCAGGAAACTAGCACAGTGTCTGCAAACCTGAAACAGTCAGTAAATATTTGCTGGAAGAAAGAACAAGCCCCGAGCCCTTCCCGAACAGTCCACTGTTTTTCTGAAGCAGCACGTCCACCTTCCACAACTACCTGTCAAAATCTTAGCACTGTCAACACTGACATCCAGCTGAAGGGACACCTCCTCCATGAAACTGTGCGCCACCCCCGTGTTCCTGGTACACCCCCCGGGGGCACCTCTCTGGGGCAGACCCCTCTGGTGCCCCGTGTCCAGATTTTAGGTGTAGCTGTGGTCTAGTTCCAGCCGTGGAAAAAGCCCCCCTGCCCCCCCACCCCCAGGCACACATCGCACATCTTTCCATTTCTGCCCTGATCTCTGCTCTGTAGGTTCTGCCCGGCAATGTCGGGGACATAACACCCCCAGAGGCCACCAGCTCACTGGGGGCGGGTGCATGTGGATGAACGTGCCAAGCCTTTCTCCCCCAGAAAGACACTTCTGTGTGTTTCTCAGAGGTCCCAGCAGGACTGAGCTCCCACTGCAGTCACACCCCGGAATCCACTTTTCCTTCTTCCCCGTCTCATGCCCCTGATCTCTGGGGTCACCTCCCAGGTAAACCTCCTGCCCATTTTCCTTTTCTCAAGCTCTGCCTCAAGGGAACCCCGAAGACAATCTCTTACCACGAAGATGATCCCCTCCCACCTTAAGTGGCTGTGGGTGTCCAAGTCTGTCTCCTGCACTGGACGGTAAGCTCTTTGAACCTCCACAGCACTCAGCACAGTGCTTCCAGGTAGAAGACCAAACCCCACCCTGTGGCCTCCCTGGCCTGCAGCACCAGCCCGTGCCCATCTCTCTGACCTCACTCAGACCTTCTGCCTCCCCCTCACACTGCATACCAGCCACCCTTGTCTTCTTAGGCTCCCCTGATTGCACTGCAATTTCTCCTGCCACAGGGCCTTTGCGTGTGCCACTCCCCTGCCTGGAACTCACTCCCCCTTCACTGTTTACTCTCTCCTTCTTTTGATAACCTCTTTTTAAAAAATGCTTACTTATTTATTTTGAGAGAGAAAGAGAGAACGAGTGGGGGAGGGGGAGAGAGAGAGGGAGAAAGAGAATCCCAAGCAGGCTCCAAGATGTCAGCACAGAGGCCAACTCGGGGCTCAGTCTCACAAACTGTGAGATCATGACCTGAGCCGAAATCAAGAGTCGGACGCTTAACTGACTGAGCCACCCAGGCGCCCCTTGATCACCTCCTCAGAAAAAGCCTTTTTGACTCCTCCAGATGATCACGGTAAACAATAACAACAGCCAACACTGTAGGTGAACTAACTCACTTAATTGTCACGATGACCTGGGGCTAGACTGTTACTGTTCCCATTTTAGACATGAGGAAACTGAGGCACGGAAAGTCTAAGTAATTTATCCAAGGTCAGGGAGGTAGTAACGGGCTAGATTCGGAGCGAGTCGGACCAGCTCTAGAGTCCGTGTAGTTAGCCAGCTACACGCTATGGCCCCGCCCTCAGGCTCCTCCCACTTCCCCTAAGGGTAATGGGAAAAACCAGGCAGCCTTGCCCACCTCGAGCCGGCTCACAGACCTACCTTCCCACTTGGCTTCGGGGGCTGGCTTCCCACTTACCTCGGGCTCCTCCTCTCCATTCTGGCTGAGTTCACCCTGCAGCCTCTCTCGCAGCTTCCCGAGCTCTGCCCGCAGGCTGCCCATCTCCTGTTCCTTGGTTTGCAGATCTGCCTCTAGTTCCACCTTCTGTTCGATCAGGGCCTTCCCCTGGGCCTCCACCACTGTGACGCGGTGCCGGAGGTCGTGGTTGATCTTCATCAGCCGCGTCTGCTGCTGCTGCAGCTGGAGAAAGAGGAAGGCCGTTTATGGGGCTGCCACACGCAGTAGCTCGTGTGGTGCACTGCACGAGGGCAAATCGCCTACGGGCGTGCCATTCGCACCGGAGACATCTTGCTTTGTTTGAAGTCTGCTCATATTCTTAGAACTGCTGAGGCCAGAAACGCTAGGATAATCTGATGACAGTGGGAAGAGAAGTGTTTCGTCAGTGTATTACGACGACTTCCGAACGGACAGAAGTAGCATGCCTTGAGAATGGGGCATCTTTTTCTAATTCCGGCACAGACGCCGTCAGGGTTTCTAGAGCAGCCCGGACCGTGCTGGCCTGCTCCCGGAGGGGCACGATGAGGCGGGGCTGACGGAAGCGTCGGGGCCAGAACAAAGCCTGACTGGGCCTCGGCACCCCCCGGGGCGTGGGAGTAGCAAGGTCACGGGGCAGGCAGCGCCACGTTCCCTCCTGGGGCAGCGCACACTCGGCCGAGGGTCGGCCCGCGGCCGCTGCTTCCGGACCCCGCCGCCCAGAGCCCACGGAAGGACAGAAGGGGGGCGAGGGGACCGCTGGCCCGGAGGGCGGGCACGGGGCGGGGGCTGCCACTCACGGCCTCCACGTCTTCATTCTTCAGACCCAGCTCCCTGTCCCTGGCGCGAATCTCGTCCCGCTGCTTGTCCACCACCTCCTTCAGCTTCTTCATCACCTGCCGCTCGCGCTCCGACATGCCTGCGGCGGGGTGGGCGAGGGCAGCGGGTGAGCCCCGCGTCCCCCGTCCCCGGTCCCCTCCAAGCTCATCCCGCCTCAGGGCCCCGGCCGCTGCTTCGGGCTAGCCTCTCTGTGCCTCAGTTTCCACATCCACAAAATGGGAAACATAGTACCTACCCCACACGGCCGCTGTGAGGACTGATTCAGCGAATACACAGGAAGCGTGGGAGACAAAGCCAAGGGGTGCTGTCTGTTCCTGCCACCCCTGGCCCCCCGAAGTATACAGTCGGCCCTGGGAGGCAGGGCCTTGCCTGCCCTGTTCACTGCGTATTCCCTCGGCTAGCACGGTGCCCGGCACACAGCAGGTGCTCGCTAAGTGATCTAGGGCGTTCATAAACCGTGGGGACGGGTGGCCGCTGCAACACGAGTGACAAAATCAGACAGCCTGAAGCATCAGGCTATTTTCTCATAGTTCTAGAAGGCAGAAGTTTAAAATCAGTCCAAAGTCAAGATGTCGCCAGGGCTGTGCTCCCTCCGGAGGCTCTAGGGGAGGATAAGTCCCTTCCCTCTTCTAGCTTCTGGTGGCTCCCAGTGTCCCTGGGCTTGTGGCAACATCACTCTGGTTTCTGCCTCCGGGTCACAGGGCCTCCTCCTCTTCTGTCTGTGTCAGACCTCTCTCTGCCCCACTTTTATAATAAGGACACTTTGATCGCATTTAGGGCCCACCTGAATAATTCAGGATAACCTCCCCTCTCAAGATCTTTTTTTTTTTTTAATTTTTTTTAATGTTTAGTTATTTTTGAGAGAGAGAGAGAGAGACAGAGCATGAACAGGAGAGGAGCAGAGAGGGAGACACAGAATCCGAAGCAGGCTCCAGGCTCTGAGCTGTCAGCACAGAGCCCGAAGCGGGGCTCGAACTCACAAACCACAAGATCCTGACCTGAGCTAAAGTCGGACGCTTAACGGACTGAGCCACCCAGGCGCCCCTCCCCCTCTCAGGATCTTAAACAAAATCGCATCTGTAAAGATTTTTTTTTAAGCTTATTTATTTTTGAGAGAGAGGGTGAGCAGAGCAGGTGCAGAGAGGGGAGGGACAGAGGATCTGAAGCAGGGTCCACACTGACAGCAGAGAGCCGGATATGAGGCTCGAACTCACGAACTGTGAGATCACCACCTGAGCGGAAGGCAAGCTGCTTAACCGACTGAGCCACCCAGGCGTCCCACAACTGTAAATATTTTACCCTACGAGGTAACATCCACAGATTCCAGGGATCAGGACCTGATATTTTGGGGACCATTATTCAGCCTCCTAAAAGCACTGGGGTGGACAGCTAATCCTTGCTTCCCAGGAGCAGTGGTGGTCAGCCTCAACCACAGACTAACAAGAGAGAAACATTCTCCCTTTCTCTCCCTACATGATTCCCTCCTCCAACCTGCTCCATTCCATCTGCGTCTTTCCCGCTGAGAATCTCCCCTCTCCTGTCCTGGATATGCCCGAGCAGGTGGTCGACACCATGAACAGGCATTTGTGCAATGTTGCAGGGGCCACAAACCCAGGTAAGACCTGGGCCTTGCTCCTGAAGAACGAGAGACTTTCTATAACAGTCACAATGCGGATGTCCTGGAGGGCAGCCATCCTGCCTCAACTGTCTCTGTATTCTAGGGCTTCCCACGGGGTAGACGCTCCAGGCTAATGCGCTCGGGACCCATCCCCCGCTGCCCCCCTCATTCCCAAAGCACGACTCACTCCCACCAAGCCCACTAAGGACAAATCGCTTTATATCCTTAACCGATTTCAGTGTTATTTCCAGAAGTGGGTATTATTATCATTGTTGTTGTTTTTAACATCAGTCCCATCTTACACATACGGAAAACTGAGGCCCAGAGACAGACTTGTTCAATGTCGCGCAGCCAAGCCCTCCAACCCCGGTTTTCTGACTCCGAGTCCCATGTCCTCTCCAAGATGCCACGCTGCCTTCCTAGAGCCTGCTTTGGATCCCATGTCTCCCTCTCTCTCTGCCCCTCCCTGCTCACACTCTCTGTCTCTCTCTCACAAATAATAAATTAACAATAAAGATTTACAAAAGGGGGGGGGGCGCCTGGGTAGCTCAGTTGGTTAAGTGTCTGACTTCAGTTCAGGTCATGATCTTGCATATTTTGAGTTCAAGCCCTGCGTCGGGCTCTGTGCTGACAGCTCAGAGCCTGGAGCCTGTTTCCGATTCTGTGTCTCCCTCTCTCTCTGTCCCTCCCCCGCTCATGCTCAGCCTCTCTCTCTCTCTCAAAAATAAACGAATACTTAAAAAAATAAATAAATAAAATCATCTGCACAGGAATTCTCATCTCAGAGTCTCCTGGAAAAACCTGATCGAAACTGTACTTAGAGCTCATTTCATCCTCGGAAAACCTTACGAAGTAGAATTCCTGTTTTCCTCGTTGTTACGGCAGAAGAGGCCTGAGATACACGATAGCTACTTAACTTATGCAGGGCCACACAGCTAGTTGGTGGCACCCAGTTAGTGGCACCTGGTTGACACAGTCAGGCGATCGTGGGGGCAGAGCCCACGCTGCCATCCTGCCGGCCTCCCGTGGCCCAAGCTCCTGACATTATCGGCAAGTGTACTGGCTACAAGAGCACCCCCTCCCCCAACCTCTGTCCGTCTGGAACCTCAGCATGTGATCTTCCGTGAAAAGAGTCTCTACAGATGCAACTGATGAAGACGAGGTCACGCCGCACGAGGGGGGCCCTAAATCCTAGCACCAGAACCCTTAGAAGGGAAAGGAGACGGGGCTTCTGACACAGACACACAGACCACATGACAGTGGAGAGGCTGGAGGGACGTGGCCACAAGCCAAGGCACGCTGGTGGCCTCCAGCAGCGGAACGAGGCTCCCACACCTTGACTTTGGACTCCTGGCCTCCAGATCTGTGAGAGGACGCATTTCCGTTGTTTTAAGCGCCCCAGTTCATGGTGCTTTGCTACAGTAACCCCAGGAAACTCAACCGCTCTGGCAAGCTTATGCGGAAAGGCCCGGAGAGGGTGCACAGCTGAGTCTTTACTGAGCTAAAATTCATACCAGTCACTCTCAGCTTCCACATAAGGCTCGGCTGGTAGGACCAAGTCAACCTAATCGCCCTCAGGGACATCTTTTACTGGGCAGCTCCAAGTCTGACGCTCCATACACTTTGTTCTCACCAATCCTAGGAGCCGGGAGCTGCTGTTCCCATTTCACAGGTAAGGAATCTGAGGATGGGAATAGTAGGTGCCCTTCCCCGGTGACCCGGTTGGTAAGGGTGGGGCTGGGATCTGAACTCTACCCGGCAGTCTCTGAGAACACGATGCCTTATATTATGGGGGGGGGGGGGGGGGCACTGCTGTTCTAGGCTGCTCTTCAGAAAATGGCTGTGGTCGGTTTTCCTCCTCTCCTGGTTACGGAGTTGTTTGGCCAGAGCCCAAGAATTTTTTCCAGACCCTTGAGCACATCCCTACGCCCGCCCCCCACATCTCCCTAGTCCAATGGCTTTGAGACCTGCAATTCATTTCCGCATATGCTAACAAGTAGTTGTTCTTTAAAAAAATTTTTTTTAATGTTTATTTATTTTTTGGAGACAGAAAGACAGAGTGTGAGCGGGGGAGGGGCAGAAAGGGAGAGAGAGAGGGAGACACAGACTCCGATGCAGGCTCCAGGCTCTGAGCTGTCAGCACAGAGCCCAACGTGTGGTTCGAACTCACGAACCGGGAGATCACGACCTGAGCCGAAGTCGGATGCTCAACTGAATGAGCCACCCAGACATCCCTAACAAGCAGTTTTTCTCGTTGCCCTCCAGCCGACAAAAAGGATTTCCAAAAACAAGGGGCAGGGACGTGCTCTTTAATCTGGAGACTTCCAGGGAGCAGGAGACGGCAGACAATGCCCTGTGCCCCATGTTAGTCTAATAAGCACTGTCGCATATGCAGGGCGAGCTCGTCTACACAGGCTCTCCTGGCCCACTCGCCCCACACCTCACAGCGGCGCCCTCAATCCTCACTCAGCCCCTGGGCCTTGCCCCACATCTCAAGGAGCGCCTGGCACACAGGTCGAACGTCACGGGCTCCGCCTCCCCGCAGGGACCCCTCTGCCCAACGTCTGTTCCTCTCACAGGTGGCAGAAATGCTTTTGTCCGTGCTGTGTTCCCATGGTTTCCCGTGCAAAATAAAAATAACCGTGAAAGGCATGCCTGGCATCTGCCCGGTCTCTCCACTCGGGTGGGGGTTGTGCTGAGTGGAAAACCCAAGCCTCCCCGAGCTAACCCTTTGGGAGTCGGACCCACGCTAGATGCCAACGAAGGGCGTCTCAGATGGTGCCCATGGGGGCTAAGCCCACAGGGGTCTGGAGAGAGAGCTGAGGCAAAGCTCTCCCACTCAGAGCGGACAGATGTGATGATGTGCACAGGAGCAGCCGCCCCGGGCGTTCACGGCCACGGCCTGAGGCCCCAGGTCACCCCCAGAGGTCCCAGACAGAAAGGCAGCTGAGGGCTCTTCTATAACCTCAACGTAGTTACCCACACAGCCCAGCAATTCCACTCCCAGGTATACACCCCAAAGCACTGAAAACACACGTCTGCACAAAAACTTGTGCTGGAATGTTCACAGCAGCACTATTCACACCAGCCCAAAGCTGAAAACAACCCAAGTGTCCGTCGACACATGAATGGATAAGCAGAAAACGCGGCCTATCCGTACAGGGGGGTATCGCTCAGCCATAAAAAGGAGCGAGGCACGGACAGCCGCTACATGTGGATGAACCCTGAGGTCACCACGCTGAGTGGAAGAAGCCAGACACAAGAGATCACCTATTAATCGATCCCATTTACATGAAGCGTCCAGAAAAGGCAAATCTACGGAGGCAGAAAGCAGATCAGTGGTTGCTTACGGCTGGGGGTGGGATGGCAGTGGGAAGAATCGGGTAATGGTGGTTAAGGGGGTTGGTGTTTCTTCCAAGGAGATGAAAATGTCCTAAATTGTAGTGATGACTGCACAATTCTGAATAGGCTAAGAGCCACTGGCCTGTCCATTCTAAATGGGCGAATCGATATCTCAATAATGCAGTTATAAAACAAATCACAGCAAATGTTTATCTGGTGCTTACTACGTGCCAAGCAGCAACTCATTTAATCCTTATGATAATATTCACATTTTACAAATGAGGAAGTCGAATTACGTAAAGGTAGATAACGTGGCCACAGGTGAGATCCGGTGGAGCTCAGATTTGGACTCGGGCAGTCTGGCTTCCGAGTTCATGGTCTTAACTCCTCTGCTCTACTGCCTTGCCGTTCTTAAAAAACAAAGAAGCAATTCTGCAAGATACAGTAAGTGAAAAATCAAGGTACACTATATCCGGTATGGCATCCTGGACCGGATACTGGAGCAAGAAAAGGACATTAATCTAAAACCTGGTGAAATCCAGATAAAGTCTGTGGGACAGTTCATAGTAACATGCCAATGTGGGTTTCTTCGTTGTGACCAATGACCGTGGTGACATAAGATGTCACTCTTAGGGGGATACTATAAGTGGCATTATGGGAACTCTCTGTACTATGCAACTTTTCTGTAAATCTAAAATTATTCCAAAATAAAAAGGTAAAACGAAAACAAAAAACCCAACAACCAAGGCGCCAAACATCTAGAAATAGTTACCATTTGTGAGGGGGTGAAAGGGGATGTTTTCCTTCTGCATTTGTGTCAATATGGACATTTGAACACGCACAGAAAATCTGCAGAAAGAGTGTGAAGGGTTTTTCCAGGGCTTCCTCCAGGCAGACTGCTTGGGAACAGGAATTAGCAGTGGAAGGGAGATCGAGTTTTCACCACAGGTTTGCACTGTTTGATTAAAAAAATAATAATAACATGCATGCATTTTATTTTTGCTTGGAAAAGTTGTTTTTCATTTTGTTTTCTCCTGAAAGTAAAACATTGGGAAAAACTCCATCAATGTCCTCAAGTCTTGAGGCTGGACGTGGGGGCCTCAGCTGTGGAACCGCTCAGGCTCAGGTCTCCTTTGACAGAAAATGTTAACCGAGACGCCCAAGCAGATTTCCTGCCTTCAGCTCTCGGGCAATTTTTTGAGGGAAGAAAGTCAAACTTTGGCCCCACCTGAGTCCAGTCCTCGGCCGTTTACGTCCACAGGCTGCAGCAGGTTCGTACCTCCGATGCTCTGTCTGTTTGCATCTCCCGGGGCTCAGCGGGCCAGGATCTGCAGGGCTGGGGCTGGTCTCCCCTCCCTCACACACGGACATGGCTTTACTAATCCACTGATCATATCCTAGAACTTTACTGTTTTGTTCTTGAGACAGAGAGAGAGCAGGCACACGCGTGAGAAGGGGTGAATCCCTGGAGGTATCTCTTGAGAGAGAATCCCAAGCAGACTCCATGCTCAGCGCACAGCCCAACGCAGGGCTCGATCCCACGACCCTGAGATCATGACCCGAACTGAAATCAAGATTCAGACCCTCAACTGACTGAGCCATCCAGGTGTCCCTACTGTCTTGGTTTTGGTTTTCTGCTTACTCTGTCCATTAAGAGAGGCATGTTAAAATCTCCCACGACGATTGTGGATGTATTTTTTCTTAATTTCTGTCCACTTTGGGGGCGGGTGGCTCAGTCAGTAAGCATCTGATTTCAACTCAGGTCATGATCGCACAGTTCACGGGTTCGAGCCCCGCGCAGGGCTCTGTGCTGACAGCTCGGAGCCTGGAGCCTGCTTCGGATTCTGTGTCTCCCTCTCTCTGCGCCCCTTCCCTGCTAGAACTCTGTGTCTCTCTGAAAAATAGATAAACATTAAAGAATTTGAAAATAAATTTGTCCACTTTTTAAATTATTATATTTAAAGTGTAGAATTTGGTGGTTTTTAGTATGTTCACAAAGCTGTGCAATCATTACCACTATGTTTTTATCACTCCTCTAAAGAAACCTCATTCCCCTTAGGAGTCACCCCCCAAGCCCCCGCCCTTTCCTGACCTCCCTGCAGCCCTTGGCAACCGCTAGTCTGCTTTGTGTCTATAGATTTGCCTCTTCTGGACATATTTCTGTTCATTTTTGCTTTATTTCTTTTTAAGTTTATTTACTTACTTATTTTGAGAGAGAGAGGGAGAGAGCACAAGTGGGGAAGGGGCAGAGAGGGAGGGAGACAGAGAATCCCAAGCAGGCTCCACACCACCAGTGCAGAGCCCGATGTGGGGCTCGAACCCTGTGAGATCATGACCTGAAGTCTGACACTTAACCGGCTGAGCTGCCCAGGAGCCCCTCACTTTTGCTTTATATACTTTGAGGCTAAATTACTAGGTATGCACAAATTGAAAATCACATTTTCTTGGTGAACTGAACTTTTTATCATCAGCGTGATCTCTGCCTTGAAGTCTATTTTATCTTACATCCATATAACCACACCACCTTTCTTTTGGTTAGTGTTTGCACAGTACATCTTTTCTCAGCCTTTTACTTTCAGCCTTTACCAGAGAGGTCTCTTAGAAACAACATACAGTTGAACTTTTAAAGTCCTTTTTGACAGGGGCACCTGGGTGGCTCAATCAGTTGGGTGTCCAACTTCGACTCAGGTCATGATCTCGCAGTTAGTGAGTTCGAGCCCTGCATCAGGCTCTGTGCTGTCAGCTTGGAACCTGAAGCCCGCTTCAGATTCTGTGTCTCACTCTCTGCCCTTTCCCTACTCATTCTCTGTCTCTCTCAAAAATAAACATGAAAAAAAATTTTTTTTAATCCTTTTCAACAATCTTTATCTGGAACTTATAGTCCGTTTACATTTAATGTAACTTCCAGTATAACTGGTTTAACTCTCCTATCCTATAATCTCCTGCTTTGTGTATTACACTTGCTGGGTTTATTTTTCATTCAAGGGACTGAGTGTGTATTATCATGCCACTGTGATATTGCAATATAATAAGAAAAATATATTTACACCTATAATATATAATTATATATACATAATATACATTTTATGTATGTGAATATGAATATAAGTGCTAAGCACTTTACACACACACATATAATATGTATATATATATATACACATACACACATATATGTATGATATATACGTATCATATATACATTTGGTCTTTGACCCCAGTTCTTGGCACAGAATTCCTAAAACTTGTGATTTCCTGAAAGAGGGGAGAGGAGTATCTTCTATTGTCATAAGCTCCTTTCTGCCATTTTTGAGTTTATGATAATGAGGTGACTCTTGGTGGCCCCCTTAGATGGTTTCAGGATGGGGTTCCGGTTGCCAGAGGAACCAACTATATGATTGGTGATTACGGGGGAGAAGGGGCTGGTGATTGACCTAATCACAAAGCAAATCGCCAATGGCCAGTGATTTCATCGTGCATCCCTACAGAATGGCGCTTCCATCGGTCTCTGGGGTTCAGAGAGCCTCCAGGCTGATGAATATATCCATGTGCACAGACGGTGGCACACCCCAACTCCACTGGGACAGAAATCTCTGAGCTTGGACCCACCCTATGTACCCTTCTTCATCTGGTTATTCATCTGAGTCCTTTATAATATCCTTTGTATCCTTTATAAACCAGTAATAGCGTGTCTCTGAGTTCTGTAAGCCGTTCCAGAAAAGTACTGAGCTTGTGGGGGATGGCTGTGGGAACCTGTGACTTTGCAGCCAAGGTGGATAGAAATGTGGGTATCCTGGGGACCCATCGCCTGCAAAGGACACCTGAAGTGGGGGCGGTCTCGTGGGACTGATCCTTCAACTTGTGGAGTCTGATGCTAACTCTGGGGTAGACAGTGTCACAACTGAATTAAATTCTAGGACACACAGCTGGTGCCTGGAAAATTGGTTGGTGTGGGGAAAAAATACCCCACACATCTGGGTCAGAGTGTTGTAAGTAGAATAATAGTTTTCCTTCGGCCGCACTCTTCCATCCCTGCCCCCTCTGGCATTGTGGACGGGAGATTCGGGCCCTAGCAGGTGCCTCTTGGCCTCCAACATGGCAATCCAGCCAGAGCACCAGGCAGAGAGCAGGCACTTCAGTGATAAACGAGTTTACAAAGGGTCAATGAATAAACAGTGTTCTGTCCAGAACTGTCAGCGCCTGGGCACTAAAATATCACAGTGGCCCAATCTCTGGGGCTGGGCACGATTCCCATTTGGTGGCCTGAGATCAAGAGGTCCCAGAGAGGTACAAGCCTTCTTTGGGGGGTGGGGGGGGGGGGAGGGGGCTGATTTGGCAGACTCAAGCTCCAGTCCCGACTTCACCACTAACTTGCTGTATGACCTTGGGCACCTCACTGCCCCTGTCTCAGCCTCAATTTTTCTCATTTGTTCAATAAGGAGGTTGGACTAGGTAACAGAAATTCAGTAATAACAGCTGACACTTGCTGTGTGTATGTACCAGGTACTATTCTAGGCAAACTACAGACATTAATTCATCGAATTGTCACAACAACCTTAAGAGTGACACACAGTGTTTCTGCCATTTTTCACGTGGAGAGCAACTTAGGCACACAAAGATCAAGTGACTTGGTCAAAGTCACTTAGGAGGTAAGTCTTGGGTTAGGATTCACACCTGGGCAGTCTGGCTCTGGAGCCAACCCTTCTAACCACTAAGACTTTTTTTCATTGCACGATATGCATGTCAACACAGGAAACCCAAAGAAAACAGAATTGCAGCACCTACAGTCCGTATCAGTGTGCTGCTACTTTAACCTCACAGAGGTGTAACTATGGTTCTGAACTTCAGCCCCCATGCAAGCCCATCTCTCACCCCATCGAGCAGGGGGAGGCAGGAGGGCTTGTGTGGGTCCCCAGGGAGTTTCTTCAAGAGGAAGAGAGAGGTCTGACATTCCTGGGACAACAGGCAGCCTCTGATTAGGAAGGAGGCTCCAGGGGAGAACAGAGCTGACGCAGGCCCACGGGGGCTCAGAGCATATCCCATGTCTGTCTTTGCATCCCCAAAAGCAGCAGAGGGCCTGGAGTGAAGGGTCTAGATAACTGCTTGCAGGGTGAATGACAGTTTAGGGGCTCCAGTGCCATTCAGATCTGGTTTACCACCCTCAGTCATTCATTGTTCAACGTGTGCCCATGGCAAGAGTCCAGCTGCTTTCCCGCACACTTGGAATAAAATCCAAACCTTCGTCTCTCAGGGGCTATGTGATCCGACCCTGCTGACCCCTCTGACCTCATCTTTAACCACCTTTGTCCTCGATCATCTTCTCCTGTTACACTGGCCCTCCTGGTTTTACAGAACGCATGCCCCAGGGCCTTTGAACTTGCTTCTCTCCCAAGATATTTGCATTGCTCACTCCATTACTTCACTAGGGCTCCAGTGTCACCTTGTCAAAGAGGCCTTCCTTGATCGCTTCATCTAAAGAAGCCCCCCACCAAATCACCTCTATCACCCAGGTTGGGTTCTTCCAGAGGCCTGGTCACCATCTGGAACCATGCCATCTACTTGTTTACATGGTTATCATCTAGCTCCTCCCCAGCCCTAGAACACAAGCTTCACGAGGGCAAGGGCTTCGTCTTGTCCACTGTGTTTCCCCCGTGCCTAGAACGGAGCCTCGAAAGGGAGGAACCCATGACAATCCACTGAACAAACCTCAGTTTCACCTTCTGTAAAGCAGGGCTACACATTCTCTTCCAGGCAGAGTGACAGGAACCACACAAGACAAAAGGCTCTGGGACCTAGCACGCGTCCTCCCTCACTTGGGGACCGTGACCATGACTGCTACCGAGGAGGTGGGCGATCATGGTGGGAGCAGCCTTCCCCTGACCTCCCGGGCTGGCCCCTCCTCCTACCTTCGTGCTTCTGGAACTCCTCCTCCGAGAAGCTGGCGTCTTTGTGCGAGAGGTTGGTCAGGAGCTGCTTGTTTTCCTCCTGCAGCTGGGCAATCTGAGAGAGGAGGTCCTGCGCCTCCCCCCGCCACACGTCCTCCACCAGCTCCAGCTCCTGCGAAAGCGACGGGCCGGCCGTGGGGTCACAGCCTGCCCGGGGCGGTGGCCTCACCCCCCTCCCTCGGGAGCAGCCCGGGCCTGCCTGGGCTTTGGGGCACCAAGAACAAGGCCGCCACTAGTCCATCTGCAAGAGACAGAAGGTGCCCTTCCTCTGGGCAAGGCCCGCATTCGTGCTGCAAGGACCCGACTGGGCTACAACCATACCTCCTAACTATCTAGACAGACCGAAAGCGCGGATGAGCGGCCCCGGGCCACAGGGGCCCTAACACCCCCAACCTCTCTGGGCAGGTCGCGGCCCTGATCTGTAGACCCTGAGTGAGGGCACACCTCTCTCCAAGGGAGAAAGACGCTGCAAAGACCCCCAGGGATGCCCCCGGGCCCCAGCACTCCTTGTGTCTCTGACACAGGCGTCTCTTGAAGCGGTCCTGGGCAACCAACTCGCTTCACCCCTCCGAGCCTCAGTTTCCCTTAGTGGGGGAGCCATCATGTAGACTCGCAGGGTTGACGTGAGGATAACTAAGATCAGTCTATTGAAGTTACTTTGGGAGGGGCTGTAATCAAGGAAAGAGATGATCAGTGTTGACAAGGATGAGAGAAAGCTGGAGCCCTCAAGCCTTGCTGGTGAGCACACGAACAATCTGGCAGCCCCTTAGTAAGAGAAACAGGTACCATGTGACCAGCAATTCCAATCCAAGGATCTGCCCAAGAGAAATGAAAACCAGGGGTGCCTGGGTGGCTCAGTTGGTTAAGCACCCAACTTCGGTTCAGGTCATGATCTCATGGTGTGTGGGTTCGAGCCCCGCGTCGGGCCCTGTGCTGACAGCTCAGAGCCTGGAGCTGCTTCGGATTCTAGTCTCCCTCTCTCTCTGCCCCTCGCCTGCTTGCTCTCTGTCTCTGTCTCTCTTGAAAATAAATAAACATTCCAAAAAAAAGAGAGAAATGAAAACCCATGTCCACACAAAGACCTGTATGTGAATGTTCACAGCAGCATTCTTCACAAGGGCCAAGAGCAAGAAACCGAAATGTCCATCAGTTGAAGAACAACATGCATGGACCTTGAAAACATGCTGCTAAGTGAAGGCAGTCAGGCCACACAGTGTATGATTCCACTGATGGGAAGTATCCAGAACAGGTAAATCCACAGAGACACAAAGCAGACTGGCACTCGTCTAGGGTTGGAGGGTTGGTGGGGAAATGAGAAGTGAATGACCGTTCATGGGTATGGGTTTTCTTTTCGAAGTAATGAAAATATCCTAAAATTGATTCTACTGAAAGTTACACAGCTCTGTGAATAGACCCAAGACCACTGAATTATATACTTTATTTTTTTAATTAAAAAAGTTTTTTTTTACATTTATTTATTTTTGAGAGACAGAGAGAGACAGCGTGAGCAGGGGAGGGGCAGAGAGAGAGGGAGACACAGAATTCAAAGCAGGCTCCAGGCTCCGAGCTGTCAGCACAGAGCCCGACGTGGGGCTCGAACCCACAAACCGCGAGACCATGACCTGAGCTGACGTCGGACGCTCAACCGACTGAGCCACGCAGGCGCCCTCAGTTCACCCATTTAAAGTGTTTAATTCTGGGGCGCCTGGGTGGCTCAGTCGGTTAAGCGTCCGACGTCGGCTCAGGTCATGATCTCGCGGTTCGTGGGTTCGAGCCCCACGTCGGGCTCTGTGCTGACAGCTCGGAGCCTGGAGCCTGCTTCTGATTCTGTGTCTCCCTCTCTGTCCCTCGCCCGCTCACGCTCTGTCTCTGTCTCTCAAAAATAAATAAATGTTAAAAAAAAAAAAAAGTCTGCTGTAAAACCAGAAACTAAACAGAACGCGGTTGCTGTTGCGGGACATAATGCCAGTTGAAAGCATAGATACCGAAGCCTGTTGGCCTGTTTGAATATTGTTTCTGCCCCTTACTAGCTGATGCTCGAGAAGTTATTGAATCTTTGGGTGTCTTGGAAATGTGGAAAATAGTGTCATATCTACCTCTGAGGGCTGTCATGAGGATTATGTCAATGGTTGGAATGGTGCCCAGGTCCCGGAAAATGCTAAAGATGTGTTTGCCGGTTTCTGTTCCTCCTACAGCCTGTCACAAGCCGGCCCAAGGCCGGGTAAACACGGCCTCCGTTCATCTTTCAAATACATTCCTAAATCCCCATCTCCTTTGTCAGGAAGTCTGCTGCGCTGGGGGAATGAGAGGTAATAACTAAGTATTCGCACAGCTGTTCAAGGTCACCAAGGGAGGCGAAGGGTAGGGCCAGAGGGCGGAAGCGGTGGTGGAATGACGGGGCGGGCATGCGACCTTCCCACGCGCAGGTGTGGGCCGGAAGCAGAGACAGGCTCTTCTAGCTGGTTCTTCCCTGCTCGCATCTGGCACAGGCTGAGCACAGAGGGTCCCAGTGGGCAACGGTCAAGTGTAACTGACTGCGGTAGGCAGAACAGCGGCCCCCAAAGACGTGCACATCCCAGTCCCTGGAACCCGAGACTATGTGACCTCACGCAGCAAAGGAATTTGGCAGGTGTTAAGTTAAGGACCCTGAGATGGGGAGTCTCCTGAGTTATCCAGCGGACCCAACGTAATCAAAGGGTCCTCACAGACGAAAGAGGGAGGCAGGAGGATCAGAGTCAGCGATGATGTGGCGACAGAAGTCAGAGCTAGAGAGTTGAAAACAGTACTCTGTTGGCTGTGAGGGTGGAGGAAGGAGCCAAAAGCCAAGAAACACGGTGGCCTCCAAAAGCTGGAAAAGGCAAGGAAGTGGATTCTCCCTGAAAGTTGTCAGAAGAAATGAATTTTCTGACACCTCGGTTTTAACGCAGCGAAACCCTTTTCTGATTTTTGAGCTCCAGAGTTGTATCCAGTACTATCCGTATTGGTATGACCCATAAATAGCATATTCTGCATTATCCTAACAAAACTGTGTTACCTCAAGCCAGTAAGTTTGTGGTAATTTGTTACAGCAGCAATAGATGAATACAGACTTTAACCCTCAGGGTTGTTTTTTCCCTTCCCTCAAAGGGGGCACAGGACAGCATGTGGCTCTTGCCCCTGAGCTGACCGCAGCAAATTTAATCTTGCCTCCACACCAGCTAAAAGGCTCTCCCAGGAAGTCACCCCTGATTGATCACCTCCTTTGCCTTCTCAGGACTAATAGTCTTCAAACTCCTTATGTGGGCCTACTAAGTCCAGTATAATCAGACCCATCCACCTCCCTGACCTCATCCCCCACCCGTATTCCTTACTCACTCTGTTCTAACCATACTGGCCTTCTTTGTGTTCCTTGAACACAAGAAGCCCGTTCCTACCACAGGGCCTTTGCACTTGTGGTGTCTGCCTAGGACGCCCCTCCCCCAGCTCTCTCTGTGGAGGGTACCCACACTTCATTCCGATCTCAGCCCAGATGTCACCTCCTCAGGGAAGCCTTCCTGACTGTCCCATCCTAGTCAGTCTCTTTCATATCACTCTTTTCTTTCATGGCACTTATCACAAGCCGAAAATTTTAAAACTTTAAAAAATACCTATCTCCTTACACTAGAATTGCACCATCCAATAGAGTAGCCACAAGCCACATGTGGCTGCTGAGCACTTGAACTGTGGCTGGTCTGAACTAGCACGTGCAACAGGGTTAAACACACCTCAGATTTCAAAGACATAGGGAAAAAATGCAAAATACCTATTTAATAATTACTTGAGTAACTATATGACGTGATGGATGGTCAATTTCACAATACACATAAATATCAAATCATTATGCTGCACACCTAGGGGCGCCTGGGTGGCTCAGTCGGTTGGGCGTCCAACTCTTTGATTTCGGCTCAGCTCATGATCTTGCAGTAGACAGGATTGAGCCCTGCATCAGGCTCTGCTTTTGCATTAAGGAGTCTGCTCTGGATTCTCTCTTTCTCCCTCTCTCTAGGCCCCAGCCCTGCTCTCTTTCTTTCTCAAAATAAACATTTTTTAAAAATTATGCGGGGCACCTGGGTGGCTCAGTCAGTTGAGCGTCTGACTGGCTCAGGTCATGATCTCACAATTCGTGGGTTTGAGCCCCACATCGGGCTCTGTGCTGACAGCTTGGAGCCTAGAGCCTGTTTCAGATTCTGTGTCTTCCTCTCTCTCTGCCCCTCCCCCACTCGCGCTCTGTCTCTCTCTGTCTCAAAAATAAATAAACATTAAAAAAATTACATTTAAGGGGCGCCTGGGTGGCGCAGTCGGTTAAGCGTCCGACTTCAGCCAGGTCACGATCTTGCGGTCCGGGAGTTCGAGCCCCGCGTCAGGCTCTGGGCTGATGGCTCAGAGCCTGGAGCCTGTTTCCGATTCTGTGTTTCCCTCTCTCTCTGCTCCTCCCCCGTTCATGCTCTGTCTCTCTCTGTCCCAAAAATAAATAAACGTTGAAAAAAAAAATTAAAAAAAAAAAAAAAAATTACATTAAAAAAAAATTATGCTGTAACCTAAAACTAATACAATGTTATATGTCAATTATATCTCAATAAAAAATAATTTTTATGTTGATTACATGCAGAAATAATATTTTGCAAAGACTTGGTTTGATAAGATATCAAAATTTTTTGTAACCTCATCTGTGTCTTTTTATTAACGTGACAAGTCACATAATATTATTTTTTAAGTTTATTTATTTATTTTGAGAGAGAGAGTGAGTGTGTGTGCACGAGTCGGGGAGGGGCAGAGAGAGAGGGAGACAGAGAATCCCAAGCGGACTCCACACTGTCAGTTCATAGCCCAATATGGGGCTCGATCTCATGAACCATGACCTGAGCTGAAATCAGGAGTCAGTCATTTAACCAACTGAGCCACCCCGGACATCCCCCACCCCCCACCACATAATATTTCTATGGACAGCCCTGCACTAGAAAGTCAGGTCCAAGAAAGTCAGGTCCAAAGACCTCATCTACTGTGGTCACTGCTGTCTCCCCAGTGCCCAGAACAGTGCCCAGTTCATAGCAGGTGCTGGATAAATACATCTGTTGAATGAGCAAATGAACAACATATCCTGTTAACAATATAGACAACTGTATCCGCACAGCCACTGCTTTCTAAGCCTGTTGGTATTTTTCCTGTCTTCCCAGTTACCCACCCACTGCCTGAGATGAGGATCCAGCTTTCCTAGTCTCTGCACTGCCCATGTCACTTAGGAGGGCACTTTGCATGCTGTGGCCCATCAACGGGGTTGCAGACTGAGTAACCAGATAGACAGAACATGTCAAGACTGTGGCCTGAGTCTGTGTGATGAGCAGAACTGACTAAATCTGGGGGCGGGGGGGTATGCTCAGGGGAGGAGTTGGCGGAAGACAGGGTGCATGCGTTGTGCTGAGAGAGAGAGAGGGAGGGGGGTGAGGCAGAAAAAAGAGGGAGGAATGAACAAACTGATAAGACCAAGGACATGTTAGGAAGATTTTTGTGGAAATAACACCTTGAAGAGCCTTTGAGACCACAAGAAAAAAAAAAAAAAACCCAGAGAAGTCTCTCTTGATCCCAAGAATACAAAGAAAAGTAAACAAGGGGCTGGGATGGGAAGAGGGTTTTGCCCTCTGATTTAGGAGAGATCATCCTCAGTGTTTACAAACAAGCCTCAGCTCTGAGCATGCTGGGGTTTACTTCCTGGCTGATGGCGTTCCAGAAGTGACAAGTGCAGCTGGCTGGGAATGCCATCTGACTCCAAGCCTAGCGGCCTCCGATGGCTCCCAAGGATGTCCCCCAGCCCAGCTGCTGCAGAATTCCAACGTCAAGGGTGGGAACAGAGGCGCCGAGACTTCTGTGTGACCCGGGCTAAGCCCCTTGGCAGCCACACGAGGGGATTTCAAAGATCCTTTCCTCTGACTCTCTAAAAGAGATTGGGAGTGTGGTCCCCAGTATCAGACCACGAACACCTCATTGAAAGCCTATCCAGGCCTAAAGACAACAGCTAACACTTGTAAGGCCCTCACAATGGGCCAGGCCTTGTCCCAAACACTTTATGGAAGTTAACCAACCCTTCAATTCTCACCACAACCCTATGAGATGAGTACTATTATCCCCATTTCACAGCTGAGGAAACTGAGGCACAGAGAGGTGAGCTGACTTGCCTAAGATCACACAGTGGCAGGGTGTGAAGCCAGGCTGTCTGGCTCCAAAGTCCCTGGGAACTTGACATGAATTACAGGGCTGGGGCATTTTCAAGCTCCGAGCATGATCTTGGAAATGTTGCCCAACACTTGGGAGCTTGAGTTTCCTTCCTGACCTCAGGGCACAGGGACCTATGAGGACAAACACTGTCAAACCTCCCAAACACTAGTGCTCTTAACCACTGGCAGTTCTGCCCCCAGGTTAAGACTACATACACAGCCTGGGTTATTTTCCTTGAAACACAATAGGTTATGGCCTGCCAGAGAGGTTCAGAGAGGCCAAGGACATTTCCTGAGGCCACACAGCAAGCCAGAGCCCCCTCAGGCACCCTGATTGCTCCTAGGAAAGGCGTTTCCTCCTATTCTCTGTCCAAAGGGTCTGACAGAAGCTTCCCTGGCCTGAGGTTGGGGCAGGAAACCACACATCTCCCACTTCCTTTTCCCCAGGCACCTTGTCTAGACTCCCAGTCCAGTAGAGAGGCCCTGATTCATGCACTCCGAGGAATTCTTGTTCACAGGGCAGAAGCTTAGGTTAAAGCTGCCCCAAATCGTGTCCTATCCCCTGGGTGGGGAAGAGGCACCAGAGTCACCTCCACTGGCCTGGGATTCTCTCAGCACTAATTTGGGGCAAATCCCCCCTCCCCCAATTTTCATTTGTAAAACGAAGATAATTCCTGCCTCAGAGAGTTCTGTGAAGATTAAAGATAAAATCAAGGAGGGGAAAGCACTTCAGTTTCATAAATTAGAAGGAATTCTGGGAACAATTCGCAAATAGAAACCCAGAGTCTGGGGGTTGATGAGCTGGGTGGCTGGAGGTCACATCCCCTTTGCTACGGGGGGGGGGGGGGGGGGGGGGGGGGGGGGGTTTGGGGATGAGAAGAAGAAAGGGGCCTGACTGAAGGGCAGAGGGCTTATTTCGTTTCTGGAAAATAATATCATCTACGCGCTTTAGATATATCACACTTAATTCTTAATGAGGTGGGTCTTATTACTATCACCATTTGACATGCGAGGAAATAAAGCACAGAGAGGTTAAGTAACTTACCCAAGGTCACACAGCTATTAGACGGTAAAGGTGGGACTGGAACTCAGGTCTGACTCCAAAGGACTGCCCTAATCTCTGAGGTGTTATATGCCAGGTGGCGCTGGCTGGACAAAAGAGGGCCAGGGGCCTCCCTCCCTCCCTCTCTCATCCAGTCGGGTCTCTCTCCTCGTCTAGCCCGTGCATACACAAACATGTGCGCCTACAGCTGCGGGATGCTGAAGGGCCCTTGGGTCCCAGCGGCCCCATTCCCCGGATGGGCAGACTGGGGCCGCTGCCCACCTTCTGGTGCTTGCGCTCCTTCTCGATGCGGTCCATCCTCTCCAGGCGCAGACGGTCCAGCTCCAGGCGCAGCTCGTCCAGCTCAGGCGCGACGTGGTGGCGGCTGACCAGCACCTCCAGGATCTCCAGGACACGCACGACCTTGGGCATGAGGCGTGCGATGGCCTCGCAGCCGTGCTGGTCGATGACCCGCTCGAACTCGTGGCCCACGAGCGACGCGATGTCGTACACGTCCATGACGGTCAGCTCCGCCACGTTCTTCTCCAGCGCCGACTCGGCCGCCAGCGACGACCCCCGGTCCTCCTCCATGGCCCCCCGCCCGGCCTCTCCCCCACCCCGCAAACTAGTGCAACTCCCAAACTTGCCGCTGTCGAGGGCAGCGCCGGGCCGGGCCCACCTCGCGCCGCCGCGAGCGGTCCGCGCTCAGCTGGCCCTCGGGCGAGGGCGCACCGGGCGGCGGGCGGGCGTCCGCATGGGCGGGGGCGGCGGACCGCGAGCCGGAGGGCGGCGCGCGGGGGGCGAGTCTCGGTGCGCGGCTCGGCCCGGAGCCTGCTCCCCGGCGGGAGGAGGCGGCGGCGGCGGCGGCGGCGGCGGCGGCGGCGGCGGCGGCGGCGAGGAAGGCGCGCGTGCGCAGGCCCGCGGCGCCTCCCAAGTTGGGAATCCGAGTTGGGCGCAATGGAGGCGCGGGGTCTAGCCGGAGACGGGGCCCGGTCGCCCTCGGAAACAGTTCTCGCCCGGGGGTCGCCCCCAGGCTCGGGGCCGGGGAAGGAAGGGCGGCCGCGGCTCCTCCGGGAAACTTTGGTGGCGGCGAGACCCGGTGACCGGCTCCCCCCGCGGGGATGCCGCGCGCCCCGCCCCGATCCCGGCCTGGCGAGGGGCGCGCCCGGCTTCCGCCGCCCGAGGGCGCCCGGGTCCCCGCGGGCCCCGTTCCGCGACCCGCCGACTAGGCGGCCCCCTTCCCCCGCTCGCCGGCCCCCGTGCCACACACCCTCCCCCCGGCCCCGCGGGACCTTCCTCCTCCGCGCCCCCGAGCGTCCGGGCGCGCCACCCCCTCCTCCGGCCCGGTCCTGGCTCCTCCTCTCCCACTGCTGCCGGGGAGGGGTCGAGGCTAGCCCGGAGGAGAGGGGGAGGGGGACGGGGCGGTGGGGGAGGCTCGTCTGGGGACGATTCGCCGCGCCGGGCGGCGGCCCCGGCGGTGGAGCGGAATGGAGGGGTCGAGAGGTGGACTCCGGGATGGGGCCCATCCTGGGGAGAGAGCGAGGACCACCCCCAGCCCCACCAGCTCCCCAGCCCGTAGACCCAGCTACGGGCGGAGCTGCCGGCGTCGGGCCCTGAGCTCCAGCCCAGGCGCCCGAGAGGGGCCGAAGGAAGGGTGGAGGGGTCCCCTGCCCCCGAAGCCGCCGGCCGGCCCCGCCCGCAGAGCCACGTCCATTTAGCAGTTCCTCGTGACATAAACACCGCTTCACAGAGGAGGTGAGGCCGGGGTTTGGATCTCAGCACCGCGAGTTTTCTTGTCCAAGCCCCCTCTCCTTTTTGACCTAAGTCCCCTGGTCCATCGGACACCCCGCCCCCAGAAGAGCCTTTCCTGAAGCCACCGGCCCTCCCATTCTTCCCGCCGCCACGTATGGCTTATGGACCCTCCTCTGCGTTCCCACAACCCGCTGTATTCTATACAATTTCTCCTTACACAGAGTTTTAACGGTGTGGTTACACATACGCCTCCCCCATGAGACTGTGAGCTCTTTGGAGGCATGAAAGAAAGAGAGAAAGAGAGAAAGAAAGAGAGAAAATAGAAAGAAAGAAAGAGAACTTTAACACCCTTATCCTTATCCTAAAACCCACACCAACCTGGCACATTATCGATTAAAAATATTTTTTAAGTTGCAAATGGTATTGGACATCAGCTTTAAATTCTAAGTGCTTTACAACTAAATATTATATTGCCCCATTTAATCCATACCCGATGGGTTCTCAGAGTGTGGCCTAATGGCCACTGGGGT
Source organism: Leopardus geoffroyi (assembly GCF_018350155.1). Classification (NCBI taxonomy): domain Eukaryota; kingdom Metazoa; phylum Chordata; class Mammalia; order Carnivora; family Felidae; genus Leopardus; species Leopardus geoffroyi. Next base: position 6,392,136 of record NC_059339.1, on the reverse strand, counting down.
TCTCCTGTACGCAGAGGGTCTCTGTGAGGTTGTCCTTTTGCTAGTTTTGTATCAATGTGTGGCAAGATGTTCTTAGTATATGTAATACAAAACCAGCCTATCACAATCCACTGAACATGCGGAAGCAGATGTGAGATTCCAGCTCTCTTCTAATGAGCTAGACATTAAAGAGATTTGCAAAAATACGAAACAATGCCACCGTTGCCAGTATTTTGTTTTGGAGCAGAGTTTTTTTTTTTTTTTTTTTAATATGCGTGTTAAGGGGCATCTGGGTGGCCCAGTCGGTTAAGCATCCCACTTTGGCTCAGGTCATGATCTCACAGTTTGTGAGTTCCAGCCCCGTGTGGGGGGACTCTGTGCTGACATCTCAGAGCTTGGAGCCTGGATTGGATTCTGTGTCTCCGCTCTCTGCCCCTCCCCTGCTTGTGCTCTCTCTGTCTCTTTCTCTCAAAAATAAATAGACATTGAAAAAGATATATGCATGTTAAAATATCATGTAACTGCTTTTGAGTTAACCAGTATTTTTAAAAACATTAGTTTAAATTTCCAATTACAGTGGATATTCATAGATATAACCCACGTAATGAAATCTCTTTAGGGTCTTCGGTAGTTTTTAAGAGTGCCCTTGGAAAAGGGTCTCTGAGACCAGAGAGTTTGAGAACTGCTTCCTCACAGCATCCTAGGAAGTATTATCCTTGTTTTACAAATGAGGAAAGGGGGGAGGCACAGAGAGGTCAAATAACTCGCCCAGGGCCGGGCAGCTGGTAAGAGGTCAGATCTGTGCACAGCAAGCCAGTGAGGTGGACATGTGATTATCCCCATCCAAAATCAAGGACAGTGAGAAACAGGGAGGGGCATTAGCTTCCTGCAGCTGATGTAACAAATTGCCACAAACTTGGAGACTTAAAACAATAGAAACGTATTCTCTGACGGTTCTGGAGGCCGGATATCTGAAATCAAGGTGTTGGCAGGATCAGGCTCTCCGGAGGATCCTCTCTTGTCTCTTCCAGCCTCTGGGATGCTTAGTCTGTAGCCACATCCCTCCAGTCCCTGCCTCTGTTTTCACGTGGTGCTTCCATGCATGTCTGTCTTCTCTTTGTGTCTCTTATAAGAACACCTGTCATTGGATTTAGAGCCCATCTGTACAACCCAGGATGATCTAATCTCAAGGTCCTTAACTTAATTCACTTGCAAAGATTACTTTTTCAAAATAAGGTCTCCACTTCCAGGATCGGGACACGGAAGTATCTTTTGGGGCAGGGTGGCACCATTCAACCCACTTGCTTAAGGTTCCACAGCTGGGAGGGATGCAGCCAACCCAGTGGGTGCCCGTGTTGAATGAAGGAATAAATAATGAATGCCCAGATTGGGATAGTTTTCCCCTAAAGGCAGCAAAGATGTGCTGAGAGTCATCTGGGAGGGGACCAGGATAGAAGAACTAGAATACCAGCCTGCAGCCTGAACTTAAGATGGGGGCAGGAAAGGAGTGGGGGGAGGGGGGGGAGGCAGAAGTCTGAGATGACCCCAGATGGTGAGCTCAGGAGAATGGCTACAGTTTTAAGCAAGCAAGTTTTAAGCAGTCAAGCCTGGTGGTTAAGCTTCCAGAACCTCTCTGCGGTCTAATCCTGGCGTAGTCACTGACCAGGTGTTTGGCGTCTCGGGGCCTCAGCTTCCCACTCTATAAAATGGGATCACAGAGGGTAATTGTGATCATTAAACAAATCAGCATATGTGCCGGCCTCCCCCAGTGCTTCTAAGCTTCTATCATCCTCACCATTGTCGTTAAAGATACCTGGAGGAGGTACCTGGTCTGGGTGTAGATGTAGACGTCTAGGTGACACCTGGAAATGTGGACCTGAAACTCAGGACCAGAGCAATGATAAGAGCTATGTTGACATTCATTTATTCAATAGGTATTTAGCTCTTAATGTATGCCAGGGACTCTGCTAACCCTGTGGGATGTGGCAATATGAGAGAGACAGGATTGCTGCTCTTGTGGGAAACAGAGAGGAAACAGGAGAAACCAAAAATAAACTAATTTCAGATGGAGCAAGAGAGGGTTGACAAAGGGGAGGAGAATCAAGAAAGCAGTGTGTCCCAGAAACCAGGCGTGTTAGCACAATTCAATTGGAAAAAGAGTCCCACACACTGTATTTCTCAACTATGAATATTTTATAACACTTTTTTTTTTTAATTTTTAATATTTATTTATTTTTGAGATAGAGAGAGACAGAGCATGAACGGGGGAGGGTCAGAGAGAGGGAGACACAGAATCCGAAGCAGGCTATAGGCTCCGAGCCGTCAGCACAGAGCCCGACGCGGGTCTGAAACTCCCGAACTGTGAGACCATGACCTGAGTCAAAGGCAGACCTTTACCTGACTGAGCCACCCTGAAATTTATTTCTTGATGAAACAGGATTGTTTGTCTTAGACAGATGCTGTCTGGATGTTGCTAATTTCACCACCGTACTGTCCTTTAATATGTCTGTTCCCGGTATTTTCTTTAGACTGGTAGTTGTATCAACAGGTTTGATCTGATTTAGGTTCAATTTATTTGGCGGTGGTGTGTTGGACATTTCTTTTTGCTTTTTTTTTTTTTTTTAATTTTTTTTTCAACGTTTATTCATTTTTGGGACAGAGAGAGACAGAGCATGAACGGGGGAGGGGCAGAGAGAGAGGGAGACACAGAATCGGAAACAGGCTCCAGGCTCTGAGCCATCAGCCCAGAGCCCGACGCGGGGCTCAAACTCACGGACCGCAAGATCGTGACCTGGCCGAAGCCGGACACTTAACCGACTGCGCCACCCAGGCGCCCCTCTTTTTGCTTTTTTGTGGAAGGGGCAAGACTCATTTTTAAATGTTTCTCTAGATGTAAATTACGTGCAATAATGTTCACCTTCTTAATGTGTACAATTCAGTGGTTCTTCGTATATTTGCAAGGTTCTGTACCCATCACCCATCCCCACCCTCTAACTTCAGAACATTTTCAACAACCTCCCCCCAAAGCCTTGTACCCATTAGCAGTCACTTTCCATCCTCTCCTGCCCCCAGCCCCTGGCAACCCCTCTTCTGCTTTCTGGGTCCATAGATGTGTCTATTCTGAACATTTCATATACCGGGTGGCCTTTTGTGCCCGGCTTCTTTCACTCAGCATAATGTTTTTAAGGTTTATCCATGCCGTGGGACCAAATAATTCCTTTTCATAGCCTAATAATCTCCCATTGTATGGACGGGCCACATTCTGTTTATCCATCCATCCACGGGCTTTTGGGATGTTTCTACCTTCCCTGCTGGTTTGCCCGTGTTAAGACGGTAATTTCCTTCTGGAAGCTCAGATCACTTAGTAGAAATGTTTCCTCCTCCCAGAACTCCTTCTTTCTAGGCTCCAGAAGAGGGTAGGAAGGAAAAGGGAAAAGGACTTTATCCAGCCGGAAGCTCACAGCCGTTGGTACTTTCTGAACGGGTGAGGCAGACAACCCTGTAAGCCCCAGCCTGCTTTCTGTCCGTGGATTTACTTATTCTGTCCATTTCAGATACGTGGAATTAATATGCTATGTGGAGGAAGAGGAGACAGCCACAGACCATGTGTGTGAGGCCCAGGGGAAGAATGGGCTCCGTTCGTGTGTGAGTCAGCAGACTGACCAGCGGACTTGTTGGGGCAAGTCGGGGAACAGCGTGAAACGAAGTTGAAAAGGGTGGCAGAGATGAACTGCAGGGTCAAGTTCGTATCGGACATAGTAGGGAGGATGTTATGTGACATCTGGCAAGTCAGCGAATCTTTGTTTTACTTTTTTCATCTGTAAAGTGGGAGTAATCTCAGCGGAGATTAAACGAGTTAAAATATGTAAAATGTTTAGAATAGAGGATGGCACACAGTAGGAGCTGCATTAATGTTAGCTGTTGCTATGCTTGCTGGGTGGGTGGCTTGGCTATTACATGTGCTGTGATTGTCACCACTGAAGCGTCTCATTTGGAGCAACGACATCATGAAACCAGCACTGATGTCTGACTGTGATGTGAGGGGCTATTAGAAGGATTAGGAATCAGGGCAACCCCTCCCAAGATTTTCCACTTTGCTCCACTGGCCCCACTTAGTGTAATTTTCCCTTCTGGTAGAAGCCGATGGTGGGCTTCTGATTTCTTCTTTGTCTCTTCTTCCCACTAACCTGTTTTCTGCACAGCAGCACTTTTGATAAAGCACATGCATTTCACCCCGCCAGGTGTCGATGCCAGGTTACAATAAAATCCAGAGCCCTTACCGTGTCTGACACAGACTTGCATAGTCTGATCTGTGTCGACGTCACTGTCTTTGGCCCACATCTAAGCACCAGTCACCTGCTATTTCTCTGGGTCTTTCGTGTGCCATGGTGCATCTCCAAACTCCAGTCCCCAGTGTCAGCGTCTACATGAAGGATCTGGTGTTTCAGCCCGTGCCCTGCGATCCGGGAAAGCGAGAATTGAAGCTTTTTCAGCTACCACGGAAGCAACAGAATTCTACTTTCACTCGGAGTCACACAGAGACGGATTGCCCCGCCAGAGCTGAATGGCTGGGAAACCCGGGGGGGCGGGGGTGGTTTGCAGGTCATTCGAGGGTCCTTTCCTCTGTCCACCTGCTCAGTACCCAGATCCCCTCTCAATAACTCGGAATTTAAAGACTGTGGGCTTGTTGTACCATCTATGAATAAAATGATACAACGCTGGGCACCTGGGTGGCTCGGTCCGTTGAGCGTCCGACTTGATTTCGGCTCAGGTCGTGATCTCACGGTTTGTGAGTTTGAGTCCCCCGTCAGGCTCTGCACTGTGTGAAGCTTGCTTGGGATTCTCTCTCTCCCTCTTTCTCTGCCCCTCCCGTGCTTGCTCTCTCTCTCTCTGTCTCTCAAAAATTAATTAATTAGGGGCGCCTGGGTGGCGCAGTCGGTTAAGCGTCCGACTTCAGCCAGGTCACGATCTCGTGGTCCGTGAGTTCGAGCCCCGCGTCGGGCTCTGGGCTGATGGCTCAGAGCCTGGAGCCTGTTTCCGATTCTGTGTCTCCCTCTCTCTCTGCCCCTCCCCCGTTCATGCTCTGTCTCTCTCTGTCCCAAAAAATAAATAAACGTTGAAAAAAAAATTAATTAATTAATTAATTAATTAATTACAAAAAAGAAATCCTACCCCCCAAGGTGATGGTATGAGGAGGTATTATTAGTGCCCTTGTAAAAGAGGCCTCCGCGCTCTGTTGCCTTGTGAGGACTCAGCAAGAAGGCGGCATCCAGGGGCGCCTGGGTGGCTCAGACGGTTAAGCGGCCAACTTTGGCTCAGGTCACGATCTCGCGGTCCGTGAGTTCGAGCCCCGCGTCGGGCTCTGTGCTGACAGCTCAGAGCCTGGAGCCTGCTTCAGGTTCTGTGTCTCCCTCTCTCTGACCCTCCCCCGTTCATGCTCTGTCTCTCTCTGTCTCAAAAATAAATAAACGTTAAAAAAAAATTAAAAAAAAAAAAAAAAGGCGGCATCCATGAACCGGGAAAGGGGGTTCTCGCCTGTCACCACATCTGCCAGTGTCTTAATCTTGGGCTTCCAGACTTCAGAACTGTGAGAGGTGCATCTCTGTTGTGTATAAAGAACCCAGTCTGCGGTATTTTTGTCATAGCAACCCAAGCTGACTAAGACAGGCTACTATTTTCTGAGCATTCCTATGTTTCAGGAGTCTGAGTGATCTCCCACACAACGCTGCCTTCGCCCTGTGCCTTGAGCTCCATCCCAAAGGGCTGACAACCCGAAATAGACTCGCACCCCCTCTTCCACCCACACCACCCTCCTGACTTCCCGTGGTTGCTGTTCCGGCTTCTCAGCCGTCCCTCTTCTCCTCCTCCTCCTCCTTCTTTGACAGACTTAAGAGGATCATGGACAATTCTGATGTCACCATTGCATCTAAACACTAGCAATGTCACATGAAACTCGTGGTCTGTTCTGCGTGGATTCTGCTTGATAGGCGACCTCCCTTCAAGGGCATTGTATAGGAGATTCCACTCAGGCTCCCCAAACCCATCTCAGAAAACAGGATGATCAAACCCTAGCAACCAGATTCTTTAACGTGCGTTGAGCACACGTTCTCTGAATGTCAATGCCTGTTTCCACCTCAAAGGAGGTTACCTGGAAATGTTAGATTTTCCCTCATGTTGCATTGGCCTGGTAGTGCTTCTCTGTTTTAAGAGTCTCATGCACACCAATGCTTGGGCTCTTAATTAAAGACCATGTTTAATGAAAAAAATATTAGCAAAGTAGAAAAACACCCACTTGTCCTTGTACGGGTTCCTTAGAAATGGGGCTTGAGACAAATTTTATGAGCTAATGCTTTATTGGAGGGTACAGTACCAGGAATTCAAGAGTGAGGGAAGAGAAGAAAGGCAGAAAAGGAAGGAGAGCAGATTCAAAGTAGAATATTACCAAGGTTGGCCCAGCTTTGCAAGAACACTCCATTGCTTGCTCAGTTTTCTGGAATGTCCCCGGGGAGAGGCTGTGGGCACCCACCGAATCTCAGATTCCGTCCATCACACAGAGTGTGGTACTGGGTGAGTGGGGTTGGGGGGAAGGGGAGCAATTTATCTGCCCACTCCTGTGGGTCTCTCTTGAGTTTTTCCCATGGGGCGTTAACCTCTCCCCATTTCCAGGTGGACTCCCTATAGTCAGGTGGGTCCGGGTGCTGAGGCGACTGCAGCCTTTGCCTGTGTGGGCAACTGAGGCCATCAGAAGTGTTGGGAGATAAGGGGACTGTGGCTTTGCAACCACGGGCGCAGTGTGAGCAGTGGCTGATGCCGTTCATGCTGGGAAGCAAGTGTCCCAGGTGGGACGAACAGGTCTGGGTTGGCCCAACCCAGAGTTCCCCCACTGACAAAATTATGTATTTAGTAGAGTTCCCCCCAGTTCCATTCTACTCCCAGGTAACTATGGTTGACACTTTGCTCGACGTTCTTCCTGATTTTTTTCCCCTGAGAATATGCACATTCTATTTTTCTAAACACACATTTATTAGTTTTACTTCCCAACACGCATTTACTTTTAAAATGGAAGCATGACGGGTCACCTGAGTGGCTCAGTCGGTTAAGTGTCTGACTCTTAATTTCGGCTCAGGTCATGATCTCACTGGTCATGAGTTCAAGCCCTGTGTCAGGCTCTGTGCTGACAGTGAGAACCCTGCTTGGGATTCTCTCTCTCCCTCTCTCTCTCTCTGCCCCTCCCCAGCTTGTGCATGCGCTCTGTCTCTCTCAAAGTAAATAAACTTTAAAAAAATAAAATGGAAGCATGACATACATATTAGTATGCAATTTGTTTTTTCACATCGTAATACCCTATAATTATTTTTCCAGCTCAGCATATGTAGACCTACTTTATTCTTTTTTTTTTTTTTTACAGATAAGTTTGCATACTTTAATTCTCCTGAATCCTAATAGGTTTTAACTCCTAACATACACATTTTAGTAGCATAAGTTCTAATATTTTTATTTTGTTTTAATTTTAATTCCAGTATAGTTAACATACAGTTATGTTAGTTTCAGGTGTACAATATAGTGATTCAGCATTTGTATACATTACTCAGTGCTCATCATACAAGTGCATTCCCTAATCCCTATGTTCCCTAATCCCTAGTCCATCCATCCCCCAACTCCTCCCCTCTGGTAACCATCAGTTTGTTCTCTATAGTTGAGAGTCTGTTTTTTTGGTTTGTCTTTTTTCTCCTTTGTTCATTTGTTTTGTTATTTAAATTCCATAGGTGAATCAAACTATATAGGATTTGTCTTTATTTATTTTGAGAGAGAGAGAGAGAGAGAGAGGAGGGGAGGGGCAGAGAGAGAGGGTGAATCTCAAGCAGGCTCCATGCTGACAGTGCCCCAATGTGGGGCTCAAACTCACAAACTGTGAAATCATGACCTGAGCTGAAATCAAGAGTCAGACACTTAACTGACTGAGCCACCCAGGCACCCACGGGATTTGTTTTCCTTTGACTGATTTATTTCACTTAGCATGACACCTGTAGATCCCTCCATGTTGTTGCAAATGACAAGATTTCATTCTTTTTAACGGCCGAGTAATGTTCCATTGTATATATATAGCACATTTCTTTATCCAGTCATCTGTGGATGGACACTTGGGTTGCTTTCTCCTCTTGGCTATTGCAAATAATGCTGCAATAAACATAGGGAGGCAGATATCTTTTTGAATTAGTGTTCTTGTATTCTCTGCATAAATACTCAGGAATGTAATTGCTGGATCGTAAGGAAGCTCTATTTTTAACTTTTGGAGGCACCTCCATACGGTTTTCCACAGTGGCTGCACCCGTTTGCATTCCCACCAACAGTGCACAAGGGCTCCTTTTTCTCCACGTCCTCGCCAACACCTCGATTTTAGCCATTCCTCAGTCTTTTTTTAGTAGATAATACCTCCTTCATTCTTTACATTAAAAAAAAGTTTATTTATTTTTGAGAGAGAGAGAGAGACAGAGACAGAGAGAGAGACAGAGCATGAGCAGGGGAGGGGCAGAGAGAGAGAAAGGAAGACACAGAATCCGAAGCAGGCTCCAGGCTCTGAGCCGTCAGCACAGGGCCTGACGCGGGGCTTGAACTCGCAAACCGCGAGATCATGACCTGAGCCGAAGTCGGATGCTTAACCGGCTGAGCCACCCAGGCGCCCCTTCTTCATTTTTTTAAGTGATGGTATAGCTTTTTGGTTTATGGATATACTGTAATTTACCTGATCATTTCTCCCTTGATAGACACTGGCAGGATTTTATGGTTTGTGCTATTTTATTTATTTATTTATTTACTTATTTATTATTTGAGAGAGAGAGAGAGAGCGAGCGAGCACACGAGCAGGGGAGAGAGGCAGAGGGAGAGGGAGAGAATCTTAAGACATGTGGTTCCGTCCCATGATTCTGGGATCACGACCTGAACCGCAAGCAGGAGTGGGATGCTTGACAGACTGAGCCCCGCCTCCCCCAGACTGTGCTCTTTTAAACAACGTTGCTGTGCAGATGGACACAATTTGTGGGTTTTTTTTTTTTTCAACTGTGTGAGAAGTGAGTGAGTTGCATTGTTCTTTGGGGGCTGGGGCAGGGGTGTCTAGCCCTTCTTTATTCCCCACATTTCGAGGACACTAGTCCTTTTCCAGTTTTTAGGCTTGGCAAGGTCAAAACCCTCAGACAACGCTGTCAGGAGTGTTTGGCGAAATCCCTCTGACAAAGAGTCCGTGTCTGCTAAATGTGAACGTACATCTGCCCTGTGACCCAGCAATTCCACGTCTAGGTTTATGCACAATAGGAGTGAACACAGAATGTCCGTATCTGTTACTCAGAATCACCCATCACAGCAGGGAGCTGAATGCACTTTTTTCGGGTCCAGCTTCTTTCCTTAGCATAATGGTTTGAAGATTCATTCAAACTGTGGTGTGTCTAAATAGCTCATTCTTTTTTTTTTTTAATTATTTAATGTTTTTATTTGTTTTTGAGTCAGAGAGAGACAGAGCACGAGCAGGGGAGGGGCAGAGAGAGAGGGGGAGACACAGAATCTGAAGCGGGCTCTAGGCTCTGAGCTGTCAGCACAGAGCCTGATGCGGGGCTTGAACTCACGGAGTGTGAGATCATGACCTGAGCTGAAGTTGGACGCTCAACCGACTGAACCACCCAGGTGCCCCATCATTCTTTTTATTGCTGACCGGTATTCCACTGTATGGCCAACACCACATTTGCTCATCCATTCGCCTGTTGTTGGGCGTTTCGGTCATTTCCGGTTTTTGCCTCGTTCCAACACTGTGACTGTTCATGTGTAAGTCTTTCTGGACGTGTGGGTTCCTTTTGGGTAAACACCTAGAAGTGCGCCGTCTGGGCTGCAGGATAAGCATACGTTTAACCTCTCAAGAAACGTGCTTGGGGCGCCTGGGGGGCTCAGTCGGTGAAGCGTCCGACTCCGGCTCAGGCCACGATCTTGCAGTTCGTGGGTTCGAGCCCCGTGTTGGGCTCTGTGCTGACAGTTCAGAGCCTGGAGCCTGCTTCAGATTCTGTCCCCCTCTCTCTCTGCCCCTCCCCTGCTCACGCTCTGTTTCTGTCTCAAAAATAAATAAACTTAAAAAAAAATCCAACGCATCACCTTTTCCCAAATGGTTGTGCCGTTTTACATTCCCTCCATCAGTGATGAAACAGAACAGGCTGAGCCTTTGTAATGTTACCAATGTCCCTGGGGATTCTGCGGCTCACCTGAGTTCAGAACCACTGGCTTAGAGGATGATGGATTGAGGGGGTTGCTCTTTTCCTTCAGGAGGTGACAGGAAGCGCGGAGCCTCTGAATCAGAAGTGTGCCTGGTGCAGGGGAGATAGAGGGCCGGCAAGCGGGTCGGTGGGCTTGACTGGCTCTGCGAGGGGAAATGCCTCGATAGAGACCAGAGCGGAGGGGCGGGGGCAGGGAAGGATACGCTGTATGGACTCAATTCTGAATGATGTTGGGAGCCACTGTCGGGTTTTGGAGCAGAAGCATGACATGATTTTGTAGCTTAGGAAACTGAAGCTCAGAGAGGTGAATGAACCGGCCACAGGGTCACACAGTAAGTGGCTGAGCTGAGATTCAAGCCTGGTCTGTCCACAGCCAGAGCGCGTGTGATTGACCTCTGTAGTCCCTTTGAGCTGTCTTTGGTATCAAATACACACATAAAAAGATGTTTGGAAGCCGTCGATGTCCTGCCAAAGACCACCAGGAACACACTAGAAGTTGAGACAATTGGATTTATTACTCATTACAGCGCGGGAGACCTGATGCCCTGTGCAACTGCGGGGGTGTCTCAGTAAGAGAACTCAGGGTGTTAGAAAGAACTGATTATAGGACTCGGGCTTTGGTTGGGTGATTCTGGGGAGAGTTAAGGATCTAGGAGTTTTGCCCTGGAGCGGTGCTGTCAGGAAGCAGGGATAATTCTAGGACTGGGGCTCTTAAATCTTATGTATGTATGTATGTATGTATGTATGAGAGAGAGCACACAAGCGGGTGAGAGGGGCAGACGGAGAGAATCAGTTCGACTCCACGACCCTGGGATCACGACCTGAGCCCAAACCAAGAGTCGGACACTCGACCCACTGAGCTACGCAGGTGCCCTGGGCTCTCAAATCTTATCCAGAGGACAGTAGAGCCAGGCTGAGGCTGTAATTGGTAAAGCAGCAGCCGTTACTGCTATTAGCCAAGAAGGGGAGATGTTTGGTATTTCGTGGCCTGGACCATGTTCGTGTTCTGTCTTGTTTTATGGTGGTCCCGAGGTGGCCTTGTCTGATGTTGATGTTCTGTGAAATTGTTATTTCAACGGGAGAACACGGAGGCCAGCTGACAGGGCCAGGCCAGCTCCTGGATGTCAGGCACTGCTCTCCTCTCTCTCAAAGCCTTGAGAGTTGTTTGATATTCATGGTGGAAATCGGGCTAGGGGAAAACTAGCTTTGGAACATGATCCTATCCTGAAGTCACAGCTTCCGGCTGCCTTTTTTGCCATCTCACCCAGCTGTGCCAGCCCAGCTGTTTCTGGACCATACCCTGGTGGACTGAAAACTTCCCTGTGTGTGCTTGTTTATTTTTTTTTAAGTTTATTTATTTATTTTGAGAGAGACAGAGAGTGTACGTGAGAGAGAGAGAGAGAGAGAGAGAGAGAGAGAGCACGAACCGGGCAAGGGCAAAGAGAGAGGGAGAGAAAGAATCCCAAGCAGGCTCTGAGATGTCAGCAAGGAGCCTGGTGTGGGGCTCGATCCCGCAAACTGTGAGATCATGACCTGAGCCGAAATCAGGTGGGACCCTTAACCAACGGAGCCACCCAGGCACCCCTGTTTGTTTTAAACAACTTTATTGAAATATAGTTCACATGTCTTCAAATCCACACATTTAAAGGTACAATTCAGTGATCTTCAGTGTATTTACATGCAACCATCACCCCATCTCATTCCAGAACATTTTCATTGTTTTAAACAGAAACCATATTAGCAGTGACTCCCCATTTCCTCCCTACTCCGCGTCACAGCCCGAGGTAACCACTAATCCACTCTCTGTCTCTATGGATTTACCTATTGTGAATATTTCATGTAACTGGAATCATATAATACCTGGTCTTTTGTGACCGGCTTCTTTCGCTGAGCATAATGTCTTCAAGTTCATCTGCTTTATAGTGTGGGTCACTGCATTATTCCTTTTCATGGCTGAATCATATTCCATTGTGTGGATAGACCACCTTTTGCTTATCCATTCATTAACTGAGAAACTTCGGATGTATTTCTGCCTTCTTGTTGTGCCTGGGGTAAAAACAGTACATTCCTCTGAAAGCCCAGATCACTTTGTAGGAATCTTTTTTTTTTTTAATTTTTTTTTTTCAACGTTTATTTATTTTTGGGACAGAGAGAGACAGAGCATGAACGGGGAAGGGGCAGAGAGAGAGGGAGACACAGAATCGGAAACAGGCTCCAGGCTCTGAGCCATCAGCCCAGAGCCCGACGTGGGGCTCGAACCCACGAACCGCGAGATCATGACCTGAGCCGAAGTCGGACGCTTAACCGACTGAGCCACCCAGGTGTTCCTCCTGGACCTCTTAGAAAAGGTAATTTTTCATTTGGTTCATTGTTCTTCCCATGTGGTTGATGCAAAACTCGGCTGGAAGCCTGAGGCTGCTGGTGGCCATCTCGCGGTGGTTTGGGGACAGCCTGCCTGAGCAAGAAGGTGATAGAAGGAAAGCAGGGCTCAGACACAGGAGACCAAACCGCATCCTGGTGATGTAACCTGAGCAACTGGACCACACTGTGCCTGATTTTTTGCTACCTTTATGCTTTTCAGCTGCACGAACTCTTAATCTTTAAGAATTAGAAAAATAACGGGGGCGCCTGGGTGGCTCAGTCCGTGAAGCGTCTGATTGTCGATTTCGGCTCGGGTCATGATCTTGCGGTCATGAGATCAAGCCCTGTGGCAGACCCTGTGGTGCCAGCACTGCCTGCTTGGGATTCTGTCTCCTTCTCTATGCCCCTCCCCCGCTGTGCACACTCGAGCTCTCTCTCTCTCAAAATAAATAAATACACATTAGAAAAAAGAATTAAAAATTAATCATGATAATGGTTGCACAGCTCTGTGAGTATAACTAAAACCATTGAACTGTATACTTTAAATGGGTAAGTTGTGTGGCATATAAACTATACTCGAATAATAAAAAATAACACCAGATAAGGACGATGATAGAACCACTTGAGAATGTTATGGAAACCCAGAAAAAGAGCAGCTCACTTTGTCTGCAAAGCAGACGGCAAACAGCCTTCCTGAGTAGATGTTACTCTATGTTACCGGTGAGGAAGCAAAGACACTCCCAGAAAGGAGCTGAGTATGTACCTCTTAATGAGCGACAGGGCTAAGAATTACATTTCTAGGAGCGCCTGGCTGGCTCAGTCTGTAGAGCACGTGAGTCTTGATCTTGGGGTTGTAAGTTGGAGCCCCACCATGTTGGGTGTAGAGATTACTTAAAAATAAAAACTAAAATAAAAAAAAAATATTTCTAGCCCACAAGCTGGTCTTTGAAAACACAGTCTTTCCTTAGGCACTGTCAAAATCTAAACCATGGTGCTAATTAATTGACCTAAATTATTTTAAAGCATTTATAGCATCGAGCTTGCTTATCATGAGCATCTCCAAATACACACTGGGAAAATCTCTGCAGTTCTAACGCCTTTTATTTTGGATTTCCAGAGTTTGACAACTTTTTCACGTTTCAAAGTGGCTTAAAGTTTCAAAGTGAAAAAGTTATGTAAATAAGAAGTGCAGGATGTGAACTTCAGGCATAGCTGGATCCAGGGGCTTTCTGATGGCAATAGCATCTGATATCTATTCTCTGCTCCTCAGCTTGGGATTTGCATGATGTTGATGTCACTTTCATGCAGACTATCCACACATGGTGGCAAAGGTGGTCTCCAGGACCTCTAGGGTTAAATCTTACCAATAGCTTCAGAAAATTCAATGCATTTTCATTGCATATCATTGGCTCAGCTTGGGACACACATACCTCTCCCTGGACCAATCCCTGTACTTATGCTGATTAGTCAAGCTTAGAGCCAGAGGGTAGGGATAGTCTACCTGAGTGGTGCTGGATAAGATAGGAGGGAAAGGAATCCCCAGTGGACAAGTGAGGTACTCTTACAGAGGGGAGAATGGATGTTGAGCACACATAAACAAACAAACAAACAAAAAAACAGAAAAACAAACAAATACATTGATGTTTAGTTTGGGACCAGGAAGTCAGTAGTACTCCCTCACACTGTAGAAATATAGTCATCTAATAAAGTTGATATTAAAAATGTTCTCTTTTGGGACACCTGGGTGGCTCAGTCGGTTGAGCATCCGACTTCGGCTCAGGTCATTATCTCACAGCTCGTGAGTTCAAGCCCCGTGTCGGGCTCTGTGCTGACAGCTCAGAGCCTGGAACCTGCTTCAGATTCTGTGTCTCCCTCCCTCTCTGCCCCCACCCCTGTCAGAAATAAATAAACATTAAAAAAATTAAAATGTTCTCTTTTTAATACTTCAGTTTCATTTTCATGATCTGGACTATCCTTTTCTTTTCACTTAATTTCCCAAATCTTTAAATATTGTTCTTCCTCACCCCTGGATTCTACCATCAAGAATGCCCCTCTTCTGTTTTCCTGTAGCATTTTCTATTTGGATTACCCCCTTTAGTCTCTAATTAATTACTTCCGGGTATTGTTCCCCGTGTGCAAGCAGGGCCTACCACAGGGGCCCAGGGTCATGTGACCAGGCCTTCAGTATATGTGCTGCCGAAGCGAGCACATGTGACCAGGCCTTCAAATTCATTAGCAGACTCCCATTTAGACATTTCCTTTTTTTTTTCTTCTTTTTTTTCTTTCTTTGTTTCTTCCTTTCTCTTTCTTTTCTTTCTTCCTCCCCGTCTCTCTCCCTCCTTCCCTCCCTCACCCCCCCATCTATTTATCTATCTATCTATCTATCTCTATGCCCAACGTGGGGCTCCAACTTACAACCCCAAGATCAAGAGTCACATGCTCTACTGACTGAGCCAGCCAGGCGCCTCTAGACTTTTCTTTTCTTTAATTTTTTTTTTTTTTAACGTTTATTTATTTTTGAGACAGAGAGAGACAGAGCACGAACGGGGGAGGGGCAGAGAGAGAGGGAGACACAGAATCGGAAGCAGGCTCCAGGTTCTGAGCCATCAGCCCAGAGCCCGACGCGGGGCTCGAACTCATGGACCGCGAGATCGTGACCTGAGCTGAAGTCGGAAACTTAACCGATTGAACCACCCAGGCGCCCCTAGACTTTTCATTTTTACAGATGTTAATTTTACATTTGGTTTATAATTCAGGACAGGAGTTTGTATCAGTCAGAAAACAGAATCCATTCTAGGTCTTTCCAATAGAAAGTTTTGCTTTTTTTGTAAGATTTTATTTTTAAGTACTCTCTACACCAAATGTGGGGGTCGAACTCACACCCCAAGATCAAGAGTTGCATGCTCTACCGACGGGGCTAGCCAGGGGCCTCTCCAATGGAAAGGTTTTAATGCTGGAAATTGGTTAGACATATGCATTAGTTATCTACTGCTGTGCAACAAGGTACCCCAAAACTTAGTGGCTTAGAACAACGATCACCATTATCTTTTGTAGTTTCTGCAGATCCGGAAGTTGAGAGCAGCTTGGCTGAGCAGTTCTGACGCAGGGTCTCTCATGAGTTGTAGTCAAAATATTGGCAAGGGCTGCTCTCATCCGAGGGCTTAACTGGGGCCGGAGCTGCCACTTCCAGGATGGTGTGCTTGATGGCTGTTGGGGGGAGGCATTAGTTTTTCCCCATGTAGGTCTTTCCCAGAGCAGCTCCAGTGTCCTTATGACATGATAGCTGGCTTCCTCAGAGGAAGTGAGTCAAGAGAACAAGGTAGGGAGCGCCTGGGTGGCTCAGTCATTTGAGCTCTTGGTTTCAGCTCAGGTTATGATCCCAGGGTTGTGGGATCAAGCCCTGCGTCAGGCTCTGTGCTCAGCGCCGAGCCTGCCTAAGAGTCTCTCTCTCTCCATCTGCCCCTCTGCCCATCTCCCCCTCTGCCCCCTCCCCAGCTCGTGTGTGCACTCTCTCTCTCTCTCAAAAAACAAACAAACAAAAAAACAAGATAGAAACTACAATACCTTTTATGACTTAGCATCAGAAGTCACACATTGTCACATTTGCCACATTCTCCTAGACAGAGGTGAGTCACAAAGCCAGTTCTGCCTCCTGGTCCAGGAGAGGGGAATTAGGCTGCACCTTTTGAAGGGAGGGGGACCAAAGGGTTTGTAGATATGTTTTGAAATCGTCACAACAGGTGATGATAGGAGCCAAGCAAGGGATGGTGAGACGAGCCACAGATTAGCAACAGCAGAAAGCCGCTATTCCAGTTAGGACTGGAGGGGATGAAGGGAAGTGTGCAATTACCAGAGTCCAGGATCCAGGACCACCCAGCGGAAACGGGAACTTCCGAGGGGCTGGACACTCGAAGATACAGCGGAGTTGCTTCCCAAAGCGGAGGGAGACAAATGCTGTGGCCTCTTCCTTCCTCCACCTTCCGACCTTCTGTCAGGGTCTGCAACTGGCCCAACCTACCAGGAAGCGGACTGCAAGGGAGCCTGGGAGATGTAGTTCCTCGTGATTCGGGGGTGGGCGGAGAGGGCTGCCTGGGTCTGAGATCAAATGGGCAGAAGCCTAACACGGAGCCCCCTCCCCCGCCCCCCCGCAAGGACTGATCTGATTAAGTGGTGATATTGTGGTTATGTTTATCTTCACTTCTGATTGCTCAATGAAAATTGTTCCCAACAAAGTGACATTTTAAAACTGAAAATGAAAAAAAAAAAAAATAATACTGATGAGAGAAAATCCCTTAGTCTCCTTTATTCTTCCCTAATTATAAAACAGACTTCCGTGGGACCAGAAGGGAAAGGGAGTGTTCATACCCAGACAGCAGAAAGCTGAGCTAGCCTTTCTGTGGAAACAGCCTTTTGTTATTCTGTTTAGAACTTGCCAGCTTTTGAGAACTGATGGATGCAACTGTTCAATTTCTAACCTGGTTTCCTAGTCCCTCGCTCAACAAGCTTCTGATTCCAAGCAGAAAGGATTTATTTTGTCTGTTCTAGGTATATACCCCAGAGAATTGAAAACGTATGTCCATACACAAATGTGTGTGTGAACATTCATAGCAGCATTATTCCCAATAGTCAAAAAGTGGAAACTTGGGGCGCCTGGGTGGCGCAGTCGGTTAAGCGTCCGACTTCAGCCAGGTCACGATCTCGCGGTCCGTGAGTTCGAGCCCCGCGTCGGGCTCTGGGCTGATGGCTCAGAGCCTGGAGCCTGTTTCCAATTCTGTGTCTCCCTCTCTCTCTGCCCCTCCCCCGTTCATGCTCTGTCTCTCTCTGTCCCAAAAATAAATAAACGTTGAAAAAAAAAAATTAAAAAAAAAAAAGTGGAAACTCAAAAATGTCCATCAAATGGCAAACAACGTGTGGTCCGTCTACACAATGCAGTATTATTCAGCCACAGAAAGGAATGAAGTACCACATGGAAGAAACTTGAAAACATGGTGCTAAGTAAGAGAAGCTGGCCACAAAAGGCCACGGATTGTACGATTTCATCTCAAATCCATAGAGACAGAAAATAGATGCGTGGTTGCCAGGAGGGCTGGGGGAAATGGGAAATGGGGAGTGACAGCTAATGGGTACAAGGTTTCTTTTAGGGGTGATGAAATGTTTTGGAATTGGACAGAGGTGATAGTTGAACGACTCTGAATATGCTAAAAACCACTGGACCGTACACATTAAAAGGGTGATTTCACGGGGCGCCTGGGTGGCTCAGTTGGTTGAGCGTCCGACTTTGGCTCAGGTCATGTTCTCATGGTTCGTGAGTTCGAGCCCCGTGTGGGGTTCTGTGCTGACAGCTCAGAGCCTGGAGCCTGCCTCGGATTCTGTGTCTCCCTCTCTCTGTCCCTCCCCCATTTGCACTCTGTCTCTGTCTCTCTCAAAAATAAATAAACATTAAAAAAAAAAAAAGGTGATTTTGCTCTTTCTCCCCCCTGGCTGCTTGGAGCTCAGCCACCACCGTGAACGACACAATAACTATCCGGACCGGAAAGTTCATAACTGACTGACTACTTTACGGAAACAAATGGTCATCGATGTTCTACACCCTGGAAAGCAACAGTACCTAAGAAATTCAAGAAAAACTAGCCAAAATGTACAAGACCACAACAGATGTTATTTTTGTATTTGGATTCAGAACGAATTTTTGCAGTGTTGTTGCAGGATCATTGAGAGAGGCAGTCAAGAGAGAATTATTGAGACGTGTTCCGGGGCAACTTAGTAAGTTTATTTAAGCAGCATGGCGACAGGACCCTTGGGCAGAGAAATCTGCACTCTTGCGGTATGAAGCTGGTGGTTATATGCTTAGTGCTGAAGGGGGAGGGGACGTGCAGGGAGTAGTAGGTCACAAATGTCTTCTTTGAATGTCTACTCGTAAAACTACTTTTGTAAGATTTCTCTGGTGCTTATCATTCAGCTCGGTATGAACTATCAATGAGATGCACAGGCAGTCATGAGACCCTTTAAGTATGTAGCAAGCAGCTCTTACCTGATGCTTATCAAAACTGTGCAGGCTATAGAGGTCACCCTTCTGGACTAAAGGTGAACATTTTTCTGCTCCTGTCCCTCATCAGTGGCAAGACAACTGGCTTTGGCGTGATTTATGATTCCTTAGGGTATGTAAAGATACATGAACCCAAACATAGACTTGCAAGACCTGGCCTGTTGGAGAACAAAAAGACCTCAAGAAAACGGCGAAAAGAATGCAAGAACGGAATGAAGAAAGTCAGGGGCGCTGCAAAAGCTAATGCTGGTGCTGGTGAACAGGGGGCTGGAGATTGGACAACAGAAGAAGTAAAGATTACGGGACGCTTGGGTGGCTCAGTCGGTTGAGCGTCCAACTTCCGCACAGGTCGTGATCGCTTGGTTCACGGCTCATGGGTTCGATCCCCATGTCAGGCTCTGTGCTGACAGCTCGGAGCCTGGAGCCTGCTTCGGATTCTGGGTTTCTATCTCTCTCTCTGCTCCTCCCCCGATCATGCTCACTTGCTTGCTCTTTCTCAAAAATACACATTAAAAAATTAAAAAAAAAAAAAAGGAGTAAAGATTCTGCATTGATTTTATCTGTGGTGATTGTGCAGATTTTTCATATGAGGGTTAATAAACTAAGAGCTTCTATGTGGAAAAAAAGTGATTTCATGGCATGAATTATATTTCTATTCCTTAGTAAAGCTGGAAAGAAGGGGGGAAGAAGGGGCGCTTGGGTGGCGCAGTCGGTTAAGCGTCCGACTTCAGCCAGGTCACGATCTCGCGGTCCGTGAGTTCGAGCCCCGCGTCGGGCTCTGGGCTGATGGCTCGGAGCCTGGAGCCTGTTTCCGATTCTGTGTCTCCCTCTCTCTCTGCCCCTCTCCCGTTCATGCTCTGTCTCTCTCTGTCCCAAAAATAAATAAACGTTGAAAAAAAAAAATTAAAAAAAAAAAAAAGAAGGGGGGAAGAAGGAAGGAAGGAAGGAAGGAAGGAAGGAAGGGAGGACAGGACCCATTTTTTGTTGCACCTCACTGATTACTGATAACCCCCTGGTAGGTTCTGGGCCAGACCTGAGTTGAGAGATTCATTCGTCATTCATCATATATTACTAAGTGCCGGCTATGAGCCATCTGTTTGTTGTGTTGAATGCGTTCACACACATCATGGCACGCGAGCACCTGCCAGTCTGTGCTGAGGACCATAAAAGTGTACATTTACAGTGGGCGGGCCTGGCAAGTCCTGAGAGCCTGTCTTCAGATCCCGAAGTAATGTCAAAAGACACTTGATGACTAATTTATGGCTATGCCACTGAAAAGAAAACCCTCTACAAAGAAGGAACTATGCCACGTAGTTGATAAGTGATTAGTTTATGGTACTGTGATTGGAGTTACTTTTGTCTCTTTTCTGATTTTTAGATAGCACGGTTAATTACGTTTCTAATACAAAAAAATAAATTCACAGATGACTTCTGGCTGCATTTTTGGTTTGGCCACCTCTGTGTCTTCAAACACTGGAGCCAAGTGTATTTAGATACAGCATCTATGCTCCAATTTGCCACACTCCTCCCTACTCCCCATTGCCTTAAGCTGGGGTGCCTTCACTCATTCATATAAACTGCCTGATCCCTGAAGGCATTTGAATTTGGGTCCCCTGATTTACTTTATAAAATCCAACGATATATAATTCAGGGTGGTCCACCAAGATGATAAATGTCCACATTTTAAGTCCCTGGTAAGTGGAATTAGAATATTTCATCAGTTTGAAAGTGAAAATTAATGTATTTAATTTCTAGATAAAAACAGAATTGTTCTTGGCACTTTTCTATATAGTTCGGTTGCTTGGGAAGTCAAAAAACCTGTTTCAGTTTAATTCATTAAAAAAATTTTTTTTAATGTTTATTTTTTTTGGAGAGAGAGATACAGTGTGGGGAGTGGAGGGGCAGAGAGAGAGAGGGAGACACAAACGGGCTCTAGGCTCTGAGCTGTCAGCACAGAGCCTGACACGGGGCTCGAACTCAGGAATGGTGAGATCATGGCCTGAGTCGAAGTCGGTTGCTTAACCGACTGAGACACCCAGGCGCCCCAGTTTAATCCATTTTAATAGGAAACTACTGTAGGTATTATAAGCAGGAAGAACTTCAATACAGAGAAAGAGAGGCATATAAGTGGGTTAGTGAGGCTGGAGGGAACAGGCTCTGGGCTCCCAGAATAACACAACAGAACTGACCTGCCAGCACAGCAGGGCCTTTGACACAGTCCGGAGAGCGGGGAGTCAGGGGACATCACTAGAGCTCTTGAGTTCAGTCAAGGAAGCCCTGCACCTGTTTTTTGACACCTGAAGCGGGGAAACTGGATATTGGGCCACTACTGCCCCCTATTGCCTGATGGTCTTTCAAGAAATAATCCCTAAAAAGAAAAAGAAAAAGAAGAAAAAGAAGAAGAAAAAGAAAAAGAGAAAGAAAAAGAAAAAGAGAAAGAGAAAGAGAAAGAAAAAGAAAAAGAAAAAGAAAAAGAAAAAGAAAAAGAAAAAGAAAAAAATCCCTCAAATTTGCACAGCACCTTCACATACGGGATGCCATCTGATCCTCTTAATAACTTCACTAGATGAGCAAGGCGCGTGATGGACATGGTGTCCTCCCCCTTTTACAAGCGAGGAAACTGAAGCTCAAAGCTGATGGGACATAATGAAGGTCACACAGCTATGTGCAAAACTGGAGTAAGCAGCCAGGTCTCCCCAGCGCCAGGGAGGTCAGCACACTCCACCTAGTGTCATGAATGGGGTCTTTTGTGGCCCCGGGATAGGCTCTGCGAGCACAGCATACACGTGCCAAGACTGTGCCACAGGAGTGCCGCAGACTGGCAAATAACCGTAGCCCAGTTGCACGCATCTGCATCACCAACACAGAAGACAGGGCTGCTATGTGGCAGAGGTTATGTCTAGGGACATTCGAGAGAAGAAAAAAGGTGACATTTGGGTTGGGTTTTGAGGGATGATCTGGCAGCAAAGTGCAGAAAATTGTCCTAGCAGCTTGCAAGAGCTCTGAGGGGGCGTGATGTGGCAGGAGCACTTTGGGAAACTGACAGAATTCCAATTTTGGAGGATTTGAACCAGGTAAAAAATATTTTTGTAGTTGAAGTATGCTTTGCATACAGTAAAATAAGGTGCAGTCGTCTTTATTATTATTAAATTTTTTTTTAACATTTATTTTTGAAAGACAACATGAGTGGGGGGAGGGGCAGAGAGAGAGGGAGACAGAATCTGGAGCAGGTTCCAGGCTCTGAGCTGTCAGCATAGAGCCCAACACGGGGCTCGAACTCAGGAACCGTGAGATCATGACATGAGCTGAAGTTGGACGCTCAACTGACTGAGCCACCCAGGCATCCCTATTATTATTATTTTTAATGTTTATTTACCTTTGAGAGAGAGAGAGAGAGAGAGAGAGAGAGAGACAGACAGACAGACAGACAGACAGAACACGAGCAGGGAGATCATGGCCTGAGCCAAAGTCAGATGCTTAACCAACTGAGCCACTCAGGCGCCCCAAGGTGTATTAGTCTTAAGTATAAAAATACTATGTGAACATATAAAAACTTTCCCAAGTCCCAGGAAGTTCCCTTGTGCCCCTTCCCAGTCTACACCCATCTCCATCCTTTCTGGTAGGTTTCTGTGGGATTAGGGTGTTTCCCAAGCGGCAAATGCTTTCCCTGCTTAATTCCGTTGGCTAAGTAACCAGACGGTATTTGATGGCAGGCAGGTAATTCATTCATTGGCCAGAGAACGGAGAAGGGGAGCTCGTGCTCTGAAGGCACCTTCTCGCAATTAGGACTCAAGACAAGGGTTTCTGGGGTTAGGGGAGAAGGGGCTGGTATGCAAGCCGACGTGGGTTTTTTTTTTTTTTTTGGGAAAAGGGGGAGGAGGCTTCTTCGAATCAGAGAGTATCATTTCTTCCCTTAAATGGGAGCGGTCGCACGTGTCAGTGCGATGGTCGGTGTGTTTTTTGTTTTAACAATTAGGTGGTAGGGCACCTGGCTGGTTTAGCCCAAAGAACGTGCCACTCTTGATCTCTGGGTTGTGAGTTCAAGCCCCATGTTGGGTGCATAGTTTACCTAAAAAAATAAAATCTGGGGCACCTGGGTGGCTCAGTCGGTTAAGCGTGGGACTTCGGCTCGCGTCATGATCTCGCGGTCGTGAGGTTGAGCCCCACATTGGGCTCTGTGCGGACAGCTTAGAGCCTGGAGCCTGCTTCGGATGCTGTGTCCCCCGCCCCTTCCCTGCCCATGCTGTCTCTCTCAAAAACAAAAAATAAACATTAAAAAAAGTTAAAAAAATAAAATCTTAAACAACAGCAAAACAATTAGATGGAAATGATCCCGACGTCATCTAGGGGGTTAACAGTCATCTGAACTGCATCAAACTGGTGGAAAACTGGGGACTCGTTTGGAGTTTGTTGGCGAGTCCCTGGTGGCAAGGGGAAGGCAACAGAGAATCTCGAAGCTCTTGGCGTCAGCCCCCATCTCCCTTTACTTCTTACTTCTGTTGCTGCCTCCAAAGTTTTCGCCATCTCTTTAGACAATCTTAGGGCGTCGCACTGGGCGCGGGAGGTTTCCTGATACTGTCGCTTTCTGGTGTGGTCCACGTGAAACTTAGCCTGCGCGCGAAAGGGATGATGCTGGGGACAACGATGTTTGGCCTTTCAGAGCCACCATCCAGGCTCGGGGTGCGCGGAGCCGCCTTGTCCCTCCGCGGCCGCCGTGCGTCCGTTACGTGGCAGCTGCCGGCGCCCGCCAATCCACGGCGCCCGCATCAGCCCCCTCGGGCGGCGCAGCCGGAAGGGGCGGAGCAGAGGCGGCGGCGGCTGAAGAGGCAGCGGTGGCGGTGGCGGCGGCGGCTCTGGAGGCCGCGGTCCCGGTCCTGGCTTCGGCCCCAGCCCCACCATGGTGACGCTCGCCGAGCTGCTGGTGCTCCTGGCCGCTCTTCTGGCCACGGCTTCGGGCTACTTCGTCAGCATCGACGCGCATGCCGAGGAGTGCTTCTTCGAGCGGGTCACCTCGGGCACCAAGATGGGCCTCATCTTCGAGGTGGCCGAGGGCGGCTTCCTGGACATCGACGTGGAGGTGCGGGCGCGCTGCCCGCGGCCGAGGCGGGGTCGCGCGGCGGTTCGGGGTTTGGAGGCGCTGGGGCCGGCGCTGGGTCTGCGGGGGCGCGGGGCGTGGAGGCCGCTGTCCGAGCGCTGGGAGGGGCCCGGGCCGCCGTCTGGCCTCCGCCCGGGCGACCCCCTAACGGCCCTTTCCCCCGCGGCCCGCCGGGATTCCGTGCCCCGGGATGCCCCGCGGATACGGAGCCGTTGCTTAGTTGCTTTGCGTTCTCAGTTTGGACGGCGGGTTCCCCGTGGAACCTGTCGCTGAGCTTCGTCGACCAGGCGCCGCGTGTCAGCTCCGGGCCCAGGAGACGCTTAATCTGTCGCGGCTAGCCGAGGGCCGTTCTCATTGGGTCTGCAGCTGCATTCCGTCGTGTTACGGATTAGTGTTGGAAAAAGTAAAGCGAATGCCACTGACGGAGGCTAGGCAGACGTTTGCGTTGTGCATTTCTTTATTTTTCATAGAAACAGCTTCAGTATTGAACCTATTTTCATGCAGACTTCCAGATACCCCCTTCTGCCGTCTCTGACTAGGGGAAAGCTGGAGTTGGGTCATTCATTTTAGGCGTGATGATTACAGATAAAGTATCTGGAGAAAACAGGAAATTATTTTAGGAAACTAGCGGTCCCCGAATTTCCTCCTATACCCCCCCCTTTTTTTTTAAACCAAAAGAATGTTTCGCGTTTTATTTATTTAGGAAACCAGATGTAAGTAATACTTAAGTTCACTGTTAGCATGATTAATTGGGTTCTAGGATTTTCCATCTGGCAGTGAACAGCAGAGTTGGGCACAAACGACACAGTAAGAAGTGAAGTCCAAAAATAAGGGGGTAGTGGAAGGAGTGACTGATAAAATTAGTTAAGATGTTAAAGGTCAGTTATTCCAGTCTCCAGATTTTGCACGCTTTCTAAGAGGAACTAGGGTGACCAAAGCCTAACCGCTGATGTGTAGCAGATGGATGAGAACATGGGTCCCTTAATTTCCAGTCTAGTCGTTTTCTTAAGCCTTCTGGCATCTCAGATAAAGCAGATTCCTACACTGGTTTGCAGCAATCATTTAGGGAAACCTAGAAATGTAGCTTGCTCAGATTTTTTAGTTTTAAAGATATTTTGTCATGTTTTGGTGTTCGTAGTTGAGTTTGCATGTGTGTTGGTGATACAGGCCAGTTGGAGACAACATGTAAGGTGCTATTCTGTTTCTGAGGAGTTGATGTTTAGGTTGGACAGATGAAACGTACGTACTCAGAATTGAAAGGTGCTTTGGAGAGCCATCGAGTCCAGCTTTGTTTCATAAGTGCGAGACCGCAGCCCAAAGACATTACTGTCACTAAGTGAAAGTTAAATTTTCTTAGGAAATATCCTACTGCCAACGACACCACTTACGGAGAAGTATGGTTTTAAATCTTTTGTGATGTGCATTTCTTTCCTGCCTCCAGATTACAGGGCCTGATAATAAAGGAATTTATAAAGGAGACCGAGAGTCCAGTGGGAAATACACATTTGCTGCTCACATGGATGGAACATACAAGTTTTGTTTCAGCAATAGGATGTCTACTATGACTCCAAAAATAGTGATGTTCACCATTGATATTGGGGAGGCCCCCAAAGGACAAGACATGGAGACAGAAGGTGAGATGAACATTCAGAAGACTTCTATCACGTTCTAAGAATTAACATTGTGTACGTTTTTATTCATCTGAATGGAGTGTTTATTTTGATTTCTTATTCTAGGCTCATTCACTGTCTTTAAAACCAAAAGCTTTTGTGATACATACTTTTTTATTTCTCCAGGACTCCTACTTAACAAAAATAATTTTCTGGAATTTTGTATTTCAGTTCTTTACAACGGTCTCTTGCAACTTTTCTTAGTCATTCTGTGCTTTTGTAAGCATGTAGGTTATGTGTGCTTTAGGTGGTTGTGTGGATTTGCTAATCCTGGTATATACATTGTTGTTTATTGTTCATTTATACATGACTAGTTTGGTTAAATTTTGTTGTTTTATTTTTGTGTGTGTTTATATTTTACACTTTTCTTTAGGTGGTGGAGATACCTGGGATGGTAGGTAGATTGTCTTTTGGCAGCATCCTGTCTTTTTGCGTATTTTGTTTGCTGCTAATTTCTGCTTTCCTTCATTCTAACCTGTTTGTTCGCATGAGAGTGTTTTTTCTCTTAATTACAAAACCCCTACAACTAATTAGAGTTTTAGACTGATTGTTTTCTGTGGTTTTTACTTGGATGATGGGAGGTACAGGTTAGGTCATTTTAAATTAACGGCATTGGAAATATAGGGATTGACATTTTAGTAGTAACATCATACTTTGTTTCTTTCAGATGAATGTTGAGGGTGAAAAGATTCAATTGTAACTGGAGGAGTAAAAGTCTTAATTAAACATAGCTAATGGCAAATGGTGCTGTTGACTTTTAGGGAGTACTTCGTTGGCTTGTTTTTACATTATAGTTTTCTAACTTGAAATTTGGTTGGACATGAATTCCAGTTCTAGAAACTGTGTCTAGATATGGTG
The DNA here is from genome assembly GCF_018350155.1 of Leopardus geoffroyi. Classification (NCBI taxonomy): domain Eukaryota; kingdom Metazoa; phylum Chordata; class Mammalia; order Carnivora; family Felidae; genus Leopardus; species Leopardus geoffroyi. The sequence goes on along the minus strand of NC_059339.1, from coordinate 6,365,874 downwards.
AGAAAGGCTCTTTCAGCCATATGTTGCAGTTAGATTGATTTATATTTCTCTACTGACCAGCAACAAACCCTGAATTGAGTCTTTTGGAGGAATTGGTTACCAAGAACCAGCACATTTGGATTTTTGGAGGGGAGGGGGCACGGTGTACATCAGGATTTGTGGAAACTAGCAGTGCAACACATTTCATAGTGTTAACATGATAATATTTGTTTTAGATATTAAGCAGTTTGTAGGGTACTTACATCATAAAGAAGTTATTTGTTGGGGTGCCTGGGTGGCTCAGTTAAGTGTCCAACTTCAGCTCAGGTCATGATCTCACGGTTTGTGAGTTCGAGCCCCATGTCAGGTTCTGTGCTGACAGCTCAGAGCCTGGAGCCTGCTTCAGATTCTCTTTCTCTCTCTCTCTCTCTCTCTCTCTCTCTCTCTCTCTCTCTCTCCCTCTCTCCCTCCCTCCCTCCCTCCCTCCCTCTCCCTCTCCCTCTCCCTGTCTCTCTCTCTCTCTCTCCCTCTCTCTCTCTCCCTCTCCCTATCCCTCTCTCTCTCTCTCTCTCTCTCCCTCTCCCTCTCCCTCTCTCCCTCCCTCCCTCCCTCCCCCCCTCCCCCTCTCCCTCTCCCCCCCCTTATGCTCATGCTCTCTCTCTCTCTCTCTCTCTCTCTCTCTCTCCCCCTCTCTCCCTCCCTCTCTCCCTCTTATGCTCATGCTCTCTCTCTCTCTCTCAAAAATAAATAAACATTAAAAAAATAAAGTATTTGTTAGGTTTTGAAATTTGTAGAATTTAGAGAATCCTACTACTTAGTAATTCTTGTGCTTGCTTTTTGGGGCCACTTACGGCGTAGAACTTGGCTAACCCAAGGAGAATTAGGAGTTTTGAAGGGGTTTGTGCTTGTTCATTTTCTGGAAATTGGTCCTTTCTAAATTTAGAAAATATTGGTTGAGGAATGTGAGTATTAAATTATTCTTAAATAATCCTTTAACATAATATTTAAAATCCTTGCTTTTGTTAATGTTGACGAATGGAAGCTGTGAAATCAAACCTTACTCTAAAGGAGTGGTCCTCAGGCAAGGGACAGTTTTTGCCCCCCAAGGGAACATTTGGCAATACCTGGAGACTTTTTTTTTTTTTTTAAGTAGGCTCCATGCCCAGCGTGGGGCTTGAATTCCCTATTCTGAAACCAAGAATCGCATGCTCTACCAACTGAGCCAGCCAGGTGTCCCTATCTGGAGGCATTTTTGATTCTCATGGCTGGATGGAAGATCCTACAGTGCACTGGACAGGCCCCCCACAACAAAGAATTTTCTGCTCCAAAATGTCAACAGTGCCATTCATGAGAAGCCCTGCTCCTAAGGTCGCATCATGCTTGGGGCTTTCAAAGTGAAGCTAGAGAGGGATGATTGGAGATTCCAACCTAACTACCTTAATATGGGAGGGGCCCTCCGGTGGGAATTTTCTCTTGTGGTATATACTTTTTTCCTAACTGTTTTGTTCATTGTCACACCGTAGCACTATCTAGAAGCATACACTTATTCTTCAGAACTGTCCGTTCACCTTGTATTCATTTTTGGCTAAAAAGAATACCTGATTTTAAACCTTGTGCAGTTGTGAGCTTGTTTTTTCACTTACAATGCCTGGCATTCCCCACTGTAGTGAAATTACTGCTTTGAGTTTCATGGAAGAATGTTTGAGTTTTGGTGTGAATTTTTTCGAGAATGTTTTCAGGTTTTTCTACACTCAGCTTCATTGAGATTAAAAGTCTGTTTTGATGCCGCTTTTAAATTAACATTAGAGTTATATGATTCTAATGCTATTGCTCTTAACATTAGAGTTATATGATTCTAAGGTATAGATTTTTATTTTAGTTTAAATATTGTTATTTATAGGATTATTAGGAATTTGTTTGTTTTATATTTTGTTCTCCCCCCCCACCCCATCTTTTTTTTTTTTTTTTTTTTTTCCCCTTCAGTTAGCAGTCAGTATAGTGAACTTAGCAACAATTCATTAGAGGAGATTTCTTAGGGTTAACTGTTCTCCCTTAGTTAGTAAGTATTACATAGTATGTTTCCCACCCTGAAAGAGGTTTCTGTACTGGGAATGAACTTTAAAAAATGCTTTGAGAATTAAATTGTCATCAGTAGTCCAAAGTGATGTCTGAGCCATTTCTAAACGCCTTCTTTTACATGGCTTCTCTAAGGAATATTTTGAGGACTATTGCTTTAAAAGTATTTTTCAAAAGGAGATTGCCAAATATGTGCCAATCTGTTTTCAAATTTTTCTGTAGCTCACCAGAACAAGCTAGAAGAAATGATTAATGAGCTGGCAGTGGCAATGACAGCTGTGAAACACGAACAGGAGTACATGGAAGTCCGGGAGAGGATACACAGAGCGAGTAAGTTAATGCCGTCACTTTGCAGCAGTGTTTGGTGGCCATGAAATTGTGAAGGTGTATTTCTCAACAGCTTGTTTATATTTTCCTCATGTGAATGTTTTACAAACATTATCTTACTAAAGCCTTGACTTAAAAAAAGTACCTATGCAAAGGTATCCTTTGAGTACATGTTTGTAGAGCTTTGTATTGGACTAGTTTATTATTGGGACACTAAATCTAAAGTGAAAAATGCTGCGAAGATTTAGCATGAGCTTTTAAGAGTTTTAAAAAAATCTATGGTCAGCTAAGGAATATTCAGTGATAGTTTTCCTAAAGCAGAAAAGAAAACTGTGAAATGGTTGGTTTTTAATCACATATTTTGAAATTTCTGTGCCAATATTATTATTATATGCTGAGAGTTAGCTTTTTTCCCTAACATGGAACGTTTAATTTAGATAAAATAGCACTAAAATGTGAATCTAGGCAGCCACCAGGTGAAGCTCGGCTTGGGTTCTTAAATTTGTAAACTGGGGACGGGGAGTATATTTGTCTGTGGAAGCAGTGATGGCTGGAAGGAACCCCATGTTTAGTCGCAAAAGCCCATGATGTAGCCTTAGGCACTATGCTGTGCTTTTGCATGTAAAATTAAGAGGTACCGTATTGACACACAGACCAGATACCATATCTTAGATCCAGGTCCACATCTATGGTTCGGTGTTTTTTTATCCTCCAAATAGTTCTTGGGGGTAGACTGCACGGGAGCAAGCTTGTCTGTGAATGCAAAGTGCTTTATGTCAGGAGTCTGTTCGAGGTTGGGGTAGGGAGTGGAGAGAAGAGTGACTCTAAGGGATAGTGGGCACAGGCTGAACCTCTTGAAGGTGTGGTTTATGTTCCCCCTTCCCTCTTACATCTCTCCTTGCCACATACGGAAATGAGCCTTCAGGACCTAGAGCACACACTTTGCCCTTGTATGGGAAAGTAATGAAAAACCACAACAGGCTGGAAAAGTGAGAGCCCCTGTTCTCGCTGATATGGAGCCCCTGTTTTCGCTGATATGGATTGGGGCGTGAGGTGGGCCAAGGCTTGTGTACATGCACCCCTGCCTCTTCCACCATGATTCCTTCTCTTTGCCTCCACTCATAATCTGTTCCTCTGGGATCACCACCTTTTCGCCCTCACCAGGCAGGGACCTATTTGTTGAGTACCTTGCTGACCACCAGGGGCCAGCCCATTCTGGGATGAGAAGGACACTGAGCAGAGTCTGAGGTCCAAGAGCTTTCATTGCTTTTTGTTTTAACCAGTTCAGACCTGATGGCTTCAAGGTTATGGGAAGTTCTTGGGAACACGGCAGCCAGAGGGAGCATCTGCCTTCTGGTCTGTAGAAGACATCTAGCCTTATTCTTTCACACCTTATTTGCGCGGAGATGCTCCTGTGTTTGTTTGACAAATATAATTTTAGCATTCTGTTTATTTTTGCAAATCAAATAGTTCCCATGATGTTGTTTGGTTTTTGTACATCTCCCTGTAGCACTTGCTCCTTAGAAATGAATGTAATGAGACTTTTTTTTTTTCCCCTACTACAGTGTTGTGATAATAACAGATCTTCTAGGTCTAGCAGATGTGTGAGTAGTGTGAGGACAGTGTCTTACATACACACTTTTCTAAGTGAAGTGAAGGGAGAGAGAAATACTTCTTTTTACATGATTGGTTAATATTTTGAAGTGTTGATTCAGCCATTCCCCTTTCAGACACAAATCTTGAAAAGCTAGTCATTCACAGGTATGCTAGTTATTGGTTACTAAGTCTTCAGCAGAAGTAAACTTCATGCCATGGTTAGTACTAAAATTTTAGCTTGGGTGATTTTTTAGAGTTCTAGTTAATAATGTTTTTGGGTGTGTGTCTTTTCTTACTCTGGGGGAAAAAAGCCACACTTTTTAGTAGCTAAGTTATCTTTTCGGGAACTTGTCCATTGCTTTTCACTTCTTTTTGAGGGATTGTTAGTCCACTAGCTATTTTAATTTTAGTCAGTGTTTTACAAATGATACACATATATCTAAAAACATGCACTCATTCAGCTGATTTAATTTTTTTTTTTTTTCAACGTTTATTTATTTTTGGGACAGAGAGAGACAGAGCATGAACGGGGGAGGGGCAGAGAGAGAGGGAGACACAGAATCGGAAACAGGCTCCAGGCTCTGAGCCATCAGCCCAGAGCCTGACGTGGGGCTCGAACTCACAGACCCCAAGATCGTGACCTGGCTGAAGTCGGGACGCTTAACCGACTGCGCCACCCAGGCGCCCCACTCAGCTGATTTATACCGTTACTGTCTTGCTAATTATAATTGTTTTTAGTATTGGCCATTTGTAGAAAAATCAGAAACTGCCTAGTAATTAAAAACAATTAGGGCTGTAGAATTTGATGGAAAATGTGAAAGAATATGACATAGATTGAGCTTCAGAATAAATGAATAAAGAGTGGTCATGGCTGTTACTTTAAGGATGAGATCCTTAGCTTAAGAGTGGGGTAAATCATGAAACTGGTTCCAGGTTGGTAGTAACTGCTAGTAGTGTTCCATGAGACTGAGAAACCTCCTGCATCTGGAACAGCTGCCAAGTGCATCATTGATGCTCAATATTTGTTAAATACGTGTTTAAGGAAAAAGTCACTTTGACACATTTTGACTTGGTAGGTAGTGCTTTTTGGGTAACTGTATGATCTTGAAATAATCTCTTAGCTTTTTTTAAGTCTGTTTTCTGATTCAGCAAAAAGGATTATAATGTAGGAATATTTTAATGGGAGGGAGAAAGAAGGTTGTATTGGGTTTTAACCCTAGAGGTTAAAGTCACTTGGGCAAGTCACTTTTCCCCTCTGTTCCCCATAGATAAGCGGAACAGGCTTGACCATACCCCACGAATCCTTAAGGTCCCATTTAAATCTAAAATTTTCTGCTTCTAAGTTTGTTGAGTTGCTTGGGGACAAAAGACAAAAATACTTAGAGTACTCTGAATGGTGTGCAAAATATTCCTTCCCTAAAGACTAGGATGATTTATGATGCTTATGCCTTTTTTTTCTTTTTTTTTTTTTTTTTTTTGGTGTTAAATTTTGTTTGTTTGTTTGTCCTCACAGTCAACGACAACACAAACAGCAGAGTGGTCCTTTGGTCCTTCTTTGAAGCTCTTGTTCTAGTTGCCATGACATTGGGACAGATCTACTACCTGAAGAGATTTTTTGAAGTCCGGAGGGTTGTTTAAAAAGCCTTTTCCTGATGATCTCAAAATCATAATTCACTGTTTACCAAACATCTTGGTCATAATAATGTCATTAGTTTCTACATTTTTATTTTCAGAACTGTACATTCACAGCTTATGTTTCTTTGTGATTAATAGATATTGGGGGAAAACACCTTTTTAGGAAAGTTATAGTGAAAATTTGACACTTGATTGGCATAATTTCTTATTTGAATTCTGCCTCCATTATATAGGCCTTTCAGAACTCAAACACTGTAAGTGAAATACAGGCATATAGTCCCTGTTACATCTGTTTTCCTTTTGTTTTCATGATAAAATGCAGTTTGTTCAGACAAGTACTTTACGGATAGTACTTCACTAAAATGACTTTGGATCCCTTACCTGCAGTTCAAGTCATTAAAGATTCATTTTGTTGAGTCCTTAGGAGAAACAAGTCTGAATCTTGACATTTTCCACTCAGCCCGTTGGCAGCGCTCTGACTGGGGTGTTACCAGGTTGTTACTTTTATACCTGTCTGTTTTGTTTCTGCTTTGAAGATAAGACTTCCCCAACAACGTGTTCCCCCCCCTAAATTTGTATTTTGAACCTAGGACTCAATCACCTCCAATTAGGTTGATGACACAAGCAGCTAATAACCATTTTTGGTTTCTGCCTAACCTTGTAAGAAGTCTCTCCTGAAGCCAGTTCTCTGGGTGTTGCAGCAAATGGTAGCTCTTTTCTTTCTGTGCTGGCACACCCACTTTCTCCACTCTTGGCATATAGGAAGTGTGCATTCATGCAATTGGAAAAATCTGGATTTTTGATGCCAAAGGGTTAAAGCCTCTTGGATTTCATTGCAGTGATATACAGCCACTATTTTATTTTTGATCAGTGGCATTTTGGCCACTGTTTAATTAGGGTACTGAACATCACTGTCAGTACTAGAATTTTTTGTTTTTCTTGGGTCTCTATTTTTTGGCACATGTGAATTTTGTTTTGTATAAAATGACATGACTTTCTCTTGGTCTCTGATGATGGGTTTAAAATTAAAGGCGCATCTGGTTGTGGTGTGGGGGTGATCCAGGATTATGTTGTGACTGATGTATGTTAGTTACTTGTACATTTTTTTTGGATCTTTGCAAGGGGAAAACTACAAGTAACGAGTTTTATATAATTAATTTAAATTTGTTACAGGTTTTCGTGTTCAGGATAAACAATTTTTCAACCTTGGGTGAAAATACTGCAACAGTTTTAGGGTGACTGTATTTTACCTTAAGACAGCTGTTGCAACTCCAAGTTTTTGTTTTTTTTTTTTTTTGGGTGTGTGTGAAAACACTTCAAAATTGAATTAAAAGATGTACATTTAAAATTGGTTGTGTATCTAATCTGCCCCAGGTTCAGTAAATAAACAATTCTTTTTAAAAACAGTCTTAGTATTCTGTTTCATATTAATGCTTAAATAACATTTGTTAAAGTACCAGCTTTCTATTCATATTTCAAATGACGCACGTTCATGTTTTCTGAGTTATCATGCCTGATAAATGTCTGTCACTTTTTTTTAATGTTTGTTTATTTAATTTGAGAGAGCCCTAGTGATTACACAAGTGAATGGGGGAGGGACAGAGAGAGAGCAGGGGGGGAGAGAGAATCCCAAGCAGGCTCCACGCTGTCAGCGACAACCCGATGTGGGGCTTGAACTCATGAACAACCATGTGAGATCGTGACCTGAGTCGAAATCAAGAGTTGGATGCTTAACCGACTGAGCCACCCAGGCACCCCAAATTGTCACTTCTTAGGTTTATAAACTTGAGGATCATAAGTAGGAACCCAATATTAGCTTTCTTTGTGTGGTTTCTTTGATGATTCATTGTAAACATCTTTTTTTTTTTTTTTTTTTAAATTTTTTTTTTTTCAACGTTTATTTATTTTTGGGACAGAGAGAGGCAGAGCATGAACGGGGGAGGGGCAGAGAGAGAGGGAGACACAGAATCGGAAACAGGCTCCAGGCTCTGAGCCATCAGCCCAGAGCCTGACGCGGGGCTCGAACTCACGGACCGCGAGATCGTGACCTGGCTGAAGTCGGACGCTTAACCGACTGCGCCACCCAGGCGCCCCCATTGTAAACATCTTAAGTATTTTTTCATTTGGAGAAAATTGAGTTTTTTTTCACTCAAGTATGTGGTTTATGCATGTGGGAAATAAATTTAGGAAGAATTAAGTGATTTGTGCAAGGCCCTCATTGGTGGAATCAAAAACTAGATCACTGCTTTTAGAAACTGTTCCTCTTCCTCTATTACACTAAGGGCCTGCTAAATAATAAAAGAAACTACCATTTGTTGAACACTGTCACTCTGCTAAGCCCTGTATGTGGTCTATCTCATCTATTCTCAAAACAGCCCTTACTTTTGGTGTTATCCTAATCCTCATTTTGGAAATACGGAAACAGGCTTGGAAAGCATCTAAGGATCTGAAAATTAGTAAGTGGAGCGCCAAATGCAAATGCAAGAAGGCCTTTTCCCTCAGGGTTGGTTTTCAGAACTGTGGAAGTCCCATTTTATGTATTTATTATATTATTATTGTTATTATTATTATTATTACTTTAATGTTTGTTTTTGAAAGAGAGGGAGACAGAGGATCTGAAGCAGGCTCTGTGCTGACAGCAGAGAGTCCGACCTGGGGCTCGAACTCACGATCTGTTAGATTATGACCTGAGTCAAAGTTGGACGCTTTAACCAACTAAGCCACCCAGGTGCCCCTGGAAATCCTGTTTTATAAAACAGTTGTCAAAGGTATTTTGTTTGTGATGTGATCCTATTTCAGTGGAGACGTTGCCTCTAGCTTTTTTATCTTTCACTTCATTTAGTTTGAGATAACTGGAGTCTGTAGGAGTACTGCATATTCCCATTTATCCATCCCCAAAATATTTGAGTGACTGCGCTATCATTTGTAGCCACTGGTTAAACAAAGAAAAATTCCCACTGTCGTGGGGTTTACCTTTCAGTGGAGGAGACGAACCTCATATGTAAATTAATCGGCGTAGTGCCATGGAGGAAAAATAAAGCGGGGTGAGCGGTTTTAGTGATTAGGAAAGAGAGGCATCACTGAGATGACATCTGTAGAGACCTGCTGGATGTAAGGGAGCAAGCCGTGCACGGAGCAGGGACAGCTATGTGTTGATAGGGCCCAGCATGTAACAGGTGGTTGGTAAAAGCTTGCCAAATGAATGTGTGCGTGGACGAATGAGTGGCCGCAGCCAATGGTGAACCCGGGAATGGGAAGATAATGTTCTCCTTTGGGGCTTTCACTTTCTCGGAAGTAAACCAACGTTTATTGTACCAGGCATCGGGTCCCCACCATCAACCCTATCTATCTTGCATACCTTTTAACCTGGGTCTCCGGGGCTGGGGTGCATTTCCGTCCAGTCCCTCCAGACCCACTTGTCCTTTGGCCAGGACGCGGTGTTGTGCTGCCACCGGCCTCCGACGGGCGCAGAAAGTGAGCGAACCGGAGCAGAATCCCTCCCGCCGAAAAGCCGCAGCAGAAACGCCTGCTCGCGGTGGGAAGGCGCCCGAGCCCAGGTGGCTGCGCAGGACGGACAGTACAACTCGGGACCTGGTCCCGCTTCCGCTCTCCGGCGGTCAGCTTTCCAGCCTCCTGCCACGAGGGCGCTTTCCCCACCCTGCGGAACGTTGCTGCCGGAGTTCGGTTCCCGGCGGTCCCGAGGGCTTCCGGAAGCGGAAGTGCTCGCTGGCGGCGCCCAGGCGGCATCCCGGCGGCAGCGGCGGCGGCGGCGGCCGGGCGCGCGCTATGGAGCACGTGACGGAGGGCTCCTGGGAGTCGCTGCCGATGCGGCTGCACCCGCGGGTGCTGGGTGCGCTGCGGGAGCTGGGCTTCCCGTACATGACGCCGGTGCAGGTACCCGGTGCTGCCGGGCGGAGAAGGGTCCTCCGTGTGCCGGGGGCAGACGGGGAAAGGGAGGCTCTGAGCGGGCCAGGTCCCCCGGTAGTCGGACGCGGCCGGTGGGTGTGAGCTTTAGGTCTCGCGTCTTGGACCCGTCGCCCTTGCGGCGACAGGCGGTCCACACTCGGGGGCTGCCGAGCTGGTTAATGACCCTGGCAGGCAGGGGCGGCAGCGCACCTGTGCCAGGGCCCTACCCTCCTCGGTCCTTCGAGTGCCCGGGCCCAAGTGCCTGCTGCATCCCGGTCCCGCCCCCTCTAGCTGTGAGATCCGGGGCAGGTGACCTAACCTCTCTATGCTTTTGTGCTTCTTTCCTTCTCTGTAAAACGAGGCAAGTAATTACCTGTCTCATACGGTCGTTGTGGGACTTGACACAGGACAGTGTCGGGCACATTATGGGAGCTCAGTAAATATTACCTGCCGTTGTTATTTTGTGGACTAAGTGAAGGGTCCTGGCCCAATTTATTTATTTACTCAAAGAAATATTTATTGAGGACGTACTATGTATCAGGTACTTTTCTAGGCTCTGGGGATTTTGCAGTGTTGTTCTCCAGTCATGGGCCTTATTTTCTTACGCAGGGGAGGGAGAAAGGAGTAGAAGAATAAAGGAATTTGAGTTGGTGGAAAGTGTTACTAAGGGACGAAAACACACTGATGTAAGAGTGACAATAAAGTACAGGATAGGAGGAAAGGTGGAGTGTGAGAGAGGGCCTCTCTGAAGGTGTCACTGAGCAGATACCTGAATAATTGAGAAGGAGCTGGCTGTGGGGTGGTTGGGGGCGGCAAGAGATGCAAATGCCCTGGGGCTAGACTTGGCCTGGGAGGTCCAGAAAGAAGGCATTTGGCTGGGGCATCGGAAGTGCTGCAAGAGATGAGCAAAGCAGGGTCTACGTTGTGCAGGGTCTTGGAAGAGTCTGTATTACGTCTAAGTGCAGAGGAAGCCATCTTAATGGGAAGCTAGGTAGGAAGGGAAGGGAGGTGACTGATGTGCAGGGAGTGGACCAAAGAGCAAAGAGGCCAGGGGGCCAGTGTCACGTGAGAGAGGATGGTGGCTTGGAGTAGAGAGGAAGCCGTGGATGTCGAGAAGTGAAATTTGAGATAGCTTTGGGTTTGTTGGACCAGATGTAGGGATGACAAAAGACAGGAATCTAGAAGGTGTCTGAGGGTGTTGTCTTCAGTAGCTCGGTGGATGGTGGTACCGTTTATTGAGATGAGGAGGGTTGGGGGAGGTAGCCCGTTTCTGAAGGAAATTGACGAGTTTTGTTTTGAAATACTGAGTTGAGCTGTCTGTAAGATCCCCGGGAAAGACGTCAAGAAAGCTGGAGATAAAGCTTGGGAGTGCTGTGCACTCAGCCTTGGGAATGTAGACTGTCTCTGCCATCAGTGGTGATGATCAGGGTCTGTGCTAGTCAGTAGACGCATGTGGCTGTTGAACACTCGAAATACGGTGAGTCCAAACTGAGAGGTGCTCCAGCTGTAAAAAGTACAACGGATTTTGAAGACTTGGCATGAAAGACGAATGGAACGTATCTCATTAATTAATTTTTGAAATACTCATTACAGGGGTGCCTGGGTGCCTCACTCGGTTAAGTGTCTGACTCTTGATGCCTGCTCAGGTCATGATCCCAGGGTTGGGGGACTGCGCCCCAGGTCTGGCTCTGTGCTAGGTGTGGAGTCTGCTTGGAATTTTTTCTCCCCCGCTCTGTCTTTCTGCTCCTCCCTTGCTCGTGCTCTCTCTCCCTCTCAAGATAAATTAAAAAAAAGGTAAAATATTCATTACACGTTGAAGTGACACTAGTTTGGATCTATTGGGTTACGTAAAATATATTAGTAAAATTCACTTTACGTATTTCGTTTTCGTTTTGTGCCTACCGGAAAATTAAAAACCGTGTATGTGGGTCGCATCATGTTTCTTCTGGACGTCAGTAGTCTAGAGCAGTTTCTCAGTCTCGGCACCACTGATATTTAGACTGGCTAATTCTTTGTTGTGGGGAACCGTCGTGGGCTTGTCGGCTGTTTAACGGCCTCCCTGGCCTCTGCCTACTAGATGCCAGTAGCGTTCCCTCCTCTCTCTGGGTTTTGACAACCAGAAATGTCTCCAGGTATTGCCAAATGTTCCCCGAGGGCAGAGGAATCATCTGGGTCGAGAACCCCTTTCACAGAGGTCATTAGAAAAGTCCTGCGTGTGCTGTGATGGGTAAGCTCAGGCCCTGGGGACCAGGAGTGGAGTCCCGGAGGGGATGACCTCAAAGCTGAGGCCGGGGCGGGCTTCGGGTTTGGCCACTGGTTGCTGAAACCACAGGTTTCTCACAAAACCTAGAGGTTCTCTGTGGTGTTTCACATGAGAGGGTTTATTTGAACCGTTGTTGGTTTTTTGACCTGAGAGCCGGAAGGGACCCTGAAACTCAGTGTCTTCAAACCCTTCCTGGTCCAGAGAGGAAAGGAGGTGAGGCAGGGCTAGAATCCAGGACTCCCAAATCCCAGCTCCGCTTGCTGTCCCCTCCACGCTGTCTGTGTAGACGCTGCTGCTGTGTTGCCTCTGAGCCAGCCCCGCTGGGGTGCCTGTGGGGACTCTGCTGAGAGCCTGCATCGTGGTGGGGTCCAGTGTGACGCCGGCCACCTGCTGGGTTCCTAGGGCTTTTGGCCACCTCCGTGGAGGCTGGCATTCTCTAACCGGTGCTTTGCATCTCTCTCTCCAGTCTGCAACCATCCCTCTGTTCATGAAAAATAAAGATGTCGCTGCAGAGGCGGTAAGTACCTCGTGCAAATGCAGCCCGCCCTCCCGTTTTCCCTCCAGAATGAACCGTGAGGAAAAGCCAACCAAATTTCCTCCCTCTTTGGCAGGTCACGGGTAGTGGCAAAACACTCGCTTTTGTCATTCCCATCCTGGAGATTCTTCTGAGAAGGGAAGAGAAGTTAAAAAAGCATCAGGTGAGGATAGCCATGTGGCTGGTTTTTCACTCGGTCATCGTAGAGTTCACGGTTGCGAGAAGCTGGTCAGAAGGTTGAAGAGAAAGGAGATCCGTCTTCTTTATTTGCAGATTCTGGATTTGTGAATTTGCCTGCCTGTTAAGATTTATTTGTGGCTGCCCAAATCAGTACTTCACTGTTTTCTTGCTCATTCATGAATTTGTGCAGAGCAGCAAAAAATCTGCATCACGTGATGTGCAGGTTCCCAGCTGAGTCTGAGCGGGGCAACGCTCTGCCGCCTTGTTTCAGCTCTCAGACTATACAGAGATGTCTTTCTCCCAGTCTGTTTACTGCTGTGATTTTTGCATTTTTGCTGGTGATTTGAATGTTTAAGACGGCCTCAGGCGTGGCGCCGAAGCACTGTCGAGTGTTCCTGGGCACACGAAGGCTGGGATGGCCCTTCTGGAGAAAGTACCTGTGTTAGAGCAGCTTCCTTCAGGCATGAGTTCCAGTGCTGCTGGCTGTGAATTCAGTGTTGGTAAACCAACTATATCTTATTTGAGGTGTCTTTAAACAGAAACACGCATACGACCAGCTTATGTACTGATTGACAAAACACGACCATATAACCGTGCCTTTCCCCCAGGAGCAGCGTCTCAGTGTTTGCTAAGTCCGTGCTGTGAATGTTGCGAACTGACTGTAATTCAGAGCAGTAATTGACCGGATGCTGAAGAAGCCTGGGCAATGCTGTTCCTCTGGGGACCCTGCTCTGTGAAGTGGAGGGTCCTGGTGTGTGTGTTCAGCTGTGTGACCCTGGGCACTGCTGATTGTGTCCTTTCCCCCCACCTGGGCAGGTGGGAGCCTTAATCATCACACCGACGCGAGAGCTGGCTATTCAGATAGATGAGGTCCTAGCGCATTTCACGAAGCCCTTCCCACAGTTCAGGTAAGTTGGATGCAGCGTCCCCGTCCGCCATGGGCGGTTATTTTGCCTGACCTGCTCAAAGACCTGTTTCTTGTTTTAGCCAGATTCTCTGGATCGGAGGCAGGAATCCTGGAGAAGATGTTGAAAGGTTTAAGGAGCAAGGGTAAGTTTGCTTGCTTCTGCTCCTTTTCTTGCTTGTTTTTGGCATTGAACCCAAGAGGAAGCCATGCATGGTCTGGGCCTAACTGGGAGCACTTCCGTCAGCAGCTCCCTCTCCCCCAAAAGTTTCATTCTTCGGGCCAACCTCCCATTTTGCCTGCTGGCTCCTTCCCATAAGGCCCGGATGAGCCTTTCCCTTTCAGTGAGTCTTACCCCTGCAGAGGAGAAGCGAGGTCAGGGTATGGCCCCTACTCTCCCCAGGCCAGCTCTATGGGACGTCGGGCCCTTGTTCTTCTCACTGTGGGCTCTCTAAGTGGTGTCATCCCACCCTTGGTGGTCACTGACCTTGCCCTGAGCCCAGACCTGCAGCCTCTTCTCTGCCTGGCGTCTCCTGGGCATCTCCCAGCTGTTGCAAACGTGTCTGAAATGGGTGCTTTTTATCCCCAAACCTGCACCTCACCTGGAGTTTCCCGGTCACCTGTCCCCCCTGCGCTTCTCCCATGGTCACCTGTCCCCCTTGCGCTTCTCCCACGGTCATCTGTCCCCCCACCCCCCCATGCTTCTCCGAAGGTCTGGGAGTTGGCCTTGCTGCCTCACTGTCCCCTCCATCACCTCCCCACCCGATAACCATCACCGGATCCTTTGCATTTTCTCTCCAGAGCACACATCTCTAACCCTTTGCTTTTCTCGCTCGCCACGTCTCCCGCTCTGATCTAAACCACCTTGTCTCCTGGGCTCTTGCAGTGCGTTTCTACTCTGTGTTTCTACTCTTGCCTTCTTATAATCCACTCTCCACAGAGCAACCGAAGTGGCCTTTTCAGAATGCCTGTCTGATCATGTGACTCACTGAAAACTCTTTAATGGCTTCTGGCCCTTAGGAAGGATTCTAATGTTTGTAAGGGGCTTGCGAGGCCACCATTCTCCGCTGCCACCGCCTTCCCATGCGCTTGCTGCTGCACAGACCCGGCTTTCTTCTAGGCCACTGCATGGGCCAGGCTCCCCGAGTCCCCAGGCAGGCTCTGGAGGTCAGCATTGCATCTTTAGAGCCTAGCACAGTGCTGAGCACACACAGGTGTTTAATGAACAGATGAATGTTTGAGTACATGGTGGCCATCAGCCCTTTGAATTTTTTTCAGTCCCACCATGAGTAAGGTTTATAATGAGCAGTGGTAGGTTTTGTGGCCAATTTGTTCGAGAATCTTAATGACGAGGAACTGCTTATGTGGAGCTATACCACGAGATGGTTTTCAATAGGGGTCACAAAGTCAAGTTCCTGCAGGGGTCAGAGGATAATATCAGTGTGTGAAAGGGTTGGGGTGGGGATTGGTAGGAACTGCCCAGTACACGCTTGAGTACTCATCTCTAGCTGATAGTTGCCTTGCAGGAATCGGCTCAGTATTACCAGATTTTGAATTAAAAAAACACAACAATGTGGAATTCCAGATTCTTATGTGTTGGCTCCAGACTTTGTTAACCAATGGCATGTAATTCACATTAAAAACAACAACAAACTTCTTTGGGTGCCTGGCTGGCTTAGTTGGTGGAGCCTGCAACTCTTGATCTTAGGGTTGTGGGTTCGAGCTCCCATGTTGGGTGTAGATATTACTTAAAAAGAAAATCTTAAAAAAAAACACACAAAAAACCAAAAAGACTTCTTGCAGGTCAGAAAGGTTGGGGCTGCATTTGGCCTTTCGTCTGAGGTTGTGATCTTTACATAAAATTCTAATTCTGTTAACATTCTCATTTTATAGATGAGTTGGCTGAGGCTGAAAGTGGTTGAATAACTTGTTTTAGGTAAAGGGCCAGCAGACCTTTTATGTAAAGGAACAGAGGGTAAATATTTTAGGTTTGTGGACCACAGGGTTTGTCACAAGTATTCAGCTCCACTCTTGTAGCGTGAAAGCCACCAGAGACAATACGTGAAGGGATAGGCATGGCTGTGTGCCAGTGAGGCGTCACAAAAACAGGTACAGGCCCGATGTGGCCGATGGGCTGGCCTCTGCTGACCCCGGCCTGGGTTTTGGCTCTGAACCTGATCTGCCTCCCTCACTGCCTCCCTCACGGCCCCAAGCTTTGCTGCTCTGAGCCCTGTCCTCCCTCTCAGGGCCTCACCTCCCTTCCCTGGAACTTCCACGACTTCTGAGGGGGGGTATATAACGCTTGGGATTTGGGATCACAGATATTCCCAAGATCCAGAGAGTGTGGTAAACATTACTGTGTTTTCAAAGTGGGAACATCATTGTGGCCACTCCAGGCCGTTTGGAGGACATGTTCCGGAGGAAGGCAGAGGGCTTGGATTTGGCCAGCTGTGTGAGGTCCCTCGACGTCCTGGTGTTGGATGAGGCAGACAGACTTCTGGACATGGGGTTTGAGGCAAGGTACCGGACTGTGGGCTTCGTTCGCTTTGGGCGATACCGGGCGAAAAGGAGAGCAAATTGGAATTCCTTTACCACCCTGTGACTGCCTTTATCGGCCTCCTCTGAATTTCAGATTATTAGGTGGTTTGATCCTTCAGAGTCTACCACACAGCTTAAATTCCAGTTCTACTTAAGATGCATTTTCCTTCATGATTTCTTGCATGTCTTTTAAACAGCATTTTTGGGATATAATTCATCTGTTATACAATTCACCTATTTCAGATGTACGATTTAATGGTTTTTGGCCTCAAAAGTTTTGTCTTTGTTCTCTCCTTTTAACTGCTCCACTTGATAGCAGTATAATTACGTGTTCGTATTGGAGAAAACTTGAAAAAAGTGAGAGTATAGTCCCATCCCCTGGTAATGTCTACTGTGAACACTGTAATGCTTTCTCTTCCTGTCTTAAAATATGTGTAGTGTTATAAAGTGGTATTTGTTAATTATGCTGATAAATGAGGGGTTGAGTTTGAGCCCTCTTTTTTAGCATAAATACCATCCTGGAGTTTTTGCCAAAGCAGAGGAGGACAGGCCTTTTCTCCGCCACTCAGACACAGGAGGTGGAGAGCCTGGTGAGAGCGGGGCTCCGGAACCCCGTGCGGATCTCGGTGAAGGAGAAGGGCGTGGCGGCCAGCAGCACCCAGAAAACTCCTTCCCGCCTGAAGAACTACTACATGGTGCGCACTGGGCGTTCTCCTTACTGATTCCTGCAGTTCAGTCCTAATGCTGCCTGGGGTCTGAGGTACATCGTGGCACTGCCTCTAGGGCAACTGCCTGGAAGGTGGGGTTGAAATCAGGCAGGCTCACCAGGTGGGGGGGTGATCCTCACTGCCGACGTTTCTGGGCCGGGCTGGTAAAGTCAGGAGGCCGGCCTTTCCCAGGCAGAGGGCGTGGTCCGTAGGTTCCGTGGCGTGTGGTCAGGATGGGTGCCAGGGCAAGGCCGTCCAGTCGCACATCTTGGCTTTGCCCTCACTCACGAAACTAGATGCGCTTACCGTACCAAGGAGGCTACAGCGCTACCCACGTCACAGGTTGTGGTAAGGATGGACTTATTAGTACGGATGAAGGTTATTCGGCCAGTGCTTAGTACAAGTACCTATCAATAAACGGTAGCTTTGGGCACCCACTGTGGCTGGCGCTGCATTCTGCTAGCTCGTATTCACTTCCGTGGCTGCATGTAGAGGTACCTGAGTGTGTGAGGAGAAACGCCAAACTGAGGATTTGGTTTTCATAAAAATAGGGGGGATGCATACAGATGGGTTTAAATGTCTCTAATTTAGGGGCCTGAATGGAGCACTCGATTATGTTAAGAGAGACTGGAGTCTGTCTCCATGGTGGTCTTTCCAGTTTTGTACATTCCTTCTGGAAACCTGTGTTCATCTTAGAGCCGTGATTTCTGAATGCGGGGATATATCAGAATCTCTTGGGGGCTCTTAAATAATAGGGATTCTTACGTCCAGTCCTAGACCCACTGAATCTGTATGCTGTGCCCAAGAATCTGCACTAACAAAAATCTACCCTGAGGGCACTTGAGTGGCTCAGTCAGTTAAGCGTCTGACTCTTGATTTTGGCTCAGGTCATGATTGCACGGGGTCCTGGCGGTGGGCAACGCACTGAAAGCACAGAACCTGCTTGGGATTCTCTTTCTTCCTGTCTTTCTGCCCCTCCCCCGCTCACACTCACCGTGTCTGTCTGTCTCTCTCAAAATAAGTAAACACTAAAAAAACACTGTACCCTAAAGGGGTACCTGGCTGGCTCAGTCGGTACAGCGTGCAGCTCTTGATCTTGGGGTTATGAGTTAAAGCCACATTGTTGGGCGTAGAGCTTACTTAAAAAAAAAATCTTCTCTGGAGATGGTCTTATAGCTGGTGTGACCCCTGTCTGTATGCTGGGATTTGGGGACAATTGCATTAAAAGATTTTTTTAAGTAATCCCTACACCCAACGTGGGGCTTCAACTCACAACCCTGAGATCAAGAGTCACATGCTGTACCCACTGAGCCAGCCAGGTGCCCCTGGGGATGATTGCGTTAGATGACTGTGTCTCTCAGTTACACGGCTTTGTGACTTATATGTGTCAGCACATACTGATATCTATTCTGAGCTCGGTAGGCTGATTAAAATACTGATAGAAGTGTGTTCTATTCATGGAGGAAATCAAGAGTCCTTAACATTTAAGGCTGAAACTGGAAATAGCTATGGAGGTTATTATTGTCAATAAATTTGTTTTTATTTTATTGGTTTTCCTTCTTATTTTGCAGGTATGTAAGGCAGATGAGAAATTTAACCAGCTGGTACATTTTCTTCGAAATCATAAGCAGGAAAAGCACCTGATATTCTTCAGGTAATCCTTCTGGATGCTGTGGTGGGAGAATCTGGGGCTCAGTCACATCCAGAATATTTAGGTACATGTAGCTCTAAGGTTTGGAATTCTCTCAGGAATGTTTTTGGCCACAAATAGCTGAAAACCCAACTTTTGTGGCTCGAACAGGAGGCATCATTTTTCTCCTGTAGAAAGAAGTCCAAAGGTTAGGCAGGTCCCGACACTGGGTTAGATCTCTGGAGTGTCGAGGTCAGTGTTTCTGCAACTGTCCCGGCCTTTTGTTCTGTCTGTCCGTCACTGTCCTGTCCGCTGTCCTGTGTGCGCTGAAAGCGGATAGAGGAGGAAAGGCAGAGGAAGGTGGAAGGGTATCCTTCACATCCAAGCTTTCTTAGAATCCCCTCCTCCCTAGCTGACTCGGGCTTTCATTTTATGGGCCAAAGGTGGGCCCCTCGGCAGCCGCTCACCTCGAGAGGCAGGGGAACTGAGTGTGCAGCTGTCCCAGCCTCGTCGTAGAGGGCGGGGAGGGAGGAGGTGGCTGCTGGGACTGGCGTTGGAGCGGCCAGCTCAGGGTCTGCCACGGTGGGGTTTGTTTCGGTGTCAGAACTCCAGAGGGTTTCGGATTTAGAGCTCAATGTGGATGATGCTGGTAGCCATTCTCCCAAAAGGGATTGGGTCATCGCTGCCTCGTCTGGTGCTTGCCGCCTCCCTCCCGGCCCCGGGTGGTCGACAACGCTGAGCCCGGTCTCCCCTCTTGCAGCACCTGCGCCTGTGTGGAATACTATGGAAAGGCCCTGGAATCCCTGGTGAAGGGTGTGAAGATTATGTGCATTCACGGGAAGATGAAACATAAGCGCAACAAGATCTTCATGGAGTTCCGCAAATTGCAAAGGTGGGTTAGCTGCCGCGGAGGTCACCCTCGGCTGGGGCTGTTCTCTTGGCCTGGGATCCTCTTTTCTGCCCTGTGTAGCCCAGGGCCCCTGTCCTCGTCCTGACCCGTCATGCTGTGCTGCACTGACCTCCTTAGGTATCACGAGCTTGCCCGTGAGGTGTCTTAAGCTCTGTAAGAACAGGGACCTGAGTGTTGTGTGCCCTCCTGGATTCCCCGGTATATGGCCCGGCACCCGGCCACGGGGTTTTCATAACTTGTGCGGGTGGAGAGTGGATGGGAGCTGTTCACTGAAGCCTCGTGGGTTGTCCTTGGGTGACTGCATGGGGGACACTCGCATCTCTTGGTGACCGTAATTGACTCTGTGTGTATAAGTAACATTTTGCTGCTTTTCTTAACCATTGAGCCTCCTGGCTGGTTTTTGTTTTTTTCCCGGTTGTGTTGTTAACAGTACTCTTCTAGGCAGAGAAAGAGAACGGACTGTTGCACTTCAGGATTGCACTCAGCAGGTTTTTCTTTTCAAGTAAAAGTATGCTAATCAAAAATCCTTTCACTGTCTCCTCCCTCCCTCCCTCCTGTTTTGGTTGGGAATTTGTGAATTCCTAGATATTCTTAGGAGGAAGAAAAAGTCAAAATGTTGGGGGCGCCTGGGTGGCGCAGACGGTTGGGCGTCCGACTTCAGCCAGGTCACGATCTCGCGGTCCGGGAGTTCGGGCCCCGCGTCAGGCTCTGGGCTGATGGCTCAGAGCCTGGAGCCTGTTTCCGATTCTGTGTCTCCCTCTCTCTCTGCCCCTCCCCCGTTCATGCTCTGTCTCTCTCTGTCCCAGAAATAAATAAACGTTGGAAAAAAAAAAAAAAAAAAAAAGTCAAAATGTTGTTACCAAATGCTTCTGTGAGAGATTCGGGAACCTGTGTGTTACTGTCCCTGTCATCATCAAGGCCAGTACAGACTGATGGTGATCTCCTTACTCAGAACAGTGTTTTCTCATTTTCTAGTGGGATTTTAGTGTGCACAGATGTCATGGCCCGAGGAATAGATATTCCTGAAGTAAACTGGGTTTTGCAGTACGACCCTCCCAGCAGCGCAAGGTACAGTGTGACAGAATGTTACCCTCTCTGGGGAATCGGGCCCCACGAATCCCGAGGAAGATACACATAATGATGTTCATCAGAATGTTGTTTTAAATAGCAAAAATGGGCGAACAGGTGAACCGTCACTGGCATGTCAAATAGTGATGCCATATCATGCAGCATTTCAGGTTATTTTCACATACTTTTTAAAGTTCTTGCATGAATGGACGTGATAGAATGTTTAAAGGAAAATAATACTTAACACTGCATGTGAAAGTTTCAGTTTTTCTCCCAAACATAGAAAAATGCGGGTGAACAGAACTCCTGAGCCATAATAGTTGTTACTTCTTGGTGGAGGGCTTACATAAGGCCTCTGTTCTCTTCTCTACTTTTGCCTCCCAGTTTTCTACTAGGACTGTATCATCAGCTGGGCATAAGTGCAACAGTTTTCTAGTTCACAGAAATCCTGTCCTTACAGGATCCTTACAGAATCCTGTCTGGTTTGTAG
Source organism: Leopardus geoffroyi (assembly GCF_018350155.1). Lineage (NCBI taxonomy): Eukaryota > Metazoa > Chordata > Mammalia > Carnivora > Felidae > Leopardus > Leopardus geoffroyi. Next base: position 6,345,130 of record NC_059339.1, on the reverse strand, counting down.
TCTGTTTAACTGCCAGCTCTGGTATTTCTGACACTGGCGAGGGGTAGGGTTGGGACTGAGCCGTGGGGTCTGGCGGCCCTGTGCCTGCACCCTGCCGTTCTCACTTGGTGATCACGTTCCCATCCTGTGTTCACAGTGCCTTTGTGCATCGCTGTGGCCGCACAGCCCGCATCGGCCACGGTGGCAGTGCGCTCGTGTTCCTCCTTCCCATGGAAGAGTCATACGTCAGTTTCCTTGAAATTAACCAAAAAGTAAGCGGTCTTTTTCCATATACAATGCCCAGTGACAGTGACGGGATGGATACCTAGTAAACTTTTTGGGCACGTGGTCTGGAACTTAGCTTAGGGGTTGCATACGCACAGGGGCAAGCCTGGTGACGTGAGTGCAGGGACCTGGCTGGCTTAAAGGCTGTGGGGCGGCACCAGCCCCCGTTAGGATGGCAGACACTGCTCGGCTCCAGCTGAGTGTCAGTACTTGGGAACACAGACCTAGTGTTGGATGCTTTCCACCAGAAATCAGGATTGTTATGTAAAATCGATTTTAAAATTTTCTTTACAAAATTTCAGACCAAATAAAACACTTGGGAATTTGGGCTTCTAGGCCTCTGATTAAAGATTACCATGAATTGTTTTGCCTCTGGCTTTATTGGCACTGGCTCTGATGGGGGTGAGGGGATCCCAGCCAGAGGAGGTGAGCATGTGTCTGTGTGCAGTGCCCCCTGCAGGAGATGCAACTCCAGGAAAACACAGGAGACCTCCTTCCAAAGCTCAAGTCCATGGCCCTGGCTGACAGAGCTGTGTTTGAAAAGGGCATGAAAGCCTTTGTGTCATACGTCCAGGCATATGCCAAGCACGAATGCGGCCTCATCTTCAGATTAAAGGGTAAGTTGGACTGCACTTAATTGTGTCTCCTTCAGCATTATTAGAAATGTGATGGTCTCACAAGTATTACAAATGTGAACTTGCTTTGTTTTACACAAACCTTTAGGCATATACAGGGTTAATATTTTCTAAACATTTAAAAGGAAGTTTTCTGGGGCGCCTGGGTGGTTCAGTCGGTTAAACATCCGACTTTGGCTCAGGTCACGATCTTGCAGTTTTTGAGTTTGAGCCCGGTGTTGGGCTCTGTGCTAACAGGTCAGAGCCTGGAGCCTGCTTCAGATTCTGTGTTCCCTCTGTCTCTGCCCCTCCCCCACTCGTGCTGTGTCTCTCAAAAATAAACATTGAAAAAAGTTAAAAAGAAACAAAAGGAAGTCTTCCTAGGGTTTGCTAGACAGAATAAACTGGCTGCTGAGTATTCCTTTCCACTAAAACTGTAACTTTAATCCTAATTAAAATGGACCCCTTAGATCATTTGGATAGAAAACAGTTACATTGGGGGTGCCTGGGTGGCTCAGTTGGTTAAGTGTTTGACTTCAGCTCAGGTCATGATCTTGTGGTGCACGAGTTCAAGCCCCATGTTGGGCTCTGTGCTAACAGCTCAGAGCCTGGAACCTGCTTCAGATTCTGTGTCTCCCTCTCTCTGCCTCTCCCCTGCTTGTGCTCTGCCTCTCTCTTTCAAAAATAAATAAAAACATTAAAAAAAACCCAAAAAAACTAAACTAGTTGCATTGTTAGGCATCTTCCTTGGGTTGGTGCTTATGATCAATCCTATTTTGGGTGTGCTAACTCTGATATTTTGGTTTAATTAGATCTTGATTTTGCTAGTCTTGCTCGAGGGTTTGCCCTGCTGAGGATGCCCAAGATGCCAGAACTGAGAGGAAAGCAGTTTCCAGATTTTGTGCCTGCAGATATTAATACAGACACCATTCCATTCAAAGATAAAATCAGAGAGAAGCAAAGACAGAAGCTACTAGAGCAACAGAGAAAAGAGAAAAGAGAAAATGAAGGGAGAAAAAAATTCATAAAAAATAAAGCTTGGTCAAAGCAGAAGGCCAAAAAGGAGAAGAAGAAGAAAATGAATGAAAAAAGGAAGAAGGAAGAGGTACGGTGTGTTTTCTTTCTCAAACACCCAGCTGAGAATTCTGAATGAATTTTATCAAAATAACGTGTTTTAGTAGGAATTGTGTGCGGCTCCCCTATCCTTCTGTCCTGTTGTGAGTTGGGTGAGAGTGTGTTGTTGCTGGTGGGAACACGTTGCTGAGGAATTTGGTGGTTTGTTGGTCTCTATACTTAGGGTTCTGATATCGAAGACGAGGACCTGGAGGAACTTCTTAATGACACGAGGCTCTTGAGAAAGTTTAAGAAAGGCAAGATTACTGAAGAAGAGTTTGAGAAGGGGTTGTTGGCGAGCGGCAAGAGAACAGTCACCACAGCAGATATGGGGATCCCCGCCTGGGAACCTGACTGCTGACACCGGCTTTGGGGAGCGTGGGAGAGTGCGGGGAATGCGGTCAGCGGGCCCGGCACGGCTCACATCTGCTTTTGCTACGTGTCGGAACTTCACATCCAAGAAAGCTGTTTAGACTTGGGGGGCGGGGGGTTTTACACTCGTGGATGTTGTATTAAAACCACACTGGCCTTTAAGTGTAACGGAAGAGCGTAACTGTCGGAGTGTAAATAACAGATGTCAATATTTATTTTGATGGGTCACCTATGAATTAAAGCTCATTTTTCTGTGGCTATTTTATACTTAACTTGCTAATAAAGATACTGAGGTAGACTTGATTTTTGGCTTTTTAAGGTTCCTTAGTGTTTTCGGGCATCTGAGCTTCCTGGGTGTCCTTTCCCCTGGACTTTCATTATCTCTTTCAGGGGCTGTACAAAACACCAGCATGGGGTTGCTCATGTTGCTGGGGTTCTTTTCAAAGAATAGTCCTCACCGCTGTTTTATAGGGGAGTATCTGAAAAACTAAAGAAGCAAATCCTAATCTGGGAAAAAAATATGCCTCGTGTTGAATAAATTATTTCCTTCCATCTGACTGTCTTGGGTGTGTGACTGAAGCTGCAGAGGCCTCACCAAGATGGCCAGGACCTTTGGGCCTCGGGTAGCTCTCAGTACTGATGCAACACCGTCTCAAAACCCTTCATAGAATTTATTTGAAAAGATGCTCGATTTGTCCCCAAGTACAATTTTAAAAAGCTGTTCAGGCACAAACAACATCTCAAGGAGATTCACATCTTTCACAGATGCAGAATTTCAGCTTATAAACGTTCTGGAAGGTCTTCATATGTGATGAGCCATATAGGATGCTCCTGCTAAATGCCGTTTCTGCCTTCCTCGGGTTCTCTTGCTGGTTTCCATTCTGTCTGCCCCCAGACCGATGAGGGGATGGCAGTCCCTGGCTCGTGTTCACCGCTGGAAGCCTGATGAGAACTGAACATGGTTTCTAGCCTTTCTCACGAGGCGCCGTACGTAATGTGTGTCCTGGGCAGCTGTTAGTTCCTGAAGGGGCGCCTGGCTGCACAGGAAGGCCTGCATCTCTTTGATGCTTGTAGCAAATCAGTCTGGAGTGCAGGGAAGAAGGGAGGTGGGCTTGGGCAGGTCTTTCACTGGATAAGTAGCCAGTAATCTAATTTGTGTTTCTGGAAAGTGCCTGGAAACCACGAGCGCAATTCAGGTTGGGTTCTACGGGAACTATGAACACATTTTAGATGGGGCTGAAATGAATAAACAATTCTTGAAGTTTTAGGTCTTTAGTCTGTAAGTCTTCACTAAAAAAAAAAATGCAGTTTTAGGGGTGCCTGGCAGGCTCAGTTGGTGGGGCACACCACTCCTGGTCTTGGAGTTGTGAGTTCGAGCCCCACATTGGGTGTAGAGATTACTTAAACATAAAATCTTAAAAACTTAGTTTCTGCCCGACTCACCAAGGGGTCAAGAGGCTACTCACCCCGCCCCAAGTGCCTCAGCTGCGCCAGCAGGGAAGGGTCCAGCGGTTACAGATACAACTTGATGAGCTCGTCGCTGACTGCTGAGGGTGTCAACACCCCCAGGTCCGTAAAGAGCAGTGTTATCAAGGAAGGAGACGTGTAGTCCACCCACGGGTGCTCCTCTTTGAGGTCCTGTTCGGTCTGCACAGACTTCAGGGTATCTGCCTTATACTGAGGAGAGAGAAAGCGTGCGTTGGTTTCCCCCACGAGGGGCTCAGAACCGGCGTGGGCGTGGCCGAGCAGCCAGTGCGCTACTGTCTGAAGGAGCGCCCCGAAAACACGAGAAGCCGGCTGCGCAGCGCCCTGGTGAGGAGGGCAGAGTTGCAGGGGTGAGCCAGAGGGGGCGGCCTACTGGCCACCAGCCTCATCTAACGAAAACCCAAACCGCGTCTGCCCTCACTGGGGTGCTGGCTTCATTTCTCGAAACCTCTCGAGATGACAACTCACGCCGTTTACACAGAACTTACTTTGTGCCCAGCACGTGCTGAGCTTTTCTCCTGGGTCACCTCCCAACTGTCGTAATGCTGCCAGATGGCACTTGCACCTCGTTTCACAGGTAACTGAAGTTCAGGGCGGAAAACGAGAGCATGTGCCCCAGGTCACATGGTTGTAAGTGGTGGAGACAGGAGCCAAGCCTGGACTCAACCATCCGCTCTCCCTGCCTCCTTACAGCCCCTTCATGTGTGTCAGAGAGACCGAGAGACAGAAATTCTGGGGACAAACGGATCTCTCTGACTCTGAGTTCAACCAACAACTGATCTTTGCATCCGAGGTGTTGGAGAATGTGACGGGAGGACAGTAGCTTACGGAAACACTCTTACAGTGCTTTTTCCTCAAAGGTTTCAGCTTAGACTCAGATACCCCTTCAAATAGGTAAAAACAACAACAACAACAACAACAACAACAACAAACTCTTGCCTTAAACTTATCTGGGACATCTTGCTGGTTTAGTGGGAAGAGCCGTACAAACTTGAAACTCTCTGCAACCACATAAAAAGGCTTGTTCTGTGCTTTGGCGCACACGGCCATCTGGTTGGTTCCAATCTGGAGAGTCAGAGAAAACGTACAAGGATGAGATCTTATGGCACATTTGGAGGTGTGTGATATATTACATAATGCATGTAATTCTGGCTTTGGAATTAAAGATCTTTTAAACAAAGATGACAGCATAGGGGCCCGTGAGTGGCTCCATCGGCCGAGTGTCCGACTTTGGCGCGGGTCACGATCTCATGCTTTGTGGGTTCGAGCCCCGTGTAGGGCTCTCTGCTGTCAGTGCAGAGCCTGCCTCAGATCCTCTGTCCCCCTCTCTCTATCCCCCTCCCCGACTCGTGCACGCTCTCTCTCAAAAATAAATGTTAAAAGAAAGAAAAAGACGACAACATAGACATGTCTCCAAAGATGCACAAAGAGTCAGATGCACACCCCAAAGATGCTCAAGGTCTTCAGTCCTTAGGCAAACACAAGTCAAAACCACCATGAGATGCTACTTCACGCCCACTGGGGCGGCTAGAATGAAAAAACAAAACACAAGTGTTGGCAAGGACGGAGAGAAGCTGGAATCCTTGCACGTTGCTGAGGAGAAGGCGAAATGGCGCGGCTGCCGTGAAGAGTCTGGTGGGTCCTCGAGAAGCTGAACGTAGAATTACCGTATGACCCGGAAATTCCATCGTAGGTATGTACCGGAGGGAACTGAAAACAGGAACTCAAACGGATGATTGTGCACCCGCGTTCGTAGTGACATTATTCCCAAGAGCTGAAACGTAGAGACAACTCAAGTGGACGTGAACAGGCGGATAAGCAAACGTGGTCTGCGCACGCGACGGGACGTTACGCAGCTGTGAAGGACGACGAAGCGCTGACACCTGCTACAATACAGACGCTTGGAAAACATCACGCCAAGTGAGGCCACGCCTCCAAGCCGTACACGTGAAACCTTTATGTCCCATATGTTTCACCACACAGCACGTGGAACAAATTATGAAATCCTTCCATGTTAAGCAACGGATAGAGAAATGTTACCACCACACTACACCGATGTCCAATATGCCCAATTAGAAAACAAGTAGCCAAACCCAATTCCAATTAAAACATGTTCTGAGAAAAGATGAACTGCATTCTCATGGTTTACAAAGATCAAAGACAGGTGACCAAACTCTGGCCGCTCCAGTGGCCCTGAGGGACCGGGACACCGTCTGATGCAATGGTCGTCTGCAGGCTAAACAGGATTGGATGAGGGAACCGTAACACCTGATGCTGCCAGCAGGTAGGTTGGCGACCTCTCCAAGCCCGGAGCAAGGAACCGTGGAGAAGCGATGTTCTCACCTTGTTAATGATGCCCCCGTTTTCAACAACCCCTTCAGCGCCAACTATGACAAGATCCACTTTCTCCATGATGTAGCTGAAGAAATTAAAAAAAAAAAAAAAATTGCTCTATTTTCTTGGCTGCTGTCAGCATCACCACCTACCGACATTAATATTCCATGTTCAGCGCACTAAGCCCCTCTCAAAACAACTTTCTTCAGAAGAGCACCTCGCCCGAGACACACCCTTGGCACTCTTACTAGCTCTGCCACCACGGGGCGTGGAAACCCGCTGTGATCACACCCCCACAGTAAAACGTGCACAGCATGCTGCCACCCAGCGCACATACACGTATGGGTGCGGTAACTGACCCAGGACTGATTCTCACTACGTGTGTGCCACTCGATTTTCTGATCTAATTCAATACGAACAAAACCACAATTTTAAAATCTGTGGTGGTCTGAAATTGGAAGAAAAGGTTATGTAATTCAAGAATCTTTCTGGGGCGCCTGGGTGGCTCGCTCGGTTAAGCCTCAGTCTTCAGCTCAGGTCATGATCTCACGGCTCGGGAGTTCGAGCCCCACGTCGGGGACAGCGCAGAGCCTGCAGCCTGCTTCTGATTCTGGGTCTCCCTCTCTCTTTCTGCCCCTCCCCTGCCTGCATTCTCTCTCTCAAAAAGAAAGAAACGTTAAAAAAAAAAGTTTTTTAAATGAAAAAAAAAATTTATAAAAAAAAACCTTTCAGGTAGGGTGAAGGTCAATTTATCTTTGACGATGAACAATTATGTACAGTTCTTCAAAATGCTTACTTTGAACGCATTCTTAATTGCCTTAACCATCTGCCTTATGTGTTTTCTTTCCAAGAGATCATCAGTCCTGTTTTCTTTTGTGAGGTACCCTGTCAGTTCTCGGAATGCGTCCTTAGTTTTAAACGTGAAGTTGCACGGGTAAGTCAAAGAAGCCCCGAGGGCCACTGAGGACAGCCTACGCCTGCTGAAGAGGGAGCACTGATTACGTGTGCTGGCCTTAACCCAACCTTTGCACCTTGTTCTTAAGGTGCACCCTAAGACTACATAAGCGACTCTCACTCTCCACAACTTTCTACAGCTCTGTCTTCTGCATGTACTATCAAGACTTTATCACGAGCTTGCTGGTCTCCTGCAGCCATCAATTCAGAAGCGGCACATTGCCCAATGCAGTTTTATGAATGGGACGCAAACCTTCAATCAGGAAACCCTGCTCCAAGCCAACCCCGAGGGTGGGTGAGGAAAAGTAACTGTGGTCAGGAAGACAGGAACTTACCCAACAGCAGCATCTAGGACCACAGTGACAGGGACGTTGAGGTGGCAGAGAGCTTTGGCCATTTTCTTACTGGAAAATGACATTTTGAGAACATTAGAGAGTCCAAGAAAGTCCCATAGTGCGTATGATGAATCACTTAATTTGGACGACATATCACATTGGCTTGAAACGCTGCTCATATTCACGGATTAAGGGGCACATCCCAAGATTCTGGACTAAGGAAACAAGAATTTGGGTTCTTTAGAAGAAAGTATGTTTTAGGAAAACTACATTCTTGGGGACTCTGAGTAGGAGATACAAATGCAGAAAAAAAGGACTAAGTTTTTCCTTTAATTATCTTCTGGAGAGAGATGTGAATCATCTACTCCTTGACACAAATCTTTCCGCAGACATATTCGGTTGCTGTTCCTTTGACCTGACTACTAAATAAAAACCCTGGATCCCGTACCGTGGCCGACTGCAATTACACAGGATTTTTCCTCAGGGACAGGAACCGGCATAGCCGAAGGCAATGCTGACTATCTGGCAAACGGGGTGGGGGTGGGGGGGGCGTGTTCTGGGTCTTCCCACACGGGTGCGAATCCTCAGTTTGCTCTTTAAAGTGACTGCTAGGGGCCCATCGGTGGCTCAGTTGTTAAACATCCAACTCTTGACTTCGGCTCAGGTCACGATCTCACAGTTCATGAGTTTGAGCCCTCTGTCAGGCTTTGTGCTCACGGTGTGGAGCCTGCTTGGGATTTTCTCTCTCTCCCTCCCTCCCTCCCTTCTCTCTCAAAATAAATAAATGAACACTAAAAAAAAAAAAAAAAAAAAAAAAAAAAAAAAAGACTGCTCGGCACATAACCAAGTGGAACGATACTTGCCCTGATAAATCAGGCTGTGACTCTGTAATGTACACCTTGAAACGCTTCTTAGCCGCCACTGCTGCCTCCAAAACTCTCAGGACCACTCTGGAGTAGGCGTGAGTTAATATTCGCTGTGGACCGAGAAAGCTCTGTCAAAAGGGCAAGCTTTGCAGTGATCACCCACGCTCTCTGCCCCTCTAATGCACGTTCCAGGCACCCCGAGGCTTCCCTGTACCCTTTCCCACAAGTCAACTGTAGGTGGAGAGGAGATCTTTGATGGCACATGTATCGTGGGCCCTCTCTTCCCACAGCAAGTGCGGGAGGGTGGAGCCTCCGTGTGGGGTGGCTCGCAAGACACAAGTCTTTCTATCTGAAGGCTCTGTTAGGTTCCTTTGGGCCGGTTTTCCCATTTCTAAGACTCGGTTTGCACACTCAGGCCCGCAGGCACCAGGCAGGTCACATGAAGACATGCTCGGGTGGGGCCAGCGGCAAAGAGGAGAGACCAAGCTCCAACGGGGTCACAATGGGCCTCCTGTTGCCAGATCATCGATTTTTCTTGAAAATCCAAGACTTAAGCGTTGGCTAATTTTTTTTAGTTTATAGATACTACTTGGGGTAAACACAACCCATTTGTGGACCGGATATAATGTACAGACGCTCGCTTAACCTGTGTTCTAGGCAACAGACTACACGGTTCTGTATATGCAAAAGGGATGGATATAGCGCCGTAGCTCTTTTCCGGGCCTCCTGAGAGCCTGTAAGAAATACAGCTTCTCAGCCCCCAAGACCTACTGAATCAGAATCTGCACTGAGTAAGATCCCCAGGTGGTTCATCCACAAGGTGAAATGTGGGCAGCTCTGCTCTGAATTTAGTCTAAATCAGCGCGGATGCAGGTGGGTATCACACCTTCCAACACACCAGAGCAAACGAAACCTGCCGAATACTGAGCGCGGGGGGCAGTCTGGCGGGAGGAGAAGGCCTCAGCGGGAGGCAGTCGTAATCTTGCCTCCACTCGAGCAAAAGTGGCTTTGTTTGCAACCGGCGTTTGTACAAGCTCTACTCGCTGCTATTACATCGTTTACTGAATAACACACTTCAAAGGTTGGGAAGGGGATAATAAAACCGAGGACAAGATTTCAGAGTCAAAATGCAAGTAAATGATTTTATGGTCCGTGGAGGCTTGGCTGGCAGAAGAGGGACGCCGTGGGAGAGACGTCATCAAAGTTTTACTGCCCCTTTGCCGGGGACTGGCTTAACCTGCAGCTCCTGTCCTCGCTCAACCTACACTTGGCAGCTCTGTGTCTCTGAAACAGCACTGGAAACGAACTCACGGACATTATCGCAAGCTAGTGCTAACCTTCACCTTCACCTTCACATAAGGATGACCCAGTGCCAAGAGCTGTTATGTGTGGACTGAATTTTGATTTAGTACACATCCAGTAATGAAAATGCTTCTTTGGTGAGACATCCTATTAAAATCAAAGAATCATCCGTGCTCTCCCAGGGTTTTTCTCCACCTGTTTAACAGGACAGCCTCTGTAACCACATTTACACATTTGTGTAGTGCTTGCTGTGTGCCAGGCATAGTAGAGAGTCCTTAGATCATCTCAGTACCTCCTCCCACAACAGCCTGATGAGGTAGGTGCTGTTACTACCTTTATTTAACATGAGAAAACTGCAGCACAGAGAGGTTAGGTAACTTGTCCAAGGTGAGACAGCAAGTAAGTGGCACGGAGGGATGTTACCCCAGGAGTCTAACTCCAAGATCCTTGCTCCCAATTACCACACCCCCCGGAAATCTACTCACCGCCCCATCTTTGATGAAAGTATGGCACAGATCTGCAATTTTATTTCTCGATAGGGATATTCTCCTGAGAAAAAGTTCTCCCCGCTCAATCATGATCTTTTTACATTTAGAGTAATCCTAGGAAAAAAGGAGCAGAATGAGGGGAAGGGCAAGGTCCAGGAGAGTATTTGCAGCCAAACAAAGGAGAAAGGTAACCCAAGGAGGGCAGTGCTTACCGAGTATTCCAAGGAGGTGAGGCTAATAAAGCGTAGGAAGAGCTCCCCGCCCGAGGACACCGCCACAGAGGAGTCCACGCCACACAGGGTTTCTATGGCACTGGTGAGGTTTGCTCTCAGGCCCTGGATGGTCTCCCCTGGATTGATCACACGAGGAAGGCGATGTTCGTTTAAGTATCACAGCCCCTTGGTGTGTCTGTGATTCATTCACTTATTCAACCAGTGTTTCCCGAACGCATCCCGTATGCTAGAGACACATCAGTGAGCAGATGGACAGGGTCCCTGCTCTGATGGGACTCCCTCTCTAGTGGAAGAGGCAGACGGTAAACAAACACACAAAGAAACACACAAGTTACAGACCCAACAAGGACAGAGAAAAGCAGAATGATGAGAAAGGTGGGGCTACTTTGGAAAGAGCTAAAAGGGATGGCCCCTGGAATGGAGGCCATTGAAACTGAGACCTGAGTAAGAAAAGATCCAGCCACATAAAGAGCCAGTAGGAAAGGTTGCAGGTGCAGACTCTAACCACAAAGACCCTGAGATGGGGACAAACTTGACAGGACAGAGAGAGGCCGCCAGGGCTGAAGCACAGTCTAGTGAGGGATGGCCTGGAAGGAAAGTAAGCAGAAGTGGCAGATGAGGTGTGCGAGGCGGTTCAGGCAGGGCTTAGGTGTTTGCGTGTTACTGCAGGTACAACGGGAAGACTCCAGAGGTCATCTTAGACACACGTCTCTAGGCCAGCCCTTCACACGGAAGAAGGCACTTTACTGTTGTTGTTACCTTGCTTATACAAGATATCATGCTATACCAAGAAACTTACACGTAGGATGCCTGAATTAGGTGATCACAGTGAGTGACACTCATACTAAAATTTATTCTGTAGCATTCTTTGTAGCAACTGCACAAATTCTGGCACATGACAGAAATTCAATAAACACTTATAAAGCTGAGCTATTGCTATAATTTAAGCTTCATGGTTGACTTGTTACAACATGGTCACTCTTGGAGAGCCTGGGTGGTTCAGTGAAGCGTCTAATTTCGGCTTGTGTCATGATCTCAGAGTTTGTGGGTTCAAGCCCTGCATTGGGCTCCACGCTGGTGGTGTAGCATCTGCTTGGGCTTTTCTCTCCTCCCTCTGCTCCCACCCCCTTTCAAAATAAATAAGTATATTAGAAACAAACAAAAAACATGGTCACTCTTGATTCAAAGTTCATCTTACTTCTGAAAGGGGACCCATTTAATGATGACTGGAGGGCTCTCTCCAGGTTAAAAGGAAGACTGAGGGGAGCCTGGGTGGCTCAGTCAGTTAAGTGTCCGACTTTGGCTCAGGTCATGAGAGTTTGAGCCCCGCATCGGGCTCTGTGCTGACAGCTTGGAGCCTGGAACTTGCTTCAGATTCTGTGTCTCCCTCTCTCTCTGCCCCTCCCCCCCTCTTCTTCTCTCTCTCTCTCTCTCTCTCTCTCTCTCTCAAAATAAATAAACGTTAGGGGCGCCTGGGTGGCGCAGTCGGTTAAGCGTCCGACTTCAGCCAGGTTACGATCTCGCGGTCCGTGAGTTTGAGCCCCGCGTCGGGCTCTGGGCTGATGGCTCAGAGCCTGGAGCCTGTTTCCAATTCTGTGTCTCCCTCTCTCTGTGCCCCTCCCCTGTTCATGCTGTCTCTCTCTGTCCCAAAAAAAATAAATAAACGTTGAAAAAAAAAATAAAAAAAAATAAATAAACGTTAAAAACAAAACAAAACAAAATGAAGATTGAAATGAAGGAGAAGCTGAGCTTGGAGCTGCATCACCTTATGAAGGCCACACACATTTTCACTTTCTACCCTTCTAACAGTCATTAGAAGACTTTCCCAACACCCAAAGTGTTCGAATCCGACCCTCTTCACCTTTATCTCTCTTCAAGAATTCCAGCAAAGTCCGGATGGCGGCTACTGCTGAGGCCATGTCAGGATCTTCCTTCATCTGGGACTTAAAATATTCAATTAGCTCTGGGAAGGGACAAAAAAAGCAATTCACCAAACTCATTTAGCAGGATGTAAGAGCAGAGAGGTTTTCACTTAGAAGCAAACTAATTTTAAAAATACTTTCTTTTCAGGATGTTTGGTTTCAGGGGCATTATAAATGTTGATGGGAATACACTTCAGTATTTACAAGCTCTCTTTCTCGTTTTGACAAAGCTATCCGTTCATAATGGCATAAAATTGAAGCACCACCAAATGATAGTGGAAGGTCATCCACCCTCTTAACCTGGACTCCACATCGTGGGAGAATCCCAGAGTCAACCTCTCCAGACAGTCTATGCTAATTCAAGCCTGTTCACCTGCTTACATATATACATGTATATGCAGAGGTCCATCCCCCTCTTATTTTCTTAAATGATAAGTATCATACATGTTAGTTTCCTCTTGTACCTCACTTAGTAAAACACCTTGATAGCCACTAGACCTGCACATCAAATATGCCTTTCAAAAAAATTCCAAGGGCACCTGGTGGCTCAGTGGGTGAAGCGTGGGACTTCCGCTCCGGTCATGATCTCACTGTGAGTTCCAGCCCTGCACCCGGCTCTGTGCTGACAGCTCAGAGCCTGGAGCCTGCTTCAGATTCTGTGTGTCCCTCTCTTTCTGCCCCTCCCCTGCTCACGCTCTGTCTGTCTCTCTCTCAAGAAAATAAATAAACATTAAAAAAAATTCCAGTACTAGATCCAATAAAGCAGGGAATCTTACTCATATTTTACATATGAAGAAATCGAGACTGGGGAGACATGCACCCCTGGCCCAAGTGTCCCTTTTTCGGAGGAGGGCACTGGAAACTGTTGGAAGAGGAAGGCCTGGGATACCCTGGGGACCCAGCCCCTGGATACAGGGGCAGCGAGAGAGATTCAGTTGCCACTAGAAGCAGCGCCTCCAGACGAGCAGCCCAAGCTTGGAAAGGGACTTCTCGCAGAGCGCAGCCTGGGCGTGCGAGGTGGAGGGACCCCTGCGTGGCTCCGCTTCAAGCCCAGCAGGCCCCGGCCCTGCCCGTCCCGACTTACCCTTGTCGTCCATGGTGCCCTCCGGACCGCGGAGCCCGAGGGGACCGGGGCCGCCCGCGCTGCCGGGAAGCGTCCCCCGACCGGTGTGGTTCGCAGCCGCAGACCCGGTCAGCACGCAGCCCGACTCCACACTCCACTTCCGGCGCTCTGGGGGGCGGGGCCGTGGGTACGGCGCGAGGCCTGGGCGGAGCCGCCTTTGCGTCACGCTGCGGCGCCGGAAGTCGGGGTGCCCAGGCGCCGGGAGGAATACTTGACTGCTTGCTGCCGGGGCGTGGGGGGATCCTGGCTGCCATGGTGTCAGACGGTGAGGGCCGTGCTGGGAGGGACCCCCCGACCCCGGGACTGGGCGGGCTCGGCCTGGCCAGGACCACCCAGGTGGAGCATTATGTCGGGGGCCGGGTGCAACCTGTTTGGTCTTTAGGGGAGTAGCAAAAGAATTCATTTATTCAGTAAATATTCCTGAACGGCGTCCTGTGTGCCAGGCGTTATTTCATGCGCTGCGCAATACGGCTGAGAACATGACAGACAAGGGCCCTCGGGGAGGGTACAGTCTAGTGGGCGAGGCAGACAGTAGGCAAGTAAATAATAGCTTCGAAGGGTGACAAGAGGTGTGAAGACGATATACTGGATGGTCGAGGCGCATCTACTTCAGATAAGAGCTCAGGTACTGAAACGGAGTCTTGAATGACTATGCGAAGGCGCCGAGGCAACTTGAGCCACTGCATTACAGTGAGATAGAAATGGGGAACTTGAGGGATAGAAAGGAGAGACTTTCATCCATACGTTAAACTATCAGTTGTAGAGCCTAATGTCTTAAAAAAAAGAGACCAGGGGCGCCTGGGTGGCGCAGTCGGTTAAGCGTCCGACTTCAGCCGGGTCACGATCTCGCGGTCCGTGGGTTCGTGCCCCGCGTCGGGCTCTGGGCTGATGGCTCAGAGCCTGGAGCCTGTTTCCGATTCTGTGTCTCCCTCTCTCTCTGCCCCTCCCCCGTTCATGCTCTGTCTCTCTCTGTCCCAAAAATAAATAAACGTTGAAAAAAAAAAAAAAAAAAAAGAGACCAGCGTGGTGGAAGCGAAATGAGCTAGAAGGATGAGATCAGAGAACTAGGCAGATGCATGGCCCTTGTGGGCCAAGGTAAAGAGGTTGAGCTTTGTTTTTAAGTGTAATATGAAGCCATTGTAGGGTCTCAAGCAAAGAGTTGGTACCGTCTGATTTATAATTCAAAAACTTTTAAAAAATATTTATTTTTGAGAGAGAGACAGAGCATGAGTGGGGGAGGAGCAGAGAGAGAGGGAGACACAGAATCCGAAGCAGGCTCCAGACTCCAAGCTGTCAGCACAGAGCCCGACATGGGGCTCGAACCTACGAACCGTGAGATCGTGAGATCGTGACCTGAGCTGAAGTCAGACGCTTAACCGACTGAGCCACCCAGGCGTCCCTGATTTATAATTTTAAAAGGTCACTTTGCTGTGTGGAGAAGGAACTGTGGCAGCAAGAGTGGAAATAGATCATTTCAGAGGCTGTAACAACTGCCCATGCTTCCTTTATCTTTTTTTAAGATACCACAGGGCTGTGAGAGAGGCAGGCCTGGCGTGGCCCAAAGAAGGAAAAATCACAGGGCAGGGCTGTGTGTATGGATACCCGTCTCTCCTGAAAGGCAGCACTTTGTCTTTGTCTCAGGCTTCGGGTGGTGGCAAGGAGTGACCTTGAGAATTGTGGGATGGGGCCTCATGGGGAATGAGGCCAAAGGAGTGTGGGCTTACGGGTGGAGGCGTGTCTTTCACAGGAAGTCCTGTGAAAGACAGTTACTAAGTGCTGCTTCTGTGCTAGGCGTCTTTGTGTGTGTGGTTTGCATGTGTTATTTCACCCTAGGGTTAGCAAAAATCCTCATTCTGTAAGGAGTCCGGTCTGGTGGGCTAGATTTAGCAGAGCTGGCAACAGAGATCAGAAACACAACCAGCTGTAAAATGAGGCAGTGAGTTCTGAGTGTCGTTAAAAGAGGGTCAAAGCGGACAGTGAGGCATTGAAAAGCTAGTCTTTAGAGTCCAGCAGACCTGTCTTCATAGCAGGGTGTTTTGTTACTTGCCAGCGGGCCATGTGACTTCGCGCAAGTTACTTTCATTTGCAGAGCAGGAATGCCATACTTCAGGTCCTCTAAGACGCTACCGATGATAAGATGCGTTTTTATTTAGGATACCACTAAGAGAAATGTTATAAGATACCGTCCTGCTTTTAGCAACTGTTAAATGTTAAAAGAAAAAAAAAAAAAAAAAAAAAAAGAGGTGCACCTGGGTGGCTCAGTTGGTTAAGCGCCCGACTCCTGATCGCGGCTCTGGTCATGATCTCACGCTTCGTATGTTCGAGCCCCCCATCGGGCTCTGCGCCGACCGCTTGGAGCCTGCTTGGGATTCTTTGTCTCCCTCTCTCTGCCCCTCCCTCCCCCTAAAAAATATGTAAGTAAACGTTTAAAAAAGAGAGAGAGGGTCCGTGTTATAATTGATGAAAGATATTTCCCTCAGTATGTTGTCAGCACAGAATGCGATTCTAGTATTACATGTGCCAGTGGCTGATGCAGAGGACTCCTGTCCTCAGCTGGGGGAGACAGGACCTGTTGGAAGACCTGAGGAGGGTTCTTGGAGGAAAGAGGTAGCACTGGTTTAGGGCTTTGAAGGGTAAATAGGATTTGGATATGTGAGCGGAAGTCTCCGGAGGAGTGAGGATTATCCCGATACAGGAGGTGGAACTTCAGGAAGAAGGTATGGGGGGCAGGAAAGGCATTATTGCTTTTTGCTATTAAATGAGCATCCTGGGTTTTTCATAACGGCGAGGACTTACGGGTTTGTGTGTCTCTCACCTCAGTTAGAATTTAGACTCCTTGAGGGCTTGAACCCAGTATCCCGAGCACCTGACACTGGTATGTAGTGTCAGTGTTTGTTGAATGAATTCATGGTGTTGTTAGCCTGTCTAGTTGTGCCTAATTTTGGAGAGTAGCCTATTCCCAGTAAAATCTTTACATAGCAATTGCTTTTCCCTCTTTGGTTTTCACCTTTTAAAAATTGGTTCCTGCGGTGCCTGGGTGGCTCAGTGGGTTAAGTGTCTGACCCTTGATCTCAGATCAGGTCTTGATCTCAGCGTTGTGAGTTCAAGCCCAGTGTTGGGCTCTGCCCTGGGCGTGGAGCCTAGTTAAAAAAAATTTCGGTTCCAAATCCCAGTTGGCCTTGCTGCTAGTATATTTGATAGACTTGAGGCCAAACTGAGTCCAGTGTCTCCCTTCAACCCCTCCGTGCCTGAAATTCTACCACTATTGCATATTAACTGGTTAATCGGTGTGTTCTGTCCTTGACCAGGCATTTAAAATGAATATTTGGGCTTCGTTTGGTAGGTATGTATTGGGCGTCTACCACATGTTAGGCAGTTGTGCTACAAGCAGAGGAGGAAGAGTCCCCCCCTCACGGAGCTTCCGTTCTAGTGCATCAAAGATGTAGTGGTGCAGAGAGCAGGCAAGAGCCTGCTCAGGGCCCACAGAGCTTTAGATTATTAAAAGAACATGGCCTTTTGTTAATTTCATGTTGTAGGATGATACACATGTAAAGGCAAGTGGTGGTGCCTGTTGTGGGTTTAATTTACAAATTGGGAATGTTAGCTTTGCTATGCTTCCATGAGGCTAACGTTTTTATTTTTTGTTAATATTTTCAGAAGATGAATTGAATCTTCTGGTTATCATAGTTGATACCAACCCAATTTGGTGGGGGAAACAAGGATTAAAGGAATCTCAGGTAAGATTGCTTGAGGAGGCGTTTGGATAATTCTGGTTTAATTGAGTGTGTGTTTATATTGCTTTTTTTTTTTTTTTTTAAATCAGCTATAGTAAAGTCCTTTACATACCATAAAATTCATCCATTCTGATGTACCATTCGATGCTTTTTTAGTAAAAATCACAATAAAATAGTGTAACCAGCACCACAATTTCATTTTAGGATATTTCTGTCACCCCCAAAAAGTTCCCTCATGCCTGTTCACAGTCAATGCTTCTACCCCCTGGTTGCAGGCAACCAGTGATCTGCTATCTATCTCTATGTTGACTTTTCTGGACATTTTGCATATTCCATGCAATATGTAGGCCTTTAAAAATATCTATTTTGAAGTATTTTATTTTGAGATAATTACAAACTCATAAGAAATTGTTAAAAAAAAATTGTTAAGGGGCGCCTGGGTGGCTCAGTCGGTTGAGTGTCCGACTTCAGCTCAGGTCACGATCTCGCGGTCCGCGAGTTCGGGCCCCGCGTCGGGCTCTGGGCTGATGGCTCAGAGCCTGGAGCCTGCTTCTGATTCTGTGTCTCCCTCTCTCTTTGCCCCTCCCCCGTTCATGCTGTGTCTCTCTCTGTCTCAAAAGTAAATAAACGTTTAAAAAAAATTAAAAAAAAAATTGTTAAAAAAATTGTTAAAAAAATGAGGCCCCGTGCACACTTGCTCCGGCTTCCTCCAGTGGTAACACCTCCTGTATCTCAAGTACAGGAGTGAAGCCAGGAAACTGACACCAGTATGCTCTTCAGACCTTATTCAGATCACAACAGATTCCCATCCATGCGTGTGTACGTGCAGTGCTGTGCTGTCCCTGTCGCATGTATAGATTTGTGGAACTACCACCACAGTCAGGACGAGAGCTGTTTCATCACAGTGCTCCTTTTTTTTTATTTTTACTTTTTTTGAATGTTTATTTTTGAAAGAGACAGAGTGTGAGCAGGGGAGAGGCAGAGAGAGAGGGAGACACAGAATCGGAAGCAGGTTCCAGACTGAGCTGTTAGCATAGAGCCTGATGTGGGGCTCGAACTTGTGAACTGTCATATTATGACCTGATCTGAAGTAGGATGCTTAACCCACTGAGCCATCCGGGCGCCCCGTCACTTGTGTTCCTTTTATAGTTGCTACACTTGGGGCATCTGGGTCGTTCAGTTGGTTGAGTGTCCAACTCTTGCTTTCGGTTCAGGTCATGATCCCAGGGTCGTGGGATGGAGCCCCGTGTTGGGCTCCGCACTGGGAGTGGAGCCTGCTTGAGATTCTCTCTCTCTCTCTCTCTCTCTCTCTGCCTCTCTCTCTTTCTCTCCCCCTCCACCCATCTCCCCCAGTCATGCATTCTCTCTCTCTCTCTCAAATTAAAAAAAAATAGTAATAATAATATAGTTGCTACACTTTAGACAGTCCCTGGTCCGTAAACCCTAATAAATGCTGATCTAATCTGTTCTCCAGTGCTATAGTTCTGTTACGTAAATAGGTCATAAAGTGTGTAGCCTTTGAGGTTGGCTTTTTTCACTCAACTGAATGCTCTTGGGGTGCCTGGCTGGCTCAGTTGGATAAGCGCCTGATGTCGGCTCAGGTCACGATCTTGGAGTTCATGAGTTTGAACCCTGCTGACAGCACAGAGCCCACTTTGGATCCTTCATCCGCTCCACCCCCCCCACCCCCCCGTCTCTGCCCTACCCCGCGCTCCACGCATGCGTGCTCTTTCTCTCAAAAATAAAATTAAACATTTAAAAACAAAACAGAATGCCCTTGATCCATCCAGGTTGTTCCATGTATCAAAGTTTGCCCTTTTTATTGCTGAGCGGTGTTCCGCGGACTGATACGCCACAGCTCGTTTCGTCACTCACCTGGTAAAGCTTTGACGTTTGGGTGGTTTTCTTCAGGTTTTGGTTACTACATAAAAAGCTGCTCTGAAAATTTGAATGGAGGTTTTTGGGTGGATGTCAGTTTTCATTTCTGTGGGATGAATGTCCAGGATCGCAGCTGCATGGTGATCGCACGTTTGGTTGGATGAGAAACTGCTGTACTGTTTTCTAGAATGGCTGTACGCTCCCACCAGCAAGCGTGAGAGATCCCGTTTGTCCCTCTCCTCACTGGCGTTTGATGTGGTCGCTGTTTTTTATATTAGCCGTTGTAATGAGCGTGGAATGCCACCTTATTGTGGCCTTAATCGCATTTCCTTAATAGCTAGACATGTTGCACATCCTCTCGTAGGCTTATTTGCCATACAGATCGGCCTCCTGACGTGTCTTTTCATGTCGTTTGTCCATTTCCTCATTGGGGTGTTAGGGTTATTTTTAAATATTGAATTTCGAGATTTGAAAAACATGTTCTAGATACAAGCCCTTTGTCAGATATCTTGTTGGCAAGTATTTTCTCCCAAGCTTTAGCTTGTCCTTTTATCCTCTTCTGGTGGCCTCTCACAGAGCAGAAAATTTTTAATTTTGATCAAGTCCAGTTTCTCGATATTTAAAAAATACAGCTTGTGCTTCTGGTGCTATAAGAATTCTCAGCCTTGCTCTAGGTCTTAAAGATTTTCTGCAGCGTTTTCTGTGAAACGTTCTACGTGTAAATGCATAATCCAGGAGGGCCGGCTCAGTCCACAGAGTGTGCAGCTCATGATCTCTGGGTCGAGAGTTCGAGCCTCACGTTGGGGGGGGGTAGAGATTACTTAAAAATGAAATCCTCGAGAAAACGACCAAATAAATCCACAATCCACTTTGAATTATTTTTTTTGAACAAGCTGTGAAATTTAAGTTGAGCTTTCATTTTTTATCCAGTTGCTCCGGCGCCAGATTTGAAAAGATTACCTTTTCCCCACTGAATGGCTTTTGCAGCCTCATCAGAAATCACTTGGGTACTTGTGCGGGTTTATTTCTGGGTGCTCTTTCTGTTCCTTTGCGCTCTCTGTCTCTCCCTCCACCGGTGCCACAGAGTGTTGATTACGATAGCTAGATAGTAAGTCTTGGGCTCCAGCTGGCTGGTTCCTCCCGCTTTCTTCTTCTTTTTCAAAATTATTTTTTTTAACTATTCTAGTTCCTTTGCCTTTCCATATAAATTAAAAGAAATTAATGTTTATATTATTGTTGACGGGGGCGGGGGGGGAGTGTAGAGAGAGACAGAGACAGAGAGACAGAGAATCGAAGCAGGCTCCAGGCTCCAAGGTGTCAGCACAGAGCCCGACATGGATCTCAAGCTCATGAACCACGAGATCATGACCTGAGCCAAAGTCAGACGCTCAACCGACTGAGCCGCCCAGGCACCCCACCTTTGGCTGGTTTTGACACAAGGGTGATACTGGCTTCGTAAGATGAATTGGGAAGTCTTCTTTCCTGTTTTCTGGAACAGATTATTTTGAATTTGGTGTCCATTCTTTATTTTTTTATTTTATTTTTTTTAATTAAAAAGATTTTTTTAATGTTTATTTTTATTTATTTAAAACATTTAAAAAAAATTTTTTTTTTTCCAACGTTTATTTATTTTTGGGACAGAGAGAGACAGAGCATGAACGGGGGAGGGGCAGAGAGAGAGGGAGACACAGAATCGGAAACAGGCTCCAGGCTCTGAGCCATCAGCCCAGAGCCCGACGCGGGGCTCGAACTCACGGACCGCGAGATCGTGACCTGGCTGAAGTCGGACACTTAACCGACTGCGCCACCCAGGCGCCCCTAAAACATTTTTTTAAATGTTTGTTTATTTTTGACAGAGAGAGGCAGAGCATGAGCAGGGGAGGGTCAGAGAGAGAGCAGGAGACACAGAATCAGAAGCAGGCTCCAGGCTCTGAGCTGTCAGCACAGAGCCTGATGCGGGGCTCGAACCCATGAACCGCGAGATCATGACCTGAGCCGAAGTCGGACGTTCAACCGACTGAGCCACCCAGGCGCCCCCAAAAATGTTTATTTTTGAGAGCAAGAGAGACAGAGTGCAAGCACGGGAGGGGCAGAGAGAGAGAGGGAGACATAGAATCTGAAACAGGCTCCAGGCTCTGAGCTGTCAGCACAGAGCCTGACGCAGGCTCAGACTCGGGAAGAGAGGGATCCTGACCTGAGCCAAAGTCAGACGCTTAACTGACTGAGCCACCCAGGCACCCCAGGTGTCCATTCTCGAAATGCCAATGAAATCATCTGGGCCTGGAGTTTGCTTTTTGGGGAGGTTTCAAACTATGAATTAAATTTTTAATGGTTATTAAAGTTTTGAATGATCTTTTTCCTATTGGGTGAGTTTTGGTTATATGCAGTATTTTGATTTTGTTTTCCACTTAATATAATATTTTTGAGGTTCATCCATGTCGTAGTATGTATTGCTGGTTCCTTTTTATTACTGAATAGTATTTTATTGTGTGGCTATACCTCTTGTTCATCTGTTCACGAACGTTTGGATTGTTTCCACTTTTTGATTCTTAGGAATAATGCTCAAATAATTCTCCAACAAGTCTTTGTGTGGACGTATGTTTGCATTTCTCTTGAGTAGCTAGATGCCTATGAGTTGAGTTGCTGCGTCATGTGGTAAGTTTAGTTTTAACTTTTTAAGATGCTGCCAGACTTAAAGAGTGGAGTGGGTACGCCGTTTTCGATTCCTTTGAGAGGTGTGTAAGAGTTGTAGTTTCTTCACATCCTTGCCAACACGTGTCTTTTTTTAAATAATCATTCTAGTAAGTAAGTAGTGGTATCTCATTGGGGTTTTAATTTGCATTTCTTTCATGACTGTTATATATACAGATATAACGTGTGTGTATTATGTATCTAGTATATGCTTATTAGGCGTCATATTTTCTTTTTTTTAAGTTTATTTATTTATTTTGAGAGAGAAAGAGAGACTGTGAGCGGGGGAAGGGCAGAGAGAGGGGCAGATAGAGAATCCCAAGCAGGCTTTATGGTGTCGGTGCAGAGCCTGACATGGGGCTCGATCTCACATACCATGAGATCATGACCTGAGCCGAGATCAAGAGTCAGATAATTGACAGACTGAGCCACCCTGGCGCCCCGTCATATTTTTTTAGTTGAAATGCATATTCAGTTATTACGCCCAATTTTAAAATTGGGCTGTTTGTTTTCTTATTACTGAATTGTAAGAATTCTTCATATATTCTGGGTATAAGTCTTATTCCAAGTATATGATTCACAAATATTTTCTCCGGATCTATGACTTTGTGACCTGTCTCTTCATTTTCTTAATGGTGTCTTTTTTATTTTTTTATTTTTTTTTTTTTCAACGTTTATTTATTTTTGGGACAGAGAGAGACAGAGCATGAACGGGGGAGGGGCAGAGAGAGAGGGAGACACAGAATCGGAAACAGGCTCCAGGCTCTGAGCCATCAGCCCAGAGCCTGACGCGGGGCTCGAACTCACGGAGTGCGAGATCGTGACCTGGCTGAAGTCGGACGCTTAACCGACTGCGCCACCCAGGCGCCCCAATGGTGTCTTTTTTAAAGTCAGCTTTATCCAGGGGCATCTGGCTGGCTTAGTTGGTAGAGCATGCAGCTTGTGATCTTGGGGTCTTGAGTTCAAGCCCCACATTGGGCGTAGAGCATACTTAAAAAAAGTAAATAAAAAGAAAAATCAAAGTTAAAATCAGCTGTATTGAGATATAACTGACATGCAATGGATAGCATATATTTAAAGTGTTCAGTTTGATATGTTTTTGTATATGTATACATTCATGAAATTATCATCACAATGAAAATAATGAACATATAAATCTGTGACCCCCCCCCCCCCAGAAGTTTCATCATGTTCCTTTATCCTGCCTACTTCTCTCTGCTGGTCCCTGGGCAACCAGTCATCTGTTTTGTCATTATAGATTAGTTTGCATTTTCTGGATTTTTATATAAATGGAATCAAACAATATGTAGTGGGATTTCTTTTGGTCTCATTTCTTTACTCAGCATAATTATTTTTGAGATCTGTCCAAGTTGTTACAGTAATGCATTCCTTTTTATTGTTGTTGAATAGTTTTCCATCGTATAGACCAGCACATCACTGCATATTACCCTATTATGCCTCAAAAAACTTTTATTTTGAACTCTCATCAGTGGTATATGAGAATTCCTTTTTTTTTTTTTTGTACCCAAATAAGATGTTCTCTTGCCTTGTTTTTGTTTTGTTTTGTTTTTAAATTTTTAAGCTTATTTATTTTGAGAGAGAGAGAGAGAGCGCACAAGCAGGGGAGGGGCAGAGAGAGGGAGAGAGAGAGTCACAAGCAGACTCTGCACTGTCAGTGTGGAGCCAGACACGGGGCTCAAACTCACAAACTGTGAGATCATGACCTTAGCTGAAACGAAGAGTCAGATGCTTAACCAACTGAGCCACCCAGGTGCCCCCTGTTCTTTCTTAAGTTTATTTATTTATTTTTGAGAGACGGGGGCTTGGCAGAGAGAGAGAGAGAGAGAGAGAGAGAGAGAGAGAGGGAGAGAGAGGAAATCCCAAGCATACTCTGTGCTGTCAGCACGGAGCTCAACACAGGACTTGATCTCACAAAAGGTGAGATCACGACCAGGGCTGAAATCAAGAGGCAGATGCTTGACTGACTGAGTCACCCTGGCACTTCTCTCTTTCCTTGTCTTATCTTTTGCCCATAGGATGTACCATAAAAGTTATCTCAGTTTGCTTTTAGTATATTTGATGGCCCATTCTCTCTTGGGGCATTGCACATTTTCCTCTCTGGGTATTATTTTTTTTAATGATTCGTGGATACTCTTTATATTAGAAAGTTCACCTTTTGCTTGTCATATATTGCAGTTTTTTTTTCCAGTTTGTAATTTGCCTTTCATTTTTGTTTATAGTCACCTTTTTTGCCATATAGAAATTTTAATAGGTTTGTTGTACTTTTTAAAATAAAGTGGAATTTATCAGTGTTTTATTTGCTGCCTGAAGTATTTTTTCCTTTAAGAGAAACATGCTTTATTCCAGGATTATAAATATATGCACCTACATGTTTTAGTAATATTAGTGCTTAAGAAAATGTAAGCTCGATGAAAGAAGGGATCTTTGCCTGGCATATAATAGGTGCTTAGCATACTTAGTGACTGAATGAATGGAAAACTTTTACAAATCACCAATTTAATCCGTATGTATATTAATCATCTGTTCTGCGTGGTGGTAGTTTTCTAGTAATTTTATCATAGAATGTGTAACATGTTTGCTTTCCTTAAATGTCGTATAGAAAATATTTGTGGAATAATGCACTGATGTAGAAATCATTTCAGATAAATAAAATTAGAAAACTAATTTTCAAGTGTTTTGGTTTATGGCTTTGGAGGAGGGGGTTCCTGAGCGAGTTTTCAGCAGTGAATAATTGTCTAAAATTTAAATGAAGTCTTTATCATTTCAAGACCTAACCTAGTTATTTGGGTAGCTGCTTTATCTTTTCTTATGGTTTCTATTTTTCAACAGTTTACTTTATCAAAATGCATAGATGCTGTGATGGTGCTGGGAAATTCTCATTTATTCATGAATCGTTCTAACAAACTTGCCGTGATAGCAAGTCACATTCAAGAAAGGTATGACTGTCGTGAGTACCTGTTCAGTGCTTCACACTTGTGAGATTTTGATGCCAGTCGGCATGTACTGTTCCTTTCCTGTAGTGCAAAAAAATTTTTTTTCTATAGCGTTGAACAATACTAACAGCGTCAAGAATCAGTACGTGTACCTTTGAAAGGAATGAATGTCAGAAACCTCATTAGCTGACATCTAATAGAGTTGCATCACGTGCACAGGTAACTTACATGGAGTCAGCCATACTCTGTAGGCAAAGAACAGGGAGAATTATCAAGTGGGGCAGGTAGCTCCTATCCCTGTTGTCCTTGTGGGTCTGCTCCAGAGGGCAGGTGTGATTCCGTTTTCTCTCAGCCAGTCTTGACTCCTGCTTACTTCTCAGAGTGTAATATTTTACTGCTCCGGGTGTGATTCTGGTGTTTACAGATGAGGGTTTTTCTTGTTATGTAGGCTTTTAACCGAGGCCAACTGTCCCATCTGGTGCTCAGCAGAAGAAACAGTTAACTTTTCTTTTCTTTTTTTTCTGTCCTTTCCTTTCCTTTCCTTTCCTTTCCTTTCCTTTCCTTTCCTTTCCTTTCCTTTCCTTTCTTTTTCTTTCTCTTTCTATCTCTCTGTCTTCTTTAATGTTTATTTGTTTAATTTCGAGAGAGGGAGGGCACAGGTAGGGGAGGGGCAGAGAGAAGGGGAGACACCGAATCCGAAGTAGGCTCCGGGCTCCGAGCTGTCGGCACTGAGCCCGATGTGGGGCTCGAACCCACAAACTATGAGATCATGACCTGAGCCAAAGTCAGATACTCAACTAACTGAGCCGTCCGGGCGCCCCAACAGTGACCTTTTCTAACACGAGTGTAGAACCTGGCTGCACGTGAGTCACGTCGGGACGGGTGTGTAGGTGTGCAGCTTCCCTGCAGACATGACCATGTACACGGTACATATTTTCACTGTTAATTTTGACCATATTTACTTTGCGCGCATACACTGACCATAGAATCTGATTCTCCGGGCAAGACACAGTTCTTGTGTGTCTTAACTAGATGTCAGTCACATCGTGGGAGAAGTGACTCTCGTGTACCAGCCTGTTTCATATGAGGTGGGTGGTCCTCCGTCCTCGTTTCTCGGGGCTGCTCTCTCGGCTGTGTCGAAAGAGCCCGTGAGCCACCAAGTAAGTGCCCTCGCTCCCATGATCACCGTGCAGTTTTCTCAAAATTGAATGTAAAAGACCTCATTGATTTGGTTAAGATATCGAAAGAAAAACTACAAAAGGCACAGTGGTCAGTTGTTAGAAAAATCAAAGCTGTGTTTTACAGGATTACTATAAAAATCATGAAGCACTGGGAGGATCTTTTCAGGGGCCCTTGGACCAGATTTGTATTACGGGGGGTAGGTGAATACCCCTCAAATAATAACCCAGCCCTGAGATAGAATTTGGTATGACTCTCCTCCCGACTGGCATCTGAGAAAGTAGGATGAGAACCACCTCGAAGCATGTCGAGAGACTGGGACCGGCTTTATTTCCTCTCACTTTCGAGAAAACAGAGGGATCATTGAAACACTCTCTGGTGGTAGACTCGCGTTTGCCAATTATCATAGAATCTTGCGAGGCAGAATTGGCGTGGTTTTTGTTTGTTTTCTGTGCTGAGTTTCATCTGGGTGTTTAGTGAGGACAGAGTCCTGGTGTAACTCGTGTTTTTTCCCCCCTCTGTTTCAGTCGATTCTTATATCCTGGGAAGAATGGCAGACTTGGAGACTTCTTTGGAGACCCCGGCAACCCTCCTTCTGAAGTCAGCCCCTCAGGGAGCAAAGACGGCAAATACGAGTTGTTCACAGCAGCGAATGAAGTCATTGCTGAAGAAATTAAAGATCTCATGACCAAGAGTAATGGATTTCTTTGCCCATTATATATATTTTTTTTATTTTTATTTTTTATTTTTATTTTTTAACGTTTATTTATTTTTGAGACAGAGAGAGACAGAGCATGAACAAGGGAGGAGCAGAGAGAGAGGGAGACACAGAATCCGAAACAGGCTCCAGGCTCTGAGCTGTCAGCACAGAGCCCGACATGGGGCTCGAACTCACTGACCGTGAGATCATGACCTGAGCCGAAGTTGGACGCTTAACCGACCGAGCCACTCAGGCGCCCCTGCCCATTATATTTTTGTACAATCGGCAGTTGAATGTGGAGGTCCTTGAGGCTCGAAGTCGAGGCATTTGGGGTTCCTGGGACTGTTTACTTGCGTTCTCTCTCTTTTCCTTTGTAAAATCATTTTCATCCAAGCCTGAGCCCCGGTTGCCTGACCTCGCCAGGCTCTCCCACTGTCCGCCAGCCTCTACTTCTTGAAACACACTCTTAGTGTCTAAGGATATCCTTTTGTCCTGTTTCTCCTCTTTTTAGGACCATTCTTCCATTTCTGACTTTTCCTTCATCTTGTCCCGTAAAAAATAGGTTTTTCAATTCTGCACGTTATATTCTTCTTTTTTCTTCCTCTGTATGTTTTCATCCGCTCTTATCTTTAATTGTCATTTCTATGTGAACACTTCCCAGTCTTTATCTTTCATGTAGCCTTTCTTCCAGCAAATGTCTCCACAGAGGGGTCCACAGTCTGGCTGACACACCCCAGACTAGGTTCATTATCTTTCCCTCCCAGTCACACCGCCATTTCCACCCCCAGTTTCTGCCACACCCCTCCACCTACATTTCCAAATTCAAAGTGTTCTTTTTTGACTCTTTTCTGCTCACATTCACCATCTAGTCAGCTATGATATCCCATTAGTTTAGCCTTAGAAGTACCTCCAAAATTTGCCTCCAAATTCTCTGTCATCTGGCTCAACCCCAGCACCGTTGGCATTTTGGGCTGGATAATTCTCTGTTGTGGGAACTGCCCTGTGCTTTGGAGGATATTTAGCAGCATCCCTGGCCTAGACCCATTAGATGCCATAACATCCCCCAGTTGTGATAACCAAATGTCTCAGACTTTGCCAAATATCCCCTATAGGGCACAGTTGCTCAGGTTGAGCACTGCTCCTCTGGATCATTGTAGTGGCTTCTGTTCACTGACTTCTGTCTGTCCCCATTCAGGTCTTTCCACTCATAGTTATCTTTCTGAAAATCAGAGCTGCTATTTCCTGGCTTAAAGGCTGTTACTGGTTCCCTATTGCCCGTAGGCTGTGTTTTTTAAACCGTAGCCTGTGTCAGAATCACCTGGAAGGGAAAGGGAACTCTTTAGAGACAGGAAGTAGGTTCGTGGTTTCCTGGGGCCGGGGCAGCACCATGCGATTGGGACCGGCCCAAGGGATCTTTTGGGGTAAAAGGAAATGTTCTGAAATTGGGTTGTGGTAATTGTGTACAACTCTCTAAATTTACTAAAAACCACTGAATTGTTTTCTTAAAAGGAGTGAATTTTATGATCTGTCAGTTATACCCCAGTAAAGCTGGTAAAAGTTGCCTGGGGGCTTGTTAAAACAAAATGCTGGGTCCCACCCTGCAGTTTGTGATTCTGTGGGTCGAGGGTGGTCCCAAGAATTTGTGTGTCTGTTAAGTTCCTGGGTGATGCTCCTATACCTGGTTCCAGAATCACACTTCAAGAACCACTGGTCTTCAGGGTAAAGTCTCAACTTTTCAGTATGGTGTTCAAGACCTTTCCTGGTCTGACCTCCCCCACGGGTGGGGGTATCAGTGCTCCAGGATCAGCTGCAGGCCAGATGTCTGTCTGGGATCTCCACCCTCTTGAGCTGCTTAACTCTTCACTCAAGGCGTCAAATAAGTTGCCAGCATCGTCCCTGCTTGCCACAGCTACAGGGCTTGCTCGACCCGCTGTCCACAAGCCAGGCAGCTCTCCAGGGGCGGGAGGCAGAGGGGTAATGGGACGGAGGAGAGAGAGACTCAGATCAGGTGCTGTACATGACCTTTCGTACCTTTTAGGTCTTAACAAACCTGAACCTTTCCAGATAACCCCAGGGTGTTTTCTATTTATTTTTTATTGTGGTAGAATACACATGACATAAAATTTACTTTTTAGCCATTTAAAAATGTACGGTGCGGTGACATGAAGTACATTTACATGGTGTACAAACATCACCACTGTCCATTCCCAGAACTTATCCCAAACTGAGACTTTGTATCCCCTCAGAATATTTTAAATTGAGAAAATGTTAAAAATTGCTTATTTAAGCAATACTGAGAACAGATCTCTCTCTGTGTTTTTAAACCTGATTTGGACATGTCTGGTTTTATTCAGGATGAATGCTTTGGTTTGAAAATTATTTCAGTCCAAGAAAATGCCCAGTAATTGACTTTTTAACTTTATTATTATTTGCAGGTGACATAAAGGGTCAACATACGGAAACTCTGCTGGCGGGATCCCTCGCCAAAGCTCTTTGCTGTATCCTTGGCGTTTTAGTCGTTCAGAAGGTGTCTTGTGTGTGAAACATACCTTTCTTGTGATAATTTTGAGAACCTTGGGTGTCCATATTAGTGAAAGGCTTGAGTATTCTAAAGTGGTGGGTAATCAAAAAATAGTTTATCTTGGCTTTAGAACATTTTTAAAATAAGCTGTAAAAACTCGAAATGTAAAAAAAGGAAAACTCTTATTTTCTCTAGTATGTCCTGCTCCCAGCAGATTCTTGGGGGTGCTTGTATCTTGCAGCCTGGGGTGGGTGTGTTTGTTTCTTCTGCCTTCTGTAAATTAGTAACAGTGTGTTTGATTATAGGAGCCGTTTACTGATCCTGAGGCTTAATTCGTGAGCGGTTTTTCCACAGGCCCACAGGTTATTTGAACTTAGCGTAGAGTGAACACCTTCCTGAGCGTTTTGATGTTGTCTGTGTTTGTGTGATGTTCTCCCGGTCTTGTGTAATTTGATTTCTTTGTTTGGGAGAGTATTGAGAGATTCCTGTGTCCTGGGATTTGGGGGTGCCTCTCATCTGTGTGTGGTTTTCACATTCCTTACCTTATCTGGCTTATTGACTTACTGGTGGTCCCAGTATATTCACATGTAGGATGTGGTGGACAATCACAGAAGGATCATATCCTGATTATTTTAATATTCTGGGACAAAGATCATGTTTTGGTCAGGTTACAAAGCCCAGTTAATTGCGGTTGGTAATTGGAAACCCCCAATCACTCTTGTGTGTTTATCGTGGGAAGTGGAGCATTTCTTTTTTCAGTTAAGTGGATGCTGGATTGATTTAAAATTCGAGGTTATTTTCCTGTTTACTATAAATATCTATGAAATCAAATAATATTTTAAAATTCCTTAATGCTAAAAAAATAAGATATTCATAGAATGAACAAGGAGGTTAAAGGTAGGAGTCTATGGTTTTTTGTGAGGCCTGTAATCCTTGTCTTACTGCTATAATTTTGGTGGACTGTTTAAAAAAATTGGTTGGAAAACCTTATAATACGTTTAATAAGATTCAGTTAAATTGTAATCTGTTTTTATCTTTTTATAGATAATCAAGAAATGAAATCGAGGATTTTGGTAAGATTAAGAAAAAATCAGTACTGTGTTTATATACCAATGGCAGCCTATTAGAAAGCATAACGGGAAGTAAGACCCATTTATCTATTTATTTTTTTAGCTTTCTTATTTTGAGAGAGCAAAGGAGGGGCAGAGAAAGAGGAAGAGAGAGAATCCCAAGCAGGCTCCACGCTATTAGTGCTGAGCCCTACACATGACCGTGAGATCATGACCTGAGCCGAAATCAAGAGCTAGACAGACCTTTAACCAACTGAGCCAGCCAGGTGCCCCAAGACCCATTTATAATAAATATTGAAATCCAGAATAAATCGACAATCAATGTGTAAAACTGATTATGATGAAAAACTAAAACTCTGAGAGACATGAGAGAATTGAATGGAGAGCCAAATTTTATTCTTGGATGTCAATTTTTCCAAAGTTAAACTATAAATTTAATGCATTCTCAGAATATTAATGAGGTTTTTTTATTTTTCATGGCAGAGTGGGGGGAATTAAATTCAAGAGTAAGGGGTCCCTGGCTGGCTCAGTTGTTACAGTGTGTGACTCTTGATCTTGGCTTGTCAGTTTGAGCCCCACATTGAATGTAGAGATTACTTAAAAATAAAATCTTAAAAAAAAAAAAAAAAAAAGAAAGAAATTCAACAGTTTATCTGGAAAAATAAATCAGTGAGAACAGACAAATGCTTTCTGAAAGAGAATGATAAGCAGGAACTTGCCCTGTCAGGCATTAAAGCACATGGCAAACCTGTGGTAACACTGTGATTCTGGCACAGTAGTAGACACAGGGTAAATGGAAAAGACTAGAATCCAGAGAAAAACCAGGTCAATGGAGTTCTTGGACTTGTGGAAAGGAAGCCCTTAAGTTTGTGGCAAGAAAATGAATTATTCAGTTGAAGGTAATGGGCCAATTGGTTGGCCATTTGGGGGGAAACCAACCTAGATGTCATGCCCACATCTAAATCTAGTAAATCAAATCAAATAAATCTAGTAAACATTTCACTGTAAAAATTCAAGTCATAAAAGCACTGGAAGAAAATACCTGTTTATATGCATCTTGGATAGGGAAGGACCTTGCTGAGCATGATGTGAAACTTTAAAGAGAACCTGAAGACCTCAAAAAAAATAAACCCCCAAAACAAGAAGGAAAGGAAAACTATTAGGAAAAGTATTTTCAGCATAGCTGCCTAAGAGAGGATTAATGTCATGGTTCTAAAAATGAAAAAGGGCTCTAAACTAAGTTTTAGAAGTTAAGGTTTACTGTAAAGAAACGGGTAGACAATATGAGCAATCTTCAGAAGAAGGAATGTGGATGGCCAGTTAGCGCTTGAGAAGTCGTGCAGCCCTCCTAGTAAGTGCAGAAGTATAAACGTCCAGTAAGACGTCAAGATTTAATGTGCATATACTTTAGCAATCTCCCTGATTACTTTAGGAGCTAGTCGGGGTCATGTACAGCATGCATGTGGGTGCTCATGAGAGCACTGTTTAAAACTCAGGATTGGAAACTGCTTCAGTGTCCTCTGTAGATAATTGGTTAGAGAGCAGAAATCTCTGAAGTCAGCACGAAGGAGGATGTACATCCAAATTCATTGATACAAGATTTCCTCCCTGGGTACTGTGGAATCAAAATGCAGAGTGCCTGCATGGTAGAGCATGTGACTCTTTTTTTTTTTTTAAACGTTTATTTATTTTTGAGAGAGAGAGACAATGTGAGCAGGCGAGGGTCAGAGAGAGAGAGGGAGACACAGAATCGGAAGCAGGCTCCAGGCTCTGAGCTGTCAGCACAGAGCCCGACACGGGGCTCGAACCCACGAGCTGTGAGATCATGACCCGAGCCGAAGTTGGACACTTAACCGACTGAGCCACCCAGGGGCCCCGAGCACGTAACTCTTGATCTTGGGGTCGTGGGTTTGAGCCCCACATTGGGTATAGAGTTTGTTTTTTTTAAAAAGAGCAGTTTCCTGAACACTAGGTGATCATCTTGGGGTGTGTGTGTGTGTGTGTGTGTGTGTGTGTGTGTGTATTTTGGGTGTGAGTGTATATATGTGCCCCAACAGGTGCTCTCTAGAAACTATTAAACAAGGATCCTCTCTTGAGCGGTAGGGTCTGGGGGAAATCGCTGCAGTCATCTTTATGCTATAGATAGTATGTAATAATGGTAACGAGGCAGATGAATTCTAATTGAACCAGCTGCACTGGTTGTGTCTGCAGTACATTGTGTTGACGTGTGGGTGAGAACTCGGCTGTGCCCGCAAGGTATTCACGTGGATATGATTTCCAGGTGATTAAGGCTGCGGAAGACAGCGCACTGCAGTACATGAACTTCATGAATGTCATTTTCGCAGCACAGAAGCAGGTGAATTGGGAGTATTTTTTCTTTTCAATTTTTATTTAAATTCCAGTTAGTTACCATACAGTGTAATACTAGTTTCGGGGGTGCAGTCTAGGGATTCAGCACTCACATGACACCCTGTGCTCATCACCTGTTTCCCCCACCCCTCCCCTTCTCCTCCCTCCTCCCTCCCGCGCCCCCCCCCCCCCCCCCCCCCCCGCCGTAACCATTAGTTCTCTGTAGTTAAGAGTCTGTTTCTTAGTTTGCCTGCCTTTCTCTCTCTCTTTCCCCCTCCCCCCGCTAGGGAGAGCATTCTTTTTAAAGAATATTTGTTTCCTTATGAAGGAATTAATTTTATTTTTTGAATGACCTACATAGAAAGGTAGTCTGACTAACTGGCCTTATCAGTGGATTAGGAATCTGGAATTCATATTTTGTACTAGTCGTTTCTTTGTTTTGGGTCCTGGAGCCCATGAGAATCTGAGGGGTCCCCAGAAAAAGGTACTCTGAAACCCAGTTTTGCATTTAGTTTCATGGAATTCATGGAACCCTTGTCCAGCCCATCCTTGGACCCATCTTTGGGCCTCAGGCTAAGAATCCCTAGTTTGCAATTCACACCATACCTTGCCTCAGTTTCTCTGTTTGCGTGGGGAGGTCTTAGAAAGATTTGATATTTTTACCTTGCAAATATTTGAGTGAATTTTCACTAATTCTAATGAATTATCACTAAGACATTTTCTTCTTTGACATGTTAAGAAAAACTTTCTTAAAACTTCAGTTTTAAGCCCCAAATGCTCCCATGTCCATGCCTAATATTCTCCATGTTGGAGCAGCCGCATGCTGTAGTGAAAGACCGTGGGCTTTGGGGACAGGCAGACTGGAGGGGGCGGGTGACAGCACTGCCTTCTACCGGCTCTGTGACCGCAGCCTGGCCAAGGCCTGGGTGCTTCAGCTGCAGATGCGCAGTATCTACCTTGTAGAGTTATCTTGTGTATCACATAAGGTATTTTGAGAGGAGTGTAGCACACAGTAGTTACCCGATATAAGCTAGTCATTCTTATTACTCTTACAATGTTTCCGGAATGTTCGTTTCAGAATATTTTGATCGATGCCTGTGTTTTAGACTCGGATTCAGGACTCCTCCAACAGGTACGTGTTCAAGGAAAGTGCGGTGGTGGTGGTCCAGGGAGCATGGTGTGCTCTCTTGATTTCTTGTGAATGCTTCTCACCGGCCTGCACCCGGTTGTAGGGTTAGCCTGTGTGCTGCTGCAGCTTGGAGCACTCGCATCTCCTGGTCCTTGTTTTAGTTTATTTTTCTCACTGAAGTATAGTTGACACGCAGCGTCACAGCAGTTTCAGGTGAACGGCTCTCTGGTTCCTTTAAAATGTTTATTTATGCTCCACACAGTGACTTTGATTGGTTCTGTGAAAGTGACTCACACATTGAAATGAAGTCCAACGACACAGGAAAGTATTTTTTATTTATTTATTTAAAAAAAATTTTTTTTTTCAACGTTTATTTATTTTTTGGGGGGCAGAGAGAGACAGAGCATGAACGGGGGAGGGGCAGAGAGAGAGGGAGACACAGAATCGGAAACAGGCTCCAGGCTCTGAGCCATCAGCCCAGAGCCTGACGGGGGGCTCGAACTCCCGGACCGCGAGATTGTGACCTGGCTGAAGTCGGACGCTTAACCGACTGCGCCACCCAGGCGCCCCAGGAAAGTATTTTTTAAAGGGGAAAAAAAAAATCCCTTCAAATCCTGTCGTCTTCAAATTACCGTTGTTAGTCTTAGGCGAACAGCGTGACAGATCTCTCTCTACACGAGGTATAGGTGGAAGAATGATCGCCAAGTCGAGCATTTTATAAAGACTGGCTCATAACTCCACATCTGTGCTGTCCTACGTGATAGTTACATGGCTCTTGAGCTCTTGAAATGAGTCTGGTCTGAACCGAGATGTGCCGTTAAGTGCGAGATACACAGTAAATTTCAAGGACGTAGTATGAAGAACAGAATGTAAAGATTTCTGTATTGATTACATGTTAAAATGATAATACTCTGAATATACTGAGTTAAATAAAATGGTATTAAAATTAATTTTATCTGTTTTTTTCCCCTTTTTTATGCGGCTAGAAAATGTTAAATTTCACATTATTGCCCGCGTTATATTTCTGTTGGATGGCACTGTTGGATGTTGCTTTTTAATCAAACGTGTGGAAAAGAGGTTTAATTAAATCAAAAAGGGGGGGAAGAAGACTAAAGATACTGCTGAACTTCGGATAAATGTTTTTTTTGACCACAAGAAATATTATTTCCTAAAAGATCAGTTAAAAGCACAAAACTGGAAAATGCGGAGTTTAGGTTACTACCGAGGTTGCGGAGTAGGAGATACAGTTGGAAAGTAGTACACTAGAGTCAGAGGTTCTGGAACGGTCTTATTTCTTAAACTTGGCGGTAGGTACATGGTGTTCGTTGTATCAAAACCATACTTCCATGTTATGTATGTATAGTCTTGTGCGTATGGTTATATCTCAGAATTAAAAAACCAAAAAGGTTGAGTACGTGTTTTAACTGCACATTTCAGCCTACACAGCGTCTGCTAACTCCTAGAAGATCTTGCCTGTGCCATGAATTTAGATACCCGCTCTGCGGGACGCCTGGGGGGCTCAGTCAGTTAAATGTCCGACTTCAGCTCAGGTCACGATCTGGAGGTTTGTGGGTTCGAGTCCCGCGTCGGCTCTGTGCTGACAGTTCGGGGCCTGGAGCCTGTTTCGGATTGTGTGTCTCCCCCTCTCTGTCTACCCCTCCTTTGCTCATGCTCTGTTTCTTTCTCTCTCTCTTTCTCTCTCTCTCCCTCCCTCCCTCCCTCTCTCTCCCTCTCAAAAATAAATACACATTAAAAAAAATAAATAAAAGGAAAAAATCCCAGCTCTGCCTCCCTGGCCCTCACATTTATATGCGTGGGTCAGACACAGGCTCTGTGAGTTCCAGACTTGAGTATTCAGCTGTATATGCGGCATCTCCCCTTGGACCGCCAGCAGCATGTCAGGTTTCACATGTCAAAATCGGAACTTGAGGTTTTCATGCTGCCCCCCAGGGGCATCCCCATCTCAGCAACTGGCAGCTCAGACCGTCAGCCCCTCAGGCCAAAATTCTGACTCTAACTTGTTTCTTCTCTTCTTCTCCTTTCCTACCCTTGCAAATCTTGTCGGTTCGATCTTTGAAATAGTCTCTGAATCCCACCGTATGTCTTCCGCTTCACTACTACCACTCCAGCGGAAGCTTGTGAGATCTGTTGACTGGCCTCTGTTTCCTTGCTGACGCCCACCCAAGTCGGTTCTCAGCACAGCGGTCAGAGCGAAGCTTTCAAATCAGATCTTGTCACCCACCTGCTCAAAACCCTCCCGTGGCATCCCAGCGGGATGGACTAAAACCCAGAGTCTTCCCGTGGCCATCTGTACTCCCTGCGCGATACAGTTTCCGGGTATCTTTTTGTCCGCGTGGCGTCTCCCATTTCGCTCCAGCCACACCGGGCTCCTTGCTGTTGCTTTCAAACCACGGGCCTGCTGCAGCCTGAGGCTGTCTGCACTTGCTGTTTCCTCTGCCTCTGAGGTTTTTCCTCAGTTGAGTCACCTCCTCAGAGAAGCCTTCCCTGACTGTGCAGGGTCACTCCCCGTCCCCTTACCCAGCTTCATTTTTCTTCATAGAAATGATAACTTGTGACGTTATTTCTGCGTTTACTTACCTGGTTGACTCTTCTGTCTTCCCCCGTTTGAACCCAAGCGTCCGTCAACAGATGAATGGGGTTAAGCAAATTGTGGTATAACCATACAATAGAATAGCATTTGGTGATGGAAAGGAATGAAGTGCTGATAACGTGCCACAACGCGGATGAACCTTGAAAACACGATGCTAAGGAAAGGACCCATGTTGCCTAAGTCCGTTGATCCGAAGTGTCCAGAATAGGCAGATCCATAGAGCTAGAGAGTGGACTAGTGGTAGCCCAGGACTAGAGGAAGGGGGTGGGAGTGACTGCTAACAGGTAGGGGGTTTCTTTTTGGAGTGAGGAAATGTTCTGGATCTAGATAGTGGTGACAGTTGCGTAACGCTGAATACAGTGAAAAGTAGTGAATTACACACTTTAAGAGGCTGAATTTTATGGCCTATGAAGTATCCCAAAGCTGTTGCTAAAAAATATAATGAAAACGAGTAAACATGGCAGGAATAAAGATTGTATCCGTAGCCAACACAGGAGAAAGGGCATATACTGTGCTACACTGAGGTCTCCAAAGGGCGGAAGAGTGGGGTGCCTGGGCGGGGGATAAGATAGCTGGAAACCTGGAGAGGTAGCGGGAAGCCTGTGGTCCTCCCTCACCCTGGGAGGCCATTCCCTTTTGATTTGCTCAGTCATATCCTCCTTTGGAGACCTGACCTGGTGAGAATTCCATCCCTCTAGAAAAGCTTAAGCACGTGCCAGTTCGGCAGAGAGCCCTCTGTATGTCTTGCAGGCCTGTGACATCACGGGGGGACTGTACTTGAAGGTGCCTCAGATGCCCTCCCTCCTGCAGTATTTACTGGTAAGGAGCCTGACGCCTGGAGTCCGAGGGACAGACCCCGTTTCCCGGGGAATGAATGGGAGCAAGGTGGCTGAGGCCAGTAATTGGAAGAAGAAGGAGCAAATGGTGGCCCCGGGGGTTTGGAACCTATGAGGGTGCACGCACTTCGGGTGGTCTCTGGAGGCGGCTGCGTGCAGAAGGTTGTAGGACTGTTCACAGAACGGTACCTGCGTGTGGATGTGCTGGGTCACTGGGAGATGGATAAAAATGCATTTCTCTATAGACTTTTAAGGAAGATCCTAATTTATCCTCCTCAGTGTTCACTGGCTAATATTTGATATTTATATCCTGACTTCTGGTTACTTTTCCCCCATGTTCTAAATAAAATTATCTTCCTTGCCTTTTTTCCCCCCCCCAGTGGGTTTTTCTTCCCGATCAAGATCAAAGATCTCAGTTAATCCTCCCACCCCCGATTCACGTGGACTACCGGGCTGCTTGCTTCTGTCATCGAAATCTTATTGAAATTGGCTATGTCTGCTCTGTGTGCTTGTCAAGTAAGTTCAAGCACAGGGTTGTCCTTTTGTGTGTTGTGCGGGGGTGGGGGATGGTCAGAAAATAACTGGTTTTTTCCAACATCCTGTTTATTTTGTCTGTTCAATTTACAGTATTCTGCAATTTCAGTCCTATCTGCACCACCTGCGAGTAAGTACCCCCCGCCAGGCTGCGTGGCTGGCTCACACTGGAAAAGTCTAGAGCACTGAAGAGTGTGGTCCTCTGTGTCATTTCAGGACAGCCTTTAAGATTTCGCTGCCTCCGGTGCTGAAGGCCAAGAAAAAGAAACTGAAAGCATCAGCATGATCGTAAGATCCACCCGCCCCCACACTCTGCCCATCTTTTCGAGCCTATGAATAGAAATTGTATGGCAGAGTCTGTGTTGGGAAGGCCCTGAAAAAATACAGCATGTGTAGGATAATTTTTACTGAAATTTCTTACAGGAAAGATTTCTAAACCATTATCCTCGTCCTGTGCTTTTGGGAGACTGCTTTTTTTGAGGGAGTCATTCTGTGCAATGTACCCCAAATCATTTCTGACTGGTTTTTGGCCACAAAGGGAGAAGAGAAGAAAGCACAAATTAGTTAGTGACTTTTTTTTTTTTTTTTTTAAATGAGGTGCTCATTTGTCAGTCAGCCCGTCCTGACTGATCACAGGCTTTGGACTCTGTTACCCGTGACTAGGTTCTTACTGTGAATGCACGACCCGTGAAATTGGAGTGCAGTTTTGGAGAAAGCAACCGTGCGGTGCTGGCATTATTCAACATAGACCATCTTCCTTGATTCCACAGCTGACTTTTACAGTAGTCATGTAAATAAACTCCCGATTGTCGAGATTCAGATTAGCTTCAGATACAGATATTTTTTCTTTTCTCTGACATCATTACGTGTCTGGACACAGTCATCCAAATAGTAACAGTTTGTCACCAAATAAGTGCAAAGTCCGATCTTGAGTGAGTGAGGAGAGTGGGTGCAGGACTCTGGCGGCAACTTTTTCTTCAGAGATAGTTGTGTGAGAGCTGGTTTGTGAAAGCCGGTCCGGTGTCTGGGTTCAGAGGGGGACTCTCTTGGGGAGAATGGATTTTTTACGGTTCAGTGTTGTCCCCCAGATAGAATTCTTTCCTTTTGTAGTGAGGGGGAAGAAAAAAAAAGCAATAATGTTGGAGAACTGTTCTCTAGAAGCTTTGGGTTTACTACTGACAAATGCTAAAGGTTCAGAAGAAAAATGATTTGTAATTTCAATGAGAAAAAAAAACCCTATTTTTTTATGTGAACTTGAAGTTATGAGGAGTCCTTTCAAATTCCAGTACAATGTAAGAAGGGCTTTCAGGAATGGTGGCTGGTTTGATTTGTTTTTAAAAGTATATTGACAAAAACAAACAGGTGTATGCTGACAAAAACCTGAAGATTTTAATTTTCTCTTTATGCCATCTCAGAAGCTGAGTCTCGTTTAAGTAGTTTGGTACTTGGTTAGATGATTTCGGGTAGATTTTGTATTCTGGATTTATAACTTTGTTAATTACACACAGATTTTGGTGGTCACCTGGCAAGTATTTGTGAATCCTTAAGTTTGAAAATCTTGTTTGTCTTTTAAACATACTATTTAATACTTCATAGCCTAAGAGTAATGGAAATCGCTGTTTTAGGTCTAGGAGTCATCAGATACCTAAAAGACGAATAATTTCAAAGAAGCTGATCAGGTTTTTGTTTGAAATGTTTTGTGTACTGGCTTAATTCTGTTTAGGCTTTGTTTTTAACTGTTGTTTTTATGGTTTATATAAATTTTTATAATAAAATAATTTAAATTTTCATATTTGCCTAAGTCATTTTCTCTTATTGTTTGTTTCATGCTAATTCAACTTATCTTAAAGTTTGTACTTTAACTGGATTTGGTCAAATGTCAGTCAAGTTTTTATTCAACTCTGAAGAACTTTTACTTATTTTTTTTTAATGTGTTAAAAAAATATTTTTTAATGTTTATTTATTTTTGAGAGAGAGAGAGGGAGAGACAAGAGCTTGAGTGGAGGAGGGACACAGGGAGAGGGAGACACAGAATCCGAAAGAGGCTCCAGGCTCCGAACTGTCAGCACAGAGCCCGACATGGGACCCGAACTCATAAACTGTGAGATCATGACCTGAGCCAAAGTCAGATGCTTAACCGACTGAGCCACCCAGGCACCCCTATTTTATTTTATTTTATTTTATTTTTTTAATTTTTTTTTTAACGTTTATTTATTTTGAGACAGAGAGAGACAGAGCATGAACAGGGGAGGGGCATAGAGAGAGGGAGAAATAGAATCTGAAACAGGCTCCGGGCTCTGAGCTGTCAGCACAGAGCCCGACGCGGGGCTTGAACTCACGGACTGTGAGATCATGACCTGAGCTGAAGTCGGACACTCAACCGACCGAGCCACCCAGGCGCCCCCCTATTTTATTTTTTTTAAGTAAGCTCTATGCCCAATGTGGGGCTTGAACTCATAACCACAAGGTCAAGAGTTGCATGCTCTACCAAGTGACTAACAAGGAGGCTCTGAAGAACTTTAATTTCAAATCTGGCTAAAACTGTATATGAAAATATTGTTAGAAATACTGCATAATAATAGATTGGTGTGAAGTATTTAATGCAAAGTTTCTAAGTCTGAAACTATTAGAAGGAAGATTGGATGTTTGCTTGTAATTTTATTTTGTGAGCAAGATTAGCAGAATTTTAATTATTTGGTATTTTCATTGGATAAAGCAAGCTGGTGTAATGTATGTTTTCATGTCTTAGAAGTAGGACCTTTATTATCCCATAATAGTTAATTGTAAAACCATGAAATTATTCCCTTATTGAGTAGATAGTTAAATATTATAACTATTATCCAATCCTCAATTCTAAGGTAGTCTCTTGGACTTTATCTACAAAAAGATTCCTGCTCCCATGTTTTAAAAACAGTTATTTTGTTTATTTCAAATCACCCAAAGATGGTTCGTAAGACCGTTAGTGATTCCCGGAAGAGTGCATGTAACGTTTCCAGCAGTGATGGAGAAGAGAGTAAATATGATGTGAAAATGTTGGGGCTCAGAGAAAATGGGCAAGAAAGAATTCTTCAGTGCAAAAAGGGTGGTTTTATTAAAGCATAGGGACAGGACCCATGGGCAGAAAGCTGCACC
This sequence comes from Leopardus geoffroyi, assembly GCF_018350155.1. Classification (NCBI taxonomy): domain Eukaryota; kingdom Metazoa; phylum Chordata; class Mammalia; order Carnivora; family Felidae; genus Leopardus; species Leopardus geoffroyi. Next base: position 6,304,407 of record NC_059339.1, on the reverse strand, counting down.
AGGGCTGTGAGGAGTGACTGGTTGTATACTTTCAAGTTGGGAGGGGATTAGGGAGAGTGGAAGTCTCTAAGGAATTTAGAAGCAACCTTTCCAGGACCTGGGGCTCCCTGCTGTTAGGAAAAGGTCATATACTAGCGTCTAGTAAAACCTCAGTCATGAGACCCTTCAGATGTAGATCGGTGGGCCCCAAGCTTGGAGGATGATTGCTAACATACATCTTGGGTGGAGGGGAGAGATAAAGGAGGTGCCAGAGGAATGTTTATATGGTAAAGGAGACTTACAGGATCCTGGAGGTCAGGCCATTGTTAAGCTTAAGTATTAACATTGAGGGGTGCCTGGTGGCTCAGTGGGTTAAGCATCTGATTTAGGCTCAGGTCATGATCTCATGGTTCCTGAGTTCGAGCCCCGCGTCGGGCTCTGTGCTGATAGCTCAGAGCCTGGAACCTGCTTCGGATTCTGCGTCTCCCTCTCTCTCTGCCCCTCCCCCACTCATGCTCTGTCTCTCAGAAATGAATAAACATTAAAAAACATTTATATATATATTTTTTCAACGTTTATTTATTTTTGGGACAGAGAGAGACAGAGCATGAACGGGGGAGGGGCAGAGAGAGAGGGAGACACAGAATCGGAAACAGGCTCCAGGCTCTGAGCCATCAGCCCAGAGCCCGACGCGGGGCTCGAACTCCCTGACCGCGAGATCGTGACCTGGCTGAAGTCGGACACTTAACCGACTGCGCCACCCAGGCGCCCCAAAAAACATAAAAAAAAAATAAAAATAAACATTAAGTTAAAATACTAACATCGAAGCAGAATTCCTAGAGGAAGGTCACACTGCCTGTCTTTTTTTTTTTTTTAAGTTTGTTTTTATTTATTTTCAAGAGAGAGAGAATGAGCAAGGAAGGGGCAGAGAGAGAGAGAGGTAGAGAGAATCCCAAGCAGGCTCTGTGCTGACAGGGGGGCTTGATCTCGCAAACTGTGAGATTATGAGCTGAAATCAAAAGTTGGCCACCCAGGTGCCCCCATCAATGACATTTTTATATAAGAAGTACAGTATTTAAGGGGCGCCTGGGTGGCGCAGTCGGTTGAGCGTCCGACTTCAGCCAGGTCACGATCTCGCGGTCCGTGAGTTCGAGCCCCGCGTCGGGCTCTGGGCTGATGGCTCAGAGCCTGGAGCCTGTTTCCGATTCTGTGTCTCCCTCTCTCTCTGCCCCTCCCCTGTTCATGCCCTGTCTCTCTCTGTCCCAAAAATAAATAAACGTTGAAAAAAAAAAAAAAAATTAAAAAAAAAAAAAAAAAAAAAAAAAAAAAGAAGTACAGTATTTAAAAATCAGGGCTTGGGGCGCCTGGGTGGCGCAGTCGGTTAAGCGTCCGACTTCAGCCAGGTCACGATCTCACGGTCCATGAGTTCGAGCCCTGCGTCAGGCTCTGGGCTGATGGCTCAGAGCCTGGAGCCTGTTTCCGATTCTGTGTCTCCCTCTCTCTCTGCACCTCCCCCGTTCATGCTCTGTCTCTCTCTGTCCCAAAATAAATAAACGTTGAAAAAAAAATTAAAAAAAAAAAATAAAAATCAGGGCTTTTCATTAATAGTTGAAACTTTATGCCTACATTTTATATTAATAGAACAGATTACAAATAATTTTAAGAAAAGTTTCCTATTTAATTTTAATAATATTGTACCTCACAAATGACAGTTTTTAAAAAAACTTTTGAAGCTTTTTTTTTTTTTTTATTGTAAATCCTAGAATTCATAGTTCATTTCACTACTGGCTAATAGCTTAATGCAACCAAAAGCAGAAAATAAAAACATACTTTTAGTACATGCTGTTTATTCTGATCAGAACAAAAAATGATAACATGCTTTTATTATTATTTTTTATTTTTTATTTTTTTTGTTTTTCTTATTTTTCAATATATGAAGTTTATTGTCAAATTGGTTTCCATATAACACCCAGTGCTCATCCCAAAATATTATTATTTTTTAACGTTTTATTTATTTTTGAGACAGAGACAGAGCATGAACGGGGGAGGGTCAGAGAGAGAGGGAGACACAGAATCCGAAACAGGCTCCAGGCTCTGAGCGGTCAGCACAGAGCCTGATGCGGGGCTCGAACTCACAGACCGTGAGATCATGACCTGAGCCGAAGTCGGACGCTTAACCGACCAAGCCACCCAGGCGCCCCAATACTAAAATGTTTTTATTTTGAATGTCTGACAAGTGACACACGCCAATACAGGTAACTATGGTACTATGTCTGCGTAGAACATATGACAGCATGGCAGCAAAGTTAAGGTCTAGCAAAGTAGAACTCCGTGAAAATAAAGATTTGTAGTACATTGAAAACACTCTCAGGAACAGTGTTTGCCTAAATTACTTTCTTACGTTTCCCCTAAAGTGAAAAAATTTTGACCCAGGGATTCAAAGTCATTCAACACAAAATTTTTCCTCAGTGAAAATGCTTTTACTCTCTTGTTCAGGAATGATGAGTAAATAGCAGCAATAGGTTAAGTGATGACCCCCCTGTTGGCAACGTTCTAGGCTTTATTCCCAGATATACCGGGAGATGTAAACACTTTGCGATCCCCCAAGAGGAGCTGATGTGCGGGCTGGTGGTGGGGATATCATGCCGATTACAGCTGCAACAATCCACGTTTTGGCAAGAGCGTAAGAACAAGGTGGAACTCAGTGCCGGGCACTTGTGGAACCTCAGCTCTCAGATTGCTTTCAGAATGTTAGGTTTGCCGATCGAGTAACAGGGCAGACATTTGTTTGGCATTTGCCCTTTGTCAGCCATAGTGAGCGAATACATACTATAGGCCAGGCATTGGTCTAGACTCCGTGTGTTGTTACCTCGTTTAATCCTCACACTGTCCTATCAGGGAGAGACCATTATCTGCCTTCTATAGAGGAGGTAACTCAAGTTTACAGAGGTCAGGTGACCTGCCCCCGGTTCCGTAGCGACCTCAGCGTCTGCACGCCATCACTGAACTATAATAATGTCTGGGGCGCCTGGGTGGCACAGTTGGTTAAGCGTCCGACTTCAGCCAGGTCACGATCTCCCGGTCCGTGAGTTCAAGCCCCGCGTCGGGCTCTGGGCTGACAGCTCAGAGCCTGGAGCCTGTTTCCGATTCTGTGTCTCCCTCTCTCTCTGCCCCTCCCCCGTTCATGCTCTGTCTCTCTCTGTCCCAAAAATAAATAAACGTTGAAAAAAAAAATTAAAAAAAAAATAATGTCTGAGATGCTTTGAGGCTAGTGACGTAAGAATTGGGATACTTTTGTGTCTGCCCCAAAGCTGGGCAAAACGTTTAGTGTTCTTCGAGCAGATCTACTCTCGAGTGCTGACAGCTCTGTGCGGTAAATACAAACAGCAAAACACTCTTCAAAACGCTGGGGGAATCATAATAAAAACAATTCAACAGCCCTGCAGCCTCATCCCCTTTTTGTCCTTCTCCCAAAGTCCCCATAAAAATGACGTTTATTAAGGAGCTTGTTTAGAAGCCAGTGTCTGTAGGTAGGCTCGCTTTTGCGTGCGTGACTGAACTAACTCTCTTAAACGGGACCCAGACTCCTACTTTTTCGGGATCGAGATTTAAAGGCGCAGGGCCCGTGGGCGGGGCCGGGATGCTGCGGCCCCGGGTTGGGGGCGGGCTCTCTGCTGAATTCCACCCAATCACCGCCCGCCGCTCCTCCAGGCCCGCGGCCGATTGGTGGTTGCCATAGCTCCGGTTGGTTTGACAAGATGGCGGCGGCGGGGCGGCGCGGGCCCAGTCATCGCGTACAGAGCGTCCCAGCTTCTAGCTCGGGAGCGGGTTTGTGAAGCGGGCCGCGCGAGCCCCAGGCATGGGCTTGCCGCCGCCGGCCCCTCTGCTCTTGGGGCTTCTCCTTCTGCTGGACGTCCTGAGGCCTCTGTGGGGGGACCTGGGTGTGTATGGCAGGGCAGGGGCCCGAAGGGCGGGTGGGTTGGGGACGAGGCGTTTAACGGGCCAGATTTGGGACTCCTTCGGGTGCCCTTGCAACTAGTAACTCCGCCCTTCCCCTTCTTTCCCGCCCAGTTTTCATCCCTGCTTTCATCCGTATGACCGGCCCTGCGGTCAGCGCTTCCCTGGTCGGAGGCACCGAGGATGTGACCGTGTCCCTGGCCTTGCTGCAGGACAAGGAGGGTAAGGAGTCTGGCCCTCCCTGTGGGGACGGTGGGGGGTGGGCCAGGGCCACGCCGCCCAAGGAGGTGGCATCCCAGGAGGTGGCATCCCCTGGGGCCTCGGCCGCTGTCCACTGCAAAGTCGGCGTGGGAGCAGGAATGGGGGGCTGCTGTGGACCAAAGAGGACCGACGGACAGGCTTGGTGAAATAAAGCCTGGAACAGTAATGGCTTACGTTCACTGCTGCCTGTCCCCTGTAGTTTACATGCATCACTGCATTTCCCCAGTAAGAACAGTAATACACTTTCATGTCGTGTAACACATGAAGACACGAGAGTTCGCAGAGGCTGTTACTTGTCCAAAGTCGCACAGCTTGTGAAGGGCCCAATCCCAGGCTTGGAAAAGGATTCCCTCCCAGGGAGCCTGACTCCAGCATGCACACCCTTAGCTGCTGGGCAATACTGCCTCCTTGCATCCTAATCTTCTCCCCCGTAGGCTTATTGCCAACTCCAGCTTGTGGAGCGCTGACCAATGAGACGGGAGACTGGAGCTTGACTGTGACCCCCAGTGTGGTAAGGCCAGAGGTAAAACTTTTCCCGGGGCGTCTGCGGAGACCCACATTTAGTGTTTCTGCAGTGCTGTTTTGGTTGGACAAGGTATGGTTTTGTCTGTGCTTGGAACCACTGTGAAACTACGGGTTACCAGATCGAGGAGATGCCCCTCCAGCCCAGAGGTGCTTACGGTAGGGCTAGCGGTCCTTGGACGGGTTTCAAGAAGTTTGTGAACTCACTGAAATTGTGTGTAACATTATGTGTGTGTGCATTTTCCTCATGAGATGGTTGCCAGCTTCCATCAGATTTTCAAATGGATCTGTGACTCAGAAATCTTGACCTCAGCTCAGGTCTTGATCTCACGGTTCGTGAGTTCAAGCCCTGCGCTGGGCTCCATGCTGGGCATGGAGACTACTTAAAAAAAACAGCAACTCTCATTTAATAAATGTTTTATTGAATGCCTAGTATGTGCAAGACATCAGCGATGGAAATATGGGCGAGAAAGCGACTGCGTGCACCCCAGGAACTGGGGACTCTTTTCATTGACTTTTTAATGTGTGTATTTAGTCTTCTGCTGATATGCTGATAGGAAGATAAAAAAGAAAAACTAAAAAGATGCTGGACAAACTGAGTTAATTTATCAGACTTGCTTGCTTTTCTGTTAAACTGAGGATTAGGAATCAGGGCTTACGAATCGCCAGAGGTTTACCGGCTGAGTGATGGCCGCTTTGCGTACGGTTTTCCTTTCGTAAAGTGAACCGAGGCAGCTGTGTGATTTTACTGTGTTTTCCATTGTGTGTTCTTATAATTATCCATGCTGTGTTGAGTCACCTTAAAAAGTGCAGCGACTTTTCCTTTCAGAGCGCGTTGGATGTGACAGTGAGGCTGAAGAGGGGTCTGCAGGGGTGTTCCGCTAACGAGACAGATCCCTTCTCAGAGCCCCCGTGTATTGTCCAAACTCTTCTGGTTTCGGCATCTCACAATTCATCCTGTTTAGCACATCTGCTCATTCGAGTGGAGATTTACGCCAACTCTTCTTTGGCCCGGAATGCATCAGGCAAGTCAAGTCCAAACATTCACGCCGAACGTTGTCTGTCGGGTTCTGAGTGCGTGCCGTGCCCTTTGTACGCCTTGCTCTGGAGTCGGTGTTGCCTTCTTCAGCCTACTTTCCTTGTGTTTAATTTTCTTATTTTAGAAGTTTCTACTTTGTATTATTGCACTTAATTAGGATCTATGTTATTCCGCTGTGCCGTTTGTATCTTTGTAGACTGCCTGAAAGGGAGAAAGTGAGGTTTGTTTCTGTGTCTTCATTCTTAGGACTCCATCTTAAAACCAAAACCCCCCAAAAAAAGTCAAGGGAAAGATTAATGAAGGAGTTTACAAAAAACAAAACAAACAAAGAAACCAAAAAACCAACCAACCAAACAAAAAAACCAGTAGATTTTCGGTGAAAGCTCTGGACCTCCAGCTCCCTTTCTGGTGTCAGCCTGTTAATTTATGCTTATGGAAGCATGTGGTATTCTCTTGTTTCAAAAACAATACATACACACACTAACAACACACAGTTCACTATTCTATGCCTTTTAGAAATAAATTCCATATAGGGGCACCTGGGTGGGTCTGTTGGTTGAATGTCCGAATCTGGCTCAGGTCATGATCTCACGGTTCGTGGGTTCGAGTCCCGCGTCGGGCTCTGGGCTGACAGCTCGGAGCCTGGAGAGTCTGCTTCGGATTCTGTGTCTCCCTCTCTCTCTGCCCCTCCCCCATTTGCACTCTGTCTCTCCCTCTCTCAAAAACAAGTAAACATTAAAAAATTGGTAAAAAAATAAATAAGTTCCACATAAACGCATGTAGGTTCACCTCATTCTTTTTAATAGCTGCATAATATTCCATCGCGTGCAGATACCGTTGTGTATTTGACTAGTCTCTTACTGATGGAATCTGAGTCACTTCCAGCGTGCGGTGTGTAGCTAGAGCAAATATCACCGCGCACGTCTGCTTTTGGACACGAAAATGGCCTTGTGTTCTTCTCCCGTTCACACGGCAGGTTTTCTAAGAACGACAGAACGTAGCCGTGCCAGTGTTGAAGGTCCACTTTGATAGGTGCCACCACCATGTTCCCTGTCTCCTGCAGTCAACGCTAGCAACTCTTGCCTTTGCAGTCCCCCGGGATGAAGGGAGAAGCGTTTGTCCTCAGTAGCGAAGGTCTGTCACTTGTCATTTTGAGACTCCCACACTGTCGCTTCCCTTATCACATCCCCTCACTGTGATCCCCCTTGTGATTTTGGAAGCTGAGGAGGGTTAGATATGTTTAGACGGTGCCATCCATTGGGCCACCCTGCCTTCAGTGTGCTTACGCGGAAACATCTCCAAGATCTATTACCAAGTGCAAAAAGCAGCCGCACACGGGTGCTTATAGCATGGAGTGAGACTATATATTTGCATACGAAAATTCTGGAAGGCTATCTGAGAAGCTAACCATGTAGGGCCATTTGCACAAGTGGTGTGGGAACAGGAAGGGCTGGCTGGGAGGACTTCACTGTGTACCTTTTTTTAGATCCTCTTGAGGTTTTTTTGTTAAATTTTTTTTGAAGTTTATTTATTTAATTTGAGACAGAGCACAAGCTGGGGAGGGTCAGAGACAGACAGACAGACAGACACACACACACACACACACACACACACACACACACACACAGAATCTGAAGCAGGCTCCAGGCTCCGAGTTGTCAGCACAGAGCCCGATGCGGGGTTCAAACCCATGAACCATGAGATCATGACCTGAGCCAAAGTCAGATGCTTAACTGACTGAGCCACCCAGGTGCCTCCTCTTGAGTTTTTTGAACATGTGAATCTGTGACCAATTTAAAGGTCTAAAGTTTTGTTTTTAGGAGAAAAAGCCAAAAAACATTCTCTAATGCTTAAAATTTAAAGCCAAAAATAATATTCAGGGGGTGCTGAAAAAAATCTACAGGAAGGATTAGTAGCTGTACCATTCAACGTGGTGACTTTTCTTCTTTTTAAGAAATATGCTTGACTGCATTTAAGTAATAGATCAGAACGTCTTTGTATAAATAGCCAAACTTAGGAAAATTAGACTCTGTGTATTGGTAGTTATGAGATGTTCGCTCTGACCCCATGAAGGTATGAAAAATTTTGCACCCAGTCAGACAGAGATCAGAACGAGAACAAGGACGGAAGGACAGATGGGAGGTACGTGGTATGCCTAGGAACAATCAAGGTAGCAAATGGCGTAGGAGACATATAGGTAGATGCACAGATACCTACCTATATATCGCATAGTAAAACCCTATTCTAAAATGCCCTGTTTTTATTCCACTGGTTTGATTATACTGATGGCCAGACCCTTGCCTGAGTAATAGACTATGTTACTCAGACCTTCTCCTTATTCCTGAGACCATTGACATACTGGGGTTCTACTATATTCTAGCATAGAATTCTGCATAATTAGCTGTTTTTGAGATGCTTCAACTGTCATGTCATTGAAGTTAACTGTTATAAGTGATTGCTACGTAGTTTTTCTTTTTTTTTTTAAACTACTATATCGGTTTTTATTTATTTTTATTTATTTATTTAATATATGAAATTTATTGTCACATTGGTTTCCATACAACACCCAGTGCTACGTAGTTTTTCAACATGTACCCAATCTTAGGACAAAAGTAAAGTTTCAAAGTAAAATTTATCTGATAAATTGCCGCAGGGGAACTGGAAACATTACTGTCTGGATTCTGAATTAGGAGGTTGAAATGTAATGTGACGTATTCCTTTTCCAATTCATGTAACAATTATTAATTTCCCCCACACTTCCACACTTGAGCTAGACTCAGGATATAAAGGGTTGGGTCTGCAGTGCGATAGGACATGAGGTCGAGCAGGTAGCATGATTAGACGTGATCTTGCGGCCAAATGGGCCCCCAGATAATGTCTCTGAAGTGTCCTCATGGCTTCGGTTTTATCTGCTGGAAGAGGTAATGCATTTGAAGGGGTCAATGGGTAACGTCAGTCTGTGTTATGAAAAGGATTGTTCAGCCTATTGAAAAATAAAGTCAGTGCGTTACCTTTATCCTAACTCGTAAATTTTAGTCATGATTATCTTTAAGATCAAGCGTGACTTCATTTTGTTATAACTAGCGTATTTTCCTATATTTGGGTTTTTGTTGGAGTAGTAGATACAGGCCCAGATAGGGTTTATGCATAACTCAGGGATTCGTTAATGTGTAATGTTTGGTCCTGGTGATTTGTAAGACGATGATCCAGCTTTCTTTCGAGTATCAAAAATGTGGCAATGCTTTGTCAGAGTGTTTCATGGCTGGACTTCTGTGTCGTTTGTACTTTTCAGAGAATGTGACTGTTATCCCCAACCAGGTGTATCAACCCCTGGGTCCTTGTCCTTGTAATTTGACCGCTGGGGCCTGTGACGTTCGCTGCTGCTGTGACCAGGTAAGCTCTTTTCGATTACGGGTACAAAGGTTACTATACCCAATAGCATGTAAAGGATACAGTTCCCCATACAGCTTTTTCATAGATGGGCTTTGAAAAGTAAGATTGTGTTTTGTGTTGTAGATTGTTTTTTTTTTTTAACTTTTTTTTTTTAAAGTTTATTCATTTATTTTGAGAGAGAGAGAGAGACAGAGCACAAGCAGGGTAGGGGCAGAGAGAGAATCCCAAGCAAGCTCTGTGCCGTCAGCGTGGAGCCCAATGTGGGTCTTGAACCCACGAAATATGAGATGGTGACCTGAGCTGAAATCAGGAGTCGGACGGTTAAGTCCGACTGGGTGACTGGCTGAGTCACCCAGATGCCCCGCAGATTGTTTTCAAATTGAGTATTTTCTTATCTAGCCCAGTCAGTCTTATTTATGGAAGAAAAAATGTATCTCTTTGGAGAAGGTCATGATTGAGATGATTATACTGAGGATGATTTTACTACGTTATCGAGAAGTCTTCACGAAAAGATAAAAAGGAAGGAAAATACATTATTTCAGTGATTTTTTTTTTTTTTTTTTTGGGCAAATGTGTAGAGGTGCACGACCCTCATGGCAATCCAATTTGAGAACATTTCCATCACCCCAACTGGAAACCTCGTGGCCCTCTGCGATCTCTCCCGTTCCCTGGCCTCAGCTCATCCCCAGGCCCCTCTTCACCTGCTGTCAGGCTCTGTGGACTGGCCTGTTCCGGACACAGCACATAAGCAGATTCCTCCTGTATGTGGCCTTCTGTGTCTAGCTTCTTTCACCCAGCATCTTGTGTCCAAGGGTCATCCGTGTTGTGGCCGGTGTCTGTTTTTGTCCCTTTTTATGGCCGCGTCACATCCTGTCGCATGGACAGACCGTATGTTGCCAATCCATTCATCAGCCGACGGACGCTTGGATTGCTTTCGCTTTTTGGCTGTTACGAATGAAGCTTCCGTGAACATTTGTGTGCAAGTTTTGGTTTGGACGTGTGTTTCCATTTCTCTTGGATATATTACCTAGGGGTGGAGTTGCTCTGTCCTATAGGAACTGTGTGTTTAACCTTTTGAGGAACCGTTTTCCAAAGTGGCTGCATGGTTTTTACGTTTGCATCAGCAGTGTAGAAGGGTTGCAGTTTTTTCCATGTCCTCATCTACGTTTGTTACAGTCTTTTTGATGATAGCCATCCCAGTGGGTGTGAAGTGGTATATCATTGTGATTTTGATTTGAATTTCCGTAGTGGCAAATGATGTTGAACATCTTTTGATGTGCTTGTTGGCCATTTTTATATCTTTGAAAAAATATCACTTTAGATTCTTTGCCCATTTTTAAAAATTAACTAATTTATTTTTTAATTTACATCCAAATTAGTTAGCATATAGTGCAACAATGATTTCAGGAGTAGATTCCTTAGTGCCCCTTCCCCATTCAGCCCATCCCCCGTCCCACACCCCCTCCAACAACCCTCTGTTTGTTCTCTATATTTAAGAGTCTTTTATGTTTTGTCCCCCTCCCTGTTTTTATATTATTTTTGCTTCCCTTTCCTTATGTTCATCTGTTTTGTATCTTAAATTCCTCGTATGAGCAAAGTCATAGGATATTTGTCTTTCTCTGTGTGGCTAATTTCACTTAGCATAATACCCTCTAGTTCCATCCATGTTGTTGCAAATGGCAAGATTTCATTCTTTTTGTTCGCCGAGTAATACTCTGTTGTATATATATACCACATCTTCTTTGTCCATTTATCTGTCAATGGACATTTGGGCTCTTTCCATACTTTGGCTATGATAGTGCTGCTATAAACATTGGGGTGCATGTGCCCATTTGAAACAGCACACCTGTAGCCCTTGCATAGGTGCCTAGTAGTGCAATTGCTGAGTCGTACGGCAAAGAGGTTTTTATCTGCTTTCTTCTCTAGGATTTTGATGGCTTCCCGTCTTACATTTGGTCTTTCATCCATTTTGAGTTTATTTTTGTGTTTGGTGTAAGAAAGTGGTCTAGGTTCATTTTTCTGCATGTCTCTGTCCAGTTTTCCCAGCACCACTTGCTGAAGAGGCTGTCTTTATTCCATTGGATATTCTTTCCTGCTTCATCAAAGATTAGTTGGCCATTCGTTTGTGGGTCCGTTTCTGGGTTCTCTATTCTGTTCCATTGATCTGAGTGTCTGTTCTTGTGCCAGTACCGTGCTGCCTTGATGATGACAGCTTTGTAATTCATCTTGAAGTCTGGAATTGTGATGCCTTCAGCTTTGGTTTTCTTTTTCAACATTACTTTGGCCATTCGGGGCCTTTTCTGGTTCCATACAGATTTTAGGATTGTTTGTTCTAGCTCTTGTGAAGAATGGCAGTCTTATTTTCATAGGGATTGCATTGAATATGTAGATTGCTTTGGGTAGTATTGACATTTTAACAATATTTGCTCTTCCTATCCAGGAGCATGGAATGTTTTTCCATTTTTTGTGTGGGTTCTTGAATTTCTTTCGTAAGCTTCCTATATAGTTTTTAGTGTATAGATTTTTCACCTCTTTGGTGAGGTTTATTCCTAGGTATTTTATGGTTTTTGGTGCAATTGTAAATGGGGTCGATTCCTTGATGTCTCCTTCTGTCGCTTCATTATTGATGTATAGGAATGCAACCAATTTCTGTGCATTGATTTTATATCCTGTGACTCTGCTGAATGCATGGATCAGTTCTAGCAGTTTTTTGGTGGAATCTTTTGGGTTTTCCATATAGACTCTCATGTCATCTGCAAAGAGTGAAAGTTTGACCTCCTCCTGGCTGATTTGGATGCCTTTTATTCCTTTGTGTTGTCTGACTGCAGAGGCTAGGACTTCCAGTACTATGTTGAATAACAGTGGCGAGAGTGGACATCTCTCTTGTGTTCCTGACCTTAGGGGGAAAGCTCTCATTTCTTTCCCTCCTTTGCCCATTTTTCAATCGGGTTGTCTTTTTGTTGTTAAACTATAAGAATTCATTATACCTTCTGGATACTAGTCCCAAATCAGGTATATGATTTGCGACAAACATCTCCCATTGTGTAGGTGTCTGCTTGCTTGTTGGTGTCCTTTGAAGCCCAAAAGTTTTTTTAAATTTGTTGAAATTCGATTAATCAAGTTTTTCTTTTGTTACTTGTGCTTTTAGTGTCATATCTAGAAAAAGTTGCCTGATCCAGGTCAAATACATATATATATATATATATATATATATATATATATATATATACATAAGTTTATTTATTTATTTTGAGAGAGAGGGAGAGAGAGAAAGGCAGAGAGAGAATCCCAAGCAGGCTCCGTGCTGTCAGTGCAGAGCCGAACGTGGGGCTCAAACTCACAAACCATGAGGTTATGACCTGAGTCGATATCAAGAGTCATATACTTAACCGACTGAGCCACCAAGGTGCCCCTCCTCAAATACACATTTTTAATCCTTATTTGAGATTTAAGAGGAATGAGAGTTGCAAAAGAGGCACGTTTACCGTGGCCCCAGTCACTCCTGTTTTTGGATGAGTGCAATTATATCGTGGTTGGTTTTACAAAACAGAAAAGGAAAGTTTAGGACCTTTATTTATATTGTAACTCTCATACCAACAATTGTACTTATAATAACAATTATATTTAATTTAAGAATAGAGCATATCATCTGTCAATATCAATAGAAACATATGGTGTTCTCTTCCTCTTTCTTCCAGACTGCAGTGCTGTGCCCTGTTTCTAACCTCTTTCGTGTTTGTCGTATATGGTATCGATATTCACAGCACCAGCCCCTGGCAGTGTTTAGTATCTGGGTCAGTGATGTCTTTGGACAGCTGCAACTTATCACTGCAGACATGATCAATTTTTTAATTTGAATTGTTCTTGTTTAAAGGTTATTTTCCGGGGCGCCTGGGTGGCTCAGTCGGTTAAGCGTCCGACTTGGGCTCAGGTCACGATCTCATGGCCTGTGGGTTCGAACCTGGCGTCGGGCTCTGTGCTGACAGCTCAGAGCCTGGAGCCTGCTTCGGATTCTGTGTCTCCCTCTCTCTCTGCCCCTCCCCCACTCATGCTCTGTGTCTGTCTTTCAAAAATGAATAAACATTGAAAAAAAATTTAAAGGGGCGCCTGGGTGGCTCAGTTGGTTAAGCCGCCGACCTCGGGTCAGGTCATGATCTCGTGGTCCGTGAGTTCAAGCCCCGCGTCGGGCTCTGTGCTGACAGCTCAGAGCCTGGAGCCTGTTTCAGATTCTGTGTCTCCCTCTCTCTGACCCTCCCCCGTTCATGCTCTGTCTCTCTCTGTCTCAAAAATAAATAAACGTTAAAAAAAAAAAAAAATTAAAAAAAAAAAAAAGAAAAAAAATTAAAAAAAAAAGTTATTTTCCTACTGTCAGGGAACAAAGGATTTGGGACATTTTTAACTTTTAGTTCTCTGAGTCCTCTGTGAAATGGGGAAGAAAATGGATGAAGAACCGAATGCAGGAATGAAGTCACTTCTTGGTGACATTAATTGGGTCGTGTTATAATACAGCGATGGCCTTAAGGTTTCTTAGGGAATACGGACTGTTTGCCCTAACTCGAGATGTCTTTAGGTTTCTCTGGGCTAGGGGTTTGGATGGTGATGACAATTAAAAAGGGAAGTTTACTCTGTTTTATTCCCCACTTGGAGTGTCTTCCATATTTTCTTCTCTTCATACTTTTGCTTGTTTGTTTGTTTTTGTTTTTTCGTGGGCACATCTATGTCCCCAGTAAGGATGGGGTTCCCTTGAAGGCCTGAAATTACTGACTTGGAGGCTCGTAGGGAGCTGAGGAGAGAAATCCTAGCAGGATTTTACTTTCTGGGAGCACAGCACTGGCAGCCTGGATGGGGATTGTGTTGTTTCATCTTCCTCGGTGGTGTCCTCTTCCCCTGAGAGCTGGTGGCGGGCACCCCAGAAGCTTCTGTCTGCTCACCGCTCCTTCACGTTTCCTTCCAAGGAATGCTCGTCGGATCTCATGGGACTGTTCAGAGAGGCCTGTTTCACCGGCGTTTTTGGAGGCGATGTCAACCCTCTGTTTGACCAGCTGTGCTCCGCGCAGGGGGCGCCGGAGGCCCCTGGCTGGTTCCCGTTCCTGTGTGTGCAGTCGCCGCTGGCCAACTCGCCCTTCCTGGGCTACTTCTACCACGGCTCCGTGTGCGTGTTGGGGCCCCCACGGGCCCCCCAGGTCCTCAACATGAGGTTCAGTCTTCCATGTCCGTTAGCGACTTTGTTTTGTGTTAAGCCTTTGAGAGAATTGGGCCTCACCCAAAGGAAATTGGTCAGTTACCACAAACGGTGAATAGTGATTATCTGGGTTTGGGAAACCGGTGGTGGGCTCACCGGGGCCTCAGTTTCTTTCCGGTACCTTTCTGTCATGTTGAAATTTTACAACTTTATTATTATTATCATTGAAGTAAAATTCACGGAGCATAAAATGAACCACTAACCACTTTCCAGTGTACAGCTTTTTGGCTTTTAGTACAAATATTTTTGTAATTAAAAAAGTAAAAAAAAGAAAATGCAAGAAGAATTGTTTTTAGCAGATTCTGGCCAGAAGGAGTAGTGATAATCCGCATCGATTTACAGTTCCTCTAGGCCACAGGCTTCCGCCGAAGTGTATCTGCATACTGATCTGAGAGACTTCTCAGACTTCGGTTACAAACAAGGAGATCCCATCATGACTGTAGACAAGGCATATTTTACCATTCCGCAGGTAATAATTTCAATTTTAACATGCTAGGGCCTTTTACAAATTTTCCCCTCCTGTTGTTAATTTGACTTACACTGCTGTTAAAAATCTCATCCTGGGGCGCCTGGGTGGCGCAGTCGGTTAAGCGTCCGACTTCAGCCAGGTCACGATCTCGCGGTCCGTGAGTTCGAGCCCCGCGTCGGGCTCTGGGCTGATGGCTCAGAGCCTGGAGCCTGTTTCCGATTCTGTGTCTCCCTCTCTCTCTGCCCCTCCCCCGTTCATGCTCTGTCTCTCTCTGTCCCGAAAATAAATAAACGTTGAAAAAAAATTAAAAAAAAAAAAAAGAAAAAATCTCATCCTAAGTTATTTCTCCTGTGGACTTTCCAGGTACTCAACTCTTTATGGCCTGTGGATTTTATTTTTAATAGTCTCTCTTAAATTAACCACTGTCGTTGCTAAATCTCAGAGTGAACTTACCAACCAAAACAAATTCTATAAATTTCCACGGAAATAACTACCATTCTGCACTTCTGTTAGTTTCACAGCCAATTTCTTGTAAGCTATAAGTATATAATCTAATGTAATATTCCAGAGATTTTGAAAAATATCTCAAGGCTATATAGAGCTTTGTGTGAAATCTTTATTTTTTTATTTATTTTAAAAAATATTTAGTTTGGAGAGAGAGAGAGACAGTACGAGCAGGGGAGGGGCAGAGAGAGAGAGGGAGACACAGAATCTAAAGCAGGCTCCAGGCTCTGAGCTGTCAGCACAGAGCCCGATGCAGGACTCGAACCCACGAACTGTGAAATCATGACCTGAGCGGAAGCCAGATGCTCGACCGACTGAACCACCCAGGTGCCCCAAAATATTTTTTTTAAGTCCAAAATCACGAGGAAAAAAGTATTTGTGGAAAGAAAACACGGGAGTCCAAATCGTCTCTCTTCAGTGTTTAAGGAATCCATTTTTTACAGTTTTAACAAAAGTATGGTTGTCATGAGGGAGAGAAAATGAAGTTGAACATAATCATGTTTCTGCAAAGTCAGTGGAGCAGAGCAGGGAATTTTCTTTGTTTTCGTTAAATAATACTTATTGTGACAAAGCTTCCAGACTTTGTGTAGCAAATTAACTAGATCGTTTTCTTTGTTGGTCATCTAGTGAGTGAACTAGTCGTTATTGAAACTAAGCCACCGGTAGGAGCAGGCCGCAGAAAGAGTGCTTGCGTGAGATGTTGGTCTGTATTTTATGATTCGAAGAGAAGTCACAGCCCTGTTGGGATTCTCCCTCACCCTCAGGTGTCCCTGGCTGGGCAGTGCCTACAGAACGCACCGGTGGCTTTCCTTCAGAATTTCGATGTGCAGTGCACCACTAGTTTGGAAGTATCCCAGGAACAAGATGATATTATCAATGCGAAGATCAAGAATGGCGTGCTGGGAGGTACGTTGCGTTGGTTTGCAAAAAGAACACAGACCCGAGTGTCGACAGAAACCGGGATCTCATGAGAGTATAAATCACTTCTACTGGATCAATTTAAAATATTTCAGCTGTCCGTCGAAGAACGTGTTTTCTTCAGAAAAAGTCCCGTTCCATAGGATAGCACATTGCATATTAGTTCTTCTTTAAAAACTGAGGGACGCCTGGGTGGCTCAGTCGGTTAAGCGTCTGACTCTTGGTTTCGGCTCAGGTCACGATCTCGCAGTCTGTGATTTCAAGCTCCACCTCGGGCTTTGTGCTGACAGCTCAGAGCCTGGAACCTGCCTCCGACTCTGTGTCTCCCTCTCTCTCTGCCCCTCTCCCGTGCTCACTCTGTTTCTCTCTCGCAAAAATAAATAAACACTAAAAAAAAAATAAATAAAAATTGAGGCAAAATTCACATAACATAAAATCAACCATTTTATTATTATTATTTATTTTATTTTTTTTTAAATTTTTATTTATTTTTTTTCAATGTTTATTTATTTTTGGGACATAGAGAGACAGAGCATGAACGGGAGAGGGGCAGAGAGAGAGGGAGACACAGAATCGGAAACAGGCTCCAGGCTCTGAGCCATCAGCCCAGAGCCCGACGCGGGGCTCGAACTCACGGACTGTGAGATCGTGACCTGGCTGAAGTCGGACGCTTAACCGACTGCGCCACCCAGGCACCCCAAAATCAACCATTTTAAATGTTTATTTTTATTTATATTATGTTGAGAGAGAGAGAGGAAGAGAGAGAATCCCAAGCGGTCTCCGCACTGTGCAGAGCCTAATGTGGGGCTCGATCTCATGAACCGCTGTGAGATCATGACCCGAGCTGAAATCAAGAGTCAGATGCTTAACCAACTGAGCCACCCAGGTGCCCCTAGAGTCAACCATTTTGAAGTGTACAATTCAGTGGCATTTAGTACATACACAATGCTGTGCCACCATCACCTCTGTCTAGTTCTAAAACATTTCCTCCCCCTAAAGGACACCCTACCCCCTCCCGTACCCACCAACAGCCTCTTCTTCCTCCCCGTGCCCTGACCCCTAGGGACCATTAATGACTCTCCTTTCCATCTCTGTGGATTTGCTTGTTCTGGAATTCCCGTAACAAAGGAATCCTACACTACGTGGTCTTTTATGTCTGGCTTCTTTCACTTAGCATCACATTTTCAAGGGGTAGCCGCCATGGCACGGACCAGAACGTCACCCGTGTTTATGGCTGGGCAATATTCCATCGCATGGATATCTGTGCCACGTGTGTTATCCGTTCGTCCTTTGCTAGGCATTTGGGTTTCCAGCTTTTGGCGACCGCGGGAGTGCTGCTCTGAACACTCACGTGCAGATGTCTGTGTGAGCACAGGCTTGCGTTTCTCCTGGAGCTGTACCTACCAGTGGTATTGCCGAGTCACGTGGTGATTTAACTTTCTGAGGAAGCCCCAAACCGCTTGTTAAGCGAGCGCTCCGTGTTACATTCTGCCTGGTCGTGGACCGCCTCTTTGTTCCTATAGGAGAGTGGCTCTCAGGATTATTATCACTGACTTTGGATCCTCCTCCTCCGTTGTTATCAGATGCCAAGAACAGTGGGATTCCTATTTGGTGGCGTCTGGGGAGCGGGAGAGTTTTGTAGCTGGCACACGGGTCAGGCGCAGTTATCGTATTTGCTTGATTAGCTTTCACTTTCAATAAGTAAATGTGATCATGTTGGGCCATGTAGTCCTATGAAGTTAATTTCTGTATCTTTTCAGGCATCGTTACACCGAGAGTAATCTATGAGGAAGCAACCGACCCAGACAAGTTCATCACCAGGACAGGTAATTTAACGTCACGCTTTTACATCACTTCTACAGAAATATGTGTGTCATTTCTTGTAAGAAGTATAGAGTCTTAGAGTAAATATGTTTTTATTAAGAATTTAAGGAGGTCCACAGCAATTAGAACTTTGTCTGTTCCACATTCTGTTTGTTCCCTGTTCCATCTTGCTTTGCTGCGGACCAGTATCTGTGCCCTGGAGCCAGTTGCCTAGTCCCGAGCTATGGGGGCTCCAGTGTCCCTGCCAGTTTTCAGGCTCTGTGAACCTTTTCGAAAATGTTCTCCAGGGAACCAACATTTATGTTTCTTGTTCTCTTTTCCTTTTTATTTTTAAGGTTATTTGTTTATTTATTTAGAGAGAGAAACAGTGAGCACAAGTCAGGAAGGGGCAGAGAGAGAGGGAGAGAGAGTGCCCAGTAGGCTCTGTGCTCCTTGCTGAGCCTGACGTGGGTCTCGATTTCATGCTCGGAAGATCATGACGTGAGCTGAAATCAAGAGTCAGATGCTTAACCAACTGAGCCACCCAGGTGCCCCTTCTTTATTTTTTTTATTTTTTATTTTTTTAACATTTATTTATTTTTGAGACAGAGAGAGACAGAGCATGAGCTGAGGAGGGTAGAGAGAGAGAGGGAGACACAGAATCCGAAGCAGGCTCCAGGCTCTGAGCTGTCAGCACAGAGCTCGACGCACGGCTCAAACTCAGGAGCTGTGAGATCGTGACCTGAGCTGAAGTCGGACACCCAACCGACTGAGCCACCCAGGCGCCCCAGGTGCCCCTTCTTTAAAAAAAAATGTTTTTTAAGACTTTTTTATTTTAAGTAATTTCCACATCCAAGATGGGGCTTGAACTCATAACCCTGAGCTCAAGAGTGACACGATCTACTGACTGAGGCAGCCGGGTGCCCCGCTTTCCTTTCTTTCTTTTTTTTCTTGCCTTAGCCTTTCTCTTACTCGTTTCTTTTTTCTTCTTCTTCTTTTTTAAAAATATAATTTATTGTCAAGGTAGCAAACACACATAGTATACAGTGTGCTCTTGGCTTCCAGAGTAGATTCCCGTGATTCATTGCTTACATATAAAACCCAATGCTCATCGCAACAAATGCCCTCCTCAGTGCCCATCACCCGTTTTCCCCTCCCCATCCCCCGCCCTCCCTCCATCAACCCTTGGTTTGTGCTCTGTATTTGAGAGTCTCTTATGGTTTGTCTCCCTCTCAGTTTGTAACTGTTTTTTTTTTTTTCCCCTTCCCTTCCCCCATGGTCTTCTGTTAAGTTTCATCTTTTTTTCTTTTTGATAATTAAACTTTGCAGTTTTAATGCAGCCAAACAAATGATTCAGAGTTTGGCTAATGTCATCAGGATTTTCGTTAAGGATATTTGTATTTCTCTGCAGTATGTTGTAATTCTCAAATTTATTCATTCATCGAATCTTAGCAAATACCTACAATATAGTAGTGAACTAGACAGCAGGCCTCTGTTTCTAAGGAGCCGACCTTCTGTTAGCCTTTCATTTTTGACAAACATCCTACTGAGCACGTCTCTGTATCGAACTATGAGCCACATTCCGGGGGTACAGAAATGGAAGGGAAAGGATAGATATTGTGATGCTGGGGGGGGGGGGGGTTGGCCAGTGCTGACGCGGTGGGACCAATAATAGACCTGAGCTCAAGGTCATTAATTTATGACAGAATTTTTTTTTTTATTTGCAGAAACACTTTTAAGTAATGGATCGGCCCCCAGAAATGTGAATGTGGAAGAACATTATATTTTCAGATGGAATAATAATACAATCAGTGAAATAAATGTCAAAATTATTAGGGTAGCAATTAATGCTCACCAGAAAGGTAAATCTGTTGAGAGCAGTGAGAATGTTTTCAGTTGAAAACTTTTTTTTTTAAGATTCTCATAATTATTACGTGTAAAACTAAGTCAGACTTTTTTCTTATTTGTAATTGTGATTTAATAAAAAAGGCTTTTTTTTGCATGTCAAAATGTAATTATAAGATAAAGAAAATGACACTATGGGGGATAATTTCTTTCCCTAGTAAAATGGTACACTATTTTGTATTGTGTTTTATTTCTAGGGATCATGACACAGAGATTTACAGTAAAATTTTTAAGCTATAATAGTGGTGATGAAAAGGAATTTTCTGGAAATCCAGGTAAGATAGTGTATGTCAATCACTGATCCTACAAACATATTTTAATTGAATACTCCTTTACCACAGTGATGATTATAAGTAACTCTCTCCAATTGTAGTTTGTGATTCTAGCCTGTCTCTTTCTCTTTTGTGGCACTGTATTCTTTTTCTGATAACAGCTTGGTTTTTTTGTTGTTGTTGTTGTTTGTATAATGCCTTTGAAGTGTTGGTAAAATTAGCTTTTTAAGAAATAAGAAGCGGGGCGCCTGGGTGGCGCAGTCGGTTAAGCGTCCGACTTCAGCCAGGTCACGATCTCGCGGTCCGTGAGTTCGAGCCCCGCGTCGGGCTCTGGGCTGATGGCTCAGAGCCTGGAGCCTGTTTCCGATTCTGTGTCTCCCTCTCTCTCTGCCCCTCCCCCGTTCATGCTCTGTCTCTCTCTGTCCCAAAAATAAATAAACGTTCAAAAAAAGAAAATTAAAAAAAAAAAAAAAAGAAATAAGAAGCTATAGATGGAGACGCGATGGAGTCCATGGAGAGACTTCATGGGGACTGTGAAGTTCCAGGAATGTGCATTTTGTCATTATGTGCAAATATGGCATCACTTGGTTCGTTATATATTTGTTTGCTTCTTTAATTCGCTGTTGCCTCCTTAGTGCTTAAAAACAGTAAGGAGAGGGGCACCCAGGTGGCTCAGTCGCTTAAGCGTCCGATGTCAACTCAGGTCATGATCTCATGGTTTGTGGGTTCGAGCCCCTCATCGGGCTCTGTGCTGACAGCTCAGAGCCTGGAGCCTGCTTCGGATTCTGTGTCTCCCTCTCTCTCTGCCCCTCCCCTGCTCACGCTCTGTCTCTCTCTGCCTCTCTCAAAAATAAATAAACATAAAAAATTTAAAACAGTAAGGAGAACTGCAGGTCCAATGTATCAGCTGTTAGTCATGCCCACCTGCAATGTGGCCACTTGCAATGTGGCCAGCGGCATATGTGGACATGATAATATTTGGATATATTGAGTTGAATAAAATACATTCTTCAAATTAATTTCATCTCCTTTTTCTCTCTTTTTTTTAATGGGGCTACTAGAAAAAAATTTTTAATGTCTAAAAAATTCTAAAAATATGTCATATTTAAAAATCACATATGTGGCTTGCATTGTACTTTTATTGAACAGCACTGACTTGAACCATAGTAGGTGTTCAGTAAATATATGTTGGATGGATAAACTATCATTGTTTTTAAAAAATGTGTCCCTCCTTTTACTGTTCTTAATCAGGCAGTAAGTAACCATGAAGGAACAACTTTTTTTACTTTTATTTATTGGTTATTTTTATGTATGTATGTATGTATGTTTATTTTTGAGATCAGGGGTGGGGCAGAGAGAGGGGGACAGAGGATCTGAAGCAGACTCTGTGCTGACAGCAGAGAGCCTGACGTGGGGATCGAACTCTTGAATTGTGAGATCATGACCTGAGCCGAAGTTGGACACTTAAGCGACTTGCAGATTCCCCTATTTATTTTCAAAACTTTTTTACTTTTAAATAACTTTGTAGTTTGCATGATTTTCAATATTTGTACACATTGATTTAATAATAATGCATGATCTATTTTACATATATATTGTTAAAATTATATTTATTTATTTTGAGGGAAAGAGAAAGCATGTGAGAGTGGAGGTGGAGGGCAGAGAAAGAGAGAGAATCCCAAGCAGGCTCTGTGCTGTCAGTGTGGAGCCTGATGTGTGGGTTGATCTCAGAAACTGTGAGATCATGACCTGAGCTGAAATCAGGAGTCCAACGCTTAACCGACTGAGCCACCCAAGCATCCCTATGTGTGTGTGTGTGTGTGTATGTATATATATATATATATATATATATATATATATATATGTATATATATATATATATATTTTTTTTTTGTTTTGTTTTTTGTTTTTTTTTTTTTCTTTTAAATGAGATTTTAGTGTACTTGTTAATGTGGAGTTTGGGATTTTATTGTCGGGTTTCGGGGCACCTTGGTGGCTTGGTCGGTTGAATGTCCGACTTCGGCTCAGGTTGTGATCTCGAAGTTTGTGGGTTCGAGCCCCACATCGGGCTTTGTGCTGACAGTGTGAGCCTGCTTTGAATTCTCTCTTCCTCTCTCTCTGCCCCTCCCCTGCTCATGCTCTCTCTCTCTCTCAGAAATAAACAAACATTAAAAGTAAATTAATATTGTTGGGTTTCCTAGCAGGCTGCTGGAATTTAAGGGTTTTCATTCCATGATTCAATTTCACATGATTTCTGAGAAGCACCATCAGAACATGTGAAAAATGTTGAAGCTCTTGTCAAAAAAGAATAAACTGATTATGAGCCAGAACTGATCAGTCTGTGAAATAGCTTGTGTATATATAGCACTTTCTGAGGCAGGAGGGGTTTTAGGAAGACTACACGACATGGGCCCTCTCCTCAAAGAAGTCACTGTCTCACTTGGAAAGACAGCCCGGGGTCATGGAAACAACAGAGAACAATATAAGAAAATGAATAAAGGAGCGCTGGGCTTACGCACAGGTACTCCAGAGCTTCAGGGAAGTAGAATGTTGACCGTGCCCCTAAACTCTCCATCGTTAAGGAACCGTGTTAAGTATCTAG
Source organism: Leopardus geoffroyi (assembly GCF_018350155.1). Taxonomy (NCBI): domain Eukaryota; kingdom Metazoa; phylum Chordata; class Mammalia; order Carnivora; family Felidae; genus Leopardus; species Leopardus geoffroyi. Next base: position 6,281,541 of record NC_059339.1, on the reverse strand, counting down.
TAGGAGCAGGTTCTGATCTCAGTGTGGGAAGAGAAGCAGAGTGAGTCAGAGTTCTGCCTGCAGCGTGTTTCTGTTGTGGGCTGTGCGGAGGAGATTGTACCTTGGAAAGCAGCCAGCGCGGGCTGAGAGCAGGGCTAGCCCCGGGGAGGCCAACGGGGCGGAAGTGAGCATGGGGGGTAGTGCACGCGGGCAGGGTCGGACAGCGGCCGGAGGGGAGGCTGCTTGTTCCCGCGTGGCGAGAGGTGACGTTGGAAGCACAAACACCACGCGTGAACCCCAGTTGCATCCCGGTTTGTAGAAACAGCCCTAAAACGTGTTTTTGGGGACTTTGGGGGAAATAGCAGTATGAACTGGATAGGATTTGATTCTAAGGAATTATTAATTTTCTCAGGAGAAATGTTGGTATCATGGTTCTGTAGAAGAATATCCTTTATTTCAGGAGATGTATGTCAGAGCTTTTAGAGGTGAAGTGTCAAGTACGCAGCTTAGTTTCAAAAGGCCTTTTGCAAAAATTAAATATGTATGCGTAAGCTTGCGTAATATAGACACGACATATACAGCTCAATATTGAGGGTCGTTGATTTTGGGTGGCGGCTACATCGGCGTCCGTGGTGTTCCTTCTGACTTTTGCGTACATATGGACGTTTTCCTAATGACAAGGTGGGAGCAGTAAGGTGGGTTAAGAGGACACGACTGGAAATAGGACCTGGAGCAGACCAGGGGGTGGAACTGATTTCCTGGAGACCCTTCTGTCGAAAGATTACTTTGGCGTCAGTCCCCTTCCAAAGCACCCGTGACAAAAGTGGTCGTGATCACTCACGAGTATTCATTACCTGGCCTGCTTGGCAGTGGATTCCTCAGTGCGAGGGGCCGGGGCTGACTCCTGCCTGCTTGTTACTTTCCAGGGTTTATTTAAAAAGTCACACAAGGGGCGCCTGGCTGGCGCAGTCGGTGAAGCGTCTGATTCATGATTTGGGCTCCAGTCATGAACTCATGGGTTCATGGGTTTGAGCCCCACATTGGGCTCTGTGCTGACAGCATGGACCCTGCTTGGGATTCTCTCTCTCCCTGTCTCTCTCTGCTCCTCCCCCACTTGTGCTGTCCTCTCTCTGTCTCAAAATGAATAAAAACAAACTTAAAAAAAAGTAAAAACAAAACAGAGGAAAGGAATGAAGATGGTATCTCTTTTCAAGTGTATTCTTTTTTTTTTTTTTAATTAAAAAAAAAAATTTTTTTTTTGAGAGAGAGAGAGGCAGAGCGGAGGGGGAGGGGGGGAGCGGGGGGATGGTGGTGGAGGGGCGAGAGAGAGGGAGACACAGAATCCGAAGCAGGCTCCAGGCTCCGAGCTGTCAGCACAGAGCCCGACGCGGGGCTCGGACTAATGAACCGTGGGATCGTGACCTGAGCCGAAGTCGGACACGTAACCGACTGAGCCACCCAGGCGCTGCTCAACTGTATTCTGACACAGCTTTTTCCGTGTGTTTCCTTGTGTTGTGTATTCCTCTTTCATACTGTTTGACAAGGTCACGCTTGCTGTATCAGATTAACTTTAGCTACTTATTATTCTGTTTGTCTAGGTTACCAACTTGGCAAGCCTGTTCGAGCTCTAAATGCCAACAGAGTGAATAACGTGACGACTCTGCACCTTTGGCAATCGGGTAATCTGGTTTGGTAATACGATTAGCCCCTCGGTAAGCTAGAACTGGAAATATTGCCATATTCTGCATCTAATCACGTAATCACCTCAAATTCCTGTTGGTTTATTTAGCGGGGGTGGGGGTGGGGGTAGGGATGGGGGAGATCATGCTTCTCCGTTTTCTCAAAATTGAACACTGTTTGCACCTGAAGAGCTAGTCATTTGTAAGAGAGACTTAAATACGGGGTTGGCTGGAGAGGCCCTTGTCGTGGTTGCCTGGAGACACGACTATAGATTTGTTCTGAACCATGGGAAACCTGTGCCTTGGTGGCACTTACCTGCTTCTGCCAGAAGGCGTTAACTCACATGTTTAGAATAAACCACTGATCCCAGTCAAGGTACAGAAATTCTCCTTTGTTCAGCTTTGAAAGGAGTAGAGTGACAATGACCTCGGTTCTCAAAAACTGGAAACTTTATTTCTACATACTGTTTTCCAAGAAAAACTTTGAAGTAACTCTTTACTTTCGTTTAGCAAAAATAGTAAGAGGACAATCTTCTTATTTTCTAGCTGGAAGGGGTTTGTGTACATCAGCAACTTTCAAACCCATTTTATTTGGAGAAAATGCACTATCTGGATGTCTTTTAGAAGTTGGGACCAGTGAAAACTGTACTCAGCTCAGGTGAGTGTATCATTGGCCAATTTTCCTGCGTTTTGAGTGCTTTGCTTAAAACGAATTCACCGCACGAACAGTAAAGACAACATGACTGTGAAAAATGACAGTACGAATAAAAAGCTTTTGTAAAATTGGTAGTGGACAGCGAATAAGTACAGTTTATTCACAATTGGTTCAAATATTGATAGAGGGGGAAATCGAGTTCTTCCCTGGGACCGAAGCCCTTTCATCCATATTTATGCAGTTGCTCTGCTCAAGTCTGTTCATCATTGGAACCCAATACTCCTAGAAGTACGAAAAGGGCAGGAGGCAAATATAATTGGGGTGATTAACATTCAAAGAATACTTGTTACGTGGTGTATAAAGAACCTTGCACTTGTCTGGGTGGCATTTGGAAAGTGTGTTAATGGATATGCAAATGCATTCTTTTTTTTTAATTGAGGTGAATATAATACAATTAATATTTTTTTTTAATTTTTTTTTAACGTTTATTTATTTTTGAGACAGAGACAGAGCATGAACGGGGGAGGGGCAGAGAGAGAGGGAGACACAGACTCAGAAGCAGGCTCCAGGCTCCGAGCCATCAGCCCAGAGCCCGATGCGGGGCTCAAACTCACGGACCGCGAGATCGTGACCTGAGCTGAAGTCGGAAGCTTAACCGACTGAGCCACCCAGGCGCCCCCAATTAATATTTTATAGTAAATAATTCAGTGACATTTGGTGCATTTATGATGTTGTGTAATCACCACCCCTATTTAGTTCCCGGACATTTTCAGCTCTGCAAAAGGAAGTCCGTGCCCACTAACCGTCGTTCCCCCTCCCCCTTCCTCCAGCCACTGGCAACCACCAATCTCTAGGGAGTTACCTCTTCTGGACATTTCATATCAATGGAATTGTACGATAGGTGACTTTTTGTGTCGGGCTTCTTTCACTCAGCTTAGTATTTTTGAGGCTCATTCATGTTGTAGCAGGTGTCAGTGCTGGGCTCCCTTCTGTGGCTGAGTCATACTCCATTGTACGGCTGCACTACATTTGTTTATCTGTTCATCTGTGAATGGACATTTGAGTTCTTTCTACCTTCTGGCTGTTGTGAATAGTGCTGCTATGAACGTTCACATACCCATTTTTGTTTGACTCCCTGCTTTCAGTTATTTTGGGCATGTAGCCAGGAGTGGAATTGCTGGGTCACAGAGTAATTCTGTGTTTAAATTTTTTGAGGAACCACTGCATTGTTTTCAGTGGCTGCGCCATTTTATATTTCTACCAGCAATGTAAGAGGGTTCCAATTTGTCCACATCCTCCCAACACTTACTATTTTCTGTTTCTTAAATAATTTTTTTAATGTTTATTTTTGAGAGAGAGAGAGGAGAGAACGAGCGTGCGCGCATGAGTGTGGGAGGGGCAGATAGAGAGGGAGACGCAGAATCCGAAGCAGGCTCCAGGCTCCTAGCTGTCAGTATAGAGCCCGATGCGGGGCTCAAACTCAAAAACTTCGAGATCATGACCTGAGCTGAAGTTGGACGCTTAACCTACGAGCCACCCAGGTGCTCCCCGATTTTCTGTTTTTTTGATAGGTGTCATCTCAGTAGGTGTGAAGAAATATCTCATTGTGGGTTTAACATTTTTTTTAATGTTTATTTATTTTTGAGAGAGAGAGAGAGAGTACTAGCGCATGTGCAGGGGAGGGGCAGAGAGAGAGGGAGACAGAGGGTCTGAAACGGGCTCTGCATTGACAGCACAGAGCCCGATAGAGGCCTCAAACTCATGAACAATGAGATCATGACCTGAACCAAAGTCTGATGCTTAACTGACTGAGCCAGCCAGGTGCCCCTCATTGTGGTTTTTATTGCATGTATCCTTATACCCATTTTGTCTGTAACACATCCCAAGTAGTGTAGTTCTTTGGGAACTACATGGGAAAAGATGGGGGAGGCCCTAGACAGGAAGTAGACTACAGGTATCACTTACCAGCAGAGGCTCTTGATTGTGGGATAGAAGGCTCTCTCCTGCAGTTTATAAGGTTTTTACCTGTCAATGACATTGCCAGAAAGGAAGGATGCTAAGTTCCAATTCTTTTTTTTAAAGAAGCTGTTTTATTTTATTTTATTTTATTTTATTTTATGTATGTATGTATGTATGTATTTATTTATTTATTAAAAAAATTTTTTTTTTCAACGTTTATTTATTTTTGGGACAGAGAGAGACAGAGCATGAACGGGGGAGGGGCAGAGAGAGAGGGAGACACAGAATCGGAAACAGGCTCCAGGCTCTGAGCCATCAGCCCAGAGCCTGACGCGGGGCTCGAACTCACGGACCGCGAGATCGTGACCTGGCTGAAGTCGGACGCTTAACCGACTGCGCCACCCAGGCGCCCCTGTATTTATTTTTTGAGAGAGAGAGGGCACAAGTGAGCAAGGGACAGAGAGAGAGAGGGAGAGAGAGAGAAATGGGGCTCACCTGTTATGGGGCTCATGTTCACCCAAAATGGGGCTCGAGCTCACCTGAAGCAAGACTCGAACTCATGCACCTGAGACCATGACCTGAGCCAAAGTCAGTTGCTTAACCGACAGCCACCCAGGCGTCCTCTAATTCTTAATCTTCACTTAATCTTGTGGCTCAAAGATCTAGCTAGATACTTAAAAGATTCTTTTTGCTATCGGATCACTATGGCCCATAAATTTATCCTGGTAACTCGATATGTGATCTACCCACCTCCCAACTTTTGTGACCACCCAATGGAGTCTATAAACTACATGATACCAACATAAGTTACTAACACTTGAAGTCCAAAGTGAAAGATTGCTTCTGTATGTCCTCCCCAAGTGGCTTAGGTCCACCAAAGAAAACAAAGACACGAGGTGCCTGGGTGGCTCAGTCAGTTAAGTGTCTGGCTTTGGCTCGGGTCATGAGCTTGCAGTTCATGAGTTCGAGCCCAGAGTCCGGCTCTGTGCTGACAGCTCAGAGCCTGGAGCCTACTTCAGATTCTGTGTCTCCCTCTCTCTCTGTCTCTTTCCTGCTTGCTCTCTTGTCTCTCTCAGAAATAAACATTAAAAAAAAAGAGAGAGAGAGAGAACAAAGACACCCATCCAGCTTTTAATGCCAGTTCCTCTGGCAGCTTTTTATTTAGGCACCCAGCAAGCACAACCTAGATACTGCCTGGAAAGGACTTCAGGATGAGACCCACCGGTCATGTGCTGAGAAATGTCTTACTCTTTTGCAGGGAGAATGCTGTTGAACTACTTGATTCATTAATACAAGCAACTCATGTTGCAATGAGAGGCAACTCCAATTACAACGATCCTAGCGATGGCTGGGTCGAAATAATACGTAAGTCAAAGCTGCATAGATGTGCAGCATGTAACTTGTTGCTATGACTACATAGTGCTAGCCCTGCATGTGTGGGAGCCCCACACGGCAGCTCTTCCTTTGCTGTGGCTCGAATGACGTTTGTTTTTAGAGGTTAATTCTCCAGCCAGCAGGCTCTTCACATCTTTTACCTCTTATTAACGATGCCCCCCCCTTTTTTTAAAGTTTATTTATTTATTTTGAGAGAGAGAGAGAGAGAGAGAGAGCACGAGCGAGCATGTGTGCTGGTGGGGGAGGGGCAGAGAGAGAGGAAGAGAGAGAATCCCAAGCAGGCTTTGTGTTCAATGCAGAGCCTGACATGGGGCTCGAACCCACGAACTGTGAGATCATGACTTGAACTGAAATCAAGAGTCAGACGCCCAACGAACTGAGCCACCCAGGCGCCCCACCATTTTTGTTTAAGAGAAAAGCCACATGAAGTTCAAACTGCCCAGTTGTTTTATGAGCTAAGTCTTTGTAAAAGGAAGTCTAAATGAGTGTTGAAGCTTTTCAGTGCATTTCAGCTTGCATTGCTGTTTTTGACCGCCAGGGATGTAGGCGGATGAGAACGGACTTTTTAGTTTATCAAAGCAATGTTGTTAACCTAAAAGAAAATAAGGTGATTGAGAACGTGATGCTGAGTGAAAGAAGCCAGACACAAACGAACACGAACTGTCTGATGCCACGTGTATGAAATGCCCAGAATGGGCAGATCTGTAGAGACAGAAAACACACTGGAGGTCGCCAGGGGCGGGGGCGGTTGGGAGGAAACGAGGAGTGACTGCTAATGGGCACAAGGTTTCTTTTGGGGGCATTACAAATGGAATTTGGCGATGGCTGTACAACTCTGTGCGTGTACCGAAAACCGCTGAATCGTACACTTTAAATGGGCGAGTTGCGTGGCATATGAATTGTGTCCCAACAGAGCCGTTAGAAAAGAAAGAAGTTAATGTGTAGCAGGTCAGGAGAGCAGGGACCACCCAGGCCGGGTAGGCAGACTCGGGCCGGGGCGTCTGCAGCGAAGGGCTAGCAGGGGATCGATCGGCCAAGGAAGTGAGGCACGTGGCACGGGCAGCAGCGGTGAGCCACACTAGCTTGCCACGGCACACCCGAGTTCAGCTGTGAATCCAATACGCGTGTCTGGCCACTGAGCTCCAGCTCGCTCTGCTTGTCAGTGCAGAAGCTCGAGGCCACGGTTTGTGGTGGCAGAACTGGAACCAAAAGCCAGGGTTCCAGCCTCTTTGCTGTCTCCGCAGCCGGCAAGTCAGGCGGCAAGTCTCTCTGACGTTGTGGGGGGGTCTTAAGTGCGTAAATGTGCTGAACAGAAAGAAAGCTTCTTCTGTTGCTCTCATTAACGGGTTGCCTTTTGGGGCCAGAGAGAGTTAACCGGCTCTGCAGTACCCGCTTTCCTAAGTCCCCTCCTGTCGCTGCGGGTGCGGCTGCGCCCCTCCCCTCTGCCTGGCCGGTGTAAGCAGCTCTCTGCGTCCTGCACGCCTTACCTTACCACCTTCGGTCGCTTCGGCTCAGCGGGCTGGAATTCGCACAAAGAACCATCCAGACACTTGCCTGTGCTCTTCTCACCCGTTGTGATTCGGTCTGGATCATTATGATCCCCGACCCCCTCCCCTCTGTAGGCGGTGAGGGATCACGTCATGTCTATGGGCTCGACGTGCCCATATCACTCTCTGACTTTGGGAGGGGTCCCGGGGGCCATGGGGCCATGCCCCATGCTCCAGCCACCAGACCCCGGGTTGGATCCTCATTTGGAAACAGAATCTTGTCAACTCCTGGGCTTTGCCACCTAGGCCGGCTGGATGGGCTGTGGACTGCCCGAGGGATGGAGGGAGGGGGTCAGGAAAGCACCTGAGAAGCGGAACGTGTGGCAGGTTTCAAGACCGAGAACCCAAGGTGGTTAGGTAAGAAAGCGGAGGTGATGGCATTTTGTTGCCTTCAAGGTGGAAGCAGTTAGCTTCTCTGTCACATGTAAGCCCAAATCAACCCTGGTCCTGGTTGATAAGCAGAAGAGAAGTGACGTTGAATGCGTGCATCGAGGAGGAGGAAACTGGATGTCATAAAAACACGGTGTCACCACCCGCCACCCCTCCTGTAATCCACCTCGCCGCTTTTCCTGAGGGCTGGTTTTCAAGATGAATGAAAGTTAATTTCCTCTTCAGTTCTATTCTCTTCCATGTGTGTTACTCTATGACAACACATTAGGAAATTGCTTCCGAACTACTTAATCCCTACTAACTAACGTTGTTAGCTGCATTTCAAATGTCGTACACAGCTTTTACAAGAGCAGTGACAGCATGTCCTTTGTCTTGTGGCATTTTACTGCAATTGCGTGGTATTTCTGCTAAAACTCTGGGGGAGCTTGGAGCTTGGGAACTGAATCAGGATTTATGGCTTTATTATGTGGGACAAGGATTTTATTATTAAGTTGAGTTTTTTCACTAAAAATTTATTTATTTGAGAGAGAGAGAGACAGAGAAAGAGGGAAAGAGAAAATCTCAAGCAAGCTCTGCACTGTCGGCACAGGGCCCGACGTTGGGGCTCGATCTCACAAACTGTGAGATCGTGACCTTGAGCCGAAATCAAGAGTCGGACACCTAACCAACTGAGCCACCCAGGCGCCCCTGTGAGTCCGGGACTTTAAGGTTCCAGTGACTGACTTTACAAGGAAAAGTTTTGAACTCAATGGATAACACAGTTATTAGAGGTGAAAGATGCAGTAATGTGATTGCTATCTAATAACGTTTCCTGTTTTCTCCCCCTGCATCATGACATTGTAGGAAAACTGTTACTAAATTATTCTTTCCAAAATGCACCGCTTAACATCTCTGTAGGCGCAGATGCCCCCGACACAGACACAGGGGCAGACCCATCGGTTAGTGTGAATGGCATCTGCACGGATATTCCTGCCCGGCTCAACGTCCGCATCCTCAGCTCAGATGCTGGTGCAGTGGAAGGGATTACTCAGCAGGAGATACTTGGCATAGAGACAAGGTTTGATTGTACCTTGGATAAGTGTCGTTTGGAGAGAGTCAGTAAAGTTGAGAGTGCTCCGAAGAATAGAGAAATGCCAATTTACAGTCTGATCGTGTATTTTCAAATTGCAAATGTTAGCCACGGGAGTATATGTATAAATGGAATATGTACCCACTGTGTGTGTAATGGTAACTTGTTCTCACAAGTATTTGTGAAGCTGTGTGTGAGGGATTCTGCGGGGTCTCTTGGGGGGACAGAGATGAGCAAGGGGTGCTTTGTGCTGAGCACAGTTGAAATCCGTGAAAGTAATAATCCACTGGGGTACATGATGGGGAGGGGGTCTCCCAAAGGGGAGTTGGGTGCGGGTGCCGGAACAAGAGCAAAGGGGGGATGCTGGATAGGCAGCAACGGCGGACGTTAACCACCAGACACACCCGGTAGTGCTCTGCTAAGAATGACGCGGTGCGTGTGCACGTGACACGTGACACGTATAAGGCGCCTTCTTACTGCGCCTTGCACTTGGAAAATCCTCCCAAATGGTTAGCTGTTGTTCTTATTCTCATATTGTTTATTACTGTAGCTGGGTGATCGGCCTATGAGGTGCTCCTCTCTCTCTGTGCTATTGGAAATTTTACATCATCCAAAGAGGGGGACAAAGCATTACTAGAATTTGAACGTTTTTAAAGAGAATCCCAATTTATATTGTTGCTGTCAGTTACCTGATGCTCTTAACAGATTAGAAACGATTGGTGGATGTGTTACCTGCAAATCTTTTCCTCTCAGGCTCTCCTTAGTGAACTGGCAGTTCCAGTGTGGGCTTACTTGTGAAGATAAGGCCGACCTTTTCCCTGTCAGTGCGTCCGTCCAGTTTATTAAGATACCTGCACAGTTACCCCGTCCACCAACAAGGTAAACCGGTTGGCAACCTAAGTTGATGTTATTAGGAAGCAGAAAAATACATACTGGAAAATAAGTTTATTTCTTTCATCAGGTTTTGATGCGTCTCATCAAAAGCGTGCTTTGTTGTACCTACTGTAATCTTCTAAAATGTTTTGTAGATTCCAGATCAATTTTACAGAGTATGACTGTAACAGAAATGAAGTGTGTTGGCCACAACTTCTATATCCTGTGACCCGGTATTATCAAGGTAGGGTAAAGCAGATTTCTGGAATGGTTATCATTATGTAATGTGGGGGAGGGGAAGAGAGAGAGGGAGAGAGAGAGAGAATCCTGAGCAGGCTCTACACTGTCGGTGCGCAGAGCCCGATTCGGGGCTTGACCTCACGAACTGTGAGATCACGACCTGAGCTGAAATCAAGGGTCAGACGCTTAACCAACTGGGCCACCCAGGTGCCCACATAATATTAAAAAAAATGTGTCACAGAAAACTTAGAACACATAGAAAAAAGTTAAAAAAAATTACCAGTAAGGTTACCACTCAGAAATTATCACTGTTATTGTTTTGGTTTACTTCTACCTAAATAATTACCAAAAAAGTTAAGAAGTAAGAATTTTGCTTCATTTCATTCATTTTTTTGCAGGGGAGCCTTATTCTCAGTGCATGGCCAAGGGCTTACTATTGGTATCGTTTTTCACGTTAGCTGTGTTCCTCAGTAGCCCCTGGGCCAGAACATGCCAAGTGTGAAATTTCAGCTACCATCTGACTTCTTGCAGACCACAGACTTCAGTGATTTGTTGTACTTCTGTGTACCTCTCTGTAAAATTATAATAAATGCGGTGCTTTATTTTTGTAGCAAATTTAAAATTGCAGAATTTAATCCACACATGTAACTATCCAGATGTGCAGAGCAATGCAGGAGAGGCGTGCATTCTCACCACCGGACCAGGCTGAGCAAAATGCATGAGAGGGTCAGCTGGGTAAATAAATATTAGAAGGTTTAGTGTATCACAGGTTTCTAAAGTCAGAGGGATTTTGGTCCAAATAGATTAGTCTTTCCTTAGAAAGTTAGTATTTTCTCTAAATTTTTATTTCTGTTGAATTGGTTAATTTCCTCTATTCTAAAGAAAGAATTAAAAATCCACAAAGCCTTAAAATGTATATATTATAAAATCTATTATTTTGTGTAAAGACACAAAATAAATTGATGAGGGAGGGGCTGAGGGAAGGAAAGTAATATTGAGAGGAGAGTAAAACAAAATCAGGAGTAAAGGTAAACCTGTGAAAATACACACCAAAGACCTTGCATATAGCTAAGGGAGACCCCTTATTTAGTCTTTAGTTTACAAAAAACCAAGTATGATTAGCTACAGGAATCATAGGTGCATGGATTTAAAATAAGCTGGTTTTCTTTTTTAAAAAAAATTTTTTTTTTCAACGTTTTTTATTTATTTTTGGGGCAGAGAGAGACAGAGCATGAACGGGGGAGGGGCAGAGAGAGAGGGAGACACAGAATCGGAAACAGGCTCCAGGCTCTGAGCCATCAGCCCAGAGCCTGACGCGGGGCTCGAACCCACGGACCGCGAGATCGTGACCTGGCTGAAGTCGGACGCTTAACCGACTGCGCCACCCAGGCACCCCTAAAATAAGCTGGTTTTCAATGAAGGACAGTTTTTCCTAGTTGAGCCTTGACAGAAATTCCTCCTGTGGCTCCTTCCATGGGGACAAATGGCATGATGCAGGGGTCACTGGGGGAAATGGATGTCTTCAACCACAGCCCTGTCGTGGCCACACAGCAAATCTCAGGAGTTTTCTTTGTGGGCCAGATAAATGTAGTCCTGTTTCATACGGACTTTGTATACTGTCCGTAAACCTAATTTTGAAAAGTGATTGTCTTCCCTTTCACACGCTGATCGAATTCCTCATGCCTCCTGACTTCCCAGACGCTTCGAATGTGTTGTTGCATTTTCCAGTATAAACCTGTGAATCTAGTTCTATTTTTTACTAATTCGTATTAAACATGTAACTAATGACATAAAAAAAAGTTTCTCCCCCAACACCACTCACTATTTATATTTCATTGAGAAATACTGGATTCCCTTCTGCTTTCCCTCTTTTTCTTTGATTTGGATCTCTGTGGTTGAAGTGATTACATCCTATAGAAGGTGTAAAAAAAATTGTCTTTTGTCAAATAAAAGGAAATGCCCACTGATCAATTAATTGTAGTGATTCAGAAAGTCTTTCTCTGGCAGTTAGTGAACTAGCTCTGGAAAATTAATGACAAATTTCCAAGTGACAGATACTCGAGCCTGATTTTGTGGGCTTTGTTACGGTGACTTTTGTAGTTAAGAGGGGAAAAGCACACTTTGGCAGAAAAATGGCATCTGAGGGACCTACTATGTGTTTTTAACTTTCACGTTTATACATTCACGTATGCAGTTGAGAAATACTTACTGAGTGGCTACTACATGCTGGGCGCTGGAGATACCAAGGCTATGTCCCTTGTCTGGTGGAGCTCACATTCTAGTGGGGGAAAACTGGCAGTAAATACAGACAAGACAATTGCAGACAGTGGTAGGTGTGATGAAGAAAATAAAACAGGATGGGGTGGAGTGGGGTGGGAGATTACCTTAACTAGGCGTCGGGGACAGCCTCAGAAGCTGGAACATTTGAGCTTAGACCCGGAGGAGCCAGCTTTGAGAGGGTGTAGGAGAGGGATGTTCTAGGAAGAGGGACGAATCAGCAAGCTCAAGCGCACCTACCTGGGATGATAGCGGAAGGCAGGGGCGGCGGAGCAAAGGGAGACCAGGGCTAGGCGATGGAGATGAGCGCTTGAGGGAATAGAGGGGTCAGATCCTGTGGGATCCTGCCGGCCATGCTAAGAAATTTGGATTTTATTTGGAAAGCAGTGGCAAAAGCCAGAGAATTTAAACTGGGCCACACCAGATTTTCGTCCTGTGTCAGAGATCACTGTAGCTGCCGTGGGGAGGATCCGCAGAGCCGGTGCGGGGGTGGGGAGGCGACAGTGCCGGCGTCCGACCCGGCTTTCTGATCTGCACGGGGGGCGGGACCCGAGAGAACGGCCTCGCGGCAGGAGCCAGCCGCGAACCCACGATGTGGCGTAGCTCCGCTGGTATGAAATGTCCCGAGAGGGCAGATCTGAGACTAGGCTTTCGCGATTGCCGGGAGCTGGGGAGGGAAGGAGTGGGAACTGACTGCGCGGAGCAGGTGGAATCCTTTTCGGGTTGATGGAAATGTTCTAAAAGTGGATCGTGATGACGGCTGCACAACCACTCTGTAACCTTACTAAAAATCACAGAATTGGATACTTCAAATGGGTGAGCTTTACGGCACAAACTCAATGAAACTCATTTTCAAAAGCTCTAAAGAGTTGAGCGAAGGGCCGTTTTCTGCCTGGAGCCTCCGCAGGCGTCCGTCGGCCGCAGGATTTGTGCGGGTTGGCCCAGCCGCGGTCGCCGGCGGCCGTAACTCCGGGCGTCCATTGGTCGGCCGGCGGGGGGCGGGCGCACGCGGGAGGGCGGAACCGGAACCGGCTGTAGCCGGGGGGCGGGGCCTCGCGCGCGCTGTGGCAGCGGCGGCTGGAGCGGGGCCGCGGTGGCAGGACCGGGGGCGGCAGCTGCAGCTCGGAGCCCCATGGTGCGCGGCGGCGGCCAGGCCGCAGGAGGAACCCGAGACCCCGGTCGCCCCGGCTGACCGCACGGACCCGAGCGGCCCGGAGCCGCCGCCGCCCGTCGGGCCCCGCCGGGGCGCGGGCTGGCCAGCCATGGGGTCCCTGTTCCGGAGCGAGACCATGTGCCTGGCGCAGCTCTTCCTGCAGTCCGGCACGGCCTACGAGTGCCTCAGCGCCCTGGGCGAGAAGGGCCTGGTCCAGTTCCGAGACGTGAGTGTCGCCCGGGAGACGCGGGCCGCACCTGCCCGCCCGGCTCCGCATCCCGCCTTTCTTTCGCTCAGGCCTCCCTTCCGCGGGCTCCTGGGCAGGGGCGCGTCGCTATCTCCGTTTCGCGGGCGGGGAAGCTGGGGCCCGGCTGACCGGCCCGAGCTTCCGCAGAGCGGAGCCCGATCCCAGGGTCCGGGCGTCTGGTCCGCGGCGGCTTTGGCCGGGTTGGTTAGGAACGCTCTGTGTAGGCTTCATCCACTTCGGGTAGTGCCATCAGATGCTCCGGAGCGCCGACTCCGTGCCAGGCACAGCGCTAGACGGGAGGGCAAAATCTGTGAGGCCTTTTGGAGTCCTTCTGGAACTTACGGGGGTGGCGGGGACAAATATTAAGCAAATACGTGAACAAAATGTTTGCTGTGAAGGTAACTACAGTCGGGTGGTCAAGGAAGGCCTCTTTGAGGAGGTGACGTTTAAGCCAGGATGAAGCCTGAATGGGAAAGAGCTGGTCCTGGAAGATCTGGGGGAACAGGGTCCCAGACGGAGGGAACCGAAGGAGCCCAGACCCCGGATTGGGAATGAGCTTGGTGTGAGCACGTGGAGGGGAGGGGGTTTCTGTCGGTTTTGTTCACTGGTGTATGATGTGCATACGGCTGCCTAATAAGGAGTGGGAGTTGTCTTCCCAGCAGGTAGGGATAGACACTTGTTTATGTACGTTTACTTGTTTATTATTTGTTTACACCACGGATTGTCAGCCCCCAGGGCCAGGGGCCTCTTCTGACTTGTTCACTCCTGATTCCCCAAGACAATGGCCCCTGCCATTTGTGGGCATTAATAGGCATTTGTTGAATGAAGGAACAAGCCTTTATTGAGCGTTTGCTCTGTTCCAGATAGTGTTTTTCGTGCTAGCAACTCAGTGGTGAGCAAGGTGGACCAGGTCCTTGTGTTCTTGTTGCGCATGGCCTCGGAGGAGACAGATAAACACACTCCGTGGACAGGGATTGTGAAAAGAACAAGGTGTGGAAGGGGAGTATTAAGCAGGATCTAATACTTAGCGATTGAACTGGAAGTCCTTTCAGGGGAACATTTTATTTCCCGGGCCACAACTTTCGTCTTCTGGTTGTTTCCCTTCATCTCTCTGAGGGGCCCTTCATTTCAAAAGGGAACACCCCTACCCGAGACCTGATATCAGTGACCCTTGGGTCGGCTCCAGAGGAATGACAAGGTCAGGAAGAAAGTCTTGAATGACAGGCGAGGCTGCAGGGAAGGCCCAGATCTCTTCCTGTTTCCTGGAGCCACTTGGGCTTCAGTTCATGGTACCCACTTACCTGGTAGGGGCTGTGATCAGCTGTGAGTAGCACCGGAAGGATTCAGGAAACAGGAGCGAAACTGGCTCCCTTCTGTATAACTGGTAGATTTGTTCCTTCCTGTTAGTACTCAAGTTGAGAGAGACTGATATTATCAAGCTTAAATCTTAGAGGTTTGAACAAAGGCCCTAATTACAAAGATTCAAGTTTCACTGAGCGCCATTACATTAGGGAGTAGGGTATATTGGGATCCTTATCTGAAAATCAGAGAAAAAAAAAAGTGCATATGAAGAGCTCAGCTGTGTGTGTTTGGGTTGACTGTCAAACAGCATGGGTGCCTAGAGTAAAAGCTCCGTAACATCTGACACATTTCTTGCCCCTTTCTGGAATTCCTCACTGACTTTGCCTTCACTGGCTGGGATAACTAACATCAGTCTTTTCTGGCTTGCATAGGCTCTATGATTTTCCTTTTTAGTACTCCTGAGGGCAAGGAGGCAGGCGCAGGGTTGCTGTAGTGACAGCCCGTGAGAAGACTTGGAAAAGAAGGTTATTCCCCTAGCCCAGGGGTCTCAGTGAAGGGCAAGTTCATCTCCCTCTTCTGACAGTCTGCAGTCTGAGAACAATTTTCCCCAGTAGCCCTTGAGCTGCTGGAGTAGGAAGATGACTAGTGTGCGTATCAGTGAAACCTGCACCGGGTAGCCTCTGCTGGTTTTTCTGGGTTGAAGGTTGTTAGCCTCGGGGAGCCTGGGTGGCTCAGTCCGTTGAGCTTCTGACTTCGGCTCAGGTCACGATCTCACGGTTAATGAGTTCGAGCCCCACATCGGGCTCTGCGCCATCAGCGCGGAGCCTGCTTTGGATCCTCTGCCCCCTCTCTCTGCCTCCTACCCTGCTTGCTCTCTCTCAAAAATAAACATTTAAAATAAATAAGTAAATAATTAAAAAAAAAAAGAAATTATAGGTTGAAGGTTAGTCTTGAAATGAGTCTACATTAAAATACACTATAGTTCCCCCTTATCTTGGAGATGCGTTCCAAGACCCCCAGTAGGTGGGTTGCTATCCGAAACTGTGGAACCGCGGATCGTACTGAACGTTGTCCATATTGTATCTCTTCCTGTGCATACGTACTGTGGCCCACTGTAATTCACAGCTCAGGCACTGTCAGAGATTGACAGCAATAGAACAATTATAAAATGTACCGTAATAACAATTATGTGAATGTGTTTGCGAGGATATATGTGAGTTACATCTCTTGTCAGTTTATCTTCTTGTCCTGTACTCACCCCTCTTCTTTCGATGATGTGAGACGATAAAACGTCCACGTGACAAGAGGAAGCGAGGCGAATGATGTAGGCACTGGGCCGTGATGTGGCACTGCTATTGACCTGGGGAAGTGCCAGAAGGGGGATTGTCTGCTTCGCCACCAGGGTTGACCGCGGGCGTCTGAGACCCTGGAAAGGGTAAACTGTGGACAGGGGGCACTACTGTGCTTCCTGTCATTGGCCTAGACGTAGAGTGACATTGCCTCCCTAAAAAGAAAACAGAAACGAGATTCTGTAAAAGAAACCGCGCGGCAGAAAAAGCCAGGTGACATCTGAGACGGTGGGGGTGGTGTGTGTCACACCCAAATACGTTTGTATTGTTGCCGCAGAAATTGGCCTCCTCATAAAGAGTCTACTGTTTGTGGAACCACCATGTCCACGTGGAGTTCGCCAGTGTTTGATGTTGAAGAAAAAAAGCCCTGAAATGGGGCAGCGCCGTCGTCTGTAGACAGCTTGGGATGCATCGCTTCCTTTTCATTCTGGGCTCTGCGGATTGTGCCTGAGTCATGACGAACTTGAAAGCGGTTACTTGAGATTAGTGTGATCCCAGAAATGAACGTAAATGTGACAAGCAGAAGTGAAATGGGAATTTTTTTCTTACTTCTGGTTAATCCTTTTAAAAAAATTAGAAAAACTGAACGAGAACTGAGCCTTTGGGGTCGACTCTTCCCGGTTTGGGCAGTTTCATGGCAAGCTCTTGTCTAATTGTGGTTTCTGAGAGTGCCCAACATAAGTGATGGGGTGCAGGAAAGATAAAATTCTTGCCTTAAATGCCTTCCAACACGAGTGATCACTGTAACCTTTTTTTGTTATAAAATAATAAATGTCCATTGTGGGAAATTTAGGAAACCTAAGAATAAGATACTAACCTCTATGATCCTATTATCTAGAAATAAACACTCCAACTTTTTTGTTAATATTGGTTTAACGTTATTTTTCTAATAATGTTTTAAAATGTACATATATACGTATTTTCATATGATTGGAACCACACTGAACATATCTTTAATTTTTTCCAGACACAAATCAGAACTGATTTCCTCATTACATTTTCTTTCACTATATATATATATATATATATATATATATATATATACACACACATATATATATATGTATGTATATATACATGTGTGTGTATTTTATTGTTTTAAGCTTTGTATTAGAAGTTAAGTAGAGGGAAGAGTGTTTGGGAACAGTGAGTTCCTGTGGACCCGTAACATAAATTCATGGCCCCTCATTGCAGCCTTCCACCTCCAGACAAAATCTGTCCCTCCCCTCTCAGACCAGATTATTCTGAAGCAAATCTCGTGTGTATAATTTCTTTCATAAATATCTCCATAATTATCTCTAAAAAGTAAGGACAGTTAAAAATCATAACTACAGGGACTCCTGGGTGGCTCATTTGGTTAAGCGTCTGACTTTGGCTTAGGTCATGCTCTCACAGATTGTGAGTTCGAGCCCCATATTGGGCTCAGTGCTGACAGATCTGAGCTTGGAACCTGCTTCGGATTCTGTGTCTCCCTCTCTCTCTGCCCCTCCCCCACTCACAGTCTGTCTCTTTCTGTCTCAAAAATAAATGGTAAAAAGAATAAAACAAATCATAACCACAATATCATTATTATACTTAAATTTTTGTTAATAATTTCTATTTTTTAAATGTTTATTTTTGAGAGAAAGAGACAGAGTGTGAGTGGGGGAGGAGCAGAGAGAGAGGGAGACACAGAATCTGAAGCAGGCTCCAGGCTCTGAGCTGTCAGCACAGAGGCCAGTGCGGCATTCGAACATGGGACCAGTGAGATCATGACCTAGACCAAAGTTGGATGCTCACTGACTGAGCCACCCAGGCGCCCCTATAGTGTCTATTTTTTTTTTTTGTTTTAAGTAACCGCTGCAGCCAACATGGGGCTCGAACTCACGACCCCGAGGTCGAGTCATATGCTCTTCCGACTCAGCCAGCCAGGTGCCCCAATAATGATTTCTTAATAGAATCCAATACCTCAGTCATTTAAGACATAATTAAGAAAAACTTTTTTTAACATTTATTTAACATTTATTAATGTTGAGAGATAGAGTGCGAGTGGGGGAGGGGCAGAGAGAGAGGGAGACACAGAATCCGAAGCAGGCTCAGGGCTCTGAGCTGTCAGCACACAGCCCGACACGGGGCTCAAACTCACGAACTGTGAGATCATGACCTGAGCCGACGTCGGACACTTAACCGACTGAGCCACCCGGGCGCCCCTAAAACGTAAGTTTTAATAAGGACATAATAATCAGTTATACGAACCATAATTTTTATACCCCTTTATTGATCTGTATCATAGAATTCACCCATTTCAAGTGTACATTTCATTGTTTTTTTAGGAAATTGACTTAGGCGTCCATCACCACGATCCAGTGTTAGTAGAACATTATATCCCCCAGTAAGGTCGCTTGTGCTTACATACAGTTAATCCCCAGACCTGCCTCCAGCCCCAGGCAGTCACTGATCATCTACTTTCCGCCTCTAGATTTGCCTTTTCGGGACATTTCATGGAAAGGGAGTCGCGCCGTATGTGGCCTTTAGCGTCTTCTTGAAAGACACACTCGCATTGTTTCTGAGAGTCATCGCGGTGTTTGGTGCGTCAGTGGGGTGTTCCTCTTGATCGCCGAGCAGTGTGCTATGGTCTGCGTGTGGACCATAAGCTCTTTGACCAATTTTGTATTGTTAATAATTTTTTCTTCTATCCCTGAGGTTGACGTTCTTCTTGGTAAGTTTTTGTAGGTATCCATAGGTTTTTGCTTAGGTTAATTTTCTTCATGGGATGTTTCTGGGCCAAAGGGTATTTTTCAGGCTTTTTTTGGTAACGGTTGCCAAGCCGCTTTCCAGAAAAGCTGTGTTGGTTCCCACTCCCATCCAGTTAGTGTGTGAGGATGTACTTTTCCCTAAAGCCTTGCCCATCATATTTTATTCTTAAAATCACATTTACCTTTACATTTTAGAAATTTCAGAGCAAATTTTTCATCCTTTTCTCAGCTCAACCAGAATGTAAGTTCCTTCCAAAGAAAATTTGTTGGTGAGGTGAAGAGGTGTGAAGAACTAGAACGAATATTAGGTAAGTTTTATTTTATTTTATTTTATTTTGTTATTTTGGGGGGTTAAGTTTATTTTACTAACTTAATTATTTGTATATAAGCAAGCCTTGTTCACTTTAGAAAAATTAGAAAATATAGGCCAGCAAAAAGGAAAAAAGAACTCACCATCCTGTACTTTTTACTCTTTACCTATAAAAGTAAGGATTCGCATATATAACTACCAGGCTATTTTGTTGTCGGCTCTGTTTCTCAGGAAGTCCTGTAACATCTTTTCGTATCAATAAACAGATGGACCCCTCATCATCTTTTTTTTTTTTTTTAAGTTTATTTATTTATTTTGAGAGAGAGAGAGAGAGACGTGGGAGGGGCAGAGAGAGAGGAAGAGAGAGAATCCCAAGCAGGCTCTGTATCAGCAGTGGAGAGGGACCGTGACCTGAGCCGAAACCAACAGTAGGTCACTTAACTGAGCCACCCAGGCACCCTAGACGCAGCATCATTTTTAATGGCTGCCTAGTATTTCATGAGATTAACGTGTTATAATTTATGTAGCCAATCCCTTGTAGTTTATCATAATTGAAGACATTGTATACATGTTACTTAAAATTATACCAAAGATCAAGGGAGGCATGAAATGACAGATTGGCTTTGTTTGCAAAGGTGTTAGGTTAGTGTTCCCTTGATGGTTAAGCTTCACAGCTCAGTAGCTCAAGGCTCCTTGCTTTATCTGTAAAATCTTTACCGTCTTAGTCTAAGATAGTCATCACTGTCAATTCCAGTGTGAAGTTCTGACCGAAATGGGGGGAGGGAGAGGATGATTGCATACCACCTACTGAAGTACAAAACTTTTTTTTTAACGTTTATTTATTTTTGGGACAGAGAGAGACAGAGCATGAATGGGGGAGGGGCAGAGAGAGAGGGAGACACAGAATCGGAAACAGGCTCCAGGCTCTGAGCCATCAGCCCAGAGCCTGACGTGGGGCTTGAACTCACGGACCGCGAGATCTTGACCTGAGCTGAAGTCGGACGCTTAACCGACTGAGCCACCCAGGCGCCCCAAAACTTTTTTTTTTTTAGGAGGATGAAAGAGGGGTGCCTGGGTGGCTGAGTCAGTTAAGCGTCTGACGTGGGCTCAGTTCATGATCTAAGAGTTAGTGAGTTCGAGTCCTGCTGCGCTGACAGCTTAGAGCCTGCAGCCTGCTTCAGATTCTGTGTCTCCCTCTGTCTGCCCCTCCCCTGCTTGCACTCTTTCTCTCTCTCAAAAGTAAACATTAAGAAAAAAAAAAAGAAGGATGAACAGAAAAACATGGGGATGAGTGAGCCAAGGAAGGGACAGAATATGACTTTCGAAATAACTTTTAAAAAAAATTTTACTTACATACATATATATATATATATATATATATATATATATATATATGTATTTATTTATTTAGAGAGGGAGAGAGAATCCCAAGCAGGCTCCCTGCTGTTATCACAGAGCTGAACACAGGGCTCAGTCTCACAAACTGTGAGATCATGATCTGAGCTGAAGTTGGATGCTTAACCAACTGAGCCACCCAGGTGCCCCTGGAATGATTCCTAATAGCTAATATTTATTGTGGATCTTTATCTTTTTGAAATTTATTTTATTTTTTTTATTTGAGAGAGAGGGAGGGGGAGGAGCAGAGTGAGAGAGAATGAGAGACAGAGAGAGAGAGAGAGAGAGAGAGAGAGAGAGAGAGATTGAATCCCAAGCAGGCTCCACGCCCAGTGCACAGAGCCCAATACGGGGCTTAATCCCACAACCCTCAGATCATGACCTGAGCCGAAATCAAGAGTCAGATACTCAACCAAGTGAGCCATGCAGGCACCCTGGATTTTATGATTTAACTGGAGATTTTTAAGGCCAAAACACTTTTAATGATCTGAAATCTATTCCTTGCATATTGTTTGAAGTCCTAGTTCCTTGTGTGGATCGTGTACGATAGAGTGACCTCATATTCCTTTCTTTGCAATATAGTGAGTCCTTGGGCAGGTTGTGGATTAGGAATGAGGTTTTTAAAGGCAGTGACAGCACATTAGGCACGTATAGGACTTCCTGTAGCTTGAACTGTTTCAAAAAACATATAGACTTCAAAAAGGAAAACAGATTTCCCAAGTAAATTAGGTTTCATTGGTGAAACGATTTGTATCCCATTTCCGGAAACCTCTTAAGCCCCGTGCTTCCTTTGTTATCCTGTTAGGGAGACATCCTCACCTTTCTGTTTCTTTCTCTCTCAATAAAATAACTAGTAACCGTTCTCCAAGATATTCTGTCCGGTTATGAGTTTACCAGGCGTTGTGACTTGCATCCTAAGGACGCGGATGCTTCATGGCATTGAAAATGTAAACTGAAGAAATTCAGTTAATTTTGCCTGGTTCACTGCGAGTTTTATGAATCTGGCTGTTGACATAAGTAGGGAAGCAGCGCGGATTGTTGTGAGTCCGAACAGCCTGGCCAGCGCGGAGCTCTCCGGAGAGCCTGGCTCTCTGTCCTGTGCCCTCAGGGCTCCCTGTGCCCCTCAGGGCTCCGTGCGCTGCTAGAGGCTGTGCTTCTCCTGGGGGATACTTACTTCCTCCTGACGGCACCTGCCAGGGAGTCCCGCTGCTGTCTCCGGTGGGGACGATTCTAGGTCTATCCCTGGCTTATCCTGCACTTCTGAGTGTGTCTCATCTGCAGGTACAGAAACAGCTGCGACTCCAGAGTTCTTTAACTAGGGTCTCAGACATGAAGGAGACTTGGGGGATTTCAGGGAATGTTTGTCAGGTTATTGTCGATCTTGTCACTGCGTGCTCACCTCTGTAGGTGGTATTATTTTGTAGATCTTTGGAAGCGAGGTTGTAAAAGGCTTTTTATAAGTCAGTTGGAGTAAGCAAGACTTCTGTGCATTCAGACATTAATTTTGAGGCGGCCCAGGAATGGTTGGGATGGAAAATGTTCTGACTGAAATGTCTTCGAGTGGGTTTTTGAGTCTAATTTACCTTTTATTCCCACAGCATATTTGGTACAGGAAATTAATAGAGCTGATATTCCCCTGCCTGAGGGAGAGACCAGTCCTCCTGCACCCCCTCTGAAACAAGTCCTAGAAATGCAGGTAATGTGTTTCTGAAGAAGCTGTTTTAGGTCGCCGATCGCAGACACTGCTCGTCTACTGAGTTTATATCGTCCAGGGCTTGTCGGGTTTTCTTCTCAAAACCATGGAATGAAAACTAAAGAACAATGCAATGGTTAGCCCTCCAAGTTTTGTGTTTTTTTTGTTTTTTGTTTTGAGAGAGAGGAGGGGCACAAGTGAGCGAGGGGCAGAGAAAGAATCCAGGAGGGTTAGAAGGAGAGAGAGACAGAGAGAGAGAGAGAGAGAGAGAGAGAGAGAGAGAGAGAGAGAGAAGTGGGGCTTGAACTCAACTGAAGCGGGATTCGAGCTCACCTGATGTAGGACTCGAATTCATGAGCTATGAGATCATGACCTGAACCGAAGTTAGATGCTTAGCAACTGAGCCACCCAAGTGCCCAGCCCTCCAAATTTTAAGTGTAATTTAGTTTTCTTGTAAAATGTAAGATGCACGCTCCCTTTCCAGCTGGTGTTGAGCTGAAGCTAATGAAAATTGGGTTGTGAAATGGGGTGCTTAGTCAGGTAATGTTTCTGAAAGTACGTTCCGGGCTTATCCGGGCTTTAGCATGCCTCTCCTGGCGTGAGTAAGGGAATCTTCAGTCCTGGACCCTTTGCCTTCTGCCAGACTCACGGACCTCCCCTCTGATGCTCAGAAGCTAGTATGAAGGTGATAGGTTATTCCAGGTCAGCAGCAAACAATTCCTTGTCCCTGAGTTCAGTGTCTCAGGGATACAGCGTTCCCCCCAAGAACCCTGGCTTGTCTTGTTAGTCAGCGCCCCTGTGGCTTATCCCCCGAGGGTTGTGTCGATCGTCTGATAGTTCATCGCACTGGGAACTAGACTAGAGCCCCTTAGAGCTCTTCTGAAACAATCAGTATTGTGTAGCCAGGACCATTCCATGGCTGGCCACTCTGTTTATCTGGGAGGAAGTCATTTAACATTTGTTATATGAGTGGACTTGAGAGAGAATTGTACAATCAGATGAGTTGAAAGCGGTCATCTGGTTTGGCCTGTTTGATGGGTTGTTTGTGATATAATGACAATTTCGGTGATTACTGAGTATTTACAGTTTTCGTAAAAGGCAGAGCACAAGTAATGGACGTAGTATGTCAAGGGATTTGTTTGCATACAAGTTTTCAGTGAGTCAGGGATTTGTTCTGCAGATCTCTGCCTCTGTTGTTCGAATACTTAAGTATTGTTAAAGAAAGATGCCTGCGGTGTAATTGATTAAGAAAGAAGATTCGATCTCAGGGCATCCTTCAGCCCAATTAATCGTGTAAGTGCAACTTATACATGTAGACTCTTTTTTTTTTTAACTTTTAATTTTTTTTTTTTTTTTTTTTACTGTTTATTTTTGAGAGAAAGAGAGGAGAGTATGAGCGGGGGAGGGGCAGAGAGAGAGAGGGAGACACAGAATCCGAAGCAGGCTCCAGGCTCTGAGCTGTCAGCACAGAGCCCGACACGGGGCTCGAACTCATGAACTGCAAGATCATGACCCGAGCCGAAGTCGGATGCTTAACCGACTCAGCCACCCAGGCGCCCCTATACATGCAGCCTCGTAACTAGAGGCTGGGAATATTTATGCTCTGAAAAGGTGACCTCAGTTTTTTTCTGTGTTGCAAATAAACAGAAATGTAGACTTGAAAGAAGGAGACTGTTTGATGTGTGACGGTGGGTAAGCAGATGAAGGAAAATCCACACAAGTGGTGGGGGCTGAGATCAGGCCAGACCAGCCCAGGGTACCGTGAGTCATCACCTGCGACACCTCCATCGTGCGTGGTGTCAGCTTCTTAGGAGTTCCCTGAATCAGTACGAAACCATAAACGATGGACCTTTAAAATCTCCGCATGCTTCCGTATCCCTGTCCGACTATCGGATTCTGGCTTGTTAAGCCCTGTCCTGGCTCTAGTAAGTGTGTGAAAAAATGACGAAACTACACTTGGAACGGACCTGTCCTCTTAAGTAACTGCCCTTTTGTTTTAGGAGCAGCTGCAGAAGCTCGAGGTTGAGCTGAGAGAAGTCGCCAAGAACAAGGAGAAACTGAGGAAGAACCTGCTTGAACTGATTGAGTACACTCACATGCTCAGAGTGACAAAAACCTTCGTGAAACGAAATGTGGAGGTACTGACCACACACGTGAGGAAGTGCATTTCTTTTGTAAAACTCTCGTTCCCGTAAGGTTTCTCTTTCCGCTATTCGTTATCAAACAGGTTCATTTTGATCTTAGCTTTATTTTTCAGTCGGGTTATATGACATGAACAAAAAAAGTGTTGAGCTTTTCCCCGTGTTGGTTGATTTAGCGATAACGATACTTCCTATTTGTAAAATCTTTAGTTTTCAGTTGAAAAAAATCTTTTTGTGTTCGTGAGGGAAAAAATGGGAAAGTAGAATTTGAGCTCTAAAATTTAGGTATTTTTTTTCTTTTTCTTCACCAAATTACTAAGAGTAAAAGAATTAACAAAAAAGTCTTTGTAAGAGTGGAAACAGTCTACATAATAGTCTGTCCTCAGCTGAGTAGGGAGGGGAGTCTGTTCTGTCAGGGCCGTTTCGTTTGGCGTGGTGACATCTGACTGAGCACTCTGTCTCCAAGCGAAGTGGTGACATAAATTGTAACTATATCTCTAGTGAACGACTTCAAGTAGCTTATAAAAAAAGGGACGGGGCAATGATCGTTTTTATTTACCAGAGCTGTGTTCCACGTCTAGGTTGTCTTGGGGTGTCGGCGTCCAGATCTGGCACCCAGTTAGGATGCCCTATAAACTTGTTTGGAAACATGACTTGGGAAATAAAGTGTCACTTTTAATAAGACACACTTGGTTTCATATTTCTTTGTAGTTTGAACCTACTTATGAAGAATTCCCTCCCTTAGAGAATGATTCCTTGTTGGACTACAGCTGTATGCAGAGGCTGGGAGCAAAACTGGGGTAGGTGACAACCACCGGGGGGGCCGAGCATCGCTGTCCTTGTCGTCAGTGGAGGGATGAGAGCTACCATTTGAAGGCCTGTGATGGAGTGAAAGAAAGTGCATGTCTATTTAAGAAAACACTGTACTCCTGTATTTGCTGAGTTGGATTATTCAGCTGTATTGACTTTTTAGCTAAATACCATGGGGATTTCTTCTTTCAGTATAATGAGCTGGAAAGAAGGAACGTTTATGCCATTCAGTGTTATATCAATAAGCCTACAATAATAGGTCAGTGACGCATCAAGTCCTGTTTTGTTTGGTGGAAACATAGGGGCTAAACTGAGTTGGTTAATTAATTAATTGATTTTTTAATTTTTTTAAAACGTTTATTTATTTTTGAGAGAAAGAGAGAGAGACACACACAGAGCGTGAGTTGGGGCGGGGGGGGGAGGGCAGAGAGAGATGGAACACAGAATCCGAAGCAGGCTCCAGGGTCTGAGCTGTCAGCACAGAGCCCAGCGAGAGGCTCAAACTCAAGAACCGTGAGATATGACCCGAGCCAAAATCAAGAGTTGGACACTTAACGAACTGAGCCACCCAGGCGCCCCAGCTATACATTTTAAAGGATGTTTCAAAAATTTTTGACCCAGCATTTTAGATATTTTGCATTTGGAGGGCTTTCCAGATACCCTTTTCACCATTTTTCCAGAAATGAAAGTCTTCATTTCTCCTTTTAATGCAATTTGAGAATTCAATTGCTTTTCAATTGACTACAGGCTGCTTTTATTGTCTCATAGGTTTGTATCTGGCCTAATTAACCAAGGGAAAGTTGAAGCATTTGAGAAAATGCTGTGGAGGGTCTGCAAAGGGTATACCATCGTGACCTATGCAGAACTGGATGAGCCCCTCGAGGACCCTGAAACTGTGAGTCGATGTCCCGATCACCTTTTAACCATGACAGACTGGCAGCAGAGTTGGGGGCGCAGTGCACAGGGAGCCGCTTGAGAGCGGGGTGTTCACCTGATGGCTTGTCATCCTCGAGTACCTTCAGGTGTAGCTCTAAAGTCTAGGACTTTCTCCTCGATGGCAGCCGGGAAATTACCGTAGACACGTTGCTACTGTCCGAGCCTCAGACCCCATTGAGGTTTCCCCCGTCGTACCACAGTCCCTTTTATAGCAGACAGTCTAGTTTTGAATCACAGTTTGGATCTAATTGTCATGTCTCTTTGGTCTCCTTCATTCTGGGACAATTTCTCAGTCTTTTCTTGACTTTCACGACCTTGACATTTGAAAATGATTATAGATCAGTTGTTGTTGTTTTGTAGAATGTCTCTGCATTTGGGTTTGTCTGCTGTTTTCCCAGGATTAGATTCAGGTCATGCGTCTTTTGCAGGAGTGATGCTATGTTCTCCTCCCTGCATTCTCGTGGGCACACGATTTAGTTTGTCCCATTGCTGGTCACGTCGCTTTGATCACTTGGCCAAGGTGGTGACTCCTCGACTTCACTGTGAAGTCACTCCTTTTCCTTATAATTAATAAGTGTTTTAGGGGAAGTGCTTTGAAACTCTGTACCTATCCCATTCCTTACCAGATTTTCAGTTCTTTGTTTCCCATTTGATTCAATGAATTATACTCTTACTGTAATTATTTATTTTGATATTAAAATTCTCTAGATTTGGCCACTCGGGGCCCATTCAGGCTGGCTGTTCTGTCCTTTTTTCTGTGCTGCCATCATTTTTGGAGCACTTGTGCTTTTGAGCACAACAAGCTGTCCAGATTCATTTTGTGATCCCCTCACACAGCCGTGGAATCGGCCATTTCTCTATGAGCCTGGTACTCTTTAGTGGAGAATGGTATTTAGAAGCCAAGGGGTAGTCTCTGGATATGCCCGTTGTTAATTGAGGAGTTGTGTTCCCCAGTCTGTCACTGGACAGCTCTAGGACACACACACACACACACACACACACACACACACACACACAACTTTATTTCTGGGCCTGTGCGTACATACTGAAAACTGTGAGTTCGCATTCAATTCCAATCCAACACCACAGAGTTCAGTCTCAGTTCCTCCATTTCTGTTTTTGTAACGTTTTCCTTTGATGGTGAGAAACTCGGCTGCTGTTGTTGTAGTATTTTTACTTATTTTCAGTCCTCTCGCCTGTAACCGACCTTCCCGTCAGTGTCTCATTTTTGCCACTCCCACATCCCCCTGTGCGGAGCCCTGAGCTCCCCATGCCAGGTGGGCCCCTGGTGTGGGTGCCCTCCTCACCCTGCCTGGGCCGCTCCCCTACGTAGATGCTCTGCCCACCTTGCTTCAGCTCTGGCTTTGCCCAGGCCATTTTTGGTCTTCCCCTCCTTCTGGGTCCATCCCTGCACATGCACTTAAGGCTTTAGGACTGAATTATTCAGGAAGGGAAGTAGAGGGGCAGGAGAGACAAAGAGCCCTCATCACTTTTTAAAATCTCTATGGTTTTTTTTTTTTAGATTTTACAATAAAAATAACTATATTGCTCTAAATGAGGATGAACTGATCTATTAAAGGTAGAAGAGGAACTTTAGCTTCTTAATTTTGAGGAAAGGGTTTGTGGGTTTTTTTTTTTTGTTTTTTGTTTTTTGTTTTCTAAATTTGCCTCAGGAATTTTGGCTGTAAGATTACTGTATGTCCCATTGTAGTTGTGACACATAAAGAGGAATTTGGCTGTGAAATGGATTTTCATAAACTTTAGCCTGAAAAAACCACGCATGTTTAACCTAATGTGTGAAAATCTAATCAGTCAAGTTGTTCATTAACCGTCCACCTGTGATCTTTTCTACTCTTTTGTGGCTCCTGTAGCTGCCACTAGCAATCTGTTTCTTTGTCCTTCAACTGTGACCTTTATGACCTCTGTATGTAAAACTGAAGATAGAAACCATTCTGCAGTGGCATTACCTATTCTTTTGAGCTTTTTCTTTTCCTTTCTTTTATTATTATTTTTTTTATTATTTTTTTTTTAATTTTTTTTTTAACGTTTATTTATTTTTGAGACAGAGACAGAGCATGAACGGGGGAGGGGCAGAGAGAGAGGGAGACACAGAATCGGAAGCAGGCTCCAGGCTCTGAGCCATCAGCCCAGAGCCCGACGCGGGGCTCGAACTCACGGACCGCGAGATCGTGACCTGCGCTGAAGTCGGACGCGCAACCGACTGAGCCACCCAGGCGCCCCTATTATTTTTTTTTAAAGAGAGAGAGGGAGAGGGGCAGAAGAAAGAGAGATTGAGAGAGGAAGAATGCAGATGAATCTTAATCAGGCTCTGTGCTCAGCTCACCTGGGAGCCTGATGATGGGCTTGACCCCACAACCACGAGATCATGACCTGAGCCAAAATCAAGAGTCAGATGCTCAACTGACTGAGCCACCCAGGTGCCATTGAGCTTTTTCTTTATTAAGAGGACCTATCAGTCATTCTCATGCAGAACTTGCATTCAAATTAAAATTTTTTTCTATATATTTCTAAGCTCTTTTATGGCAGGCTTTTACCAGCTATGTGAAAGGGCATTAAGTACCTGTGAAGAAAGAGAAGTGGATTAGAGAGATGTGTATCTTGAAAATACAGCAATTTCTCCATAATTACAAGAGAGATGCATGCTGGTTGTAGAAAATTGGGAACGGTACCGAAAACGTGAAGGAGAAAATCTGTCCCCTGTGGTCCTGTTCAGAAAGAGCCACTGCTGACATTTCAGTGTGTTATTCTTTTAGTGCTTGTTCTGGGTGTTCGATTTGGCAGCTTCTTCTCTGGTTCTAGGATTTGTGTGTTCTGATCCCTTAGTGTCATCACAGACCCCAGAGCTTATTTCTGGCCATTGTCCCCTTGTCGGTCTGGTTTCTAGATGCGATGCTGGACTCCGGCGATTTCACTGGGTTTTCTGATTTGTATTTCGTGTTGTGAACTGTCCCTGTGCCTTCTTACGCCCGAAGTGGTTGACATGGTACTATTGTTAAAATTGTTATGGAATCTTCGAGGTCAGGTGTACTATAAATGCCGTTTCTTTCTTCCCCCTGTTTCGTTTCTTCAATTACTTACTTTGAAATAATTTCAGTTTCCAGAAAAGTTGCCAGAAGAGAACAGAGACTTGTCATATCCCTTCACCCACATTTCCGTGTCGTTAACAGGTTCCCACGTTTGCTCTGTCACCCGTGTGCTCTCTCTGTGAGTCTCTTCCCGTTTTCTCTAGGCGCTTTGCACACTTTCTACAAGGAAGCCATAGACTCTGTCACCCCTGGGTCACTCCAGCGCGGGTACCCCCAAGCAAGGACACTCTTCCACAACCACGGGGGCCCCTCCGAAAGAGGGAAAGAGCACGGGTGTAGCTCTTTTGAACACTCCGAACTTGCCATGCCCGCCTCCCAGCAGATTGCCTTTCTTCCTTCCTGATCCAGCACCTCCCCTGGGTCTGTAGTCGCGTCTGGAACAGGCTGACCCCATCCCTCTGGGCCACTTGATGTTTCGTCACCACCAGACTCGGGCCATATGTTCTTGGCAGGGACACCTTGGAAGTGACGCTCTGGCCATCTCCGCGCATCTCGTCAGGTGCGGGCCTGTAACGTCGACCTGGTCACGTGGCCGTCTGCCGGGTTCCTCTGCTTTCATGGCGTCGTGTTGCCTTTTGTGATTGATTAGTAGCTTGGCGGGAGGTATTCCAAGTGGTGCTAGTGTCCCGATCGCCAGCCTGCCCACCACCTGTAGCGTCCATTGACGGCCCTCGAATCTGCCACCTCCGTCATGGTTGCCACGTGGTAACCATGTGGGTTCTCGATTTCCATCATTCCTTCTGTACTTACTAGCGATTCCACGGAAGGTAGCGCTTCTCCCCTCTCGCATCCACGGGCTCATGGCTTCCCATTGTAGTTAATGACTTGTAATCTGTCACACTCAGTGTTTATTTGGACGCCCAAATTGTCCCTGATTCAGCTACAGAAGGTCCCTTCACACATGTTCCTGTGTCGTTTGGCCTGTCGTTAGCGTTCACTGAGCATTCCCTTACTTTCTGGCAGCACAACACATTCCAGCCTCATCTTGGGCTTTCGGGGCCTGGCCTGGACCCAGCCATTTCTCCAAGGACCCCTGGTTCCTTTTAGTGGACGGTGTTTACAAAGGTCTGGGTGCTCGAGTGCCCACCGCGTACGGGAGTGTCGTTGTTTCTGGGCCCTTCCAGCGGTAGCATGTGTGTGTGCACACACACGCACACGCACGCACACCCGCACATGTCCACACGCACAGCTGTCACCACCTCTGTGGCTCCCTGTGCTTATATTTTATAAAGCTATGTGTTCCAACTATAACTTAAAATTCTGATCAGTTCTTTCTAGACTTAACCTTTTTCCAGCTCTTTTCTGACAAGTGAGAAATCTGGCTCCCCTTATCCTCAACGTATTTCATGAATCGCTCAGTTTACTGATTTATTCAGTGTAACCGGTCTCCTAACCACATCAACCATCTCCTGCAACCCCCTGGCCACCCTTTGTCCTTGCCTTGGGACCCACCTGCCTGGGCTTCTCTGAGGCTCCCCAGCCTGTTCCCCCACCTCCTGTGGCCCAGGGCTCGATTCTTAGACTGCTTCTCTCCTCTCTCTGCCCCTAGGGTTCCTGTATAATTTCACAGCTTTAAATACTGCCTCCCAAATGTATATCTAGAACTTGGACCTCTCTTCTCAAAAACAGACTTTTCTGTATAACTGGCTACTCTGTGTCTCTTTTAAAAATCTGAAAGACATTTCCACCGGGTGCCTAAAACTGGACCTCCCGATCTTTCCTCTCCTACCTGCCCTGCCAGGCATGCCCATCTCGGTAGGGGGCTACTCAGTCCTTCCAACTGCTCAGGCCCAGAGCCTTGGGGGTCGTCCTGACTCTTCTCTTTTTCCTCACACCTCATGATTCATCCTGTAGCGGCATGATTGGCCATGTCTTTTGAATAGGAAGAGACTCTGGCCTTTCTCGTCACCTCCACCCTGCTCCACACCTCAGGTACATCCATTCTGCAGGAGCCTCTGTCCTGAGCTCCTGCCCTGGCCACTGCCCTGCTGTGCTCTCTCCTCCCAGCATCCAGAACAATCCCTGTAAGATCACGTCACTCCTCTACTTAAAACCTTCCAGTGGCTTCCTGTCTCACTTGGCAAAACACCCAGAGCCTTGCAGTGTCACCTCTTGTGGCCTCGTCACATGTCTGACCTGTCCACGCCCTTTCCGTGTATGGCCTTCTTGCCTTCCCTGCTCCTGCTTCTCTTTGAGCTCTTCTGGGCCTCGGGAGGTCCTTCCCTCAGTGGCCGCACGGCTCCCTCCCTTCCTTCACGCCTTTAAGCTCCAATGCTCTTCTCAGGGAGGCCTTCCCTGGTCACCCTATTCAAAATCACCACCCCAGCCTCCCCTCCCTTTCTCCTCTTCCAGCTCTGTTTTCTTTACAGCACTTACGGCCATTTGGTATGCTGTGTTTTTCTTTGTGTCCCTCGCTGCCAACTTGACTACGAGCTCCCCAGCCCTCCCAGGTCAGGGATTTTTGTCTCTTTTGTTCAGTTCTATATTCCTAGCACCTAGAACAGTGCCTGGGAAATAGGCCAAAAACCTATTCAGTTTTACGTCTAGAATATTTGTAAATACGGTCAATTCTCAGTATTTATGGTAGCTCTGTAGGGTCTCCACGAACACATGAATGAATAACACTGAACCAGCATCCTAGCAGAAATGCAGCCTTAGGTTTCTGTGAGCCTCTGGTCACATTTTGTCCACCAGCCAATAATAACCTTGTTTTATGTGTGTTTCTATTTAGTGTGTATTATTGATTCATTGAACACTGAACTCTGCTAGCAGCACTATGAGTTACGCCTGAAGGAACCTTATCTAACCCACGCATTTTCTCTGTCTTCACTGCCTTCTTGGGCTCAGGAACGCTAGCTAGCACGTCAGCATTCTGCCTGAGGACCATTTTAGATAGTGAAACCTGCAACAAAGAGCACAAATCTGAAAGACATGATCCTAACCAAACCATGAAAAGGACCCTTGTGTACAGGATGAGAGGGAACAAGAAGGCAGAGAGCCGCCCTGTTTGACCTCAGCTGGAGTACGCACATCGAGTGGCTCCAACTTTGGGCTGCTCTGCGGTGTCTATAAATGGCCAAAGCCACGGCCGGTACTGCTCTCAGGGTCATGAATACAGCGTGGCCAGTTTGGGTGAAGTGTCGTGACGGAGTCTGCAGAGGCCAGGATGGCTGCGTCTGCTACAGGAATGAACCAATGAACTTTTTTTTTTTTTTTTTTATAAAATTTTTTTTTTTTTCAACGTTTATTCATTTTTGGGACAGAGAGAGACAGAGCATGAACGGGGGAGGGGCAGAGAGAGAGGGAGACACAGAATCGGAAGCAGGCTCCAGGCTCTGAGCCATCAGCCCAGAGCCTGATGCGGGGCTCGAACTCACGGACCGCGAGATCGTGACCTGGCTGAAGTCGGACGCCTAACCGACTGCGCCACCCAGGCGCCCCACCAATGAACTTTTTAACAGAGTTTTTGCTGCCAGGGTTTTCAGAGATCTGGACACAGGAGTAACAATGATCCTGGTTTATTCTTTTAGGGAGAAGTCATAAAGTGGTATGTGTTTTTAATATCCTTTTGGGGAGAGCAGATTGGCCACAAGGTTAAGAAGATATGTGATTGGTAAGAACACGAAACATTTCATTTGATGCGTTTCTTTGTATTCAGTAGTCTCTAGTTTTCCTTAAAAAACCCCTCCGTGTTTGAAGGGAACTACGGTGAGTGCAAAGTCTGTTGCGTTCTGTTATGTATCTTTGCTGTAATACCATGTTTGTTTATTTATTTATTTTGAGAGAGCACGTGCTCATGAGCAGGAGGAGGGGTAGAGAGAGAAGAGAGAATCCCAAGCAGCCTCCATGCTGTCCACACAGAGCCCGACGTGGGGCTTGATCTCACAAACTGTGAGATCCATGACCTGAGCCGAAATCAGGAGTCAAGACGCTCAACCGACTGAGCCACCCAAGTGCCCCTGTGATACCATGTTTTTAAACATTCAATTCGTCACCTCTCGTCAGCGTTACACTTAAAATAATTGAGAAGTAGAGATCACGTTTAATAACATTCTTAATTTTATTTTCTCTTTGGGAATCAGGGCTTAAGGATAATCCGAGAAGGAGTCACGTTTTAGTATTTTGTGCCTTCCTGGGGCTTTGAGCTCCGCAGAGGCCCGTGTGTCATCACTGAGCGTACGGTTCCTCTTTTGCTCAGTGTTTGACAGGTTTCTCTGCACTGTGGGGGAGGAGGCCTGGTGAGTGGTGGGGACTGAGTGGCTTCACCGCCCACGCCCAGGGCGGGCTGGGTAAGTCACCACGTCCAGGCTCCCTCCCTGTAAGAGGGAGCGGCACTTTCCTCCCTCCCTGGGCTTCGGGACTGAGGCCACAGAGGCAAGACACTCCCGTGCAGCGTCGGCCGCCGCCACGCGCTAAGGAGTGTCACAACGGAAATCTCTCTGTGACTTGTTCTCATCAACAGTGGAAAAATAGGAAAAGCCAAACAAAAAAGTCAAAAGAATGCCGTTTGTTTTTAGATGGCTTATTTCCCGTGGGGGTGAGGCTGGGGCTTGGTATTTCCTTTATAAAGTGTTTCCCAGAGTCGGGTACTCTGTCACCGGTGATATGGAAAGTAATTTTAAGTGTTACATGGACAAACCTGTTGTTAATTTCATAGATGTTTATTCAGTGTACATTAGAAAAACTGTCACCAGCACACAAGCCCATGATTTCACACACAGTGTTGCTTAGGATAAGGCTAGAGTGAGTATTTAATTTTAATAGTCAGAACTTACAATGTTAAGTGTGGCAGGAAGGTGTCAAGGCAGAAGGGAGAGTGCAGTAGGGAGGCACACCTCGTGTGTTTCGGGTGCCACGCAGCCCCCCAAGGAGACGGGCCCTGGGAGGCGAGGGAGGGGCTCCCTGCACCCACCACGTGTCCAAAGCAGTTGCTAGGACACCGGAGCTTTTTTTTTTCTCCCCCTCCCTTTATTTTCTCTTTCTTTTAAAAGTAATGACCGTTGTGTGTTCAAACCTGTTTAATGAATTCCCAGCCCAAGGATTGGGGTGGATTTCCGAAAGTTGGAATGGGGAGCAAGCTCCGGGAACGATCGGGGCAGGGAGGGAACACGGAACCAAGAGAGAGCGTGCTAAATGTGTTGAAGCCCATAGACATTTGTCGAGTGTCTCCGTGTACAAGGCCTCAGCGCGGGCAGGTGCCTGTGTCTGACCTTTTTCTCCCAGAAGGCTGCTTTTGTTCCTTTCTGGAGGGAGATGTGCCCACGTGGTGCACCGAATTCGGTTCTAGTGTTTGCTGTCGCCTCTCCTGGTCCTGACGGGCGTGAGACTGTTGCATTCTGTCTTGTAGTTACCACTGCCACGTTTACCCCTACCCGAATACAGCTGAGGAGCGGAAGGAGATTCAGGAGGGGCTCAATACCCGGATTCAGGATCTCTACACTGTGAGTAAACCGTTGCCTCCTTACCTGAGGTGTGTAAAACATTTACAAGTCCATTTACCTTGGTTTTCAATGTGGAAACTTTTGGTTGTGGACACATCAAGATGTTCTTGGGAGATTGGAAAGTGACTCACCTCGCTCCTCTTTGTGGAAGTTTTATTTTAGCCACCTGTGAGAAATCTAGGTGGTGATGGTGGGACTTTAGAGAAGATCCTCTGGTCATCGCAGGAGACAGGCGACCCGTTTAAAGTGGTGGCTGTCATTTTTTTGCCTTCACTACTTCAATGACCGTTCCTCCTTGTATCAGCGAGGGCTCTGGGCGGCAAGAAGTGGACTCCCACCCACCTAAGCAGAAGGGGGTTTCAGGCCCGAATGTGACACGGTGGAGTTGGTGGCTCTCGGGGCTGACCGGGCACGGAGCCGAGACTGGGAATGAATGGGAAGGATGGGAGCTCCGTGGGCCCAGCCAGGCCGCCGTGCTGGCACCCAAATGGTAACACCCAGCCACCTCCTGTGCCCTGGGGGCTGTGTCCTGGAGGGGCAGCTCCCGAGAGAGCATCCGATCGGCTGGGCTGCTTTCCGCCTGCCGCCTGGTGGTCCTGGCGGCCGGGAAGACACGGAATGAGCCCAGGAGGGGCCGGTGCCGGGGACAAAAGCTGGGAAAGCCTGTGTTTGTTCCCACGCAGGTGCTCCACAAAACCGAGGATTATTTAAGGCAAGTGCTGTGTAAAGCCGCCGAATCCGTCTACAGCCACGTCATCCAGGTGAAGAAGATGAAAGCCATTTACCACATGCTGAACATGTGCAGCTTCGACGTGACCAACAAGTGCCTCATCGCCGAAGTCTGGTGTCCTGAGGCCGATCTGCACGAGCTGCGCCGGGCGCTCGAGGAGGGGTCGGTAAGGCGGCCGGGACCAGACAGAGGGACCGGGGCTGCTCTGGGGACGCCTGAGAACCCGGGAGACGCCAAGGAGCGTGGGAGTGTCTGGGAGCGGGGAGAGGGCTGTGCTGACTCCTGTCCTGGACCGATGCCCCGGAGAGCGTGTCATCCGAGGGCGTGCGCATACGCACACGGCTTTCATTGGCTCTTCTGGTCGTGTGGTTAGAGAAGTAAAACATACATATAACAGAAGAGACGCAGTGAAGTGGCTTCCTCCTACCCTGTCACCTCAGAGACAAGGGCTGTTTTCTGCTGGGTCTTTGGGTTTCTTAACTGAAGGGTAAGCACATACGAATGGATATCTTCTTGCTTTCACGGAAGGTTGCTGGTTATTCATTCTGTTCTTTTCACTTAATAGAACTTCCCTACTTTTTATACTATTTAATACTTTGCTCTACGGATGTGCCATGGCCTGGGGACCTGGCTGCCTGCTCACTTAGGCGGTGTGGTGCCTGATGTGACCAGTACCACCGTGGCAACCACTACTTGGCCGTGGCAGTTCACATACACAGGTCTGTCGGAGGAGAGGCCCAGATATGGAATTGCTGGGTCAGTTTTGATGGATGGTATCAGCTACTGCGTTTCTCTTACTTTGAATGAGGTTAAAAGTTTTTTATCAGGGGCTCCTGGGTGGCTCGTTGGTTAAGCGTCCGACTTCGGCTCAGGTCAGGACCTCATAGTCTGTGAGTTCAAGCCCCGCATCGGGCTCTGTGCTGACAGCTCAGAGCCTGGAGCCTGCTTCGGATTCTGTGTCTCCCTCTCTGCCTCTCCTCTGCTTGTGCTCTGTCTCTCTCTTAAAAACAAATGAACATTAAAAAAAAAATTACCACAACCCCAAACCTCTGGGACGCAGCAAAGGCGGTCATAAGAGGAAAGTATATAGCAATCCAGGCCTTCCTAAAGAAGGAAGAAAGATCTCAGATACGCAACCTAACCTTACACCTTAAGGAGCTGGAAAAAGAACAGCAAATAAAACCCCAAACCAGCAGAAGACAGGAAATAATAAAGATTAGAGCAGAAATTAATGCTATTGAAACCAAAAAAACAGTAGAACAGATCAATGAAACCAGAAGCTGGTTCTTTGAAAGAATTAACAAAATTGATAGACCACTAGCCAGTTTGATCGAAAAGAAAAAGGAAAGGACCCAAATAAATAAAATCAAGAATGAAAGAGGAGAGATCACAACCAACACAACAGAAATAAAAACAATAATAAGAGAATATTATGAGCAATTATATGCCAATAAAATGGGTAATCTGGAAGAAACGGACAAATTCCTAGGAACATATACACTACCAAAACTGAAACAGGAAGAAATAGAGAATTTGAACAGACCCATAACCAGTAAAGAAATGAAATCAGTAATCAAAAATCTGCCAAAAAATGAGTCCAGGGCCAGATGGCTTTCCAGGGGAATTCTACCAAACATTTAAGGAAGCGTTAACACCTATTCTCTTGAAACTGTTCCAAAAAATAGAAATGGAAGGAAAACTTCCAAACTCTTTCTATGAAGCCAGCATTACCTTGATTCCAAAGCCAGGCAGAGACCCCACTAAAAAGGAGAACTAGAGACCAATTTTCCTGATGAACATGGGTGCAGAAATCCTCAACAAGATAATAGCCAACCGGATCCAACAATACATTAAAAAAATCATTTGCCATGACCAAGCGGGATTTATACCTGGGATTCAGGGCTGGTTAAATTTCCGTAAAACAATTATTGTGATTCAACACATCAATATAAGAAAGGACAAGAACCATAACGATCCTCTCAATAGATGCAGAGAAAGCATTTGACAAAATATAGCATCATTTCTTGATAAAAAACCTTCAAGAAAGTAGGGATAGAAGGAGCATACCTCGAGATCATAAAAGCCATATATGAACGACCCAATGCTAGTATCCTCCTCAATGGGGAAAAACTGAGAGCTTTCCCCTAAGGTCAGGAATGAGCCAGGGATGTCCACTCTCGCCACTGTTATTCAGCATAGTATTGGAAGTCTTAGCCTCTGCAATCAGACAACACAAAGAAATAAAAGGTATCCAGATTGTCCAGGAGGAGGTCAAACTTTCACTCTGCAGATGACATGATACTCTATATGGAAAACCCAAAAGATTCCACAAAAAACTGCTAGAGTTGATTCATGAATTCAGCAAAGTTGCAGGATATAAAATGAATGCACAGAAATTGGTTGCATTCCTACACACCAACAATGAAGCGACAGAAAGAGAAATCAAGGAATCGATCCCATTTACAGTTGCACAAAAAGCCATAAAATACTTAGGAATAAATCTAACCAAAGAGGTGAAAAATCTGTACACTGAAAACTACAGAAAGCTTATGAAAGAAATTGAAGAAGACACACACAAAAAAGGAAAAATATTCCATGCTCCCGGATAGGAAGAACAAATATTGCTAAAATGTCGATACTACCCAAAGCAATCTACATATTCAATGCAATCCCTCTCAAAGTAACACCAGCATTCTTCACAGAGCTAGAACAAATAATTCTAAAATTTGTATGGAATCAGAAAAGACCCCGCATAGCCAAAATGATCTTGAAAAAGAAAACCAAAGCAGGAGACATCACAATCCCAGACTTCAAGCTATACTACAAAGCTGTCATCATCAAGACAGCGTGGTACTGGCACAAGAACAGACACTCAGATCAATGGAACAGAATAGAGAACCCAGAAATGGACCCACAAACGTATGGCCAACTCATCTTTGACAAAGCAAATCTTTGACAAAGCAACTAATCTTTGACAAAGAATACCCAGTGGAATAAAGACAGTCTCTTCAGCAAGCGGTGCTGGGAAAACTGGACAGCGACATGCAGAAGAATGAACCTGGACCACTTTCTTACACCAGACACAAAAATAAACTCAAAATGGATGAAAGACCTAAATGTAAGACAGGAAGCCATCAAAATCCTCGAGGAGAAAGCAGGCAAAAACCTCTTTGATCTTGGCCGCAGCAACTTCTTACTCAACACGTCTCCGGAGGCAAGGGAAACAAAAGCAAAAATGAACTACTGGGACCTCATCAAAGTAAAAACCTTCTGCACAGCGAAGGAAACAATCAGCAAAACTAAAAGGCAGCCGACAGGATGGGAGAAGATATTTGCAAATGACATATCAGATAAAGGGTTGGTATCCAAAATCTATAAAGAACTTATCAAACTCCACACCCAAAAAACAAATCATCCAGTGAAGAACTGGGCAAAAGACATGAATAGACACTTCTCCAAAGAAGACATCCAGATGGCCAACCGACACATGAGAAAATGCTCAACGTCACTCATCATCTGGGAAATACAAATCAAAACCACAATGAGATACCACCTCACACCTGCCAGAATGGCTAACATTAACAACTCAGGCAACAACAGATGTTGGCGCAGATGTGGAGAAAGAGGATCTCTTTTGCATCGTTGGTGGGAATGCAAGCTGGTGCAGCCACTCTGGAAAACAGTATGGAGGTTCCTCAAAAAAATAAAAATAGAACTACCCTAGGACCCAGCAATTGCACTACTAGGCATTTATCCAAGGGATACAGGTGTGCTGTTTCGAAGGGGCACACGCACCCCAATGTTTATAGCAGCGCTATCGACAATAGCCAAAGTAGGGAAAGAGCCCCAATGTCCATTGATGGATGAATGGATAAAGAAGATGATACACACACACACACACACACACACACACACACACACACACACGCAATGGAGTATTACTCAGCAATCAAAAAGAATGAAATCTTGCCATTTGCAACTACGTGGATGGAACTGGAGGGTATTATGCTAAGTGAAATGAGTCAGAGAAAGATAAAAACCATATGACTTCATTCATATGAGGACTTTTAAGAGACAAAACAGATGAACATAAGGGAAGAGAAACGAAAATAATATAAAAACAGGGAGGGTGGGGCGCCTGGGTGGCGCAGTCGGTTAAGCGTCCGACTTCAGCCAGGTCACGATCTCGCGGTCCGTGAGTTCGAGCCCCGCGTCGGGCTCTGGGCTGATGGCTCAGAGCCTGGAGCCTGTTTCCGATTCTGTGTCTCCCTCTCTCTCTGCCCCTCCCCCATTCATGCTCTGTCTCTCTCTGTCCCAAAAATAAATAAACGTCGAAAAAAAAAATTAAAAAAAAAAAAAAAAACAAAAACAGGGAGGGGGACAAAACAGAAGAGACTCATAAATATGGAGAACAAACTGAGGGTTACTGGAGGGGTTGTGGGAGGGGGGATGGGCTAAATGGGTAAGGGGCACTAAGGAATCTACTGAAATCATTGTTGCACTATGTGCTAACTAATTTGGATGTACATTTAAAAAAAATTAAAATTAAAAGAAAATCTTTTCTTTAAGAGCCATTTGAATTTTCCTTTTTTAATGAGCTCTGTGTTTTTCTGCTTTGCCCATTTTTTTTTTTTTTTAACGTTTATTTATTTTTGAGACAGAGACAAAGCATAAACGGGGGAGGGTCAGAGAGAGAGGGAGACACAGAATCTGAAACAGGCTCTAGGCTCTGAGCTGTCAGTGCAGAGCCTGACGTGGGGCTCGAATTCACAGACCGCGAGATCATGACCTCAGCCAAAGTCAGACGCCCAACAGACTAAACCACCCAAGCGCCACCCCCCCTTTTTAAAATTATTATTATTTTTTACTTTGCCCATTTTCTACTGGTTTGTTGGTTTTTTTCTTACTAATTTCTGTTGGCTCTTTGTGACATGAGAAAAAATATTGTCCTCAATTTGCCACTCGTCTTCTGATGTTTCTGTTTGTTGGCTTGCTTTGGTCATGCAGTAGTTTTCTGTTAAATATAGTTGAACTTATCAATTCGCTTGTATGGCTTCTGAACTTTGAAGAGTAGGCTCCAGCGCCTGACTCCTGGGCCATGGTGTCAGTCTGCCATGTTCCTGTGAGGTTTTTTTTTCCTGCATCAAAACCCAGTTCTTCATTAGAAATAGTAGGTTTACATGTTTCAAGTGACAGCTAAGGAAGCAAGTTTTCATACGAGGTTTTTTTGGTTAGTCACGTTTCGTCACGTAATTCTTTGACGGCACAAATGGACTTTTACTTTTTTTTTGGAAGAGGGCTGGCTTGCGTAGACATGACCAGCCAATTACCACATTTCCTCGTTGCTGAAAACCAGCCAGTCACCCTGCATCACATGTACCTGTGGGTTGGCTGATGTCTAGACCATGCCTTTTGCTGCCACTGGGAGGGAGTTTGCTGGGGACATCAGCAGTTCTGGTGCTTCCATTGTCTCTGGGTGCTGTAGCCGCTCTGGCTGTCTGAAGTGTGTTCTCCCGAGTCCTGAGCAGGGGCTCGTGGGAACAGTGCTCCCTGAGTTCTCCCGTGTTCGTAGTAGTGTATGCCTCCTGCCTTTATAATCGGAAGTTTGTTGTTTGGAAATAAAATCCTGGGCTCGTGTTTTAAAATTTTTGTTGTTGTTTTCCATGGGTGTCTTAAACATGTGATTCCATTTTGTTCTGGCATGGCGTTGCTAACAAAAAAGCCTGATATTAATAGAATTTTCCTTATAAGTCTTGGTACTTTCTTTTTTCTGCCCAC
Organism: Leopardus geoffroyi; assembly: GCF_018350155.1. Classification (NCBI taxonomy): domain Eukaryota; kingdom Metazoa; phylum Chordata; class Mammalia; order Carnivora; family Felidae; genus Leopardus; species Leopardus geoffroyi. The sequence continues at coordinate 6,240,351 of NC_059339.1, read as the reverse complement.
ATGCTTAAGGATTTTTTTCAATGATTTTACTAGACTGTGTGTTGATTCTGTTATTCCGGGTTGGTATTTTCAGATATACAGTGTGTTCTCTTAATATGTAGTTTTAAAAAAAGTTTCAGAAAAATTCTCAACTATAGTTTTTAGTATTTGTTCCGTTCTCTTGCTCTGGTTTTCTCCTTCGGGACCTGCTGTTATGTTTAAGTTAAACCTTCTTATCTTCAGTGTTTGTCACTTGTCCTTGAATCCTTTTCGTCTTTCTTTACTTATTGATTTTTAAAAATTTCCATTCTTTTGTCTATTTCTCTTGCAGCATTATTACTAGGAAGGTGTCTTCACCTTGGAGTTTTTTCTAGTTTTGTCTCGTTTCTGCATATTTTTTCTTTTTCTTCGAATACTTTTCTGAGTTCTGTCACCTCATTTCAGACTCTTATTCTGCTTTGTGGGTTTTTTTTCCATATCAGGTATTATTTTTGTAATGTTTTTGCTCACTTTGATATAGTAAGTTAAATTGTCATCTCTTCTGTGAGTATGTCTTTCTGGCATGCTTTCATTGTTCAGAGGGATGTTGTTCTGCTCAGTTTTTTTTTTTTTTTTTTTTTAACTACAACTTTATATAAAAGTCTGACCTGCATTCTTCTTTTGATCACTTAAATGAAATTAGTTTTCTGAAACGTGTTTAAATATTCAAGGAAATTCTGTATTAGACATAATGTATGTTCATACATAAGAATATATGTTTGAAATACTGAAGGGAACTCTGTGTTATATATAATGTAAGTACATCGTCTATTTGTATATTAGTTCTGCAGAACCTGTTTAAGATACTCAAGGGGGGCGCCTGGGCAGCTCAGTCGGTTAAGCGTCCAAATCTTCATCTCAGCTCAGGTCACGATCTCCTGGTTCCCGGGATCAAGCCCTCATTGGGATTGACGATTATTCTTGTCTATTTTTCGGTTTTATTAGATACTGTAGTTGTCTCCAGATTCCTCTTGAATGTTTTTATGAGGCATAATATTAAATTTCAGTTTTATGTTCGTGATTCTGAGACCATGTCATCCACCTGTCCCTGTCATCCCTAGCCCCTCCGTCCACTTTCCTGTCCTTGCAGCCTGGCCACCATACTCTTCTGCAGGACTGCAGCCCCCCGGCGCCATCCCCCCGACTCCTGCTGTCACCCCCTCTGCCCGTGAGCCTCCGAGGGTGGTCGGCACTTGTCCGCGTGGCCATGCAGAGCCTCGCCGTAGCAGGGAGCCCGTGGTCGTGGAACGGGATTTTGGGTACTAATTTTTCCTTTCTTTCTTTTTATGTGAAAGAGAGAGAGCGGTGCTACAATCCCCTCATTTATGAACACCATCCCAACAAAAGAAACCCCCCCGACTCTAATCCGCACCAACAAATTCACCGAGGGCTTTCAGAACATTGTGGACGCCTATGGAGTCGGGAGCTACAGAGAAGTGAACCCAGGTGGGCGGTGTGACCTCGTACATCCTCCTGCCTCGTGCGCCACTGCCGCTGCCTCTCCCCACGACGCTGTGACAGGCGTTGGGGAAACAGGCTCGCTGCTGCTGTTGTGTCGTTGTCCTGAGTGTAAACTGCTCCCTTGAACCTGTCCGTTCTCTTTTGAGAATTCTGGAGAAGGTCGGGTGTTGGAATTAACTGGAATTTTCTGCCTCCGGTGAGTCAAGCGTCTTGCTCTCCCCGCAGCTCTCTTCACCATCATCACTTTCCCTTTTCTGTTCGCCGTGATGTTCGGAGACTTCGGACATGGCTTCGTGATGTTCTTGTTTGCCCTCTTGCTGGTGTTAAATGAAAACCACCCCAGACTAAATCAGTCACAAGAGGTGAGACTACAAACACCGCAGCTCCTTACGTCTGGTTGGGTAGTTAGCAGGGATGATCTTAAATGTCAGTTTTTGGCAGTAAGCGTCACTGTAGGACGGAGCCGTAAGGGGTGCGGGCCTGTGGTCTCTGTGTGACGGCGACGCCCCCCACGGCCAGCCCTCTGAGAAGTCCCAGGCCCATGTGGGTCCCGCTCCTGCGATTTCGCGCGGTCCCCCTCTGCTCACCTGCCCTGCTTTTCACAGATCATGCGCATGTTTTTCAATGGCCGATACATCCTCCTGCTGATGGGGCTGTTCTCCGTGTACACGGGCCTCATCTACAACGACTGCTTTTCAAAGTCGGTCAACCTGTTCGGCTCTGGGTGGAGCGTGTCAGCCATGTACAGCTCCAGCCACACCCCTGCGGAGCAGAAGAAGATGGGGCTCTGGAAGTAAGTGTGTGTTACCCAGCGGTGTTTTAGGTCGGAAAGCCCTTCTCGGAGGTTCCTCCGGCCTCCGCTAGTTTAGCCCGCTCACTCTGCTTTCTGTTACAGTGACAGCATCGTCAGGCACAACAGGGTTTTGCAGTTGGACCCGAGCATTCCTGGAGTGTTCCAAGGCCCTTACCCTCTTGGTATCGATCCTGTGAGTGCACCTGCTCCTCGCCATTATCTCCGCTCCCTCTGTGGTGCACCTGGTTTTAATTGTCCGAGTGCTTCCTCAGAAGGTTCCCTGGGTTGCAGGCGGTGGGGAAGGTACCCTGGGGGGTTTCTGCCTGGGTGGCTGTGGCCCATGTGCGTCCCCAGTCAAGCTGGTTTAGAGATGAAGCTGAGCTGTCCATGTGGGAGCCCGGGTCAGTGCCCAGTGGGAGGAGTCCGTCCAGAGAGGTGGGGCTGCACGCCGTCGGGGTTCCTGACCTTGAGGGAGAAATGGCATTTCAGGAGCCTTTACGTGGAGGCAGCTTCCTAAATTTCTTTTTTCTTTGTGGAAATTTTTGTTTTTTTACCCTGTGATCTACAAAGAAATAATAGGAATTTTAGAGCTGAAAGGGAGCTTAAGGTTCTCAGGGTGCTTATTCAGGTAGTTGTTTGAAATGGGAAGTGTTTGGAGAGGGAAAAGAAAGACGCAGCTGCAGGGGACCGGGACTGCCGCCCCCACCCCATGCCCCACAGGGCTCAGCAGGCAGGCCTCACTCCTGCCAGGCTCCCTCCAGGCCCCCCCCCACCCAGGCCCATGCCAGGCCCCCACCAGGCTCCTCCCAGGCTCCCACCCGGTGCCCAGGCCCCCAGCAGGCTACCTCCAGGCTGAAGGACCATTTCTCTGGACTGTTGGCCGTCTTCTGGGAGAATCTTACCCTAGAAAGGGGAGCTTAGAAACCAACTCAAAATCAGTCTGGGGGCGTGAGCTATAATCGTGTGCAGAAATGAAAAAACTGAAGAGAAAGGTCTGGCACCTTCATCAGAGCTTTCCAAGCCCGTGCCCTCCTAACCGGTCTGTTCATTCTCGCCTCTAAATGTAATCTGTGTAATTCAGCCTTGTTGCCTTACATCTTCATATAACTGGAAACTTGAAAAAACTTTCATAACAGTTTCTTTAAGGTACAGCATTTTGGAGCCAGATTCCTAATAATGTGTGGCCTTGCTTTAAGGAGAGAAACATTTCTGAATATAGGCTCCAAGGAAGAAAGTTTAGGAGGGCGTTTTGTGGGGGGGAGGAAGAGACTAGGGCACGGTACTGCCTCGTTTCGCTTTGATTTAATTTTAAAAATCGGCACCACGCTCATATGGTTAAAAAATAGATCCTTGTGCGTAGGCAAGGTCCAGCTCTTGCGAAGGTCTCCTCTGTCCAGTCCTTATTTCCTCAGTTTCCCCTGACCCGGGAACGGCTGGAGGTAGTTTTAGTGTCTCCTGCCAAGTTTCTTTATGAACTTTTAAATCTGTCTTCGTATTCTCCCCTGTTTTTGCCTAAAAGTTGTTCTGTACCCAGTTGCTTTAGGCTTAGTGATCAAAGATAGACTTACATGTCGCTGGCGAGATGTCGCGTTGTTGCCGGCTTTCCTCCTCTCCCGCCCCTGCTTCCCCCAAGGAGGGCGCCGTCAGTGGGCTTTTTCCCGTGGGTCCAGGCAGTCAAGCTGAAGTCAGCCTAAATACCTCTTTCTAGAACCTTCTTCTCACTTAAAAAGAACTAATAGGCCCTGTTTCCCTTTTCCTAATCCCCCGAGTGAGGGACTGTAGGAATTAATTTTTCAGAGAGAGAAGAGAGAAGAGAGGTAATCAGCGGCGGGGGCCTGGAGGGGCTGGTCAGGGAGCCCCGGGGGGTTGAGCCTGGGTGCCCTGGGTCTTATCAGCACGGTTTGGCCACTTGCTGCACTGACGCTTCCTCCCTCCCTTCCTGTTAAACTTTATTATAGAACGCACATGCACAAGGATGTATAAAACCTGTCTGTGAAGTCCTAACACACATAGTTGTACGGCCCCCCACCCCCACCCCCACCCCCCAGGGTAAGTGACCCCGGGACCCGGAACGCGCCCCTGGCCGCACCGGCCCTCCCCAGAGGGAACTTGCCGCCCCGCTGACTCCGTGTGACTCTTCCCCTGCTCTTCCTCTCGGTCTCGCCTCACAAGCCACTTCCCTAAACACAGTGTGGTTTCGTTTGGCATCCTTTGCGTTTCATATTAAAGACGGGATTGTTGGTAACAGTCTGGTCCCGGTTTCAGGAAATCAGTGGTTCTCAGATCACAGGCGTCAAGGAGGAAGTCTGAACGTTGCTTTCCTTTTAAATCTGTAGCTGCCTTCCTATGTCCGGTGTCACCTGTGTGTCCTGAAGCAGTTGAAGGAAGTTAAAGATGTCTTGTTTTGTTTTGTCTTCAGATTTGGAACTTGGCCACAAATCGCCTCACTTTCCTAAACTCTTTCAAAATGAAAATGTCTGTGATTTTAGGAATTATTCACATGACTTTTGGAGTCATTCTGGGAATATTTAACCACTTGTAAGTACAGATTTTTTTAAAGTTTTTTTAAAGTTTATTTATTTTTGACAGAGAGAGAGAGAGAGAGAGAGAGAGAGGGAGAGAGAGACAGAGTACGAGCGAGGAAGGGGCAGATAGGGAGACAGAATCTGAAGCAGGCTCCAGGCTTTGAGCTGTTCGCACAGAGCCCGATGCAGTGCTCGAACCCATGAACTGCAAGACCATGACCTGAGCTGAGGTCGGATGCCCAACCGACTGAGCCACCCAGGTGCCCCCAGATTTTTTTTTTTAAAGCAGTATTTATAAGCCAAGTTTGGTATTCTTAAACTTTGCCTCTTGAGGGTGGACTGTATGGGCCTTAAAGGCAGCCAGTGTACTGGAATGCTGTGCATTTGATTGTGTTGTGATCATACAGGGTTTTGACCGTTTCAGTGATTCATTTATTTAGCAGCTATTTATTCATTGTAGAGGACATGCCAGGCACTGTTTTAGGCTTCAGGGACTGAGTAGTGCTGAAGACAGAAGACAGGTTTTGCCCACATGGAGTTTTCCATTCAAGGGAGGGAGGCATGCAGCATGTACATTCAGATTTGTTTCCAGAAGTAATTTTTGTCATACTCTTATTTCATTATAAGTTGGAAAGCTTTTTGTTTGTTTGCTAGAGCTAGCGTGTCAAGAGGAAGACGTTGCATCTTTTTCCTCTAACTGGACCTGTTAGTGAAACACTAGCCTTTCCACTGTGCTCACATCTGTTTTCTTCGTGGATGTATCTGAATCAGTAGTATGAGTTATAAGACAAAGGATGTTCTGGTGGGAGAGGCCTCGTTACAAAGAATTTAAGAGCAATTTTGTCTTCATTTTTTTTTTTAAGTCTTTTTTTTTTTTTTAATGTTTATTTACTTTTGTGAGAGAGAGAGAGACAGAGTGTGAGCGGGGGAGGGGCAGAGAGAGAGGGAGACACAGAATCCGAAGCAGGCTCCAGGCTCCGAGCTGTCAGTACAGAGCCCGATGCGGGGCTAGAACTTTGAATTGTGAGATTGTGACCTGAGCCGAAGTCAGACACTTAACTGACTGAGCCACCCAGGTGCCCCTCTTCATTCTTTATCTCAGTCCAAACTTGCTCATGGTTTGATCGATTCCATTTTGTTTTTTTTTCTAGGCATTTCCGGAAGAAGTTCAATATTTATTTGGTTTCTGTCCCGGAACTTCTCTTTATGCTGTGCATCTTTGGATACCTTATATTTATGATCGTCTATAAGTGGCTGGTTTATTCGGCAGAAACCTCCAGAGTCGCTCCCAGCATTCTGATTGAATTTATTAACATGTTTTTATTCCCGGCTAGTGAAACGAATGGTCTTTACTCAGGGCAGGTAGGTAACGTTCTTTTCCACCCCCGTGAGCTTACAGGAAGTCCTGATGGTAGCCTTTTTGTTTTAAACAGTAGATGATTGAAGGGGCTCTCCGCAGGCCTCCCAGGAATGTAGGGGCTTTCCTGTTTCTTTGTATGTTGTCGCAAGAGCTCGTCACCCTGCTCTGAACACTGTGCTGGGGGCTCTGGGAAACACTCAGTAGCCGTCAAAACTGTGGGAAGAAAATGTATGGACTGGAGGGTTTCTGAGGACTGGCGAATCCCACCCACCCCGCCCCCTCCATTTTTCTAGTTGCTTTAAAATCAATCTCTGACTAAGCCAGGGCATCCCAGAACCGGCGTCTGGACCCCACAGCACACTGACCCTCTCGCAAACTGGCTTTTCTAGAGTGGTATGTTTGGGTAACGCCCACCACATCCACGGTGGCGGGGTGAGGGCTCAGGGTGACCGCCCTGCTTGCAATCCTAGCTCTGTCACTTCTTTGACGGGGAACTTTGAACACATACCTTGACTCCTCTGTGCCTCAGTTTCCTCACCTGTAAAATGGGAATAAAAATAGGACCCAATTTGTAGTCCAGAGTTAATCTGATCAAATACTTAGGAGTACCTGGCACCTACCAGTGCTCAATAAACGTGAACTTGCGCTGTGATTACGGTGAGGGTCTCTGTGCTGTGTCGAGTGCCACAGTGTCACTCCTGAAGGACGCTGCTGTGGACCTTGCGTGTCGTGTTCCCAGTGTCTGTGAGATACCGGAGAAATCTTCTCAGTACTGTCCTCACCTGTGTTCTCCTAAGCTGTAGGTGTTTTGTTCTTGTTTTTTAAATTTTGGTGACCCTGCAAATGGAGCGTTTAGCTTTGTTTTCCGCCTTCCATGGACAGCTTGGTTCACTGTAAGCCCGATTGGAAGCTCAGCTCGTGGAACCGTGGGCTTCGCTGTGAGCTGTGCACACGTGTCCTTCTTGAACTGTTTGAGCTTCAACTCTTACTTATGGTTCTCCTGTTTGTGATTTTTCGATTAGATTTCATGGTTATTTTGTTGAACCTTTTTGTAGGATGACGTAGATTGTGGGAGAAGGGCACAACGGGAGTTCAGTGGTGCTCAGGTGCCGTGGCCGGAAAGATCACTGAAGGGCACTACCTTATTTAACGTCTCCGGTGTGCCTGAAAAGTGCTCTCCGTGATTATTCTTCTTAACTCACACTAGCCCTCGAGGTCGGTGGTGTCATCCCGGTGGCTCAGGGCAGGCCTGGTCACACAGCTGCCGGCGGAGCCCAGATTTTAGCCCGGTCTGCTTGACCACACAGCTCACGACTTCTTTTTTTTTTTTTTTTTTTTTTTTTTTAATTTTTTTTTTTTTTTTTCCAACGTTTATTTATTTTTGGGACAGAGAGAGACAGAGCATGAACGGGGGAGGGGCAGAGAGAGAGGGAGACACAGAATCGGAAACAGGCTCCAGGCTCTGAGCCATCAGCCCAGAGCCCGACGCGGGGCTCGAACTCACGGACCATGAGATCGTGACCTGGCTGAAGTCGGACGCTTAACCGACTGTGCCACCCAGGCGCCCCTCACGACTTCTGATAGGATTCTGCCCGTGGCCGCCAGGTTTCTCCGCATTTCGGGGCACATTCGTGTCGGGGTGCGGTACGAGATGCTAACGCGTACCTGCCACTAGCTCGTACCACGTGGTGCACGCGGCTCTGGGAATCTGTGCGTCACATGGGGGCGGCTGTGGAGGAAGGCTAGGCGGGGGACCGTGTGATGCCCGATCATTTGTTTTCATTGCCGCCTCCAGGCCCTTTAAAGCCACACAGACTGCAGTGGCTGTATAGGCGCGAATATGCTTTGCTCTCGATTTCTTTTTAGGTGACGGTAAATATCTGTACTTTAAAAAACGTGTTTACTTATTAATTTGAGAGAGAGAGAGAGAGAGAGGGAGCGAGCACGAACAGGGGAGGGGCAGACAGAGAGGAAGATAGAGAATCACCAACACAGAGCCTGACGCAGGGCTTGAACTCCCAAATGATGAGATCATGACCTGAGCGGAGATCAAGAGTTAGTGGCTCAACCCACCGAGCCACCCAGGCGCCCTTAAATATGCCGACTTTTGAAGAAAAGGCTTTTAGTTTTGTTCCGAATGCTCTTTTAGTATTTTTCTTGTGTAGAAGTGAATCCACTTACTATTATTTAGGTTCCTCAAGTAATCTTTACAATGATAATAATAATAAAAACAAGAATATAAAAAAATGTCTAGCCTGTGTTTGTATTCGTCCTCTTTCAGTGTTTTTGGGAAATGACGAGTTGGGGTTTGCCTCTGGTTTAGAACGTTCTTATGCATTCCTCACCGATCTGAACAAAGTGTTATTTTACCGCTCCGTCAGTGGTGTTACTCATCAGTTCTAGAATTCAGCTATGAGTTTGGGAAAAGACCTGCTGGCGAATACAATTCGACTTTTGCGTTTACCTTCTGTTCCTTGTTATCGTAAATAAGGAGACATTCTCCTGGATTTTCACTCATAAAACGCACCAGTGACCCGGCCAGCACGTCCTTGCGTTTTAATGGGCTTCCTCCCCTTCTGCGCGACAGGAGCACGTCCAGAGACTGCTGCTGGCCGTCACGGCGCTGTCCGTTCCCGTTCTCTTCTTGGGAAAACCACTCTTCTTGCTGTGGCTCCACAACGGGCGCAGCTGCTTTGGCGTGAGCCGGGTAAGTGTGAATCCAGACGCGTGTTCGGAGGTGCCTGGTTGTAGGTATAGAAAGAGACGTAAAGAAAACACCTTTCAGAGGGTCTCAGGCTCTTGATGTAAAGCCGGCGCTCCCTTTATCCGGAAGCTCGGTGTCGCCTGTTCCGCAGAAGCTCGCTGCGGAGCCCGCTGTGCGGGCCTGTGGGCGCGGGCCGTGTGGGGATGAACCAGGCCGGCGGGGGGTGTGAACCAGGTCCTCCAGCACTGTTGTCATCGGCAAAGCGCTTTTTGTTCCTCCTCCTTGCTTCTTGACTTTTTTCTTTAAAGTGTTGTTTAATTTAAATAACCTCCCTCAATTATAGGAAACGTGGAACGCACAGGAAAGAGCACCCTATCCTATCATGCACTTATAACCAGGGTTACCATTTTGTTAAATTTCTTCCTAGACCGTTTCCTGGGTGTCCACTTTCATTTGATTTCTTTAAAAATAATTGTGATAGACTATACTGTCACCTCCGTCCACGTCCAGAAATTTCTCATCCTCCCAAATGGAGACTCTGTCCCCATGAAACGCTGACTCCCCATCTCTCCTCCTCCAGCCTCTCAACACCACCATCTACTTTTGTTGTTATGAGTTTCACTCCTCTAGGCACCTCGTATTCATGGACTCATGCAGTATTTGTCCTTTTGTGACTGGCTTATTTCACTGAGCATAATGTCCTCAAGGTTCATCTGGATTGTAACAGAATCTCTTCCTTTTTTTTTTAATTTTTTTTCAACGTTTATTTATTTTTGGGACAGAGAGAGACAGAGCATGAACGGGGGAGGGGCAGAGAGAGAGGGAGACACAGAATCGGAAACAGGCTCCAGGCTCCGAGCCATCAGCCCAGAGCCCGACGCGGGGCTCGAACTCCCGGACCGCGAGATCGTGACCTGGCTGAAGTCGGACGCTTAACCGACTGCGCCACCCAGGCGCCCCTCTCTTCCTTTTTTTTTAAAATTTTTTTTCAACGTTTATTTATTTTTGGGACAGAGAGAGACAGAGCATGAACGCGGGAGGGGCAGAGAGAGAGGGAGACACAGAATCGGAAACAGGCTCCAGGCTCTGAGCCATCAGCCCAGAGCCTGACGCGGGGCTCGAACTCACGGACCGCGAGATCGTGACCTGGCTGAAGTCGGACGCTTAACCGACTGCGCCACCCGGGCGCCCAGAATCTCTTCCTTTTTAAGGCTCAGTAATATTCCGTTGCATGGATAGATCAGATTTTGCTAATCCGTTCATCCATCGACGGGTACTTGGGTTGTTTCTACCTTTCAGTTATCGTGAATAATGCTGCTTTCAGCACGGTGTATAAAAATCTTTTCGAGTCCTTTCAGATTTTTGGATATGTGCCCAGAAATGGAGTTGTTCAATCACATTCTATGATTATTTTGAGGAACCACCGCACTGTTCTCCACAGTGGCTGCACCATTTTACATTCCTACCAACAGTACACAAAGGGTTCCAGTTCCTCTAATCAATACTTATTATTGTCATTTTTTTAGATAGTAGCCATCCTAACAGGTATGATATACTTGCGTTCTCATAAACAACTTTCTAATCTCGAAGAGCCGCATCATTAGGAGAAATGAAGGGGCTCTGACTTTGGATTTGTCAGGTCCTTGTGATTTTAAAGGCAATGACTCTGTATTCTTTTGGTTGTTGTTAGAGTGGTTACACACTCGTAAGGAAAGACAGCGAGGAAGAAGTTTCTCTACTGGGAAGCCAAGACATAGAAGAGGGAAATAACCAAATAGAAGATGGATATAGAGAAATGATGTGTGAAGAGGTAATCTTCTCTGTTACTGTCCATAACATTAGACAAGAAGCCAAGCTCTCGGGGTGCCTGGCTGGGTCAGTCGGTGGAGTGTGTGGCTCTTAATCTTCAGGTCATGAGTTCAGGCCTCACGTTGGGCATAGAGTTTACTTAAAACACAAAAAACAAAAAAAAAAACCCTCAAAACCCAAAACACCTGTTACAAAAGCTTCCCCAAATACTGTTTTGATTGTTGGCCATAAGGGTTTTGGCTTATCATTTTGTTTCAGTTTTACAGTGGGATTTCTACTGTTAACATTACATGCTGTCATATTAAGTGACTTAAGGTGCCATGAGCATTGCTTTCCAGAGATTCTTGTCTCAGTCAGAACTTTGTAGTTGTAAGAAGGAGACCTGATTACATTGGCTTCACGGGGAATCTTCTGGCTCATGTCAGGACAGGAGCAGAGTTGGCCTCAGGATGATTGGTTTCTGGGCGTCCAATTCCAAGAAGTCTGGGTTGGTTTTCCTTTGCAAGTTTGCTTCATATTCTGAAGCCAGTTGGCCCCACGATTTTGGAACCTTGGCCACAGCCAGCCCTGAGCTTATTTTCTCCAGTCTTTCAGTCGGAGAGAAAAGTGCTCTCGGCTGATTGTTAGATTAGGAAGCATCCCAAGGAAGAACTATGATTGTCTGGCTGCAGTCCCTCGTCATCCCTGTTCCAGCAACCGCTCCTGTCATCTGCATGGATGGCCATAACCACGGACGGGGTCTTCAGCAAGAGAACTTTACTGCTAGAAGCCCAAGTTCAAGACGTTGGCAGGGCTGGTTTCTCCCCTGGCCTCCTTCTTGGCTTGTGGGGGCTGCCTTGTTCAACGTGTCATCACAGGGCCTTGCCCTCCGTGGGCATGCGTCTCTTCTTCTAAGGACACCCACACTCGTGACCTCTTTTAACCTTAATTACCCCTTAAAAGGCCCTGTCTCCAAGCACAGTCACGTTGGGGTTAGGCCTTCAATATGTGAATTTGGAGGGGGTCACGGTTCAGCCCGTAACGGCTGTGGCTGGGGGTGTGGGGTGAATGGCAGAAGAAGCAGTTGCCCCCAAAGAAGGGCGGCACAGCCCTGGACAGACAGAATAGAGCCGATTCCGCTACTCTGGTCGGCTTTATTTTCTTGGAAACTTTATTTGGCCATCCAGTAAGGGCCAAACAAAATTTCTGACGGTCAACATTTTGTAATTGTTACGTAATGTAGTGTTTTGATTTGGGATGATTGATAATTTATAGGATCATAAGAGAACCAAAAAGCAGAACGGGGAGGAGCGTTAGAGTCCTCTTTCCCAGTGTTTTACAGCCTTTTCACTGCCAGGGGCCCTTTTCACAGTCTCCCCTTGTTGGGCCTGCATTTATGCAGCAGACACGCACCTGTCTTCTGAAGACTTCAGAGTCTTCCAGGCTCGGGGTTGGTCAGCGTCTCTGGTTTCAGTAGGTGTTCCGTGGTCGCTGAGACTGGCCCCAGAGTCGCACTGGGCTGCCCGAGGGCTGTGACACGGGTGCCGCACAGGAAACTGAGTCCGGGGGAGCCGGGGCGGCGCGCTGTCTGTGACGGGGCAGTGAGTCGAGCTCAGGCCTTTGACTCGCTGCTCCTCACCCTCCCGCGCCGTCTCCCCAGCCTCCCAGAGGCCGGTCCTTCCACTGAGCGAGGGACGGAAAGTGGACAGGCCTGGCGGTGGGTGGGCGCGTGCGGGCAGTTCGGCGACTCTGACGCGTGTTGTGTGATCTCCCTCAGTTTAATTTTGGAGAGATACTGATGACCCAAGTGATTCATTCCATCGAGTACTGTCTGGGGTGCATCTCCAACACCGCTTCATACCTGAGGCTCTGGGCTCTCAGCCTGGCCCACGCACGTAAGTTTTTGCCGAGACCTGCGGTCCCACACTCTGTGCCGAGATGCCCCACCGTGCCGCGGTGAACCCGGGGGGGCTCTGTGCGACATTTCACAATTCCGAGGGAAGGCTAGTGCCGTCCTTCAGGTACCGCGTGAGCCAGTATTGTGCGGGGACAGCCTCGCCCGTTTGTGTCAGCCCTCTCTCTCACGGGGAGACAGGCCTCTGGGTTTTCCGGCGTGCCGTATCTTCCTCCATGTTTGATGTGATCGGGAGCCGGCTGACTTTTACATGAGTTACGTGTAGATTATGTAGGTGTGTGGGTTATTTGTGGATACTAATTCAGAATTGTCAGAAGGAGACCCAGTCCCCCTGGCTAAGTGCAGCGACGCCGTGGACGTAAACAGAAGTTAACCCTGCCGAATGACTCCCCCGCAGAGCTGTCTGACGTCCTGTGGACCATGCTGGTGCGCGTGGGCCTCCGGGTAGACACCACTTACGGAGTCTTGCTGCTGCTACCAGTAATCGCTCTCTTTGCAGTGTTGACAATTTTCATCCTTTTGATCATGGAAGGCCTTTCTGCATTTCTCCACGCCATACGCCTCCACTGGTGAGTATGCAGGTTAGCTTTAGAACTGCTATTTAAAAAATATTGGACCCCTCTCCCCACGTGTATAAATAACCCCACAAAATGCTGGCACTTAATAACCGTGTATGTTTAATACTTTGAATTTATCTGGGGCCTGACAGGTTACCTCATTGTAAAACGAAATAAAATTCTTCCGTATTTCGTGATGGTTTACAGCATATGTCAGATTGCTTGTCTGTGTATGAAGGTACCCGGGTGGGGAGAGAGGTTCTGAATACTCGTGTGTACGCGTGTAGCGTGTGAGGGGTCATGACGGGTTCGCGTTTCCGTTACACGTCGAGGAGGGTGACACGGGCAGGCTGTGTGTGTGTCTGTGTGTATCTTATTTAAGTAATAACATGTGTGCCAAGAGAGCACGTATGGAACGAAGCAGCTTCAGCACAGGAGCTGTTTGGGGTTTTTTCTTAACTTATAAATGTTGTTGCAAGAAATGTAGGAAATGTTACTCACAGTCTTTCGTTAATACACGGAAATTTTTTTGTTTTAGGGTAGAATTTCAGAACAAGTTCTACGTTGGTGCAGGCACCAAGTTTGTTCCTTTCTCATTCAGACTACTTTCGTCGAAGTTCAGTGACGACGTGGCATGATCGTATTGCCGTATCCAAACAAGCTTTCGGATTTATGGAGAATTATCATGTTACAGAATTTCACTTCTGTCAAACTTACGATAGGAAAAATTCCGTCTTCATTGATTGCCTTATGATATAGCCAAATAATTCTGTAAGATATACCTCTTCCTCATGTTAAATATTTTGTAACGTTTATCAATTTCAGATATGTAAATTTCTTTCAGTTTTTATGGTGAGCAAACTTAAGTTAATGCCAAAAGTTATGTTAAAGTTATTTTTAAAAATAGAGGCTTGGGGGGGAGAAGTGGTTTTGAATGGCTAGTTGAAAATGGTCTTAGCTACTCGAGTCCTTTTCACCTTATTAAAAAAAAAAATTACAGCGTTACTCTGTCACTTGAAGTTGTCAGATAATATTTTCCAACAGCTGAAGTTTAGTTTTTTAAAAAATTTAATGACGGATAATCAAAAGATTCGCATTTATTCTGCTTGATTAAAAGTATGTAAACATTTTGTATCGTATGCTGTCTAGAACTGCAAGTAGGGGATTGTTTCTACAATTTTGTCTTGTTTTAATAATTGGAGAAAACGGGATAAAATAACGTACGACAGATGGTTATCCCACTTGTATATTTTTAAAGATATTCTTATCCTCTTATCCTTATATAAAACCAATTATGATAATTGTATGTTGGAAAGATAAACTGTATACTGAGCATTACAACCCAGTGTGACCGTAAAAGATAAAATATGGATGTGATTTGAACTTAGGGACCAACTCGTATGATGTTACTGATGTTACCGAACCTTTTAGGGGTTTATACTGAGTGAAGGGAAGGTGAAAAGTAGTATTTTATATATATATATATTTTTTTTCAACGTTTATTTATTTTTGGGACAGAGAGAGACAGAGCATGAACGGGGGAGGGGCAGAGAGAGAGGGAGACACAGAATCAGAAACAGGCTCCAGGCTCTGAGCCATCAGCCCAGAGCCCGACGCGGGGCTCGAACTCACGGACCGCGAGATCGTGACCTGGCTGAAGTCAGACGCTTAACCGACTGCGCCACCCAGGCGCCCCTGTATTTTGTATATTTTTATAACAAAATATAAATTAAGATATTTTACCATGAAGAGATTGCACCTGTCCTTGAGAACAGTATAATTATAATTTTTTTTTTTACTTTCAGACTGATTGTAAATAAAGGTCTGGTAAAGGTATTTAGAGTTAATTTAAGCTTTCAAACACCATTTGGATCGGTTGAAAATTCTCTTTAATTAAATTCGCCTATTCACTTGACATTTAGCTTTGAAGGATTTTGAGTCCTGTTGAATATTTTAATCTACGCAGACAGTCCCCACCTTACCAGTGGTTCCACTTAATGAATTTTGAATTAATGATGTTGTGAAAGCAATACACGTTCCGTAGAAACCATACTTGTAGGGTTGAATCTGGATCCTGTCCGGGCCAGCGATCTGCGGCCCCATCCTCTCCCGCCATGCTGGGCAGAGGCCGCAGCTCCCAGACAGCCACGCAGTCGGGAGAGCCAACAGGTGGTACACGGACAGCCACCTGCGCCCACACGGCCGTTCAGTTTGTCACTTTCAGTACAGGATTCAGCCCATTACAGGAGATAGTCAATACTCCCTTATAAAATAGGCTTTGTGGTGGATGATTGTGCCCAACCGGAGGCTCCTGTCCGTGTTTGGAGCACGTCTAAGGGGGGCCAGGCTAGGCTGCGGTGTTCCCTAGGGTAGGTGTGTTAAATGCAGGTTCAACTTAGGATGAGACCCCATCGTAAGTTGAGGACGATCTGTAGTTTTGTAAATTATGTTCATTTTTCATGTTTTACTGTAATTGATTTTAGGTAATTATTTTCAAAAAGAAATCGGCAGTGTTTTCACTTAACGTTTTGAGGCAGATGCATGAAAAGGCCTGTTTGTCACCATACACCTTCACCCTGCCTAGTGGGGGAGTTTGGAATTTTCATTTCAAGCTTGGATTCTGGTAGCCCTGGATCTAAGCGTGTCTTTTCAGGTCAAGTCGAGACCCGTTTGCCGAGAGGCATGAACTGAACACGCTGACGTAATCGTGACGCTAACGTTAGACCTTAATTGTGTGGTAAGCCTTCCATGCTGCTCTTTGACCAATGGGGAGTTACTGGCCTTTGTCCCTCGTATTACAATATCAAGCTTCAAACCACGCGGATAAATCCTTGGGAAGCGATTCTGCTGTCAGAGTGCAGTTTCTCCGGAAAGGTCTAATGTTGGACACTCCTGTTGGGTGAATACAAACTCTGAACAATGCTGTCCCTCACCACTGGCCATCTTCATTACTTTACTCCAAGGATCTGTTGCAATAAAATGGTAATTCATCCTTAGGAAACTCACGATTTCGGGGCACTGTTAGCCAATGAGTAAACAGGGGGCCTGTAGTGTCTGCTGGAATTTTTTAGTGCCCCCACTGGTAACTGTTATGGGCTGTTACAGAATTTTTCATTTTAAGTAACATCTCTTACCAGGGTACAGAACAGAGAGGAAAGAGTCCGTTTTTAATTGAGACCTATGTAGTGGTTATGTATTCTACATAATTGTATAAAAAATGAATTAGTAGTCCCAACTTTGGTGAAAGGCCTCTCTAGAAATAGAGCTTGATCGTGTCTTGTAGGCACTAGGGGAAATTTAATTTTTTTTCTAAAGCTGTAGGTTCCAGTGGCTGCTTTATGTTTAAACTTTATGCTTTGCTTTATGTTTAAGCTGTCTGGTGGAACTATTATGTATATCATTTTCGAGACAGACTTTGTTCCCTTAATAGCAAATATCTGGAGGAAGAATGGTCAATTGTCAGGATGAAGTTATGTATCTGTTTATTTTCCTCAGGAGAACACGTCCTGATAAATGTCATGACAGCCATGTTTTCCAGTGTTCATTCAGGTGTTCATTCTGTGTGTTAATGGAGTCCTAAAATAAAAATCCAAGGCATTTCTTCAGGAAAACAACTTGATTTCATCCTGCAAGGGTAAAGAACGTCCTTGTGGTGACGTAATTATGATCAGTTAAAGAACTCGGGTGTTCTGATGGGGATCATGGTGAGCCCTGTGGACTGTCCATTCCTTGTGGTTAGGACTTTGAAAAGACACCCCTTTCACGGAATGCCATTCTGTCCTCATTTCGGGAATGGGTACTTTATAACAACATTCTGTTCTCAGTTTCCAGTCTGCTGTAGTTTCAAAAGGCCTAGAGTATAGCATAGGTCACTCTTAAGATGTTTATGAATTCAATATTCAGGCATTTTAGGGTCTGACTCATTTTGGAAAACAAAAACAGAACTGCTACAACTGTCCTGCAGTCTGCATTTGAAAACAGTAAATCTCTTCATTTAAAATTTTAAAGCCACGTTTGCGTGCATGCCATCTGGTATAATCTCCAGTAAGGTTATTAGGAAATCTTAATTCAAGATGATGAAAATCAGTCAGTTCCAAGTAATAGTTTCCAACAGCGAGGTCACTGAGGCCGGGCTTTGGTTTAGAATTGTAAGAAATACTTCAGAACATTCCACGTGTTCCTTGATGGGAAAATCCAACAAGAAGGCTAGGATCTTGGTGTCAGCCTTGTCGTCCAGGGACTTGTCTCCAGGAGGGGAGAGCAGTCACTAGGTTAAAGCTCCACAAATGCACGAAAGGACAACTTTGCATCTTCCTATCAGTATTGAACTTATTTTTACTAATGAAAAATAAATATATTTTTAAAACATGGGTGTTTTGCTTTTTTATGCCTTCACGTGCCTAGAAAGCTAAAGCCAGAAGTCGCCTGTCCCTTCTTGGGACTCCCTCTTCCCTGATCCTGTGCCAGAGAGAACCTGCCCATTCCTGGAACTCTTCAAGGTACTTGCTTTCTGAGGCCCTTTGATCCACACTGGCCGGGCGCTCAGACTATCAGTCCTGCCTCACCTCCTACTCCGCCTGGGCCATCTCCGAGACAGTGCAACCTTGACCGGTCGCCTCGCTGGCCTCCTTCGGGGCAGAAGGGAGGGATGGTAGCCCAGGGTGATGAGGATCCTAGGAGGGGCTCCCTGGAGCCCGCAGTGGGGTGTCCCGGGCAACAGCGGTGGGCGGCTCCGGGCTGGACTCGTCGGTCCCCACGAGTCGCGGGAGCATGTGTGCTGCCCGCTGCTCCGCTCGGCTCTCCGGCCGGCCAGAGCAGCGGGCCCGGATCCGGGGGGAGGCTGGGCGCCACCCGCGGGGGACGGGCCCGCGCCGCAGTGAGCGCGGGGGCCGGGGCGGGCGCGTCCCGGGACGCTGCCGACCCGCGCCTGCGGCGGCCGTTGCCGAGGCTCCCGTTGCCAGGGGCGCCGAAGCCGCGGACGCCGCCCGTCGCTGGGCTCCCGGGGCGCCGTCTGGCCCTTCGCGGCGCCATGGACGACCTGCGGGTGCTGTGGATGCGCGACCGCGTGTACACGGCCTTCGGCCTCACAGACCCCCACCTCTTCGAGGAGCTGCTGAACCGCGACGGTGGCGAGGTCGAGGACCTCATCCTGCACTTCCTCAACCAGACCAAGGACGAGGAGGGCGCCTTGACGCTGTTCTTCTACCGCAAGGTGGTGCCCGAGGAGGTGGAGGTGGAGATCGGTGAGCGCCCCGACTAGGCTTGGACTTTCTGCAGTTCGGCGGCTGCTTTCTGAGCCGCGTCCCCTGATACAGGCCTTAGCCCAGTGTCCCTCCCCGCCGCACCCCCCCCCCCTCCCGGCTGGATGTCCCCGTTCTATGTGGAAGCAGATCTCAGCCTCACTTAAAAGGGTCCCCTGGTTAATTCCTGGACCCCCGGAAGGGTGCTTGGAAATCTCCCTTGGACTGTGACCTGTTTCTGGACTTGCTTCCCCCTTCTTTCCCTCTTCTGGCTCTTCTCCACCGTCACTGCATCATGAGAATGCCAGTATATCCACTGCTGAGCATGCTGTTCCTTGGAGACTCAAAGCTGCCGAGACTGGAGGCACCAGAATGGTGTCGGGTTCTGGGCAGAGGCGGGGGGAGAGGCCTCCTCCCCAGCTCCCTGTCTCACATGGTCACTCACTCTCTGCCTATTAAGACCCTTGGGCAGCTTTATTGGATCCTTTGTGGGGCCCTGGTCATCCAAAGGCCCTGGAGGGGGACCAGGGCATGCCTCTTCATCCCGCTTTTCTATTTCTGTCCCTGCCCCCCGTCAAGTCTTCTCTCTGCTCCCAGCTGAAAATTATATGAACGCAGACAGCTAGATGCTGGTGAGGGTGGTGATAGGAAGGAGGGTGGTGGCCAGCTAGCCCAAGATGCTCTTCTAATAGTTAAATGCATATTTCTTGAAATAACAAAATGGAATCAGGCTGTATATATATCATGGGATGACTCACTTCAATTTAAAAAAAATGACACAGGTAGTACTGGAGGGCATTCTCTTAAAAATTCACATGACAGGGGTGCCTGGGTGGCTCAGTTGGTTAAGGGTCCGACTTTGGCTCAGGTTGGTCTCATGGTTGGTGGGTTCGAGCCCCGCGTCGGGCTCTGTGCTGACAGCTCAGAGCCTGGAGACCGCTTCCGATTCTATGTCTCCCTCACTCTCTGCCCCTCCCCTCCTCGTGCTCTGTCTGTCTCTTTCAAAAATAAATAAACATTGGGGCGCCTGGGTGGCGCAGTCGGTTAAGCGTCCGACTTCAGCCAGGTCACGATCTTGCGGTCCGTGAGTTCGAGCCCCGCGTCGGGCTCTGGGCTGATGGCTCAGAGCCTGGAGCCTGTTTCTGATTCTGTGTCTCCCTCTCTCTCTGCCCCTCCCCCGTTCATGCTCTGTCTCTCTCTGTCCCAAAAATAAATAAACGTTGAAAAAAAAATTAAAAAAAAAAGACTATATTATAAAAAAAAAACATGAAAACAAAAAAAATTTACATGACATAGAATTATGTACAGTAAAACATGCAAAAGCAACCCTTCACTAACCCTGAAGTCCTACTGCCATTCCTAGTAGGTAGTTTGGTGTGTATCCTGCCAGATCTTGCCCTGAATCAATCTATCATCTATCTATCTATCCATCCATCATCTATCATCTATATCTTTCTATAATGTTAATATATAGATGTCTAGAGCTTCTAAAGTCAATCATACCATGTATGTATATTATGTTGTGACTTGTCTCTTCCTCAAACGTATCTTGAGAATTTTTCATGTCAATACTGATAGATCTACCTAACTTTACAGGTTTGTTTTTTTTTTTAATTTTTTTAACGTTTATTTATTTTTTTAACGTTTTATTTATTTTTGAGACAGAGAGAGACAGAGCATGAACGGGGAAGGGGCAGAGAGAGAGGGAGACACAGAATCTGAAACAGGCTCCAGGCTCTGAGCTGTCAGCACAGAGCCGACGCGGGGCTCGAACTCACGGACCGCGAGATCATGACCCGAGCCGAAGTCGGACGCTTAACCGACTGAGCCACCCAGGCGCCCTAACGTTTATTTATTTTTGAGACAGAGAGAGACAGAGCATGAACGGGGGAGGGTCAGAGCGAGGGAGACACAGAATCTGAAACAGGCTCCAGGCTCTGAGCTGTCGGCACAGAGCCCGACGCGGGGCTCGAACTCACGGACCGCGAGATCGTGACCTGAGCCGAAGTCCGCCGCCCAACCGACTGAGCCACCCAGGCGCCCCTAACTTTACAGGTTTTAAGCACATTGATGTACCGCGCTTACCCATTCCCTAATTAAAGACCATTTACCCTTCTGTAGTATTTTACTTCACAAACAAGGCAACAGTGCCCACCCATCTCTGCACACTTTGTGTAATTCTTTGCGACGGTTCACAAAAGCACAATGGCTGGTTTCCTGGGTGTGCATCTACACCGGCTGCCCAAACTGCTCTCCAGAAAGGCCCTGCCAGTCCACACCCAACGGTGGTGAGGTGCCTGTCAGCCAACAGCCTTGCCGACATCCGATTCTGTCGGTCTTTTTAACGTTTGCCAATCCCATAGACGAAAGAGGGATGCGCTTGCTTAGTCTATACTACGTGTTTAATAATATTTAGTGGAGTTGAGCCTCTCTCCCTTTTGTTTTAGAAGTGAAGGCTTTTTTGAGGATTAACTTAAAATTTTTATTGTTAGTATTTTTTAAATGTTTATTTTTGAGGGACAGAGCCCGAGTGGGGGAGGGGCCGAGAGAGAGAGAGAGAGAGAGAGAGAGAGAGAGAGAGAGAGAGAGGGAGACCCAGCGCCCAGCAGGCTGCAAGCTGTGGGCGCAGAGCCCGACGCCCGGCTCCATCCCAGGAACTGCGAAACCAAGAGCCGCGCCAAAGTCGGAGGCTCAACCTGCTGAGCCACCCAGGCGCCCCAGGGTTGAGCCTCTTTTTTATGCTTGTGGATCACTGAGATCAACCGGTGGAACCGCTTGACCATTCTGCGTCCTTCATCTCCTGGGGAGTCTGCACAGGGTTTCCTTTCGGGCCACTTGAAGCTGTCTCTGCTAACCGGGACATTTCTGTACGACTGTGTTGGTTCATAAATTGGCGCTAGTCCAGGAGGGCAGGGGGAGACGAGCAGGGAGGCAGAAGGCTCCAGACCGGCAGGTGGCAGGTGTAACGAGCCCGGGGAACTCGCGCCCGAGGCCGGTTTTAACGCGAGAGGATCAGGTGCCTGCCTCCCCTCCCCCCACGCCCGCCAGCATCTTCGGGGTCGTGGAGGGGCCGCTGGCGGTCACTGCACCGGCCGAGCCCCACCCAAGGGCAGGAGGCGGGGAGGGGTTCCCGCGTCCTCGCCGTGACCTTCCCCCCCCCCCCCCCCCACCGCTTCCCCGGGACTGTCGCAGGTGCGGGCCATTTCCCCGCGGCGCTCGGTGGGGTGGGGGAGCAGGGCATCAGGTGTCTGGTGTGGTGGGGCAGACACGTGTTACTACTTTTTTCTTCCGTGCTGGCGGCGGTCAAGACGGCGAGACGCCCGAGGTGGAGGAGGAAGGCGAGGAGGAAGAGGCGGAGGCTCAGCCAGCGGAGTTGGAGGGTGAGTCGCGTGGGGGCGGCTCCCCGCGAGGAGGGAGGCTGGGACCCGGTATGGGGGACAGAGGTGGGTGCTGGCCGTTCGGGGCGCATTACCCGTGCCCCGGGGGCCCGCAGCCAGCGACCACAGACTGGGGGGCCGGCAGCTGCAGGGGGGCGGCCTCCCCGAGCTCTGGGGCCGAGCGCGCAGCTGTGAGCAGGGCCGCCCCTCCCACGGCTCCGGGGAGCACCTGCCTGGCCCCTCTGGCCTGGGCCTCGCTTGCCTTGCGACCGCTTCCCTCCCCGCTCTGCCTCTGTGGGTCTGAATCCTCCTGTCCTTTCTCTGGTAAAGGCGACAGTCACGGGATCCAGGGTCTGCCCTCTCCAGTAGGACCTCCTCTTTTATATCTGCAAAGACCCTGTTTCCGAATACAGTCACCTTGTGAATTCCACTCGGTATAGTACATGTCCCCGGCGCCTCGTCCCTGTGCAAGAGGCGTCCGTGACAGCTCAACACCTGTGCACTCTGTTGTGTAGCCCAGGCTTCCTTCCCCTCGTGCAAACCACACGCCCCGTTTCTTCTGGCCAGTCCGAGACAGTAGTGGAGGATTTTAGTGCTGATAGAAATGTGTGAGCTGGAGAAGTTGCTGGAAACACACCTGAGCGTGCGAGACGCCTGATTCTCCGCAGGCTCCGCTTTTCCTGTAGTGATGGGATGGCTTTAGATTCATGCTAAGGCTGGGTTCTCCTGCGGGTGGCTCTTTTTTCCTTTCCTTTTTTACATTAAAAAAATTTTTTTTTCTTGTTTTTGTAGTTGTTGAGTGGTTTCATTTTATTCCTAGTGTATTTCTACCGTTTATCTAATTCAGTTTTCTACCGTTTATCTAATTCCTGAAACGATTTATTTTGTCCTTTTTCTGGGCAGCTGCATGTATCTTATTAAATTTTATGAAGTTTTTCAAATTTTAATTTCAGTAGAGTTAACGTACAGTGTTATCTTAGTTTCAGGTGTATAATATAGTGATTATCAGCCTTCCATACATCTCACCTAGTTCACCCATCTCCCCCTCCCCCTCCTCCACCCCCATAACCATCAGTGTGTTCTATGTAGTTAAGAGTCTGTTTCTTGGTTTCTCTCTCTTTTCCTTTTGTTTTTCTGTTATGTTTCTTAAATTCCACAGATGAGTGAAATCCTACAGTATTTGTATTTCTCTGACTGACTTATTTCCCTTAGCATGGTACTCTCTAGTTTCACCCATGTCGTTGCAAGTGGCCAGATTTCATTTTTTCTTATGGCCGAGTAATCCATTGTATCTATATATACACCACATCTTTATCCATTCATCTACAGATGGACACTTGGGCTGCTTCTGTATCTTGGCTATTATAAATACTGCTGCCATAAACCTAGGGATGCATGTATCCCTTTATATTAGCGTCTTTGTCTTTTTTTGGATAAATACCCAGTAGTGCCATTGCTGGATCGTAGGATAGTTCTATTAAAATTTTTAACCTTTAAAAAAATTTTTTTTAATGTTTTTTTTTTTGACAGAGAGACACAGAGCATGAGCGGGGTGGTGGTGGGGGGGGCAGAGAGAGAGGGAGACTCAGAATCCGAAGCAGGCTCCAGGCTCTGAGTTGTCAGCACAGAGTCCAACGCGGGGCTTGAACCCACGAACCGTGAGATCATGACCTGAGCCGAAGTCGGATGCTCAACCGACCGAACCACCCAGGCGCCCCTCCAGACGCGTTCATTTTAGCCAAAATGTCATTCCTTCTGTAGTACAGATTGAGGGGAGAGGATTACAGGGTTAGAAATACAGACCATGAGTCCTCAGGGAGGACTGAGTTGGATTTTGACAAGACGGACGGTGGCTGTGAGGGCCACAGCCCTATTTACTGTGGGGCTCTAATCTTGTTGAGAGACCCATCCATTTCAGCACCAGTCAGTCTCTGAACAGGAAGGACATCTGTGGAAGGACGCTGCTTGGACACAAAGGCCAGGGAGGTCTTTCAGCAAAGCAAATTAATATTACTTCCAAATCAATAATTAAATGTATTTTTTCTTTTTATTGTGGTAAAATATACATAAAACCATTTAAAAATTTTTGTTTATTTTTCAAATTTATTTATTTTGAGAGAAAGAAGGAAGAAGAGACGACGGGGGGGGGGGCACGTAAGAGCGGAGGGGAGAGGTGCAGAGAGAGAGAGGGAGACCGAGAATCCCAAGCAGGCTCTGCGCTGACAGCGGGGCTTGGTCTCACGAACTGTGAGATCATGACCAGAGCTGAGATCAAGAGTCAGATGCTTAACTCATCGAGCCCCAAAACTTACCATTTTAACCACTTCTAGGTATACAGCTCAGTGGCACTGCATTTATTTGGTGCATTTGTTAGTGTGTTTTGGCTACAGGCTGTTACTGGTGCTCTAATACCGTTGGTGCTGCTGGCTTTATACCATTTCCTCTGCTGGTGGGTGTGCCGGACACTTAACCACACCATAATCGGATCCTCGAGTCTGACCAGTAGCTGTTATCGTTCCCATTTTACGGATGAGAACATCAATAGTAGACCAGTAGACCCCACACGTTGATTTGATTCGAAAGCCACAATGGCTCCGCACGGTGCCTTTTGCAGCAAGAGCCAAACCGTTTGGGAAAAGCTCTCCCTTCCCTGTAATTACTGGGTTTCTCAGAAACTCTCAGGGCTGTGATGGGTTCTGAGGGTTCCAGATCCGCACTGATAACAGACTTGAGAGAGATACATTCGTTTTACTTAGATTACCTTTCTTTTCATCCCCCACAAGTTTCGAGTTTCAGAGTGAAGATAGAGAATGTGCTAGTATGTTAGCTATAATTCTCATCCTAATAATAAAACTCCCCTTTAAGTGAAAACCTCAGAGAAATCACTCACTGGACACTGTCGCTGGAGCATGCACACACACACACATGCATACACGTGAAATTTTCGACCGAGAACCCACCCAGCAAAAATACAAACGGCTTTCGTCGTTATAACGTACGTCGAGGCTGCGATTCGTTTGTCCAAAATGTACACGGAGCTTTTAGATACCATGACTATTGAATGAAATAATGCCGCCGTACAAGATGCAGGTCCGGCCTCGATGGTAGGAAATCTATTCTGATTATTTCATTTTGCACCCTGAATGATATTTTGCAGCCAAGAATTTGCAACTGAGAAACGATTCCGCAGATCAGCTTGTATTAGGCATCGGGGATGAAGAAGTCGACAAAGAGAGTTTAGAAGACCTGCCCGTCAAGGTACGCGTGGCTCCTTCCCCTCCTTGCTGGGGTAACGGGAATGCCATACCCTCTGATGGGTCTGGGTAAGTGACAGTTCATGCGAGGAACATATTTGGAATGGAGACGATAGAATCCTGTGTTGGGAGTCCCCACAACTACCCTCAGGTTGGATGGTTCGCTAGAATGACTCCCAGGACCCAGAAAAACGTTTATACTCAAGGCTATAGTTTATTTCAGTGAGAGGAGGCCGTGTAGAATCAACAAAGAGAAAGGTATGTGGAGCAGAGTCCGGGAGAGAAGGGACCCGAGCCTCCTTCAGGGTGGCGTGGGGGTGCTGCTGCTCCCAGCACATAGGAGAGCACACGGGAAGTTTTGCCAGTCGGGGAAGCTCACTCAAGCCTCGATGTCCAGCGTTTCAACGGGCGGGGGGGGGGGGGGGAGGTCTGTCGCGTGGGCATGAAGGGCCAGTCTCTAGGTCGCAGGAAGTCAGACCGATGTAGTGTGACCAGGGCCCCAGGCCAACAAAACCAGGCATTCGCCACCAATCACGTTGCTAGTCTAAACTATCTTTGTACCCCAGGTGTAGACAAAGTCTAAACTATCTTTGTACCCCAGGTGTCCATCAGGTGGGACATTCCAAGAACAGAGGTTATCACCTGGGAATCGGCAAAGGGCCAGCATGAAAACCTTTGGGATCTGCAGAGTTTGGACAGCCCAGGCCTGCGGCCGAGTTAACCTTTTCCCAAATCCCAGAGGTGGAGCTTAAAAGCCGGGATGTGAGCATTTAGCCCGGCCTGTGCTAAGTGAAATGACTAACTGCTCCATGAATATACCCTACCCCCCAAACCAAATGGAAGCCGGCTTGTTGCAATTTACAAGCTAGGAAAGGGCTCAGTCTGGACATTTCCCGGGTCGGTTTACTCCCGTGTGGCTGCGCTGGCCAATTAACAGCAGAGTCAGACTGAGTGTTCAAGCCTGGGTCCTTCATGGTGCGTGGTCCCCCCGTGTCGGCCGGGGGGACCAGAACGCACTGACAGGAGTGCTCAGGGGCACCCGAACGTTAGGTTGTCTGGGTGAGCAGATGTATCTCAGCCCGTTGATGTTTGGTTCCCCGTGTTCCAGAGAACCGTTAAGCACATCGTGGAAAAGACATATCTCCATGTGCTTTGTACTCCCGTTCCTGAGGAGTTCCTGGACCAGAATGTGGTGTATTTTCTCCGAAATACAAAAGGTACAGTTCTAGTGTGTGTGTGAGTGTGGGTGTGTATGCACGTGGGGGTGTCTCTGTGAGATTCTTCATTTTTACGCTTTCTTGAGAATACAACTTTTTTTTTTAGTACGGCTGATCCTCAGTATTCATGGATTCCATATCTGCAAATTCACCTACTCGCATTTTTTCCGTAACCCCCAAATCAGTACCTGCAGTCGCTTTGAGGTCATTCGGGGACAGGCACAGGATGGGGAAACTTCTGCGTCCCCCCGTGTGCCTGTTCCCAGCTGAGGGCGAACGCGGTGACAACGTTTTAACTCTTGTAAACAGCTGTTCTTACTGTGACCTCTTTGGTGCCACGGTTTTCACATTCTTTTGTGCGTCTTGTTGGCGATTTCACTGTTTAAAATGGCCTCAAGCGTAGTACCGAAGCACCGTATTCCTGAGTGAAAGAAGGCTGTGACGGGGCCCCAGACGACACAGGTGTATCAGGTACACTTAGATCAGCTGCCAGTTATAGTGTCGGTTGAGGTCCATGCTAGTGAATCAACAGCGTATGTTGAATAAGGTGTCTGTTTCTTTTTTAAGTTTATTCATTTATTTTGAGGGGGAGGGAGGGAGAGGGAGGGAGGGAGAGAACATGAGCAGAGGAGGGGCAGAGAGAGAGAATCCCAAGCAGGCTCTGCCCCGTCAGCACGGAGCCTGATGCAGGGCTCGGACTCATGAACCACAAAATCATGATCTGGGCTGAAACCAAGAGTTGGACGCTTAACCGGCTGAGCCACCCAGGTACCCCTAAATAAGGTATCTTTACACAGAAACGCACATAAAGCAAGGTTACGTGTTGATGGTTGATAAAGATGTGACCGGAGGAGTGCCTGGGTGTTTCGGTCGGTTGAGTGTCTGCCTCTTGATTTTTGGCTCAGGTCATGATCCTGGGGTCCTGGGATCAAGCCCTGTGCCTGCTTGGGATTGTCTCTCTCCCCCCCTCTGTCTCTCTCCCCCAGTTGCATGGGCTCTCTCTCTCTCTCTCTCTCAATCTTTCAAGAAGGAAAGGAGGAAAGAAGAAAGGAAGGGAAGGGGTGAGGAAGAGAGGGAGGGGGGAAAGAAATATGACCAGAGGGGCACCTGGGTGGCTCAGTCGGTTAAGCGTCCAACTTTGTGTCAGGTCATGATCTCACAGTTCATGAGTTCGAGCCCCGCATCAGGCTCTGTGCTGACAGTGCAGAGCCTGCTTAGGATCCTCTCTCTCTCTCTCTCCCTCTCTCTCTTCCCCTCCCCCACTTGCATTTTTCTCTCTCTCTCAAAATAAGTAAATCACCTTAAAAAAATGTGACCAGAGGCTGCAGAAACCTGACCTCGTATGTCCCGTAGGAGCAATGGTTCAGTATTCGCTAATTCCTTGTTGGAGGTGACCTCACAGAACAGAACTCCCACGAATAATGAGAGTTGACTGTATAAATACGTTCTTGGTTCTATTGTAACAATTAAAGGGAGATGCAAACTGTTGTGGCCCTGAGTTCTAGGAAGAGCTTTGGGGCTTTGTCCCCGTGGGTGTGTGATTTAAAGCCGAGGGGCCGCTTGGAGGCCACGTTCATCCCGCAGGGTGACTTCCGGGCGGGATGTTCCCTCTGTGCCTTCCTGCTGCCCTCGTCCATCCTGGGTGCCGCCTGGGTGCTTCTGGTGACACCCCTGTCCCCCCAGTGGTTGTCACTCTCGTGTCTCTTCTGACCCCTGGCTCTTCCTCTTGCCTCATTCGATTCAGGCTGACTGCCCACCCTTCCTGCCTGCACGTTCCCCCATTTCTTCCGCCTTCGCCTCCACGGAGGCTGCGCATACGTAGCTACGTTTTCACGACTCCCCGTAAATCCTAGAACAAGCATTATGTTGCTTTCTTTTTCTCTCTTCTGAACTTTGATGGCGTTTTGGGTCAGGGCCTCCCTGCCGGGTGACTCTGCCCACGTAGGCGGGAACCAGAAGTAGGGAAGACGGCTTGTAGAGGCTCGCGCCCCCTCATCCCTGCTCAGTGCTCTCCTCGACGACAGCACCTGCCACGGCGCACAGGCCGCCAGCCGGGCAGCAGCCGCGTCTCCTCGGATTTCATCACTGGGCCTTCTCGTCGTCTTTGTGTCTCGCCGTTTCTCTTCCGTCGAGATCAGCCTCTCTTTCTCTTCCGCTCTGGGTTCTTGGGTTCTTTCCCCTTAAAATAAATTTACTTAAGTAAAGAAGAGTTTGCTGTAAAGAAGCGTATTAAGGAGAGAATGTCTACACAGCTGTGGGACCAAAGCCAGTGAGGTAACTGCCTTGGTTGGTATATCTGCTGTGTTTCCTGGTTAGATTGAGGGATGGGCCCAAGTGACCTTCGAAATGTGTACCGTGCGGGTGGAGTAAAGACGTGTAAAATAAAACGCGGTTGGAAAATAGGCTGTTACCAAATCTGTCTTTAAAAATACCTGTGACTCTGGGGCGCCTGGGTGGCTCAGTCGGTTAAGCGTCCAACTTCGGCTCAGGTCATGACCTCAAGGCTTGTGAGTTCGAGCCCCGCATCAGGTTCTGTGCTGGCAGCTCAGAGCCTGAAGCCTGCTTTGGAGTCTGTGTCTCCTTCCTTCTGCCTCTTCCCCAGCGTTCGTTCTCTCTCTCTCTCTCTCTCTCTCTCTCTCTCTCTCTCTCAAAAATAAATAAACATTAAGAAAATTAAAAATAAGAAAAAATAAGAAAAAAATACCCGTGAATCGGGTGCCTGGGTGTCTCAGTCAGCTGAGCGTCCAACTTCAGCTCAGGTCATGATCTCGCGGTTCATGAGTTCGAGCCCCACGTGGGGCTCTGTGCTGACAGCTCAGAGCCTGGAGCCTGCTTCCGATTCTGTGTCTCCCTCTCTCTCTGCCCCTCCCCAGCTTGCTTTCTCTCTGTCTCTCAAAAAATAAATGAACGTTAAAAAAAAAAAAATAAAAAAATACCCATGACTCAAAAGGGACTCTGGTGATGAACTGGGGAGGCATCGCTGGGAGTGGGGACCCAGGGAGAGCAAGGAACCCAGCAAACATTTCCAGAAAATGCTACTGTTTCTATTCTTGTCTGACTTCAGACAACTCCAGCCAGATCCACCAGTCTGTGCTGCTCTGTGAACCACAATGCGTAGGGTTTCTTTGGATGTCTCAGCGGCCGAGGGCGTTGTTTGCACAGACCTTAGCATCGTGTTGAGCCTGTGCCTGGAACATTCATTGGTAGCTCCTCGGGAAGAAGGAGCAGATTCCTTGGAAGGTTCACTGCCTGCCACTTCCCCACATGTCTCACCCTCTGAATCTGTTCCCACACAGAGATGATCTCTGAAGCTACCAACATGAAGGAAGCCATGGAGATCATGCCCGAGACCCTGGAGTATGGGATTATCAACGCTAACGTGCTTCATCTTCTGAAGAATATCATATGTCAGGTAACTGTGGACAAAGGGAAGGGACCTCAGCATTTTGAAAGACGAAGGCCATTTGATTCATTTACTCCGCAAGTAATGAATATCGAGCAGGTGCCTCCGTGGGCCCTGGTGGCAGAGCGGCGAGGAGCACGGACTAGGTCTCTGTGCTCCAGGAGCTTATTCTGGGGAAGGACACGAAACACAGATTCAGAAACTGGAAAATATCAGACATTGACAAGTGGCATGAGTGAAGTGAACCCTAGTAATGTGATAGAAATGGACTGTGTGTGTGTGTGTGTGCGCACACATGTGTGTTCGTGTGTGCAGGGAGTGGCGGTAAGGGATGGCCTCACTGAGGAGGCAATGTCTGATAGGCAAACAATAAAAAAAGAATCTCACGAGCAGGCTATTCTAATGACAAGTTATTAGGGAAGTGTCATTAGGGAAGTGTGATGGGG
Organism: Leopardus geoffroyi; assembly: GCF_018350155.1. Lineage (NCBI taxonomy): Eukaryota > Metazoa > Chordata > Mammalia > Carnivora > Felidae > Leopardus > Leopardus geoffroyi. Next base: position 6,210,293 of record NC_059339.1, on the reverse strand, counting down.
TGGGGTTGAGGACATCAGGAAAGGTCCCTTTGAGGGCGTGGCATTGAATTGAGGCCTGAATCAGGTGAAGGGGTCAGACCTGTGAAGATCTGGGGGGAAGAGCGTCCTGGGCAGGGAAGATAGCTTGTGCCAAGGTCCTGAGGCAGGAGCAGACATAGCCTGGTCCAGGAACAGAGGGAGGGCCTGTGCGGCTAGAGGGTAGTGAGGAAAGTTGGAAAGGAAGATAGGTTTTCAGCAGGGGAATAACATGATCTGGTTTGCATCGTTCCTCTGGCTGTTGTGTGGAAATCGTACCGTGGGAGCGAGGGTGAGGGCCGAAGGCAAGAGTGGACCAGTTAGAGTCCGTGGAAGTGTCTATGGAGGGGGATGGTTGTCTACACTGGAGTTCAATCAGGGGAGGGAGTGGGAGGCAGGCCCTGTCAAGAATCTGTTTTGCTGGGGAGAGGGCCAACGGGGCTTGCTGGTGACTTGGATATGGAGGTTTTGGAAAATGGAGCGTCAAGAGGGATTCCCTACGGTTCGGTTGGGGGTGAGCGGCCGGGCGGGTCACTAGGGAGATGGGTGAGGGCAGAAACCGATCTGGAGGGAAAGCCAAGAACTCTCCGGACATCCGAGCTGAGGTGTGAGGGGCTCGGGGAGAACTCAGGGCATTTATTTATTGAGCAAATATTTATTGAGCACCTACCGTATTCCACTGAGCGAACAACTCGGCCGAGATCTGCCTCACGGGAGTGCTCGTTCTAGTCAGGAAGGCTTACATTAAACAGGATCTGTGAGAGAATCTGTTCGGTTGAGTCTTGAACAGCATGATTTGAACCACACGGGTCCACTTCTACGTGGATTTTTTCCAATAAATACGGTATAGTGTTGTAAATGTATTTTCCTTCTCAATAACAGTTTTCCTCTTGCTTTAAAATTTTTTAACATTTATTTATTTTGGACAGAGAGAGAGAGAGAGAGAGAGACGGGGCATGAGCGGGGAAGGGACAGAGAGAGAGGGAGACACAGAATCGGAAGCAGGCTCCAGGCTCCGAGCTGTCAGCCCAGAGCCCGACGCGGGGCTCGAACTCACGGACCGTGAGATCATGACCCGAGTTGAAGTCGGATGCTCAACCGACTCAGCCACCCAGGCGCCCCTCTTCTAGCTTGCTTTATTGTTAAGCATACCGTATATAACACGTGGAACATACTGATAAGTGTTAATCGACAGGTGATGTTATCGGCAAGGCTTCCGTCAACAGGCTGCTCTTAGTAGTTAAGATTTGGGGAGTCAAATGTCATACGTGGATTTTCTTTTTTTTATTTTTATTTAAAAAAATTTTTTTTTAACGTTTTATTTATTTTTGAGACAGAGAGAGAGCATGAACGGGGGAGGGGCAGAGAGAGAGGGAGACACAGAATCGGAAACAGGCTCCAGGCTCTGAGCCATCAGCCCAGAGCCTGACGCGGGGCTCGAACTCACGGACCGCGAGATCGTGACCTGAGCTGAAGTCGGCCGCTTAAGGTGCCGACTGAGCCACCCAGGCCCCCCAATACGTGGATTTTCAACTGCACGGAGGGGGCGTTGGCATCCTCACCCTTGCGTTGTTCAAAGGTGAAAGGTAGCGTGCTCAATAGTGATGGGAGTTAAGAAAGACGAGGTTGGGAAGGGGGTAAGAAATACTGGCAGGTGGTAAAGGTAAGGGTTTTGAAGTTTTAGGCTGGGTGGCCGGGAACACCTCAATATCATTTTTTACCGAGACCATTGCACTTGGCTCCTGATAGACCCCGGCCGCTGCCCTCACCCCTACATTACTTTATCCACGTGCCAGCCAGAGTGTGGCGATGGTGCGAGGCCAAGGGGCTGGATAGAAGCAACCAAGGGAGAGGCCGCCGGAGGAGGGGATGGGGGGAGGGGGAGCGCTAGGGGCAGGGTGACACGGCACCCGTTTACCATTTTGAAAATTGGGCAAATAGAGGAAAGGGTCCAGGTGTTTATTCTGCCTCCTCTACGTGAAATGCACTGGGTGGGGGCGCCTGGGTGGCGCAGTCGGTTGAGCGTCCGACTTCAGCCAGGTCACGATCTTGCGGTCCGTGAGTTCGAGCCCCGCGTCGGGCTCTGGGCTGATGGCTCAGAGCCTGGAGCCTGTTTCCGATTCTGTGTCTCCCTCTCTCTCTGCCCCTCCCCCGTTCATGCTCTGTCTCTCTCTGTCCCAAAAATAAATAAACGTTGAAAAAAAAAAATTAAAAAAAAAAAAAAAGAAATGCACTGGGTAATTAAGTAGTAGATGAGAGAAGCGTCTCTTTATAAAAGCATTTCAGCTATAAAATAAAGAAGTGTCAGGATGAGACTATTTCGGTTGTGTGGCTCTCAGAGGTTCGTGGATCTTGTCATCAAACAAGTGGACGCTACCATCCGAAAGGAGAGAAAACCAGACGTTGTCTGTCTCCTGAGCATTGCCGTTAGTCTTGGTAGAGGGATTCTGACGGAGGGTCTGGACCCAGTGGGAGATACGGAGCGCACGGGGACACAGTGAGTGTCACTGGGAGTGTGCAGTCAGCAGAACCCAGACTGGGAATCCGCAGGTCAAACATCCTGGGTTCTTCAGTAAATCGCAAGTGCATGAACATCGTCCTCAACGATGGACCAAAGTTTAAGAAGAAAAGGCAAAGCTACAAGCCCAAACCAAAACTCAACCAACCAACCATCCAACTGACCCACAGGCATTTAAATGGAGGAGGGAGGGCACAAGTGAGCGAGGGGCAGAGAGACAGAGAGGGAGAGAGAGAATCCCACAAGGGGCAGAGAGAGCGAGAGAGAGAGAAAAGTGGAGCTCATGTTCACCCGAAGCGGGACTCGAACTCACCAACAGTGAGATCATGACCTGAGCTGAAGTCCGATCCTCAACCAGCTGAGCCACCCAGGTGCCCCCTCCCCCTCCCTATTTTAACCTCCACATGAACTAGCTTGGCCCTGAGCTGACTGACTCTTCAGCTGTTTGTGTGGCTGGTGACCTAAAGAAATACAGTATGCTGATCTGGGCAGTCACCTCGCGCTTGGGTCACGTTCTCCTCCTGGGGTCACGTTAGGTCAAACAACATTTCTCTGTCTTTAGGTCTGTGCTCTGGGCTCGAGTTCTCTCCACTTTGTTGCCGTTATCTGTGCCGCCTCTGACAGAACGTTCGAAGCCGGGGGCCGCGGAAGTGCATGAATTATTGGACACGACATTGATTTGTCTCATAAACTTGACGTTTCAGGTTTTCATGCCAGCTCTGTCCTTCAATCAGCACAAGGATGCGGCCACGGGATTTGCGTCCGAGAAAATCTCGGACTATTCCGAGTATGAAGCGGGGCTCCCTAGTGTGCCCGGGGAAACGTATCACAGCGTGCAGTTAATACGGGATGAATTTTTAATGAACGTCCAGAAATTTGCAAATAATATTCAAAGGACAATGCAGCAACTGGAAGGTAAGCTTCATGTTTTCTTCTGTTTCGTTACGCGTGGGAATGTCCTTTAGGAAGGCGACATAAGAGTCCAGGAGTCTTGTTTTCATTTGTAATCATTCTTTTTTCTCCGCCCACCATCTGAGCGACCCCGAGCTGGAAGGAAGATGCACAGAGAAACAACGAATCCTTGTCCTCAAGGGTCTTATCGTCTGGTGCACAAGGAACTGTGGCAGATGAGAGCTTGGGAAAGCTCTTAGGACTTTTAGGGTTTGGAGGAGGGAGACCCTGTGGCGGAAGCAGGAGGAAATCACAGGAGACTTCCTGAAGGAGGCGGCATTTGACCTCCTCTGAATGGACAGCAGAGCCTTAGTAGGTGGCGTTGGGGAGCAAGGGCATTTCGGGCAGGGAGAGAGGGCTGAATGAGAGAAGGGAGTTTGAAAGAATGGGGTTTCCGTGAACGAGGAAGGGTGGATGGCTGGTCCCGGCTTAGTTAGTGTCCAAGCCCAGGGCCCCACACGTGGTGGGGCTGCAGCAGCTACCGCGGGCCTGTACCTCATGATGTGGGGGAGAATGGCACGGTGAGAGTCCCAGAGCCTGGGAGCACATGTGTCATGGAGAACAGCAAGGTCGAGAGGCTGGCGTAGTGGGGAAGGTGAGTCCCATTTGGGGTTACGCTTTGGAGAGCCCTATCCTGTGAAAGCCGACAGGGGCCATTGGTCTGCGAGACGGCATTGCTTTCGAGGAAGAGAAATCCCACCCCTGCCCCGAAAGGAAAATTTAACACACCCCACTTAGTAGCAATTTTCTCCAAGACTAGAAACACCCGCAGAGATCCAATTTTTTTTTTAACACTTATTTATTTTTGAGAGAGAGAGCAAGCGAGCACAAGCGGTGGAGGGACAGAGAGAAAGGGGAGCAGAGGATCCAAAGCAGGCTCTGTACTGACAGCAGAGAGCCCAGTGTGGGGCTCGAACTCACAAACCGCGAGGTCATGATCCGAGCCGAAGTCAGACGTTTAACCGACTGAGCCACCCAGGCGCCCTGAGAGCCAAACTTTTGATAACATGCTATGGACATGTGGTTTTCATTCATTCATTCACTCATTCATTCATTCACTCATTCATTCGTTCACTCATTCATTCGTTCATTCACTCACTCACTCACTGTGAGCAAGTGAGCAGAGGAGGGGCAGAGAGAGGGGAGAGAGAGATCCCAAGTAGGCTCCACACTGTCGGCATGGAGCCCACGTGGGGCTCAGTCCCACGAACCATGAGATCGTGACCTGAGCTGAAATCAAGAGTTGGATGCTCAACCGCTTGAGCTACTCAGGAGCCCCCAGACTTTTGGTTTAAATTTCTTTTTTAATGTTTATTTATTTTCGAGAGAGATTGAGACCGAGTGCAAGCGAGGGAGGGGCAGAGAGAGAGAGAGAGACACAGAATCCGAAGCGGGGTCCAGGCTCCGAGCTGTCGGCACAGAGCCCGACGCGGGGCTCGAACCACGAACCGTGAGATCGTGATCTGTGCCGAAGTCGGACGCTCAGCCGACTGAGCCACCCAGGTGCCCCAGACTTTTGGTTTAGAATGTTCTTTTTTTTTTTTTTTTTTTTTTAATCCCCCAAGAAGTGCTATTCTCCTGGTGTCTGTGTTTGTTTTACTGTCTCATGTTCCGTTATTTTGCGTGTCTACCTGACCCTCCTCTCCCCGAAGTAGTGTAAAACAGCAGAGATGTGGAAAGATGTTTCTTCTAATCTTGGATCTGATTTCTGTGTCTAATGTCAAAATGTAGCTGAGTGGACACATTTTTGTGTTTTAGATAAAATACAAGAAGGAAATGCAATGAAACGTCATCTGTGACTATCAGTTACTCTAGGTTGCGAGAGTACGATGGTTTTCTTTTTTTCCCGTTTTCCTACAATGGGCATGTATGATGTAGAAAACCAGAAAAGCAGATAAATTACTACTCTATAACGTGGGTCAGCAAGTTATGGTGCGTGTGCCAAATCCCACCTGCTGGTTGTTTTGTGTGGCCTGTGGGCTAAGAATAGTACTTACCGTTTCCAATATTTAGGTTTTAAATGATTAAATAAGGACCTACAGTCTGCCCTTGGCTTTGCCTCTTGGTCTGCAAAGCTGGAAATATTTACTGTCTGATACTTTTTTAAGAAAAAAATTTGTGGGAGCGCCTGGCCAGCTCATTCGGTGGAGCATGTGACTCTCGATCTCAGGGTTGTGAGTTCGAGTCTCGCGTTGGGTGTAGAGATTACTTAGAAAAAAAAATCTTAAAAACTTTGCCAATTCCTGTTTTATAGTATCATCTTGAGGAAGAAATTTGTTTTTACTTATAGGACATTAAGCCATACGAATGGTTTTTTGTAAGTTATTGGCTGTCAATTGAAAAAGCTCTTTTACCCTTTTCTCTTTTTAAGATGCATGAGATCACAGGGGTCAGGTCATCTGTCGTGGAATGAATTTTTTTTAATATAAAATATTTTAAATGTTTATTTTTGAGAGAGAGAGCGAGAGAGTGAGCATGAGCGTGAGTTAGGGGTGGAGCAACAGAGAGGGAGGGAGACAGAATCCGAAGCAGGCTCCAGACCTCACAGCTGTCCACACAGAGCCCGACGCGGGGCTCGGACCCACGAACAACTGTGAGTTTGTGACCTGAACCGAAGTCAGTTGCCCAACCTACTGAGCCACCCAGGCGCCCCATGAAGTTTTAATACAAGTATATACTTCCCTTTCCTCCTCCAGCCTTCAGAATTGCCATTCTTAAAGTATCTTATAAAAATATCTTGTATGGTCCTCCCTGGTTTTGTTTTTGCAAAAGCCCCTCCTCTTATTAGATGTTCTCCCCCTCAGCGTCCTGTGTCCCCTGTTGCAACGCAGGCTGGTTGCTCTCTCAGCATGGTGCATGGCTGTGTCCTAGATGCAATGTTTCCTGGATCCCAGGTCTTCTCGCTTAGTTGGGTTACTCCCTCATCGTGTAGGAATGCATCCCTAAGTAACTTCCTTAGAAAAAGTGTGTGGGAAATAATTTTATGAGAACTTGGGTGTCTGAAAATGACTTTATTCTGTCTTCACAGTTAATAGTTTGGGCACAGAAGTTGGAGTTAAAGAAATTTTATGTGTTAAAATTTTTTTATTGTTTGGTTTTGAAAGAGAGAAGCGGGGCGGGGGGTCAGGGACAGAGGATCTGAAGTGAGCTCCGTGCTGACAGCAGAGAGCCTGATGTGGGGCTCGAACCCACGAACTATGAGATCATGACCTGAGCTGGAGTTGGACGCTTAACCGACTGAGTCACCCAGGCGCCCCGGCACAGAATTTCGAACACAGTTTTCTTGTTCTGTAGTATCCAGCGTTCCTTATGAGAAATTGGATTTTTCTTTTTCTTTCTTTCTTTCTTTCTTTTCTTTCTTTTCTTTCTTTTCTTTCTTTTCTTTCTTTTCTTTCTTTTCTTTCTTTTCTTTCTTTTCTTTCTTTTCTTTCTTTTCTTTCTTTTCTTTCTTTTCTTTCTTTTCTTTCTTTCTTTCTTTCTTTCTTTCTTTCTTTTTTCTTTCTTTCTTTCTTTCTTTCTTTCTTTCTTTCTTTCTTTCTTTCTTTCTTTCTTTCTTTCTTTCTTTCTTTCTTTCTTTCTTTCTTTCTTTCTTTCTACCTGTTTTTTTCCCTCTCCCCTTTATGTGAACTTTTAGGAGTGTGTCTTTATCTTCATGCCTTAAAATGCTGGGATGATGGACCTTTTTGTGTGGTCCTTTCTCCATTCGTTTTGCTGAGCGCTGTGTGAATATTTTCAGCCTGAAGACCTAGCTTTGTAGTCTGAAAACTCCTTTTGGTAATTTCTTCCACTATTTGTCTCTGTTCTTTCTTGCTAACATTGGGGGACACTGCTGATTCTGTTGCTCATCTTTTCTCTTGTCTTTCCCACCTCTTTGTCTTTATATTCAGCTTTTCTGAAGAGTTCCTCAACTTTTATCTTCCCCAACCTTTGACTCCACTTTTTCACATCAGCTATCACATTTTTTTTGTAAGCCCAGTGAGGGGCTTCATCTTATGACCGTAAGATCAAGACCTGAGCTGAGATCAAGAGTCAGATGCTTAGGGGCACCAGGGTGGCTCAGTTGGTTGAGCGTCCGATTTCGGCTCAGGTCATGATCTCACGGTTCGTGAGTTCGAGCCCCACGTCGGGCTCACTGCTGTCAGCACAAAGCCCGCTTCAGATCCTCTGTCCCCCTCTCTCTACCCCTCCCCGGCTTGCTCTCTCCCTCCTACCCCACCACCCAAAAAAGAGTCAGGTGCTTCACTGACTCAGCCACCCAGGTGCCTCTCAGCTATCATATTTTTAATTTTTAAGACCTCTTATTCTGTGATTATCCCTTTTTCAAAGCCTTCTGTTCTTGTTTCGTGGATGCCATATTGCCTCACATCTCTGAGACTGATGATTGGGATTAAAAACAAATTCTCCTTTACGTTGTCTTAATCTCCTTTGAGATCATTGTTTCTGATTTATCTGGGCCTATTCCCTGCTGGAGGTTTTCTCAAATATCTGGTTGTTAGTTTAATTTTTTTAATTATTATTTATATTTTTTTAAGATTTTATTTTTTCTTAAATTTTTTTAATGTTTATATATTTTCGAGCATGAGAGAGAGTGAGAGTGAGAGACAGAGCACATATGGGGGAGGGGCAGAGAGAGAGGGAGACACAGAATGTGAAGCAAGCTCCAGGCTCTGAGCTGTCAGCACGGAGCCCGATGCAGGACTCGAACCCATGAACCGCGAGATCATGACCTGAGCTGATGTCAGATGCCATCCAGGCGCCCCTGAAGATTTTATTTTTTTAAGTAATCTCTACACCCAAGGCAGGGCTCAAGCTCCCGACCCCGAGATCAAGAGTCACACGCTCTTCTAACGGAGCCAGCCAGGCACCCCTTGTTTAATTTTTAAATTGAAGTTACTAGGTTGTAAATTCAGCAACATCTTAAATAACTAGATCATTCTGACCAAGCTTAACACTGTTAAAATTATCTATAATGCTTAGTTACATTCTGATGGAAGAGAATGAAAGTCTAGATGGATTAGGATGGGGTAGGGGGGGTGGTGGAGGGGACGAATCGGATCTCACTGTACTGATATCTGGAGAGAAGAGCTATCTGACTCACTTGGGCGTTACTGTCTGTAATCATTTCCCCCGAACTGGTGGCTAACTGACCGTTGTTATCCTACCAGGGGAGATTAAGTTGGAAATGCCAAGCATCAGTGTGGACAGAGAGGTGTCTGACCTGGCAGCTGACCCGGAAGCCGTTGAAACCTTAGAGCAGTGTGTGATAAACTGGCTGAATCTGATATCCGCAGCTGTGGAGGGCCAGCTGAAGAAGACCCCTCAGGTAACTCAGGCCGCACTTTTGAAGATTCCCTGACCGTTCCCGTGGCCACCGGAGGAAGAGCCAGGAGTCTGGGGATCTGTCTGACCCAGCCTCTTTTCTTTTATGTCGCCTCCTTGAAAGTTCAAAGCAAAAAAATAAATGAAAAAAACAAACAAAAAAAAGGGGCGCCCGGGTGGCTCAGTCGGTTGAGCGTCCGACTTCGGCTCAGGTCACTATCTCACGGTTTGTGAGTTCGAGCCCCACGTCGGACTCTGGGCTGACCGCTCAGAGCCTGGAGCCCGCTTCAGATTCTGTGTCTCCCTCTCTCCCTGCCCTTCCCTCACTCATGCTCTGTCTCTGTCTCAGAAATAAAGAAACATTAAAAAAAATTTAATAAAAAGTTCAGAGCAAACATCCCCACACCATCGTTCCTGGGCTTTCTGCTGTTAGCGTGCAGCCACATTACCCCGTGGGCTGACAGAGGTCATACTGTGTGTCAGGATGCTCGGCCTGCCCAAAACAGGACACCTAACTCAGCCGGCCTAGACAGGAGAGAATTTGTTGGCTCCCATAACTAGAAAGTCCCGAGGCAGGGGCAGGCTTCAGGTACGGTTTGGTCAGGACTCCGGCTGTGTTTCTGTGTGAGCCTCTCACCTCAGTTCCATCCTCCTCTCTCTGGAGGCTTCCTCCTCAGGCTGGTTTCCTTCGTGGCGTGGTACATTGCCCCATCAGTTCTCCAGAGAAAGAGAGCGGCTTGGCTTTCTTAGCCAGAGTCCTGACATTCACTCTGACTGGACCATCTGAGGTCAAGTGCAGGGCTCGGTTCCCATTTGGAGCAGTTGGGAAGAGAGGGGGCGGTTCTGTAGAAACCACCACAAGTGTGCCTTCTGCACGAGCGATGACGGTTTGTGTGTTACGCGTCACCTTGCAGGGTAACGGTCCTCTGGCCGAAATTGAATTCTGGCGGGAAAGAAATGCAACCCTAAGTGCACTCCATGAGCAAACAAAGCTTCCGATAGTCAGGAAGGTCTTGGATGTGATCAAGGAATCAGATTCTATGCTTGTGGCCAACCTGCAGCCAGTCTTAACTGAATTATTCAAGCTCCACATGGAGGCCTCAGACAACGTGCGGTTTCTGTCCACTGTGGAACGTCATTTCAAGGTAGGCCGGGCGTGCTGCGCTTTGGAAAGTCGGGCCTGTAAATTAGCTCTCACGCGGATTTAGTTTCCTTGTTTGTTTATTTAAAAACATTTTTTAAATTTACGTATATCTATTTTTGAGAGAGAGAGTGAGACAAAGCGTGAGCGGGGGAGGGGCAGAGCGAGAAGGAGACACAGAGTCTGAAGCAGGCTCCGGGCTCTGAGCAGGTGTCAGCACAGAGCCTGATGCGGGGCTCGAACCCACGAACCGTGAGATCATGACCTGAGCTGAAGTTGGACGCTCAACCGACTGAGCCACCCAGGCACCACTAGTTTCCTTGTTTAATTCAGCACTTAAAAAATTGTGGTCACAAACATATAACATTCATTATTTTAACCACTTGCAAGTATATAGTTCAGTGGCATTAAGTATATACACGAGGGGTGCCTGCGTGGCTCAGTCAATTAAGTGTCCGACTTCGGCTCAAATCATGATCTCATGGTTTGTGAGTTCGAGCTCCGTGTCGGGCTCTGTGCTGACAGCTCAGAGCCTAGAGCCTGCTTCAGATTCTGTGTCTCCCTGTCTCTGCCCTTCCCTGCTCACATGCTCTCTCAAAAATAAATAAACATTAAAAAAAAAAAAAACAAAAACGTACACAGTGCTGGGTGCCCATCCTCATTATCCATAAGCAAACCATTTTCATCATCCCCGACATAAACTTGGACCCCTTGGGCACCGATTCCCTCCTCCCTGCCCCTCTGGTAACCTCTATCCCACTTTCCGTCTCTATGAATTTGCCCCTTCTTGGTATACACGTGGCATCGTACATCTTTTGTTCTGTCTCACCACGACTTTGGTTTACATTCCCTAGTGACTGATGAGGTTGAACACCTTTCACTCTGCTTCTTAGGCCGTTCGCATATCTTTGGTGAAACATCTGTTGTAATGTTTTCCCCATTTTTAATTTGCCTCATTATTTATTATTTTTTTTTTAATTTTTTTTTCAACGTTTATTTATTTTTTTTGGGACAGAGAGAGACAGAGCATGAACGGGGGAGGGGCAGAGAGAGAGGGAGACACAGAATTGGAAACAGGCTCCAGGCTCTGAGCCATCAGCCCAGAGCCCGACGCGGGGCTCGAACTCACGGACCGCGAGATCGTGACCTGGCTGAAGTCGGACGCTTAACCGACTGCGCCACCCAGGCGCCCCTAATTTGCCTCATTATTGATTTATGAGTTAAACATTTTTGAATACAAGTTCCTTATCAGATACATGCTTAGTAATATTCCAATCTGTGTGCATTTTCACTTTCTTAATGACAGTTGTGTTCTTTGTCTTCCCATTTTGTGGGCCAGGAGTTTGGGGAAAGGTTAGCTGGGCGGTTCCTCGTGGCTCATGTACAACAGCTGGGGTGGCTGGGCTGCGGGACCCCTTCCACGTGGCTTCTTTGCCCACACATCTGGCGCCTCGGTGCTCCTGGGCCTCTTTTTCTCCATGTGGTATCTCAGTCCCTAGTATTTCTCTATGTGGTTAGGATGCCTCAAAGCCTGGTGGCTTCAGGGTAATAGGGTGGCCACGCTTGCTTTTTAAAAAAATTTTTAAAGAGTTTATTTATTTTTGAGGGAGCGAGAGAAAGATCGAGGGAGAGAGGGAGAGGGAGAGAATCAGCAGGGGAGGGGCAGAGAGAGGGGGGACAGAGGCTCCGTGCTGGCAGCAGAGAGCCTGATGCAGGGCTCGAACTCCGGAACCGTGAGATCATGAACTGAGCTGAAGTCAGACGCTTAACCGACTGAGCCACCCAGGCGCCCCTAATGCTTCTTTATTTAGAGAGAGAGAGAGAGAGAGAGAGAGAGAGGGAGGGAGGGAGAGAGGGAGAGGGAGAGAGAGAGAGAGAGAGAGAGAGAGAGAGAGAATCCCAAGCAGGCTCCACGCTCGGTGTGGAGCCTGACTCGGAGCTCAGTCTCACAACTGTGAGATCGTGACTTGAGCTGAAGTAAGTGTCTGATGCTTAAATGACTGAGACACCCAGTCCCCAGGATGGTCATACTGTTTACATGGTGGCTGAGTTCCAAGAGACCAGAAGCAGCATGACGGCCGCCGTATTCTACTGACTAAAGAAGTAACAGCCTGTGCAGACTCGAGGGGGTGGAGATGACTCGGTCTCTTAATGGCGAGGGGGACACAGTCAAGATGTTGTGGCTGCGTTCGGAAAATACAATCTGCCACACAGAATATGTACTGGGTGTGTGTGTGTGTACTCAATAGCTATACATATATATTCTTTTTCTCTATATTTACTTTTCTCGCTCTCTACATATCTATTTATGTATATACACACTCCTACTTTACACACTGCTTCAAATGGCTTTATTTACTTTAATGGTAAATCTTAGCTGTCTTTCCGTGTCAGTGTGCACAGACCTAATTCAGACTCCTTTCGGTGGCGAAACGCTTCCTCCCGCACTAAGCACACTTTCTGAATTAGGAAGAGTGAAACTTCGCGCGCGCGCATGCTGCTTTATCAAACTACTCGGACCCCAAGGCTAAGGTTGCTTGCTCTCTCCGATTAGAACATCACGCACGGATCTAGCTTTCACGTCGTCCTGGAGACCATCCCGTCCATGATGAGTGCCCTGAGGATGGTGTGGATCATCTCCCGACACTACAATAAAGATGAAAGGATGATCCCGCTCATGGAGCGGATCGCCTGGGAAATCGCCGAAAGAGTCTGCAGAGTGGTCAACCTGCGGACTTTGTTCAAGTGAGAAGTAGCGATGCTATGTTTTTCCGAAGATCTTAAACAGCCTTTTTTTTTTTTTTAGTTTATTTATTTATTTTGAGAGAGAAAGAGAATGTGAGTGGGGGAGGGGGGAGGCGGGAGGAGAGAGAGAGAGAGAGAGAGAGAGAGAGAGAGAGAGAGAGAGAATGAATGAGAATCCTAAACAGGCTCTATGCCGTAAGCACAGAGCCCGACTCGGGGCTTGAACTCACGAACCTTGAGATCATGACCTGAGCTGAAATCAAGAGTCGGATGCTTAACCTACTGAGCCACCCGGGTGCCCCGTAAACAGCTTTATTGAAACATGATGCACACACCGTACGATTCACCAGAACGTACGAGTCAACAGCTCTTCATGTATTTGGAGTTGTGGATCTGTGGCCATAATCGATTGTGGAATATTTTCTCTAATCCAAAAAGAAACCCCAAACCCTTCAGCTGTCACATCCGGCCTCCCCAGCCCACCTAGCCTTGGGCAACCACAGATCTACTTTCTGTCTCTCTTGATTTGCCTTTTCTGAACATTCGTACAAATGGAGTCGTACACATGGTGGCTTTTACGACAGACTCCTTCTGCTCAGCACCATGGTTTTTTTCTTTTTCTTTTTTAAATATGAAATTTATTGTCAAATTGGTTTCCATACAACACCCAGTGCTCATCCCAACAGGTGCCCTCCTCGATGCCCATCACCCACTTTCCTCTCCCTCCCACCCCCCATCAACCCTCAGTTTATTCTCAGTTTTTAAGAGTCTCTTCTGGTTTGGCTCTCTCCTTCTCTAACTTTTTTTTCCCTTCCCCTCCCCCATGGTCCTCTGTTAAGTTTCTCAAGATCCACATAAGAGTGAAAGCATATGGTATCTGTCTTTCTCTGTATGGCTTATTTCACTTAGCATCACACTCTCCAGTTCCATCCACGTGGCTACAAAGGGCCATATTTCGTTCTTTCTCATTGCCACGTAGTACTCCATTGTGTATATAAACCACAATTTCTTTATCCATTCGTCAGTTGATGGACATTTAGGCTCTTTCCATCATTTGGCCATTGTTGAAAGTGCTGCTATAAGCATTGGGGTACAAGTGCCCCTCTGCGTCAGCACTCCTGTGTCCCTTGGGTATCAGCACCATGGTTTCAAGGTTCACCCGTGTGGGAGCTGGTGTCAGGGCCTCATTCCCCTTTAGGGCCAACTAATAGCCCGTCGTGTGGACACGTAGGTTATTTTATTTGAATCAGGATTGTCTTCCTTAGTTATCCTGGGAGACACCAAGTCCCAGGGCCCCTAAGGCCGGAGGGCCTCTGGGATCAATGTAGAAGGAGGTGCAGATGTTCACTTTCCTAAACAAAACAAAACAAAACAAAACAAAAAAACAAAACTCTGCAGGTGAAAGAGGCACAACAATCTTGGCTTTGTCATTTCCCTGTGGTGCTGCAGCCTTCACTGTTGACTTGTGGCCCGGCCCGAGGCTACCGGTCCCCTTCCGGCTGGAACAGAGAGGTCCCCAGGGGAGCCGCAGCTCTGCCGGTTGGGTGGGCGGCCGGCCGGGTGCCGTTCAGCCCCGGGGGTGGCCTACGGATCTGCAAGGGGGTTGCACCCTCGTAGGCCGGTGCAGGGGGCTGTGGGATGGGGAGGCCCTGCTCCTCGGGGACGGCGCTCCCCGGGGAAACCTGCTCCCCTTGGGCTGTGCGGCTCGGACCCGCCACCGAGGCTCAGCCTTCCCCCCTGCCTCGCTGCATCTCTTTGCTTCACAGAGAAAATCGAGCCAGCGCCCAGCACAAAACCTCGGAGGCCAGGAACACCCTGCACACGTGGAAAAAGGCCTATTTCGACACCAGGGCCAAGATCGAGGCTTCGGGGAGAGAAGCTCGGTGGGAGTTTGATCGAAAGCGGCTGTTTGAGAGAACGGATTACATGGCTGCCATCTGCCAGGATCTCTGCGACATCCTGCAGGTGGGGAGGCTGGAGCGGGTGTTCTCCGATGGCCGGAAAGGTGGCTGGGGTTCGGACGTGGCTGGACGGAAAGCCGTTTGGCTTTTTGATGGCACGCCGTCCGTGTCCAGCGGAAACCAGGAGACGGACAGGGGCTGGCGGGGGAGGGAGGGAAACCCTTGAGAGACCACGCAGAATGTACCGGAAGGTACCAAAGCGGGCCAGACCGCTCGCACTTCTCCTTGTCTCCTGTGACCCACCTCCCTCACCCCGCTTTCAGCTGTCCTTTGATCTCCGGCCACACCTGCCTCGTAGCTTTTGCAGAATCCTCCCCCTCCTGTCTTTCCGTGAAATGTCGGAATTTCTCAAAGTCTAGTCCGAGACTTATTCTCTCCTGACGCCACATCATCCTGCCCGTTGTTTCGGCTGCTACCCATCCTTCAGGGACTCCTTGTTTATCTGGTTCCTCTCTCTTTTGAATAAACGGTCAAAGGGTCTAGTGGCTGGTTGGATGAATTATCCACTGTTCTTTGTCTCACGAAGGTCCATCCGTCCGTTCATTCTTAGTATTTATGGAGCGCTCACTTGTGCCAGGCACTGTGCTTGCTACCAGGGCTGGCTACGTCGCCTGCCGTGCCCAGTGCACCAAATTTGGGACCCCTTGTTCAAAAAGTAGGAAAAAATGCTATTAAAAGCATTAAAATCTAAAGCTTTTCCCTTTCTTCTGACATCTCTTACCTCGGCAGGCTTTATTTTTTGTTTGCCCACGACTGTGGCAAAGTAAAGAAGGTGAAGGGAACTTGAACATTTAAATTATTCCATGATTTGGGGCACCTGGGTGGCTCTTTTTTTTTTTTTTTAATGTTTGTTTATTTTTGAGAGAGAGAGAGAGAGAGAGAGAGAGAATGAATCCGAAGTGGGCTCCACACTGACAGTGGAGAGCCCTATGTAGGGCTCGAACCCATGAGCTGAGATCATGACCTGAGCGGAAGTTGGACGTTTAACCGACTGAGCCACCCAGGCGCCCCGAGCATCTGACTCTTAATTTCAGCTCAGGTCCCGATCTCACGTTTGTGAGTTCAAGCCCCTGTGCACTTGGGCTCTGCACTGACAGGGTGGAGCCTGCTTGGGATTCTCTCCCTCTCCCTCTCTCTGCCCCTCCCCTGCTAGCACTTTCTCTCTCTCTCTCTCTCAAATTAATATTTAAATTATTCCATGAGTTTTACCATTCATATTTACATTGCGCAGTGTTCGCTTAAAGGGCAGATACAAGGCCATTTGACTCGTATGTGGAATCACTGAAAAGACGTGATTTGTACTTTGTCACTCGAATGTGCAGATGTACGTCATTGCCAGAACGATGCGACAGCGCGGCACACAGCTGACTTGGTTGGTTTTCTCCCACTTCTTTTAATTTTTTTAATTCAGAAAAATTTTTAAGTTTTTAAAATTTGAATTCCAGTTACTTAACATACGGTGCGATATCAGTTTCAGGCGTACGATATAGAGACTCCATACTTCCATACCACACCCTGCGCTCATCGCAACAAATGCCCTCCTTCGTCCCCATCACCTGGTTCACTCACCTCCCCACACCCTCCCCTCTGGTAGCCATTGGCGTGTTCTCTGGAGCTAAGAGTCTGTTTCTTGGTTTTCCTTTCTTTCTTTCCCCCCCGTGATCCTTTGTTTTGTTTTGTTTCTTAAATTCTATGTATGTGTGAAATCATATGGTATTTGTCTTTCTCTGACTTACTTCACTAAGTAGAATACTCTCCAGTTCCATCCGTATCCTTGCAAATGGCAAGATTTCGTTCTTTTGATGGCTGGATGATATCCCATTGCGTATATAAAATATCACCTCTTCTTTATCCATTCATCAGTCGAAGGACATCTGGGCTCTTTCCATAATTTGGCTACCGTTGATAGCACTGCCAGAAACACTGTCCCCTTTTGAATCAGTATTTTTTTCTTATCCTTTGGATAAATACCTACTAGTACAATTGCTGGATGGTAGGATAGTTCTACTTTTAACTTTTTGAGGAATTTCCATACTGTTTTCCAGTGCGGCTGCACCAGTTTGCCCTCCCACCAGAAGTGCTAAGGGTTCCCTTTTCTCTACATCCTCGCCAACACCTGTTGTTTCTTGTGTTGTTCATTTTAGACATTCTGACAGGTGTGAGGTGGTATCTCATTGTGGTTTTGATGTGTATTTTCCTGATGATGAGTGATGTTGAGCATTTTTTCATGTGTCTGTCAGTCATCTGGATGTCTTCTTTGGAGAAGTGTCTGTTCATGTCTTCTGCCCATTTCTTCACTGGATTATTTGTTTTTTTGGGTGTTGAGTTTGAGAAGTTCTTCATAGATTTTGGATAGTAACCCTTTATCAGAGATGTCATTTGCAAATATCTTTTCCCATTCTGTCAGTTGCCTTTTAGTTTTGTCGATTGTTTCCTTCATGGTGCAGAA
Organism: Leopardus geoffroyi; assembly: GCF_018350155.1. Classification (NCBI taxonomy): domain Eukaryota; kingdom Metazoa; phylum Chordata; class Mammalia; order Carnivora; family Felidae; genus Leopardus; species Leopardus geoffroyi. The sequence continues at coordinate 6,193,194 of NC_059339.1, read as the reverse complement.
GCTTTTTATCTTGAGGAAATCCCAATAGTTCATTTTTGCTTTTGTTTCCCTTGCCTCTGAAGACGCGTCTAGTAAGAACTTGCTATGGCCAAGGTCAAAGAGATGTTCTTCTCTAGGATTTTGATGGTTTCCTGTCTCACACTGAGGTCTTTCATCCATTTTGAATTTATTTTTGTGTATGGTGTAAGAAAGCGGTCCAGTTCTTTTGTATGTTGCTGTCCAGTTTTCCTAACACCATTTGTTGAAGAGCCTTTTTTCCATTGGATAGTCATTCCTGCTTTGTTGAAAATTAGTTCACCCTATAGTTGTGGGTCCATTTCTGGGTTCTCTATTCTGTTCCATTGATCTATGTGTCTGTTTTTGTGCCAGTACCATACCGTCCTGATGATTACAGCTTTGTAATACAGCTAGAAGTCCGGAATTGTAAGGCCTCCAGCTTCGCTTCTCTTTTTCAACATTACTTTGGCTATTTGAGGTCTTTTCTGGTTTCATATAAATTTTTGAATTCCAAGTTCTAGTTCTGTGAAAAATGCTGGTGTTATTTTGACAGGTGTTATTTATACGGCATTGAATGTATAAATTGCTTTGGGTAGTATAGACATTTTAACAATATTGTTCTTCCAATCCATGAGCATGGAATGTTTTTCCATTTCCTTGTGTCTTCAGTTTCTTTTATAAGTATTCTATAGTTTTCAGAGTACAGATCTTTTACTTCTTTGGTTAGGTTTATCCCTAGGTATGTTATGGTTTTTGGTGTCGTGGTAGTGGGACCGATTCTTTGATTTCTCTTTTCTGCTATTTCATTACTGGTGTATAGAAATGTAACAGGGGCACCTGGGTGACTCAGTCAGTTGGTTGAACATCCGACTTCGGCTCAGGTCATGATCTCGTGGTTCGTGAGTTCAAGCCCCACATTGGGCTTGCTGTCATCAACCTGTCTGTGCAAAGCCCACTTCAGATCCTCTGTCCCCCTCTCCCTGCCCCTTCCCTGCTTGTGCTCTCCCCAAAATAAATAAATATTTAAAAAAAGAAGAACTGCAACGAACTTCTGTATGTTGATTTTGTATCCTGTGACTTCGCTAAATTCTCATATCAGTGAATCTAGAAAATTCTCTGGTGGAGTCTTTTGGGTTTTCTATGTGGAGTATCATGTCCTCTGTGAAGAGTGAAAGTTTGACTTTTTTTCTTGTTGATTTGGATGCCTTTTATTTCTTTTTGTTGTCTGATTGCTGAGGCTAGGACTTCCAGTGCTATGTTGAACAACAGAGGTGAGAGCGGACATTTGTCATGTTCCTGACTTTAGGGAGAAAGCTCTCCGTTTTTCCCCATTGAGGATGATATTAGCTGTGGGTCTTTCTGATGTTGAGGTATGTTCCCTCTATCCCTACTTTTTAGAGGGTTTTTATCAAGAATTGATGCTGTATTTTGTCAAATGTTTTTTCTGCCTCTATTGAGAATTTCATATGGTTCGTATCCTTTCTTCTATTAATGTGGTGCATCGCATTGTTTGATTTGTGGATATTGAACCACCTCTGTAGCCCAGGAATAAATCCCACTTGATCATGGAAAATAATTCTTTTAATGTACTGTTGGATTCAATTTTCTTTTTTTTTTTTTTTTTAATTTTTTTTTTTCAACGTTTATTTATTTTTGGGACAGAGAGAGAGCATGAACGGGGGAGGGGCAGAGAGAGAGGGAGACACAGAATCGGAAACAGGCTCCAGGCTCTGAGCCATCAGTCCAGAGCCCGACGCGGGGCTCGAACTCACGGACCGCGAGATCGTGACCTGGCCGAAGTCGGACGCTTAACCGACTGCGCCACCCAGGCGCCCCTGGATTCAATTTTCTAGTATCTTATTGAGAATTTTTGCATCCATGTTCATCAAGGATATTGGCCTGTAGTTCTTTTTTTCAGTGGAGTCTTTGTCTGGTTTTGGAATCAAGATAATGCTGGCCTCATAGAATGAGTTTGAAAGTTTTCCTTCAATTTCTGTTTTTTGGAACAGTTTCAGAAGAATAGGTATTCATTCTTCTTTCTTTATTTTTTAAAGTTTATTTATTTTGAGAGAGAGAGTGCAAGTATGAGTGGTGGAGGAGGAGAGAGAGAGAAGGAGAGAAAGAATCCCAAGCAGGCTCTTACGCAGAACCCCACGTGGGGCTTGAACTCATGAACCTTGAGATCATGACCTGAGCTGAAATCAAGAGTCAGACACTTAACTGACTGAGCCACCCAGTTCTTCTTTAAATGTTTGGTAGAATTTCCCTTGGAAGCCATCTGTCCCTGGACTCTTGTTTATTGGGAGATTTTTGACTACTGATTCAATTTCTCTTTCTTTCTGTCTTTCTTTTTCTTTCTTTTCTTTTGAGAGACAAAGGATCCCATGGGGGGTAGAGGGAGGGAGGGAGAGACAGAGAGAGAGAAGTGGGGCTCAACTGGGGCTTGTGATTTTTACCCAAAGCAGGGCTGGGGCTCACCCGATGCAGGACACGAGCTCACCTGAAACAGGGCATGAGCTCACCCGATATAGGGCTTGAACTCCTCTACTGTGAGATCATGACCTGAGTCGAAGTCAGATGCTTAACTACTGAGCCACCCAGGTGTCCCCTGATTCAATTTCTTTGCTGGTTATGGGTCTGTTCAAATTTTCCATTTCTTCCTGTTTCAATTTTGGTAGTTTGTATGCTTTTAGGAACTTATCCCTTTCTTCCAGATTTCCCAGTTTGTTGGCATATAATTACTCATAATATTCTGCCGTATAATTGTCTGTATTTCTGTGGTGTCAGTTGTGATCTCTCCTCTTTCATTTACGATTTTATTTTATTTTTTGGTCTTTTCTCTTTTTGAGAAGTCTGGCTAGGAGTTTATCAATTTTGTTAATTCTTTTCAAAGAACCAGCTCCTAGTTTTGTTGGTCTGTTTTACTTTTTTTTTTTTTTTAATTTGTGTGTTGTTTATTTCTGCTCCAATCTTTATTTCTTTTCTTCTGGTTTTAGGCTTTATTCGCTGTTCTTTTTCCAGCTCCTTTAGGTGTTGGGTTGTGTACTTGAGACTTTTCTTGCTTCTTGAGTAAGGCCTGTATTGCTATATACTTCCCTCTTATGACTGCCTTTGTTGCATCCCAAAGGTTTTGGACTGTAATGTTTTCATTTTCATTTTTTCATTTGCTTACATGTATTTTTAAATTTCTTCTTTAATTTCCTGGTTGACACATTCATTCTTTAGTAGGATTTTCTTTAACCTTCATGTATTTGTGGTCTTTCCAATTTTTTTTCTTGTGGTTGACTTCAAGTTTCATAGTGTTGTGGTCTGAAAATATGCATGGTATTGTTGCATCCACACAACTCCTGAAACAGAATGCTATGGGCACCAGTGACAGTCACAACAAAGTTTATTACAATGAGAGGCAAGGCCGACCGATCCGGACCAACACTCTTGATAAGAGTGTGGCCCCGAACAGCCGGGGTACAGAGTTTTTATGGCCGACCACATCGTTTTATCATCACCTGGGAACAGAACAGAGAAACAGTTCCCAGATGAGTTAGAAACAGTTTCTGGATGAAGTGATTATTTTAGACTTTTTGCCGCTAAGTTGCAACCAGTGGATCTCCTTGACCTTGCCTCTGATGCTCTTCTCTTTGAGCTTTTGTTTCCTTCATTGGCGAAGCCTGATTTATAAGAGTATGAAGCATAATTTACAAGAGTAAAGCAAGGCTGTTATCTCTTGACCTTCAGTGTCAGAACAAAGCTGTTATTTTTCAAGCTACACGTTAGCCTTACGCTACATTTTAACCCTTACAGTGTGATCTCAATCTTTTTGTATTTGTCGAGGGCTGATTTGTGACCCGGTATGTAATCTGTTCTGGAGAATGTTCCATGTGCACTCGAAAAGAATGTGTATTCTGCTTTAGGATGAAATGTGTCGAATATATCCATTGAGTCCATCTGGTCCAGTGTGTCATTTAGAGCCACTGTTTTCATTTACAATTGTTAGGTCTTCTTGGTAGATAGACCTCTTTATTATGATATAGTGCCCTTCTTCACGTCTCGTTACAGTCTTTGGTTTAAAATCTAGTTTGTCTGATATAAGTATGGCTACTCCGACTTTCTTTTGATGTCATTAGGATGGTGGATGGTTCTCCACCCCCCGCACTTTCCATCTGGGTGTCTTTGGGTCTCAAACGAGTCTCTTATAAGTGGCCTATCGACGGGTCTTTTAACCCATTCTGAAACCTTCGATGTTCTACGTCCCCTATTCTCTCCTCTGCGTCTTCAATCCTGTTGGGATTCTATCCAGTCAGTTTTGCTTCTCAGTTACAGCATTTTATTTTTCCAGTCGGACTAGTTTTTAGGTCTTTGATCTCTGTAGCAAGGGTTTCCCTGGAGTCTTCTGTGCTTTTTTTCGAGGCCAGCTAGTATTCTTATGACTGGTGTTCTAAATTCTTGTTCAGATATGTTACTTCTATCTGTTGTGAGCAAATCCCTGGCTGTGGTTTCTTCTTGATCTTCCTTTGGGGGGGGGGGTGGGATTCTCTGCCTTGTCGTTTTGTCTAGGTTTTTGTCTTTTTTTTCCAACGTTTTTATTTATTTTTGGGACAGAGAGAGACACAGCATGAACGGGGGAGGGGCAGAGAGAGAGGGAGACACAGAATCGGAAACAGGCTCCAGGCTCCGAGCCATCAGCCCAGAGCCTGACGCGGGGCTCGAACTCACAGACCGCGAGATCGTGACCTGGCTGAAGTCGGACGCTTAACCGACTGCGCCACCCAGGCGCCCCTAGGTTTTTGTCTTTTGCGTGTTGTGAGAGCTTGTTATGTTTCTTGCTCTTGAGACTACTGCTGTATTGAGGGGGTCGTACCTGGGCCGGGGGGTCCAGGCCTGGTGCTTCGGGAAGGGTTTCTGGCGATGGTGCGCTGCGCTGCTGTGCTTCGGTCGCTCTTTCCCCCAGGTCAGTCCTCTGCAGAGCTCCTCCTTGCTTGCAGTGAGGAGCGTTTGGACTTTTCACTACGTGCGCTTTGATTTGTTTGTTAAAGGAAGCTCGATCCAAAAAAAGAGCAAAGGAAAAGGAACCAAAGCCCCAAACAGACAAACCACTATAAGCCTGATTCCACGAGAGAAAAAAAGAGAGAAAGAACGAGACTGATGCAAAAAATGAGACAAGGGGGGGCCCCTGGGTGGCTCAGTTGGTTGAATGTTCAACTCTTGATGTCGGCTCAGGTCATGATCCCAGGGTTGTGGGATCAAGCCCTGCGTCAGGCTCTGTGGTGAGTGTGGAGCCTGCTTGGGATTCTCTCCTTCTCTCTCTGCCCCTCCCCTACTCACATGTGCACTCTCTCTCTCAAATAATAAATAAACTTCAAAAAAGAAATTAAAAAACCCCCAAAAAGCCCCACAAAAAATGAGAGAAGGAAATGAAAATACAGACCAATGCACAAAAATCTCTAAGTCTGATTCCAAAGGAAAACAACATAAAAAAGTCTGGTCCTATTTCCAGCTTCAGAACTGAAGCTGACGCTTTGGAGCCCTCTCTGATCAGTAGGTGGGGTGTGTGTGGGGGGGCCTGTGCTCCTCCTCTGGGGGAGAGGCCGGCTGGCGCCCAGAGGGCTCTGCAGGGCGCAGGGGGCGCGGCCTGATGTAAGCGGCTCGAGCCTCCCCTGGGGGTGCTGTGTTGCTTGCTGAAGTCCCAGGTGCTGGTGGCCGGGGAAGGTGGCGTCACCCTGCTCTCCGGTCCCCAGGGAGGGGAGCTCAGGCCTCCCAGGCGAACCAGTGGTCTCCCCTCCTGTGTCCCAGGCTTCCGACAGATCCCTGCCAACAGGCCGACTGTGCCCAGGCTGGTGGTGGGGCTGGGATTTGAAACTCCAAATCTTGGGGCGCCTGGGTGGCTCCGCGGGTTGAGCGTCTGACTCTTGGTTTCCGATTGGGACACGATCTCACACTTCGTGCGACTGAGCCTCACATTGGGCTCTGCACCGACAGCATAGATCCTGCTTGGGATTTTCCCTCCCTCTCTCTCTCTCTCTCTCTCTCTCTCTCTCTCTCAAAATAAATATTTAAAATAAAAAAGAAAAACTTCAAATCTTAAAGAACCTGCTCCTCTCTCTGGAGGAGCCCCTTGTGGTGCTGCGCCTGGCTCTGTTCGGTCCCAGAAAAGCAGTTGTGTGGTCCCATAGGCGCCTGGAGTTTATGGTGACGCACAGTGACAAGCTGCGGCCACGTTGTCTGCCCTCAGCGCGCACCTCTGTCCCCTGCTGTGGATCGGCCGCTCAGGTGTGCCCCCAAGTCTTTTGTTCTGGGAGAGGCCATCTGCCCTCTTCCAGATGTACTCTGAGAAGGAAGGTTCTCTCCCAGTGCACCCCTGGGGATCCCCACCTGACACGCTGTTGCTGGTCTTCTCCCCCCCACCCCCTCCATCTGCCCGGCTGGACTTCTGGGAATGGTGCAAACTTCCAGACCCTCAGAATGTGAGCTCCTCTGTTTGCAAAAACTTGTGATAGTCCGTTTCTCTCGATTCCCCGGTTGGTGGTTTTGGGGGTGTTTTTCTTGCACGACCCGAACCCCCTCTCTCCCCCACTCTCTCTCTCTTCTCTCTGCGAAAAGGGCTCCCTCCCCTCCAAGGCACTGTGGCTCTTCTCTCCCCCAGTTCACATCCCTGCGCCTCCTGGTACCTGCCACGGTCTCTCCCTCTAATTGTGCAGATTGTTCTCTTTAATCCTCGGGCTGATTTCCTAGGTGCTCAGAATGATATGATGTTGACCGAGCTGGGTTCCAGGGACCAGGCAGGTCCAGGGTCCCCCTACCCCTCTGCCATCTTAACTCCTTCTCTCTCTCACTTCTTGGTGCGAGCACATTCTGCCAGGATTCTCTACTTCCAGCTTACCAACGGGTAAGGAAGGGCTGGATGGGTTCCTGCTCTTTGTCCTCTGTCATCGCTCAGGGGGAGTAGTTGGCCAACACAGGGAAATAACAGGAAGTTACAGAACCGATATGGTAGGTTTCCTGATCAGGTGTGTTTCCTAGCCCACTGTTTTGGAAGCAAACTCCGGCTTGAAGGGAGAAGGTGGTCTCTCATCGCAGCCTGTGTCCTCGTGTACTTGCCTTTGATGTGACACATTTCCCTGTACTGGCTGCGAATGTCCCCCCAGCCCCCTGAACTGCCGTACGTGGGCCCACTAGAATTCTGTGCTTGTGGGGCGTCCCATGCTGTATGTGACAAAGTGGAAGCAGACAAGTAGATCCCACGTATCTGCTCACATGTGTGCACGGCCGCCCTATCAGATTTCATTTACAAAACACACGTTCAAAGATAAAATTACTGGGGTGTCTGGGTGGCTCAGTCGGTTGAACATCCGACTTAGGCTCAGGTCACGATCTCGTGGTTGGTGGATTCGAGCCCTGCATCGTGCTCTGTGCCGACAGCTCGGAGCCTGGAGCCTGCTTCGGATTCTGGGTCTCCCTCTCTCTCTGCCCCTCCCCTGCTCACGCTCTCTCTCTGTCTCTCCACAATAAATAAATGTTAAAAAAAAAATAATTTCAAGACGTTTGTAGCAGATCCTTATACCCAGCACGGGGTCCTTCTAAGCCTGGGCCCCTGTGCACCTGCCTGGGTCACTCACCTATGAAGCTGGCCCTGGCAAATACCTGCATGGTCTGTGGCTTTATGGAGTTTCCAGTCTGGGAGAGGAAAGATGGTAGACATAATAATCAACGTTTATTTATTTTTGGGACAGAGAGAGAGCATGAACGGGGGAGGGGCAGAGAGAGAGGGAGACACAGATTCGGAAACAGGCTCCAGGCTCTGAGCCATCAGCCCAGAGCCCGACGCGGGGCTCGAACTCACGGACCGCGAGATCGTGACCTGGCTGAAGTCGGACGCTTAACAGACTGCGCCACCCAGGCGCCCCAGTAGACATAATAATCATATAAATGCATAGGTGTGGCTGAAGTAAGTGCTCTGCTGTTGGGGCTTTTGGGGTGTGTACTTGAAGCCTGATCTGTTCTGAGGGCTTGGACGTGACCAAGTGATATTCAGTGATGAGTAGTAGCTAGCTAGGCAGTTTGAACTGCACGTACAAAGGCCCTGTGACAGAAAGGAATGTGGAAGTAAAAGCAGGCCAGGGAGGCCGCAAGGAGGTGGGGTGTGGGGAGCGGTGGGGGAAGGGGTTGGGTAGGTGGGGGCCTGAACATGCAGACTTTGCAAACTGTGTCACGACGTATGGATCTTGTCCCACGTGCAGTGGGCATAGTACCAGAGGTCTTAGACTGGGAGGAAGTTGCCTATCTGACATGATTCTTGCCCTCAGACAAATCTAGACATGCAATCTATTTGTCGTTAAAACATTCATGAGAGGGGCGCCTCGGTGGCTCAGTCGACTTTGATTCAGGTCACGATCTTATGGTTTGTGGGTTCGAGCCCCGCATCAGGCTCTGTGCCGACAGCTCAGAGCCTGGAGCCTGCTTTGTATTCTGTGTCTCCCTCCCTCTCTGCCCCTCCCCTGCTCGACCCTGTCTCTCACTCAAGAGTAAATAAACGTTAAACATACTCATGGAAAACTGAAAGGCAGCCTCCCTGTGTTTTGTTTGTTTGGACAGGTTATGGAGGAATTTTACAATATATTTGGTCCAGAACTAAAGGCAGTGACGGGGGATCCCAAGCGCATTGACGATGTCCTGTGCAGGGTGGACAGCCTGGTCACCCCCATGGAAAACCTGATCTTTGACCCCTTCAGCATCAAGTCTTCCCAGTACTGGAAATATGTGATGGATGAATTCAAGATTGAAGTTCTGGCAAGTAACTCCTCTATAGATTTGATCTTGGAAGTGGGTACCATGGTTCCCCCATGTTAAATTTGTTTCGTTATGCTTAGGATTTTTTTTTTTTTAAATCACAAAAAGTAATACCTGCTCACTTGTAAAAAACAGAAGCAATACCATAAGAGAGTCTTAAATACAGACTGGACCGAGGATTGCTGCAGGGGAGGTAGGTGGGGGGATGGGCTAAACAGATGGTGGGCATTAAGGAGGGCACTTGTTGGGATGAGCATGGGGTGTCATATATGAGGGATGATTCACTGGGTCCTACTTCTGAAACCAATGCTACACGTATATGTCAACTAACTTGAATTTAAATAAATAAAAAGAAATGATATTGAGGAATATAAGATAAAAATGAACATTCCTTAATCTTTTTTGTCCCCATTCCTATCTCTAGGCAGAATAAGGTTAAGTCAAGCTAGACACAGTAGCATCTCTACAAAGGTGGGTTTGCTGTATAATTGGGGAGGACATAGGAGGCTGAAGAATGGGACTTGATTTAGTAGGCAGTAGGGAGCCACTGAGGTTACAGAGTGAGGTAATCAGAATTATGGTTGAGGAAGGTTCTTCTGGTCACAGCATAGGCTGATTTAGGCCGGGGAATGAGAGGAGGTGGGGAGATGATATTAGGAGGTTGTGGCCTGGGGTACGGGGGAGGCAGAACCTGTCAAAGAGAGGCTGTAGCTGAGAATATGGTTTCACGCCACACAGCGTGATAGGATGGTGGGTGGTCCATCGTGGTTATCTTTCAGCTTCACGTGGGAGGCACATCAGCAGCGTCCCCATTTTAGGTCTTGAGTAATTGTTTTTATAACCAGAGCATCTTTTTATATGGGCAACCCCAGACTGTTCTTGGGTTATCTAAACATTTCCATTTTAATTACATCCAGTGTATTCTCAGCTTCTATTTTGTTTTAAGTGTTATTTTTATTTTTTAATTTAATGTTTACTTATTTTTAGAGAGAGAGAGAGAAAGAGAGAGAGAGGGAGAGAGAGAGAAACAGAGCATGAATGGGAGAGGAACAGAGAGAGAGGGAGACACAGAATCCCAAGCAGGCTCCAGGCTCTGAGCCGTCAGCACAGGGCCCGAGGCAAGGCTTGAAGTCATGGACCACGAGATCATGACCTGAGCTGAAGTCAGTCACTCAACTGACTGAGCCACCCAGACGCCCCTATTAATTTTTATTTTTAAAAATGTTTATTTAGTTAGAGGGAGGGACGGAGTGCACAAGTGTGGGAGGGGCAGAGAGAGAGAGAGGGAGACACAGAATCTGAAGCAGGCTTCAGGCTCTGAGCTGTCAGCTCAGAGTCTGACGTGGGGCTCAAACCCACAAACCGTGAGATCGTGACCTGAGCTGAAGTCAGACAGTAACCGACTGAGCCACCCACGCGCCCCTAATTGTTACTAAATTTTAAATTGAATTTTTCATTCAAGTCACTTTGTCAAGTAATACTAAAAGGCAAATAATAAGAAAAAACAGCCCCATGCTTAACCTTCTCCATTCCCATTCTTGATGTCATTTTTCACAATTCTAGATGTTTCTTTTGTTGTTCACCTTCATATTTCCTAAAGAACTTGCCAATGTGGTTATTTCCTGATGTATCTAATATAATCAGTTTTAGACAACTGTTAACTTTTCAGAGTAGATGTGGACTTTACTGTCCTACTCCTTCCCCATACCCACTTGCCCCCCTGTCATCTAACAGAGATTTATCATAACTTTTGGCTAAATTAATGATTAGTGTTTACTCCTTATGTCTGTGCAAACAGTGTTCACTGCTGAGCCAAGAAGCACATCATAAGCACACTGCCTTTCTTGTTCAACCCTTCATTTTTCCTGAAGTTAATCATTGCTTTTATTTTTATTTGCCTGGTTATTTACATACCTGTTATTTTTTTACCCAACTGCTCTAACATCTCTGCCACATATTTATCAATAATGGGTTCTGTCTGCTTAAAAATATGAGTGTTATTAGTTTCCTAGAGGCCTTTGTCCCAAGCTCTCTGTCCTTCTGTCCCAGTCTATATTGTTTGCTCTTTAGGTTTATTGCAAAGTAGTCACCCTAGGACTTCTCATCTTTTCTCCTCTGTATTGGATCCTGTTTTCTAGATTTCACATCTTCCTCTTTTCTTGTTTAGGCCTTTGTTTGCTGAAGCACATTTTTTAGTATCTTCCTAAGAAAGGTTTCATGGGACATCTCTCTTTTATGTCTTGTGTGAATTCTGGAATAAAGTTGGGTACAGAATTTAAGATTGAAGTAACTTTTCTTTGGGGGGGCGTCTGGATGGCTAAGTCGGTTGGGTGCCTGACGCTTGATTTCGGCTCTGGTCATGATCTCACATGACCAGAGTTCAAGCCCTGCATCGGGCTCTGTGCTGATAGCATGGATCCTGCTTGGGATTCTTCCTGTCTCTCTGCCCCTCCCCTGCTTGTGCTCTCTCAGTCTTTCAAATTAAGACTTAAACAAACAAACAAAAAAGAAATAACTTTTCTTCAGATATTGAGGGTATCATACGTTCATTGATTTCTAGCTTCTAGCATTATCACAACCCTGCTGTCCTTCTGATTTAATTTTTCTAGAACTAACCTTACACTCTTCATAGACTGGGGCGGGATGAGGGTATAGAGGATACATGGTGGCCTGGCTGTGCAGGGCGGAGAAGGGATCCTGTGTTTGCCCCTCGCCTTCCTGCTGCCTTGTGTCTCCAAATGTTCATGGAGGTTTCGTGGGGAGTAAACAGGTACCTGCCTGTTCCCCTGTTGCCAACATTTCGTTGTAATCCTCTGCCTTCTGTAGAGTTACTTTCCATCTGCCTAAGACTCCTGAACTATCTTCTCTCCTGTTGTGTCCCCTTCTGCTTTCTTTGTTTGTAGGAGTTAACACTTAAAAAAAAATTTCCTTCCTACCATTTTGAGTGGAACGAGGGGAGGGGAACAGAAAACCAATGTGGCCAATCTACCGTTTTTTTAAAAAAATTTTTTTTTCTTAACGTTTTATTTATTTTTGAGACAGAGAGAGACAGAGCATGAACGGGGCAGGGGCAGAGAGAGAGGGAGACACAGAATCAGAAGCAGGCTCCAGGCTCTGAGTCATCAGGCCAGAGCCCGACGCAGGGCTCGAACTCACGGACCACGAGATCGTGACCTGAGCTGAAGTCGGACGCTTAACCGACTGAGCCACCCAGGCGCCCGCCAATCCACTGTTTTTAACTGGGTGCCAGCTTCCACTAAAGCACAAGGGAAACCTATCGCAAGTCACAAATTTGTTTTTTGCTTATTTCTTGCCACTTTGTTTTTGCAGGATAATTACGGGGACATGAGGGCTGTGTTTCTGACTTTTGCTTTCTTTTTTTTTTTTTTTTTTGTCAGGTTATTGAAAAAGAAGCAAAAAGTTTTATTGATGAATCTTTTAAGACACTTCGATCAGCTGAAGCAGCGTTTGACATGCTTCTAAAATTTAAGCACATTCGTTCACGGGACGCCATTAATCGGCAAATGATGATGAAATTTAATGATATCCTGGCACAGTATTGTAAAGAGGTAATTGAAAGATCGACAGGTGCCAGAGCAGTGGAAGGACACTGGGCAAAATGTGGAGAACTGAATGGGGCCATTATCTGTCTCTCCTATTCAAATTCAGAGAGACTGTGGAATTTTCCCCAGTGAGCATGTCACATGCCACAGATAACCAAAACAGAGTGGGTTTGTTTGTTTAGTGAGGAAATCCAGTAAGAATTTATCAAGTACAATATCATATACCTTACATTGTGATGGGCTCTGTACGAGTTTGTAGTTGTAATAATCACATTAATAACAGCAGAAGTCCTAGCTAACCGTGTGCCGAGATCATGTATGTATTTGCATATTAATTCAGAATAATGTATCCGGTGCTCACATATTTCCAGGTATGGTGTTAGGCACAGAGATAGGTAAATGAAACACAGATTTTTCCTTCAAGTACCTAGCGGGAGAAACAGACAAAAAAACAAAAACAAAAAAACCCAACTTATCATCTTATTCAGAGGATGAAATGAGAATATGTGAAATAATTTGGTCAACGTCAGTTAGCATAACACAAAGGGACAAACTGGTCTCCAGATATGTGGTTTCCTCTTGATGCGGTACCAAGAGACTATGAACTTTGTAGTAAAAACCTTTACTTTGTAGTAAAGGTTTGTTATTTTACGTGAAGCTTTGAAGGTCAGAAGTCTACAATGGTTGCATTGGGTTGAAAACAAGGAGTCAACAGGGCTGTAGCCCTACTGGAGTCTCTAGGGAGATTCGATCTCCTGGTTTTTTTTCCCCCCAGCTTTTAGAGATTCATGGCCCCCTTCCATCTCCAAAGCCAGCGATGGCTAGTCCCACTTCCGTCTGGGGAAAGACTCTGACCCTCTCTTCTGCCTCCTCCTCCCTTTTGTAAGGGCCCTTGTGATTACCTTGGGCCCACTCAGATAATCCGGGGTCATCGTCCTATTATAAGGTCAGCTGATTGTCAACCTCAATTCCCCTTTGTCATGTAATGTAGTAAATTTACAGATTCTGGGCATCGGGACCAGGGGATGCCTGGGGGATGGGGGGGGGGATGTTATTCTGTCTCCCACATCTAATTACCCACGTGAGAGTGTGGAGATGCTTCTTTTAAAATGCAGGTCCAGGGGCACCTGGGGGGCTCAGTCGTTTAAGCGTCTGACTTCGGCTCAGCTCATGATCTCGAAGCTCGTGAGTTCAAGCCCAGCATCAGGCTCTGTGCTGACAGCTCAGAGCCAGGAGCCTCCTTCGGATTCTGTGTCTGTCTGTCTGTCTGTCTGTCTGTCTCTGTCTCTCTCTCTCTCTCTCTCTCTCTCTCTCTCTCCTTCTCTCTCTCTGCCCCTCCCCGGTTCGTGCTCTGTTTCTCTCCTCTCTGTCTCTCTCTTTCTCTCAAAAATTAACTTAAAAAATAAAATAAAAAAATACAGGTCCAGACCATGTGGTCCACCAAGTCCACTTCTGGGTGTATTGAAAAATTGAAAAGAATGCTTTTTAAAATGTTTATTTATTTTGAGGGAGAGAGAGAGAGAGCAAGCGGGGGAGGGGAGAGGGAGAGGGAGAGAGAGAATCCAACCAGGCCCCATGTTGTCAGGGCACACCCCCACGCGGGGCCTGAACTCATGAACTGTGATAGATGAACGGATACATAAAATGTGGTCTGTCCATACAATGGAATATTCCCAGCCTTAGAAAGGAAGGATATTCTTTTTCTTTTTTAAATTTTTATTTATGTATTAAAAATTTTTTTAATGTTTATTTTTTGTTATTTTTTTTTTAACGTTTACTTATTATCGAGAGACAGAGCATGAGCATGGTGGGAGGGGCAGAGAGACGGGGAGACACAGAATCCGAATCAGGCTCCTGGCTCCGAGCTGTCAGCACAGAGCCCGACGCAGGGCTCGAACCCACTAACTGTGAAATCATAACCTGAGCTGAAGTCGGATGCTTAACTGACTGAGCCACCCAGGCGCCCCTTAATGTTTATTTTTGAGAGAGACAGAGCATGAGCAGGGGAGGGGCAGAAAGAGACGGAGACACAGAATCCAAAGCAGCTCCAGGCTCCGAGCTGTCAGCACAGGGCCCGACGCGGGGCCCAGACCCACGAACCGTGAGATCATGACCTGGGCCGAAGTCCGACGCCCAACCGACAGAGCCACCCGGGCGCCCCAAGAAAGGACATTGTGACCCAGGCTCCAACATGGATGAATCTGAAGACATTATGTTAAGTGAGATAAGCCAGTCAAAAAAATCCCCATGACTGTATGATTCCACTTACGTGAGGTGTTTAGAGGAGTCACATTCCCGGAGGCAGGAAGTAGAGTGGTGAGCACCAGCGGCCAGGGGAGGAGGAGGGGGAGATCGTGTTTCACGGGTCAGTGTGTCAGTTTGAGACCATGAAAGTGTGGGAGGTGGATGCAGGTGGTGGTTGTGTGACAGTGTGAATGTGCTTAATGCCACTGAAATGCATTTAAACGTGGTAAATTTTGAGGCGCCTGGGTGGCTCAGTCAGTTGGGCATCTGACTCTCGGTTTCGGCTCAGGTCATGATCGCACAGTTTGTGAGTTCGAGCCCCGCATCAGGCTCTGTGCTGACAGCTGCTTGGGATTCTCTCTCCCCTCTCTCTCTCTGCCCTGCCACCCCCCCCCCCATACATAAACAATAAAAACGTAAAGACCTACATCTCAAGTTAAATCGTTCTTGGCAAACATGCTGATGCATATCACAGACCACTTTTGATTGCTTTTCAGATCGACATAGTTAATAAACTCTTTGTTCAGAACCTGGACAACCCGCCACTGTGTAAGAACCACCCTCCGGTAGCAGGTGCAATCTACTGGGAACGGTCCCTGTTCTTCCGGATCAAGCACACCATCCTCCGATTTCAGGAAGTGGACGAGATATTGGAGAGTGACCGAGGAAGAGAGGTACGTTGCTTCCCCGGAGCTGTCGCCGGGCGTATCTCACGGGCGACCTAGAGCCGCCGGTGTGAGAAGCAAATCCTGGCCTGCGACTTCGAAGGCCTTTCCTGTGGTCCCTGATTTCAGGCTCATACATATGATCGTACACATGACATCTTCCAGGTAACAGGCACGTGGGCTTCTCCCTGAACTTGATTTTCAGCTTCTCTGGAGGGTGACCATCTTTCTGATAATACTGTTCCTCCCCCACCCATGGGGTTTTGAATGTTATATAGAAGGGGTTGACAAATCTTTTCTTGAAAGGTCCAGAGAGTAGGGGCGCCTGGGTGGCTCAGTCGGTTAAGCGTCCTACAGCTCAGGTCACGATTTCGCGGCTCGTGAGTTCGAGTCCCACATCGGGCTCTGTGCTGACAACTCAGAGCCTGGAGCCTGCTTCGGATTCTGTGTCTCCCTCTCTCTCTCTCCCCCTCCCCTTCTTGTGCACGCTCTCTCTCTCAAAAACAAATAAACGTTAAACATAAATTTAAAAAGGTAAATGCCGTTCTTAGCTCTTGGGCTGAGGTCTGCTGATCTCTGCTTGTCGGCCTGGATTTCAAGCCATACCTTCTCATACATACCCTGCAAAATTCTTGGAAATCTGTATACTTATTTTTGCAAAATGCACTAACATTTTTTTTTTAATAGAGTGAGACAAAGAGAGGAAAAGGTGTTAGATTTCTGAGGACAAACTGACGATTGCGGAGTTCTTTGACAGGTGAGACAGAAGTACTTGGAGGTGGGTTGGACAATGAAAGACTACGAAGACAGAAAGTATGAGCTGTGGAAAGAGGTAACGGAACAGGCCCTGCCGAATCTTATGAAGAAGAGTCTGCTTACTAAGGTACGTACTTCCAGACCCTTGTCCAGATCGTGGCGGTCAGGTTAGGTGATGGCGTCTGCGATTTTCTGGAGGTCTGGTTTGTCGGCACGGTTTGCCGTTGATAGGTATTTCCTAGTGGAAGACAAGAGAAGGGCCAAGGTTGTCCGGGGAGGAGAGGACAGGGGCAGAGAGGGAGGAGGCAGAGGCAGCATAAGGTCACGGTTAGGAAATGCGCCCGAATCCGGCAGCCCTGCTGACTCTGTGGGCGAGCGGCTTCACACCGAGCCTCAGTTTCCCCATTTGTAAAATGAGTTGCATCAGGTGACATCAACACACAAAGTATAGCTGAACCGGGTGTGAAATGGCTGACAGTTGAGCTATGGAAAAAACACCATTTTGCATGATTCACCCTTATGTACAGTGCTTTAGCCGGAGCCTCCTGCCCAGCGGACGCTCCCTAAAGAAATACTAGCCGTGAGGGAGGAGAGACCCGCGCACAGCATCTCTAGGTGTGTAGGTTCCAAAATGAGTGCAGAGGGCCAGACTGGAGACGGCTTGGGTCCCATCAAAAGGGGCAGCTCCTGCTCAATCCCGGTCTCTGCTTGTCAGCGTTCCTGGTTTTTCCAGGGAAGCCAGAATTCCGGATTTGCGTGCGATTGACCACTTTTTGGACATGGGTGGCTAAGTCGAATTCTTTAAACCCTGTTCACTGAACAAAATACGTGTCCTAGCTAGCTCCAGCCAGCCTCCTGGTCTATCAGGGCATCCAGGGCCCTACAATGATCATCTGCAAATTTACGTTGAAGTTGGGTCGTCTGGACCGCTTCTTGGACCGTCCTTGCCATGCCTGTGAAATGTCTCTTCCACAGACTTCTGCCACTGCTGATGAGGCTGCGAACTCCGAGAAGGGGGCCGTGTTTGTAATAAATTTTTCACCTGCTCTCAGGGAGATTATTAATGAAGCAAAGTACTTGGAACAGTTAGGATTCCCCGTCCCCGAGTTAGCAAGAAATGTTGCTCTCCAGGAGGACAAATTTCTTAGGTAAAAGGATTTGTCTCTTAAATCAACAGGGAACTTTTTGATCTCAGGACCCCTTTCTATTCCATTCCGTTAAAAATTATTCAGAACCCCACCCCCTCCTGCTTTCATTTGTCTGCATTTTATAGCTACCGGTATTTACCATGCTGGAAATTAAAACGAAGCAATGTGTGAACTGTGTGTCTATCCATTCACCTGAAAGTAACAATAACAAACCTTTATGTGTTAAAAAAAAACAAAAACAAAAAAAAACCAAACACTTCCTAATGAGAAGTATACCGATATTTTCCAGAAAAGGGAGTTAGTGGGAAGGTTGGCATTGTTTTAAATTTCTGCAAATCTTTCGATCAAAGTTTTAGGCTGGTGGAAGGTCTTTGGTAACCTAGATAAAGGGTAAGCTGTTTACGAGCTCTGTTGTGTGTCCTCATGTCAATGAC
Organism: Leopardus geoffroyi; assembly: GCF_018350155.1. NCBI lineage: Eukaryota > Metazoa > Chordata > Mammalia > Carnivora > Felidae > Leopardus > Leopardus geoffroyi. The sequence continues at coordinate 6,175,603 of NC_059339.1, read as the reverse complement.
TTTCCTGTAACGCACAGGTACACAGACGGAATACAGCGTATGCTGGATCATTATCACATGCTCGTGGGAAAGTTAAATGAGGCAGAGGCTCTGCTTCTCGACGACCATTCCCAGGAGTTGATAAGAGTGTTTAGGTCTGGATATAAGAGGTTAAACTGGAACTCACTAGGTAACATAATTCATCCTCCTATTCATTGCCTTTTAGACTTTGGAATGCAAAAAATATATGCTTGTAGGTTATTTTAGTTGAATTATAATCTTTGCATGTCTATAGACACGGTTAACACCCAGGTTTTGAATATTAATCATTTATATTTGGTGGAACTATGAATTCATCTCAAGGCTTTTGTTGGGACTGAAGACAAGATTTGGACACCCTGCTGACCCAGTGCTTTCTCCTCCAAAAATAAAGCAGACTTTACTGTTTTTCCTAATATTTTTCTATTGTTTTCTAATATTAAAATTTTTAATTTTGAGATAATTTATAGATTCACACCCAGTTGTAAGAATTAATACAGAGAGGTCCTGTTTACCCTTTGCCCAGTGCCCTGGCAGTAACTTCTTGCAAAACTATAGTACCACTCACAACTCGGATGCATTGACACTTGAGGCACAGAGCATTTCCATGCCGCAGCGATAACTCATGTTGCCCTTTTATTTATATTTATTTAAAAAAAATTAAGAAAAAAATTTTTAATGTTTATTTATTTTTGAGAGAGGGAGAGAGACAGAGTGTGAGCAGGGAGCGGGGGTGCAGAGAGAGAGGGAGACACAGAATCCGAAGCAGACTCCAGACTCTGAGCTGTCAGCACAGAGCCTGACGCGGGGCTCGAACCCGTGAGCTGTGAGATCATGACCTGAGCCAAAGTCAGACGCTTAACTGACTGAGCCACCCAGGCGCCCCTATTTTAAAAAAATTTTTAATGTTTATTTATTTTTGACAGAGAGAAAGAGGCAGGCAGAGAGAGAGAGGGAGACACAGAATCTGAAGCAGGTTCCGGGCTCTGAGCTGTCGGCACAGAGGCCGATGTGGGGCTGGAATTCACAAACTGTGAGATCATGACCTGAGCCAAAGTCGGACGCTCAACCAACTGAGCCACCCAGGCGCTCCACATGTTGCCCTTTTAAAAAAACTTTTTTTTTAATGTTTATTTATTTTGACAGAGAGAGAGAGAGAGAGAGAGAGAGAGAGAGAGAGAGAGAGAGAGAAAGTGGGGGAGGGGCAGAGAGAGAGGGAGACACAGAATTCAAAGCAGGCTCCAGGCACCGAGCTGTCAGCACAGAGCCCGACGCGGGGCTCGAACTCACAGGAGCGCGAGATCATGAGCCAAGCTGAAGTCGGACGCTCAACTGACTGAGCCACCCAGGGACCCCACATGTTGCCCTTTGAAAGTCCTACCCACCTCACTCCCATTCCTAGCTTCAACCCGTGCAATCGCGAGTCCATTCTCCATTTCTTTTTTTTTTTTTTTTTTCAACGTTTATTTATTTTTGGGACAGAGAGAGACAGAGCATGAACGGGGGAGGGGCAGAGAGAGAGGGAGACACAGAATCGGAAACAGGCTCCAGTCTCTGAGCCATCAGCCCAGAGCCCGACGCGGGGCTCGAACTCACAGACCGCGAGATCGTGACCTGGCTGAAGTCGGACGCTTAACCGACTGCGCCACCCAGGCGCCCCTCATTCTCCATTTCTATAATTTCGTCATTTCAAGAGCGCTCTATGAAGGAAATCATATATGCCCTTTTGGGTTGACTTTGCCACCTTAGCCTGATTCTCTGGAGGGTCGTCCAAGACGTTGCACATATCGGTAGTGTGTTCCTCGGTGCTAAAATCTCATGGTTTCAATGTGCACAGTTAGGTTAGCCATTCACCTGTTGAAGGATATCTGGGTTGCTTCCAGGTTTGGCTATGATGAGTAGATGTTTGTGCCATAAAGCCATTTGTGTGTGGGGTTTTATGTGAACATGAGTTTGATTTCACTGGGATAAGTGCTCAGGAGTGCAGTTTCTGGGTCCCATACTACTCGCATATTTAGTCTTTTTTTTTTTTTTTTTAATTAATTGCCGTGGAGCTGGCTGTGCCATCTTATATTTCCACCTGCAATGTATGTTCCACTTTTTCTGGATATTGGCCAGTATTTTGGTATTATCACTATTTTTAAAAAATTGTAGCCATCATGTAGCTCTGTGAGGATCTCGTTGTGGCTTTGATTTGCATTTCTATATTGGGGAATGATGCTGAGAATCGTTTCGTGTGCTTCTTTGCCATCTGTATGTCTTTTTTGGTGAGATGTCTGTGTTTTTGCCCATCTTCTAATTATATTGTTTGCTTTTTTACTTTGAGAGGTCTTTATATGGTTTAGATACTAGCCTTTTGTGGGATACGTGGTTTGCAGATATTTTCTCCCAGTCTGTAGCTTGTGTTTTCATTCTCCTAACAGCATCTTTTGCAGAGCAAAAGTTTAAAATTTTGAGAACCCCAATTTATCAAGTTTTCCTTTTATGGACCATGCTTTTGGTGTCAAGTCTAAGGACTCTTTTTGCCTAGACTGACATCCCAAAGATTTTCTCCTTTTTTTTTTTTCCAAGTATGTTATAATTTTATATTTTATAGGTAAGTCTGTGATCAATCTTGATTTTTTTTTTTTTTTTTTTTTTGTACAAAGTGTGAGGCTTAAGGTGAGGCTAATTTCTCCTCCTCCTCCTTGACTATGGCTATCAAATTGCTTCAGCATCATTTGTTGACAAGGGTGACTTTTTCCCATTAAGTTGCATTTGCACCTTTGTAAAACACCAGTTGGTCATATTTGTATGGGTCTGTTTCTGGGTTTTGTGTTCTGTTGATCTATGTGTCTGTAGCTATATGCTAAGTCTTGAAATTGGGTAGGTAGCCTGATTCTACCCATTTTTTCTCTTAAGCAAATTGTTTTGGCTGTTCCAGTTCCTTTGTTTTTCCATATAAATTTTAGAATAATCTTGTCTATATCTACCAAAAAATGCTTACTGGGATTTTGATGGGAATTGTGTTAACTCAGTATATCAGTTTGGGGAAAATTGATATCTGTACTGGGTTGAGCTTTGTGATCCATGAACATGGTATATCTTTCCATTTATTTAGATCTTTGATTTCTTTTTTTTTTTAATTTTAAAACATGTTTTTAATGTTTATTTACTTTTGAGAGAGAGAGAGAGAGAATATGCAAGCAGGGGAGGGGCAGAGAGAAAGGGAGACACAGAATCTGAAGCAGGCTCCAGGCTCCAAGATATCAGCACAGAGCCCAATGTGGGGCTCGAACCCAGGAACCATGAGGTCATGACCTGAACTGAGGTTGGACGCTCAACTGACTGAGCCACCCAGATGCCCCTGATTTCTTTCATTAGCACTGTGTCATTTTCAACATACAAGTTTTGTACGTGTTTTGTTAGATTTATGCTGAAGTATTTAATTTTTTGTTGAATGGTTGTAAATGATACTGTGTTTTTAATTTTGGTGTCCACATGTTTGCCACTAGTCTATAGAAATACGATGAATTTTTTAATGTAATTCCGTCTGCCCCCATGGCCTTCTCTGATGCGATCATGACAGGCATGAGGGGCAGAGACATTGGGGTGCCTCATCACAGTTTTATGAAGGTGGAAATCTAGGCTCTCCAGCTGGCTCTTACTGGAATGAGTTTGAGTGAGGTCATGGTTTTGTCTATGGAGTCTGGAGTAGAGCAGTGACCGTAAAATTTTCTGTCTTGCCAGGATGTCCCTTTCCTGGTCCTGTGGCTAAAGAGAGCAGGCTTCTTTTTGGCCTTTGGCATTTATGGTTGCCAGCTTCTTCAGCCCTGCATCTGAGATATAGAAGGAAAAAGAACCCAGGAAATTCATCACTGTGAACCCTTGGGTCCCAGAGTGGGGACCCAAGGTCCGTAGCCAGTTGGCTTCTCTCCACTTTTTAGAGTCTTATGTTTGTTTGATAGATAATGTGCAGGATTCTTAACTGTGATTAGCAGGAGGAATAAGGAAAAGCACATCTCCTCCCTCTTCCTGGAAGTAGAAGTTCCCTTTACTTTTTTAAAAAGGCCTTTTTGTTCTTCTTTTTCCCCCTTCTTCCTCTTTCCCTTATTTTCAAATCTTCTCCCTTCTTTTCTTTGTCATTTCCTTCTCTTCTTCCTATCCCCTTTGGGTGGAAAACGTATGTTTGGACTTGGGCTCCGGAGCTAAACCCCTGGGTTAAAAGTCCAGCTCCGCCCACGTGACTCAACCTTGTGGAGGCTCAATATCCTCATCTGTAAATTCAGCATAATATTAGTACCCGATTCACAGGACTGTTGTAAAAAATTGATGACAGAATAATATGCTTAGACCGCTATGTGACCGATCACGTGTTTAATCCAGGTTTACTATTCATATTATTCCTGGTTATTTTTCTTTCTTTAAAAAAAATTTTTTTTTTTAACGTTTATTGATTTTTTGAGAGCGAGAGAGCATGAGCACAAGCAGGGGAGGGGCAGAGAGAGAGAGGGAGACACAGAATCCGAACCAGCTTCCGGGCTCTAGGCTCTGAGCTGTCGGCACAGAGCCTGACGCAGGACTCGAACTCAGAGACCATGAGATCATGACCTGAGCCGAAGTCGGAAGCTTAGCCGACTGAGCCCCCCCATGCGCCCCTGCTGGTTACTTGTCTAAGCAGCAGGCCAAAGGCGATGTACGCGGATCAGGGTAGAGTGTAGGTTCAGGTTGGCATGCCAGTGAGAAGACAACAGAGCTGGACCTTCTGTTTCTCCTCACGGTGCTTTAGATGATGATTTACTAACATCTGAGCAGGAGAAATGTATCATTCAGTGACTCTGAGAACAGGGCTCCTTGTCCTAGTCCCCAAGGGTGCTACGTGGATATTTGCTACCACGAATACCCAAGGGGATGGAATGAACATGGTCTCTCCTGGGAAGGGATGCCAATGTTAACATTCTGGATGTCGGTTGGCAGGGTATGGACAGAAAGAGCTGAAAGCCAAGTATGTTTTTCTTTTCTCTCTCTCCCTTTTCTCCTTCCGAAGGTATTGCTGACTACATAACTCGGTGCAAACAGGCCATTGGGAAATTCGAGTCCCTTGTCCACCAGATTCATAAGAATTCAGACGACATTTCTTCCAGGCTGACGTTAATAGAGTCTGTAAATCTCTTTAAATATCCAGCAGCTAAAAGTGAGGAAGAACTCCCAGGTAGATATGATTTCTTATTTCTCTGGTTACAGAAGAAATTAAATGAAAGAACCCATTGGTCATGGCTGCGTGCGCACAGGCGTGCGCCCCCCCACCCCTCCTCCACGTTTGTTTAGGAATAAAACCATTCCTAAAGGTCTTAGTCATTTACTGGAAAGGATCATGAGTAATTCTTGCTTTTTGCCCTGTTTTACGTCTTGCTTAGTTTCACGGATCCCTGACTCTGTGGGGACCAGTAGTACTTTGGCAATAACTTCATAACAGTAACACAGATTGTGTTTTTATGGGCTCACGTTTACTTGTTCAAGCAACATCTTTTAAGCGGTCTTAGATGAGTCTAAAAGCAATTCAAGAAAAGCAAAATCACCCAGAGAAAATAAAAGCCGCCTTTTGCACGTGGTGTGCTTTGGCGCACGCAACGCACATCCCCGTGTTGTCATTTATTCTTTTACTTAGGGCGTGTCGTGAACTTTTGGTGTTGACGTATTTTCTGCCTGCGGTCTAGATTAGAGGCTGCTTTTGTATTTTTAAGATCTGCAGTTAGCGTTTGGATGGCTCTGTGAGTAACATCCCTCCCCGTGTTCACGAAGGACTGTAACCGGTGTCTTCCTCTCCAGGCGTGAAGGAATTCTTTGAGCACATTGAGCGAGAAAGGGCCAAAGATGTGGACCACATGGTCAGGTGGTATCTTGCCATTGGGCCTCTGCTGACCAAAGTCGAGGGTCTGGTCATCCACACCAACACAGGCAAGGCTCCCAAACTGGCCTTCTATTACGAATACTGGGAACATAAAGTTTATGACGTCTTGACAAAGCTCATCCTGAAGTAAGTCCACCTCGTTTCCTGTCGTGAAGGCAGTGTGCATAGATTAAGGGAGTTTATGCATAGGAGTAGTTAAAGGAAGGGTCACAGAGTGCAGAATAGAAATGATTTGGACGGTAAGTCTGCTTTCTGGTCAAAGAGTGCTCACAGGAGGGAAGGATGGCTTTCTAATTTGGCTCACGTTCTTGTCAGGCCCCTTAACGTTCGGAAAAGGAAATTATCCCTCGTGGGATCATTCTGGGAAGCCGCCCTAGGACATTCAATGTCTTCTATGTGAAGGACCCACGAAGAAATTTCTCTAGTGTCCCTTTTGAGCTTAGCCTCCTGAGAAAGTATTATTTTTCTTTTTGTCTTTTGTTTTTTGTTGTTTTGTTTTTAAACGGTGTGGATACTATGGATTGTTGACTTGAAAGATTTCCCTTTTCTCCTTGACTGCTAGGAAACTTAGAACCAAATTTGTAGCCTCAATGCAGCAAACGTAGAAGTATTTACGATTGCATTATCAGTTACGTTCTTGTGACTCTAGACTCTATACATACTCTCTGCATATATGTATGTATTTGAACTAACACGTATGAGAGCTTACTCTGAAGGCTCGTGTTCTACTCCTCTTACAATCTCACCCTCGTTTTCCGGTCACAGTGTGTTGGAAGATTAAGCGACTTTCTTAGCCTCGGTCACACACACACCTTGTAAGAAGAACGGCTAGGATGCGAACCTGGTCCAGCATCACTTTGCTAAACATCTGTGATACGTGTCTCTTTATTTTATCCCACTTTGAGTTTAGGGTCTCTTACTACAGTTAAAGCATTCTTGTGAGCTGCTGAAGTCCACTTGGGAACAAGTCGTTAATAAATAAAATAAATACCTTTGGTCGTCTTGCTTCCTGGACCCAGTTTGACAAATTTCACTAAGTTGATCCTTTACAAAAATCCGTTTTCTACACGTTTCATTTATCTTCTTCTTCTTTTTTTTTTTTTTTTTTTCATTATTGCTTCTTAGATTCCTGCAGCAGCTTCTTACACAGGGCACCTCCTACAGTGTTTCCTTTTTTAATATGCTATGCTTTCCCTTGATCCGTCTGTCGATCCGTCCGTCCATCCATCCATCCATCCATCCGCTCATTCACTCATTCATTCACTCACAGGTTTCTTAGATCCTGCGTGTGTCAGGCACCAGGCCAGACAGGGCCCCTCTCCTTCTGGATCTTTTCCATCCTCATAGGAGAGACACAAAACACCAGGAACCCAGACATAACCAAGATGATTTCTGTGAAAGAAATAAAGCGGCACAGTGTTTTGGGACAGGAAACGGAGTGGCCGTTGTAAGGGGGTGCTCAAGAAAGCCACCCTGAGGCCGCGTTCTAGCTGAATCCTGAGGACCAGGAGTGAGCCACAAGAGGGGGGCCCTTTCTGGGAGAAGACAAAGCCAGTTTTATGACCATCTTTCCCGAACCATGTGGAACAGCTTTTGGAAGGCATCACTGTTACTCAGGTGTCTTTCAACTAATAGATATTCACTTCCCAAAGGTGGAAATGAACTACATATAAGTATAGGCCAAAACGGGGGCACATAATAAAACTCAGTGCGCATTGCCTGCTATGACGCCAGAACGTCTTACTCCACACAGAGGGTTTTCACGTGTGACTTTTGTGACACCAGCCGTTTCCGTCAAGTGTTGGATATACTCCACTCCAGTGAGTCCTGGGTCTGTCTGTCTTTTTTTTTTTTTTTTTTTTTATTAACCCCTCTTAGGAATTTGCAGTCTTTTAATTCTTTAATCCTGGGAAACGTCCCTCTGTTCCAAACGGACACCATCCTGACGGCGCCCGAGATCATCCTCCACCCCAACGCGAATGAGATCGACAAAATGTGCGTCCGTTGTGTCCGAAATTGCGTGGAGGTCACCAAGGTAAGGGCGGAGGGGTCTGTGGATCCATAGCGGGGCTTGTCGCCGCCAGGCCCGCCGGCTTTGGGGAGCACGGGCTCCGCTCTGCTTCTTGTCCAGACTCTTGCCCTCCTCTGGGCTCCTCTTCCAGCCCTCGAGAGCCTGGGTGTCCCGAGGCCCCATCCAGGCTCCCTTTTCTCCTCTCCGTGTGATCCCGACCAGTCTCGTGCCTTTTAACGCCATCCTCGCCCAGACCTCTCCACCACCCACTCCGCTCTTCAAGTCTCTTGCCTCCTCGATGTGTCCCCTCCGACCCTGGTGTCGGCAGGTCCAAGGTGGAATTCTCGACTTCCCGTCTTGCACCCTGCCCCTGCCCCCGGTTTCCCTACTGCAGGAAGCGGCGCCCGCAGCAGCCCAGACGCACCAGCCGGGAGCCCAGGAGCCGGCCCCGATTCTAGGGTTTCCTCTGGTCCACCTCTGTCCCGCCCATCGGAGGTCTGGTTGACTCCCGGCATCCCTCCCCTGGACGATCGCACGTTTCCACACCCCCTCCTCCCCCACGGGGCGGCGGGGAGGGGTCAGAATTCTCTTTTTAAACCACGAATCACTTCACGTCAGATCTCTTGTGCAAACCCCCGGACGACTTTACGTTGCATTCGGACATAAGCCGAACTCCTCACTGTGCTCCCAGTCTGGCACCTGCCTGCCTTCCTGAGCTCACTTGCTACATCTCGTGCTCCCCCCGCGCTCAGCCCCACCGGCCTCCAGCAGCAGCACTTTCTCCTCCTTGAGATGGTTACGTGGGGGCGCCTGGGTGGCGCAGTCGGTTAGGCGTCCGACTTCAGCCAGGTCACGATCTCGCGGTCCGTGAGTTCGAGCCCCGCGTCGGGCTCTGGGCTAACGGCTCAGAGCCTGGAGCCTGCTTCCGGTTCTGTGTCTCCCTCTCTCTCTGCCCCTCCCCCGTTCATGCTCCGTCTCTCTCTGTCTCAAAAATAAATAAACGTTAAAAAAAAAAAAAAAAGAAATGGTTACGTGAACTCTTCCCTCTGCCTGGAAATTTCTGCCCCCAGGCTTTTCCCTGATGGCTCCTCCTCGTCGTTCTCTATCCGATCATCCGTTCCATCTTCTTCCCATCACCTACCGCTACCTGACCTTTTCTTATTTCCTCGCTCATCTATCCATGACTCCCTTGTGCCACTAGAATGCAAGGTGCATGGGAACATGGACCTTGTGTGTCTGTCCACCTTTGAATCCCCAGCACCTCCAACAGCATCTGGCACATAGCTGGCTCTCAACTATGCAAATGGGGTCAAAGGAGTGTCTGTTGGCCAATAACCCATAGTTTGTGTCTCACCAACAATGGGAAAATGGGGCCATTTTTATGGATAAGGGATGTCACATCCCCCCAAGACACTAACATTTTCTCTTTACTTGGTTTGTTCAGAAGGTCAAATATGTTTCAGGCATTTTTTAAAGCATAAAAGTGAGTATAGATATAGATAGGGAAGTTAATTTAACTGTACTTGGAAATTAATAAATTTGCATATATTTTATAATCTATGCAAGTAAAGTTGTTTATTAAACCTCAGTTATGTAAATTCTCTTACGTTATACCTTTATATAACTGCGTCTTTGAAGAGGGAAACAAACAATTTCCAAGGAGTAAATAAACAGGAAAGACTCTCTGTGAAACATTCTGGGTATTTTTAAATTTTATTTCATTAAAAACATTTTTTAATGTTTGTTTATTTTTGAGAGAGAGACAGAGCATGACCGGGGGAGGAGCAGAGAGAGAGGGAGACACAGAATCCGAAGCAGGCTTCAGGCACCGAGCTGTCAGCACAGAGCCCGACGTGGGGCTCAAACTCACCGTGGGGGGCTCGATGTGGGGACCGTGAGATCATGACCTGAGCCTAAGTCGGACGGTTAACCGACTGAGCCACCCGGGCGCCCCAACTTTCTGGATATTATTCACAACATTTTATACCAATTTAACACCCCCCTCACTAGATGGATTTGAGGCTCCTGGTGAAGCCTGCATTATTTTATGTTCATAAATGCTTTCTTTCAAATGAAAAAGAATTTTTACCTGTCCTTTCATAAAATGTCAGAAATGTACTTCCTTAACAAAAATCAGCTTTTTTGGACGAGGTTCTGTTACTGGCGAGACTTACTCCCGAAGTCACGTGACTTTATGCCTAGGAAGCAAAATAAATGCTGAAGTGCTGTCCTTTTCCCTGGTTCTTCTTTGACCAGCATTTTGTCCGATGGATGAATGGCAGCTGTATAGAATGCCCTCCTCAGAAGGGGGAGGAAGAAGAACTCGTTGTAATAAGCTTTTACGATGACATCTCCCTGAACCCTCAGATAACTGAACAAGCCGTCATGATCCCCCAAAACGTCCACAGGATTCTGATCAGTCTTACGAAGTACCTCCAGAAATGGAAGAGGTATCGACCTCTCTGGAAGCTGGACAAAGCCATCGTGATGGAGAAATTCGCCTCCAAGAAACCTTCTTGTGTGTCCTATGATGAAAAGTTGCAGTTCTATTCCAAGATTGCCCAAGAAGTCATGCGCCACCCCTTGGTTAAGGACGAGCATTGCATCAGGCTGCAGCTGGGGCCTCTGGCGAACACGGTGCAGGAAAACGCCAGGTCCTGGGTGACCTCGCTGGGAAAGCTTCTCAATGAGTCAGCCAGGGAGGAACTCTATCACCTCCACGAAGAGATGGAGGTATCGCTGGGGTTAATTACACTACTTCTCGTGAAAATCACGTCTCCGTTGGGGACTGTGCTTTCTAGGTTTATTTGGTGTCCTTTGACCTCTCTTTTGCAGAGCCTGGCCAAAAACCTGAAGAAGAGCCCCAGTACCCTTGAAGACCTCAAGTTTGTCCTTGCAACGATTGCAGAAATTAGAAGTAAATCTTTGGTCACGGAACTGAGATACAGGGATGTCCAGGAGCGATACCGCACCATGGCAATGTATAATCTCTTTGTGAGTGGACAGTTTCCTTTCTTTAAAAGGATTTTTTTTCCATGTGTATTTATCTGAGAGAGAGAGAGAACATTCAGGAGACGGGCAGAGAGAGAGGATTGGAAGCGGGTTCCGTGCTGAAAGCAGAGAGCCCGACGCCGGGTCCGAACCCACGAGTGGTGAGATCGTGACCTGAGCCGAAGTCAGACGCTTAACTGACTGAGCCACCCAGGCGCCCCATGGATTTTCTTAAGCATTTTTACAGTTGGGTTGAATTCCAAGACCCTTTTCAGAAATACTTCTCAACGATGACTTTAAGTAATAAAGTTTAAATGTAGAGCAACCCCACAGTTATTCAGAATAGTGAAAACAGATTATTTCTTGATCTGGTATGGCCCAGGTTGTGTTTTTCTTTGGAGATCATGTCAATTCTCCCCCTCACCTCCCTCTGTTTCTGGTGTTAATTTCCTTTAATAGAGGGCTTTCACAAAATAAGCGGGAGGGAGGAGAGTCGGAGAGGATTAAGATGATAAAAGATATGGGTAGCGGTAATAATTCAGTTGCCTTTATTACAGTTGTTCAGGGTGGTTCAAAGGAACTTTAGAAGTCCCTGGAGGAGTTTGAGGGGGCCTGGCCTCTCCCTGAAACTGTATACAAAATTTCGCATACTGTGCCTCACATTCACGCAGAAAGAATCAGCTGGAGAAACAAACTTAGAAGAAGCAAATAGCTGGCGTAAGTCTGCACCTGCATCAGACTTGTATTGCAGCCTTTACGTTCCTTGACTGCTCTGAACACCTTCACCGAGCAGTCACCCTGAAAGCTAGAGATCCTCTCGTCATAAAATTGCACAGTATGCAAAATGTACACTTTTAGAATTAAAATAAAAGTTCCCAATTTTGTCTGTTTCCTTTAGTTTTTTACTTTTTTATTAAAAATTTTTTTTAATATACATTAAATGTATACATTAAATGTATTCAATGTTGTTTAATACATTTATTAAATAACATTTAATAAATAAAACGTTTTTGTTTATTTTTGAGACAGAGACAGGGCATGAGCGAGGGAGAGGCAGAGAGAGAGGGAGACACAGAATCCGAAGCGGGCTCCAGACCGAGCTGTTGGCACAGAGCCTGACGCGGGGCCCAAACTCACCAGCCGTGAGATCATGACCTGGGCCGAAGTCGGACGCTTAACCGACTGAGCCACCCAGGCGCCCCTTTTGTTTCCTTTATTAAGTAAAATTATTTGAAACTCCATTAGGGTCTGCTTATATTGTCTGTGTGTCTCTTGGTTTCCTTCGAGTCATTTTGATCCTTACCTACCTGTTATTTCTGATTGAGTTCTGGACATTGTACATGACAAATTTGTAGAGAGAGTTGGAGGCTCCAGATGTTATATTTCATCAGGGGAGATTTCTTTTTGCTTCTGATAGACAGCACAGCTAGATGCATCAGCAAGCTAAGATAACCTTATTTTAATTAGGGATTAAGTTGAGCTGAAACTGGGTCCTAGTTTATGAAGGGCTTATCTGTCTACGGTATCTCTCTTTCTATCTGTGTTACCTGCTTATTTTTAAAAATGATTTTATCCTGATTTTGTTTTCATCATAAATATATAGTTTTTCTTTCTTTTAAAAGATACTTATTTTTGGGAGAGCACAAGCGAGGGAGGGGCAGAGAGAGGTGGACAGAGGACCTGAAGCGGGCTCTGCGCTGACAGGCTGACAGCAGCGAGCCCGACGCGGGGCTTGAACTCACGAACCGTGAGATCATGACCTGAGCTGAAGTCGGGTGCTCAACCGACTGAGCCACCCAGGTGCCTCAAATATATAATCTTTCTAATTCAAGCAGTTTTTTTGTGGATTCAAATGACCGAGCCTGCTGTTGTCACAAGTGGAAATCCCTGGGCAGTAGCTTTGACCGGAATTTCAGTTCCAAATTTCTGGCCATTTATTGTTTGTCCTGTTTCTTTGTCAGCCTCCTGATGCAGAGAAAGAACTGGTTGACAATATTAAAAGCATGTGGTCAAATCTGTTCAATGAGTCCGTGAATGTGGATCATTCTCTTGGGGGCATAAAGAGAACGTTCACAGAGGTACCTTTTACATTTTTTACTTTCTGAGTAAAGATATGGACAAATGCCCGTCGGGATAAATTAATGCAACCCTGCCCTTTGCAGATTACTCGAGGTGAAATATTAAACTACAAACAGCAGATAGAGGAATTTGCAAAGCGTTTTTATCGTGAAGGCCCTGGTTCTATTGGTGATGATCTTGATAAAGGTAAGAACATTCACGCTGGGCTTCCTGAGGTAGCGGAGTATGTTTTGCTTAAGGATGTTATGGGACTACGGAATGGAGCGGTGGTTCTTAACCTTGCCTGTACACTGGGTTCACCTGAGGATCCTGACAAACCCGGTGACTCCTGGCGTCCAGATCCAAATAGTCTAATTCTCTTGTTCTGGGTGGTGGGGTGATCTGGGGGGGTGATCCAGATGCCAAGACTTTTAAAACTCTCATGGGAATCTAATGTGCAGCCCAAGTTGAGCCACTTAGAGGGATAATGTGAAGGAGGCAAAATTTTCTCTTAAAACAATTTTTTTTAATGTTTATTTTTGAGAAAGAGAGAGAGAGAAAGAGAGAGGGAGAGAGTGTGCGTGGGTGAGGGGCGGAGAGAAAGGGAGACACAGAATCCCAAGCAGGCTCCGGGGTCTGAGCCGTCAGCACAGAGCCCGATGTGGGGTGCAAATGCATGGACTGTGAGATCATGACCTGAGCCGAAGTCAGACGCTTAACCGACCGAACCACTCAGGCACCCCAGGAGACCGAATTTTCTAACTGGAGAGTTTTGCATATGGACCTGGCCGTCTGGTTTCCGTTAGAAAGAGAGAGAAAGCTGTGGTAATTCTAAATGTGTCTTCCTGGATGGCTTCTATTTATTTACTTATTTGCCAGGAGTAGAACTTTTAGCCATTTTTGAAAAGGAGCTCACGAGACATGAAAAGAACCGCCAGGAGTTGGCTAATGCTGAGAAACTTTTCGATCTTCCGATTACAATGTACCCAGAGCTGCTCAAAGTGCAGAAGGAGATGAACAACCTGAGGATCATTTATGACCTCTACGAAGCGCTGAAGGTGAGCGTCCGCCCACAGACCCCGCCTCCCTGAGGTCAGTGTGTGAGAGTTGACTCGGCCAAGCGGCCAAGCAGGTTTTGGTGCCGCCGTAATTAAGAGCCCCGGGCGGATTTCATGGAAGCTCTCGCTTTGGCTCTTGGGAAGTAGTAACTGCCAATGGATCCGGGGTCTCCATTTGGGGTGATGGGAAAGTTCTGGAGCTAGATGGGGGTGATGGCTGCACAGCATGGTGAATATACTCGGTACCGCCGAATCGTACATTTAAAAGTGGTTAAAATGGTACATGCTGCGTTATGTGTATTTTTCCACAATAACAAGAAAGAAAATTCTCTTTGCTGGTTGGGGCTTGGTTAAGGAGTGGGGTGAACCATTTAAGAAATTAAAAGAAATTAAAAGTAGCAGATAGCATGACATTTGGATGCCTCTCTTTAACATATGTTCCCGGTGCAAATTTGTACCATTCCTTTATTCATCCCTCTGTCTCTTCACTCTGTTCTGTACAGCCCAGTGCTGTGCTGGTTGGGAGTAGGGTCCAGAAAGGAGGTGCGTCTGCTCATCCCACTCCTGCCCTTCTTGAACCCCCAGGAGAGGCTGACTGCGTTAGTCTGGGTTCTTCCAAGAAACAGAACCAATGGGCACCAAACAGATTTATTATAAGGAATCGGCTTATATAGGAATGGAGACCGGAAGTCCCAAGGTCTGGGGTCAGCAGGCTGGAGACCCAGCACAGCTGATGGGGTATCTCCAGCTCAGGTCTGAGCTTGAAGGCAGAAGACTGATGTCCCAGCTGGAAGACAGGCAGAGAGAGAGAGAGGATTCTCTCTCACTCAAGTTTTCTCTCTAGCCCTTCAGTGGATTGGATGAGACCCACCCACAGAGGGGAGGGAAATTACCTTTACTCAGGCCACTGTTTCAAATGTTAATTTTACCCAGAAACACCCTGAAAAACATTGTCCAGAATAATGTTTAACCAAATATCTGGGCACCTGTGGCCCAGTCAAGTTCACACATAAACTTAACCATCACACTGACCCACGAGTGAATCGCCATACTGCTCTGATATGTGACAGGAATATGGTAGACAGAGTGCCATGGGGCCCAGAGGGGGAAGGAGGTGGCCCAGGGAGGTGGCCTTTGAGCAGGACTCTGAATCAGTTTTTTCCCCGGCGTGGCCATCGGATTTGGGGCCCATCCTACCCCAGCATGACCTCATCTTATATCTGCAAAAACCTGACTTCCAAATAAGATCACATTCTGAGGTCCCAGGGGGACATGAATTCTAGGTGGCGGGGGGGGGGGGGCAAGCTTCAGCCCCCGTACACCCGGGAGTGGGATACACGGAGAAGGAGAGGGGCCGAACCTGGAGCACTCCAGCATTGCATACCACGGGCAGATGCCCGAAAAGGAAGGGAGGACAAAAAGTGGCCTGGGAGGTAGGATGGGGGACAGACTGACGAGCGTGATGTCTCAGAAGCTGAGTGACGAAAGCGTTTCAGGGGGTGGGACTGTCAACTTGCCGTGCATCCGATCAAGTGGGAGGGCGATTAGCAGTGACCACCGCGTCTCACGTCATGGAAACCACTGTGACCTTGGAAAGAAACGTCTCGATGGAGCGGTGGTCGTGGACGCCTGATTAGAGTGAGTCCGAGGGATTTGTCCACAAGAAAAGGAAGCACAGGTCCCCGCAAAGACGTTTATATGAATGTCCACGGCAGCTTTATTTGCCATAGCCGAGGACCAGAAAAAACCCAATACCCCCCAGGTGGATGGCTAAAGAAACTGGTACATCCATCGCGAGGAATGCTACTCAGTAGTAGAAAGGATTGGACTGCTGATGCGCCGGGGCGACAACATGGACGGGTCTCAAAATCTTCTTGCTGAGATTTAAGATCGTACATCCTGGATGATTCCATTTACCTAAAATTCTAGAAGGGGCCAACGAACTTATCACGGCAGAAAGCAGGGCAGCATTTGCCCGGGGATGGGAGGGGGGTTACAGAGAGGCGGGAGGAGACCTCCGAGAGCTACGAAGGGGTTCACGATCTCGACTGTGGTGACGGTCCCGTGCGTGTGCACACAGGCCAGAGTTTGCGACATTGTGCCCTTGGACACATCCAGCTGTGTCCGCACGCCAGCCGATCCTCAATAAAGCTTGAGGAAGAGAGAAGGGGAAGAGAGGAGTCAGAAACCCCAGATCTGGACAGCTTTTCCAATGTGTTTTGTGGCAAAGGGAAGCAGAGAACTGAGGAGCTGTGTGTGGAAGGGAGGTGGGGTCAGGATAGTGTTTTTAAGACGGGAGAAATTAGAGTGGGGGTTCGCATAGTGATCCAGTAAGGAGGAAACGTGGGTGAGAGGAGACAGAAGGGAGACTTCCTCGAATGATGTCTGGTGTCCATGAGTTGGTGGGAAAGGGTGGGGTTGGGACGTGGCCTCAGGTGGGAGGCGGGTGTGGTCATACGGGGAAGGCAGAGCGTGTGCATAGAGATGCTTCTAGTGGGAGATGTTGAACGTTCGGTTATGATTATGTCGGTTTCCCCGGGGACGTGCACAGCAAGATCATCAGCGGAGATGAGGGCAGGGGGGTGGCTGGTTGAGGCTAACAAGGCAGGGGTGAGGTGGTGGTCTGGAAGAATAGGCCCCAAGGGAAAGTCGCATTAGGGCCCTGGATTTAGACTGAGGCCAGTGAGAGAGGCTGAGTGTCCTCAGCCATCATGGTTGGCTGCCCTGGTGTAGGTGTTGAGCACTGAGGAACGTTGAGTGTCGAGGAGCGGATTTAACCACAGTTGTGGTTTTCCAAACGTACTTGGTGAAAGAAGGGACGAGAAAGAGTGGAGGGAAAAAGGCCTTGTAATGATTGCCAGGCTGTAGGTTCAGGCGTAGAAACTCCAAGAAGTACTTTGGTTTCTTTATGATTTCATTCTAATTTATCACTTACTGAATTTTTGCAAAAAAGAGGTAATAAATTTGTGGGTGTCATCTCAAAATAATTCAGAAAGTGGGGCACCTGGGTGGCTCAGTCAATTAAGCATCCACCTCTTTGATCTTGGCTCAGGTCGTGATCTCACAGTTTGTGAGTTCAAGCCCCGCATCAGGCTCTGTGCTGATAGCTCTGAGCCTGCTGGGGATTCTTTCCCTCCCCCCTCTGTCTCTGCCCCTCCCCTGCTTGTTCTCTCGCTCTCTCACAATAAATAAATAAATAAACTTAAATAAATAATCCAGAAAGCTGTTTGAGCTTTTAATATCTTTTTAGAAGACCAAGAGGTGAAAAATAGTAAATGCATCTTCAGGTCCTTTATACCTAAGTCAAAAAAAATTAGCATGTGTATATTTCATCAATTAACACAGTTTTCTGTGAACTACATTTTGTGACTCGAAGCAAATCCGTCAAGCCTGGATGTCACCGGTTGCAAATGCAAATGATTCGAGATGGTAAATTTCACGCAAGACAGCACTTCTTATGTTAAATCTCGGGAAAATACATCATGGAAGATCTTTTGGGTGTGATAATCAGGAAGGATTACCTAAATTATAAGCGTTTTGTAACCTTAGCTGCTTTTTTCAGGAAAGAGAAGCACGTTAGCATCACACCTGAGTGAAATACTTGCTTTAAGGTCTCAGCAGCTCCGTGATTTCAGAGATGCCTGTTTCTGATTTTATACTTCTCATTTTCCTCCCTTGGAAAGGAAGACATATTTTTGGATTCCACACATCCTTTGAGACAGCATTATTTTGGCGGGACCTTGAAAAAGTTGGAATTCTTTTGTTTGTATTTTGGAGCCTTTAACCAATCATTCCTTTGTGAGTCTGAGGTTTTTGTGGCCAGATGGGTGATGATATCTGAAAAGGAGGGAGCATGACCACGTGTTGAGTAGCGGCTGTTCCGGTCAAAGGCAGTTTTGTTACTGGGACTATTTCTTGTCCGTTTCTAGGTTGCAAAAGAAGAATGGTCTCAGACGCTCTGGATCAACCTGAATGTTCAGTTCCTCCAGGAGGGAATTGACACTTTTCTCAGGTCCCTCAGAAGGCTCCCCCGGCAGGTCCGAAACCTATCCGTGGCCTATCATTTGGAAGCGAAAATGAAGGATTTCAAAGACTCAGTTCCTTTACTACTTGACTTGAAGCACGAAGCGCTAAGAGACAGGTTTGTTTTGTCCTGTTGGCCGTTGTGGAAGGGGTGGGGGGGAGTTTTAGTTTAAAATCTATCCTTGCTTAGGTCTGATGACAAAGTACAAGGTTTCAACAGCAATGCAGAATGCTGAAATATGCAGGTAAGAGTTTTATGGTATTGTTTCCATGTGAAGTTTCTATTCAATTATCAGCTGTAAGGATTCTCTAATTTTTTAAACTTGTTTTTTTAAATCTTTTTTTTACAGTTTATTTCATTTATTTATTTATTTATTTATTTATTTATTTAGAACGTGCACGCGCACGCCAGTGTGGGAGAGGCAGAGAGTGAGGGGGGGGGGGGGGGAGAGAGAGAGAATCCCAAGCAGGCTCTGCACTGTCAGCTCAGACAGAGCCTGATGTGGCTCTTAAACCCACGAACCCTGAGATCATGACCCGAGCTGAAGTCAAGGGACGGACACTCGACAGACTGAGCCACCCAGGTGCCCCTCTCCTATTTTATTTTTTTAAAACAAACACTGCCAGATATAAACTCGCGTTCGTGGATGCTTCATTCTACCGGTTTAGAAAAAATAGCAAGGGGTCTAGATCAGCGCCATCCAGCAGAAACACGTGACCCAGACATGTCATTTAAAATTTTTCCAGCAGCTGCACCAAAGAAGTAAAAGAAAATGGGTAAAAATAATTTTAGTAATATATTTTAACTAGCCCAATATATACAAAACATTATCATTTCAACCTGTAATCAATATGAAACATTACTCACAAGATATTTTATGCTCTTCTCCAAAAAATATGTTGCAACCTGGCATGTATTTTATGCCTACAGAATCTTTCAGTTTGGACCCCCCCACAGCTCAGATGCTCAATAGCGACACGTGACTTGTGGCTGCCATACTGGACAGAGCAGGTGTCGCTGGTTTTTCAACGGAATAACCAGTCCTGAGGGTGCGTTGGAGGAGATTCGCTCCTCATTTGTCCGTGATGGTCCAGACGTGGCCCCACACGGACAGGGATTAGTAGGAGCTTTGTGAGTCACGTTTTCTCTGCCGTGATCCTCTCTTCCTCCATCGCGTTTCCCAGCATGTGGGTAGAGGGTCACGGAATGGCATCCAATGATGTCATTCTGCTCAGCAAGAAAGCCATGCCAGACAGTTCCCTTCCAATCCTCGTGATGACGCCAGTGAGTAAGCCTCTCTTCGGTGCCAGGTGCGTCTCTGACATCTCTCTACACCCGTGGATCTCCCTTCAGCAGGCGCAGGTGGCCCTCAGGCCCGGGGCGACATGGGTTCTAAGCCCGTCTTTGTCACTGTTCTACAGGGCCACTTGGGCGCTCACTTTGATCTATGCGTTCCTCAGTTTTCCCAACTAGATAAAAGAAGTATTTTCTAGCTAAAGTTCCCTGTTCTTTTGACGCCACAACCCAGTGCTTCCTAGACTTAGATCATTTCTTAACCGTTTTTGTCCCACCTCCGCCAATATCACGTATACTGTCACTACTCTGTTTGTTTCCCATCAGCTTATTTTTTTTTCACTCGAGTGTGTTCTAAGAAGAAAGTTACACCACCATTATAAATGGGAAACCAAAAGCTTTTGCCATGAATAGAAAGCAATTATAAAAATAAAAAACATTTAGGGCCTCCTGGGTGGCTCAATCGGTTAAGCGTCCGACTTCGGCTCAGGTCATGATCTCACGGTTTGTGAGTTCAAGCCCCGCGTCGGGCTCTGTGCTGACAGCTCAGAGCCTGGAGCCTGCTTCGGATTCTGTGTCTCCCTCTCTCTCTGCCCCTCCCTGACTCATGCTCTCCCTCAGTCTCAGAAATAAACAAACATTAAACAAATTAAAAAAAAAAAAAAAAAAAGGCAAATCCGCAGGCCAAATGCAAACCTTAAAAGAAGACCAGATCGGGTGGAGCGCTTTGTGCTCACTGCTTCCGCGTGCACAGATCCTCCTGCCTGTAGGGGATCCCTTCTTACTGTCTCCATCACTTGGTGGTTTTTCGCATAGCTCTCAAAGGAATTTGTGATTATTTAATGCACAGATTTGTGTTAGCGTGTGCTGGCCGTGTCCCCGAGGACGTGGTAGCCTTCCCGTGGGCAGGAGCCTTGCCCTTTGTCACGGGCACCTCTGATGGCTAGCTCACTGCCTGGCGCAGATCTAAGAGTGAGATAAATTCTGACCAAATGCACGGCAGCTCACAGCTTTCACCAGGGTCTCAAACAGGCTGAGTGAGCCGACAGAGGTCAAGATCACTAGTCTATAGACTCTGTGACGGAAGCAGGTTCCAAAAAGTTAAAAGCTGCCTCTTTTCTTAGATGGTTGGGAAGACTAGCCATGCAAGAGTGTTTCTTGATAGAGGTTGTTTCCTGGGTTCGATTCTGGAAGCCAGTGGGATTTTGGAAAACTTTGGAGGTGCAGTTCCAATGATGTCCTCAACGAATGGGGTTTGTCCTGTGATTTAAGTGGGAATAATGAAATCCATCACTGAATCCAGGAAGCACAAAGGTTTTAATGCGGATGTTTTCAGGCATTGGAAAGAACTTATGGACAAAACAGGCGTAACGTTTGAAATGACAGAGACGTTCACCTTGGAGAACATGTTTGCCATGGAACTTCACAAACACACAGATGTTCTCAGTGAGATCGTAACGGCTGCCATCAAGGAGATCGCCATTGAGAAAGTAAGGCTGTTATAAAACAGCTTAGAAAAGAAAACTATTTTTATCTTAATTTATTTGAATTCCAGTATAGTTAACATACAGTGTTATTAGTTTCAGAGAATTATTTTTTTAACGCCAAGAGAAAATGTGTGTGTTCTAGTACTTGTATTTGAGTAATAAAGAATTATTTGCTCTAGGGGAGTCTGGGTGGCTCAGTCAGTTAAGCATCTGGCGTGCGCGCGCGCTCTCTCTCTCTCTCTCTCTCTCTCACATTTATTTTGGAGAGAGAGTGAGAGAGAGCGAGCACAAACAGAAGGGGACCAGAGAGACAGGGAGACACAGAATCTGAAGCAGGCTCCAGGCTCTGAGCTATCAGCACAGAGCCCGATGCAGGGCTTGAACCCACAAACTGCGGGATCATGACCTGAACTGAAGTCGGATGCCTAACCGATTGAGCCATCCAGGTACCCCTTGTCTCTTAATTTCAGCTCAGGTCATGATCTCACAGTCCTAAGATTGAGGCCCAAGTCGAGCTCTATGCTGAGTGTGGAGGCTGCTTGGGATTCTCTCTCTCTGCCCCTCTCTCCTGCTAGTACTCTTTCTTTCTCAAAAATAACAAAGTAATAAAAAAAGTGAAAACAAGAATTATTTGCTTAAGAAATAGGACTTCTGCCTTGGTTAAATTTTTGTTGTTCTAACTTATCATTTCACCTCCAATGTATTTATTAAAGAAAGAATGGATGTTGATGGGACAAAACTGACAAAATAAATCACAATTCTGCCGCCTGAAGATAATTATTTCAGCGTATATGTAAAAACGCAGGGGAGACACATGCATCCCCATGCATATACACACATGCGCACACTATACAAATAGTCACACGAACGTGTCAACGTACCTGCACATAGTGTATATACCCATATACATACATGCACATGCACGTGTACATAAATGCACATACCACATAGACATAGGTACACGACACCACATATACGTGTGCACATACACATCATACGCACATACATGTAAATAGCGATGCAGCTGGTTTTTGAAAATATAATCGTAAATAGGCATATTACTCTGTAATTTGATTTTCTTGCTTAACAGTAAACACGGGAGCAGGACCTCCCAGGTATGCAAGAGGCAGACTAGGAGACTTAGACCCTGGTTCTAGAGCCAAGTGAACTGGCCGAGCTGCTCTTTGAGCACCCAGTTCCCATCGCTCTAAAATGTGGGTAATAGCCCTTACTTCACTAGGGTGCTCTGAGCACCGAAGGTGATCACGTATGCAAGTGCTTGGTAAGTAAGGACCAGGGTCACCGTGACAGGCTCTCCACTTACCTGGGAAACTGACACAGACTCTGGCTTGAGCAGTTGACCAAAGGCAAGCTCAGGAAGTTGCCGTGGGGTTTGGAGTTCTGTTTTTCCAACGTATGTGCCCGAACCACTCTTTTCGTATTCCTGACCAGGCTGTGAAGGAAATCTTGGACACGTGGGAAAGCATGAAGTTCACCGTGGTCAAGTATTACAAAGGCACACAGGAGCGAGGCTACATCTTGGGATCGGTGGACGAAATCATCCAGTGCCTTGACGACAACATGGTCAACCTCCAAAGCATCTCAGGAAGCAGATTTGTGGGGCCTTTTCTGCAAACTGTTCACAAATGGGAAAAAACACTCTCTCTAATAGGGGAAGTCATTGAGGTGAGAGAAAACCAGGAAAGCACTTTTGTATGAGAAGATTTTCTGCTCAGACACTGATGACTCTCTGACATACTTTTTCTGGGTTGATGTATTTTGGGGTGTGTGTGGGCAGGATTACAGGAGTCCATCTGGGTTTTTATTTCAACAAATGCATTTTTAAGTTCCACAATTCTTCTTTTTCATATGTCCCTATTCTTTTTTTTTTATAAAGTTTATTTTGTTTTTGAGAGAGACGGAGAAGTACGAGTGGGGGAGGGGCAGAGAGAGAGGGAGACAGAGAATCCTAAGCAGACTCTGAGCTGTCGTGCAGAGCCTGACGAGGGGCTTGAACACACTCATCTGTCCCTTTTCTTGTTTGATTCTGTCCTGTTCTTGTTGCCAGGATATACTTTTACCTCCTTTATCACACTGAAGAATTCAAACATATTTAAAGCCCTTTTCAGATTTCTCCATATTTATTCTTTTCTCAAGCCAGGATTTTCCTCTTTTTTGTGTGTGTACGTGACCATCTTTCATGGTAGTGGGTTTTTCTCTTTGTGATTTATTTATTTTTAAAGTTCATCTCACATAACAGGTTTTTACCTGTGCTTGCTTCACTTTGTCACGTGTTTTTGCAGTTTCTCCAGGTTGGCACTGAACAAGCTGTCTTGGGGCTTTCTTCTTTCGTGGGAGATACTAGTTCAGGCCTCTGTGAGCAACCCAGGTTCATCTCACCATTTTTTTAAATGTTTGTTTATTTTTGAGAGAGAGAGAGAGAGAGAGAGAGAGAGAGAGGGAAAGACACAGAGCACGAGCAAGGGAGGGGCAGAGAGAGAGGGAGACACAGAATCCAAAGCAGGTTCCAGGCTCCGAGCTGTCAGCACAGAGCCTGACGCGGGGCCGGAACCCACAAATTGTGAGCTCATGACCCGAGCTGACGTTGGACGCTTAACCGGCTGAGCCACCGGGCGCCCCTCATCTCACCATTTTTGCATGGCTGTCTCTTTCCCCCTCCCCAGACTACAGGCAAGTGCCTGTTCCATGGGACTGGCTAGGGGGTGTGGTCCAGGCCCTCACCCTTCTCACACGTGTGCTTCCTTCCTTTGCTTGCTTT
The DNA here is from genome assembly GCF_018350155.1 of Leopardus geoffroyi. NCBI lineage: Eukaryota > Metazoa > Chordata > Mammalia > Carnivora > Felidae > Leopardus > Leopardus geoffroyi. Next base: position 6,151,994 of record NC_059339.1, on the reverse strand, counting down.
TTTTATTTTTTAATCTATGGCTTTTCATTAAGTAGGACATAGTACTGTTTTTTTTCTTTATTAAATGTTTTTTAAAAAATGGAAGTGAAATTTACATAACATGAAATTAATCGCTTTAAAGTGCACAATTTCATGGCATTTAGTACATTCACAATGTTGTGCAACCATACCCCTGACTAGTTCCAGAACATTTTCATCATCTCAGAAGAAAATCTCATACCCCTTAGAAGCAGTCACTTATGTTCCTCTGTCCCTCTAGCCCCTGGCCACCACTGATCTGTTTCCTGTCTGAATTAATCTGTTTCACACAAATGGAATCACGTAACGTGTGGCCTTCTGTGTCTGGCTTCTTTCACTTAGCGTCCTATTTTCTTTTTTAATTTTTTTTAAAGTTTATTAATTTTGAGGGAGAGACAGAGTGAGTGAGCAGGGGCGGGGCAGAGAGAGAGGGAGAGAGAGAATGCCAAGCAGGCTCTGTGCCATCAGATGGAGCCCAGTACAGGGCTTGAACTCACAAACTGCAAGTTCATGATCTGAGCCCAAACCAAGAGTCAGACGCTTAATGGACTGAGCCACCCGGGGGCTCCATAGTGTCCTGTTTTCAAGGTTCATGCACGTTGTAGCGGGTATCAGTGCCTCATTCCTTTTTATGGCCGTGTGGCCATAAGTCCACTGTGTGGAGAGACCACATTTTGGGTGTTCGTTCTTCCGCTGGCAGCCATTGGGTTATTTCCACCTCTTGGCTGATGAGCAGAGTTCTGCCATGAGCATTCACGTACAACTGTTTTTTGAGTCCCCGTTTTCGGTTCTGTTGGGTCTATGCCTTGTGGGTGCAGTTGTGGGTCACATAGCGATTGGCTCAGTTTTTGCGTGGGCTTCTTTATGATCTGCCCTTTATTCCTCTCCTTAACGAGGCTCTCCAACCCCTGCTCACAAGTAGAAGCTTCCTCCCTGTCTTGGGCTGGTGAAGAGTTTTCTTTGGCTTTTGAGTATGGCTGTGTACCTTAAAATACATAGCTCTGCTTCCTCCATCATTCTTGTGTATTTGGAAAGGAGGGTATGCACTCGCTCTGCCACCTTGCCTGGGAACACTTTTGACCTGCGTCGATGTGTATCTGTCCCGCGTTAGGGTGGGATTTGGCCATACGTACCTTGAGGTACCCATGCTGACGTTAACGTTGTGCATTTCCAGATTTGGATGCTGGTTCAGAGGAAATGGATGTATCTTGAAAGCATTTTTATCGGTGGAGACATCAGGTCGCAACTTCCAGATGAGGCGAAGAAGTTTGACAACATCGACAGAGTATTTAAAAGGGCAAGTGACTGGCTTCTATTTTAGTTATGAAAGGACACTGATGAGAGATACTTTTAGTTATGTTTCTGCATGTAGTATTTTGTCTATTAAGTAGCTTCTGAATTTATTAAATCATTATATATGACCTTAATCCGTTCAGTAAAAATTTCTCTTGGGTATCAAGCCACTGGCATATGGCACTGAAACTTTTTTATATTTATTTTTCGTTATAAAAGTAACACTTAAAAAGCCTGGAAAATGCGGAAAGGTAGAAAAAAATGTATCTTCCAGAGTTCCGTCACATTGACGTGACCACTGCAGTATGCCATATGCTTTTTTTTTTCCTGTGTACATGAATTTAAAAAACACGACGATAACGACATTTTATATAATTTTCTCATAATTTTCTTTTGATGTTATAAGAAATGCACTTCATATGATGAAACTGAGAAGGGATTTGAATGCCTTTATATACCGTTCCATTGAGTGGCTTGACGTTAGATGATTGTCGTCTAGTAACGAGACATCTTGTTCAAAGGGGAATTCGTTGCATTCATAAATAATTCGTGGGCTTGTGCCTCGTGCCTTTTGCACATTTAGGATGAATATCTTACGAGGAGTTGTTGGAAGGTAAATTGCCCGTGAAGGCGTATTGCTCAGTGCAGAGTCCTTCCAGGAAAGGGTTGTGTCCGTCATCACTGCCCCTAGTAATTAGGGGTGGGGGTTTCAACCCAGAGCCTCGGGGCTTTGCTGCTCAGCGGTCTGCAGTGCTCTCCAGTTAGGAGGGGCTGGTTCACATTTGGGTCTCCTTTATCCATTAGAGTTTGTAACATTTTCTTATTCATTTGCATAAGCTTTTTTTTAAACTTAAGAAAAAATCACACACCTGGGGCGCCTGGGTGGCGCAGTCAGTTGAGCGTCCGACTTCAGCCAGGTCACGATCTCGCGGTCCGTGAGTTCGAGCCCCGTGTCAGGCTCTGGGCTGATGGCTCAGAGCCTGGAGCCTGTTTCCGATTCTGTGTCTCCCTCTCTCTGCCCCTCCCCCGTTCATGCTCTGTCTCTCTCTGTCCCAAAAATAAATAAACGTTGAAAAAAAAAAATTAAAAAAAAAAAAAAAAAAAGAAAAAATCACACAATGGATACCTATTTATTATAGAAGGATTTAGATACTATTTAAAAAAAGTAAAAGAAAAAAAGGCAAAAAACATCTACAATCTCATACCCAAGATTACCATGTTGACAGTTTAACATGTATCTTTCCAGAATTTGTTTATTCCTATGTAAACATATACATAAATATTATAAATATTCCACAGAATAACATCATTCTTACCCATGTGATCATTTAAAAATTTTTTTAAACATCTTTGACATATCTGTCAATAGGCGAACATCTAAATGATCACTTACAGCCAGTGACTGACCTAAGTTCCTATTCCTGCACGTTTAGGATAGTTCCCTTCCCCCTCCCCCCTTTGCCATTCTGAAGGGTGCTAGTGAACGCTCCGGAACATGCGCACTGCCCAGAGCAGACTTGCCGCTTGCATCCATCCGGCCCACGTTCCCCGAGGCTCTTCAGCACCCCGAGGCTGGTGCTGGCACGTGGGGCCTGTCCGTGAGCAAAAGAGCCTAAAAACCTCTGCCCCAGACCGCTGGCCTTCTAGTGGGAAGGTGGACAAAATCAACACCGGAAATAAGTAAACGGCACGTAGTTCGCTGGGAGGTGCTCGGGGATGCTTATTTAAACGTGCGACGTTTCTGCCGCGTTGGCCCCCGGAAGGCTGCGGTCCGGGTGTCTGTTGGTTCTGTCGTCTGTCGAGCCGGCGCCGAGCGGCGATCCCGCTTGCCCGGCCCGACGGCTCCCCTCTCGCCCTCGTGCAGATCATGGGCGAGACCTTAAAGGACCCCGTGATCAAGAGATGCTGCGAGGCCCAGAACCGGCTGGGCGACCTGCAGAACATCAGCGAGGGCCTGGAGAAGTGCCAGAAGAGCTTAAACGACTACCTGGACTCCAAGAGAAACGCTTTCCCGAGGTTCTTCTTCATTTCTGACGACGAGCTGCTCAGCATCCTCGGGAGCAGCGACCCGCTGTGCGTCCAGGAGCACATGATCAAGGTGCGCCCCCCGCCGCCCCGCCGGAAGCCGCCGCGGAAGCTCGGCAGCTGCGGTTTGCTCCGTCCCAGATCCCCGAACTGCTACGGGCGCGGGGGGCGGGCGCTCAGTCCCTTAAGCGACCGGCTCTTGGTCTCGGCTCAGGTCGTGATTTCATGGTTCGTGGGCTCGAGCCCCACATCAGGCTCTGTGCTGAGTGTGGACTCCGCTTGTGATTCTCTCTCTCTCTCTCTCTCTCTCTCTCTCTGTCTCTCTCTCTCTCTCTCTCTCTCTCTCTCTCTCTCTATCCCTCCCCTGCTCACTCTCAATCTCGCAAATAAATTTAGAAAATAGTTTAAAAAAAATTAAAAAAAGACAGAAATGGTGCTGGGCTTTCATCTGAAACATAAATCTGATGAAATCCACTATAGTCTGAAATTACAAAAAATCCCACTGTTGTTTGTTGCTCTTTTTCCGTAGCCCCAAAACACTTTTCTTTTTTTTGGAGAAACTAAAAAGAATATAGCAATGCACAAAGACTAATATAATAAGCAGAGAGGTGGTACAGGACAGTGCTTCGGCATGTGGACTCTGGACTCCGATTGCCTGGGTTCAAATCCCAGGTCTACACAGATTTGCTCTGTGACTTTTGGCAAGTTACTGAACCCCTCTGGGCATCAGTTTCCTGTCTGCAAATGGGGAAAACCCAATAGTTACCTGCTTCAGTGGAGTTGTTCTTAAGATGAAATGAGTTCGTATGTGTAAAGCACTCGGTGACTGTCTCATAATGTTGGCTGACATTACCTTATCCACCACCCAGAATTGACTGGTAACTGACTTGTTACCAGTGAGTCATATTTGCTTCTCTACCCCCTCTTTGTGAGACAAAGCTGTAGAGAGAAAGTGGCCATCCTCTTTGCCCCCATCACAATCCTTACTCCCCCTTCAAGAGGCAGCCACTGTCATGACTTTGCAGTGATTCGTTCCAGCCCCTGTTTTCATACTTGTACATAAATGCATGTGTATCTGTGAACAATACCGACTGGCAGGAAACGCAACAGATAAAACTGTCTCTGGTGATAGACGACCAGAGCATGGCCAGAATGAATCTTGATCAGCTGGTCAAAGCTGTATATTTAGTATCAGCCCTCGGGTAGGGCTTCCCAGCTGTGGCAGTGTTGGTCAATGGGCCAGATAATTCTTTGCTCTGTGTGTGTGTGCGTGTGTGTCGGGGATTGGGGGCTGTCCTGTACGCTGTGGGACGCTCGGCAGCATCCCTGGCCTCTACCCACCAGACGCCAGGAGCATCGCTCTCCGGTTATGACAACAAAAATGTCTCCTGATGTTGCCCAGTGTCCCCTGGGGACGGAATCATTTGTGGCTTTGAAGCAGTGTTGTGGAATAATTCCTTTATTCCAGATAAACAAAGCGTTTGGGATCAAGTACATAACTCCATACTTTCCCTTTAGTTAATGCGGATTTCCTTCCTAAACCAAAATTTGTGTCTTTGATTTTTGTCTTTTTTTCTCAAAGGGGAGATGTGTGTGTGTGTGTAATTTTTTTATTTAAAAAAATTTTAATCTTTATTTTTGAGAGAGAGAGAGAGAGCGAGCGAGCATGAGCTGGGGGAGGGGCAGAGAGAGAAGGAGGCACAGAATCCAAAGCAGGCTCCAGGCTCCCAGCTGTCAGCACAGAGCCCAACACAGGGCTTGAACTCATGGACCATGAGATCATGACCTGAGCCGAAGTCAGATGCTTAGCCGACTGAGCCACCTGGTGTCCATATATATGTATATGATGTTTGTTTATTTTTGAGGGAGGGAGGGAGGGAGGGAGGGAGAGAGAGAGAGAGAGAGAGAGAGAGAGAGAGAGAGAGAACAAGCGGGGGAGGGGCAGAGAGGGAGAGAGAGGATCTCAAGCAGGCTCCAGCCTAGAACAGAGCCGGATGCAGGGCTTGATCCCACGAACCACGAGGTCACGACCTGAGCCGAAATTAAGAGTTGGAGGCTTAATCGACTGAGCCCCCCGGGCATCCCGGAAGAGGTTTATATTTTGTTACCACTTTCAAAAAAAGATATTTTACTGTTTTAGAAAAGTGTATATCGTAGTACTTCATTTACCAGTGGCCCCTTTTGCAGACCCTCTGGCTTTATTGTTTAAAGCCTGTTGCCTTTTCCTTCTCCTCTCTGACACACGGAGTGCCTAGTATTATACCCTGGGTCCTAAAAGACTCATCTTCCCCCCGAGTATCATTCCGGATCAAGAACAGTGCTGACGGGCAACAAATGGCCAGTGTTGAATGTGCTGGAGGCATATCTTGCGCGGTGTTTGAGGTGACCCTTCCGACCTCATCTTGTAAGTGCCATGATTACGTCTCTTCCAGGCTGAGAGAGGAGAAGCAACTTGTCCAAAGTCACCCAGCTGGGCCGTGGGGGAGGGATTCAGGCACGTCTCTGACTCCTCAGCCCTGGGCCGTTTTGTCACCGGGCCTCTTCTGTCCAGATACCTCTCTGTACCCGCATGTACTCTAGAATCTCGCGTGTGGGGAGGGAGTGTGTCTTCCTTTCCTTTCTTTCCTTTTTAGCCCCAAACAGACCTTTGCACAGTGCGGGATAGACGCGCACACCCAAAGCGTGCTGCTGGAATGAGCGGCTGGGCGAGCGGATGCCTATTTGGTGCTGGCGTCCCGGGGGCTCCCGTGCGTGGTGGGGGGCTGGCTGCGGGCCATTCTTGGGCTCCACCGTCCAGCGCACGGATCGCAGAGTGGACCCTCCCCTGTGTTGCAGATGTATGACAACATAGCACTGCTGAGGTTTAATGACGGGGACGGTGGAGAAAAGCTGGCGTCTGCCATGATCTCAGCAGAGGGCGAAGTCATGGAGTTCCGGAAGATCATACGGGCCGAGGGGCGCGTGGAAGATTGGATGACAGCAGTTTTGAACGAAATGCGGAGGACCAACCGGCTGATTACCAAAGAGGCTATTTTTAGATACTGTGAAGACAGAAGCAGGTAGGGTCGTAAATGTGAATGTGTGGCACTTTATTATATTAGCAGTCATAATGGATTAATATTAAAGGCTTGGGGTAGATTGAGTGACATTCCAAATGAAGTTTTCTTTTCTTGGAATAGCTAAGTTAGCCGGCGCCTTGTCTGTCTTTCAAGGATCGCCTAATTCAGGACTTCTCAAAGTGCGGTAGCATCGGACCGACAGTAGCAGGGCCCCTGGGAGCTTGTGACAAATGCAAATTCCTGGGACGGACTCCACCTCAGCCCCACGGGGCCATCTGTGTATCTTATAAGCCCCTTCCCGGGGATTCTGAGCACGCTCAGGCGTGAGAACCACTGACCTGGTGACCCAACAGAAACCAGGTGTTCAGTAGGGTTCATCCGTGTAAAGTTGTTTCTAAGATATTTAACCGATGTCAATCACGCCTTGATTTTTCTGGCCCGAGAAGCTTCCAGGCACCAAGCTGAGCCACGCCTGCTTCTCATCGAGCAAAGGGCTGGCTTTAATGTGTGGTACATACGACATCTTTGGATGACTTGTGCCATTAGATTTAGGCGGGGCTCCCAGGAATATATTTGGCAGGGCCTTGATGACACACATAAAATCTCCATTATTATTTTAGGAGTGCTGTCCCTTTGATTTTAGACACTGAAAAACATCCAGTTAAATAAATGATCAGAGAATAGCCTTACAGTTGGATCATTATGATCCTATTTTTTAGGTGCTATAAAAATTGGTTTATGTCCTTATGTCATCAAGTATACGTAGATATCTTCGGTATTGTGCTGGTCATCATGCTGGTTTTCTGAAGCAAATAAACAAACAAACAAAAAACCTTTGATTTAGAGAGTTTGTCAATTTACATGGTGTAGATACTCCCACCATGGCTGACTTCAAAGCTAGCGGAATAAGATAAGTGGTTTGAACATCAGCCTGCAAAATTCCTGAGTATTTGGCAGTAAACTCTCGTGAACTGGTTGGAGGCAGCTCCTGTACGTTATTAGCCATATTCATTAATTGAACTACTATTTATCGGACTCCTGCTCCGAACTGATCGCTGTGCCAGATGCTCATACAAAACTGAACAAGACAGAAATCACCGGCCCCCAGGAGAGGTGATCACAGAGCATTCTGCAGTCTCCTTAATGACCCCAGACCAGAAGAATTTTATACCAGCGTTAGTTTTCTCGACATCATAACTGCCACGTTGCCAGGGTGCTTCTGTGTGTCACGGCATGTGGTTGGTGGGAGACAGTCAGGGAAGGGAACCCGATGTGTCTGTATTACTTCTTTCCTCCCCAAATCCCCTCCGCTCGGACACTGTCGTTTCTAACGACAAGGGTGAGTAGTTGAAATGAGTACATTGGTTTATTTGAGCAGACGTGTTTTGGCTTCACTGAGAAGACAGGCCCAGGGATACACAGCCCCAGAAAGCACCCCTGTCCTGGGATTTGCCAGACGCCATCATGGTCACCTTAGCTGTGCCCTGAGTCACGTTATTTTCTCTGCTCGGCTTGCTTCTGCCTCTCCTGATTTCCAGCTTCCTAGGTTCCCCATCACCTTTATCTAGTGTGTAGGGGTCATAATTATAGATACTATTTAGGTTTTCGAGGTGCCATACAACTTTAAAGCAAGGTGGTAAAGCCTGATCTTTTTTTTTTGTTTTAAATACACTTTTAAATTTATTTTGCCATTAATTGTATGTCATCAGGATAATGACGTAGTAATTCACGGTCACTTTTCCTGGATTGGAACTTATAGCTCTGGGTCTGTTACTTATTTTTTTTTTTTAATTTTAACGTTTATTTTTGAGGGAGAGAGAGAGAGAGACAGAGAATGAGCAGGGGAGAGGCAGAGAGAGAGAGACAGAGACACAGAATCCGAAGCAGGCTCCAGGCTCTGAGCTGTCAGCACAGAGCCTGAGGCAGGGCTCGAACCCATGAACTCTAAGATCATGACCTGAGCTGAAGTCAGACGCTTCACGGACTGAGCCACCCAGGCATCCCCAAAATGTAAACATTCTCATAATGTTCCCATAACATTAAGTCATTCTGAAAGGTCTATAAAGGCGTCTTTTCAAAGCGATCTAGCAGCTCCCTACACGCTCAGCTGTCACGGTCTCATGTGCGCGTGTGGTCGGCTCGGGCTTTTCCTGTCTATCCGGAAGACTTCTTGCCGTTTGCTTGCCTAGAGCCCTTCCTTTGCCTTTCCCCGTTCCAGATCAAAGAACTAAATTCTCCCAGGGGCTGTTGTCTGGTACCAGTCCCTCGAGCAGGTGTGCCATTTCCCCTTTAGAGTCGACTGGATGCTCCTGTACCAGGGGATGGTGGTGCTGGCCGCCAGCCAGGTGTGGTGGACCTGGGAAGTGGAGGATGTCTTCCGCAAGGTGCAGAAAGGGGAGAAGCAGGCCATGAAGGACTACGGCAAGAAGATGCATGAGCAGATCGACGAGCTGGTCACTCGGATCACCATGTCCTTAAGCAGGAACGACAGGAAGAAGTACAACACGGTCCTCATCATCGACGTTCACGCCAGAGATATAGTCGACTCCTTCATAAGAAGCAGGTGAGGCCCCTCCGGGGCGCCGGTGTCTCACAGCGCGTCCGGCCCCGCGCTTCGTCTCGCCGCCTCTCTGACCGCGTCTCCCGCTTGTCACCTTCCAGCATCCTCGATGCCCGGGAGTTTGAATGGGAAAGTCAGCTGCGGTTTTACTGGGACCGGGGGCCGGATGAGCTGAACATCCGCCAGTGCACCGGCACCTTCGGCTACGGATACGAGTACATGGGTTTGAACGGGAGGCTGGTCATTACGCCGCTCACAGACCGGATTTACCTGACTCTTACTCAGGTGACTGGCCTCCTGGACCTTGTGGTTATCGGCTGCCTGTGGTTACGGGTTTCTCGCTGAGCAGGATTAGGGTGATCGGAGACACCGTACCGGGTTGACCCGTGTCCCCTCCCTCCCGATTCACGTCCGCTCGGAACCTCACAAGGTGACCTTATTCAGTAAAGGGGTCCTTGCGGATTTAATTAGTTAGGGGTTGGGAACACCCTGGATTAGGGCCCTGTAGCCAGTGACCGGTGTCCTTGTGAGAAGAGGAGAGGACACGGAGATACAGGAAAGGTGATGTTAAGAGAGGCCGGGGTTGGAAATGACGTGGTCACAAGCCAAGGAATGCTTGGAGCCACCCGAGCGAAGAAATCCCTCCCAGGAGCTTTTGGAGGAAGGGTGCCCCTCCCCCCTCCAACAGCTCGATTTCAGACTTCCAGCCCTAGGTTCTGTGAACGAATACACTTCTGTTGTTTTAAGCCCCCTACTTGGTGGTAATTTGTTAGGGCAGCCCCAGGAAATTAACGCCGATAGTGAGGGGCATTGTTGTTTCAACCCCGTAAATGAGTTTCAGATTGGAACGTGACTGGCTTGCCGCCTTTTGGGATTGGGCTGTTGCAAGTTCAGGTGGCGCCTGAAACCACCGTCAGGCTTAATAATTTGCTAAAAGGATTCCCAGAACTCAGAAAAACCATCACCGTCACAGTTGTGGTTTATTATGGCAAGAGGACGCAGATCAAAATCGGCAGTAGGAAGGCTTAGGACAGGGTCCGGGCGAGACCAGGCGCGAAGCTTCAGCTTCCTCTCACGGTGTGGTTGTGCAGACGGCATTATTTCTTACAGCGGTGACACGTGGCAGCATGCATGAAGTATTGTCGCCCAGGGAAGCTCATCAGAGCCTTGGTGTCTAGGGATTCAGTTGGGGACTGGTCATGTAGCGATGGCTGATCACCCCAATGGCCGACGTTAGTTTCCAGCCCCTCTAGAAGTCAAGCTGATAGCATGTGGCCCAAGGTCACTGTTCTCAGGACATTCCAGGGGCTTAGAGGTCAACTCCTAGAATCTGGAGACAAAGGGCCAAACCTTTCTTTGGGGAGGACTAATCCTTTACTGCACAGATGAACATGTGTCCGTGAGCCCCAACTCTGGGACCTACCGGGACCTTGTCCTTAGTGTAGGCACAGATTCTAGCATGTTGCTTCATCCTGGGTGTACTGGTTCCTATATCATGCGTTGGGGGGTGGTCGGTAGCGGTCAGTGGAAAAAACACAGAAAAGGAACATTAAGAATGGTGACTATCAGAAAAGGTGAGTGTGTCGGATGCCTGGATGGCTCAGTCGGTTGAGTGTCTGAGTCTTGATTTCGGCTCAGGTCATGATCCCACCATTGTGGGATCGAGCCCCTCGTTGGGCTCCATGCTGAGCATGAAGCCTGCTTAAGATTTTCTCTCTCTCTCCCTCCCTCCCTCTCTCTCTCTCTCTCTCTCTCTCAAGTAAATAATAAGAAAGGTGAGCGTGAGCTTGTCCCTTGCCACATGTATATATTGTACATAGATTATCACAGTGCTTTGGGAAATGACACCCGTTTCCTTGTGAGAATCAGACCAATGTATGTTTTGCATTTCGCTCATAACAGGCACTGTCCATGTATCTGGGAGGGGCCCCTGCTGGCCCAGCAGGTACTGGCAAAACCGAGACCACCAAGGATCTAGCCAAAGCCCTGGGCCTGCTCTGTGTTGTAACCAACTGCGGCGAAGGCATGGATTATAAGGTAAGGCCTCGTCGTCACTCCCGGTGCCGTGTTACCGGGCAGAGAGCTAAAAGCGGGGCATGGTAGGAAGGCATTTCACCTCATTCTCTTCCATGAAATCACATGGAGGCGGCTGGAAGAGTCGAGCTGAGAATCTCTCGCCCCCGGTCCCAGAACGTACGCGTGTCGGCTTTGTTAGCAGCTTGTAGAGCAAGCGTTGCAAACACAGATGCCACCAGAGCCACATAGATAACGAGGAAAGCAGCAGATGGAGACAATAGGGAGTGGTGAAGACTGTGGCCAAGTAGAAGGCAGTGCTTCGGCTGCGGGGGGAGCCACTGTTCAGCTGCGGTTGTGACCACTTGGGAAAGCGGACCCGGTGTTGCTCAAGAGAGGCCGGAGATCTGGAGTTTTCCATGCAAATCCTTAATTTGTAAAATCCTGTGAATGGGAGCTGGCCCATGAGAGGGTCCCGGAAGTGTTGCCAGAAAGATCCATTCGTGGGGTGGTTGGCCAGCTGCCTCTCCGCCAACCTGATGTTCACTGTCTGCTTTAATTTAGGCGATGTCTCCGCAAATGTATCGCTTGCAGTTTTAAAGATAAAACTTGCCCTTGTCCTGCCGTTTCTTTCATTCCAGGCCATTGGGAAGATCTTCTCCGGCCTCGCCCAGTGTGGGGCCTGGGGCTGCTTTGACGAGTTTAATCGAATCGACGCCTCTGTGCTGTCGGTCATCTCGTCCCAGATTCAGACGATCCGAAACGCTCTGATCCATCAGGTGACCACATTCCAGGTGAGGCTGAGCGCGGGGCCTGCCTGGACCACATGCTCCAGGGCGGAAACCTCACCGGGTGGTGGGTAGTCGCCCTTCCGGACCAGGCTGCTGGCAGATGATTTGACAGACCTCTGCTTTCAAATTGAGATGGTTGCGTTTTCCAAAATTGTCAGCATCTTTGACAATTGAGGACTGCGCTATTCTAAGAACTTCGAACTAATTGCAGACATATGCAAAGCTGCTATCGGTGGGCAAGGCAGTGTTCTCAAATAAGTGATGGACAGAACCCCCCTTAAAGGAGAAAAACATTCGTGATCACTTCCCAAGTTTGAGAAAAAAGGCACCTTAAAGATTAATGTCCCATGGGGCGCCTTGGGTGGCTCGGTCGGTTAAGCATCCAACCTCGGCTTAGGTCATGATCTCACAGTTTGTGAGTTCGAGCCCCGCGTCGGGTTCTGTGCTGACAGCTCAGAGGCTGGAGCCTGCTTCGGATTCTGTGTCTCCCTCTCTGTCTTCCCCTCCCCTGCTCACTCACACATTCTCTCTCAACACAACAAATAAATAAATAAATAAACAAACAAACAAACAAACACAATCCATTTCATCTGACGAAGCTGGATGAGAATTTGGAGAAGCACGATCTAACTATATAATTTGCACACTCCAGAAGTGGGTTCTGTAACGAAAGGGACCAGAGTGGCCAGACCAGTCCCCTGCACCAGGGCCTCTCTGATCCCAGTGTACTTTGCTGCCCCTCCTGCCCCTGTGTCCCCGTGTGCCCTGCACTCTTGTCACCTCATGACACTCGCCCTGGAGACGCACCATGTCTTGTCACACCGTATGCGTCCCTGTCTGCCTGGAATCGTCCTTCCTTCCTTTGTGCCTGAAATCTCCTATATATTCTCTGAGGCCCTACAGAGCCTCAGAAGTTCGGGACCCAAATGTGGCTCAGGCTGGTGCGGATTCGCTTGGGGGTACCTCCCTGGCCCTAGCCACCCACCTGCTTTCCTCCCGGAGCTCAGTGTGGCTCATTGTCGAGAGATTATGTAAACTAGGTACTGGGAAACATTTTCGGGATTCCCAGAAAGGCTTTGGGTGGATTTCCTTTTAATTCATTCTTCTGAAATAGTTCAGGGCCGGGCTTACTGCTTGTGAGGGAGGGAAATTGAACCTGCAATGCATTCAGGTTAAAAAATAACCCGTCCGTCATCTCCTGGGCCTCCTGTGGATATTGGGACATGGGTGGGGCGGTCTCAGTGCAGCCTGGGGGGACGAGACAGGGGGAGCATCAGCTACCTGCTGGGCTGCCCCCCTTGTCACTGAGGCCACCTGTGCCTCATAAAAATAGAATTTCCTATTTTTTGTCTCTATGGTGGACCAGCGAAAGAAATAAAATAGTAAGCTCTTAGCAAAAAAAAGTTGAGGCAGGTGAACCTCAACTGTAGGCGAAAGAAATTCAAAATGTTGAGATTCCTGCAGTTTGTTGGTCCCCGAGGCACCTGGAGGATGAAGAGATGGGAAGGGTTGATGTCCAGGCGCCAGGGGGCGGGGTTGAGGCTGGATTCGGGGAGTCACAGGTAACCTGAATGAAAATCCACTTTGCGTGGGGCGCCAGACTGTGTGCTCGAGCACAGATCGCCTCGCTCAATCGCCACAACCTTGCGGAAAGGGAAACCGACTCAGAGAAGTTAGGTAACCTGTTGGGGCTCACACAGCACCTCGGACCATCCCCAGGCTGCACTCCTTCCCCCCAGCTGCCACTTCTCAAGTATGCAGACCCTTGATTTGGATCAGAGTTTGGGGAGGGCAAGGCTTGCCCCCTAGAACACTCAGGCCATAAGCACGAGGGCTCTACGTTTAACACCCGGAAACCGAAGGGAGCTGAAGGTGATGTCTGCCGGCCGTAACCCCCTTCCTTTCCTGTCACCCTCCAGTTTGAAGGGCAGGAGATCTCCCTGGACTCGAGAATGGGCATCTTCATCACCATGAATCCCGGCTACGCTGGCCGCACGGAGCTGCCCGAGTCGGTGAAGGCCCTCTTCAGGCCCGTGGTGGTGATCGTGCCCGACCTGCAGCAGATCTGTGAGATCATGCTCTTCTCGGAGGGCTTCCTCTGGGCCAAGGTGAGGCCCTGCGGTTGCCCGGCCCAGGCTCCGCCCTGGCTCTGCTTTCGGACTGGGGGCTTGGCAAGTTTGCATTCTGTGTGGCTTGCTGTCTGTCTGTCTGTCTGTCTGTCTGTCTGTCTGTCTGTCTCTCTCTCTCCCCCCCCCCCTTCTCCTGCCCCTTTTTAAAATTGTGAGTTTTATTTTCAAATAATTTGACTCCCAAGAAGTGACAAGCAAAGCGCAGGGAGTTCTGTGTGCCCCTCCCCCAGCTTCCCCAGTGATGACACCTGACACCCCCAAGGCTGGTTGTCAGAACCGGGAAAGTGATGCGGGCGCCGTGCTTTTAGCTCAGCTACAGACTTTACCTGGATTCCGTCGGGTTTGCTTGTTCATAGAGCAGTTCCATCTGAGCACCCGTACGTCCGTTTTCTTTGTAGAATGATGTCCCTTTGCTCTCGGGTCATTTTCTCTCTTGGTTTGTCATTATCTTTGATCACAAAAGACGCTGGCCAAAAAGATGACTGTCCTGTACAAGCTGGCCCGGGAACAGCTCTCCAAGCAACACCACTATGATTTTGGACTGAGAGCCCTGAAATCGGTGTTGGTAATGGCTGGAGAGCTGAAGAGAGGTTCTTCGGAACTTAGAGAGGTAGGGACCACGTGTACTCACGTCCTCTGGGTCTTCGGTTCCCACGCACCTGACAACCGCCGGGATGGGTGACGGGCTACTATATGGTACTCATGGGAAAGGTTTAGCCTTAGCTGTCACTTCACTGGGTTGCTGGCCTCAGTTGGGTCTCTTAGCCATTATATGTTTTTGTTTTTTTTTTCTAATTTGACTTATTACCATAGGTCAATTTCAGTGTCTCCACGGCACCACAGTTTCTGATGCCTCTGATCAATCCATAATTGCAGGATGGTGGGGTGGAGGGATGGGGATAAACCCAGGCCTCACGGAAGCACGAGTACGAATTTTGTGTCTTTTTCCGCTTTGCAATGAAAGCACAGGACCTACTCTGAAGCAGACTTCAGTCAGTGCTGCTCTGTGGGCAACAGGCTCACGTTTTTCTCTGGAGACTGTGCTGGCAGTGCTTGGTGTCTTATAATTTATAGAAAATTTCATCTTATATTTCACAAGAGGATTCCTAGACCAGTCTCCGGGTCTTTCAGAAATATCTTCGAAGATGTCCGTTTCATTCCATCCAGGATGTGGTGCTGATGAGGGCCCTTCGAGACATGAATCTGCCCAAGTTTGTATTTGAGGACGTCCCTCTTTTCCTCGGTTTGATCTCCGATCTGTTTCCTGGACTGGACTGCCCGCGTGTCCGCTACCCCGATTTTAATGACGCCGTAGAGCAGGTGCAGCAGGAGAACGGCTACATTGTCTTACCTGTCCAGGTAAGGCAGCGTGAAATGACTTCACGGGCTTCTTCTGGGTCCTTTCCATTGTTTTTGTTTGTTTTGTTTTTTCATTAAAATATAAAAATATAACATTTACTGTCTTAACCATTTTTCCCTTTTTTTTTTTTTTTTTTTTTTTTTAGTGTGGTAAGGTACACCTACCATAAAAATTTCCATCTTACCCAGTTTTAGAACAGGGTAGTAGTGTTAAGTATATTCATATCGTGAAACAAATCTTCAGAACTTTTCCATCGTGTGAAACGGAGACTCTGTCCCTGTTAACCAGCGACTCCCCCCCCCCTCCGCTTCCCCAGCCCCTGGCACCTACCTGGCACCCAGCCTTCTGCCTCTATGAATCTGACTCCTTTGGGGACTTCATGTAAGTCCCCAAAAGGTATTTGTCCTTTTGTGACTGGCTTCTTTCCCTTTGCAAGTTTTCACGGCTCATCCGCGTAATACCATGTGTCGGAATCACCTTCCTTTTTAAGGCAGAATAGTTTCCCACTGTATGTACATATCACCCACCCATTGTTTTTGGCATAATATGACAACCGAAGTATTTTGCTTTGGGGTCCAACCATTTAATGTTCTCTCTCCACCCCATCTTTTTTTTTTTCTCCAGAGTCACACATATAAGAAAAATTAAATTAAATGTTACCGATAAGATTTTGATCATCTCGAGTCTGTAAGGTTGTATATGTCATCATTAAGCCATGAACTGCCAGAGTGTTCTGCTGAGGGTCTAAATGCCTAAAGCTTCAGGACCAGGGTGGCCGCCTCTGGTCGGGCTATCTCGGGGCATCAGGCTACCCAGAGGCCTCGGGCTGGGGCAGCAGGTCCTGGCCACAGATGAGCGCTCTTGGCACCTTTCCTGGCCAAGGTGCTCTTGGCACCTTTCCTGGCGCTGAGGTTTTCCTCCGGATGTGGTTGTTTAAAACAATGTGTTTTCTGGTGGGAATGTAAAATGGTGTAGCGGCTATTAGGAAAACAGCCCGGCAGTTCCCCAAGGAGTTACACACAGACTTAACCATATGACCTGTGTATCTCCCCAAGAGAAATGACATGCGTCCACACAAAAACTCGTACACAAATGTTTGTAGCAGCATTACCTGTAAGAGGGGAAAAATGAAAACGTGCAAATGTCCACCCATGGATGAATAAGCAAAATGTGATCTATCCGTGCAATGGGATTTTACTCAGCCACGAAAGAGAATCAAGTCCTGACCCACGATCTAATGTGCATAAACCCTGAAAACGTGCTGAAAGTAGCCAGACACAAAGGCCCACATACACCGTGTGATTCCATTTATTTATGGAGAGTGGGCAGATCCATGGGAACAGACAGCACATGAACGGCGCCAGCAGCCGGGGGCAGGGCTTAGAAGGGTTGACTACGGGTGCAGAGTTTTGGGGGTGGGGGAACGTGTGATGAAAACCCTCTAAGATTGAATGTCGTGATTGTGCCCATACTGAAACCCACCGAATCGCACACTCGAAATGGGTGAACTGCATGGTAAGTGAATTATAGCTCAATAAAGCTGTTTGAAAAAAAGCTGTGTTACCCTAGCTACCAACGTCTGCCCCACAGGTGGATAAAGTGGTTCAGATGTTCGAGACCATGTTGACCCGCCACACGACCATGGTGGTGGGGCCCACGGGAGGGGGCAAGTCCGTCGTCATTAACACCCTGTGTCAGGCCCAGACCAAGTGAGTATGACCCCGAGGAGGGGGCCTTGTTGCCCGGTCGTGGTGGTATCGCCTAGTTACACTTTGCTGTCTCAATTCCTGGGAGGTTAGGTTTGTCTTAAAACACTGCCTTTTTTTTTTTTTTTTTTTTTTTTTTTTTTTTTAAATCATGAAAGTAAAAAGTTCATTCGTGTTTGAAACTACATACAGCTACCACGGGGAAGACATTTTCCAGCCAGGGTGTAATCCAGTCAGAAAGGAATGTGAAACAGTTTTAATACCTTAGCTTCATGGCCACCAGTTATTTTCATGACCCAGTCAGCTTCAGAATCGCATGCAATACAGAGTGAAACATACAGTCCTGAAAACTGAAATCTGAACACGTCAGTGTCCTAAACACCACTTGAGACTCGAAGTGGCTCGATTTGTTTCATTGCTGAGTTAGTCCACCTGTTTTATTTATTTTTGTTTTTATTTTTTTAAGAGAGAGAGTGAGCTTTCCTTTTTTTTTTTTTTTTTTAAATGTTTATTTATTTTTGAGAGAGACAGAGACAGAATGCAAGTGGGTTAGGGGCAGAGAGAGAGGGAGACACAGAATCCGAAGCGGGCTCCAGGCTCTGAGCGGTCAGCACAGAGCCCGACGTAGGGCTCGAACCCACGAACCGTGAGATCATGACCTGAGCCGAAGTCAGACGCTTAACTGACTGAGCCACTCAGGCGCCCCTAGTTCACCTATTTTAGAAGGCAAAACAGTGACCCTTGTGTGCATCACCCTGTGACCGGGATCATCTGTGAGGGAAGTATTTCACAAACAACCTTATAAAGATATTTTGAAAATTAACTGGTTAAGTTGTATTTTCTTGGTGTTCAGGTTGCTCCTTCAAAGTGAGGCAGGACGCTCACCATTATGCAACCCTTGTTATGGTATCAGCATGGCCAAAAACAGAGTGTCCCCTCCCCAGATGAGTTAACCATTGCCAGCCCAGTGGGAGCTAGGAAAGGGATCTCACACTCCTGATACAGAACATTCTAAAGACCTGGAGTGAGTTGTCGTGCCCATCCTTGTCCTGAAAACAGGTTTTCTCACCTCTCGCTCTCCTCCTAAGTAATAACTAGGTCCCAGAAAGACTTCGCTGCATGTGAATATTCCAGCAAAAATCTAAATCAAGACTTACAATCTTTGTGACGTGAACATTTCTAGATAGTCTATATAAGATCAGTGAGTAAGTGACTGCCATTTTTCCTTAATTCTTCTTATGTTTCTTATGAGAAGGCCAGTGGACAGTGGCTCCCTGGCTTCAAGGGGGCTGCGCCGTAGCCCTCCTGCCTTTTGTTCTTTAATTAATTCATTGTTAGGTAGTTGATAGAACTGTCACATACGTGTGTGTATTTGTACGCCACCGTTATTTTTAGGTAGTTAATTATGAACTGTTTGTGCGAGGTGTGGTTTTCTGTAGACAGATTCATCCCATCGTGTTGCAGGAATTTGCAGGCATCATGGTGGCAAATGGCCCATCCACATGACGTACAAGGTCAGCAGCACAGAGCAGACATCCCGTAGATACGAGAGATTGAACGTCAGTGGCCCAAGGGTGTGTTACGTAGTCCTGGACGACTGTTGTCTCCTGTATGCGAATTATGAAACCTTTACGTAAATCATCACAGGCACGACTACGTAACTTAGCCTCTCATTGCCCTGAAAAGGCAAGGCTCTGCCTTCAGTTCAGACCTCGCTTGTGCTGGGGCCATATTTTTGGTGACACATGGTTCCCTTGCATTAAAAAAAAATTTTTTTTTACGTTTACTTATTTTTGAGAGAGAGACAGAGTGTGAGTGGGGGAGGGGCAGAGAGAGAGGGAGACACAGAATGTGAAGCAGGCTCCAGGCTCCGAGCTGTCGGCACAGAAGCTGATGCAGGGCTCGAACCCACGGATCGTGAGATCATGACCTGAGCCAAAGTCGGATGCTTAACTGACTGAGCCACGCAGGTGACCCTGTTCCCTTGCATTTAGTGTAAGCCATTGACGGTAATGGAGAAGCCCAGGGGAGAGTTTGTGTGGGTTGCATTTGAAATTTTGGACTGGATCCCAAACATCTAACCCCCGCCTAGGCAGCCCAGACTCTTTTCCTAACGTGTAGTCCACCTGGACCACAGCTGCAGCCTCTCTCCTTGGGTTTAGGCTCGGGCTGATGACAAAGTTGTACATCCTAAACCCCAAAGCCATGAGTGTCATAGAGCTCTATGGCATCCTGGACCCCACCACCCGAGACTGGACAGACGGGGTGCTGTCGAACATCTTCCGGGAGATCAACAGGCCGACGGATAAGAAGGAGCGAAAGTGAGTACGTTTGTAAATGGGAGAGAGCCTGGGTTAGCCTCATATTAATTATCTGAATGTTATAGGTAAAGAAAAAAAAAGACAACGTATAGCATTGTAGTTTCATGCATGGACGCCCACAGACTTAGAGTCAGATGTCGAAGGCCCTGCTCACAAAGTGCCAGATGCCATGTCAGTTCTCTGTGTGTTATCTCTGTCTCCTCAACTGCTAGGATACTCTGCTCTCTATAAGGATACTTGTCCTTGGATAAGGGCCCACCTGGGTAATCCAAGATGCTGTCATCTTGAGATCCTTAATGCCTGCAAAAATCTTTTCTTCCCCCCAAATAGGGTCACAGTCACAGGTTCTGGATGGACATATCTTTTGGGAGCCACCATTCAACCCATTATACACGGATAGGGTATATGAAATACTTTCCTTTGCTCTTAACCTTGCCATAAGAAAAGCTGGTGTCAAAACCAGTGACCAATAGCAATTGATATTCTCAGTTTTAAGAAAAGACTGAGACTGTGATCCTATCCGTCTCCACACACAGCTGCTGCTCACCTCCAGCAGATTGTTCCCAGGCAGGAGCACAGGTCTGTGTTTTCAGCCTTCTGGGTTGCAAGAGAAGCAAGAAATTCAGATTTTTGTGTGAAGTTGCATTATTCTTCAGTGTCAGTGACTGACTCACACAGATATGATGGTTTGTTTGTTTTTTTTCCTTTTGATTTTATGGGTCAAACGTCTGGACCCAGTTGGGTGCTCTGTGTCAGGTCCTGGCTACAGAACCCCGGGAAAAAGACATTCGTCATGAATGGGGAAGGGACACCAAGTTCCATAAGAAAGCCTGGCTTACTTTTCTTGGGTTGCTATAGGTATATTTTATTTGATGGTGATGTGGATGCTCTGTGGGTGGAAAACATGAATTCTGTGATGGACGACAACAGGCTATTGACGTTGGCCAATGGTGAGCGTATTCGGCTTCAAGCGCACTGTGCTCTGCTCTTTGAGGCAAGTAGTGATGAGAAATAATTTTTTTTTTTAATTTTTTTTTTCAAGGTTTATTTATTTTTGGGACAGAGAGAGACAGAGCATGAACGGGGGAGGGGCAGAGAGAGAGGGAGACACAGAATTGGAAACAGGCTCCAGGCTCTGAGCCATCAGCCCAGAGCCCAAGGCAGGGCTCGAACTCACGGACAGCGAGATCGTGACCTGGCTGAAGTCGGACACTTAACCGACTGCGCCACCCAGGTGCCCCGAGAAATAATTTTTAAGATGTCTTGCAGTTAAGAATTTAAACGTTTATTAAATTGGTAATACATATAGATGACCAAAGAAAACCCAAACAGTGCAAGAAGAGTTGTTGTGATGAGGACAACTCAATACTTCCCTTACTCTTCTCACTCCTCTTTACTGTATCCCAGAGGTAACTGCTTTTCACTCTTAGGTTGTTTCTGCTGATCATTATCCTGTTGTCTGTACATAACACACTTAGCATGCTGTTTCTTCCTGTATCAAGTTTACACAGTATCTATGCTATGACTGCTGTGAAAGCGAGAGTTCATCTCTCACGACACTAGCTCACTCCCCTCCTCAGAATAGTAAACTAAACTGATTGCTACATCAGTTAAATCAGTAAAAAGTATTTGCATTATTATGAATATGGAAATATTTACCGTAGAGCCAACTAGTATACTGCTATTATGTTTACTTTCTTTTTGAGCCTTTTTTTTTTTTTGGTCTTAGTTTGTAGTCGCCTTCTTTTTTTCTCTCACACTATTTGCCTTTAATTTTCTTTTCATTTGTTTTTGCAAACTTTCTATCATAGCCTCTGAACCTGTTTCATAGCTGTGGCCCTGAGACTTGTTTTCACTTCAGCTTACTGTCAAAGTTGTTCCTAAGTTGGCCTGCAAAATTCACTGATGCATGCGTATTTCCTTACCTTATTGGCTGACTGAACGGTGTCTTTTTTTTTTTTCTCATGAAGAGATAGGTGTGTTAATATTGCTGGTTTAGATGGGTATGTATTAAGTTTTATACTGCCCAATCTCAACTATGTTTTAAAAAATGAAGAAAAAAATACTGAAAGGAAAACAGTCCAAAGCAATGTCTATTTCTTGGTGTTGGTATTTTGGGTAACTTATTTTCTTCTCTATAGTTTTCTATTTTTGTCAGATATTCTACAGCATATTAATTTTCATATTAATTTATAGTAAAAGAAAAGTTAAAAAGGTGCTACATCAGAAATGTATAACCTTCCCATGAGAAACCTAAGTGTTCAGTTGGAAGCCTCATGAAAGCTATGTTAATCTGGGCATGACTTGGGTTTTATGCAGTTGTGAAAACTTTGCCCAAAGCAAAGGCCTTTAAACATGCCGTTCAGCTGTTCATAGCTTTAGACATGACTGATTTCCTTTATTTCTCTAGGTTGGAGATTTACAGTATGCCTCTCCTGCAACTGTGTCTCGATGTGGAATGGTTTATGTGGATCCTAAAAACTTGAAATATCAACCGTACTGGAAAAGATGGGTTAATCAAATACAAAACAAGGTGAAAATTATTTCTAAAATGAGCTTAAAAGTTATTAGTATTCATGCCCAGCTGAATAAACATAATCCAGGGGGATGTTTGTAGTTAAAGCCATGACCTTGACCTTGATCTGCCTGTGATCTTAAGCAGTGTCAGAGCATCAATAAATTGGATGAAATCTGGAAGACACACTTACTAGATTTCCAGATAATTCCATAGCTGGTGGGATAGGGGATAGGTAATCTTTTTTTTTTTTTTTTTTTTTTCATTTCTTAAGCTTATTTATTTATTTTGAGAGAGAGGGAGGGAGGGAGGGAAGAGACAAGCTGGGGAGGGGCAGAGAGAAAGGTGGACAGAGGATCTGAAGCAGGCTCTATGCTGATAGCACAGAGCCTGATGCGAAGCTCAAACTCACAAACTGTGAGATCATGACCTGAAGTCGGACGCTTAACCAACTGAGCCACCTAAGCGCCCCAGGGCTACGTGATGATTTCAGTAGTCTAGATCAAGGGTTGACATTTTTTTTTTTCCTGTAAAAGGATTGAGAGTAATATTTTAAACTTTGTGGGCCAGTTGGTTTCTTTTGCAACTACTCAACTATACCATCGTGGTATGAAAGCAACACGTCTATGTACCAAGAAAATTTTATTTAGACAAAGAAGTGGCAGGCCAGGTTTGGCTGGTGGGTTGTAGTTGGCAACTCCTGCTGCAGCCAAGCCCAGCTGTTGAGAGACTTCTCTCTAGAGGGGCCCAGCTTTTGCTGAATTGGATGAATGCAATGTGAAGGACCTAGCTTGTCACGTAATTGAGTTCTGACGGTTTTAGTTGACCTCAAACCATGTCATGTGTCACATGGCTGCTAAAATGTGTATTGTAACGAAAGGCTTCATTGAAAAGTGTAGAGATAGGTGTGACAGTCACGTGAAGGTAGTGCCTTGACCACACACCCAGGACACCATGACTGCGTTCTCAAAGCGACACAGGTGGTTTGGGTGTATCGCTGGAAGGACTGCTAGGCTGATGGCGAATTGGAAACCAGGACATAATTATCCCAGAGAAGAGAAGACCGAGGGAAGCATGATAGGACCATCGGAGGCACCGTCGTAAGGGAGAGAGAGTTGTGTCAGGGCCCGTGCGATCCCTGGTGGTCCTCAGCGCCTTGATAGGGAGAGGGGCTTCCGCTGCTTTGCACTCTTTGCGAGATGACTGTGGCCGCACCACTTCAACTTGAAGATAATCAGCCCCATTTCTGTCAAATGGGACCTGTTATCCTCCCTCCCTCCCAGGTGGCGGGGTAGATGCTATGGCAGTGAAACGAAGTGCTTTGCAATGAAAGTGCACCGTGAAGGACAAATCTCTCCACAAATGGAAGGCGCTGTTATCGGGGTTTACTCGCCTGCCAAATCTACCCTTCATCAGAAGACCTTTCTCATCCCTCTTTCGCCAAGATCAGCTTTCCACTAACTTCCCCTTAAATAAAGGAGCCCTCGAAAATGCATTGCAATTCTGCTCTTTTATAGGCAGAGCAAAGCAATTTAGAGAGTCTCTTTGAGAAGTATGTGCCCTATCTCATCGATGTGATTGTGGAAGGGACAGTGGATGGGAGACGAGGTGAGAAGCTGAAGACCGTCGTTCCGCAGACAGACCTAAATATGGTGAGAAAATATCCCTGTTAGCAAAGAGAGATGCTTCCCTAAAGGTGGACCCACAGGCCAAGGGAAGAAGAGATGCCAGAGGGGTAAACTGTAACGTCACAGGTTGCTTTCTTTGGCGACCCTGTGCAGGACAAGGTGCCAGGCTCCATCTGATGGAACCGATAGGGTGGGTCATAAGTTCCCACCACGCTGGGACCTGGGATCCCAAGGTTTATGACCAGAACTGACCCTGGGGTGGGAGAGTGGAATGAATGGGCTGATCCGGGATTTGCCTGGCCACTAGGTAACCCAGTTAACCAAGATGTTGGATGCACTACTCGAAGGAGAAGTAGAGGAACCAGACCTTCTGGAGTGCTATTTCTTAGAGGCTCTGTACTGTTCTCTGGGAGCTGCTCTGCTCGAGGATGGAAGGATTAAATTTGACGAGTGCATTAAACGCCTTGCTTCTTTGCCTTCTGTTGATACGGAAGGGGAATGGGCCAGCCCCGGGGAGCTGCCAGGTAAGATCTGGGCGTAGCCTGTTTTCCTACTCACAGCGCTTTGGGGGGAGGGTTTTGGAGGAAGTGACCTTGCTTTTCTATACGTATGCCCGTACGGGTTTTCCAGCTCGTTGGCTTCTGTAGACACACGTGCAATGGTCAGACCCCCCCCGGGGTACCCTCAGAAGTTCCAGCGTGTGAGCTGCTGGAGCAGAAGCCGTACTGGCTCGTCTTGTTGAGTCTAAACTCCTCCCCACCCCAGCACTCCCACCCTCGCACCCTGAGTTTAGTTAGGCGCTCGCTTCCTTTGCTGTTTAAGTTTTTAGAAATTTTCACACTTTGCATGACTTTGAGTTTCTTCTCCTTTGAATTTCTCTACCTGTTTTTTTTTAAGACCACCTCTCTAATTTTCATCTGCTGTATTCCTGAGTATTTTCACAGGAGGTGATCAAGGGTGGGTCCCTAGGTCCTTCTTAGGAGATCTTCGTATTAAGGTTTTTAGTTTGCGTGTGAAGAAGGTGCATCCTCCAAGAACGACGTGTGATGAAAACTTGCCTTTTTCAGGAACTCCGTGTAACGCTAGGATCCATCTTTGTCTAGTTCTTCAAAAAAATTTTTTTTAGCGTTTATTTTTTTTTGAGAGAGAGAGACAGAAGACAGACTGTGAGTGGGGGAGGGGCAGAGAGAGAGAGGGGGACACAGAAACCGAAGCAGGCTCCAGGCTCTGAGCTTTCAGCAGAGTCCAACACGGGGCTTGAACCCACCCACCGGGAGATCGTGACTCGAGCCGAAGTTGGACGCTCAGCCAACTGAGCCACCCCGGCATCTCATCTTTGTCTAGTTCTCCATGATATTTGAACATGACTTGGCCGGTCACCATCTTTCTAAGCTGTATCCTATCATCATTACCTGGGGCGTTCTTTGTAAACAGCAAAGTAAAGTGGTCCCAGGGCTTCCTAAGCTCTCCACCCTCCTGCTCAGGTGCCGGCTTCCTTGCTGGGCTCCTCTTGAGCTGTCTCTTCTGTTTCCCTCCTACCAACTCCCTCCCGGCTGCTCTTGGACCTGCTCAGGGGAAACCTTCTACGCCCTTCTAGAGACGTCTCTCCACCTCTTTCCTGTGAAAGCCACGAGTCCTCGAAAGGTTGGCTTCGAGCTCCGTCTTCTCATCCCACTCGCTTCTCAGCCAACAGGCACCCGCCCCCCTTTTAAATCCCGGCTCCCCTGGAAGTGCTTCCGGTGAGCGTGTCCGCTGCTCTCTCCACCGGAGCCCGTGGGCCTCGGCGTCCTCGCCATCCCGACCTTGCCTGGCGTCCGACGTGGCTGACCACTTCCTGCCCTCTTGAAATGTTCCTCCTCTTCCCTGCCGGCCGCTCGTCCGTCTCCTTCCTCTCCTCGGGGTTTGGTCTTCCAGCCTCCTTTCGTGCTTCAAGTCCTCACGGAGCGCTGGCCGCATGCTCACAGCTTCGGCCTGCCAGTCTCCTTCCCTCCTGAGCCTTCTCCTCGTTCCCTAGCTCTGTCCTACTGAAATCTGTCTGTGGGTTGTCTATCATTCATGTATCTACTCGTGTATCTGTTGTCTATCAACCTTCCATCTATCTACCCATCATCTATATCTATCATCTACCCACCTGTTATCTCTCTATCACCTGTCTGTCCACCTTGCACATCGGCCACCCTGTCGTTTCAGCCTGTCGATCTCCACCCCCACATCTCTTGGGAGCTCTCCTGACAGCTCTGCCCTGGGTAAGGTGGGAGCCTCACTGACAGATCTCCCAGTCTCCACTCACCTCCTCCAGATCCATTTTCCACTGCAGTCGTACTGATCTCTGCAGAGGCAGACCTGATCACGTGTCCCACTGGAGACTAATGTCACACGCCCAGGACCGACAGGGCTGGAGAACAAGCCCCTGAAATGGCCTGCCAGGCTCTTCACGCAACAGCCCCGCAGCCCTTGTAGCATGGCCTCATCTGCCCACCGTGTGCACTCCTCACTCCTTTCTGGTCCTCCGGCCGCCCCGCCATGCTCTCTTCTCCATGACAGCCTCCCGGTGGCCCCCAGTTCTCTTGGCTCAGGACTCACGCTTCAGGTCTCAGACTGGATGGCATCTCCTCTGGGACGGCTTCCTCCCCGTGCTGGCTGCAAAATTTGGTATTGCTGGGGCCTCCGGGTGGCAGTCTCTCTGGGAGCAGGTGCACGAGGAACCTTTCTTAGAGCTGAATTTGCGTAGCACCCCTGACGTTCAGGTACAGAGGAGTGTGGGCTGCGGGGCACCTCGAGGTGCCCCGCGTGCCCTGTGGCACCTGGCGCTTCTCCGACCTCTTCCCTGCCCCTCCTGGTCAGACGTCCTCCAGGGCGCCCGCTGCACCTGCGCTTGCCCTGTCGCGGAACGTAGCGCTCCGCGTTGACATTGCCTGTTGACTTGCCTCCATTCCGCCCCCCACCCGGCCGCCAACAACTGTAAGCCTAGGTTCCAGGGTTGTCGGCCACCGAGCTCTCTCGTCCCCAGGGAGGGGGCTCCGCCCAGTGGGTACCTGCCCAGTGGACGGGAGTGTAAGTTCGAAGTACTCAGTTAAGTTGCCGTCCAGGGGGCGGGTAGCATCAGTTCGTCTTATGCATGTCCCGGAGCTGACTCTGTATTTCCGTGTCTACGACTGAAGCGAAATGGACCATTATGTACCACAGGTCACCTCCCAACCATGTATGACTTCCATTTCGATCCTGCACAGAAGAAATGGATACCGTGGAATAAATTAGTTCCTGAATACGTTCACGTCCGCGAGAGGAAATTTATCGACATCCTGGGTGGGTGAGAACCAAACCCCTGTTCTCAGTGTATGGCTCTTGTCCTGTGAGGAAGTGAAAAAGATCCGGGGACCTCCGTGGCCCCCTGAGTCCCACCCAGAGCGTTGGTTCGGAGAAACTGAAAAGATTGAGCCGTGGGCCTCACCAAGAGGGTGGCGTTTCTGATTCTGTTTATGTGCGGCTGGCTCTGAGTGTCTTCAGACATTTGTGGTTCTCAGCTGTCACCTGACAGGTGGGGTGGGGATAGGACAGTCCGCTCTGCCCCCCTCCCCCCCCAAGTCTCCACGGGCCCCCTGCAGCCTGGAGAGCTGGCCGGCTGTGCGAAGGAATGAAGGAAGAAAGCCAGAGGAATGAGCAGGGCAGCGTGTCGTGAAAAGGGCTGCCTCGCGAGGTCGTCCACCACGGACGTTTAATGGGTTGTGCCGTATTTTTTAACGCACCCCTCTGGCTATTTAGAGAACGTCGTGGCAGGATGACTTCCCGAAACAAGGGTCTGGGTTTGGTTCCGATGGAATGAGACCTAGCCATTTCCCCCGGAACCAGTCAGGACTAAAGGCAACCAGTGCAGGAGCAGGCCAGACCTGGTTTCGTGGTTTCGTTCTGTCTTTGGAGGAAGTTGTTGGTCAGGCAACCAAACCCTGCAGATGTGTGACTGACGTAAGCCATGGAGAAACTGAGTTTTTAACATCCTGAGTATACGTCGGAGTCGGACACGAAGAACGGTTTGGGGCTTCTGAATCTGGACCGTAGCAGTGACCGCACCGCTGTAGAAATGTACCAAACGCACCAAAACATACCCTTAAAATGGGTGAATTTTATGGTGTTTAAGCGATGCCTCCGTAGAGCTATTAAAAATAACGACTGGGGCAGTGAGCTTCCAGACGGTACCCGTGTACTCACTTTCAAGGTCACGTCTTGGGGTTTTGCCGACGCTTCGTTCGGAATTCCGTGAAGCTCCAGGTTGCCGTGTGCTCCCCTTTGACGTTTCTGTGATGCCCCCCTCCTCTCGTGTTCCCCAGTTCACACAGTGGATACAACCCGCACTGCCTGGATGCTGGAACAGATGGTCAAGATCAAGCAGCCGGTTCTTTTGGTTGGGGAATCTGGCACCTCTAAGACAGCCACTACCCAGAACTTCCTCAAAAACCTGAACGTGGAGATGAACGTAAGTCGTGGTTGGTATCCTGCTGGGTAACAAATTGCCCCCGCACGTAGCAGCCCAGGGCGACAGACGCTTACTGTCGCACCATTTCTGCGCGTCAGGGATCTGGGCATGGCTTAGCTGGGCGGTTCTCGCTCACGCTCTGTCCTGAGACTGCTGTCCAGCGGTTGGCCGGGGCTGGAGGCCTGATGGGGGGGGCTGGAGGGCCCTCTTCCAAGATGGTGAGCCTCAGTTCCCCACTATGTGGACCTCTCCGGGGGCTGCCGAGTGACCTCTTGATATCGCAGCCTGCTTCTGCCAGAGCGCACGTCCACGACGGAGCAAATCGGATGCCACGCTGCTTTTGGTAACCTAGGAAATCACCTTCCCTCGCTTCGGCCGTGGTCTGTGGGTGACACAGAGACCACCGTGAATCACCTTGGCCTGTGGGAGGGGGCCACGCGGGTGAATGAGTACCTGGAGGGTGAGGGTGGACGGGGGTCATCTTGGAGGCCGGCCGTCTCTTTATCCATCACCTTGCTGTGGTTTTGAAAACACGATCCTAGACCTTTTGAATCAGAAACTCTGAGGATGGGGCCCTTTGAGCCGTTGGGCACAGGCCCTCCAGGTGATTTGGGTGCATAATTAAGAGCGAGAACCACTGACCCACGAACTCTCACCAAGTGCTCTAAGAAGCACAGTGAGGGGTCCTGTGTGCTGGGGGGAGGCTGTCCACCCAGGGGCCCGGGGCCTCCCTCACCTTTCTCTCAGCAATTAATTCCAAAGGTGCTCTCTCTGACCTGTTTATTAAGACATAGCAGGCATGCTAGTAACTTCTGGTTGAATGTTACTCTGTCGTGTGGAAATCGCCTTTGGGGATTTCATCTCCTGTGATAAAATCACCCTATGAAGTAGTCCAAGCAGATGCTATGAAAACTGTCTTACAGATGAGAAAAACGAGGTTCTAAAAGGTTGAACCTCTTTGGGGCGCTTGGGTGGCTCGGTCGGTCGGGCGTCCATCTGACTTTGGCTCAGGTCATGATCTCGTAGTTTGTAGCTTCAAACCCCACATCGGGCTCTGTGCTCTCAGCTCAGAGCCTGGAGCCTGCTTCAGGTTCTGTGTCTCCCTCTCTCTCTCTCTCTCTCTGCCCCTCCCCTGCTTGCCCTCTCTCTCTCAAAAATAAATAAGCATTTAAATAAATAAATATTAAAAAAAACTTTTTAAAGGTTAAACCTCTTTTTGGAGGTCACTTAGCCCGACTGTGCAGAGCTAAGACCCCCTAGTTGACATTGTGCCAGAGGCCCACGTGTGGTGACTGGTCATGCTGGGCCTCACACAACCTGCTAAAGGGGAAGAATGCTGTACCGCCACACACTGGGTTATGGGAAAGTTCAGATGCCGGTGAATTTGCAAAATAGACGGCAGTGCACGGTCCAGCATTTCCCACTGGTACTGTGAAGAGATGACCACCTTCTGGAATGATCTCTCTCTCTCCCAGATTGTGTTAATAGTCAACTTCTCCTCCCGCACCACATCTCTGGATATCCAAAGAAACTTGGAAGCAAATGTTGAGAAGCGAACCAAAGACACATACGGCCCGCCCATGGGAAAGCGCCTCCTGGTGTTCATGGACGACATGAATATGCCAAAGGTGGCGTAAGGTTAAGGAGCAGGGGGCAGTGGGGCCGGGCCGCGTGCGGCGCTTGCGTCGCTGGGTGTGCGCGCGGAGTCCGTGAGTGTGCGAGCACGTGCCTTCGTTCTGCATGATGCCCGCAGGGTGCTGGTTATGGGAGCCAGCTCTGGAGACAGTGTTACTGGAAAGTTCTACTGACACAGCGGGACTCTTCCTTACTGATTGCTTTCCTAGAGGAGTTAGGCAGCAGGCAGCCTCCAGGCTTTTTACAGCATGTATTCGAGTAAGTGGCTTCTCGATGAGCTAGAGCTCAGATGATAGTGTTGTTCTCAGTCCCAGGTACATGGAAAGCATAAGGTCAGACACCTCGCAAGGATTCCTCTGGATTTACCAAGGAAGGGAAACTTTAGCATGCAAGAGTGTGTTTCTGGGGCCGGAGCCTGAGAGTTACGAAGTTTTCTTAGTACTAAAATTTAAATTTATGTATTTTTTTTCCTCTGAAAATCTATCCTCTAGATGGACTGTGTGCAAAGCCAGGATTCATCCACCCATCCATCCATCTCTCCTTCCATCCATCTATCCACCCACCCACCCAGTCTTCTTTCCTTCCTTTCCTTCCTTCCTTCCTTCCTTCCTTCCTTCCTTCCTTCCTTCCTTCCTTCCTTCCTTCCTTCCTTCTTTCCTTCCTTCCTTCCATTTGCCCATCCGTCCATCCACCCATCCATCCACCTACCTTTCTTCCACACATCCACCCACCCACCCACCCATCCATCTGTCCGTCCATCCATCTTCCTTCCATCCGCCAGTCCGTCCATCTATCCATCCATCCACCCACCCACTGACCCACCCATCCATCTGTCCACCCACCCACCCATTCATCCACCTTCCTTCCTTCCACCCATCCACCCATCCATGCACACACCCACATACCCTTTCATCCATCTGTGCCTCCATCCAATTAACGTGTATTTATTGAGCGCCTCCTATGGGTCTGGTGCTGTGCAGTGACGAACAGAACATAAGTAGTCCCTGCCCTCATGGAGCTTACAGTTGAGTGAGGGAGACAGATAAAAAAAAATAATAATTACAAATGAATATATAGCTGCAAACCTTGAGAAGCCCCATGAAACTAAAACCAGAGCGCTCTGAGAGAGTAAGAGGAGAGATGAGAATTAGTTTAGATGGTTAGCAGAGGCATCCCTGAGTTCTGCTTTACGATACTACTGTTATCTCCTTTCTTTAAACACTAAATCAAGGTTGATGAATATGGCACACAGCAGCCGATTGCCTTGCTGAAACTGCTGTTGGAAAAAGGCTACCTGTATGACCGTGGGAAGGAGCTAAACTGCAAAAGCATTCGGGACCTTGGCTTTATTGCTGCGATGGGAAAAGCTGGAGGAGGCCGCAATGAAGTTGATCCGAGATTTATTTCGCTGTTCAATGTCTTCAATGTACCATTTCCTTCAGAGGAGTCTTTGCATTTAATTTATTCCTCCATTCTGAAAGGCCATACCTCGGTAACTTGATTTTAATTAGCAGTCTAGGGGCGCCTGGGTGGCTCAGTTGGTTAAACGTCTGACTTCGGCTCAGGTCACGATCTCACGGTTCATGGGCTCAAGCCCCGTGTCGGGCTCTGTGCTGACAGCTCAGAGCCTGGAGCCTGCTTCGGATTCTGTGCCTCCCTCTCTCTCTCTGCCACTTCCCTGACATCACTCTGTCTCTTTCTCTAAAAAATAAATAAACATTAAAAAAATTTAATTAGCAGTCTGAACTAGAGGGCCTTCTGTTGGGTAGAGTGTTTGCATGGTCCTCTTGGGCATTAGACACAGCAGGCACAAGGCCCACGGTACTTTTAGGGGCACACAAAAATGTTTTCTTTCAAAACTGGGAGAAAAAATATCCAGTCTGGATTATATGCATCTTTATATCAGTGCAGTCATAAAAGATAAAGTACCATATTTTTATGGAGGAAGGGGCCCAGAAGGCAAAAGTGCCTTGGGTCCACGGAGGTCATGATGTGGCCCTGAGTTACATGGGTCACATTGAGCCGCAGCAGTGAATTAACTAGGGGACCAGGACCTGGAGTCAGGCCCCATGCTGCTCCTTGGGCAAGTTCGTTGAGCTCTCCTAGACCCAGTTCTCATCTGGAACGGGGATGACGATGGCAGCCACCTCACCGAGAATGCACGGAAAATGTGCGGCACGGCGTCTAGAACGTAGCAGATGCTCCTTAGATATTAGTTACCGCTCTCCTTAAGTCGATTTAACTTGGCCATCCCACAAATGGAACCCATGCATTTAAATGATGGCCTTCTGCTCCCGGCATTTCCCTCCTAAAGTGAGGTTTGCACAGTCTTCAGGGGCAGGAAAGGTAAAGGTGTGGAGCGGCCAGGTGTGATCACCAGGGACTGTGAGCGCCTGGTGTTTCGTGCCTTACCTTAAGCCATTCGCTTCCAAAACCGTGAGGTCTGCCCTAGTCCGGTCAGACTCCAACGGAGGGCTGGTGTGGGCTTTGGTTTCACGTCACGTTGACTTGTCAGTTAATGAGAAAATCTAGGGAAACAGAGCAAATCAGATGGTGAGTTTCTCTGGCTTTTTCAGTTTTTTTCTTATCTCCTCTTTTTTTTTTTTTAATTTTTTTTAACGTTTATTCAGTTTTGAGACAGAGAGAGACAGAGCATGAATGGGGGAAGGTCAGAGAGAGTGAGACACAGACTCTGAAACAGGCTCCGGGCTCTGAGCTGTCAGCACAGAGCCCGACGCGGGGCTCGAACTCACGAGACTCAGGACCACGAGATCATGACCTGAGCCGAAGTCGGACGCCCAACTGACTGAGCCACCCAGGCGCCCCTCTTATCTCCTCTTTAAAAATTATGATAGGGGTGCCTGGGTGGCTCAGTCGGTTAAGCGTCCGACTTCAGCTCAGGTCACGATCTCGCGGTCCGTGAGTTTGAGCCCCGCGTCGGGCTCTGGGCTGATGGCTCGGAGCCTGGAGCCTGCTTCCGATTCTGTGTCTCCCATCTCTCTCTGCCCCTCCCCCGTTCATGCTCTGTTTGTCTCTGTCTCAAAAATAAATAAACGTTAAAAAAAATTAAAAAAAAATAAAAATTATGATAAAATTCACATAGTGTAGGATTCGTTGTTTTAACCACTTTAAAGTACAGTTTATTGGCATTGAGTACATTCACAATGTTGTACCATCATCACCACCACCTCATTCCAGAATATTTTCATCACCCAAAAGTAGTCCCACTATCCCATCCTTCAGCCCCTGGCAATTGCTAATATGCCTTCTGTCTCTCTGGATTTGCCTCTTTTGGACATTTCATATAAAGGGACTCGTACGCCATGTGGTCTTTTGTGACTGGAGGCTTTCATCTGGCATCATGTTGTCAAGGTGCATCCGTGTGGTGGCACATATCAGTGCTTCACTCCTCGATGTGGCCAAATGACGTGCCATTCGTTGTATGGATAGACTACATTGGCTTATCCATTCATCCATCGATAGACACTTGGGGGGGGTGTCTTTTCAATTTTTAGGTGTTTCATGAAAGCATCATGGCTGTGAGTGACAAGCTGACCTTCTGCACGTTGGCGCTTTACAAAACCATTGTGCAGGACCTGCCTCCCACCCCATCCAAGTTCCATTACATCTTTAATCTTCGGGACCTCTCAAGAATTTTTAATGGTCTTCTCCTCACTGATCCGGGGCGGTGAGTTTGTCTTCTCTCCATACCCGTGTGGC